>NC_079335.1:103441134-104641134 GCF_029582105.1 Oenanthe melanoleuca | reverse complement strand
CCCTGCGTGGGGTCTGGTGGTCTCATTGTATTGCCAGTCACTATTCTCTCTGACTTTGTTTCTGCAGCCAGGTTGATATATCCAATATTAATGAGGCATTTATACTCCATCTTGGAGCTCTCTAAGAACATAAATTTACTCCTAATGGAATGTACTGTTAAATTAATTAATATAATTTTAATTTTTGTGTTGGGGTTCTTTTTGGGGGGGAGGGATGATTTTCTCCCCTTTGGAGCAAACAGCAAACAGCAGCAGGCTGGATATTTTGTGCTGCCCACAGACTGGCTAATCAGCACGGCTGGCTCTAAGCAAGCAGGAGCATGTGCTTGCACAATACCATGTGTTTCTCAGAACACTCCGGGAATATCGGTAACATGGGAAGTGACAAGTGTATCAGTGACACTGGGACAAAGAGAAATTAACTGTGAGCTGGTGAAAACCACGAAAGGAAACATATTTTCCACTCTAATGGTTCTTCCTGAGTCAAATATCCAAGCCACAGAGTTTGTTGACCTGTATCATTTGTTTTCACAGGTGCTAAAACACAATTGTAGCCGAATTCACCATGTCTCACATGAATTGTAGCTGCCATTTGACCACTGTGGGTAGGTACTTGCCCACCCTACACAGAGATGAAGAACCATCAGTTCATCCCATGTGACAGAGAAGGCAGCTCTTACTGCTTTAAGTACTAAAGGACTATGAGTCTTAGGGAGAAATAATAGGAATAAAGACTCTTCTCGGAAAAGCTGAGCTGGAAAGAAAACTCAGGCTCAAGAGGGCTTATTTCATGTAAGCAAATAATAAAGAAAACCCCCAATCTGTGTTCATGCACTGTGATAGGGGCAGAAAAGGATATGGACCTAGAGTCATATCTGGCCACAACAATGCAGATATTTTAAAACACACAGGCACACAGGCTCATGTGTTCACAGACCCAAGCTGGAGATCCTCCTGGCAGAAGATACTGTCAGAGAGGTGCAAAATTATTTCCTTTCAGTTTTGCATTATGACCTTGCAGGTCTTTAACACTTGGATTTCAATAATGTTATCTAGTGAGGAAAAGAAAGGGCAAAGTTCAAACAGGCTCAAATATCAGAGATGATTTATACTCTGCTTGCCAAGACTCTCACTCTTGCAGCACTCATGCTCCTCCAGAAGGCAGCAGCAGCCAGTTTTGTGAATATGATTTGGGGGGGTTAGAGGTGGGGACAAAGGATCATCTGTGCATCTTTTAGGTATGAAGCCTGCTACTACCTGCCTGCTCTGGATGTTATCACTGCTCCCATAGGAAGCATGCCTGGACTACAGAGGAGGCATGAACTGCATTAAGTCTGCCCAGCACCTGGGTATTCAGTACTCCTTCGTGCCAATATTTACTGTGCATAATTGTATCACAGCAGTGGACACTGGGCATGCCAGCAGCTGTGCAGGGAATACTTGGAGACACAGCTCTTCAAGGCAGGGAGGAGTTTTGAGATTGAAGGACAGACATTTTGGAACAGATGGGTCAGTGCACAAATCATTTCACCATAAACTGTCATTAGATTTAAGAGATGGCAGTGATTTCATCCACGTCTCACAGATATTCAGCATTCTCTAAAGATTTATTTGATGTTGAAATGGACTTAAATATTTCTCTATAGCTGTGATAACTTCTTGTTTTCCCCTTTTTTTTTGTTTTTAATTTAATAGAAATGTGCTTTTTGAACTATGACTCATTGCAAGAGGTGGAGCTGGTGGAAACTCTAGTGAAAGAGTAACAGAAATCAGCATGAGCCCTGCTGGAGAATGCACGTGGTCTCAACATGGAGATCAAACCACACGAGACAATGCCATTATTCTATCCTGTCTCCATCAGCTCAGGCTGTGGGGTCCGCTCCTCCCTCTGAGGACTTTGGCCAAAATCCCAGACATCACACTGCTTTTGTCAGGACCAGCCTGAGTTCCCATCAGAGCTGACTGTTACCCCTCAGAATCCTCAGATGAGCAGCAAAACTGTTTTTCCCCTGTGCATTCCAACAAAAATGATTTTTCTGCACCCATGAATAGCACTCCAGCAGACCTGAACTGGAAGATTTCTGACCCAGGACAGCGCAGGATCCTGGGTGCTGGTGGGGTCGAGCATTGCCAAGCTGCCATGCCAGCCCCTCGCAGCTGCTGTCCTGCCTGTCCCCACTGCCATCCTGCCTGTCCCCACTGCCTGCCTCGTCCTGCCGTGTCCTCAGTGCCAGTCAGCCCCTCTGCAGGCAGGTGCCCAGCACGATGCTCAGCCTGAGCTCTGCATTAGGGCTCTTTTCTCCCTCACTGCAGGCAGCATGGTAATCTAATAAGCAAACTGATGTTTTGAAGGCTACAACGTCAGCAGAGGGAATGTAGTAGCAAGGAGGAGAAAGTGTCAATGCCAGCAAGCAGCTTTCACTGCGTGATGTGAGGCAGGGAAAGCTTCCAGAGGAAATATGCCACTCCCAGCTAAAAATAAAGTCAGCCCAGGAAGCCTAAATCCAACAGCTTGTCTGCTGCTAACTGAAGCAGCACTAGCTGAGAGAGAAGATATTGATCAGCTTCTGCAAGGAGGTAACAGAATGCCTTCTGCATTTGAATACATTTCATATTTACTAGTTTGTGATGGAGTACAAATTGTGAGGACTTGGCTGTTTTGACAGCAGGATGAGATCTTTTCATGCAAATAGTAGAGTTGGAAGCTCGAGATGACACCTATCTGAAGGGAATGATTCCCTACCTGAGAGATGGAGGCTTTGGGTTCGGAAACCCGAGTTCTGCTTCACAGATACCTGCAAGGACTGAATGTTGGTGCTTGACTCTCTCCTGAAACTTATGCAAGGTTTCCCTCTGCCCCCCACCCCCTGCCTCCACTGCAGAGAAAACTAAGACTTGCCTGCGTTGGTATTGTGGAGGCTACATGGTGTCCTGCTTACAAAAAGAACTTCTCTCTGAAGGCATTAAAACCTGCTTTCAGTGCACAACCATTATTGAAGTAGTGACAGCATCACCCTTTTGCAAGCTTCTCAGGGACAGTGACAATCTCACTCTCCATAAATGCCACTCAGGGGGGAACTTAAAAGGCAAAAACCTGTGAGAGACGTTTATTATGCAAACAAGCCAAAAATAGCTACTGTACACATTGCGTTGGAATGAATACAGGAGTAAAATCTCTCTGGGGACCTCCCTGTCACTTAGCAGCCACTCAAAGTTATGTCCTCAAAGTTTATGGAGCCATTAGCAGTTCCCTTGCACGTTCTGGCTCTCCACTCATTTGGGAGCTGTATGAAATACCTACAGTGCAGGGTCCTGTGTACACCTGTAGCCTTCGTGGACTGCCTGTAATGACACTCACAACAGTGAGGAGCCATCAGATTCCGCATATGGAGAAAGAAGTGAAAGAAAGGAGCAAGGAGACCACATCGTACCTGCGCAAAGGACAGATCTTCCCTTTATATTTAGCATCTTATGTCGGACATTCACGTTCTATTTTATCCCAGAAAAAGCCCTTAAAGAAAACTATTGTTGTGGTAGAAATCAGCACCACAAAATTCACCAGAAATGATGCATTTTTTTCCGTGCGCTCCCTCTGACAGCCCAGGGTGACTCGAACAGGAGAGGCTCCTTTAAGAGAACAGTTTGCAGCAAGATAACCGCTAAGCCTTTTTCAGAAACACAGACATTTCCTAGGGCAAAAGAGGTTCGTGGTAGAAAAGGTGCGGGAACCTTTTGTCATGATAATCTCAGTCGTTTTCGCAACACGCCAGATTCCCCGGCAGCGTGGCGAGTACAAGCGCAGGAGACTCGACGCCTGCTGGAGTTGTAGCAAGGGGGAGAGAAAAGCTTAACACTCATGGCACTGTTCCCCGTATTCAAAGGCTCTCAGAGGAAACTGCCAGGAAAGCAAATATGGTTTTAAGCGGGGATGTCTCCAGAGACATAGGAATCTTTTTACTGGATGTTCTGAATACAGTTGTGAGTCTCAGAAATCCTGATAAGAAAGTTCCTGCTGAGATGTTCTGTTGAAGTTAAAATGTCTGTACGGAGCCACGGGAAATCAGCAAATAAAATGTGCATTAGAGACTCACCATGCACATTTTCAAGTCTTTGGAGAATTATATTACGTGCGGAAGAGGAAGAAGAATTTATGGAGATTTACAGAACTGGTAAACATATTTATTTTGCTTATGAATATCATAACCGTGTATGTTGTACAAGAGTACTAATCCATGCATTAAGCTGCGAGGATTTTGCTGTGTTTTTCTTGGCTGTTTGTGAAAAATAAGAAAATTGCTTCACTAATTTGTGACCTCATCCCCTTAACTCAGCCATGACCCCTTTACTCATCTCCTGCATTCTGCTGTGACTCAGAGATTTCCAAAGCATGAGGACTCTCAGCTCCCAGGACATGCCTTTAATCCACCTCTAATTTTAATGAACCAGAAACAGAACAAGGAACAGAAAAAAGTGATTGAAAACCGGGTCAGCTTCTCCAGAGGTTCTCTGATGGCTGGGGACTAGGAAACCCAGCTAGAGCGTAGCAGTGTGCTGCTACCATGGTGCCTGCAACTTATTTTAGCACAGAAAACTCATTTTAGCACAGAAGCTTCTTGTGTTTCAAATACCCACTTTGGATGTGCCTTTAGCATGTGAGGCAGACAGTGACACTCTCAAAGCACTTGTATGCAATACTGTTTTTATCTACTGCCATCAAAAATGTAAAAAGGGGACAGGAAAAGGAAGAGATTTAGGGATTTCCGTATGTGCAAAATCAGTTTTATGCTTGGTTCATGAAAGGAGAAACTGACACAACTTCCAGGGCTGCGGGCCAGATAGACAAAATCCAATGGACAGAATCACAGAATCATTAAGATTAGAAAAGACCTCCAAGACCATCTAGTCCAACCTTGTCCTAGAGGGTAAGCCCAGGACCTGAGAGAATGAACAAAACTGAAGTCACAACCACCAGGTTTCTGCCTGCAGTGGCAGAGGGGGCAAGACAAGCAGAAAGGAGGCATTCACACCACACAGTCCCATGGTGATGTGGTGCTGCCTACACCAGCTGCCTTTCCTTCTTTCCTCCTCCACCCTGTCCTGATGCCACCTTGGGCAAACCACTCCCTGTGCAGCTGGGCAGCTTCATTCCAGTACATGAACCTTTTCATAGCACAAATGGGGAGTGGGGAAAGAAAGGGACAGTCAGTAACAAATCAAGTGCAGGACAGCAGAAATCAATGAGAGATGTTTTCAAAACACCAATGAACTATGGACTACAAAATGTATGGGGTCAAAAACAGACTTTACTTCATCAGACTGTTTTTTGGAGAAGAAAATGGACATTCGTGGGGAAAGGAATGCAAATAATTAAATAAAGGTGAAATAGGAAAAAAATACCATGTATTTGTATATATTTTTGTAGAGATGGGATGACAGAGGGCTTTGCTGCAGTCCCTGAGAAGTCTGGCTTTCCCTCTGAGGCACAGGGAATTAATGTAAACAGGAAAGAGTGAGCACTTGGTCATCACAAAGGTATAAAAAATCACTTTGGCCTGGCCCTGATCTATATAATGACACATTTATATGGTCCAGATAAGACAATCCAGAGGCAGTGACTTTGCTCTAATCTAGCCACCTGATTAATATGTCTGCAGTTAGCAGGACACAGGACTCAATAACGGCAGTGAGTGGGAAGGAGATAAGCAAGGGCGCAGCAATATGTTTGTTCAGGTGTTAGTATGACAAACATTTTACACCTGCAGTATTCCTTTGTTTTTAATAAATTCCCCTCCCATTCACTGAAGGTTCAGGTCTCCACTGCTGCCTCTTCAGAGAAGCAAATAAATGGCTTTTCTAGCATCAGGGCTAGGCAAAACAACTGGGGAGGCTCATTTATGTGTCCCATGGGCATTCCATCTAGCCTGTGAGACATCTCACCAGGGCAGAACTAATACAGAAATGGGAATTTGTGGGGTAAACTCTGCCTCATTTTATGAGCCAGTCTCTCATTCAATCCACACCAGTAAAACCCCTCAGCACTGTGACACCTGGGAGAAGTTGTGCTGCCTCCAGTCTCAGAGACTGACGGGAGCCCTGGGAAATAAGGATCCCTGAAAATCAGACTACTGGCTTTAATGGTTTTTTATATTTTGTTTTCAGGGGATTTCCTAAAATGGAAACATTATCTTATTAATTCTTCAGCCACAACAATCCTGGAGAAGATTTTTGGCTTATTAGAAATAATGTGATATGTCAGGCAGTGCCTAGCTAACATCAAATAAACTCTATTTTAAAAACTAAGTTGATAAAAAATAATACTTGTTTTTCCAGATCCTTTATGTACTCTGGAATCACTTAGCATCATGATAATGGTGTAGTAAGTGGTGTAAAATCTACTAGGCCTTTTTATTTTTTTCCTTTTGTATCAATGCAAAACTCAGCAGTTGGCAAAAAAAGAAAACTGGATCACAGTAAATATCCTGTATCTCTGTGAGAGCCAACTCTGCTGTGGACCTCCTCTCTTCCCAAAGTCCACTGAAATCTTTTAAGATTTCAAGGCAGATTAGACCCCACTTGCTTCTCCATTCTGTGGAGAATAAAGAAGCAGGGAGAGGGGTTGTTTAACCCCGGCTCACTGGGGCTTCAGGACATCCCAAAGATGAAGTATGTGTCTGACAGTGAGTATGCTTTGGACCACCCATAGGAAGGGATCATGGATGACTTGTCATCAGACTGGTCCCCATCACCATTCCTTTCTCCCTGAAGAGAAACTGTGTAAAGCCTGGCTAATGTGTGGGACAGACTGACAGTCCCTTGGCAGACAGCAGCAGCAGCTTAGTGGCAGAGCAAAAGAAACACTAAATAAAAATGTCTTCAGCAAGGATTAGAGGAAGGCTAAATTTGCAATCTTAAAAATACAAGAAGATTTAGGTTAATATAATTTCTCTTCTACCTATCATCTTAGTTTTTTGAGTAAGTTCAGTGAAATCCTGTCCCTGGTTCTGACTGGAAGATTACACTGATTTTGGTGGGGATCTACAATGTCCCCCACTGCATATTCAGACTTCATGTCTGCTGTACTTCTAGCATGACTGAAAACTGCATGCCAGAAAATTGGTGAGGACAATCTGGTGTAACAGCCATACCCAGCTCAGGATCTGGTTCTGCCTTTCTTAATTGTCTTCACAAAAATTCTGGCAAAACTGACCACAAAAATTAAAGGATATGAAGAAGCAATTAAAACTCCAACATCTGCTGCATCTTTCAGCAAGATATGAACAAAAAACTCACAGCAGCATCCGATCTCTCCTTCCCTCCCCTTCCACCCCAGAGGCTGCCTTTGCTCTGTATCCCATGCAGGACAGTGACCAGGGCAGCAGTGGCCCCATAGGAGCAGTAGTCAGTGCAAGCTCTGTGTATGTGCCTGCATGCTTCTGCTTTGATGCTGCAGATGTGAATGCATCTCCTTGTTTAGAATTAGCTTCCATCCATCCTGATTTGCTGGTGGTGTGAATTCAGAAAGGAGTGACGTGACCAACAGATAATACAGGGTTGGTTTAGTGAGCTGGATATGAAAGCAGTGAAAGAAACAAAAGGGAAGAAGACAGTTTCTTCCAAAAAGTCTTCACAGCAAAATAAGGGACGTCTAGCCGAGATGTGGTTTCATCAGAAGAGAAACCAGCAGCACAGCATGAGCTTCCTACAAGCTGGAAAATGAATCCTGATTCTGGGTGTCCCTCTGACAGCTCACTCTGCAGCCCCACAGCTACATCTGCCCTCCTATTGTTTTCCACGCTCAGGGGATCAGCCTCACAGAGATATGCCTGTCCTCACACCAGAGTGCAGTTGTGCCCATGGATCCATTCAAGATCTGGCCTTTCATACTGGCTCTTATTTAGTTGTACAATTTCTTCTAAACAAAGCAGCCCATGATGCTGGGAAAGGGCAAGTAAAATGACCTATTACTCTGGAGATAGAGAAGGATTCCCCACTGAGTTATGAAAATGCCCAGAGGCTCTGACCAGAAGAGATCAGAGTCATGGTGCCTCTGCACAGTGCCCAGTCCCAGGCACAAGGCTGATGGTGCCCTGGAGAGCTTACCAACAGCTATTCCAGCCTGGATCAGGCAGTGTCTGCCAGGCACACTCTTTGGGCTGCAGCTTCTGCAGTAGCTGGGAGTGGGGTCTGTGTTTCAGTAAGATACTATTTAAACCCAGAGAAACTTCGAGGGTGGAAAACATAACAGGGTTTACCAAAATGCAGCACATATCTTGCAGAGCATGTCATGCTTTTCCTAAGTGTCTTACCAGCTTGCAACCAAGGCATCATCTCTCTTCTTCCCAAGCCTCCTGGAAAAATGACCTCCTGGAAAAATGAGTGCCTGGTTTCACCAGTTTCTTGCTTGGACATTGATATGAGAATGGAAAAAATTTGGCAGATCAGACATTGAGCTTTCCACAGCGGATTTTCAGGATGTGACACTCTGCAGTTCTGGCCCCTTCTTTATCTAGCTTTGCATGTGTGAGTGTGTCTGAGAGAGAGATGTGTTTGCATGTGTTCAGCAAGCAGATAGCTTTAATTCACCTATTTCCATATCAATCATGGCAGAGGCTGCAATTGCCAGGCGCTCTCCACAGCTGCAGTGGATGTGAATGGCTTGCAGCAACACATCTGCAGGGGACCAGCTGGGTATTGCTGGGCTGGATACTGCCTGGGTGCCAGTGCAGACACCTGCACGTCCCCTCCGGGTGTCCCTGCACAGGAAAACAATGGCTGCAGTTTAGGCAGGGGGCAAAGATGGAGCTGAAGGTGATGAGCACTGTCACAGAAAAAGGGGCTCTGCTTTGGGGTCACCAGGGCAGCAGAGGTTCACCCACCACCTGTGCTGCAGCCACACTTTTCAGGATCAAGCCCTTCGACAGCCCTCAGGGTGTCTGAGATTATGCAAAGGCTGATGTCATGAAAAAACAGAAATATCTGGACCAGAGTCCACCATCTCAAAGCAGACACCACAAAGTTATCCCAAAAGAGCCCAGCATCCCCACAGAAGACAAGATATGCTTGCTTTACAGCTACACACCTTTGCAGCATTCATCCACTGAAGTGAGGCTGAGGATCAGATCTCCATAATTGTGTTTTTATACAGTAAGAGGATATTCTTCAAGTGGTGCAATCAAATTCCAGCCCAAAAGAACACATACAAAGGAAATAAGTAATCTTCCCAGTGTTTACATTCATTACACTGAGTAACTCTGCAATGGGCACTTCTCAGACCTAAGTTTTGAAGGGCAAACACAATTTGACTGGGTTTGTTCTACTGGAAGAAAGAAAAACAGTTTGGGCAAATTAAGAACAAACTTTGAGCCTCAGATGAGATCTAAAATTAGATTTTAAAGTGAAAAAAAAAAAAAAAAAAAAAAAAAAAGAAGTAAAGATCCAAGCAATTATTTTGTCTCATTTATTTTTTATTGCCTCTGTCTTTCCAAACCTCAGGTTGTTCTGGAAGCAGAAATAATAGGAAATATATCTTTAAAAAGCTTATTGAGTTTATTAGGAAGACACAGTTAAACTGAAGATTGCAAGTCCCTGCAATAAAAATCAGCAAAATAAGAATAAATGTTGACCCAGTATTTTTTTTAAGAAACCAAAGATGGCCCAATTCTACTGCAAAATTCAGGTCTGATGACAGATTTTGGATACTGTAAATGTGTTAGCTTTGCAGTCAAATTTCACTGTATTTTATTACCAAAACAGAGCAGTCACGAAGTTTTGACCTGGATCAGCAGGGTAAATTCCTTTTCAAGGGCTACAAGGTCCTTGAGGGATCTTGGCAGCCTGGGATACCGGGGTATCTGGTACCAGGCATCTGGTTCTTCTGGTTCTCTGTTGGTTTTGTCAAAAGTAATTTCCCCTTCAGCTTCTGCAGTGGAGCAGGTACATAGCCCGTGCAGTTACTTGTAGCAAGTAGCAGACCTGACTTTGATAGATTCTCCCTGGGTGAGATGAAAGGAAGGGAATGCTCACCAGGTGATGCTATCATTATCAGTCAGCTGCCAGAATCACACGGGCATATTGCACTGGACTTTCAACTCCCAGCAGGGAGCATGGGTAGTTTTTCCCATGTGTCATCTGTGACTCACACGCAATGAGTCACTCCTAACAAATAAAGTTTTTTCAATGGCAGGCAGCAACACCACCCCGTTACTCTCCTGAACGTAACAGCGAGTTAGTGAAGCCAGACTAATTACCCCTTCCCCATCCAATGATCACTCACTGGATCTGCAATGACTCACAGCCCACCTTTGATCCTCACCAGTCCTGCACACAGCGCCTTCCCGAGGGCTGCCGTGGCTGCACAAAGGGCTTGCCTGGCTTGTGAGACCCTTACCAGGCTTGCAGGGCAGGTGGTGGGGACACAGGCTGTCCCCATCCCCTCTCGATGGGGGCTGTGCACGGCTGCATGTGGTGGGGATGTTCTGGTGCGAACTGAGTGCATCTCCCCCGTCAGATCCCGGTGCGGACGGGCGGGGGGTGCGGTGCACTGCGGAGAAAGGAGGAAGAGCCAGGAGGAAGAGGCAGGAGGAAGAGGCAGGAGGAAGAGCTAGGGCTGCTTCCAGCCTCTCCTGGCACGAGCTCACCACTTCACCTTTGCAAGCTGCAACAACCATGGCAACGAGGACAGATACACTGAAAACGAAATGGATTCAAGGTCCAGCATCAAAGGGGAGCAGTTTCTGCCCATGCTGCTCTCAGAAGGCGAGGCTCCACAGCAAATTTGTGGTTAGCCTCCTGAAAGCCCCTGGGCATTCCTCAGTCTGTCTGAGCTAGACAAGAAGGACATTCCTGTCCTTGGGTTTGGGGATTCTTTGCTTTTCTAATCTAGGGGAGGGTTTGGGGCAAACAAGGCAAAGCCCTGGGTTTACTCCCCCCATATGCCCTGCAAAGCATCAGCACTGGAGCCTGTGATCACAGAGCTGCTGGATAGCATGACTGGTGTCAAATAGCATGACTCCCTTCATAATCTTTAATAACTCCACATGACTGTGATCTTTGTTTTTTCATGTCATTCATCAGACAGTGAAGAAGATAAATAAAGGTGCTATTGCCCCTTACTTGCACTGACCCTCAATATCTATATCCCAAGCAAATTTCACAAAGGTCGGTGAGGAGAAGCAGGCCTGAACACAAGAGAAATCTGGAGGATTAGGGAGGGAGGAAGCTCTCATTGCCTACAGAATAGGTCCTTCAGTACAGCAGTGTTCCTCTGTGATTTAATGATGGATGCTCTTTCTAAATGCGTTATGAAGCTGGCTTCTCACTAGCCCTGAGCCAGGGAGCATTGGAGGAGCTCCTCATGTAGGTGTTCCCATGCAGAAGTTCAGGGCAGCATCCTGCTGTACCTTCAGTGCTGAGAGGAGCACAGCCCAAGGTTAGCCTGCAGCCTTGCTGCAGGGGGGAATTTGGGACATGACTCAGGGATTCTGCATCAGCCTGTCCTCTCCCCCACTCTACCCAAAGCAGCATCTTCAGTTTCAGTAGCCTTTAAGCTGCTGCACAGTGAATCCAGGACTGAAATAGTACAGCAAGGAAGACCTGGAAGCCAGCAGGGAAGAGGAAGACACACTGCAGTTAATCTGTACAGCCCCCAGACTCCCCTGTAGAACAGGGCACCCCCCATGCACAGAACAGGCTGGGAGAAGATTAGGTCTTATAGTGATCAGGAGACATGGTGATGAAAGATATCTGATAGTGTCTGTAGTTGTGTGCTGTCTTTTCAGACAGGCTGCTATTGTCTTTTGTATTCTGACTTTGAGACTCTGCCCTATTTTTTCTAAACAGCAGCATTAATTGCAAAGCACAGTGTGGGAGTACCAATTAGCACATTCACTGAATGGTACTAGGATATATTTAAAACCCTTTATGGGGTTATGCATATTTTTAACTCTTGGAAGAAACTTTGTTTCCAGGGAAGTACATTGCTGGTGAGACCAGCTCTGTAAATAACAGCAAGCCCAGCTTTTTCAAGGTGGGAATAATTTGACACTCAGAGTGAGCAGGAAGTGCAGAGCTTCACAGCATATTTGCATTAGTGCCAACCTCCCCAGAAGCATAGAATGCAGCATTATGGAGCAATATTTACTCTCTGAAAGCAGATACATACCTATATGCTATGGCAGAGGCATGGCTTTTAAGGAACAATTCAGTCAATATTGAATCCGGCTTCTGCCGTGAAAATTTAACTAAGTAGTTTGGATTCTTAAGTTTTACAGTTTCTAGCTGGGAGAAATACTGCTTTTTTTTAAAAGCTAAACTAACTCTGATCTGTCTGCCTGAGTTTGGACGAGGCTGCTGAGAAAGCCAAGAGACAAATGTTGTGAGGTGCCACAACTACACTGCAAGCATGACAGCATTTGTGTCTCAAAGTCCTGACTCCACAGACTTTTACAGAGCAAGCTCTGCTCTCTGTAGACAAAATCATGTTTTATCCTCTTGGTTTCAGAGAAAGGTTTAAAACTGCTGGGACAAAAAGTTCATGAACCAGAAAGTAAACAGAAACATGATCAATCACATTGGTTTTGAAGGCATATAGATAGACTCCTCAGTGTTAATCCTCGAAGCTGAATGTGACCCTATGACTTTCAATACTCCTACATATGGAAGGGCTCATCACTTCAGGAGAACTGGACTCCTAACACTGCCCAGCCTGAAGCTGCCCCCTCATCCCTGCAGTGAGAAGAACCTGGCTTCTGGGACATCCTGCCTCCCTCTCTGCAGAAGCTTTGCCACAGCACTTTGGCACAGGCTGCATGTGAGGAGAAAAAGTAGTACGTGATTTTCAGCTGCAGCATGTGAAATCAAAAGTGCAGGGAAACAGCATAAAGGGAGACTGAGACAGTGATGAGAGAGAGGACAAGCCACATATTATCATTAAGACAACAGGCTAATTCAAAGGACGTATTGGTTTTGTGGTTTTTTACCCTAATGAGAAGTCAGCTGCCACCGTATTTTTAATTTTGTGCATCAGAGCCCTCATTACCATCTAGAAGTAGAGACCTTTATAACAGTCTTGCTCCACATCCAAGGCAACAACACACATAGGCTGGTGTGAGCAACATTTCTCCTGGGTGTCATGCAAGGCATCCTGATGAGCTGATGGAGACAGAGGCTTCACTCCTTTTGCTGGAGAGTTGTTACCACTTCTGTGCTACTGCTCTGCCATGTGGGTTTGTTGCCCCTCCTTGCCCTAGGCTAAGCATTGGTGCTTGAATTTAGTGGAGTGGGACATGGAGAGAAATAACCAAAGACTCTCTAAATATGGAGGGGACCAGCTGGTAAGTCTATATCAACCCAGAAGTGCAGCCTGGTAAGCTTTTGGGCAGCATGTTGAGAGCATCAGGGCTCTGTTAGGCTGCAATCACCTTAACTTGTCAAAGAGTCAGGTCACATTGCTAACAGGCTGCAGCCCTCTTGAGCTCTGACTTACAGTAACCACACTGCCAGTGATGGCACCTGAGCACTGCTAAACCTAGATGGGACCTGGTTTACTGGATCTAGTTGTGCTTTGGGGTCATGATGTCTGCACCTGTCTGCAGAGTGAGCTGAGGAAAAAAAAAAAAACACAGCCTCAGACAAGGGCATGAAAACCCCCCAGAGGGTAAGAAAAGCAGTATTTGCACTGGCTGAACTACCACGACTTTTGGGCTACATGAAAAGTTGGGATGGATGAAGGTTCAAAGCAGTGGCAGAAGGAATAGATTGAAAAGAGGGCAAATAGAAAATAGGAAGTGGGCAGGTAAAAAAGGGGAGAGGGAGAGGGTGAGGGAGGATCATGCCACTAACACGAAAATGTAACTGGATCTGGAAAGGATCACCAATGTATAACCACAATCTCAATCTTTCTCATTTACTTTAACATTTTTTTATTGCTCCATCACAGTTGGTGTCCTGTTCCAAAACTTACCAGTTCCTGTAAAAAAAACCCTGTTTAGGCAGACTGCCAAGGGTTTTTTAACTAGAAAATGTGGATTTTGGTCTAGACTGCCTGGAGACAAGCATTTCAGAAAGCACTCCTTTTTCCTCCCTGAGCCTTCCCTAACCCCAGCTCTGCCTACTTGATGGGCTCTGCATCATGGCACCTGCCAGAAAGATGGTAACACAGGATGGGTTTGATCTTTTACATTTCTGCTCATCAAGGGGCACAATCAGCCCTTTGGTTCTGGGAGAGAAACAAAAGTAAAGAAAAAAAATGAACATGAAGATCCCTGCAACCTGAAGTGCTATCTCAGGAGTCACAGAAAGATCAACGCTGACTTTCTGTGACTGCTGCCCTCAGCCCAGGCTGCACCTGGAGTCTGGAGCCTGGGCACACAGCAGCACTACAGCACACTTACCTCTCCAGCAGCCAGATGGGCTGTCCTGGCTCTGCCTTCCCCCAAACCCTCCTTTCCTAAGACATTGAGTATGATAAATTCCTGCTCTGCCTGAGCAAAGATCAACCTCGGGATTCACACCGTTAAATGATAAAGCGTAGGAAATTAAACTTTATTCCCTGGGAGCTTGTTCTCCCCTGTCTCTCTGCTATTCCCAAAAGAGCAGAAAAACCAGAGAGTGTGCTCTGCTGCGTTTCTCTGGTCCAGATGCCACCCCGGAGTACCCATGGAGACCTGAGTGCCCAGGGCAGCCTGCCTGACCCGGAGCATCCACAGCACTCCCATCCCAACGCCGCTCACAGCACTCCCGACGGAGGGAATGATGGAGGAGGACCGGGAAAACTGGCGCCACAGACCAGGCTCCCTCATCCATTTCTTGGTCCTCGTGCTCAGAAGGGAGTTTTCCTTTCTCCAGGAGAAGCTGGCTTTGCAGGTCACATTAAGACACTCAGGCAGGGAGCAGAGAGGGGGGATGCCCTCGCTCTCCCAGGGGTCTCCAGGCATGCAGCAGGCTGAGATTAAACCAGCACAAGGGAAGTGACAAACCCACAGGAATGGATTGGGCTGCTAAGGAGCACAGCAGGCTTGATCTTAGATCCACATGCACCACAGATATTTTCAGGGAGAGGGGAGAGGGCCAGCCTGGTCTGTGTTTTTTAAGATTCTATTTCTGCCTGGTTTAGCAAATATTAGTCTATTTGTGTTGGTGGCAATCAAGCTGCCCCGGTTTAGCCTCTTTCACTTGGAAGCAAAAGGCAGCTAGCTCAGTGTCTACAAGATTGTGGAGTAAATTTGTGTGAAAAGATAGAGAAACTGCTGTTTATGACCCTGTTTGGGTTTTCCAGCAGGGCCAGCAGATTTTCCTTGTGGCGGCTGCTGTTGCATACTGCAGAGCCTTTTTCTGCAGTAAGATGGGAGTTTAAATTGGAGTTAGACTTACAGCACCTGCCAAGCTCAACATGCCTCCGAGACAAACACAGCTCTGTCCGTGAGAGGCACCCGACGGCTGAGGCTGTGCAAAGGCCAGCTCTGCTACGGAAAACATCAGGGAGAGGACTTGGCTGCCTCAAAATGCAACTGCTTCTTGTAATATAGACATAAACTTTTCAAGGAAGGGTTGCTGGAAGGGCAGAGAGAAATGTGAAATACAGGCCCAGCTATTTTATTTTTATTTTTATTATTAGTGCAAGAGTTCATTCACAGTTCCCCTAAACTGCACACAGGCATTGCTCTGTGCACTGGCTGTTCCTGTGCCAGGACTGCTCAGCCCTTTCCAGTACTCACACCACATGTCCTAGAGCTGGACCCCATCTCGCTCTGTCCCTGTCACCACCAAGCTGCTGCCCAGCAAGAAGGGATAGAGAAAAACTGGGGTCCATATGCTCTCCAGAATCTCTGAACTGCCTGTCCTGGGTGCCACTGGAGAAAAATTGAAGCATCCTGGGCAACATCCTGATACAGGAGTTTGCGGGGCAATCCTTCAAATGTTGGTCTGAGCAGCATTGATGCCTCCTTTGACGTTTCAGGGCAACACAACCTCCCCCATCCAGAACTGGCATCCTGGTGGAGAGCATCAGAAGATACAGGACCTGCAGCAGTGCATGGAGAAGAGCAGCTTGCTGCCCCAACCCATTCCTATTTCTGTTTCTCTCATGGGAATGACCATGGTTTGCCCTCTTCATCTTTAGACCCTGTAGTAGCCCACACTGAAGAACCAAGCTCCCATTCTCCACACCAGGCTAGGATCTGTGGTTAAAGTAACCTTACCAGTAACCTGGCCACTTATAAATCCATTCTACCAGCCTCATTAACTGTCCCAATGAGCAGGCAGCTCCCACCAGGAAGGTGTCTGTAAGCAAAAGAGAGCCGTTCCTCTCCAGGCAGAAAACATTTAAAAGAGGCCCTACACAGCCACACAACGTGGGGATCCCCAAAATGCAATGCCAGAAGAAAGAGCAGAAACCATATGTAATGACCTACATGTCTTTTTACATTTAGTTCTTTACATTTCAGTCCTCTAGAAGCAGCAGGACAAGGGCCTGATTAACCAAAATGAATATAAAAGTGCCACAGTAAAAGATGGAGCTGAAAGAGGACTTTTTCCAGACTGGTACATGAATTAGCCCTACAGCCTGGAGAGAGGGATGGAGTGAAAAGGGATGTGCTGCTATGCCAATACTAAATCTGTTGCAAGAGCAGTTTTAGGAACACACTTGCAGCTTCAACCCCTTATTCTCACTCCTAGGACTGTGTTAACAAGCTCAGCCTTGAATCCCTCAACATTCTCTGTGTGAGCAGATCACCACTCCCAGGCAAAACCCATTTGATTTGAGAGGCCCTCCTGGGGTTGGTCAGGGGGCAGGTCATGGTCAGAAGAGACAAAGAGGCTGGGAAGGGAAAGGAAGGGGAAATAGGTGTGGAAATATTTGGACAAAGTGCAGCTGAGGCTGTGCCCATTCAGAGGGCATAAGGACATCAGCTATAGAGACTTAATGAAACACAAAAGTGATGGAGTTAAACTGCTGGGCAAGTGCCTTTGGCCTGACTTTCCAAAACTATAACACAAAGAAATTGGGATTCCCCTTGGAAATGCATCCATGTCTAGGAAAGTTTCCTAAGGTCCTTGCCTGGACCTGGTCTTGATTGACTTGTACTTCTTGTTCTCCTCTGCATCATTTTGCAAGGAAAAACATCAGAGCAGCTTCACAGTTTGAACATTGCTCTGCCCAGTTCCAAGCAGGAACATGGTAGATCTGTGTCTTGCATCCCAGCTCTGTGCCCCAGCTGTCTGATACTTTCTCTGCATTTCTTGCCTCCTTTTTCTTTCCCTGCCATCCAGCACCCAAAAATTCGTCAGATTTTTCCTATTTTATCAGTCTCTGCAATTCATTCTCAGTCCAGTAGATCCAGCTGAATTATTCACTGAAATCATTATCATTAATCCAGCCTATTTGCTGAGCCAGCCCTGATGGGCGAATATATTTTTCATTCCTAAGTATTTGCCAAAATAACTTGGGCGAGCCTTTTAGCCTGGGGCCATTCATAGTAGCTATTTGTGTTCCTTTCCATTAAAACTCATCTCTTCCATAATGGCCAGTACAAGCCCTGTGCAGTGTTGAAACCCCACTCGGCTTCTGTATTGAGCACCATGATGCTGGGCACAGCCCCCTAAACCATTTCTGCCTTAGCAGCCTTTCTGTGCTGCCAGAATGGCACAACACAACTTGGCAGAGTGCAGCACTGGAGGCAGGGCTGTAACTCCCCAGATTAATGCCTTTCCCCTCAATAAATATTGTTTTTGTTTTTTTTTTTTTTTAAATTCTCCCCAGTCATAACTTTTCCTGGCTATGGACATCAGAGTTACGTGGATTTTCTGTTTGCTTCTTCAAAAGTGCACATGCATATGGGTGGAGAAATTGTACAAAATGCCAAAGATTATATTTTTCCAAGTGTTGTAGTAGTTCTATGGTTACGATCACAGAGAGAAAAGGAAATGCAAACGTTCAGCAAAGTGGCCACAGGAGCTGGAACTGAGCCTCTCTGTATAAGAGTGGTGTGTTTTTAACACAGGCAGCTATAGGCTCAGGGGTCCCTTTCAAAATATTACCTGAGCACAGTGTTGAAGCCTGATCTCTTGGGAGAGTAATTTCTGGGGGATGGCTGCTTAAAAATTGCACATTGTTCTGTTTGCTTATTTCCATTTCCTGAAGCCTGGTAAGGATGTGCAACATCCTCACAGACACAGAATTCTTTAGTCACTAGGTAGATCATTGTTATTTGCTAACAATGCAATGCCTAATATTAATTAAGCTGTTAGCTATGCATGCACATTGCAATTTGAGGGATTCACCCTTTGTTATATATGCGTCTATTAGTAATTTATTTGTTGTAAATCCTGACAAGTTGAAAAGCTCTCAGCTACTCAGTCAAGTTTTTATCAAAAATACTGACACTTAACCCAGAAGGTTGCAAGCTGAGCCCAGCCCAGCCCCTGAAAACATAAATAAAATTCAACTTTTGAGATGTGTGGTGCTTAAAAGGAGTCCTGGATTAGCCAGACGACACTAACTTCATTTCTTCAGACTCCACAATCATAAGGATCCAAATCTGTTTTTGTTCTTACCAGTAGTATGACAGAAGAGACAAACTGCTTGAAACCTCTTTCAAATTTATTCCCAAGAAGCCAAAGCTGATTACACCAGATAAACTTTTGGCCCATAAGCTGCTGAAAAGCAAGTAAGTTCTTTTCTTAGCTTGCAAGACAGAGGATCCATCCTTGGACACAGCCACAATCAGCACTAAAGCCATACCTCCCCTTCATGCACACTCATATCTGCAGCCTGTCTCTGACCATCTTCTTTTACCATCCTTTGATAAAAAATGATCATCAGCCTCCTGAGTAGCATTGGTAGTGGGATGCAGACAGGCAGGTGCTCTGGAGCTGCCAACCTACCTGCAGTTCACACTGATTTATTTTCTATCCATACCTTGACAGTATACCTTTGCCTGGCCAGAGAAGACTCTGCCTTCCCTATGCCTCTGTCAGGGCTATAAAGCAAACAATAAAAACACTGTGTGTCAAGACATCAGATTTCAGGTGTTCTGCCTGTAAATTTTTTAGCCTCCAGTAATGAGTTTTTGCAAACAGGTGATAAAGTGTGCTTTCAACCTCCATTTTAGGTAAAAACAGTGCACAATAAGCACACCCAAGGAGAAAAAAGATATTGTTTCACAGCTTGATATATTCATCGTTTTACACCCACATGCTGCATTAAATGAGTTGCCATCAATCAGCTAGGAGATGCTTTAGGTGTGAAGAGTGCCATGTTTTAAAGAACCAAAGGATGTGTTGCAGAGCCTTTCATCATGAGGATGGGGACGCTGCTCTGGGAAATGGTTGTTTCCAAAGATAAAGCCTCATGGATCAAAATTCAACCCAAGAAAAAACAGTAAAATTATACTGATGCTATGAAAGGGCCCTGGACCAGCTCCCAGAAACACCATTAACAAAGGCACTGCACAAAACCTCTTCTTGCTGCACTGACTGGTGGTACCTCACCTTTCTCTCTCTCCTGCTCATGGGTAGGAGCCTAGCTGACACAAGCAGTGATTCTGTCCAGGCTGAAAGACAAATTTGCACCATGTGGAGACTCATAAGTAAAGCAAGATCTCTATCACAAGGCCTATTTTTTTTTATAAATGATCCAGTCTTGAAATTTATAGTTGTTAAAGTTTGATGGCTAGGGCTCATATTTGCACGAAAATTGTACCAGCTTTGTGCACCTGATCTCCAGGCAATTTTACTTAAAACTTGGATGTTAGCACAAGCTAGGAATATAACTATGAGGAGAATCAAATCCTGTTCAACCCGACCTTTCATGCACCACCACCATTTCTCTGGGCAATCTGTGCCACTGTTTTACCACCCTCATTGTAATAAACTCTTCCTTGTATAGTCTGAATCTACCTTCCTTTAGATGAAAACCATTACCCCTTGTTCTATTGCTACAGGCCCAAGTGAAAATGTTTATCCCCATCTTTCTTATAAGAAAGCACCCCTTCAGGTACTGGGGGGCTGCTATAAGATCTCCCTGGATCCTTCTCTTGTCCAGACTGAACAATCCCAACTCTTTCAGCCTGTCCTCACAGGAGACGTACTTCAGTTCTTTAATAATTCCCGTAGCCCTCTTCTGGATTCATTCCAAGAGATCTGAGTCTTTCCTGTCCTGAGGAGTTCAGCACTTCTGACACCCTGGTTACACTATGCTGAGCAGGCATTGCTAGAAGAAAACAAAAAATGAATACGAGGTGACCTTCTCTAGGTCTGGCTCTGATGTAAATCTGAATGGAGGAAAGCTTGTGGAGCCTGATAGTCTGAATCCAGAAGCACAAAGCTGTCAGCTTTGAATGGACACAGGGCAAGCAGAGAAGACTGGCAACCTACTGCTCTTGTACATCAACTGCTACTTAAAACATATGATTTTTAAGTAAGAGATTCCAGGAATACATGGGAGTCATGAAACCACAGCCCCAGGTTCCCAGCACCATTTCTGCCTCTGGCCACTGCACTGTGATGAACCTCCTCAGTGTGTCCCTATGCCCATGGATGCTTCCAGATGCATGTGTTGGGGCTGGGGATGAGGAGGGCCATGGGAAGGGGCCAGCATCTTCTGGGAGGAGCAGATGGTCTCAGCCTTCCCATGGCAGCTGCAGTTGCACCTGTTTGGAAATTGCTGCAAAGTGCCAATTTTCATTATGCAAAGCACTGAAAACTTGTCTGCTGGAAACCACATTTCATCATAACCTACACAAACTTGATCTTGAATGGCAACCGGGTGATTAAATGAAACTCTATTAGCCTGAGTCTATTTTTGAATCACATTTTAACCATCTTCTCATTTTTACACCTGAGCAATTTTCATGCAGACCATCTCCCTGCTGCAAACACATGGGAAGCTGAGCCCAGCAGACTAACACAGGTAAAAGTTACAAGATTTAAAGAGGATTTGTGCCTGTTCCTCTCTTTCTCTGCAGAAATCCTGCCTGGGGACCAGAGCCCAGCTTTGTTTGAGGGTAGGGTCAGATGACTGCACTGTCAGAAATTGCCATGCTTTCCACTGAGATATGGTATCACTGCACACTGGTCACCTTGGAAAAAAATTACTTGAAAGAGGTTATTCTCACAGGAACAAAACTCACCTCGCTGCCTGCTCTCTCTGCTCACTTCCAGGCAGTGATCTGCAACCAACTGCAGGAACAGGAGGGGGTCGGTGAAGGAAGGGAATTGAATACTTAAACAATTGGCTGCATATTATGAAATGTTTTACATGTAAAATAGGTTAAAGAATATCATGAGGAGGAGAGAATACAGAACAGCAGGTTCATGATTACTAGCATTGGTCCTGATAAAATCAAAACACAGGAAGACAGCATCCTAAGAAAAAAGAAAAGCTCAGATCAGATTTTTGGGTATTCCAAGGAGTTCTAAGCCTCATAAAAAATTATGATTAGCCTGAATGACAGCATTCAAAGCACCAGGAGATCTCAGTGAAGCGAATCACACTGAACTAAAATTAGCAGCATCTAAAATTCAGCCATCTACTTGGCATACACACACAATTCTTCCCTGGCCCCAGATCCAACACATCACTCAGCCTTCCCAGTGCCGTCAGCTACTGGCTTTCAAAAGCACTGCTGAGTGAACTGCTGATGTTCATATGCAGCCTGCACCTGTCTGGAGGCAGCAAACCCAATTGCTAGACACAGGCTGGGTTTTTTCCCCTAATATTTCCTCCAAGGTTTGTTTGCTGATTGTTTTCCAGGCAGCTGGAATTCAAGATGTAAAAGCGGGACTGTCTATCAGTGAAAGGATGGGGAAAAAATGGATATAATAGGATGAGATCATATGTCTAGAAATAAGCTGGAATCCCACATGGCTCAAAATGGACATGAGCCATGTCTTAAGAAGAGCAAGGAAGGGTTTACTGTGGTTCACAGGCTATGGAGCAGTTAGACAAGAGTTAAGGTCTGCTTCTAGGGCAATTCACGGACAGAATGAGTATGGAAATAAAGGTTTGTTGCTCTGCTCTAGATCCTGTGTGTTGCATGCATCCATGCACAGTGTACACCCAGACTCACCCTAAACATCTTTACAGCTCTAGGCTCACTATATCCATTTGATGCCTGCAGTCCCATATGCACACAGGTCAAGCTCTGAGCCATGCTTAAGCACTCACTGCCTTTGCCCAGGCCTACATTCTTGCTCCTAGGATCTGGAGGTGCCAGTGTGATTGTGCTACAGACTCATTTGCCTGCAGTAATCCCAAAGCCAGCTTTTGGAATTTGGAAACTTTGAGCCCAATCCATGGTTTAGCTAAGAGTCAGTTGTGTATGTGGAAGGTATTCAGGTGAAGGGGTCCAGTGCTTGTCTCACCCACAGAGTGCTCATTTGTGAGGACTAACTCCTCCTAGGGATCATGAAAAGGATGACACAGAACATTAAGACAGATTGGCAATCCAGCTTCCTGTGCAGCATTCATTTCCATCTATACAAAACCCCTCAAAAATGAATAGACTCTATGATCTTGGAGGTCTTTCCTACCTAAATGATCTTTCAAGTCTATGATTTTATGAAATATTGGGAAATGCTGAATGTGTTTGAGACTTTTTTTCTGAAGAAACAGTTTGTTAGGAAATATCTCCCGTGGCTCATATTACACAATCTTCATATGCATAGCTAAAGAGCAAGAGAGTTTCAGGTGCAATAAAACCCCCATGTCCCATGATTATACTAATGTAAATAATGGACATGTAGAAGACTCCCTATTTACCTTTTGCAAGGGCTTTTCACTTGTTTCCATGCGAATTTCACTTCAGATAAAACACTGGACTGGACAGATAAAACACCTGACCTCTCTAATACAGCAATTTGCATGCTACTATTTTTTCTGACAGCCTTGATCTTCTGATGTCTCACTGTGGAGTTTCTTCTCACCCATATCCCCTTTCTGCACAGATATGTGCTACCTGCATCCTTGTGATAAGGCATTTTCACAGGCTTTCCTGGGTGCAGCCTTTGAAAGAAGAACTACAATCAAAAGGATGCATTTGGGTGCTAATGGAGCCTGCTGTGGACCACCCAGTGGAAAAGGACAGAATTTACGGATAAGAAGCAGTGGAAGCTGCAAGATGAGAGAGAGTGAGGAAAGGAGGAGGTCCAGATGCTGGTCTGGCTTGAAACAGCAGCCACCCATGTGCTTTGTTTATTTTATCTCTCTGTGTCCCCAGGCTCCATTTTAGGTTCTGCAAACACCTTTTCCTGACATCATCTACCACTGAATGAAAATGAATTTGTCTGGCTCCCAGGCCCCTCCAGAACAGCTTCTCAACCCTCCTGCATCAGGATCACCACACTATTTTATGCATCCTCCCATCTCCTTGAGGTGGTTCACAGATCATCACCAGCACTGACCCTTCCAACTCACCTTACCCTAGATGAAGACAGGCAGTGGCACCCGAGGCCCTTTTTAATCAGCAGGCTTCCATTACTACCCTGATGCTCAGTCATGGCAAGCCAGCACTCCCAAAAAACTTCCTGCCCTGATAGCTATCTTACCTTGCCATTCCATGGAACAGGAAACATGGAGACATATCATTGGGACCACCAAATCAGAAATCTCCTATGGCATGCAAGTAGCAGGTAGCTGATAAACTAGCCAAAGTAAAGCAGGGGAGGACAGCACTTGCTTGGAGCACACAAACACTGGTTCAGAAATAGGCATAAAGAAGCAGTTTGAGACACGATCATTCAGGCTGTTACTCCTGAGTTTTGCCTGCCTAACATTTTGCGTGATAAACAAATGCTGAAGGTTTCCTGAAATGCTTGGAGATGACTATTATTTACTGCAGATCTCAAGTACAGCAGGTAAGAGCCCTGAGGCTAAAGCCACGCCTTTTCCTAGACTTGTGAACTGCTATCCCAATTTTGTCTGTAGCTAAAGCATTAAAAATGGATAACTTTTGCTCCCCCTCATTCCTTTCCTTACTTCTCTTCCTGCTGCTCACTTGAGTTTGCCACAGAAACCTTCTAGCACTGAGCCAAAACACCCCACAGCAAGCCAGTGCCCTCTTTTAGAGATGCTGGCATCCCATGCTGCTTGAACACTGGTGCCACACACTGCACTACAGATGCTGGGGACCGAGGAAAGAGGAAAGCAAGGGGGAGGAAAACAAAAGCAAAGGCAAAGGACAGGAGCTGAGAAACAAGGACTTTGTCATGGCAGCTATTCTTGGGCCTGGCTTGAGGGATGTTGTTTGCCATTGGGAAACTGCACACAAAAAACTTCCCCTGCAGGAATGTCAAGAAGGTTGTGAGCACTTGGGACTTGAGACACATCTACCTTTCCACAGCACTTCTTTTCTTCCACATACACAAATGCAATGAAATGCTGTATTTTTCCACAGGAGCCCCAAGATGTAGGTAAAAGGGAGCAGAACCTAGATGTGAACAGCTACATACAGCATTTCCTAACTTCTGAACAATGGACTCCATAACTGCAGGAGCCTTCCTTTCCAGTCTGGATGTGTCAGGATGTTGACTCACACACATACACGGACACACAAGGTAGTTTTTGGCCACCATCAATGTGCAGAGCACTGCTGGGAGCAGGGAAGCCACACAAGTTGTGCATGCCAGACAGCAAACTACAGTGCAGAGAGATAAGACATCTCCCAGTCAGAACAGTGCTACACCCATCATCTGAGTCATGGAGGTAGGGTGCCCAAGGAACAATATAAATGGTTTTGCTCTGGTGAGGCTTCTGGAATTTTTGGGAAGAGGCAGCAGAGTTATACTGGACACAAGTATGCAGCAACAGCTACTGCTGCCATCTTCCTAAACCTTTCCAAATTGTTTGGGGGAGTTATCTCTCCACCAACCAGTAGATATATCCTCTCAACCAATGCACTGAGTAAGCAGGCAATGAAGGAATGAGCTTTCCCCTCTGCTCTGCATGCTTAAAGAGAGGGTAACATTGCCCAGAAACATCTTACCTGGCAAGACTAGGCACTCATCATGCATCAGCCTCTGGCAGATTGCAGTCTCCCAGATTTATATGAAGATACAGGTATTTCTTCTGATTTTAGGGAAGGACTACCAACAGGCTTTTTGCAAATGTCCCCTCTGGTAGCAACAGGCCACCCAAATCCCATGGCAATGTTAGATTCCTGCCTGGATGAGCACAGATTTTACAATCAGGAGAAGGTTTTGCAAAAGACCCTTTGGTGGCTTTCCCTGCTTAGGAGCAGAGGGAAGATAAGCCTGATTACAAGTTTTGCATAGACCATTTTCAGATTTTCCTCTCTGGGCCACACAGACTTGCCTGAGGCATTGTTACTTTAAAAAAAAAAAAAAAACAAAAAAACAAACTTAATCTGCTCGACAGATTTGTTGGCAAGATATGGATCTTACAGTTAATTCTGTCTGAGTACTTGTTAGACGCACTTATGTACATGCATGTTTTTATTTACAAAAGACTGGCACGCCCATGTCTGGTCACTTCATAGCCTTTGTTCCAGAGACCTGGCAGGGTTTCCTAAAAACAGGATCTCACGTTAAAACCTATTATTATTCCATTTGCAAATGATGAGGTTTAATTTAACTTTTGATAGGTATTCAGAGAAGTAGATCTTGACTGTTTTGAGTTTTCACAGCTCATGAAGGCGGGAGAGGTGTCAACACAGATAAGACAAGCACGCTTTTAAGTCAGAGCAAATACTCGAAGAAAATGTACTGCATTCTTCCAGCCTGGTAACCCCAGAGGGCACTGGGCTGCTCTGTTTGCTCTGGAAAGGAGTGATTCCCCTCTGTGTAAGAGTTAGACAGAGGCTGATGGAACTGACAAAGTTATTTGTTGCAAATAATTTCTGAGATTTCAGCCTTCAACATTGACAGTTTGTTTGCAAGGCCCATTTTTACAAAGACCTTTTCTCTATTCATAGCTAGCCTCTCCTGGCAAGTACTCCAGGCAAATAATTTTCAGCCTCCCAACTGTTTGCACACTGTGTCCACTTGCTATTATTAGTTCTATGGAGAGTGGTGGACTCTTAAGTTCCTGCATGAAAACGAAGAGTTAATTCCCTCTGGTCTAAGCAGAAGGAGGCAGCCCAACCTCGATCAGCACTGGAAGCACACCACGCCTGGACAAATGTACTTATCCACCACATCCTCCGTCAGGTCTGCTCTAAACTCCAAGACACCCAGAAGACACTGGTTGTGTGATAGATGCTTATGGTATTTTGGCAGATGAATCATTTATTTGCTGGAAATTTTAAAAAATAAAAATAAAAATAAAAACTGCCGTTTAAGGGTAGCCAAATCTACTTGTAAATTCAGGCAACTCCACCCTTCATGGACTATCTGAACATTTAGCAAGCCAAACAGACTGAGAGCAAACTGTTCCAGTTGCTGCTGAAATGAAAAGGTTACCGCTCCCAAGCACAATTCAGTGTCCCAGCATTTCCCTATCATAAGGGAAGTTATTACATTGACCTTTATTATCCACTTCAAACAGATTGTTTTATTACTTCCAAACTCAAATCTGTAAACTCTCCAGCTTAATAACTTCTACAAAATTGAGAACATACTACTATTAAAAAGATTTTTTAATCTGGATCTTTAATCAGTGCACAACTCAAAGTTACACAGGTTTTGTAAAGTTACACAGCAATAACAACTGATGACAAGGATGTGGGGAAAAAGTTATGACAGCTGGGAAGGAGGAGAGGAGAGGAGAGGAGAGGAGAGGAGAGGAGAGGAGAGGAGAGGAGAGGAGAGGAGAGGAGAGGAGAGGAGAGGAGAGGAGAGGAGAGGAGAGGAGAGGAGAGGAGAGGAGAGGAGAGGAGAGGAGAGGAGAGGAGAGGAGAGGAGAGGAGAGGAGAGGAGAGGAGAGGAGAGGAGAGGAGAGGAGAGGAGAGGAGAGGAGAGGAGAGGAGAGGAGAGGAGAGGAAAAAAAATTGGTCCAACAAATAAAGTAAGTCATCAAGGTGAAACAATAAGAAGAGAACAGGCAAGTTCCTGGAAGAGAAATACCTTGAGTGTTACTAATACATAGAAAGCACTTTTGATTGAGGAAATCCCTGAAGATAGCTGAAGGCCAGGAGTACTATCAGGAAATGCATGCTTGACATGCCCAAAGGCTTCCTCAGGCACCCACATCTGGCCACTGCTGGGAGCAGGACACAGCACTGAGCAGACACTTGGTCTGGCACTAGAGAGATACTTGACACCTGGCTAAACAGATGTGGTAGGCAGCCTACACACCTGAGGAGTTAGATGCTTAATTCAAATCTCTGTGTCAGTTCCAGCTGAGAAAGTTTAATGAAGAGAGGATTCATTTGGGTAGTAATGATGTAGGGCTAGACTGGGATGAAGAGGAGGAAGGTGGTAATGGACCTTGAGCCCTACCTGTTACATATACACCCATTGCATAATCAAGCAGTGCTTTTTTTAAGGGTCTTTAAAGAACACAGAGCAAGGTTCACTGTGAGAACTAGTGATGCCAATGTGTGAGGAATATAAGCTGATAAGAAGTCTGTTTTCTATGTCTCCTCCCAAGGGTACAAGTGTCCCTGTGATCAAGTAGCATTTGCTAATACATGTTTCCAAAGAAGCACTTTTCTAGTCCTTAGAACCTCTCCTAACAGTTTTACAAAAGTAACATCGTCTCCACTTTTTAAGGTCAAAACCACTAGTTTTTTCTTTTAACAAAGGCTGTTGGAGCAAGTGGGATAAGTGACAGCATCTAGATTTGATCTGCAT
Organism: Oenanthe melanoleuca; assembly: GCF_029582105.1. Lineage (NCBI taxonomy): Eukaryota > Metazoa > Chordata > Aves > Passeriformes > Muscicapidae > Oenanthe > Oenanthe melanoleuca. Next base: position 104,613,387 of record NC_079335.1, on the reverse strand, counting down.
CATTAATACTGACTTCTAAAGAAGGCAGTTCACACAGGGCAGGTGAAAGGATCAAATATATTGTTTAGGCGGGCACAAGAAGAATAACCACCCGTCTTCCCTGCACCCTGAAGCTCTCCAGAGTGTGTAAATGACAACACTTTCATGTCACTAGATCAGCCAGTTGGAACAGTCCTGGGACTAACTTCTTTCAGCACTTAGTATGGCTTGTACACAATCTCCCTGTAGGGGAATTGCAAGGTCTTTTTCTAGACGTGCTAAGAGAGCTAAAGCATCACCTCCCAGAAATCCTGTGGTGACTCAGGTAGGTTTATGTATATTATTGGCTCCTGCTGGGTAAATTCAGGCTACTGAAATGTATGTTGTTGGCCCCACATAATAAACAAAATATGTTTTCCTATGGCATGGTGGAATAGAGTTTTAAGAGTAGCAGGAGTACATTGAGCCCTTGATGTCCTATTTAACTTTTTTCTGGCACTGGCAAAACTTTAAACTTAATTATCACAGATGTAAAGGCAGATGAGGAGAGGTGAAAGATTTGGTAGGAACTGCAGGTTCATCTCTATATGTGTCAAAATCATAGAGCTTTAGTTTTTGAAAAACATTTGGGATTTGCACAGACAAACTTTGAGTGGTCTGCATCTTGCACTGAACTACTGAAAGCCAGGTACCATGTCCAGACATAAGCTGAACAGAGCCCATGCCTCAAGCACTGCTCCTGGGAGCAGTTTGCCAAGTCAGCCTCATGTCCCTCCTTTCCAAGGTACCTGAGTTCACTGGCCATAGCAAAACTGCTGTCCTAAGCCATTTGTAATGCCTGTCTTAACTGAGAGACCTATAAGCTCAGCACAAATCACAAAATCACAAATCACAACTTGTGCAGACTCTTCATGTGTGTCTTTGCCTAGGAACTGGCCCAAAAACTCCCTCGTACTGCAGACATGAGCTCCTCCCTCACCTTGCATGCTGAGGGTTTGAAAACTTTCTCTCCCCACATCTGGTTTTTCTTCATTAACAGTGTCCAAAGCAAGATGCAACATTGATCCTTCCTGCCCCTTGGAGATGGGGTTTGGAGGTGTGGAAGCCCAAGGGAGAAAGCTCTCCCAAGGGAGACCCTCTCCCTTGCTTCAGGGAATGGGCTAAATGGTTCTCTCTGTTCCTGGGAGGGCCAGCCCTGCTGAGGGAAAGGGCTCTGCAGGCAGATGCTGTGGGCAAGCTCTTTCTGCAACTGTATTAGTGGTGAGCCTTGCCCATAGGGATCCCAACTCATTTGCTGCATGTCAGCTCCTGGGCCTCATTCACTAAGAATTCACTAATCTACAGGGTAGCTTTTTCCAGTCAGAAAACCTAACAGCTAGAGATAAATTAAAGCTGGAATTGGAGCTGGACCAAGAACATTTGAGTAATCCATCCAGCCTAAGCAAGATCCCCCAAGACAGGAAATCTCAGCAAGAGCCTAGAAAGAGATTATAAAAGAAAATAAGCCCAGGCACCATGGTTATGATGGTGGGATGGCCCAGCAGAAATGAGAAACATCAGAGGCTGTAAAGCCCACTTCTTTTTCAGGCTGCTGTAAGTGCATGTCAAAGTACAAAGCAACTTCAGCTGTGAGTAGAACTTCTTTTAGAAAGAGAAAAATGGCATCCTTTGGGAGTTACAGTTTATTTCTTGTGGTTTTATCCTGCAATATCTTCTGCTGTTGCCTGTCCCTGAGTACCTGGGAGAGGAAAGCTAATGAGCCCCCTGCATGAAAGTGCAAGCTCAGACCAAGCTGCAGCCTGTTGGTTGTATTTCCCCATTACCATTGAGCATGGGAATACCATTCCTGGCCTCAGAGGGAAACATACAGGAAAAAATGTACCTGCCACGGACTAGAGCTACATCCTGGTGCTGGAGACCCTTGCAGTGGTGTTTCTCACAGGCTAAAACCACATTACAGGTGCCTGACCAGGATGGCAGGGACATTTGCCATGTAGCAGTGCTGGGATTTTACAGGCCATTTCTTGGCTCAGCCCTGCTTTGCCTCTTGTGCAATAATGATGTTCTTGAGGTCAGAACTTTTGTCTTTATCATGTAACTCCACTGACATGACTGCCCTGACTCTCAGTTCAGGTTCTTTCCACATTAAGGGAGGCATATTGCTGAGGGCAAGGGCTGGCCAACACACTTTCACCTCCCCCAAAGGCTAACAGCATGCAGCACACTTCCCATCACAGGTCCCACAAAAAGCTGGAGAAGCATTTCCTTGCTTGCACACAGACACATCACAGCCTAATGCAGTGGCTACACAGGACAAGTAAATTTCTAGCAAAAATGCCTCTAACTGTCCTTACTAGAGCATTGCCTTGAGACTCAGTGAGGCTTGGGCATATAGGAAGGTGGATAAGCATAGAAAGCATGAGAAATCTGAGAGCAGACAAAGGGGACTTGTATCAGAAGTAAGTGGGAGAGAATTAAGACTGCCAAGCTTTTAAGAGGAATTGGAATTTAATGAAGTGATTGAACAAAGAAATTGAAAGCCTCCTTTGCCTCCTGTAAGGGTCGGATGGATCTGAGCAATACTCAGCTTGGCTGCATTACAGGGTTGTTATTTAATTTTAAAGAACTTGGAAGCTTTCAATGTACTTCATAATTCTATTGACATTTATGATTTGAGATACTTAATCTTGAAAACACAAACACAATGTTGATCTGTCTCTCACCCAAGAGAATTGGGAATCAGTGTCTGCAGCTTTTAAATGCAGCCAATCTAGGATCTGCTTGCCACGAGCCAGCCTTTACCTTGCTCTGACGATTCCAAGAAGGGACTTTATGCTTTGCAGAGCTGAATTTTTCAATCCTGAATTTTTTTTTTTTACTTTAAAACTACATTGCTTCATATTTAGCTTGCAAGGCTGGGACCCAGATCTTGCTCCTAGAGAAAGCCCCTACCCTTTATCTACTGTATTTAGGGTGGGACCCTTCTTATAATCTTGGCTGGAATGAATAGAGACATGGCCACATCATCTATACATCAGCAGCAGAGCTGGTGCAGCTTGCTTTTTAGTCCCCTGACTGCATGGACAAACCAAGGACTTGACATCCCAGGCTCATTCCTGGGTATCCCAGGGCATCTGCAAAGCTACAGCTGAGCCTGTGTGTGTGTTGGGGGTGTGCACATAAACACACACTTGCTGTGCATTGTACAGCTGACACTAGCTGGTTACTGCTGGATCATTCTCTCTCTCTAGGTAAAGGATCTCACAGAAACCGTGAGAAATATTAAGTCTATTATTAGGACCAATATCCAATTCATATATTTCAAAGCTCAAGTCTGTTCACATGTGAAGGCAGATGTTGCCAGTAATCATGTATTAAAATGGAAGAATATATTGTGTCAAGCCTGAAATTAATTAGAATCTGATTCTGCTCTCATTAACAGGCATGAAATTCCCACTGACTAAACAGGATGTTGTACCCTTACAACGGACTTTGGTCCCTAATTTTCACACCACGAAATTGGCATCGACATTTCAAAGGCATTACAGTAGCAGAAAGCTTGACCCTTTGTCTTTGCTACCAAATGTGTTTTCAGAGTATGACCAATTTGTAAAGCCTAACATTATACTCCTTAGTTAGTGAATGCAGAGCCCTTTGAAGATCAAAAATGCTATTATTATTTCCATATTTTTGCCAAACCAAAGCTGCCATGCTGAAGCCATCTGTGTCAAATGCAAAGCACTGCCTCCAATACTTTCTGAGCAGACCGTTCCCTTGTGCCCCTGTTGTTCTGTTTCCACGTCTGGTTTCAAGATAATTTTGTGAAGATGCAGTCAAAAAGCAGCACTGCTTCAGAGACAATGGGAGTTGCAGCTGGACAGGATGGCAAAGCAAGCTCTGATTTGGACTTCACAACTCGGAAGCAGGAACACATTCGGAAGCAGTAACCCAACAGCCCTCTCAGGTGTCAGCAGAGATGGAGGATGTGCTGCAGGTGAGGCAGTGGCTTGCTGGTGCCCTGGGATGGGTGGGCTTGAGGCAAGGAGGGTTGAGGGGGACCAGGAAGCAACAACTAAAGATGAGAGAAAAATAGGGCAGCAAGGAAAAACTTCTTCTTGACTGCCTCACACTCAGCACAGTGACTGGCTGGTGGTGTGTTACAGTGTGAGTAGAGCATGGGAAAGCAGATGAATTGCAGATTTGGACCATGTGGAAACCTCAAGAGCCTCATGCTCTGCAAAGGGATACAAGACTCCCTTTTGTGGGCTGCTTTGCTGAAAATCCTCCCCTCTGAGCTTCCACAGCTGCCCTGCATGCCCATACAGTCAAAGGGCCATAGCCAGAGGGGGGCTAGAAATAATCTAGAGAGCAGCAAAATCCACAGGAATTTCTTCAATTATTTTAGTGCATATTTGATCAGACCCTGGGTGAAGCAGAACTTGCATGTTTGATACCAAAGTCCTCTATCTCCAGAGAGAAAGAGGAGGGTTGGGTGGAAAAATGGGAAGCATAGGAGATGAAGCCATCTCTCCTTTTTTCCCTTTTCTGTAAAGCTTCTGCTGTTTTGCAAACTAGCGGGTGCAGAGGAAAAGGGAGACAGAAAGGGCCAAATCACTGTGTGGAAGAAGAATCTGCAGTGCTGAGATGAGGAAAGTCTGCTCTTTGTGAGATAGTATTTCTGATCTGCAGGCGTACAAAGCCTTCATAATTGCTGGAGTCATTACTGGCAGTAGATGGCAGAGACATGACAGGTACTGCAGGACACATAATAAGCTGGAATGAGCAGTGATGTTAATCCAATACCATCAAAGATCGGGCTCATCACAGGAACCCATTTAGAGTCCACAACAGCAGCCCTGATATTGCTAAGGAATATGTTTCATCTAAGTACAGACCTCACTTCAGTCCACAGCCGTACATTTGTTATTTCTTCCTCTTCTCCCAGATACTGTCGCTACAATTTATCCACCCCAGTTTATCCCATCCACGGATGTGTCGCACTGTTCATTAGAGCCTGGATTTTTTATTTCACTACCTAAACTATCTCCCATAATGAGGAGGCTAACAACCTTACATAGTGTATGAAAAAATTGACTTATCTTCCAGCCCAGCTTCTATGGCTGCAGGTGCTGAGCTGCTCTGGTGCACTTAGGGGCTGTAAGCTGAGTTTCAGTTCTCAAATATTTTCTATGTATCACGATTCCCAGATGGAGCATCAGTGGACACTCCAGAATACCTTCTCACTTCCACAGCATGCCAGGTAAGGAGAATATGTCTAGACTGAAGGCAAGGCTGAAACCTTTCTCCTCTAGCACCCCTTGACAGATTTCAGCACAGGAATGAAAAGCTATGATTTATGGGTAAGTTGCTGAGTCCAAGCAGCCAGACACCTTACTCAGGTTGCTTTTGTAGGTTTGGGAGACACAGGAAACAGCTGCTAAAACAGCATGGGAGGATGTGTTTAGTCAGTTTTGTGAAACATATTCTTAAAGGTTTATTAAATTCAAATTTGATTTTATAATTTATGGCCACTAAGCCTGATACAAGAGTTCCTGCAGACAGACGTGAGCAAGAGCTGGAGCTGAGCTGCATTTGACTTCAATGGTTGTTGTGCCCAATTTTGTGTTGAACATTTAACCTGTTCTTTATTTTTAGCTCTTGAGTTTTGCACTGTGATCTCTCTGAACTTTGCTCCTGTGATAGTAACCAGAGTGCTCCATGCAAACAAAACAAGAGAATAAAGCAACTACAACTTTTAACTACAGCAGCTGTGACACACAGCAAAAGGCACATGTGAAATTCTACCAATGAACTTAATTAGCTGATTGCTTATTTAGAAACTATAACAGCATGGCCTAATAACCCCAGTATTCAGAGATTCAGTAGCAAAGGCCTGGTTCGGATATACAAATAAATCACTGTGCTATAAAACCAAAATAGTGCTTGTTTTACTGCATTTACATATAATGCATTTTCCTTCAAAGAAAGCTAATTCCAGGGACTGCAATTAGCTTCCCATCTTAGTTTTGTGGCTCTTCTGTTTATTGGCTCTTGTCAAGGAAAACTTGTTCAACCAGGGTTCAACTCTGCCTTGTAAACTAGATTAACTTTTACAGGAGGCTCTTCATATAGCCTGTATAACCAAGGACAGATAGGGGGGCCTAACTGGAAGGGAACTGAAACCACAGAGAAAACAGCCATAAGGGACTGCTGTTTGTACTGGGGAAGCACCAGCCATGCCTTGATCTTCAGATACCAGTTCCCTCCTTCTGCTGCAAGCTGCAACTCCATCTCCTCACTTATGATTAGTGCACTCACACTTCTGAAAACCTGTGGCACGCTGAGTGTCAAGTGAATTTTCAGGAGATTTACGACAATGTTTTGTGTTAAAAGTAAAGTCTTGGTCTCTATGATGCTTAACCTTCTGCCAGTCCTCTGTTCAACATTCCTGTAGAATTAAAAAAGAAACCCTTTGTGTTCCCAGACTGTATTTGAAGACATTATCTTGTAACTAAGATAAGCTGGTAATGGTTTACAAAGGTTTACATAAATCTATATAAGGTTATAGATTTCTGGCGGGGTCCACCCATCTGATCAGTCATTTCCACAGCTGCCTAAGAGTTTGTGCTCAGATACCAGCAGCAAGGCTGTCTTGGCAACACTGGATGGTAATGTGCCATGCCCTATAGTCAGAGCACTGTGACAACCCAAGTCGCTTGTGGATTATTAGTTCCACTTGCATCTAGTCTAAATTAGCTTCCAAAGTTTTCTCCAGCAGCAGCAGAGGGAGAAACATGACACTATATGTTTATGTTCAAGCCACACAACCATACAAGAGGGTAATTGATCACTTACTGCTGCAGATCAGTTTTTTTTACTTAAAAATTTAAATTTATTTTGCAGGGCTTAGTTAGGAGGTTTAATCTATAGGTTTAATCTGCATAATTTAATCAATGGATTTAATCTGTATCATTTTTTGCAGCAACATACAAAGATTTCTTTCAAAAGTTCCCTAGAATGCTTTTCATCCTTGAATTGCTGAAATAAACACTCCATCTAAAACAACTCTGGATTCCTTGAGCTCAGAGGAGCTGAGCTTTTATTCAGTAGTAACAGTGCCATAGGCACTACAATTAGAAGTTGTCTTCAGTCTGTTAGATCATCAGAACAATGATATTCTGCACAATTTCAGATAAAGGTCCACAATGTGCCCTAATTGCCAGGAAATTATTTGTTTTATTATAAATATTTCCTTAGTTCAGTATTCAAGAACTACAGAATGACTCTCTAGGAGCAATGTGTGCATTTAAATCTGTAAGGAGATTTAGTATCCCTCTTCCAAACAGCAGTGTCTTACTGCCTGACTTCTACCATGCCTGTAAATCCCCTGTGTCTCTCCAGAGCTGATGTGCTACCCTATGAAAGGTGGTAACAATCTCTTCAGTAGCCACAAATGAAAGTTCAAAGGCCTCAGGCATACTCATATAGCTCATTATCACTCTCAGAGGAGAGGAAGGTGTAAACAGATGATCCCTTACATTTCAGAGCTCAGTACAACATGTTACCTAAAGCATTCATTGTGAAAGACGTTCTCTACCAGGCTCATGAGGGGCTGCCCACGAGCTCTGGAACTGGTAAGAGCCAGTCTTTTGCATTTTGGGTGCACCTGGAGAACCAAGTGAACACTGCTACCCTGCAGTGATCAAAGTCTACCCACGGCTTTTGAGTCACATATAAACACTAAGATCTAACAATTAAAGTTATCTTAGTCCCCATTCCTCCAGACCCTAACACCTGATAAAATGCTCTGGAAATAGGATCACAACTCAGACAAACAATCCACACCATAACCAAGCACTCACCCTTTCTACTCACCCTTACTACTCCAGACCACTCAAGCTGCCAAGGTTTTCAGAAATCCTCAGCCATGCCATCTCAGCCAGCATCTCTAAATGAAAGCTTTGCATGCCATCCTGGTGCTAATAGCTCAAGACTACTGCCTGGCAAGTAGAGAAGCTGGCCTAAAACCTGAAGGCCAGTCAGCTGGCCAATAGCCATTTATACTTTTTTTAACCATTTGCTGCTTTGAACATGCTTTCCAGCTTCTGTCAGCTTGAAGGGTCCCACCTCCACTGCCTAAAGGGTGAGTGGAGGGCTCTCCCCTTCTTTCCCCCAGGATGGCAAACTCTGACCCTGGGGAGTTCAGGCCTCCATCCCTGCCCATCTCTGCCACACCACAAGTGCAGCACATTTTTAATTTTTTCTGTACTAGCCTCATTTATACAAACCACATCCCGGTGTGGCCCCCAGAGCTGAACAGTGTGGGAGCACAAACCACATCTATCAGCCCCAGGAGGGGCTGGTGGGAAAGAAAGCTCATTGCATGGGGAACAGGTTAAAACACTCTATCAAAAAAGCAAGAGCAGCAGGAGAGAGGCATAAGGGAGAGAGAGGAAGGAGTGAGGGGGTACAGGTTAAAATTGGCAGTGAATTGCATTTGGAACTTGCAATACAGGTCCTCCTATTTTGCAGGTGTTCACACTTGTCATTAAAACCTCTACTTCTACCTGCATACACATCAAACACAGCCAAGTCATAGCAAATCTTGCCAGAAAGTGCAATTTTGGGAAGACAAGAATTGGGAAATTCAATCCAAATTTAATTGCTTCAAGTCCCACAAAAGGAGCTTTGGTTTGTTTTTTTTCTTGTTTGTTTTTTTTGTTGTTTTTTTGAAACATTAATTTTCACCTTAAGTAGTATTTAGTTCCTTTCAACACTTCTTTCTGAAATGGCATTTTTAATTTGAAAAGCATCCCAAATTGTAAGCAAAAAGGCTAGGCACCCCAAAATAAATATTTTCCAAATAAAGGGATACAGGTCAACCCAAAGTTATTTTCCTGGTTTTTTGTTTTCCAAGAAAGCCTAATAAAACCTTTGGGATTTGATTCAAGACCCAAATTCTTTTAGACCAGCTGGTGCCCAGACAAGCCCTTTATTTTCCAAGCTGTATTTGCACAGGATGTTTTCACCACCAGATTTGTGTGTAGTGCTATCAGCTCCTCTGGATTTATCGCATGTAAAGTATTTTATCCCAGAAGAACACAAGAAACTCCACCAGTCTTCTGGCCCCCTAACATGTACTGGCTTCACAAGAGCAGTGGGTCACAAGTACTATAGGATATAGGGAGAGCCAAAAGGATATCTTGGACAGAATACAGGGCAGTGGAAATAACTGGCATTATTCCATGTCAGGAGGCAAAAGTGTCAAAGTCTGTGGCTGTTTTGCATGATCAGAAGCAATGAAGGGTCCCCTAGAAGCCTGATGGATCTTCTAGTGGGGACAAACCTGGCTCTGACTCTGTCACCACCTCAAGACAACCTTCTCCATTCACACTTCCCCATGTAACATGTGCCAGACTTTTCTGCCTCAGTGGTGTTGGGGTTTCTTTTTTACCAAGTTCTCAGATATCACATCCATGGGAGGAGGAAGAGGGGAGTTAATAGCATTTCTTTAAAAATTAAGGAAGTTAAGCTTATCTCCTTGCCTGCAAACGGGGAGCTGTGTGTCCTGGATGAGTGAGCTGACGTGAGATGGTTTCTAGGCAACTTCTGCAAATCATGTTGGAACAGGAATACGAATTAAAAACAAAACCTAAACAAGTCAAAACAAGTAGCAGCTACTCCATGCAAAACCAGTTTTGACTGACTCCATAGGGTTCATGTAAGGCCTTCTGTGGGATTAATATTGCTTTACTCCTAAGGACAGAGAACCTGGCACCCCTGCTCCAGCATCTATTGTGAGACACATAAGTGCTTTTCTGCAGACAGCACACATAGCTTGTGGGTGATAACAGGCCTGTCATGCCATGTCATTGTGATGATATTACTTGATTGCTGAAATGCCATAACACAAGTGTTCCAGGAACCTCAGCCTGAGTACATCCAGAAGCTGGAAAACAGTGTCAATAACTCCACTTCTTTCCTCTTTCCCAAAGAATATTGCTTTGTATTTATCAACTCACCATACTCCTTTTTTTTTTCCAAGGGATTGGTAAAGTTTAGACAAAAAGTAGTATTCTTGGGACCTGCCTTTATTTGTTTCTTTTCTATGTAGTACAGAAATTAGGAGGATGTCTCCTCTTAGATTATTCTGCAGTACTAGGAATTGATCACTCTACCTTTTAGTCTCAGCCCACATTTCAGAATTAAGGTAAGCTGATCCTCTTCCACTCAAAAGTAATTCTTCCCACATCTTCCCCAATTTATTCAATACAAAGGTCTCAGACAGGTCATAACCTCACTCATGTAAATCCAAAGTTGCACAGTTTTTCCAGTGTCAGTGTAAAATTTAGTCCTCAGTGCTACAGAACAAAATTAATGGATTCGCAGCCCACACTTTCTAAGACAGCATAACAAGAAGTTTAGTATAGTGTTTACAACCTCTTTCCTTAAGTTATGAAGGGTAAGGAATGCCTTACAGAGGTTTTTAATTATCAGGATTCCCTTCTGCTCCTGCATTTTCTGGTGTGATTGAAAAGCACCTGCTGAAGTCTGAACTCGACTGAGACTGAGGAATTTGTGTTGTCGATAAAGTTCAGAGCAGGTGTTTTAAAAGCCAGAATCTCCACCATTATTTCAAAGCATGTGTTCAGGTTTCAAGGAGGGAGATACCAAGTAAAATCAAGTGAAGTATATAATAACCAGGCCATCAAAGCAGTTTCATTTAAACATCAACCTCTTCTATGCTCAAAGTTTGTATTGTACTGTTTGTCTGACTCTCCACCAAGTAAGTAGGTTATAAGACATGACACTTAATAGATTTTGTTGTCCATATAAAGTCAGAACAAATCAAAGTTATAGTTAGAAAATGAAACCTCTAAGCCTAATCCATGCTTTTCTCCCAGCCCAGAAGAAATGATTGACCATCAAAGCTGCTGGGATTCCTTCCAAGCTAGGTTATGTACGGACCCAACACTGACTTTACCAGCGGTGTTTTCTCTTCTGAAGAGCCCAGAGCAGCATTCCAGATGCTTCAATTCTCTCCATGTGTATCCATGTGCAGCAGGACCCTGCTGGTTGTTTCCATGGCTGCTCTTGTCAGTGCAGGCTAGCTTTTGCCAACCCAAACTCAATCACAGTAGCACTTAATCCCCGTGCCTTTGGCCTCAGTGTCTGGAGTGAGACACACCCTAGCACTGTTCTGCTGAGTGACCATACACAGACTTGCTTTCTAATCCCTTACAGGTTTCTTCTGCTTTCTTCAGAGTTCCTGGGACTCACTCGGACCTCGAAGACTCCAGTTTCAGTGAAGCTGAGGCAGAGAGTGGGACTGGCCTCCTTTTTCCTTCAGTTTTCCCATGTGTCCCTAAACCAACAGCTCTGCTGCCTTTAGTAAATACTGTGGCCTGCTGTCATCACTGAAAAGCTCACTGCCTGACTTTCCTGCAGACAGAAAGGGGCCAATATAATAAAAGGAGCAAAAATCAGCAAAAAGGCTGTGCTGTGGCACAGACTATAGGCAGTAGTGAGAGCAGAGGCATCCATGGTGTAATTAGTAGTGACACAGCTTCTCCACTGTCAGGCCCTGCACCTTAGAGAGGGATAAACCCCTAGACCTAGTGAAGCCACTCACAGTGTTGGGTCTGAAGCACATTAATTTTTCAGAGGCTCCTCCACTTCTCACTACCTTTTACCAACTCTCAACCATCCAGAAGATAGGCCAAGGGCTACTTTAGGTGAGGTCTTTGACTAGTCTGAGAGATTGCTTCAGAACAAGGAAAGACAATTTCTCCTCTCAAGAATTCAGGTTACTGCCATAATAAGATGGAAACCCAGAACAGGAAAAACACAAAAAATAGATGCTGCTTATTGTAGTTCTAACTCACAATAAAGGACACCAGCTAGGTTTTCAGGGGATTATTATTATTATTGCTGTTGTTATTGTTGTTGTTGTTACTGTTATTGTTGTTCTTATTACTACCACTACTATTAATGCAGAGTGAGAATGAAGGTCGTACCCAACATAAAGTGCTGTTCTGCATTACCTTTTGAGATTGTAGTGTTTTCCAAGGGCACTAGCTTGGCCAAAAATTTAGCATCAGGGTCGATGGATCTATGGCTGCTCTACCCTGCACCCTTCCCCTGTTATCTTTCCCTGCTGTTGGAGGAACGACTGAACACAAGATCACTCAGCATGATAGGAGCCACATGGTTATAGATGTTCCTTTTGCTCACTGTGGATGCTCTCAGACCTGCCAGCACAAAGGGAAATCAGATGTAATAACATTGGAAGATGCTCTTGGGAAAGTTCAAGTGGAAGATTCATGTTTTGCAATATTAAACCTCAAACTATGGATGATTCAAATCCAGATCTGATCATATCTGTATCCTAACAGTTTGCCAGGGAAAGAGGACTCCAAAAAGAGGTCTTAGTTTACCTCTCTAAATGGTCCTAGTTTACCTCTCCAATGTAAGTAAATGCATGGACTAGTGTGCCAACAATGACTAGATTTGTTTCAGAAACCATTGGTGGTTTTAGGAATTTAAAAGTCCAGTCAACCATGGAAGGCTTTTCCATACCCTCCAATAAGCTATCCAGAGCTTTGTCAGTTCTGTTCCATGAAGCAGGAGTCTGACCCCAAAGCATGGTGGTACTTCATGGGTCTCACCATCTCCAGGATTTCACAGAAGGAGATGGCTGAGGTTCACTTATTAGGTTTATTGGCCACCTGTAAAATTTTCAGGATTCTCTGTTATGACACAAGCAAGTGCAATTATGTTGCAGATTAGAAACCACCATGTAGAATTTTAGAGCAAATGTCTACTATTTGTTCCTGCCTTCTTCAGCAATAATGGATATCCACTTTTAAAGTAATTTATCTTCTTGATCTTCACAGTTGGTCTCCCTTAGAGATCCGAGGACATTGCAAGATACAGGCACATCTGTTTCCTGAATCCAAATTTACAGACAGCTTGCTCTGCCTCATTGCATGTATGAATCTGTGTGCAGTAAAAACACTATGTGTTTTACATACACACATACACACAGAATATACTGTTGGTGGTTTAAGCTAAAGACTTAAATCAACCATCAGAGGTATCAAGATTTCAATTCTGCAGGCTCACAATGCATGGGATTTTGGCATAATTTTATAACATTTTCTCTGGTGGGTTGCTCTTCATGGTGCTTTTCTAAAGTAAAACTGTGAGCAAAGTAGAGTAGACAAGGGCTTGATTCACTTCTGGAACATGGTGCCAAATTTTCAGCAGAGTCAGAGTTAGAATAGCAGGAGAGGAAAGATGAATCATAGAATCATTTTATTTGGAAAAGACCTCTAAGATTGAGACCAGCCATTAACCTAACACTGTCAGGTCCATCATGTCCCTATCTATGCATCTTTTAAATACCTGCAGGGATGATGACTCATCCACTTTCCTGGGCAGCCTGTTCCAATGCTTTACAACTCTTTCAATTAAGAAGTTTTTCCAAATATCCAATTTAAACATCTCCTGGTGCAACTTGATGCTATTTCCCCTTGTCCTATTGCTTGGTCCTTGGGAGAAGAGGCCAACTCCCTCCTGACTACATTCTCCTTTCAGGAAGCTGTAAAGAGTGACAAGGACTCCCCAGAATCTCCTTTTCTCCAGGGGAAACAATCCCAGCTCCCTCACCCACCCCCAATCAGACTTGTGCTCCAGACCTTTCCCAGCTTCATTGCCCATCTCTGGACATGCTCCAGCACCTCAATGTCTTTCTTGCAGTGAGGGGCCCAAACCAAACACAGTATTTGATGTGTTGGCCTCAGGGCTGTGCCACAGCACAAGCACTTCAGCACATGGTACAAGTTAAACTTTATGGAGTGGTGGCAGTAGCTGCCAGCAGAGTTATCTGATCATCAGAATAAATACATAGCTGTAGTGGGTGTGAAGACCCTGTCTAAGCACATAGTGCTCAATGTACCCTGCTACATCCCAGCTAACAGCCAAGTTTCTGTCTGCATAAAACAGCTCAGTCCACGTGCAATGCCTTCAACATTACTTCAACAATTAACTTTTACATGTTAATTATCTGTTTTTACTGTCATCAGTCTGCTTCATTACAGCCTTTTGCTCTGACTTTCATTGCTCAAGTCTTAGTAAGCCACATACTTCTTTTTTGTGGATGAGAAGGTAAGCAGCATGTCTAGATCACTTAGAGTGTGCATTAGGTAAGGAGTCCCAGGGGAGATTATTGCTTTGCTACTGCCATCTCCACTGAAAAATAAAGATGAGCAGAAGTTCAGGCAAAACACAATTTTATGATGTTTTGTGCAGCTAAGCCTCAAAAGGTCTGCAAAATGCTTCCAGGCAAAATAGAGATGGGTGACCACACCATCACCTCAGAGGGATTCTGAGCTGTTCAGTGTCATTTTCTGAGACTGCAAGAAGGAAATTCCTGTAAGAGTGTGAATGGTGATTAATTAGATACCTTCTTGCTCTGCCATATCAAACCAACATGAGAATCCCCAAAAAATGTTAAGACTGAAGGATGGGGCAGCTAAGCAGTAAAAAAATGTATTGCCTTAAAAATGTTTCATTTTCATTACACATGGATTTTTCTAGAGGAATCCCACTGAAATTCACTAAAATCCACTACTCCAGGTTTACACCACTGGTATCAAAAATCAAAACCCCCCATGCCATAGGGAGGGTTCATTAAGGTATCTGTGATCCAGCAATGTAAGAGGCCTTCATGTTAATAATTCTTCAGTATCAGCTTTTTGAAGCTTTCCAGGGACCTGAAAGAAGATCAGAGCTGCCTGGAGCTGCACAGGAAGCCAAATTCATGGTCCTATCTTACCTCAAAGTCTATTACTTCTGCCTGTTGAAGTGTCTGTGTTCTCATTTAGAGAAAAGGCATCTGCAGGTAATTTGCTCTCTGCTCAGTCTAATGGACCAATTTCAGTTTTCATTTCTGAGGGCATAAATCTCAGACTCCCTTTTCTGACAGCACTGAGCATTGCAGTGTAAGAAATTTCACCCAACAAGCTCAAAACCCTGAATCATTTCCTCACTTGGCTTCTTCATTTGGAATCCTAGAGTTTGATCTAAGTGTGAAAGCAGTGTCTCAAGAGGCACAGCAAACTTAGAGCAGATGTCAGCAGCTTACCCACGAGTCATTTCAAAATGGAAGGTGCAACACACTAGCATCATCTGTCTTCCACCTGGCTCTGCCTTTGGAATTGTGCAGTCAGTTGAAGAGCCAGAATGGGCCCAAAGTGGCCTGGCTTGGTGCAGGCCAAACAAAGAAACAAGGAAGGAAAGTGAACACTGAAAACATCTACCATGTGAGCTTCTGCTTTTATCATCTGCAAAAGACTATTCTTTTTTCTAACGGTTGTTTTTTTACAAAAGGCTTTTGCTGCAAAGGTATTCTTAAAAAGCTTTTAATGAAGCAGTTTCAGTAGTACAACAGATGACACCAGGAAGAGGTAAAATACATTTACGTCCCTGTTTCTGTTCCCTTCCTCTGTCTCTCTGCTCTGGTGACTGACACTACCAGTGTGCAGAAGGAGCATCACCATCCTATACTCAGTATTCTGAGATACACAGCACTGTTGGTTTCCCCTGCAAGAGGGTTATATGTCTAGATATATGCAAAAAGGAAGGGTTTGTTTGCTACTGCCGATTCGGTAAGACAAATGTAACACAAAAGAGAGACCACAAATAAAGCAGACAGGTAGTGCAGGCTGCAGAACCCCACTGATACCTGTGCAAAATGTTGCTGTTTATCCAGGTTGGATGGCTGCACTTTGAAACTACAATTCCATGCTTTAAAAGGGGGGCTCGCTTCGCTCTGCATTTCTCTGTTTTCTGACCTTGATGCTGGAAGGAGGGCAGAGCAATTAGCAACTTTTCCACACCAGTACTTATCAAAACAAGCAAGCCAAATAAGCAGCAAGTGAACAGCTGTTCTTTAAAAAAGCACCTGGGATGAAGCTGGGGGGAAAAGAAGGTACCTTAGCAGCGTGTTCAAGGGTCTTGCTTCTGATAGATCAATTAAGGCTAAATTCAAAGACAGGTATTTAGTGACTAAATAATTTCAGAGATTAAGGCCTGAATTGTTATCACCTATCATAAGGCATTTGTATGAAGATCATATATGAGCAGTCAAGAAGTATTCATCATTGGAAAGTAAAGGGGGAGCTCCACCCTCTTCGCCAAGGAGGTTCCAGGACTGTTCTTCTAATGGAACACTGAACAGAATGTTTGAGACTGCAAGCTGGCAACAGAGGCCATGATTAGTAAACTTGTCTGTTGTATTCAGGCTAGAGATTAGACAAGAACTCAATTATAGGCCTCACTGCACCAGTGATGCAGCAGTAATCTAGTTACTATGCAGATGTGGAGGCTCTCTCTGATGCTCTGGAATGTGCATGAAGGAGCTGATCACCTTGAGGAATGGAAGTAAGAGAGTGATAACCAGAAAGTATTGGAGGCAGTTGAAGACAGAGGTCAGCATTTGGGAGCCCTCAAACCCAGTAGTGAGTCAGTCCAGCTCCCTGTGCCTGACCTTCATGGTCTTGGGACATGCTTCAGCTCTGTGGATCTGTCTGTATATACTGCTGTGGAGGAGGAGACTGTGAGTTCATAAAGGCACCCTGTGAACTGCAGAGAATGGTCTTGTCAACACCTGTCCTTCCAAACCCTCACTCCCACAGTGCTTTTCTCAAGGATATTTAAAGCTCCCTTTCACGTAAGTGGGAATTTCCCTTCCCTCCCTCCTACAGGTTAGGTTAAAAGGGGCAGGAGGTCCTTTTCCATATTGATTTGTTTTCCTGACCTTTCAGATACATGCAGAGAAGAGCAGCAAAAAGGCACTGGAAAATGAGAAGAACAAGAGCACAGTGCTTGTGCTCATTCAAAGAAGTAAGACAAATATGAGATTTAGCATTGGGTAGAAAATAAACTGTCTTCTGAGGAAAAGAAGAAGCTGCCTGTACAGAGAAGGGTACTATTTTGCACTGCAACACTGACTGAGCAAGCTATGACAATGGAGAGTAAGAGACTGCTTCAGAGAGCAATCATCTTTTCAGAGGGTTTTTACCTCTCTTTATTTTATTTCTTTAAAGGAATTTAATTTAAATAGATAAATCCTCTTTTCAAACAGAGGGAAATGTGATAAATTTTTTTTACATCTTTACAATTATTTTTTCAATATTTACACCCTGTTACTAAGCTAGTGCTCACCACAATACACTGTTTGTGTGGCACCCTCATGTGTGGATTTGGTTAGACATAAAACAGATACCCTGACTGCTAAAACTCCCCTGACATTTTCTAACAGTGGCTTGACCAAATTCTAAGCAGGGCAGTAACATTTTCTTCTTGCTTAATTCCTCCCATCTGTCCAATAAGATTTGATTCTCATCTTCCCGCCATATCTCACAGCACTGCTTTACCTTGCTGCATTCCATGCTAAAAGCAGGCATAGCACAGCAATGAACAGAGAAGTTGCTACAAAGCCTTTAGCAACCTCACAGGGACATGGTGAGGATTAACTAATTGCTTATTCAGAGATTTCACATCCTAATGTTATAAACAGTACAATCGTAATAAAAACCAATTCTTACATTACCAGAATCAGTTAGTGAAATCCCCAGTAAAGACAATTCAAGCTTCCTACTAAAAAAAAAAAAGTAATCCAAGACTATATTCTGGTCTCACCCCTACTGGGAGACACAAAAAAATTAACCCAGGCTAAGTATTATGGTCAGTAAGTTATATCTCATGAAAGACCTGAATAACATTCCCTTTCATAATTATACAGAAACAAATTACAATAATTTTAATTCTGAAGAGAAGAATTTAAGGAATTCATCCATTTATGTGGCATTGATAATCCACTTTCAATTCACATATTTTCTTAATTCAGATTAGGTTTTTCTCAATCACTCTACATAACCAAATCCTCACTCTAAAGCCACCACCTCGTTTTACAGATACTCATCAGCAGTTTTTCTAAGTTCAGTAACCTTGCAGATTTATGAAGCTGGGAATGGGCGATGGTTTCTTCAAATCCTCAGACCTCTGGGATTCAGATTTCAGCAGCAGAGAAATGAAGGAACTGAAGAGGAGATTCCCATATCCCCTTGCTCAAGAGGTTACATGGGGCTGCTCCAAATTATATTCCAGGGGCAGCAAACCTTGATGGCTGTCAAGCACACAACAGACGGGCTGCAGCTCCCCCAGTGCCATTCCCTCTCTCACCTCACTCATGCACAGTGCTCAGAGGCAGCAGAGATCAATCTCACCCTGCAAAATCTACTTCTTCATGCACAACATCCATCCAAAAAGAATCCTCCATGGAACACTTGTGTTCATATGGGGCGATGAGATGCAGGATTGAGACCTGTCCAATTTTCGTACCAAGAATGCCTGCCAGGTCTTCAGGACCTCCCTGCAGGCATAACTTCCTTGTTTAAGAGACAGAGATACTCTGTCAAGTTTCAAACCCTCTGAAAGTTGTCACTAACCCACTCCACTATTGCATTGCTACCAAAAAATTCCAGCGTGCATGCAGACAGCCCACAAGTGGGAAACCTAAGCGGAGTACCCTGGCATGCAAAGAGCCAACAGCCAATTCAAACCAACCAAAACAATCCTTTCCTTTTGCCCCCAGGCACTGAAATCCTCTCCGAGAGTGACATTCTTTTAAGAGGAGAGCAATCAGATATAAATCTTTCCAGACGCCTGGGCCCACGACACACAGGGACAAATTCACCCGTGAAGAGAACGCCTCTGTTCCCCATGGGCTCACATCAGGGAGATGTGCTGAGCATGGCTGCAGCTCCTCTGGCTGAATGTGGAGGCAGTGCCCTAAAGAAGGAAAGCAGCATTTCTTTGTGTGCAGTTAAATCTGGCTTGCCACCAGGGATGTGTTTAAGATACAGGGGGTCCTGAGGCTACGTGCCACTGATGTATTTTGAAGTTAGGGCAGATCTATTCATTGCAAAGCAAACCTTCACAAATATGTTAGTGTACCCTGCATTAGCCATGGGAGGTGTTCAGGAGGCTACAAAAGAGCATTCATTAGAGATGCTCAGTGGTGAGGAACAGAAGCACCCGTGCATTCTGCTGAGAGAGGAACAAACACACTGCTCAGAGCAGGTTTGCAGATATATACACCACTATAAAGTGTTCCTACCGCAATGCTGAGTCCTTTTCAGCTTCTTTGTTCTAGCTTTCCTTGCATTTTCTCCTTCCTTTACTCACATTCTTTATTCATAATTGCTCCTCTGTCTTTATCTCACTGTTTCCCATCTTTGCTTCCCACCTCCAGCTGCAAGGTCATTCTTCTGCCTAGGTCTCAGCAGTCCTAGGAATACAATACTATTCTGACACTTCCCTACCTCCATAGTCCTCTCTGGCAGGACCCCAGCACTTTGAGACACACAGGCCTCAGTACATGTCAACTCAACACATTATGTACTCCTGGTCATCTAAGAGCTCTATTTTACTTCTCCCTAGGTAGGTAAAGAGGTCCTGTAGGGTGATTCATCCCAATCTCATTGGCCTCTGGAGTAGTCTTACTTATGCTTGCTGTAGGTATTGTAGCTCTGGTGATATTCCTGAACCAGGCACCTCAGTTAGATTTCCCTTTATTTAAGGGTACCTAGAATAAATCTAGGCTTCACACCCTGCCACCCTGAGGTACCCTTTGTACTAGACTTGGGGTTGATGTATTTTTTGCTAACTCAGGCTAAGGATAAATACAAAATCTGGATTCAATGAAGCTGCACACATGCGGTCTGCAGTAGTTTCAGTCTTTCCTAGCCATGGAGAAGCTCATAGCCAGTCAGCTGCATAAAAAAAATCTATGAATTCATAACCTACGAATTTTTGAGGGTGGGAAACAATTACTGTACAATGCTGTCCATGTATTATGCAAACTCTTGAAGCCACCCAACAGGCAAGATAATGAAAGAACAAACATTTTGCAATAAAGTTCACTTTATTTGAAAGACCGAAGAGTTGCATGTGCTCTCCTTTTAGCCTTAAGGACAGCAGTAAAACTAATGCCTTTTTCAGAGCCACTGCTACTAAAAGAGAGGTGAGGGAGGGCTTTGTTTTCTAACTGTCAGAAAGATATATTCACTTTTAATACATGTCTTTGCTACTCTACAATTATACAGGGCAGTTTCATTTTGGTGAGAATATGGTGATGTAGAATTTGCCCTTTATGGATTGTATGGCCTGTTGCCTCTACTGTTTATATAGATATTAATCTGTTTCTGTAAACTTGATTCATATTCATGACACCACTCTACAAAATCACTGCTGGGTGTGGAGCCCTTTGGCTTATTATCTTTGGCATAAGAAATGCCCCAACAACAAAATTAACTCAGATTCTCTGATATAGACACAAATATATATATGGCTGCCTTCAGGACAAACTCATGTACTAGGCTAGATGTCAGCATGGAGATGTATCTTGATTTTTCTTTTCCTAGTTTAACAAATAGCTAATGACAGTTTTGCACTGCTCATGTCTGCAGTTTTGCACAACTTGAGGTTGAAGCTTCAAAGTGACTGAAACTGCTGGTGCAGCCTGTTCCAAGTGGACAAATTCTTGAGGACAAATCTCGTAAGAGCAGAGAGACTCAGATGAAGTGAAATTACTGCTGCATCCCTCAACATGCACACCTGTGTGCTATACCTATCACTCTCCTCATGCATTCTACTAGAGTGACCTGCTACTATTAATAGCCCACTGCCATCAGGGTCCAGCATGGAATATCAGAAAATGGAATTTGCTCCTTTTTTGGAAAACGCAGGCAGCTAGGGTATTCCCTGCCCAGCTTCTCTGAGCTTCTTATGGTGCTGTACTCTATCTGTGCAAGGGCAAATTTTGTAGCCCCCTTCATTGGTTTAATAGGGTGTGCAACAGATGAGTTAGGTAGAAATAAAATGTCGATTCACTATGGTGGGATGGTTACAGTAGATACTGACTTTCATCCCTTCCACAATCGGATATTCTCCTGGGCAGCTGCAGTTGGAGACTGCTCTCCTAAGGCAAGAAAAAGGCATTCCCTGAAGAAATGAGCTTTGGCTTCTTGCCAGGACCACAGGATCCGCTTGATTAGACAGAGATATTTTGCCCACAACTTGCAGGACATTACATCTGCTGTGTTGAAAACCTAAGACCTTTATTTAGGTCTGACCCTTGTTTGACCAAGTCAAAAGCTCCATTGTCTTCAAGTAGCATATGATAAGGATTCTTAATCTTTTAACACATTCAGGAGCACAAAGTTCATTGAATTCCAGTCTTTTACAAAAATCTCTGGATAGTGAACCACAGTTTGCTCCATTCAGAGCTCCCTGTAGTAATTTGTTTGAGATCTTGAAAAATGTTTGCTAGATTTAAAATTGCTCAGAATACTTTTCAGCTTTCTTTTTAAACGGTTGAAGTTTTATGCTTTTTTTGGGTTGTTTATGAGCATCAATTGCAGTATTGATTCCTCCCCTTCTATCATGCAGAGTGAACAGACACCTTAGTAATTCTTGAAGGCTTATTACCAGAAACTACTTCTTAAATTTGTTCTGCAAAATATATACGTGTTGCTTGCTGTTTGTTGGCCTCTGGTCAAAGAAAATAATAAATGAGCACAATACATTCAGGAGGTGAGAGAAGAAAGATCTTTTCGATGTGAAAGTATTAAACTGCTAGCAATTTCAAAACCTTGTTCCACTTGCCCCAGCTCCTCCAAACCACATCCCCCTCCTGCCTTCCAGGATATCATCGGTCCTGGAGGTTGGGAGAAACCAAACAAATGACAGCTGCTGAACTCGAGCTTCTGCAAACAGTCCAAGAACAATCTGCTTTTTCCAGACCACTTTCAGTGGGAAAAATGCCCTTCAGTTTCTAAGCATATCTTTGGTATTTGCCAAAAGACCGTATACAGTCCAGAGCTTTAAAATGATACTGTGGCATTCAAAAGGGGATTCCTGGCCATGATGATTTAGGATGCTGCATCAGGGATCAGAGCCCTCTTTGAAGAAACAAGATGAAGACAAGTGGCTTTCTCAGGAAGTGCAGTGCTCTGCTGAGTTGTCTCAGCCTGTGTGGATAAGTGCTGCTGGCTGCCAGGGCAGAGTCTCTCACCCATTGGGTGCTCAAAACTGTTCAGTGGACACTAAAGCCAGAGAAGGTGGAAGGACACATCCTGTGCTGTGCTCACTCAGAAACAGAGCAAGTACATGCATCCTAACCAAGCTCCCCAGAGGCTGACAGACACAAGAAAATGGTTTCACCAGGACTTCTGGAAAAAAAGTATGCATCCCCCAGCAAAGTCTTAAATACTGAAGATAAACACTGCAGTGTAGTCAGCAGAAATCCACTCCAGAAATCCAAAATACATCCCAGGACTGAAAGCCTGGCGAAAATATCCTCACTTACCTGGGTGGAGGAAAAGCATGGGGAGAGCCTCCAAGGTTGCAGCCCAGAGAGGGGAAGCTGGGCTGAGGAAAGAGCCTTCCCCCAGGCATTCCAGTGTCATCCTCAGGTTTTTGTACCTCATTGAAGAATAACCCAGACATGATTTCAGAAGGCATCAGACTTTAAAAACATCCACTGGCTTCAGCAAAACAGAAATTCTAGCCTTGAGCAGCTCCCTGCATGATGCCAAACATTAGGTGTTGATGTAGATTCTGCCCTGATATTACCAGCCAGGCAAGAAGGGGCATCTTCTTAAAGCCTATCCCCCTTCTTAAGTGAAAAAGCATTTGAAAATCTGGATTCTGGCTCAAAAAAATCCACTGACCAATCTCTTTAATAACATGGCATAACAGAATATTTATGCATTTTGAGAAGCTGGGGATTTTTTTCAAGTGAATGTTCCCTCCATAATACTTTATGCAAGCAGACTTTAATGCTGATTCTGTATAGCATCTGTAGGCCATCTGGAAGGTAAACAGCTTACAGAGACACAAGCAGCCTACCCCAAAGTTATAGCAATAAGAGATAATGATCCTGGCTGCAAAGGCAGAGGCAGAATACAATTCTCAACACCATCTTTTTAAAGTCTTCTCTCAGCAATAAATCTTCTCCTGTCTCTGTCATGCCAAGCCTGGCCTCTTTGTCCTCATGTTTACACAGGTGTAAAACCAGAAATAAATTCATTACAGTTGATAATGGAAACTTTCCTCCTTCCTCAAATAGTGGAGTGGCATTTTACCAACTGGATGGCAGGGTCACTTTGTTAGCTGGCAGAAGAATAAAAGGTTCTCTCAGAACAATGTGAGATTGTGCTTCGGCCCACACATCATCCAGCACTAAATGCTGCTGCAGAAGGAAACAGCAGCACATGGCCAGATGGTCCCCAAATCAGCACATTAATGTGGTGCCAGGCACAAACAGCTGGAGCATGCCCAGCCCTCCAACTCATCCCCTCCCTGATTCCTACAGCTTGTACCCAGCCATGAAAACACCAGGCACTGCCTACGCATGAGGCAGCAAAGCCTTAAGAGAGGTGAGGTGCACAGTGGAGAGAAATTATGTGATGACTAAAAGAGGCACTGTGGACTCCAGGGATGTGGGTGCTGTGTGACAGCAGACAGTTCAGCCCCCAGTTTTGCACAACTTCCCACACTGCAGAGCTTGTAGGAGGCTTGGGAATCCTACAACTGTTTTTTTTGTAATTAAATCGTGCTGCACAGTGAGCTTTTGCTATAAGAGGTCTGGCTGAGTTACCATGCACAACAATCTGCCCAGAAGCCACCTCAGAAAGAAAAATGACTGGAAAAAATACATCTAGAATTCATCTTAATGTGAGTTCTTTTTCTCTCCATCCTATTCTATCCCCTCCACCTTTTTCTATCCCTTCTCTCTTCCTTTATGCCAAGACAGACTGTAAAAGGCTTGCCTGGGTCTTTGACTTCTGGTTCCTCTGCTATGTGTCTTATGTTGACATCCCCAGGTGAGAGCAGCAAGAGGTGTAGAAGCAGATTACTTTTTCAAGTATTGGGGGGTTTTTAAATAGATGTTAAACCCTTTATGGATGGTATTATATGCTTTTTCTTCCAGTCCAAAGTACCTTTGAAAAGCAAGAAGTAGCCAAAGGAGAAGAAAGATTTCTTTCAAATGAAGCAAAGTTTTAAATAAAGGATGGTTTTCTGAGGAAACAAGATTTGGAGACCAATTCCCCAAACAACTTCTGGATTGACTGGTCAGGCCCTGCTGGGTTTGCCAAATGGGAAGACACCTCAGATTCTTGTGAGCTTTGAGGCAGACATAAGAGGAGAAAAGGCTCATGTTAGGTCATCCACTGTGCTGATAATTCTGAAGGCTGTCACTATTTCTCCAGTGTCCCCATCCAGAGATGTAGAAAGAGCAAAGAAGCAGCCATGAGCAGTGTGGTTCCCAGGAGGGGTAAGAGGTGCAGTTAGGAATTCAAGGGTGCTGCAGTGAGGTTTTAGCAGGCCTTGTGGAAATGTACTACAGTCTCAATAGCCAGTTGGAGAGCACAGGGCCTGATTCTGCTGTCAGGAGGCCAGAAAGCGCTGTAGTTGTGCTTCTTTTTCAGATAGTAACAACAGGACCAGCAAGTGCTGGTAGGACTGTCAGAGGAAGGCTGCTACAAAAGCCAGGGATGGCCCCCAGTCTCATAAAACCTATCCCAATGGGAGCAAATAGTACTCTCTCACTATTTACTTTGCATTGCAAAATTCTGCTGATAAGCTGCTTATTCCATCTCTATTTATAAAAAAGGGGAAGAACAACACAATTTAGGGTTGAGGACAAGAAGGGAAGACCCAAGATTATGTTAGTTTTGTGTATCCTGACTATAATGGAAGACTAGAGTCACTGTTGTAGAAATTTGGGATGGGGAAAACCTTATTCAGGTGGGTAAGTCCCTCTAACCCCTTTTCATTTGAACCTGTCATCCCAAAAGAGATGATACACCACCAAGCAGGTGTTTTCAGCAGAGGGGATCCTAAATTCACTCGAAGCACTGCACCTTAAACACAGAGAAGTGGTCTCCTGTGTCCACCACCAGCCAGTTGATCACTAGGACCAAAATGATTAACTGCTCCTCAATACAACTCCTGCGTGCCTGACTTTAACAAGACTTCAGTAATGCCTCTGCACCAAAACACACTCTGACCTTGAAGCCAGGGCTCTTCCAGACCTGGACTTAACACAAAGGATTTCAGGCAAGTGAACTGTGGGACCTCTCCAACATTCCTTGCCTCTCTGCTGCACTGGAGATGATGTGCAACCCACTGAGTTTGGTGCCAGATCTCACCCTCTGAGAGCTTAACGGACACAACCCCGGAGAGACACCTCCATTGGAAGGCACACAAGGAAGAGTATAAGCATGCTACATATACTCCTTTTTTCTTTCCCCCCAGCCTCTGTACATGACATACACAGCTAATCATGATTGCATCCTTTGATAGCCAATTAGTGATTTGCATTCTTTTGGTAATTATCCCATCACCTGCAGAACACATATAATTCCATGGACCTGCTGGTGCCGTTCAGCAGCTATGTCCCCAGGTTATAAAGCGAAGTGCTGAGTGGAAAATTTTAATGACTAGGGGCTGGTAAAATCTTAAATTGATGGCAATATATGGTGAAGTCACTTAAATAGTGTGAAATGCCCTTCTGGCTGGAAAGGGCTGGATGAAACCGTGGTTGATAAGTCGTTAAATTACATCCCATGGCTGGCTGCTTGTCTTGGGAAGGTACCGAACGATAAGTGCGCAAATTATCATCACTGCACAGAGCGAAACTATTTCCAGCAGAGATGATTTGATAAAAGAGAAGTTATTTATCATGATTAAAACTGGTACATTTGTACTTCTCCACACCGAACAGATCCTGAACTGGCAATCATCTTCCTAAAAGGTACCTGAGCCTGATTTAAAGGGTTTTATGACTGTTTTAATGGATGGGGTTTTCTCTCATGGAGAAAGAAGACTTTAATATCTAAATTGCTATGTTTCTCAGAATTATTTCCCTTTTCATTGCAAGCAGCTTGATTCCATCCTTTTTTGCCACACCTTTTCATCATATTTGACTTTTCCTAAAAAGACTCCAAAGAAACATTATTTCACAAATAAGGAGTAAACAGGCTGCTACACACAATAGTAGCAGGAGAGAGCTTTGCCTTTTGCAACTTCATTTTGGGCCCTGCAGAGACAGAAAAGACAAATTAATTTTCAGTGGTTTGGCTGCTCAGCAATGAAGGGGATTAGATGGTCAGTTTTGGTGCAAGAGATAGAGTCAGATAGGTCTAGCTATCACAAATAGTTATGGTAGATAACCATTAGCCACCACCCAGAAGTGACCTTTTGAACCTCTCAGGAGGTAACTCAAATGGATTTTACATGGGCTCGTATGAGCTATCATATGAAATACAAGCTTCCCACACAGCTCTACAGGGTACAACAGCTATGCTGGGCAAGATGAAGTAGGCAGCATTCAGTGAGTTCAGTGGGTAAATGAAAGGTGCTATTCTCTAGTACCATTACTGGCAGGATCTTTAGATCAGGTCAGTTAGGTGGGACTATATATGGAATACCAGGACTGCCAACAGAAGGGGGTGAGGTCCATCTCACATCATTATACAGTGGTCTGTGTATGGGGAAGTGCCCAGTCATACTGCCAAACCATTCCCTTTCCCATCTCTGAGGTCACAAGGGACTTGGCCCTATTTTCTTCCTTGCAGGATAATGTTAAGATGATAGTCCACCAAGATAGCTAAACATGGCTCAGCCAGGAGACAAGAATAAATGCCATGTGAAATCTAATTTGCTGAACTAAAACCTCTTTCCAATACTTCTTGAAGTCCTCTGAGGAACACATCATTGCTGATATCTTGGCATTAACTAAGAGGTTTGCTGTCTCCTATTAGTTCAGCAGTGGCTGGTTTAGGCTTGATTATCAATGTAATCTAACTTCCCTTCTAATATGCCTCAAGGAATAATACACTTGATACATTTATCCTTTTGTAGTTCAGCCAAGCTTACCTGTATCTGACTACAGTTCGCCTTCCAACACAGTCTCAGCCTTGCCCTGAAGTCTTCCAGAAAGATGGTTCAGTGGCAGTGTAGGCATCTCAAGAAAAGTACCATTATAAAAGGGGAAAGAAATTCCATCCATAGTTATATCATGATAATGCTGCTATACTTATAGCACCAATGCTTTCCAAAACCCTTCTAGCATATCACCAAAGTGAAAAATATGTCACCTTGCTCTGACATGATCCCTTCTGACAAGATGCACATCCAAGGACTTTGAAAAGTTTTTCTCGTCTCGTAGGAGTTGAAATGCGATTACAGATTACTCCTTTCAGCATTTTTTTCTTTCTCTCTCTGTTCATTTATTTATATTTCAATCCAATTCTTTACCTGTGAAAGTTAGACACGCTTTAAGATTTTCTGAAATCTCAGAACAGGTTAAGCCCCAACAACAGTTTATTCATGGGGAGTGTGTTCAACAAGACAAGATTAAAAGAGTTGAAATTAAAGATCAATTAGAGAACCAAAACATTTTTCTTTAGATCTGCATTCTTGCTACACAAAGAGGCACAGGGCAGACGTAGGATTTCATAACTAGCATCTCACAGGGCTCCTCTCTCTGCCCTGACAGGAGACAGCATGGAATACTTGTCCTCAGCTGCACGTCAGTATCAAACTCAGCTCTATCATGCCTCAGCAGAGTTGTGACTTCTCTATCCAGGAACAAATTCGGCCAAGATTCTTCAGTGAGAATAGCACATAGATAGCCCTGAGCAAAATTCAGTTCTGTCAAAATGTCTGTTTTCCATCTCCATTAAAAAACCATGTCCCAGTGTATAATCACACAACTGGCAGAATGTGGATCTGCTTTAGCATGCAATTCATCAGACACCCGCTCCTTCTGTGCTGAGCTTTTTATTTACAATGAAGACCAGACCTCTCAGCTCACCACTGGTATACCTGTGCAGGAGCAGGATGCCATCACCGAGCCTTCAGTGTTACATGGACTGAAGGATAAAGTGGTACCTGGGCCCTTGCTGCCCTTACTGGCATCACCAGAAGAAGGGGTAGATCCTAAGAGCAGAAAATTATATAGGGACATTTTTGGTGATTTCTCTGCTTTGGGGCAGCCCAAACGCTTCAAGGCAAATTACCTTCCATGAGAAAAGTTAAATGAGAGAGAATACTTGAGATCTGTCATAGATTAATGAGAGAGAAAATACTTGGGAGCTGTCACAGATTAGGTTAAATCCTCATGTGCAACAAAGATTGTACATAGTGGTGAATAAAAACATGTGGGTGAGCTCACCTGTTCAGTGTCTCTCAAAAGAGAGCACATTCAATATTGTCTAAATCAGGTTTGAAACAGCACTGCTTACCTTCAGCTATGCCTTGGGAAGGAAAAACCAGGGTCACACACACAGCTCTGGACAGAAGTCAATAACCCAACAACCCAGCTGTCCTTTGGTACTTCACCTGGGCACCTCCTCCATCATCACCATGTGGGATGGAAAGATTAAAAACAAATGGCAAAACACAGAAGTTCCAAAACTGTAATTTTCCTCCTCAAGCTGGCTTAAATGAACCAATACTTCATCAGAGTATGGTTTCCTTATGAAGGCAAGACCCAGAAATATTAAAATAACTCCAGTTTTTTAAATTCTAAGAGTGATTGGAAATACACTTAGGTCTGGTTGAGCAAAGAACTCCCCTGCTTGCTCAGCTTGACATGTGTCTAGAGGACTGGCCCTGAATGAAAGTACATGCTTAAAATAACACATCTATATAAATGGCATTTTAAAGTTGAAAGGGTCTTTTTATGAACTAATAAAGGAGATATGGCTCTGGTTTCCAGCAGTAATACTAAGTGTAATTGCTGTCAGGTATCTGTGTCTGGTGAATACACATACAGCAAATAACCTAAAACTCCAAACCATACACCATGTGTAGCAGTTTCAGTGGTAATGCACTAATAAAAAAAATCCTACAATTTATTTATGTTTCTGGTCCAATGTATCTCCCTTGTAGTAACTCAGGGCAGAGATGGCAAACAAATTAATACCTGCCCCAATCTGCTAAGATTGCCTTTTCAAGACCCAAGAGCAACAGTGCAATTCTTGGTTGCCCTCTGCATTAGTATTTCTTCCCCCATGTGGGATGAAAGTGACTTTTCATTGTCTTGACTCAGGGAGATGGAAAGCAAGGGCCTTGATCTCTGCCCAGGTGTCTGCCAAATTATTACTTCTCTATTCTGCCAGTGTACCTTTGCTGAGCACCTGCAGTTCCATGCTGATGTCCATGCTCCTCCAGGCCTTCCTCTTCCCCTACAGCATCTTGTGTCAGCCTGCAAGGTCCTGAGCATAGAGAGGAGTATAGATTTAGTCTGAGGGTCTAATGAGCTTCTTGTAACTGGAAAATGTTAACTACTGATAGGCATATTTATTTTGTGTTATTACAGTGTGCACAGCTGGATAAAACTCACCCATATTCTGCTAGGAAATTTACTTGAGATGGCTTAAAACCCACACGTAAATATCTGTTACTTTGTTGTATACAAAAAGCATGTAGTTACTTAAGATACTGATGAGCAGGACCATAAGCAGATTATCCCGATGCTATGAGTAGAGACTAATTTCCCAGTAGAAAAAGCCTTTTGAAATACAAGAAAATGCCAATCCATTTACTAGTCACACATACTTAAAACATTTGGCTTATTTTGCTCTCTGCTACCAACTCTCAGCCTTCAAATGATACAGAACTAAGAGGAATGTCCAGCATTTAAACAACATAACTTTCAGATGATCTGGAAATCTGGGATTTTCACACTTTCATGCAGTTCCACAGTGTATCCAAATTCCCTCCAGAGTCTAAAAACACAAACAAAGAGTTTTTCCTTGGAGGTGACTGCTTCAGGGCAGGAGGATTTCTCCTGTAGACTGATGGAGTAATCCAGGACCTTCTAGCTATTATTCACCTGTGAAATTCTGTTTGATTTTTCTGCGACAAAGAGAACATGCAGCATGAAACCCTTACTGGAGGGATCTCATTACTTTTGGTTGAAATACAATGGCCAAAAGAAAAAATAAAACTGGAAGGATGCTGTGGAAAACCCCTGGTGCAATTGTAAACATGTAGAAGCCTCTTTTAGAAGAGATCTCTCACAAACGCTCTGTGGAGAATTTGAAGGGATTGTCTCTTCTTTGGGCAACTTACAGCTCACCCTTGGCTAGCTATAGGAGGATCACCCAGGCCATGGATTCATCACCTCTATTCGTGAGGTCACACACTGGCACTCAGACCAGGTTCTACCCTTTCTGAAATCTTGCTGCTGGGCAAAGAAAATTTCAGGGTGCATGACCAAAGAGAGCACAGAGCTCTGGCCTGTCCAGTTACATGTGATGGGATAAAGTTCCTTGTGTTAGGACTGGTTCTGTGTTTTAGCTAGTGACCCTTTAATTTATCACAGTAAGTATGGGAGCAGGACCCAAGGTACTGTGCTCTATGATGGTACAGCCACTTTTGAGCAAGAGCCAGATGTCCCTGGACTGTTGCAGGCCAAAAGCCAGGTGCTGTTAGAAAGGGGATGAAATCACACGGAGGGCTGAGCAAAGGAAATTCTAACCTGGGGAAATTAATAGCAAAGCTGAAAGGATCTGCTCCAAAATGAACTGAAGACATGGGGAATATTTCCACTCCTGTCTTTGGGTTAAGATTTGGGAGACATTTCAGGAAAATGCATCAGCACATAATAAATCCAAGTGAAGTTGAGGATATTTAATCACATCTTTAATTCTGACCTTACGCTTACATACATGCTTGTATAAGAGGCCAACAGCAGCATTCTTACTAACTTTCACTTTTCAGACTTTCCAGATGATCAGATCCTTACATCATCAGGATTGCCTAATGGGGCTGAACAATACACAGGTTGCCTGTCTAGACATAAATCTATCCCATGAAAAGAAAAAAGAGGGAGAAAAAACAGGGTGAGAGAGGGAAAAATGAAATTCTTTAAAGCAATTTTCACATCCCTTTCATACCTTCAAATAATGTAATTTCAGAGCTGATTTTGGATTCTGGTTTTGGTTTTGCCAACAAAAGCAGATATATGATATTTAAAGCCATTTAAAGGGCCCCTGTGAGGCAAAACTTGAACTGCCATGCTGGGCTACCATCCCAGAGGATCGGGCTCACCAGCGGAGCAGGTGGTGTGTGGGTCATCCATGTCTGTGTGACAAACTGTGATAATTGGATTGTTTGAGGAGTGGGGGAGGGATGTGACCGCTGTGTACAAACCTCAGAAGGGAATTAAAAGCAAGTCTGCATCCCACTTAATAGTGCTCTATAAAAATGCAAAGTGGCTAATGATAAGCAAAGGAAGTTCCATTAAACCATGTGCCTGGCGCAAAGGGGCATCATTGACCCCACAAAGGATATTTGCTGGGAACAGTCAGGCAGCAGAAACAGGTGCAGAAATAAAAGCAAACTAATAGCTTGTTTTAAACTCCCTAATCTGCAATGTTAATGAACATGCAGGCCAGGGACAGCCAAAGAGTCTAAGGTGGCCAAAGCGCAATTTTTCGCACCCATTAAAGTCACAGGAATGCTCCAAACCAGAGGAAAACTGGGAAATGGCTTTCCTAGCACAAGTCATTCATTAGCTCTGCACAGCAGTATGCTGTACCAAGAGCTTGCTGAGATTATTTGGGGTGGAGTGGGAAGGAGGACAGGGGAAAAAAGTTCCCCTCAGCCCCAAGCACCATCAAGCTGCGATGTGGTCAGTGGGGAAAGGAACTCTCATTGGGCCAATAATGAGCTGTCCTCATTACGAGCTTAGATGCCAGAGTGAACAACACCCTCTTAATAATGCACACATCACTATGACAACCACAGAGTTTGATACCTGAGGACAACTTTATTGTGCTTGTCAAATTTCCTCATTTTAAAAACAGTATTTATAGGTATCAGACATCGAGTCGCCATATACAGCCTCCTTGTCATCTCTTTGCCTTCCTTGTTTTCAAGGCAGGATCAGCCAAAGTGTTTATGTGCAGCTCCTAAGGTTAGCAAACGGCTGTCAAGTATCAGTGCTGGAGTCTGCTGACACAATTATCCTGCTAGCCCATACATAATTAGTAAAGCTAAGACCAAACTATATTAATACCAGGATTAATTACGGTGGAAGCATAAACAAGGATATTAATGCTATGAAAGTAGCAGTACGGCTATTCGACAGCCCATATGCTTGTCTGTAGGACCACTAGGGATTGTGTTGAATCAGGAGCTGTGCAGTGCCCTGACTGTAATGAGAAATGAGAAAACTGCTGAAAAATTGATGCCGCCTGCAGATTGCACAATCCGCTGAACAGCAGGGGGTCGGCTTCTTACATCTCCCACTCTCGGTACAATATGCTAATTTCTGCATGCATACGAGTGTAAAAAGGAAGAAGAAAAGATTTCACAAAAGGAAAAAAATGCAAATGACAACCACAAAGATCACTGCAGAGAAATCCATGAGCTTTATATGGATTAACTGTGTTGGAGCTAGTGCTCGTCTGAGTTTAACTCTTTCTGTCCTAGACCCATTGGCAGGTCCTTTTTGTGGTGCAGAGGAATACTTGCAGCTCCTTTGTGGGAAGGGGGTCAGGGGGGAGGGCAGCGAGAAGCTGAAAGGATGGAAAGGATCTTTTTTGCTCTTTTCCATGCTCTTTTCCACTCTTGCTTTAACATGAACAAGGAAATAAGGATCTAGAAGTGGAGAAAAATGGACTGGGAGGGGAGTTGAGGCAAGAGGACTTATGAAATGCTGGTAGTGTTTGAAAGAAGACCACTACAGCCCAGTCTTGCCCAGCTTTGAGTGTGGGGAAGGACTGGTAACAGACCCTCCCTAGTCCTACAAGAGCTCCTCTAACTCCCGGTGCCCCTCAGAGTGTGACTTTGCAGCATGTGGCCAGGAAGGTCTACATAAAAACAAGCTACAAAATCCTGATCAAGAAAACAGTTTCCCCATGATTATTTTCGACTTTGGATTCTCCACCTCTTCCTCCCAGGCAAAAGAAGCAGATGTGCTGTCTGCATGATAAGCCCATCTCTCTGCTGGAGACAGCCAATGAGCCAGTGGTCCTGTGGTTCCCTGGCACACCCAGAACATGCAGCATGCCTGCAGACAAGCAGGCTCCAGCAGTGCCCACACAATCCTGCTGCCACTTGCATTCCCCTTGTTCCTAGAGAGAGCCTAACCCTGCCCTCAGACTGTCCCCTTTGCTGCCCATGGGACCCAAAGGAATCGCCTCTGCCACATTTCCAGAGAGCAAACTGGCCCCTCTGTCTTGCATGTAGTGCTGATATTGTGGGATAAAACCCATGGGTGCCAGTCCTCACATACATAATGGAGTGGTGAGTGTCCATTCAATCCTTTGGGTGCTGCTGGTGAAGGCCACCCTCCCAATGGTTTAAGCCCCTCACTCATGCAGCAGAACAGGAAGGCAAAGAACATCTTCTTCCCAGCCTGCAGGGGGAAAAAAAATATCTATGTTTCTGCAATAAGAAATATCAAAACCCTAATTCTTCTCAAAATAATTAAAGAGATCAGTTGCTCTCTCTTTAGTAGCAGCAGGAGCAGCAGCAGGTGCTGTTAGACTTGGTCCAATATGTGCATAATGTGGCTTCTGTAAGCAATTGCTGTGTCCAAGCATGAACAGAAACCTCAGAAAATATTTGTCATTAAAAAGTTGCCACTGTGCATCTGTAATATGGTAAGAGCTTGGCAAAAAGAAATTGTTTGTTAATTGCAGATTAGTTTTCCCCATTGAGATTTACCAACTTGATTTTAACCTTTGAGTCTGTGATTGCTTGTGCATGCTCTTCTTCCTGCACCAAGTATTCCTGTCACCAAATGATATCAAGTCCCTTTACTGGTCTGATGCTGGAAGTTGTAAAAGCAGGAGAGTTCTCACTTGGGAGACCTTCACAGCAGATTGTGATTCCCACAGGGTTGGATAACGCCTCGTAGATCCTGCTGCTGACCTACAGAGTTAGATCACCTGACTCAGCAAGCCAGAATAGCCCTTACCCAGGTCACACAGTAATTGTACCCAATCCAAGACCTTCTGACTCTGTAACAATAGGAGTAATGGCAATAACTGATGAAGAAGACCAGTTGGAAAGCAATGAGAAACATGCATTTCTTGTCTTTTCTCAAATACTTTTGCTTGAAGCTGAACAGGGGCTTTGCTACAAAGAACAGCCATTCCCATAGTATTTGTGTAAGAAAAGTCTCTTTAGGTAGATGTTCAAATAGCAAACAAATAAGTAAATAAAGTATGAGTTGTTGAGTAGTCATCAGTTGGAATAGCAATAAATATTTAAAAACAACATTTCTACAGTTTTTGATCAACTCTGCCATTACAATAACCATTCTGAAGTCACACAGAAAGTTTAGGATGGCACTAAAATTTCTTTTTCTGTTGCTCTGCTTAGCCTGGCAGACTAAGAATGTGAATGCCAGGCTTTAACCTTGCTGGAGTTAAAAGGCGTTTGGGGAAAGAAGGAAGCAGTGTGTTTACAGCAGAAAGACTGTGTGCCTAAATGAGAGAGTAGCACAAGAAGACACCACCATGAACATCATAGGAGGGAAAACCCACAAAAAAACCCATGCTGGCAGTAATTTAGAGCTGCTATGTTTCAGGAAAAAAAAGCTGCCCACTCCTGAGATCCCCCAGCCAAAGCTGTTAGCCAGACCCCTTCAGCTGAAGAAAACATGGAGAATGCAAAAAGCAGAGAAAAATACCAATGGGGCAAGTGAGAACCCACTAGCCAGGTGTGCTTGTAAGGTCTGTGGGGCACACACCCACACATGGCACTGGTACCAGGGGCACATGGGTTCTGCTGGGGGCAGCAGCACACAGCAGATCTCATCCCCCACACAGCACAGCAGTGCCTGTGCCAAAGCCACCACAATCAGTTGAACTACGTCAGATTAAAACACTCATTAAAGTGGCCTCTCCTATTTATAATGAAGGTTTCTCCTTTATATGAGCTAAACTGGCACCCCTGGACTATACATCCATTTGATTTGAAACATAAACAGTGCCTAATTCTCCTATCTGCACTGGTGTGGCTGACCAGCAATTTAATTTTTGCTCCCACTGCAATTTAATACTGTGGCAGCAAATTTCAGTTTGTCATTTTTACATCTCTTTTGTTTTTTTTCCATCCCTGCATTATCTATGGGTAAAACTGTTTGCACTGTAAAACCAACCTGTCTTTTTTTATTATTTAAACTTGGATCAGATCATTAACATAGTCAAAAGCCCAGCACCACAAGCTATCAAGTTGAAGGAGAAGCACAGATGCAGGGACAGAAGGCCTGAAACCAAACATCACTTAAACAGGGACTGAGAAGAAAGTAGGAGGAGCCACACATCATCAGAGTATTCTAGAAACATCAAGTACTGTTTCCACTGGGGAAACTAGTATTTTAAAATCTGCATCAGGGCAATGCATGACTTATTTTCATGAGGGCATGTCCATTTGAATTTGTGCTGAGCTCAGGAGGACCAGGTGAGCTTGCATAATTAACAGCCTGATTGTGCAGCCTGAATGCAAATGCAGATCCCAGTGAAGCCAACAGGAAATTGTTGTGTGTGAAGAAAACAAGGATCGTATACAAACTTCATATGTGGCAGTGATGGATTCTGCCATAAAAATATTTATAGGATGGTGATATTTCTTTCTTTTCATGTTTTAAAAGCTTCTGAGGAATTTGTGATGGCAATCAATACAGAAAGTCAGTCCTATGACAACACCTTGCTGCTGATGCAAAAAACACTCCAAAATAAGACTTTGCAGAGCTTTTGTGCTGCCACAAGCCCCACTGAAGTCTTCAAAGTAGAAAAAGTGAGAAAATGGCAAGATCCCCTTCTGGAGGCTGTGACAGCAACTTGAGCCATGTGGAGACATGAGCTGTACCTCAGATGTGCTAATGTTCTGGCTCCCATCCAGGGAAGCTATGGTAGCACCAGGCCTCCCCTGCCCTCCCTCTTGCCTGGAAAGTTGTGTAGTGCTGCCACGCGCGCTGTCAGACAGACGCCCCTTGCTGCTCCAGCCCAGGGAAGCCCTGCATGGCATGGGGATGCATGGATGTGCACAATATGCTTCTGCCTGTCTCTTGGCTGTGGTGGTGCTTTGAGTTGTGCAGGGCTTTTTTCTGGATAAAAGAAGCTCTGCAAACATAAGTCCTGGTTGCTACCCTGGATTGCGTGCAAGCCCTCTGAGCAGGACTGATCTGTCACCGTGGGCAGTTCTCTGTCTGATGTGACCTGAAGTAATTAAAAGCGGCCCAGCAGGCTGATGTCTCCCTCCTCCATCTCTCCTCTCTCTCTGCTCCCTCTGTTTGCTGGCATTTACCCAAACTAACAGTGACTGATGGCTCTGAGAGGACTGTGGCTGTTTTCCCTGCCATTATACAGCCATTGATTGGGCAGCATCTACCAGCTCATCAGTGCTTACTCTAATACCCTGCCTCCAGGTTTGGGACTTTGTTTCTTTTATTCCCCTTCCCTCTCCCAGGCAATAATTGCTGGGAAGTAGAACTCCCTTTGACCAGCCAAGTGAGATCCAACTTACCACCACATCAGCGCTCAGCCTGGGGAGTGCTTGTAACCACACACTGACCTTAATCAAGAGGGGCTATACAGCCATTTAGCTCAGCCCCAGCGTGCCCCTCCACTTTGGGTCCAACACCCATCGAGGAACCTGCCTCAATGTTAATTCATGGTGTGACCCTGAGTATCTCAGTTCTCCCCACAAAGGAGGCATGAGGGAGAACCACATCAACCACCAAGATGGAGTCATACTCTGGGATAGCAACAGTTGCACCAAAGTCTATTATGAAGAGACTGGGCATGGCGTTTTTTCAGCCATGAATGAACTCCAGGGCAAGAAGCATCTGCTGTAAGGTGTGAAGGTGTGAAGTGGTTCTGTCCTGAGTCAGCTCAGGGTGTGCAAGAGAGTGTGAGCAGCTGCCCATAAATTTCCCTAGTAACAAAGCAATCTTCACCATTGGAGCCAAAAGAACAACCCCCACCATGGACATGCTGCCTTTCACAGGGACAGTTTATTATAAATGAAGCCTTAGACCTGCAAGTTACATAAGCTGTATGAAAAACACAATATGGATTGACCAAAGGACTCATGACAGTTGCATGGGAAACACTGCAGCCTCTGTGGACCAAGAGCATCCAGGGGATCAGAACACACAGATAACACCATGCTAGTCTGCTTTTGAGTGTCCAAGAGTACCTTTCTTCCTCTCTTTTCTATTAATGCACGACATAAATATTACTGCCAACATGCCAACAAATAATGAATATTTCACTATGGTTTTGAATTCATCACTGGGTTAGACTAACCAGAATCTTCTTAATATTTTCAGTTTTCCTTTTTATTTTTGCTATTATTTTTATTCCTCTTGGCTCCTATTTTCAGATGAAGGCATGTAAGCACCAAAGGACATTGCTTTCATGTCATGTAAGCACATGGGTGACTGCTCCACCAGACACCTCACTGGCTACTTGTGCATCCTGGGATGGAACCTGCAGGCCTGACCACTCATAACCCACAATACCCATGAGCTGCTCGGCCCTAGAGAGAGGAAATGACTTTTACCTCCTCACTAAACATCTAGAAAACTTTTGGTCCAGGTCTTTCTTCTCCAGTCTCCATTCACCCATATGACCAGCCTATCAACTTCAGCTGAAAATATCTGACCTTCTCGATGACAGGCATTTACATATCCTCAACTGGATACTCAATTATCTTGAGAGCACATTAAATAGGCTGGTATTTGGGAGGAATATTGCAGCACCAGTTTCCTGCCAATAGGAAGCTCTGTTTTCCCAGTGGGAAGTAGAATCAAGGTGCTTGGTGATATGTCCTCTGCTGCTTTTGTCTCTTCCTCCTGGGCCATGATACTACATGGAGAGGAGGCAAGCAGGTGAGGACACATTTGGCTCCCACACTTCAGCCCCACTGGGGGTTTTCACTAGGCACTACTAGCAGCAGAGCAGATGCACTCAGGAGCTGCATGTGGCCCGTCAGCTGCACTTTTGTCACCCTGCATGGCAGCTCTTGTTGAAAGGAACAGTCAGCTGTGACATTTTCTTTGGGCTGAGAATGGTCCATGAAATCTGAACCTTGCGTTTCCTCCAGATGCTCCAGTGCTGCTGCTGAGGCTGGGAGGCTGGCACAGCCCCACAGGTGCCTGCAGGCTCCAGGCTGGCAGACCCACACTGCAGCTCACCCTCTGGGATCAGGGAATGGGCTGGGCACAGAGGAGCTGGAAAGGCAGACTGTCTTGCCTTTAAGGGCCACATGGAGGTCTTTGGACAGCAGTCAGGAGGGCTTCTGATCAGCACCAGTCTACAATGAGCTTTTTGATGAAAGTTTGAATTTTGAAGCAAATAT
This sequence comes from Oenanthe melanoleuca, assembly GCF_029582105.1. Lineage (NCBI taxonomy): Eukaryota > Metazoa > Chordata > Aves > Passeriformes > Muscicapidae > Oenanthe > Oenanthe melanoleuca. The sequence continues at coordinate 104,574,936 of NC_079335.1, read as the reverse complement.
ATAGAGATATATTTAGAGGGGATGGAGGAGAGAAATGGGTTTTATTCCCCTCCCCTCATAGGGTTTTTTGGCTCTTAAAGTAAGCTGACCCACATGCAGAGAGCTCCCAAAAGAGGTGGAGGGTCCTGCTCTTAGCCCAGCATCTGTATTGCCTCCCTTCTGTTACTGCAGGTGGCAGTGAGCTCACACAGAGCAAGGACCAAATCCACCTGGACACTACTCCTACCAAAAAGTAGTGATGGCTTTTCAACTGAGTCAGTCCTGACAGCAACACATCTCCCTCATCCCAAATGAATGTTGCTGCAGAAGCGTAGAGACAGGGAGAGGCTAGAAAAGTCTTCCATGTTGTCCTGGTTTGAAGGACAGGTGTCTGCCAAGAATGGCAGAAATTTTCCTTTGAAACAGAGACCCGAATTCCACTTCCCCCAAAATATTATAAATGTTTGAATCAAGGACTCTGAGGCAGAGATAAGGGGGTAGGAATAACAGCTCTTTTACTAATATATCTAACTGTACCAGCAGAAACAACAGCAGTTGTTAAAATTACTAACAAAACAGAACAGATTACTCGGTTCCAGTCCTTTCTTTAGCTGTGGGCACACGCTCTCTCTCGGCGGGAGCGGAGGCAGGAAGGGGCGGCCGCGGCCGCGCTGGTCTCAGGGGGGAGCGGCTGGAGCGGGCAGCTCCTCGCTCACCGTTTGGGTTCTGGTGCTCAGCTGTGTCCGCAGAGGCTGGAGGCTGCAGCGGGGCAGATGCAGGGCAGGTGATCGCAGAGGGTCTGGCTCTCCTGCGCTCGGCCGCGTGGCTCCAAGACCGAGAGGATCCTCCTCCCAGCCCCCGGAAACACAAGTCCCCTCCGGAAACATGAGAGCCCCTCTCCAAGCCGATCCCACCTACCCCTTTTGTCCAGAGCCCGCAAAGATCCGCGGTGTACCCGGCAGCTCCATTGGCATGACAATGGGAAAAATTCTTTAAATTGACACAGCAATAGGAAAAACACTCAACCCCCAACATTATCCACCCCGAACTTTTTCCATGCCAACATGCTACAGCAAATTAAAACTTTTATATTATGTACACACATGCAGTTGCAGGCACAGTATCATAGATAGTTCACCCTAGAACAAGGTCTCCTTGGGGTATGCATCGGGTCTGTCCATCCTTTTGCATCACCCACCAAGTACAACCTGGTCCTTGAACGAAAACCACCCCACGAACAGGATTGTCTTTGCTGGAGGGAGAGTTTACCCAAACAGGTTTTCCTAACATGCCTCTCAGGTGTACCACAGGGACTTTATCTCCATCTGGTGTTCCCAGGGGCTCAGATTGGGCAGGGCCTGCTCGGTTAGTGGAACCTCGGGTATTCACTAACCATGTGGTCTTTGGTATATTGTTCTCCCAGTTTTTGAAAGTCCCCCCACCAAGTGCCTTTAAGGTGGATTTAAGCAGGCCATTGCACCGTTCGACTTTCCCAGCTGCTGGTGCATGGTAGGGAATATGATACACCCACTCAATGCCATGTTCTCTAGCTCAGGTGCTTATAAGGCTATTTTTGAAATGAGTCCCGTTGTCTGACTCAATTCTCTCAGGGGTACCATGCCTCCAGAGGACTTGTTTTTCCAGGCCCAAGATGGTGTTCCGAGCAGTGGCATGAGGCACAAGGTAGGTCTCCAACCACCCGGTGGTGGCTTCCACCATGGTCAGCACGTAGCGCTTGCCTTGGCAGGTCTGAGGCAGTGTGATATAGTCAATCTGCCAGGCCTCTCCGTACTTGTACTTGGACCACCGCCCCCCATACCAGAGGGGCTTCACCCGCTTGGCTTGCTTGATGGCAGCGCACGTGTCACAGTCGTGGATAACCTGGGAGATGCTGTCCATGGTTAGATCCACCCCTCGGTCTCGTGCCCACTTGTAGGTGGCATCTCTGCCCTGATGACCTGAGGCATCGTGGGCCCATCGAGCTAGGAACTTCTCCCTTGTGTTCCCAACCTAAGTCTATCTTTGAGACCTCTATTTGTGCAGCCTGATCTACCTGCTCGTTATGCCGGTGTTCTTCATTAGCCTGACTCTTGGGAACATGGGCATCCACATGACAGACTTTCACGGGTAGCTTCTCTACCCGAGTGGCGATGTCTTTCCACTCATCAGCAGCCCAGATTGGTTTTCCTCTACGTTGCCAATCAGCCTTTTTCCACCTCTCCAGCCACCACCACAGAGCATTGGCTACCATCCAGGAGTCAGTGTAAAGGTAGAGCTTTGGCCATTTCTCTCTCTCAGCAATGTCCAAGGCCAGCTGAACAGCTTTGAGCTCAGCAAGTTGACTTGATCCACCTTCTCCTTCAGTAGCTTGTGCAACCTGTCGTGTAGGGCTCCATTGGGCTGCTTTCCACTTCCGGTTCATCCCCATGATGCGGCAGGAACCGTCTGTGAAAAGGGCATAGCATTTTTCATCTGCTGGCAGTTGGTTGTATGGTGGGACTTCTTCAGCCCGGGTCACTTGTTTCTGCTCCTCTTCATCAGCGAGACCAAAATCTTCACCTTCTGGCCAGTTTGTAATTATCTCCAAAATCCCAGGGCGATTCAGGTTGCCAATACGGGCGCGCTGTGTGATGAGGGCAATCCACTTGCTCCATGTGGCGTCGGTGGTGTGGTGGGTAGAAGGAACCTTTCCTTTGAACATCCACCCCAGCACTGGCAGTCGGGGTGCCAGGAGAAGCTGTGCTTCCGATCCAATCACCTCTGAGGCAGCTTGAACTCCTTCATAGGCAGTCAGGATTTCCTTCTCTGTGGGAGTGTAATTGGCTTCAGATCCTTTGTAACTTTGGCTCCAGAATCCCAGGGGTCGGCCTCGGGTCTCACCAGGCACCTTCTGCCACAGGCTCCAGGACAGACCATGGTTCCCGGCTGCAGAGTAGAGCACATTCTTTACCTCTGGTCCCGTCCTGACTGGGCCAAGGGCCACTGCATGAGCGATCTCCTGCTTGATCTGGGCGAAGGCATGCTGCTGCTCAGGGCCCCAGTGGAAATCGTTCTTCTTGCGGGTGACCAGGTAGAGAGGGCTCACAATCTGGCTGTACTCAGGGATGTGCATTCTCCAAAAGCCTATGGCACCTAGGAAAGCTTGTGTTTCCTTCTTGCTTGTTGGTGGAGAATTTGCAGTGATCTTATTGATGACCTCAGTGGGGATCTGGCGCCGTCCATCTTGCCACTTCACTCCCAGGAACCGGATCTCTCGGGCAGGTCCTTTGACTTTGCTCTTTTTAATGGCAAAACCGGCTCCCAGCAAAATCTGGATGATCTTCTCTCCCTTCTCAAATACCTCCACTGCTGTGTTCCCCCACACAATGATGTCATCGATGTACTGCAAATGTTCTGGAGCCTCATCCTTTTCCAGTGCAGCCTGGATCAGTCCGTGGCAGATGGTGGGGCTGTGTTTCCACCCCTGGGGCAGTCGGTTCCAGGTGTACTGCACGCCCCTCCAGGTGAAAGCAAACTGAGGCCTGCACTCTGCTGCCAAAGGAATGGAGAAAAACGCATTGGCGATGTCAATGGTGGCATACCACCTTGCTGCCTTGGACTCCAGCTCGTACTGCAGCTCCAGCATGTCCGGCACGGCAGCGCTCAGCGGTGGAGTCACTTCATTCAAGGCACGATAGTCCACAGTCAATCTCCATTCTCCGTCAGATTTGCACACAGGCCAGATGGGGCTGTTGAAGGGTGAGTGGGTTTTGCTGACCACCCCTTGGCTCTCCAGCTCACGGATCATCTTGTGGATGGGGATCACAGCATCTCTATTTGTCCGGTACTGCCGACGGTGCACTGTCATGGTGGCAATTGGTACCTGTTGCTCTGTCACTTTCAGGAGCCCCACTGCAGATGGGTTTTCTGATAGTCCAGGCAAAGTGTTCAACTGCTTAATGCTCTCTGTTGCTACAGCAGCTATTCCGAAAGCCCACCTGAACTCCTTTGGGTCTTTGTAGTAGCCATTCCTGAGGAAATCTATGCCTAGAATACGTGGTGCCCCTGGGCCAGTTACAATAGGATGTTTCTGCCATCCCTTCCCTGTCAGGCTAATCTCAGCTTCCAGCAAAGTGTATTCCTGTGATTCCCCCGTCAACCCCAACAATAGAAACAGGTACCTTCCCCACATGTTCTGATGGTATCAGGGTGCATTGTGAACCAGTATCAACTAGTACTCTATGTTCCTGTGGCTTTGATGTGCCAGGCCATCGCACCCACACTGTCCAATAGATCCTGTCATCCCATGCCTCTCCCTGGCTAGAGGCAGGGCCCCTCTAGCCCTGGTTATTATTTCTTTCCTGGGCATACATAGTGGAGGTTCCTTCCAGGGGATCTGACAGATCATCCTCCCTTCTGTGATACCCTGCACCTTTACCATGGGAGGTTGAGGCTACCTTCATCTTAGCACGGTTCCCTCAGTTAGCGTTTCCCTCCCTGAGCTGACGCACCTGTGCTGCCAAGACAGAAGTGGGTTTCCCATCCCATTTTCCCATGTCTTCTCCATGGTCTCGCAGGAAAAACCACAGGTCAGCTCGTGGGGTGTACCCTCTCTCCCTAGCTGGGGGGCGTTGGGTTCTAGATTTGGGGCCTATGACTCGCACTGGTGCTGCACTGATCTTTCTTATCTCCTCCCTTATCTCCTCCCTCATCTCCTCCCTCATCTCCTCCCTCATCTCCTCCATTCTGTCTTGGACCTCTTGGAGGGTCCCTGGCCACGGCAGAGACATTGGCCTGCATTGGGCCATTCATCATACTCTCAAAATTTCTGAGTCTGTTGGCAACAGAACCCACTGTCTCTTGGTGGTCATCAGCATTGATCATTGCAATGAAGGTGGTATACTGAGATGGCCCCAGGTTTGCCAGATTCCACAGCATCTGCCCTGTGCACCTGACCTTGTCAGGGTCATTGTCATGCTGTCCATCCCTCCCAAAGAATACCTCTAATACTGCCATTTCTCTCAGCTGCTGGATCCCTTCCTCAAGAGTTTTCCAGCGCATTCTACGGTGGTACTCCTGCATTCTCTCTTTGTGGACAAACTTCTCTCTCACACTCATTAAAAGCCGGTCCCAGAGGGAAAGGAGGCCTTGCTCCCTTACAAATATCTGGTCCACACCTGAATCCTGGGCCAAGGATCCTAAATTCCTGGCCTCAGTTCCATCCACTTGTATACCTGTTCCCATAAGGTCCCAGACTCGGAGTAACCAAGCTGTAAAAGGCTCACGGCCTCGCCGTGCAATGTCTTTACGCAGGTTACGGAGACTGTCGTATGAGAGGGACTCTGTGACAATCTCAATCTCTGGCTCCCTTGCTGGCTGTGAGGACCCTCCTGGCTGATCCCCATTATCTAGGTGCCTCGTTTTAATCTTAGATTTTCTAGTTTCCACAGGGGCAACTGCTGTTGGCTGTGGCTGCCCCTGTGATCCGGCTGGAACCTGGACAGATACAACATCTACGGGTTCCACTGCAGCACCATGTGACTCTCCCTCTTTAGTGCAGGGGGAGGGTTTCTCACCAGATGAAGAAAAGTGCTCCTTCAATTTCTGGCTGTGCTCCTTAAACATCTGGCTGTGCTCCTTCAACATCTGGCTTTGCTCCTTCAATACCTGGCCAATATCCTTCACTAGAGCTCCCACCCACTCTGGGTGGTTCATTTCTGCAGTGGGCTGTGGGGCAGCATCAGGCTCTGGGGCAGCATCCCTAGTCCCCGGAGCAGAGTCATGGTCTGGGGCAACATCCCTAGTCCCTGGGGCAGGGGAAGACTCTGGAGCAATATCCCTAGTCCCTGGGGTAGGTATCAGGGCTGTTAACCAAGCCAATATTCCCTTGTTTCTGAATGCTAAGTAGAGCAGGCCTCTCAACAACGCCAGCCACTGTATAATAACACTAGCAATTAAAACAGATCTGAAATCCTTGAAAACTGGTGGAGTAGCCTCAAAAAACTGGGTGATAGGTTGGGAGAAAATTTCCCTTGCATTCATTACTTCACAGTAAGTACCATTATTGAAATAACCCCAGGAACACGCAGTTAGAGTATGATAGCTCTGGATCCATGTGGCCACTTCCCAGAGAAAATTAAAAAACCATGAATTCCTGACATAATCAATCCACCAAACTAATCGGATAATAGCTACAGTAACTTTGGTGAGGGGGCCCATATTCAAAAAAGGGCTTACAAATGGAAGAGAGGTATCTGTGGCCACATGGAGCCCAAACCAGATTAAACCGGACAACATGTTGCCCCTCAAGAGAGCTGTTACTCCTGTCTTAACTTTCCTCTTAATGCCCTCAAGCCCCATGTTGGGCGCCAAATTCTGTCCTGGTTTGAAGGACAGGTGTCTGCCAAGAAAGGCAGAAATTTTCCTTTGAAACAGAGACCCGAATTCCACTCCCCCCCAAATATTATAAACGTTTGAATCAAGGACTCTGAGGCAGAGATAAGGGGGTAGGAATAACAGCTCTTTTACTAATATATCCAACTGTACCAGAAGAAACAACAGCAGTTGTTAAAATTACTAACAAAACAGAACAGATTACTTGGTTCCAGTCCTTTCTTTAGCTGTGAGCACGCTCTCTCTCGGCGGGAGCGGAGGCGGGAAGGGGCGGCCGCGGCCGCGCCGGTCTCAGGGCGGAGCGGCTGGAGCGGGCAGCTCCTCGCTCACCGTTTGGGTTCTGGTGCTCAGCTGTGTCCGCAGAGGCTGGAGGCTGGAGCAGGGCAGATGCAGGGCAGGTGATGGCAGAGGGTCTGGCTCTCTCCTACCTTCGGCCGCATGGCTCCAAGACCGAGAGGATCCTCCTCCCAGCCCCCGGAAACACGAGTCCCCTCCAGAAGCATGAGAGCCCCTCTCCAAGCCGATCCCACCTACCCCTTTTGTCCAGAGCCCGCAAAGATCCGCGGTGTACCCGGCAGCTCCATTGGCATGACAATGGGAAAAATTCTTTATATTGACACAGCAATAGGAAAAACACTCAACCCCCAACACATGTGCACAACTTGGAAGGAGAGGAAGCAAAGAGCTTTTAAAGAAATCTAGCTGGACTTACCCAAATACTTCCTTTTTTAGTTACCAGCCTTTTACAATATAACAACTCAAGTGGTAAATGTTTCTTAGTTGCTTGTGTGATCCCCTTATCTAGGGATGAAAAATGTCCTAAGATGGCACCAGTTTCACCCGAGGGGAAACAAACCTTCAATTTATTTTGTATAGCTACAGCAGAGGCTGCCTTTTTTATAAAATTCCCAAAGAGTGTTTGGACACATCCTCAGTCTGGTTAGATTACAAGGCAAACACTTTGTTCAGAGCTGGAAGAACTCTGCTGACTCCCAAAAAATAATACAGTAATAATGAATAGCAAATGTAGGTCAGATGCTCAGCTAAGAAAAATGATCATTGCTTGTCAGACCTTTGCAAGGCTTAGGTGGTTTACACCAGGAAGCACCAGGGTTTCTCACTCTATCTGAGGATATCTATAGAGGATTGCTTATCTGCCAGAGTGGCATAAAGCTGTTATTGACATGAATTTGGGATGCCTGCTCCACTCATGATTAATGAGGCCACAAGTGAGTTATATTAGTCACCTTGGCATGATTGACACTTAGATTTTAATTGTGTCATACCACTGCCTCTTGTTTATGCCAAGAAATTTACAGGCACAAACCCTAAATCTGAGACTTTATTAAAGTTTTGGGGAATTTTTATATCTTGATCTATACTGCTAATTTGTCTTAGCAGAGACCTGGAAGGGAAAAAAATATAAATGGTCCATTTTAAAAAGTCTAAGCAACATCCTAAAACAGTAGTTCTGTCAGTAATTTTGACTTTAAAATCTTGTTTTTTCCAACACTCTACAACTGGAAAACCTTGCTGTGTTCCTCTTGAAATCTTCAGCCATCCAGTAGCAGAAAGTCTTCTTTTCAAGCACTCATAATGATATATATTGATAATTGTTTCTTACAAATGTCAATTTTCAGGGGATTTAGTATTGTACATAAAGCAAAATCAGCAAACAAACTAGTTGATTGATTGGATGGTTGATTTTTGAGTGGAAGCAGGATTTTGTATTTGAAAAAGAAATTTTTGCTCTTGGCCAACATGCAGAAGCTTAAAGGAAATTGTCTGAAATATGAAATCTCAGCTATATGTTCACATTTACAAGTAGATAAATATGTTCTAATTAGAGTTGAGATTTCCAGCTACATAATCCCAGGAGAATTCACAAATAAAAGGTTGTTCTAGAAGAAAAGTCTTCTCAAGTAACTAGGGCTAAGGACTGAGGTGATCAAAGGTGAAAAGTTAGATTAAGCACATGGGTATATGAGGGTATAAATATGTGCATGTGTGCGAATCAAATACCGATATAAATCTGAGAATCAATTCAATTTAACATTTAAAAGCTTGGCTCCACAGGAAAATCACACTGCTACAAACCTAAGTGTGAATCTAAACACTTATAAGCACTCAGGCACTGTCCTCTGTGGATATCTTTGCTCAGGGGTTGGCTGGTGTGAGTAGCTGCTAAGATTTTTCTGCCAGTCAGTTCTTAACTCTCTACCTCAACTCCAAAAGACACTTTAAGTGATCTAAACCACAGGCACAAAACATCTATTTATTTACACTGGCTGCTTCATTTCCACCATGACATGGAGTTAGTTAGGGAGGAATTGAAACAGTGACCACAGGTATCTCTGGAGATAGCTCAATAAACGTATATCGCACTTACAGCCACAGAATCAGGTGAATGTGCCCAGGAGAGAGGGTCTGAGAACACTCTTGACATTTTCATTTTGTTGGCTAAAGGGAGAGGCTGAAAAAAGAGGTTGAAAAGCCTGAGGAGATGGAAGTCATGTAAAAGCTGCTTCCAGCTGTGTGTAAAATGTTTAGCGACTCGGGTGTCATAACAATTCGACACTGAGCTGGCAGTGTATGTCTGTGTGCTGGTTTCACAAGAGGCAAAGGACAGCTTTCCTCGAATTGCCAAGCCTATACAGGTGATCAGATATTATTGAAGAGGTGATAGTGACTGTGACTGCAGGGCTGGTTTGTTTTCAGAGGTAGCAGGGCTGTTTTACTCAGTTCCAAGTTAGTGACATCTGCTTGGACTCGGATCCTCATGAGGCTCTTACTCCTGTATATTATTTACAGTGTGCTTCTTTTCCAGGGGCAAAAGTCTAAAGATTTTGTAGCTGGTTTCTTTTATGGAGAAATAGTTCTAGCATGTGGAATAATCTCAGTGAAATGAAGGATGGAAATAGAGGCATGAAGGGTTAGAAGAAGAGCAGAGAGGAAAATATCAAGCATAGCTAATAATAAAGCAAAGTGTCCAGATGATTTATTTTCTTTCTTTCACTGATGCCTTTTGACAACAGTTAAATATCAAAAAAGGAGATAGACCAAAACTTCTGATACAAACAGTTCCTCTCTGATACTCTACTAAACTTCAGGGAGGTTCAGATCCAAATTTTGCAGCTTTCTCCATTTTGATATTAAAAAAAACAATCCTAGCATTCGCCAAGAGTTACATTCCTCAGCAAATCCATCTGCTGCTGTGCTGTTTCCATGGAGGTTGAGCTATCAGCTTTTGCACTATTTTGGTGCCCATGCACGTTTTCAGCAACCTGAAGGCACACCTGAGAAACTGTAATGATCCTCTCTTCAGAAAATCTGTAGCTTGGTACCTGTACCCTGCAAGGCCCACTGCAATGCTGAGTCTCAAATCAGTCACTTCAGAGAAGCGCCATGGCAAGGTGAAAGGAGTTTAGCTAACAACTTAGCCTTTGTTAATATGCAAGCACACAATGAATTTAGGAATGAACTTCCAAATCTGTACACTTCCCACCTACTCTGGTTGACAGGAGAGGACAAAAGCCTCAAGATGCTAAAAAGCTGATGCAGGCTGTCCCTCTTCCCCAGGTTTGCTTATTGTGTACTTTAGGAAATGGCAAGCCTGCTGTCATGGCCACTGCCACCCCTGTCCTGCTCCACGCAGCCCCCTCCGGAGCTCACTTCCCCCTCAATTTTGTCAGCATAATTGCACATGAAAGGGCTCTCTAACCCAACTGTTGAAGAGATGAGAGTTACAAAAATAAACATAGTACTGGAAGCGTTGAGGCTGACCCAGATTACTGTGACAGAACTGGGTTAGGGAGCACCTCCAACCTGCAGTTATGGTGGCAGATAACAAGCAGAGAGGATGTTTAGCAGGAAAGGAAAAGGACAGCTGGAACACGGGAGTGCCCAGAAACCGGGTTCATCTGAGGCCAGAAAAGCACATTAACCCCTGTTTTAAGCAGTGCCTGCTGTCAAGACAGCATCTTGTTTCTTAGCTCTGTGAACCCTTTCCTATGGTACAAGCATTCAAGGAGACTTTTCAGTGATAATGGCAGCAAAGCTAAAACTAGCAACAAGGAGAAAGATGGACAGTGAGAAGCTGGTTAGAATTGAAGGTTGTCCTTCTTTTTTTATATACTCAAAAGGCTCTTCCGAATTATTTACAAGTAAGAGAAAAGCCCTCTTCTTCTGCCAAAACTTTAGAAGGAGATGAGTTGTTTTTTTCAAACCAACAGAAGCTCCAGGCCAGTGATAAACTCTCAGCAAACACCTGTGAACTGAAGTCCATCCCTCACTCCACATTAGCATTTTCCCCTCTCCTTGCACTTGTTATAGCAGCCACTTGAGTCAGTGAATGCTAGACCATTTCACATCTCCGGGCCTGACTCTGGTCATGTGTTGGAATAGATTATTACAAAGATAGGAACAATTATTACAAAGAAAATAAGCTTTCAGTTTCTTGGAAACTCTCTTCTGTGATGGGTTGTAAATCAAATGGTATCAGAAATAAATGTTTTTTTTACAGAAAGGGACAAAAGGACAAAGCCTCTGCACTTTCTTATTTGGGATAGGGCTGCATGGAAGAGCAGGAAAATGGGAGATGGAAAGTAACTAGCCACCCAGCAAGGGGAAATTATATGTCTTTGTGGAGACAGAGCATCTGTGAGATCCATCCCAGAGGTCAAGCTTGGGAGAGAAAGAAAAGGTAATGGAAGACAAGGCAGAAAGACTAGCTCTATTTTTCAAGAGCATCTGGAGCTTTCCTGGAAAGGTGCCTCTTATTAGAGAAGTGTACTTCTCAGCCCCATTCAAGGGAAGTCACCACAGGCAGGAAATGTGGTCAGGAAAAAATCTTCATCAGCACTGGAACACAATCAAGACCTTATATTAAGGGGAAGCTATTTGCATTTGGTAAACAGGTTGTATCAGTGTAACAAAACCCTGCAATCAGGCTAAATGTTCTAGACATCACCCACTGATGACTTCTCTGCTGTTTCTCATTAATAATGGGTACATATGGTCATACAAAGCACTAATTTCATAGCAACTTCAGACCAGTTTGAGGGTGTTGGTTTTGTAGTCACCCCTGGAAAAACTGGGCTCTGAGTCATATCATAACAGGGTCACTATGCTGCAATGGTTGCAAAGACCTCTCATTCTTGGCAGCATTCCCTCGGGTCTCGACTTCATGATTCAGCTCATGAGTGCAAGGTGAATGGAGATATTAATAGACATCACATCTAGCTGAAAGATGGAAAGCTGACTGCACATATGAACGTCCCTTGAGTGAGTTTAATCTCTGAGCTTGGTGAAAGGATGGAAGTGCAAGGGAGAGAACGTCATTCCCAGTAATATTTTACTGATTTACTTCATATAATGCAGTTCAATAACTCATCTCCCAAAGAGATGAAAGTCCAACTCCACATAAATAGTTATTCATCTCATGTAGATCTCATTACTGGCAAGTCTTAATTAAGCAATATGATGGAACAGCCCATATAATCTGATTAATGGCACAACTAGGACATGTACCAGGGCACAGGGCAAAATAAAGGGCTTCCAGTCCACTCGTGGCATGGAATCAATCAGCAGAACAATAAACTCAAACACATCCACTACTGTCATAGTCAAGGGCTTGACTGTTGCTTCAGCCTTGATAATACAACTTCCAGGAGTTTAAACGAAAACATGGCAGAAACTGAATCTCTCTGATTCTTCCAAAGCCGCAGACTATGTGATTGCATTGCTGTTTGTGTCTTTCTTACCCATTGAAATAAAATATGTCAGTAATAGCAGCAGAAACAGGGGAGAAGTTCTATAATGCAAGAAACTTACTGAGCAGAGAGATGCCTTTGTAAATCCCTGGAACAGGCCATGTTCCTCTGTGCAAGCCAAAAACAATTCTGCACATTTTAGGGGGCATCACTCAGATTTTGTTTATGGCACTGTAAATTAGGAGGGACTCTATGGAGGTCAACAGAATTAAAAGACTGTGAAATTGATGTGAGAGAAAGAAAGTGGGAAAAAAAGCTCCATATGTTTGCCTCCCTGCACACTTGTGTCAGAGTCTGCTTCCTGGTCTATCAAAGCAGGCTATAGCCCTTTCTATTTCCCACTAGAGAAGTAGACTATTAGCATACAGCTGCACCTCTTAGGAGAGCAAAACCAGAAAGAACCAGAGTTTTGGTGGGGCGGGAGTTTTCTGTTGTTTTGTGGGGGGTTTTTTTCACAATAGGCAACACAAAATACACAGAAGAGGGAGATGTGACAAAGCCGGCTCTCAGTTACAGTAATTCAGTTCATTTAGTCAGTGCAATTACACTGACTTACTGTAGATGATCAATTCACCTCAGTCTGCCCCCACTCCTCTCTCTCTCTCTCTGGGTCCAGGAGGGTGAAAGCAGGCACTGAAGAGAAAACAACATACAAGGCCAAAGAAACCCAAGTGGCAGACAACTTTGTAGAATGAGAATACATCAATATTTAACAGTGCAAAGACTACGTGCCAGAAAGGGGAAAGGGAGTCAAAGGACATTCCAATAAAACTGGGAAAAGTTTCCAGTTAAAAAGGCATTGCTACTAAACAGTTCTGAACTGAAGGAGAAAACATAGGTTTAAGTGAGTAAATGAGGGAGTCCCGCTCTAGATGCTAAGATTATGGGTTCATAATAACGTGAACCCATTGATCACGGGTTCCCATTCCCTCCTTTCTCAGGATCTTCCTAGTCTCCTGCATCCTGAGGCTCTGCATGTCTCCATTCCCACTGTTGTCCCTCTGGCCCTCTCACCACCACAGGGGCTGCCTGGTATCTCCTTTTGGTTTTCTTGTTTTCCTTTCCTCCTATCTCCCTTCACTACTGATTTTATGGGTTGTGCTTTATTAAGGTGGGAGGAAGAAAAGAATCATTGGCCATTGATTATTGTCACTAAGGACTTCAACCCCAAGGATAACTGTCCTTGCTGATTAAAGTACTGGCTGTGGCCATCATATCACTTTCTACGTTAGTAGTACTCTTTCTGTGTGCTCTGTCCACCCATCTAATCCAACTGAAAAACTCCAGAGCAGGCACGAAGCTTTGACACTGAAAATCAGATCTTTTGCAGGACTGTTATGAATAAAGCGTTTGTTGAGAACAATTTCTGTGAATCAATTATGGTTGGTTATTATTGGGCGCAGCTGAAGGAACAACCAGATCAGTTGTTCCACATAGCCTGCCTTGGAGAGCAGTAAGCTCTGGCTGAGGTGAGGTGAGCAGGCAGAAGTCAGCAACCTCTTCAGACACCTCCACTGAATCCAACAGACAGCAGAAGTCACTGGGTCTTGGCCATGTCAGGATGCCCTGCTAATTTTTCTCCTAATTTCAGCATTTTGGGAGTTTTTCACCAGAATAATTAGACTTATTTTTTCTTTCACTGTTTACTCTGCATTTCAGCTACCCTCCCTGCACACATGCACAGTCACACCACAACCCCACTCTCCATCTGAGCTACTGGCAGCCCAGCTGTGTCCAGGCAAGCAAAGCCCCCTAGGGCAGATGTAAGTCAAACCAGCAAAAAGTGCTTTGGCTAGTGCACCTTTTAGTCTGGTTCACTGATATAAATGAACTCTGTCAGGAAAAAAATGTTTGTTTTTATGCTTCCTGTTGGTTTAACTGCAGCTACCATAAAAATATAGCTGAAAATGTCACAGCAGAATCACGCCCTGACTGACAGTGAAATACCAGCCAATGTCTCCAGCATAAATCTTGCATAAAGTACCAAGATTTAATTTCCAGGGTAAAGGGAAGCAGGCAGACCTGGTAGGCAAGAATTTAAAGGAAAAGAAAGAAGAAAAGGCACCTTAAAGAGAAAACAATTCTATTAGTAAATAGATATTCATTCATGTACATTAGCAGACAGTGCTGCATCCCATTAGCAGTCACTCTCAAAGCAGTAAGAATTTTTCTGTTTAAGGCCTCTGGATAAAGATGCCAACTGTTGAATGGAGAAAGCTCCAATGAAAATATTTCATTTCGGCAAAGACAAGGCCACCAAGGAGGCTTTCATTTCCCTTTTTTCTCCTCCTTCTCCCTCTTCCAACCCTCTTGCAGCCATTAATTTACTAGCAGCAGCTGTGATTGTCTGAGATCTGCAGAGAAGCATAAGACTATCCTGTGCCTCATGCCAATGCTGTTAGTTCAGGAATATTATGGGATTGTTTTTTAAGATGTTCCTCCTCCTGTATGCAAGGCTGGGATTTAAAAAAAAAAAGAATTAAAGAGGATTTTCATGCAGCATGTTTGTTATTCATTTTGTTGTTGCCACAGCATGTGGGATTTGTGTGCATTTAAGATATCAGCTTAACTGTGTTCCCCTCATTTCATTACTTGTGTTTGCCAGCTGATGGGATGCCAAGGTAAAGTAACTGAATCAAAGAAGATTGAAAGTAAATACCATTTAGAATTTGGGGCAAACAGTGTAATACTAGTGAGGTGGCTCACAAGGAGAGGAGAGGAGAGGAGAGGAGAGGAGAGGAGAGGAGAGGAGAGGAGAGGAGAGGAGAGGAGAGGAGAGGAGAGGAGAGGAGAGGAGAGGAGAGGAGAGGAGAGGAGAGGAGAGGAGAGGAGAGGAGAGGAGAGGAGAGGAGAGGAGAGGAGAGGAGAGGAGAGGAGAGGAGAGGAGAGGAGAGGAGAGGAGAGGAGAGGAGAGGAGAGGAGAGGAGAGGAGAGGAGAGGATGTGCTGTTTTAATAGAGGGTGCCTCTACAAAAGACTAATGCTGGGAGAAACCAGCTGTCCTGACAAAAAGCACCACGAATGTTGCCAGAGACTTCTGTTGTCATCAGAAGTCCTTTCAAAGGACTGTGGCACTCATTTTTTACTGAGTTCTGAAAAACATTCCAATCATTAATTTTCCTTAGGAGGTTTACTAAAATAAATTACTGGGTTGTGCCATAGATTTCTTTTTTTGTTCCATTTGCTTTGTCTCTTTACCAGATAGGTCTTATCAGTGCATGACCTCGAGATTTTGCCTTTCATCCTCATTGAGATTTTTTTTCTTTACAGGTACAAGGAATGTAAAGACTAAAAATTAGATGCTTGGTGTACAAGCACTGGCTGCTTATTCAGTGCCCTTCCCTCCTTGTTTTGGAGAGCTCTAATAAGACCATTTGTTACTCACATGGGGCAGGCATGTGACATTACCTTCACTGTTTTCTAACCAGGTAGGTAAAACCTGCTATCACACACACCTATTTAAAACTTCATAATTTGAAGAGAGTGCTCAGTAGTTAAAGTTTTAGAGAAAGGAATGAGATACCCTGTTCCAGAAAATATTGAAATAATTTGGATCTCAAAGAGCTGAATTCTATCAGGAATTGTCACTAAGTGCATTTTGGGCACTTCAAGGCTACAGCCAATTATTTTCATTCTTTTAAATAATAAAACAACATCTCTTTGGGAAACACAGTATTGTGGAGAATTCAGAAACTTATCTCTTTATAGGTCACTCCTTCCTCCATCCAGATTTTGAGAATATTTATTAACAGTGGCAAATTGGAAAAGATACGGCCCGGTGAAGGGGAAAAGCCATTGCTACTCCTTGCAAAAATCTTTTCTGAACAGTTTCAAAACTCATGGACCTGCCAAGACAGCCTTAATTTGAAAGGAAAGGAACTGCAGCTTCTGGGATCAGATAAATGTCCTGTAAAGCATGAAGAGCAGAGTTACCATGCAAAGGCCTGATTTCAAATGGCTCACTTGGTTCCCTCCAAACTTTTCTGCCTCCTGAGTCACTGCTCCTAATATTGGGTTTAGCCTTAAATGGCACCAGAGAGCTGTGACCCCCCCATTTTACAGCTGGGGGGGCAGCACAAAGCCTGAGAGCAGGGAGGAGATGGATGTAGATCTCCCATGTGCTAAGATGGTGTTGCAATCACGAGTAAAATCCCACCTACAACACTACTCTGGGTGGCACATGCCACCTGACAGTCCCAGCTGTCACCATGCCAGCGTGCCAGCGGCTGTGCCCAGCCTGTAGCTGTGCCAGTGCACCTGCCCCTCTGCCAGCAAGGGACACCACAGCAGGAAAAATTCGGGCAGCAGGGTCTTTGGCACATGTTAGGAGTCAAACCACATAACCAGGATCCCCAGCGTGTCTGTATGTTGGCTGCTAGCAAATATTTGAATCCCGGCAGTGACACAGGCACAGCTGCTGTCACCCACACTGCTCAGAATAATGTAGGCCATGACACAACCACACCTGTGCTCTTCTCTGAGGCTTCTGCCCATCACTCTTGAGCCACAGCCCAGGGGCACTGCACAACATCTTGGGAGACTTGGCTGCACGTGGCTTCAGACAGGTCATTCCATTTCTGTGCTTCTATTCTTCAAGCTTTTACAGCTCTAATAATTATTTGTACATTATCCCTAAATCTTTTTGTTCTTCTGTTTATAGTACAGCTTACAAGGATGCTGTGTATCACTCTGAAGTAGTTTCACTTTTTTAACCTCTACTTTTTTACAAAAACCCACCTACAAGACTGAAAATGAAATTTCTTCATTGATATTTTCTTTTTCCATTTGATGAATATTGATATTTTTTTCCTTGTGTTTTTAATGGAGCTTGAAATTAACATGAATCTGTTTGTTCAGATCCCTGTTTGAATTAGTGTAGTTTTAGTAATAAAGTTAGGTAGCTGTTACCTTGGAAACAGAGCTCTCTTTTAGCAAATACTTTAACTAACATTAGGCCCTACACAAATAGATGTAGTAAAATCAAATTCCTCAGTAAGAGATGAATATATGTGGGTATCAGTATTTACCTTCAGCCCAGAACACGCCACTTGCTTGATGCTGATTGTACAAAGAAAGCATTAACTCAGGGGCTTTGGCTGTTTCACAATCTTCAAGTTTTTGCAAGTGCTTCTTTTCCCTTCCCATCGACTAGTGCCATGTTGTCAGTCAGCATTAAGGATTCCCTGCTTCTCACTATCCCTTAATTGCCAAGCTAATCTGAAACTACTTGGCTTAGCTGTGTGATCCTGTAAAGGTGCAAGCATACTGTGTGTACCTCTGATTCCACAGCAGTATAATATCCAAGGCACTGGGCACGATTGTCACGGAAAGACGGCCACAGGGAGCCAATGATTAGTTGCAGGGATATACTACGCTACTACAAATACACAGGTTTGAACAGTAGCCCACATACTCAGAAATGTATTAGGCCTTATCTTCTGCAGAAGTGCAGGAGGGAGCCTCGAGACAAAGATACTGAAATGTATGTGACAGTTCAGAGAGCAGTGGCACAAACCCAGAGGCAGAATATATCCCACAGCCAGAAACCCAAAAGCAGTAGCCCATATACAACAACTTCACAAGACAAAACAAGAGATAGAACAGACTGAGCCAGCTGTGTTAAGCTTTATCACCTGAAAATTGCTATTTACACCAAAAAGATAATACTCAGTTTTCTCAATTTCTCTAGTGTTCAGTAAATCCAACCGGTGCACCAGGATATGACTACTCATCCTTCTCTCTCCCAAAAGAAAAATTATTTAATGAAGACTAAAAATCCTCTGGAAGAGCAGAATTATTTCAACACCTCCTTCAGAGGTATGATTCATGTACATGTGACTTTCTTTGACCATGAGGCTAAAGATGTCTCAGCAATGCTTGCTCAGATTCCAATTAAAAATAAATAAAAATAAAATGCTGAAGGAGAGATGACATGCTGTTCTGCTGAGGTTTGTTGTTTTATGATAGTTTCTGGCTTCCAGTATCACCTTCAAAAAGTCCAAAACTCATAGCTTTGCAAAAACACCAACTGGCAGGTTACTTATTTAGCTCCGTGTATCTCTTGTGGACAGGCAGAAGAACAATGAAGAGGAAAAGATATTGCTTAGTGTAACCTCAGCATTAACATATGCAGCATAATAGATGAGTAGCCACCACATTTGAAGAGCAGTTCATGAAGCAAAGTAGAAATTATGTGTGTGCAGGATATAATTACAGCAGTAATGTAATAACATTCCATGTTGGATTATTAGGGGTCTACTCTGCCCTTGACATGCCTACATAACTCTCATTAATGGTAATTGAGGTTATGCACGTGAATCAGCAACTGAGCAAATCACTAAATTAATTACATGTAAAGTACCTGTTCATTTTTTTAAACCTGCTGATATGTTTGGTTGGTGGAAATGCTTACAGTCCAGAAATGAACTACCATAGTGTGGGGGAGAAGGGATGTGGGAAAGACTACTCAGGTTTTAAAACCCCATTAAATAAATTTAAGTTTTGAAAAATAGGCAAGGGATAGTGGGAATATTATTTCCTAGACAGTCCTTCCTATACATTCTTCAGAAACCCTGGGACTCTGAATAAGCTAGAAGAGACTCTTGCTTTTCTGTAGCACCTCCTGCAGAGAACTGGGGCTTTGGTTATCTGAAGCTCTAGTAAACAAAGGTGTTAAAATCTGGCTCTGCAGGCAAGGGCAGCAGCTTTTGTGAGTGCAGCCATAAGAGCAATGACAGGCTTGGATAAGGCACACAGCTACTATTTTTTTTTTTTTTTTCTGCTTGGCAGACACAACCCCCACTTTCTGTCCAGGAATGCTTTGATCAAACAGATGTGATGACAAGGATCTGTGTGATGACAAAGTCTTTGCATATGGTGGGAGAAGTTTGGGCTTGAAATTCAAAGCGGGTATTTCACTGAAGGGTCTCATTCTGCCAACATTTGTCCCAGAATCTGAAGGGTGGAGATTGTTATGGAAGAAACTGAATCAACCTTTTCTCAATCTTTCTTTGTTTCATTTTTGGTTTAAGCACCAAGAGCTCTTGATATTTCAGTACTCTCAAGCTGCTAAAACTGGGTGCAAAGAACACAAGGGACTTCCTGGAGAAAGCCAGGGGTGGGAAGGAGGTGGGGAGTAGTAAATACCCTCCATCATCTGCATCTAGCATTGCCCCCTTCTGATGATGCCATTAGAGCAGAGCTGGGTTGTCAGCTTTTTCTGCAGTAGGAATCCCCTGGAATCCCCTTCTCAGCTGGCAGGATCTAGAAGGGATTCCCCCACCCATTTAGCAACCGGAGAAGGCCCAGATGGTCATAAAACTCTGCCACCTGTTTGTGGTCCCCCACTGGGAGGGAGGACAACTGCCCCACACTCAGGCTTCTTGAAATAGAGCAATATACCCGCGATACAACCGACAGAGCCCCCCTTGCTCTAGATTAGAAAGGATGCCTGAGCTTTTAAACCTCTATTTCACATGAAGAAAACAGCCTCTCTGGTTTCATCTGGAGCTCTCTGAAAGAGCCACTTCTGGAGTGGCTTTAGTTACTGGGAGCTCTGCTGCCCCCATAGATAGTTTGGGGCCGGCTCCCTGTGTGTACAGGGTGGCCCTGGAGCATGTTGGACATGCTTAGCCATGTAAAGAGGCCTGCCTTCAAAGAGTTACAGTGATCCTTTACAGGATCACTGCCTGACAGACAGGCAAAGAGGAACTTAAGTTTCACCTCAAGACAGCGTGGACACAGCTGCTGAAGTAAAGTGAAGCTAACCCTGGTCAGCTGCACAGCAGATGGGGTTGCCAATTTAATTACCAGTAGCATTACTTTCTGTAATTCTTAGTAGACATTTATGCCCATTTATTTGCAATAATATGCAATTAGGAGTACTTTGTTGTCCCTGGGAGTATAAAGAGGGCCAATCAGAGGAATATGTGAGGTGAGCAGTCACCCAAATAGAAGCAGCCACCTTGGCAGAGAAAGCAGAGTGGTAAAATTCCAGCTTTAAGTGAGATCGCACCTCAGTGGCTGTGGCATCATCCCTGGCCTGCAGTGGGTCAGTGGCAAAGGCTGTTCCCACAGGTCCAATTCTTTATGAGCTGTGAGGAGCAGTGATGGCTCTGCTGTCTTAGTGTCTGGCTTACTACTGTCTCCCTCACTCACAGATAAAGACAGACAGCCAATACAGAAATTATGCTTCCCAGTGGCAGGGAAATAAAGCTGGAACAAAATAAAGGTGTCTAGAGACCAGATCATGTTTCTTCCTCCTCTCTCCCTGCTCTTTGGTATGTGTCTCAATGTTGTCTGGGTGAAAGCCTGTCAGCAGGACTGTAGCAGCCAACAGTGGGGCTTGGGAAGCTGTGCTCAATGCCTCAAAATGCTCAAGAGAGATGGTGCTTAAAGAAAGTGCTCTGCTGAAACAATTGGAGGTTGTCATGGAGAAAGGACTGGTCTTTGCCACAGAAAGCTAAAAACCTAGCACCTAAAAAACTAATGAGAGTACAGAGAACAGATACTGAGATACTAAAAAAATATTTTTGATGCTTAACTTCAGACATCCATGTTTAATAACACAGATGTATTTATTTGCTTGAGAAACAAAATGGCTTGTTCATCCCTGGCTTCCACTCAGTTACGTCTACAGATATCTCCAAAAAGCATTCAGGGTTATGGGATTGATATTTTAAGAAGAAAAGGTGAACTTTGTGGACACAGGACTGGCTTTCCACCTATGTCTACATTCCTAAGTGTTCGGCTCACAGTCTCAGTGGCTGCTCATTCTGTTTAAAAATACAATTACAAAACAAAGAGGAAACAGCATGTGAGAATGCTCATTGGCAGGTTTAAGCATGTCTTGCTAAGGACAGCTATCTTACTGTTCTCATTTCAAAAAAGGACTGGACTGATACTCAAGAGAAGCTGTGAGTAGTCAGGCCACCAAATGGCAGATACATTCTAATGAGTTTTCCATATCATGTGCAAGTTTCACCACCTCATGTACGCATGGATTTCATCACCTCATGTATGCATGGATCCTATTCCCATAAGAGGTCAGATTCAGAGATATCAGAAAATCTTATCACCTCCAGAGTGATTTTATGTCTCCAGCATGACTTTATGTCTCCAGCAGGACTTTATGTCTCCAGCACATATGTCTCATTTTTAAGTGGCTATGCATACAGGCTCAGTAAGTATACATGGTCTAATGATTAAATATCCAGGTATCAAACTTCCAGTAGTTGAAAATTTTACTCTGCAATTCCACAAATATTGATTAATTGACCTTGAGCTCCTTTGCACTTTATAGCATATTAGAAATCATACCTTGCTAGGGCCACTGCTTATGCATTACCAATTGCACTTCAGCCTAAATATTCAACTACAGTTTGTTCTGCTTAATAAAATTCTGGCCACATCTGTGTCGGGAGATAAGGCATAAATAATGTGTACAGATAACAGGTCAAGGCACTGCAAACAGAGCCAGCCAAATTAAAGAGAACCTGCAATATTCTGATATTGATGATACTGGAGTTTTAACACAATTGTGCTATGGCTTCCTCACACCCATGAGGCTGTTACGGAAGCTCCCACTGAAGCTAGTGGACACTTTTCACTCAACTAAGTTTCCAACTGTGTGTATAATAATTGAAAGACACAGCCCATAACCAGTACCCTACATCAAAAAGGAGTCTGTTTTCCACTATGGCTTTTCTTCATTGAATTTTAAGGCTGTGTCGCTAAGCTCCATTTTTGGTCTTTTTACTGGGTGCTCCACAGACAGTTTCCCATACTCTTTGCATCTAATCTCCCACCCATCCCTAACCAATATGAGGGGCCTGACTTTGCCTTACCCACCAGTTGGTAAGTCACTAATCCTGGGTCATGGTGGTCAGCCACCACAGCAATGTGCAAGCCCTGGTGTGCCTCATCCCTGTCCCCATCCTCACCCTGGGGCTCGCCAGCCTCGAGGCCCTGACACCCTGGGCTCCAGCTCCTAATGGCACCAGCCCCTGGTGGCACAGTGTACAGCAAGAGCCAACAAAGGTAGAACAGTGGGAACTGGGAGTACAGCGGGTGCCCCCACAGTGCAGCCCTCAAGAAGCAGCCACTGCGGGCGACCTGGGACAAGACCTGAGGGAGTGGCCTGAAGTTGTCAGGTGAGGTTTAGATTGGATATTAGAAAAAGGTTCTTCACTCAAGAGGGTGGTTGGAGGCTGGAACAGATTCCTCAGGGAAATGGTCACAGCACCAAACCAGGAGGATGCTCCTGAGCACCTGGTGAGATTCTGAGGGTGTCCTGTGCAGGGCCAGGAGCTGGACTCGATGATCCTTCTACCTCAGAATGTTCTGTGCTGCTGCGATTTTGTGAACCCAAGAACACAGCTTTTTCACTGGGGGAAAGCATTGCTCTAACTTGTCCTTTGCATCCCAAATCAAATACAAACCCGAGCAGCAGGGGTTACCCTAGATATGCAAAGGACAGAGGAAAGAAGGAGAAAAAAGGAAGACATGGGGAAACAGAGAAACCCAAACAGAATAACCCTGCCAACCCTAGCCCTGCGCTGTGTGCAGGCAGGACAGGCTGGGCAGTGCAGGCAGGACAGGCCAGGCAGTGCAGGCAGGACAGGCCAGGCAGTGTGGGCAGAACAGGCTGGGCAGCGCAGGCAGGACAGGCCGGGCAGTGTGGGCAGAACAGGCTGGGCAGTGCAGGCAGGACACGCCGGGCAGTGCGGGCAGCACAGGCCGGGCACTGCGGCGGGCGCGGTACCGCGGGCGGGCAGCGCCGCCGAGCGCTCCCGGAGCCGCCACAGCCCCGCGGGAGCCGCCCGGCCCCGCTGCCGAGCCTGAGGCGCGGCCGCCACCTGCTGCCGGCCGGAGGCAGCGCCGCGAAGGAGCGGCCCGTCCGTGCGGCAAGCCGGGCTCGCTCGGGGCGACTGCGCGGCCTCCTGCCTCGCGTGGGGAGGCATGGCCTTGGCGAACCCTCGGGAAAGGGTTTGCAAAATACGTCTCTGACGTTTAAATGAAGACAGAGTCTGGCTACAAGCGAGCGCAAATCTCCTGGGTGTCTCTGGGCAAGGAAAACCTGAAAAACCCCAAATGGCACCAAAGATTGGTCACGAACAGCTGGAACTGGCCAGTGGAATAGGCCAGAAACAGGGCAAACTCCACTACTTTTTCGCTGTTCTTTCCCCTTTCCTTTGCTTTTTACATGCCAATAATACTCATTTCGCAGAACAGATCGCAGGCTGAAGCAACACATCACCGTAACGTCTCATCATGCGCTCTTAAACGCCATAGTTGCAGACTGCTCTCTGCCATTCCCAAGGAGACATCAAGGCTCTTCAAAGAGGGATTTCTTTCTTCTGTGTTGGAGGTAATAAATTGATGACAGACAAATAATTATCACCAGTGCAGTCAAAGAGTAGACGGAGGTTGTTTATGAGTCAGTGAGTAATGAGCTGGATTATGGGAAGAACCAAGACCAGGAGAGAAGTTTCCCAATCCTCCTCTGGTAACAGAATGTAGATGCTATTGCCCCTCTCTGCTTTGGTCACAGGATACAGTCCTGTGGGGTTTGGAAAAACTAAATAAGGCTGTAGAGGATGCTTACTTGGTTAGAAAATATTTATTCCTCAGTACTTGTATTGATTACCTTTAGGTATGAATAGCAATGGCATTCTTATCCTCCAAATGTTTGTTCTGGTCAATTACAAAATTAATTTGTATACCAACAAATCCACAGCTATTCAGAAGGCAAATGAGCTCAGTAGATAATAGAGGGAAGAGTTCTGGCAGAAGGGAGAAGGTAGAAAGTAGACTGCTCGTAAGAATTATTGATAAAAGAATTACATGTTTAGAGAATCCAATTCTCTATCTTGAAGCACTTTATACATTCAGTCCTCAGCAATAACTGCAACCATTTCAATTATCACTGTTTGCTGAAGAAAATTGATTTTAAAATCTCCCTGATCCATTTACAAATTACTATTATATTTTTGTACTAAAGTAGTACCCCAGAGTCTGTGGCTCAGATTAGGGCTCCACTAGGGCAGGTGCCATGCAAACTTGTGATGCAAGACTAAGAAAACAGCTTTCTAAACCTCAAAGTTCAAAAAGATTCATGGGTATGTATTTATGCATGTGGTACTGAATGACTGCACTGAGACAAAAATCATTTATTTATTAGAACCTACATAGGCTCTTAAGCACTGAAAGGTGCTTTAAAAAGCTTGCATCCACACATAGAAGTCTCTGACTCACTCAAACCCCAAATTCAGCTGGTGCTGCTGCCATCGTGGACTCTCTGAACTCCTAGAGGTGCAGAGGAGCTGCAGAAATGATAGAGTGCAATGATTGGCCTCTGTCTGTGCGAACCCAAAGCTGAGGGAAAAGAGGACAACACAGGAGGTCTGCAGAGGTACAGCAGGCTAAGGTAAACACCTTAGACCGGTGAGTTTGAGAAGCAGTCACATTGCAAATGCTCAGGAGGTGCAGTGAACAGGCAAGTGTGAACTCACTCCTTGCAAGGTAGAATTGCTGGTTGATATGTTAGCCTCTGTGCTGGGGCTGTATGAGGTAAGAAGAACTAAAGAGCAAACAGCCCAAGTGGTAAATGAAAAAATACATTGGAGCACTCGCAATTCAAACACATTGCCACCAAAAAGTGCCAATATGGAAAAATAAGACATTAAGAAGCACTGTTGTAGAGAAAACATTTGATAGGAGCAGGAAACTATCACAGTTGCTATGTCTAAATAACAAGATTTACCTTCCTTTCAGTTTCAGTATTATCTAGTGGGCAAAATGAATCAAACTGCATTTCAGGGTCAAGGGATCCCTTGCCACAGACAGCACCCACAGGGAAGAGGAGTGTGTTGAGCAATGCAGAGCACAAAGTAGAAGCAAGTGACATGGGGAAAATCTGCCCTTAGACAAAGCCTTTACTGAGCCAGTGCATCTAAAGTTGAAACTCTGGGGGCACATGAGTTCTGGAGCAGTGACCTGGAGGTATGCTTTATGCCTGCCCCCCCTCCCCCCCCAATAAAAACAGCAGAAGCTGGGGAATACACACACAGAAGGCACAACATGGATAAGGAACATATCCATGTGACCTGGATGCACCAGAGTATCTGTGTTGTTTGTCCATCTACCTCCAAAACATGTGAAGGACAAGTCTCGAGCAAAACAGATGAACAACCATGGCAAAAGTTACTCTGGGCTCTGATCCAAAGCCCAGGGCAATCAAGACAAATCCTCTAGGGCAAACCACATGCAGTACCCACAGCTAAGGTGCATATGAACACCTTTAATAAGGAAACAGCAAAGATATATAGAGTAATGGGTGTCTTAAAGCATCCTGACTAGCATTTCACCATTATGAAAAACAACTGATAGCATCTTTCTCTCTGAAGGATGCAGTAAAACAATTTAATGGCTAAATATCCGTTAGAGCACTATCAGATTTCATAACATAAGCTGAACTTTTTTCATGTCTCAGCTTCTGGAAGCATAATGTGAGTGTGTTTTTTAATTTTACTTCAGTTTTTATTCTTCATGTAGCTGTACAGAAGAACTCAAAAGTCATGAATGCTGAAAGGCCAAATTCAAACTCAAATATATAGTAGATACATACATATATATCTATATATATATACACAGACAGACATATATACATACTACTTCATGGTTTGACAATGATTTTTTAAGAATCCAAGGGCTTGGCAATACTGTGATCATCAATGGCCAGGCATGACCTTTGGGGATAGAAACGCATATGGTTATCTAGCTGAACACGAAGGTACTAACAGTCATAAAAGTGACAACAACAAATTCTTGGCTGCTAGAAACTGGCATGGTTCCACAGAGTTTCATAGTTCAGCAGCTGGGTCACAAACTAAATCCAGAAATCAGGGAAAACAGAAAATCCTGGGAATGCAGACTTTTCAGCTTGTTTCACACCCCTCCATCTTTTGTTAGGCATTTTTTTTTATTTTTGGCATTTGCGCAGAAAACATGTCAGTGTGTCTTTTACAGCACTCCAAGGAAAAAAATTCAAGCTGCTCTGCCTGATATTAAAATATGTGGCATTTGGTAATAGTTGGATGCAATCCAACTGCTAAACTGATGAACTGCAGTTTGTAATGCAAGCACATCTTGAAGGGAAAGCAGCAAAAGAGATGAAAATGAAATTTATCAACAAGAATAAAAGAACATGTGAGCTGAAAGCAGCAGGAGGGATATCCAGTGTCTGAGGATGGAAAGAAGGATACCAAGCACATTAGCAGTGGCATTAGTTTATTTAAACACAGCCACATAATGAAGCTGAGCATCAGCATCATGATAAATTGGAGCAGACGAATGAGCTTTGGAGGGAGGGAGGGAGCGAGGGAGAACATAGCAAGAGACCAAATGCGTCATGGCATGTTAAATGAGAGTGACCCACCTGGAACATGTTAGACGCCAAATAGCACTGCCTGCTACTTACTCAAATGACAAAAAGGAAGTTGCAATATATAAGATTAGTACACTTTACAAGAAACAAATTCTCATGCCATTAAAAAGATCAAAGGTCACAAAAAACTCAGTGTAACCCACAAGTATTTAGCTGTTGAACAAGTCCATCTGCATTACATATATTCAAGTGTTAGTAATTAAAGGTGGGATATCAACCTTGAGCTGATACCTTTTCCCAGGTACTGTCAGTTTAAATCTGACTCTTGCCATGGCTATAG
Organism: Oenanthe melanoleuca; assembly: GCF_029582105.1. NCBI lineage: Eukaryota > Metazoa > Chordata > Aves > Passeriformes > Muscicapidae > Oenanthe > Oenanthe melanoleuca. Next base: position 104,548,089 of record NC_079335.1, on the reverse strand, counting down.
CATGTTTTTGCTTTTGAAATGAATGGTGAGGTCCTAGGAATATGACATCAGCGTTTCTAATAAGAGAACCATCAAAAGTAGAGCTGAAAGGGACCTTGCAAGGTCATCTAGTCCAGCCCTCTGCCCTAAGGCAGGATCAATTATACCCAAATCATTCCTGACAGAAGTTTGTCTAACCTGTTCGTAAAAATGTCTGGCAATGAAAATCCCACAACCTCCCCAGGCAATCTGTTTCAATATTTCACTACTGTTACAGATGGAAAGCCTGTCCTAATGTCTTCCTTAAATCTTCTTGGCTACAATTTAAACCTGTTAGTTCTTTTTGTATTCCCAGTGGACACTGAGAACAATTTACAACTTCCCTCTTAGCAGCAAGCTTTATATGCCTGAACACTGGTATTACAATCTCATTCTTTTCCCTGCGTCTCCTTTCTCTAGATATACTACCAACTTCTTTCAGTCTTACAGTTCACGTTTTCTAGACTCCTGATCAAGCCACTACTTTCTGTTGGAATTTCCAATTGGACTGTATCTTTCTTTTTTGAAGTATAGTGCACAAAAGTAGACCCATTACTCCAGCTAATGTCTGAAGCAGAGAATAATTGGGTAAGATTATTTCCCATTTCTTCTCCATGACACATTAATTTATAGAGCTGAAATTGCATTAGCTTTCCTCACACCATGGACTGTGTTCAGTATTTAACTCACAGCAGTCACAAATCCCCTCCTGCAGAATAATGACCACTGAGTAAGAAGCTCCTTTTATTTATGTATATTGTTGGCTATAGAAATTCAGTGGCAAGATCCTGGAGTGTCCCACCCTTAACTTCTTTGAATTTAAACCCACTTACCTCAGACTACCTTGTTCGGGTTTAATAAGGAGCTCAGTATCTATCAGTGTAATTTCATTGAAAGCAACGTAGTAAGATCAGTAAATAATTTATCCATTGCCTATCCAGTGCGCAGGAATTCAGTTGTGGTTCTTCCTATTAATACCATGTTTAGTATATTCAGTGTGAAATAATCTGAAGCACAATGATGTTAGTTTAGAGGAGTTGGAGCAGCTTAAAATGCAGAAAATTATACATGAAAATTATAGCTCAGAGGGGTCCCAATTAGATGAAAGGTTTCTAACCTCCCTGTATCCTGATGACTATAATGCCCAGGGAGAAGAAAGCTCTTTCAATCACCAATAACACCCAAAATTAGGATGAAACGGGAATTGCATCCTATCATCTCTAGTTACTTGTCCAGAAGGGAAGTTCAATCTCTATTCATATCTGTAATGTATGGAATTATATTTGTCCTATTACATAATCTTTACATGTGCTATAAGGAACCAGCTCGTTTGTTTTTCTCTACAGGCAGATCCTTCTCTTTAGCAGCTGGAGTAATTTGCAGATACAGTGTGAAGAACAGAATAAGGTTCCTCAGTAAATGGGCACTAAACAACCCAAAAATACACTGTTGTAAGAAAAGGCTTAATTGTACAAGTGCCAGACTGGTTTGTCACTTGAAGCAGAATTATAGGCTATCCATCCACTGTTTAAAAGCACGTGAAACATTTAAATAAAATTTCAAAATTGCTCTGAATTTCACCTCCTGATGTTGAAGTCTGAAAGAGAGGCCTCTCTGAGTTCCTCAGAGAGAGATCAACAAGTTTCAGTGAGAGCTTAAAAACATAGTTCCAGATATCAGTGTAGAGAACAGTTTTGAAAACAAGTCTCCGTGAAGGTTCAAAGAACGTAGTTTTAGACATAATAAAAAATGGTAAGAATATTGCTTACATTTTTAGATAAGAGTATATGTGTAGTTTATATGTAAACTGGCGTGCTAGGAAACTAGAGTTCTAATAGAAGAAACGTTTCAAATTTATGTTTTTAGTTTATTGGATAATTTGTGTATAAGAATCTATGCACTGGGGAGAGACACTCTTTCTTTCTTCTCTCCCCTCACTGCTATCATCTGTGGAGGCTAAATCATCCTCACTCAAAAGAAGATAAGAGCTGTGGCTGCAACTTCAGCCCTCCCAGGGCCTTGCACCAAAAGCTACTTCCACTTCTAATTAAAACTTTACTTCTACTTAAAACGCTACATCAAAAACTTTTAGCATGAACTTTAATGCTTAAAACCCTTCGCCTTTCAAGACTGATGCGCCTTTACAATAAACAACTTTATAGCAACTAATAACTACTCGGCTCTTTTAAAGAAAACAACCACAACCCAATATTCTAGTTTTGATTTCTACCAAGTATTTTAAGCAATTTGGAGTGATTAAAAATTTACATTGGAATACTACGTAGCTCAAAGGAACAAGTCTTCTAACTCCCATCAAACTCAGATAAATAATTCCCACAGGTGCCTTTGAAAATCTCTGTTTTTAATGTTGTTGTCCATTGGATAAACAGCTCAAATATCGCTGGCTTTTTGTACAAAGTTCATCTGCCTGAAATAATGTATGAAAATCATAAAATTGATTTAAGCTCTTCTCAGTGCTCCATAAAATTCATGCAGCCCTTAAATTATAAAGCTGCTGCTGCTGCAGCACTCATCAGAACAATGCTTAATCTCTTCTCTCAAGATAGTTGGCATGTCAGAAGAGAAAAGAAGGGACTTGGGCAGCTGAATTGTTTGTTTCAATTTGACAGCGCAGAATACAACAGCCTAGATGCCAGGGCTCTAGTTCCAGTGAGACTGTGCGCATCAAGGTTTTATTGCAAACACAAGTTATTCTAACCTTCCCCTGCCTTTCCTTGGTTTTAAACCAGAAAATAGCTTCCATTGATTTCACAGGGACTCTTTCTGCACACATCATCAGGTTTGTGATACTTGAGATGTTCCCTGCCTAATTTATAATCAGTGTGCTCTTGTTCTGATATAGACAATAAAATTCCACATCTGTCCAATTACACATCGGTGTAAAAATGCTATTGCAAACCTCACTTCATTCTTATCAGATAGTCTCTCTCTCAGCCCAAAGCTGTGTCAGAACAGGTAGGGTTTTTTTCTTTTACTAGGTATTTATGTAAGGTTTTTTCTTCTACTAAAATCAGAGCTTTTAGGACTGTTGAATTTCTTTTTTTTTTTAATCTCTTACCTTCCTCAGCAAAGATTGAAAGCATTTTTGGAACTGTATAAAACACAAGGTGAAAATAAAATCCTAACATAGAGTAACTATGATTGAATCAACTCCTTTACTCTTAAATTTGGCCTGATAACATATTAAAAATGCAGACTGCTTTATTAAGATTTTGGCTTGTGCCAGCTGACTCAGATTAACAGTATGCTGCTTTTTCTGGTTAAGTCTCATCTGGAATAGCCCAGTCTTCAGAGACAGAGTGTTCTGGACTTTATTAAACTCATTCTTTTCGGTGTTTCATCCTGAGGATCCAGAGTCAGCAGCTGCTATAGTCTTCTCCTTAACACTGACTTTCCAGCTCTCTCCACTCTCCTGGTAACATTCCCTTGTCTGTCATTCAGTCATCATCTTTAAGGGATGCATTTCAACCTTTCTATACTCACGCTTTTCTCCCACATAACCCTGTGAGTTTCATCCTTCCTCATAGGCTGTTTTTGCTCAGAGGTATACAAACCATCTGTGCCTCTAATACAATGTTCTTAAATAGCCTCCAGGCAGATCTCTATGGTTTTTAAGTACTTCTCTTTGCCCTTCAGCCTGCTGTTAACCATTTTCCTCATAGTTTTATAATCTGCCCTTTTAAAGTTCGTTGTTACTGTGCTGTCCCTAAGGGAACAACTCTTTCATGATATCAAAACTAGAAGTGTGCAGTGATCACCGTTATCCTACAGAGGCTTGACAACACTTCCTCTAATAACTTCTGCCTCTTACAAGGTAGCTCCCTCTTGCCCACGGCCTTAACTAATCAGGCATGGCACTGAGGACTGCCACCAGAGTCAAGGAAAACAAATCCTTTGCCATATGGATTGGAATGGCACCAAAGCCACTTCTGATAAGAGGGAAAGAACTGCTTTACCAGCTGTTGCTTTACCTTCAACAAAAATATGTTAACAGTGAGGTAAATAACAGTAAAATTCAATCTTGTGTAATTTTCCTGGCTGGTCCCATTCATTTTCCCCAGGAGGAAGTTAATTCCCAGAGGCTGGCTCTGAGATTTTATAGGTTCTCAATATCTTGAGGAAGTCTACAGGAGATTGCAGTCACATATAACCCTATGGTGTGTCTCCCCTGGTCTTAATGCTACCTTTGTAACTGCTGCCTGTGAAATGCTCTCAAGGAAGTGTGGTAGAAGGGAAGGTCTACAACATGAAAAATGTCTTTGCAGATTAGCACCTTGCTCTAGGAATAGGAATAAAGGGATGATACTGAAGAGACAGCTGATACACCGGCCTTTCTGTTTGCTGAATGCACAAAGGATTGATTTATGGCATCTTGCCACAGGAGAGGCCTATAGGTTATTAACCAGCTTCAATGGACAAACACTTGCTGAGGCTGCACATCATACCTCTTGTGCTGCACAGAGAGTAATGATTCATCTGCTGGCAAGCCTGATGTCCTTGAGAACACAGTTGGCTCTGCACAGCCAAGTGGAGCATTACTTAGTTAATACACTACAGCATAAGGGAAACAATCAGCTGAAACGATGGCATTGCTGCTTCCTGCTTCATTTAAATCTGCAGCTTCCTAACAGGATTATATTGAAGCACTGTAAAAAAACGACATGAAGTCCTGTGATGAAACTTAAAAAATGTGTAATTAAAACTGCTAAGTACAGGCTTCTTGTGCTCAGTGCCTGCAAAACACAGCCTTTGATCCTCCAAATGATACTTCTAGGAAAAGTGCTGGACAAAAAACCTATGAGACTAGAATTCAGACTCATCCCTTCCTCTTTAGGCCAATGACATGAACTTTTGCAGTACAACAAACTTGCTTTTATTTCAAAAATACAACCAAAGGTAGGAACTCCTGGGCCACCTGCCCACATATGCATTTTCTTGCTCCTTCTGTCTATCAAGAATGCATCTTGATTCCTTTCATTTAGAGAAAGATCCTGGTTCTTCTAAAGAAATTAAGGTGATAGAGCATCTCACTCTCCTATTGACATCCAAGCATCTTTACAGTGTAAAAAGCCTCAAGCATCTGTTGCTGTAATGCTAATACAGTTCCTCAGATTTGTTGCACCTCACTGCTCAGCTAACACCATCAATGAATGTTTTAGTCTTAATAAACTGGGAAATTCAAGTATTTTATTAATAGAAACTGTACAAGATTCCCATATGAGGTAACAAGCCATATCTGACCAAGATTCCTGTATTGGGTAACAAGCCTCAGCTACTCTCACCTTGCTTCTCCAGCACTGCTCTCACATTTAACTGGGCAAACTCCATGAGAAAATAAATGCATATACATTCTCTACTATGGGAGGGGGAAAGGACTGGGAATGGGGGCAAACAAGAGCAAGAGAGAAGGAAAACCCAGGGAAATCATCCCTTCCTGTTCTAACCTCATGTTCCATCTACTTAACTTTGGTTTCCCCTTTATAAGTAAGTTGCAATTATTATTTTCCCATGGCCCACTAGGACAGGTGATTGCTTAAGAGTTTCACATTTCTCCCCTAAATGAACAAGTAATTGTTCTCTTTAATCACAGGTTTCATGGGGAGTTGATAGTGTGTGTGATTTTCCTGGTGTGTCACGGTAAAAACACTGAATTTTCACGACTACCTGATTAAAATGCTTTTGTGCATCACTCACATCTCTTAGTAAATCTATTCAATTAGTTATTGTTAGGTGAACTGGGAGTGAAATACAATGAATACAAAGGTCTCCTCCTGGTCAGAGCACTACAAATCAGTTGGAATAAAGGCAAGAAACGGAGTTTCCCTATCCACCCTTCTTTCCCCTGCTGTGTTGCCTAAACAACAATTAAATGCCTTTTAATTCATTATTTCCAAGTAAACTCAATTTATTTGCCTTCCAGACATCTGTCATGAGGTTGTAGAGCAAGAAGCATGATTAAGCAAAAGTACTGCACTCAATAAGCAGAATTATTGCACTCAGTACTTTAAGGTAACCCTCCTTTTACTGGCAGTTTCCCAAGTCTTTCACTAAAAATGGTAACTTTTGTTTAAATGCAATTAATCTCAATCTTATTTTGAACAGGCCAGATCAACTCCATATTGTGAGGGTTTCTCTAATTTTAAGGTAAAACCAAATGCTCTCTGTGCCTTGGCAAGCATTTATCTCAATAGCCCTGTCTCCTAAAATGTCTCACAGCTCAAGTCATGAACTTCTGGCTTGTGCAAGAAAAATGTAAGTAAATATATTTCTATGCTGATGAACAGAACCAGAAAAGTTTAGGTAAGCAGCCAATGGTTAATTCATTCTTTCAGATGAGTCTCAGCAAGTCAGAGTATTTACTCCATTGTTGACATATGCCCAAATATTTATTTTGTTTGCTGGAATGCTACAAGATTACTCATGGATGTGTATGTATATATTTGTACATATTTTTAATGGATTCAGACAAGTTAAAAGTATACAAGATAAATGGAAATACTAATCCCTGGGAACATTTGGTTCTGTACATCTGTGAATTTTTTCTTCTTTTATATATAGAGAATATAGACAAACTATGCTACAAATGTAGCATATCCTCATGGGAATAATCAGGTTGCCACACAGCACCCCTCTCACGACCAGTGCAACAGGACTTTAATATTCATTTATAGGTCTGGTTTCAGTTTTCTGAAAGGACAACAGATCTATTCATTTTCAAATCAGGGTAGCATGTACTCATACGAACAGTGTGAAACATTGTGCAGACTTGCATCTGATGTTATGCTGCAGGAAGCTGGTGTGTAGGGAGACAGGCAGCAGGTACAGGAGGCTCCAATATAAGGAGGCAAAAAAAATAAATTCGTTTCATGTACTGTAATTTTTATTAAAATATCTTTGGACCACTTAAAAGAAAACATAATTTATCATTTACTACCAGATGAACAAACTAAAACCAGCTGTTTCACACAGCAACTTGAAATTTGCTCCTAGATGAAGCTTTACAGGCCAAATAATTTCAAATGTCCTGTCATGCAGCAGAACTGGTTTCCTATGGTTACCGAACACACCATATATCCAAATAATTTCAAAGTCACAAATCACATTTCTACTACCTTGTTCTCCCAAATCCCATCAGCTCTCAGTGTCGTTTTTGTCCTGTTACAGAAAAGATGCTGAAATTATCATGTTCTTTCTAAGCCCATCTGCCTGAGATTGTTACTCTCCCTTTAAGACCTGGGGGGGGTCAGAAGCAGAACTGGAGGGTCTTGCCCCAGGTTCATGGAGGCAGGAGATGCCAGGACCCCTTTAAAATTAGAACAACATTCACACAGGCCTCTCCTTCATTCCTGCTAGCTACTGAGAAGATGAGGCAACACGAGGCAGAAGCTCCCCTTTGTTTTGGTCTCTGGGCCAGGAAGGACTTTCTTTTCAGACCTTTTTTCCTTCCTTTTTCATTGCTGTCACCCGGGACAGCCAGCCATGGCACCACAATGGGCAAAACAGAACAGCCCCTGCTCCATACAGTCACTCCAGCCACCCACCAGCGCTCAGCTGCAGCAGGAGCGTGTGGAGCCCAGGCTGCCCCAGGCATCTGCCCGTCATCTTCTGCTGAGGAGGAGGCCAAGTCCCTCCATGAGTTCCAGTCACTGCCCAGTCCCAGCTGCCACTGTTGATGGAGCTGCTATTGGGTGATGTGGAGCACATGGATCAGCAGCATTTGACTGGTTTTAGAGTCCAGGTTCCTTTTTGTTTTGTCCATGTACCTTGTTGGTTGTTGTTTGGGGAAAGAGTGACTTATATAATCACAAAGTTTCAGATGCTGTAGTGGTTTTTTTTTGCCTTTGTTCTCTCTCCACCACATGGCCAGGAAAAGGGGTTTCTCCACCAGCTTGTCTTTGTCCCCTGAACCACGCAGTCTTCTGTGGAGGCCAATATTTTTGGGCAGGAGTTTCTCTTGTTTTCTTTCCTCCCAAGCAGTCCCTGGGATTCAGCACCGTTTAGTGATGATTACTGTTATCCTGCCTGTTGCTGTTCCATTTTTTCAGTAAACTGTTATTTTCTCACTTGTAAGTTCTTGCTTTCATTTCTGCTTACTGGTAAAAGGGGATCAGTTAAAACTAAAGGGGGCAGTAACTCATTCTGGAGTGTCTGCCCCAGAAACTGTCAAACCAAGACGCACATAGCTAAGGTGTTTCTTCATTTAAATTCCGTTTACAACTTTCCCCCTACTTAAAGAAAGCCAAATTAATGCTTTTCCACAGCTTAAAGATGAAATACATTTTTTAAAACAAGCTGCCTGAGATCCCAAATAATTATGAATACCTAAGTAGCCAACTGGAACAAATATACTTTAAAAAAAACCCCAAAACACCACAAAACGACTGAGCTCATCAGTGTCAAAACCAAAGTGCACAATCTCCAATGGTTTAGGCTTATTTTGCATGAGTTGATACCATCAACTAGAATTAAAATCTTTATACCTTGCTATCACAACCAATTCAAATTAATTGTTTAGATGTTTCTTAGACTGCATTCACCAAAGACAGGATCAAGACTACATGACTTTAGCAACTGCAGCCTCATTACTGCAAGGCTCTGCAAAGAGCTAATCTTGCAAATCACAAATGCAAAAGTTGTGCAAACTTTTGTTAAGCTACAAGACGGAAAACTTCAGTCTCTGTTTCACAGCAATGAAGAGTCTCTCTTGAATGTCAATAATAACAGATAAAAATCACACAACTGTCAACTAAAGCTATTCAATATAGAGGAAATACATTTTAGTCATGGAGGACATTTTAAAATTGATTGAAAATTTGTAAGCTGAATATATACAGGTATATTTTGCTATTCATTTGTGACCTCAAATAGCTTTTACATACATGGTTAAATTCTCTTTTAAAATAAAGACATGACAAATAGCTCCAACTAACTGCAAAGACTTAGCTCTTGCTAATTTCATACTATACTTCTCTACTTGGATTATAACAAAGTAAGAGAAGACTCAGATACCATGCTTCAATTTCTATGAAAGCCCTCAATGTTATTCAGGTCTCTAGAAGGCCAAGTAAAATAAAAAAAATACAACCCCTAATCATCATTTTCCTCATCATCAAATGAGAGAAGACTGCTGTTTTTTACTTGCTTAGCTGTACTCTTAGAAGTAGTTGCTTCCCTCTTAGTTTTCTTTGCTTCTTTAATCTTCTTACTTGAGCTTACATTGAAGTCCAAACACTTCTCTGATGAACGTTTGGCTGGTTTCCTGAACATAATTTTTCCATCAGCAGGTTCTGGTTCATCATCTGCAATAAAGAGAATAAAGTCAGAACTCATGTGCACATGTTCACAAACACATACAGACCTTCACTGTTATTCTGAACACCATGACCTTGAACCAAGTTCAGTGAGAGAATACAATCATCATGAAAATGTACTTTTTGGTGATAAACTCTGTATCAATGAATGTCCTTCATGTACACACACCTGCCCCACGGCAGCCAGCCCTTGAAGACAATCCTCCTGCAGCTCCCATTAGAAATAGGGTTTCACTAACCAGAGCTCTAACTTAGAAGAGCCTGTGAATGGTAGAGTTTTTCCCACACATTCCATTCACATCCACTTACCAAAATGTAATCCAATTTCATAGGATGCTCTCACTCTGCTTTAGTATTTGTAAAATTCATGACAATAAATGCACGTATTTCAGAATTATGCCATCTCTTTAAATAACAAAATGGCACATATACTAGAAAAACTTTTTTCTCTAATATATTCTGTCTTACTGAGACAGCTGAAAAGATCATGTGGTAATAAACCTCCCATTTATTATCATAATGGATGAGAATTTCAGGGTTTCTTTGTATCTGCAAAATCACCCAACTATTCCAACTAATTTTGCTCTAGTACATGTAGAGGAGCAGACAACAGGAGAAGTCCCTTCCATGATTATCAGGTGGAGCTACTGCATAAGTAACAGCATCAGGGCAGTATTTCTAGAAGATGAAGTACAATTGTAAAGTCATGAATCAGACAAAAAGGTTCATGCTGCAGTAGTTTGCAATTTTTATAATGTATACGTGACAAAATGTTAAGAAGTCATAGGTTCCGTGCAAGATATTTTTCCTAAATTACTTTTGTGAAATTCATTACTCAACAGAAATGTGTTTGACAAGATTATGTGCTATTTAATATAACCAATAAATAACTGTTCTCTTTAGCACAAATTTTTTCCTCAGTATATCAGCACTATGGCAGAAGGCTTAACATTTCAGTGTTATCTACTAGCACTAGCTGAAACTCTAGTTTCAGCACTAGCTGAAACTCTCTTCAGTGCATTCTCAAAACAATACAACTAATAAATCTGGTATCTTAATGGCTGTGTGGTATAAATGAAGACATCAATTTCAGTGGGAAATTTCACTCAGAAAGCCTTAAGTTTCGGAGACCCTCTTAAATAAGAAACCTAGCTTGAAAAACTAGGCACCAATTCTTTCAATGGCTTCAATTGAATGCATACTTCCAAAAGGTACATATGGTGATGAGCTGGAGCACAAGTCTTATTGAGAAGCAGCTGAGGGAGCCGGGGTTGTCCAGTCTGGAGAAAAGGAGCTCAGGAGATACCTCATCTCTCTCTTCAACTGCCTGAAAGGAGGTTGTAGTGAGATAGGCATCAGTCTCTTCTCCGAAGTAACAAGCAATAGGACAAGAAATAGCCCTTTCCCAAAGGGAAAATTTAAATTGGATACCAGGAAAAATTTCTTCACTGTGAAAGTGGTCAGGCATTGGAACAAGTTGTCCAGGGAAGTAGCGGAAACACCATCCCTTGCAGTGTTCAAAGAACACATGGTACTTGAGGACATGGTTTAGTGGCAGCAAAGCTAAACAAGGTTAGTAAGTGGGGCTCCATAGATCCTAGATGTCTTTTCCAAACCAAACAATTCCTTGATTCCATGATTCTGCACTAGTTTATGAGAAAATACTACTATGAAGAATATAACTCACGACATTTGGGGGGAAAATACCTCAGTCTTGGCACTTAGAATACAAGGAATTAGCAGCAATAATAAAACTGTAGGTATGAAAAGCACAGTTCTCAATGGATCCATTGTGAACTCTGTACAGACAGCTTAGGTGTTTAGATGCTGTACATGTGATACAGAAGTTTAGGAAGTGCCTACAGTAAACTTTCGGAGGGAAAGAGAACTCCTGAAAGCATATCATACCTAATTAATCAGAATACACTGTGCATCCTTTTCCTCAGAAACTGGGCCTCCATTTCTGGGCTAAGAAGCTTAGTGTCAAATGATTCCCCTTACTAATTGCTGCATAACTAAAATGTTTATTTGGAAACACAGATCTTCTAATTTAAACAAGATCTGAGGCACAATATAAGCCAAATTATTAAAAAATCCATCTATAAGGAAAACCTCCCTTATGTGTGGACACAAGTGTCTACGTACTGTATACAGTACCCATACTGCTGTGGAAATGACACAATCAGTTACTGGGTAAGCATGAGGAGCAAAAAAATCAACCCCTCCACTAGACACTCTTAAAAAACAGATTACTGCATTTGCTTGGAGTGGTAAATTTTAAAACCTAACTCCTTAAAAGTGTAGTTCCAAGCATATCCATAAAAGAAAAAAGATAAACAGTGATGTATTTGTACCCCATAGAAAAACAGAGAAAAGAAATTTTAATTTTACTTGCAACTGTCCTGCTACTCACATTGTGAACTGCACAGAATAATTTTGTTTTGCCAACCAGATGGTGAAACTGATAACTACCTTTGCAATATGAATTTAAACATGCAGTAAACTAAGGGCACCAACAGGAAAGCTCAGAAACTCCACCAAAATGGCAAATAGCTCATCTCTGATCTCCAGGGCTACAATACTATTTGCAGGTCATTCTGCATCAAAGGAAATTATTTCAGCTCTTGGCCTGGTTAAACACTGTCAAAATTTCATTATATGCTCAAGGGCATTCCTTTCAACAGGAAGCTCAGGTCAGCTTCACAGAGCAGTGTGTGATGGCAGTGCTTGACAAAGAATGAAACAAATGAGGAAACACAGTAGGCCTAGCCTTACCTTACCTACATGTGGAGAGAGTGAGGACAGGCTACGCTTTTTGAAAGCATTTAATATAGCAGTTCAAGAACTTTGTGTTGATTTGTTAAGATTGTCTTTTCCAGTTGGTAAAAAGAATTCATTTTATCCTTTGTACTTTTATCAGGTTCTTAAGTGTCAGCTCTCTTTTTTGTTTGCATCAAAGACCCACAAAAAACTGACTTGTGTTAAGCAATGCAAAAAAAAAAAACCTAAAGAAATGCGAGATGTTACATAGTGATTCGTGTCATTATGAAAATACACCATGGGATCAATATAAAGAATAGTGAATCCAAAGTAGAGCATGGACAAGAAACACAGGAAAATCTAATTATTTCACTATATTTGTTTAAGTAACTTTGTTGCAAATTGTTGGTTTTTTGTTTTTCTGTATTTTTTATTATTTTGTCACTATGATCATGAATTGTATCCACTTTTATGTATAAGGAAAATGCGAGCTTGTTTGGACAAGAGCAGGCTTGTCCCTGCTGTTACCTCCTTGCTAGGAGTGTAACGTGACAACATGTTCAAGCCTTAATCAGACCTTGTAGAGGCTTGTAGCCACAGCTGCTGGAGTGCTAGCCAAGATATTCGGGCTTACACGAACTTGTACCCCAGCACAGGGGCATGTCACAGCCCACCAAGAAACTGCCTATGAAAGGGGCAGTGACCAAAGGTGAGACGGACGTGTTGGCGGAGCACAGACTCCCCATGTCCCCAGCGCTGCTTGCCTGTTCCATATCAATGAATTAATAAATTGCCTTACTGATTAACCTACCCGATGGTGGTAATTTATAACAGAAACAATCTCAGCGTTGGTAATTTTTAAAGCAGAGTCCTAATAAAAGAATCTGTTAGTATTGCACATTATGGAAAGCAGGATTTCTGGTAAGCACACTGAAAATCACAAAGTAAAATACATAAAGCAGAATAGGAGAAATAATTAAATCCACCTCTGATAAATGAGTCAAAAACTACACTAACAGTTCAAATTCCCACTGTTCTTAGTCACTGCTGCTATTTACCTGGATCACAAACTTCTACAGTGGTTGACCAACACAAGCGCTGTCAGATGTTGAGCTGAAAACTCACTTCACAAGTGACATCAATTTAAGAAGCCACAAAGTCAGAAATTTCTTTTCTTTTAATTTCAAGTTATATATTACAAAAAAAGTAGAAATGAGGGTCTTGAAAAAGAAATACTGCTCTTCAGTTTATAGGGTTTTTTTATTTAGTAGTCATTTGTGTAGTTAACAGCACCACTTTTCAGCAGTTTCTGTCCAGATGGGTCAACGAGGCAACAATAGGAAACACAAATACCACTAAATTATCAGGAACAACAGGAGGAACAGTGAAGCCTATATACATCTATTCAAAGACAGAAGGTTAGGGAAAAAATTACAACAACCTGGAAATTTTTCTTAATGGTTTCTAAGGTTAGAAGTTCAGATCAGCCATTTCAGTTGCTCCTTCCAGTGCTTTCTGGCCATCCATTCTCTATGCATGCCTTTGGAAGCATTTACTCCAGAAATTCAGCACATTGATGGTTTGAAGATAAGAAGGCCACTCTTGCTCCAATCAGTCTCAACTGTTTATGAGAACACTTGTGAAAGTTTTCCTTACTTAAATACTGCAAAGTTAGCTTTGATTTGGGTTCCTGCTATTTCATGTATGATGAAGAGCAGCATTATCTCTTCAAGATGTATCTGATGTAACATCTGCTTAAATCAGAACAGCCTGTGCTTATTCAGAAAAGGCTCCAATAGCCAAGACAGCAAGGACTGTATTCTCCTTGTCTCCTCCCTCTCCTGTCCTTCCCCAGAACTCAGCACATAGAATGAAATAAGAAAAATATTATAAGGCTTTGAACAAGAAAGGACACCTTTTGCCAAATTTGATCATCTGCATATCTCAGTGTTCCAGAGGCCACATAAGTAGAAAAGCAATGGGGGGGGGGAGGGGGGAAATAAAATCCATTTCATAGACTGTAATGAATGCCAGGATAAACTATCTTGCAGTACTTCATATACTTTCTTTTGTGCAAATTTAGTTTCTCATAAGACCATTTTTCTTTGACTCTGAACCAGCAGTGAAAATTTTTAAAATTATGCATAAAATATTAAGCAAAATCACTATTGATAAACAAAATACTTCCTTTTAAACAGCCTGAGTCTCTGCTACATGGAGAAAAATATTTCAATATAGAAGGACATGTTCTCATATAAGAAAGGCTTGATCCTAAATAAAAAAGATCCCTGAGACTATGTGCGAAAGCCAACAGGAAAGCTAAGATTTGTTCTGCCTTAGGAGGCAACTAAGTGCAGCTAGGACATTAATCAGCTAGTTTTACCAAATTAATGCAAAAATGTTACTCATCTATAAAAGAAAATGCAAGTCATGGGAACACCTGGTGTCTAAAATTAAAAATAAATAAAACCAAAACAGACAAAAACTGCAGCCATGTCAAGCCTAGTTATAGAAGAAAACAAAGAAAGTATGTAAACAAGGTACAGAAAATTCTAGAGGAATATCACAATCCTAAACCTGAAGACAAGGTCCTTCAAATGAAGACAATCACAAGTATAAAAGAGAAGAGGGTGGAACCTCAAAACTGAGTACTTCCCAGTTTTGAAAAACTGTAACCACGACAGATAGTAGCATGTTTCTTAGGATCTATCAAAGTGCCTCAGCATTGATGCACGGGAAAAGAAGATTACCAGTTGGGAAATTTACTTTCCTATTACCTTTTTAGCTTCATGTAATTTCACTAATGATCTGATTTGGGACTGTATAGTAAAGTCTAGTAGCCAATAAATTAATTTGACTTTCAACACTGGGATTAAAATCAAAGCAACATGAAATCCAACCAAGTCATACTTTCACAAAACATTCTTTATACTTCCCATTTTCTGCATTGACAGCCAAAAAAATAAAAGCAATTCATGTTACTCAAAATTCTCTTTATTAAACTATAAGTAAACAGCTGTCTAAATACCTGCCTCAGACTTGAAATCAACATTTAAATCTAGAGGTCAGACTGGCAGTGCAAAAATGGCCCAAAATGCAAAAAAGCCTTCAGCAAGCTGTAGCACAGTCACACACTCCTCCCCCCTTCACTGAAAATTTCACACTGGGCTCTCTCCATAGCAGAGGAACACAGCAGCACTTACCCTGTTTATCCCCAAAAGCCATAAAGAGGAAAAGGACACGAAGACCTCATATAAACTGCAATGGCAGATGAATGAATAGCAACACAATAATACAGAACAGAGGGCAGCAGTCCCCAATGTTCCTGCTACCTACTTCTATGGATGTTTTTCCTCCAAATGCAAGTTATTACTGAAGGGATAAGCAGAGGTGACAAAGTCCTACAGGGACTCAATACTGCCATCCTCACTACTTACAATTATGTCTTAGGAATGTCTTTTTCCACCAAATAAGTTCAGTCACTCTATTCAAATACACTTCCATTTCATACTGTGTATTCAGCTTGGTAGCTCTTTTGGACTTTTTTCACAGCATGGCCTCCACCTCAATAGATTCTCATGGACAACTACTTCTTTTTGCCTGGCCTTACAAAATCATTTTTCCTCCTACTGTGATCACTCAAAGTTTAAACTGCTTATATGAAAAGGAAGCCAATGCTCCGAAAGAACCATGACATTTCTTGCCAATAAGTTGAAACTTGTCCCAGTACTAGGAGGGTGAAAAGAAATTTTGTGATGACTTTAGAAACTGAGACACCAAGCATCTATACGATTAAACTTCAGTGACAAGACACCAGGAAGTAAGCCCAAAGCTGAGCTTATATTCTCAGAGGAGTTTAAATCATACACCTGCTTAGACTTAACAAATACATATCTACCTGCAGAAAACAGGACATAGTTTATTTAGTTTCAAGCTAATCTATGCTATTAAAAATTAAAATTTCTCATCAATCTGCTTTTCAAAAAATATAGGAGTCTTAACATACTTTCTCCCACTTCTGTTACTGACTTCTTCATTTATACCATTTGAATTTTAACACATATGTCTACACAGAGTCAGCATGAACCTGAATTTTCAAATCCAAATGGCAGACAAAGAGAGAAGCTAAGGATTTTATATTGACAGCCATGTGCTAGGCCTCACAGTGTGCTCTAAATCCAATTGACAGCTTTTGTAAATAGCCATAATGGCTAACAACAGAAGATGCCTAGTTCCTATGATTCAACATTCTATTTTATACTTGTGAAGTGCCAGTTCTAAATTCTTAATTGTCAGGACATTTCCACTAGAGACAACAGTTGTCATACATTCTTATCTGTCAAGTCTTCTGTCAGCAAAAGATAAAGCTACATTTCACCATCCCCTGTGTGATGACTGAAGTTTCTGGATGCTCAAAGCACTTTTGTCAATCATAACTGAATGATGAATAGTGAGAGAAATTCTTAACATAACTGTATTCATCAGCTGTAATTTCTCATCGTTATTGTCCAACTGCAGCAGCCCCTCCCACACAGCTTCCATCTTTCCATACTGTGTAATTCTTTGTGGCAGTGAAACACCTTTTTTCTGGACCTTGCTGTTTTTTGGCACTACTGCATCATCTTTTCATATTGCTCCACATATTTGCAAGTCACAACACATACTGGGGATGATTTTAAGCAAGCAATTACATGGGCCAGTCAGCTAAGTGAATATGTTCCCAAGCCATGCATCTGCAATTCCCTCCACCAAAGCACAACTGCGAATCCCTCTGTCCTGATACTCTCTTTCATTAACTCATACAATTACCTTTTAAATATCCACTCCACTGTCAAATTTGACTGAACTAGTCAATGAATTCAAAAATCATCACAGGTGATGATGTCAAAAGACTGTGCACTGGAATAATGCAACAAAATACAACAAAAAAATTAATTTAAGGGAGTATTTAGAGGGAGGATGGTCACAGTCAAGAAGTCACAGTCAAGAAGCACAGTACTACACCATTATATAAAAAGCCAGATAGTCCGAATAGGTACTTAATTACTTGAGATTAGGAACCACAAGTGCAAATTATTTAGGTGAAAAATTCAGAACTAATCAAAGATAGTATTAAACAGCAGAAAGCTGAGAAAGTATCAGGCCTGCTTTTGTGGGTTCTCTCTTTGACTACACCAAGCAAGAAATCAATAATTTGAAATTCACCTGATTCTTTTGACTTTAAGGCCTCTTTGATTTGCTGTTTAATTTTCATAGCTTCTTCTGCAGTCAAGTCTCCTTTCTTCAGTGTCACCACTTGAGGCTGCTCATCTTCCTTGTCACTGCCATTGTCACTGTCATCATCCACAAGTGGAAGCTGCTCTCTCTGGACAAGACAGAAATAAAAGCTATTCTGATCATCACTCCAGTTGTGGGCCAATTCTCTTCAGTTTCACTTTTGTAGAAGGGTTATTGAGAAGGCTTGGCACAGCTGCCAGTGCCAGGCCCTCCCAAGCCGCCTTGTCCCAAAGGACACTCCAATTCCATCAGCGAGACATGGCATGCCACCAGCATGGGAGTATGGGATCCATCAATTAGAGACCAGAACAGCAGGAACTTGGAAAGCAAGAAATTAATTCCTTTTCTTCACCATCTGGACTGTGCAGGCACTGTCTGCTATGCAACACTAATAAAAGCTTTAAATGTATGGGCCCAAATGTGAGCTTTCTATGCTGTACTCAAAACAGCACAAAGGGAAATGTGGGTCCATGGTGGCTGCATTATTAAACCTGGCTAAGCAAATCACTGTAAGCAGCACTGACACAAGGAAGATAGTACTCCTGTTTCTGCCCTGGAAACCTCAGAGCAGCAATGCAAATTTTGGCAAAATTAGACGGCCTGAAAACTTTATTTTGTAAGAAAAAGTATAGACAGCATTACTTTAATCTACTGAATATATATATGTAACGATAATCTAATTTCTTAAGGCATCCTGTAAAACTTAGAGGGAAACACATGCAAAATCACACTGGAAGCAGAAAAAAACTATGCCTCAGGCTGCCTTCTAAAAAGCTGGCTCAGACCCTACTGTCTCTGCCCTGCCTTTCCAGCCATCACAACGCAGGTCATGACCACGGACCTACAGCAAGATCTTCGGGTTGGGAAGGACCTTAAAGATCATCCAGTTCCAGCCCCCACTGCCGTGGACAGGGACATGTCCCACTAGGCCAGGTTGCTCAGTATCCCATCCAACCTGGCCTTGAACAGTTCCAGGGATGGGGCATCCACAATGAACCTTGGCAACCTGTCTCACCATCCTCAGAGTCAAGGATTTCCTTCCGTATATCTAATTAAATTTCCCCTCTTTCCATTAGAACTCATGTTAACTCCTTTCCAAGAGATTTTTCAACCGTGCTTTTAGAATGCTTTTCCCACACCGCCCCTCTTCCGCCGCGCTGGTCTTTTAAAAGTCCGCTCAGGCTGCGACATCACCGCTGCTCCCTCCGTGTCCCCACAGCCCCCCGGGCACTGAGGGGCTGAGGTGGCTGTTGTGCAAGGCCACCACAGCAGCAGGGCAGTGGTTGTGATCCGCCAACACAGAAGCAAAACCAAGTCACACAGGCGATTTCAGTCAGTTGCAAGCGAGCAACCACGGCTCCCACTTGCATTATAAAACCCCGGAACGCTGCTTCCCCACCGCCCTCTACGCGAGAAGGCAGGGGCGGGGATGGGCGCGCATCAAGGCTCGGGAAGCGCCAGGGAGGAGGCGCTGCCCCTTCCGACCCGAGGGCCGGGCATTACCTTGGTGTCCACCGTGGGGCCCTCCCGATACCCGACCTGCCGCTTGAAGCGGCTGAGGAAGGCGGGCTCGGCCGGCCGCACGTAGGAGACCTGGTTCCTCTTGCTCATGGCCACCGAGCGCGCTTCCGGGCGGGACGCGGCCGGCCCGCTCCTCCCTTTCCGGAGCGCTCCTCTGCTCCCGGCCAATCGCGGGGAAGGAGGCGCGGAGGGAAAGAGCGGGGCCGCGCCGCTGGGCGCCAAATTCAACGGCGCCGCCATTTTGGTGCGCCGGGCGGCAGCTGCCGGGGTTGGGGGGACTATGGCTGCCGGCGTGAAAGGTGAGTGCGAACGGCCGGGAAGGGGCTGGGGATGTGCCCTCGGTCCGGAGAGCAGAGGGGCATTGACGCGGCTCGGGAACTGAGGGATAGCTGCCCGGGGGAGCTGCCCTGTCCCGTGCCCTGGCGCAGCTTCACTCGCGTGGGAGCGCCAGTGGGGCCGGGGTCGGTGCCCCGGGGGGTTCCGCTGGCGGTGCCTGCGGGCAGAGCGCCGCCCCGGTGGTGTTTGGGCACGTGGAAGTCGGGCCTTTCCCGGAATCACAGAATAAGCTGAGTCCGAAGGGACCCACAGAGATCACCGAGTCCAAGTCTTGGCTCTGCACAGCACTATCCCCAAGAGTCGCAGCGTATGCCCGAGAGCATTGTCCAGACGCTTCTTGAACTCTGCCAGGCTGGGGAGCCTGCCCAGCCACCCTCTGGGGTTGAGGAACTTTTTTTCTAATACCCAACCCAAACCTCCCCTAACGCGACTTCAGGCTATTCCCCAGGGCTGTGCAAGTACCTATCAGTCTGATTTAGTTTTTAAATGCACTCCTTTCCTTGATAACTTGTGCAATTGAAGAATAAATTACTTAAATGGAAGCTAAAATATTTCTCAGATGTTGAGTAAGTCAAAACAGCACGCAAAAAGCTCATGTAGGGGGAGGATGTTTAGGTAGTATCAATGTCAAGAGGGTTAGCACCTTTGCACATCATTGTTGATTCTGCTTTTAAAGGCAATCCTCCTACAAAACACCCAGGTGCTTTTAAAGATTTTATAAATACTTTATTATTGGAATATTTTGAGGCATTATTTCATTGTATTTTGCTTATTTGCTAAATGCAGTTTTGTAATTGATTTAATTTTTTGACAATATTATGTACTTTCATGTCAGATTCACCCTTAAGTAAAAAATAAGTCACTTTCTCTACTATAGGGTAATATAGGCTATCTCCTTGAAATCTGAAGCTGTGCAAAATGAGGCTCACTCACAGAATCAGTGAGGTTGGAAAAGACCTCTGAGATCATGGAGTCCAACCTGTGGCTGACCAGCTTTCGAGATTTTTATGGGTCTAGGTCTCCAAAAAGGCAAGAGCAGTTGTTGGTTGCTGTAAAGTTGTTTATTTGTAGAGGGGCAGAGACAGTGCCTCAGGGGCAAAGAGTCCCAAATGTTAAAGTCCGTGCTAAAAGCTTTCAGCATAGAGTCCCGAATTAAGCAGAAGTGAATCTTTGGCAGCAGCAGAAGCCACTCATCATCACAGCTGATGATGGCAGTGAGGAGAGAGGGGGAGAGAATCTCTCCCCAGTGCACGGATTTTCCCAAATACAAATTACCCAATGAGCTAAAAACACAAACCTGAAGCATTTCTTCTAAACCTATTAGAATTATAGTTCTATAGTACAAAAGTTTGCACATAATTTGCACATGTAGCCTCTTATCTGAAGAATGTAAGCAATATTCTTACTTTGTTTTTATTATGTCTAGAGCTATGTTTTTGAGCTCTCACTAAAGCTTGTTTTTTACACTAGATTCTAAGGCTTTTGCTCTTCAAGGCACTTAAAACATATTCTTACTGACTTAAAACTTAGTTTTTGCACGTCTATTTCATGTGCGAGTAGCTTAATATACTTTATAGAGCTCTCCATTTATTTCACTCTGTACTGCATATAGTATTTTCTATTTAAGTGGGGAGTTTTGAGCAGTAATTTTATTTTAATTTTTGTGTGTCTCTCTTTTCTCTTATAGATTTGCCTGACTCTTCAGTATCTTCATTGAACTCACATAGGTAAAATAATATTGGCCAGTTCCCATATATTATTAATCACATTGCACAGAAAGTGCAAACAAAATCTAGCATAACTTTGTGAGATAATTTGACATTTTTTCTTTCAATCTTTACCTTCCTAAGATCGCTGCCTTTCTCTCCTAACATACTTACAGACTTGAAAAAAAGAGTACTCATAATAAAACTGTTGCACTGACATGTTGGGTTCCTCTTGGAATGCTGCCATGCAATAAATTTTCATTTGTCCACTTATTCTGCAGCTGGACTCTAGAGTTTATATAAAGAAATATCCCACTAGGAGCTTCAGACCTGTGAGGAAGCCCTAAACTAAAACAAAAACCAAAAAGGCCTTCTCCAAGTGTAAACTGTGCCACAACTCAGAATAATGTTGTGCAATGAAAACACATTTCACAAATAAATTTGGTGTGTTATAAATCTAGTATACCATCTTCCCTTTCTCAGCCCTTTCCTCTGTCACTACCCAGCTGCACATTTCATTTATGAAGATCCTTCCCTGCTTTTAAAACTGTTCACTTCTTCTCTCTTGTATACCAAAAGTAAAAATAGCAGTTATAACAGCTTCCTGCTAAAACTTTTGGAAAAGGATGAAGTAAAGTAAATCCAAGTTTGCTATCACTTCATGTAATAATTTAGTTCTTTAATATTTTATGTGTGTATCGGTATTTATGGCAGAATTCTTCAGAGCCTTAATGTAAGTTACACACAATTACTTATTAAATGTGAGAAATGTGATGAAACTGATTAGGGATGTTTTAGATGCAGGCACTTGCTATGCTTTATTTGATTAATTGATCAAGAATTGATTCTTTTTCCCCTTCTTGTGAGCACCAAAGGAGAATGGTAACAACTTTTTTGCTGGATTGTAGCAGTATCTGATCCATTGATCTATTAAAACTTCCAGGAGTAAGAAGGGCATCTCATGTTCGCTATGCAATGTGTTCTTTTAGAGCTAAAGTTAGGTGCCACAGCAAAAAACTGTATGTAACTGCATGTTCTTTTTTTTAAATCTCCCACATTTTTACCTTTATTGATTACATCTACAAATAGTAGAATGATTTTTTTGTAATACTTCATATGCTTAATCTGATGTGATTTAATTTTATCAGAAAACGGATCTTTTTGGAACTAATCTAATGCATAAACATTTATTTAGTGTTGAAGGAGATGCTATCAAAGTGTTTGTAAGAGTACGTCCCCCTTCAGACAGACCTGCATTAACTGATGGTGATCATGGCCTGTGTTTATCTATCCTTTCATCAAATACCATCCGTCTGCATTCAAAGCCTGAGCCAAAGATCTTCACTTTTGATTATGTTGCGAATATGGAAACAACACAGGTAATAATTTCCAGAATCTCATAACTACTCCTATTTTCACCCAAGTTTTGGCAACTACTATGCTAAGCCTTTCTAAAGATGTAGTGCATTAGGTCTAATTTTTTGCAGTGGTCAGATTGGGGAATATGTCGTTACAGTATAGAATGCTGCACTAAATTCTGCTCTCTAACAGTTTTGATGTGATTTTTTTAGCTGTTAATTTTTTTGATTGGAGTTTGAATTAAAATTGAAGGTTTTGTTTGTAAACATTATGGTAATACCATAGAGAGAAAATAAATCTGCCTATTGAGACAAATGTATAAAAATAACTGGCAGTCAATAGCTGATATTAAGATGTAATTTCACAGAATCACAGAATATGCTGAGTTGGAGGAGACTCACAAGTATCATCAAGTTCGACTCCTGGCCCTGCACATTTGAATTTAAGGAGCTTTGGAGTTTATATTCTATTTACTATATTTCCTTTCTATACTTTTGCCTTTTAAATGTATTGCTCATCTGGGGCAAGTAATGCTGTAAAGAAATCCTTCAGTTTAATTTCTGTAATATGGTGTTTGACATTCTGAACATAATTTTAAATCTGCTAAGACTCCCAATTTCATTTAATTTCTGTTAAAAAAGAACAAACAAAACAAAACTTCACCTGCTGTAGGCTGTTATTTGTAGCTAGCCTCTTCTTGCAGATCTAAGAGAAAAATGTAAAGATAGATGAGACTAAGATTGATTGAATGTGCCATTGTGCAGTGGCATGTGTTTAAAGCTGGATTTCATAAGTGTCCTTATGAAATTCACAGGTACCTGGCCTACTGATGGTGCAAACTGCATAGCATAATCAAAACCACTTTATTATTATTATTATTATTATTATTATTATTATTATTATTATTATTATTATTATTATTGTTATTATTATTATTTGGAAGCTGTTTATGTAGTGCTGAATTTTATTATTTCTCTTCAAGTTTATCAAGGCATAAAATTTTTTCAAAGAGACTGATTTGTCCCAAAGACTTAGGATGTATTGTTTTGTGGTGAGAATTTCAAGGGTCATGGTACATGTCTAACCTTAAGGAATGCATCTATTACATACTATAAAGTTATGGCATAGGAAACACTGATATAAAAGGTATTTAAAACAGGTGGTGCTAGGTGCCTTCTCTTTCCCTTGTCCCCAGGAGTCTGTGTTCTCAGGTGCGGCTAAAAACATTGTTGAATCTTGTATGAATGGCTACAATGGAACCATCTTTGCATAGTAAGTGATTTCATAGCAAGTACAGTCATTTCATAGCAATGGTGGCATTTAAGGCGATTGTGCTAATAAGCAGCTGGGGTTTAAAAGCCAGAGCCTGCTTAATGTTACAGTAAACTTTAAAAGTGCTTCTTTACTGCAGCACAGCATAAAGAATGTTCTTGCAATATTGGATGGTACTCTTTGCCCCTCCTTTGGAGAAATCTGTATGTAGGTGTTATAACACTTCATTATAAGTGTTTTAACACTTAAGGCTGATAATGTGGATGTAAACCCGTTTCAATCTTACTATTATTTGCTTAAAAAAATAGGAATTTCATTCTACTGTTAAAGAGAGAACAAGTGGTTTTCAGTATGTCCATGGTAAAATGGAATGAAAATTGTTTTAACTTGGTATTTGGTCAGCTCAACTCTTTAGTGACTCTTGGCTGCCTGTGGGAAAACTCATGAATGATAATTTTAATTTCTAGAATATTTTTAAGGTAGAAATATATCCATGACTAGTGGTATGGATATCATTATATTAACTCAATATCTTTTCATTTTGAAAACTGAGGAAGCACTTTGGTCAGAAAATGCTGACTTAAAGGGCTAACCTAATCAAAACCTTACTGGGGTTTTTTAGTGTAGCACAGCTTTTGCAAAACTGTCAAGTCCACTTTGTTACAATATACAAATGTGGAAAAATGAAAATGAAATTGCCCTGAAGTTTCTCTAGCATGATTAATAACTACAGTAGAAAAAAAAAAAAAAACCTTTAAAAGAAAAATATAATTTTTAAGTAAAATATGTCACTACTGCATGACATAAAACTCTAAAGATTGACCCAAAAATTAGTTTAATGTATACGTTTGAAAGCCTTTATTTTAATGCTAACGTCCCTTTCTAACAGAAATGAGGAAGAAAATGGTGGTTGATAGGGGAGACAAAACAGAATTTATCTAATGGGATTTCTTGGTAAAATTTGCTGTTCTATTTTTATACCTTTTTAGCTGATTTCTCAGCTTGCTTCTATCTCCTTATCTTCAGTTTAGAAATTTTTTTGTTTGCTTGTTTTAAGCTTTGACTTCTTAAAAGAAGCAGATTAATGAAAAATAAAGCTTTATCTCACATATGTTTTTTTTTTTTCTTTTTGTTAGTGGCCAGACTGGGTCAGGAAAAACCTTTACTATGATGGGTAAGTGCAGGAGAGATTAATCTTTCAGTGGTTTCTTAATTTTTTTTTTTTTTTTTTTGTGTCTTGAGATGTATTACTCTTGAGTAGCACTAATTAATTATTTTTTTGATTTAAAAATCTTTTTAGGACCATCTGATTCTGATAATTTCACTCACAGTCTGAGAGGTGTAATTCCACGGAGCTTTGAATACTTATTTTTTCTAATCGAGCGGGAAAAGGAAAAGGTACTTTTATTTTATAATTACTATTGCAGTTAAGTAATGTCTCAAGGTAAAGATTAGCTAAGGTTGGTAAACTGGGTGTTCAGCCCTTAAGTTACCAAGATTATTGCCATCTTGCCTCAAATGTATTAATGAGAAATGCTTACATCCAGTACTCTACCAAATGATAGTACACTTTCTTCAGACACAAGTGTGCTTATTTTTGAGTCTAAAAATGCATCTAGGTTTCTGGATGTTGGTTGTAACCTGCATATCAGAAATGTACAGTATGCAGAATATATATGCGATCTAATAGCTTTAGATATGTGTGAAAAAAGACTTGCTGCCATACAATGACAGACTTAATAAAACCAATCTATTTATAGTGTAAATTACTGTGTTTTTCAGGCTGGCAGTGGAAAGAGTTTTCTCTGCAAATGTTCATTTATTGAAATCTACAATGAACAGATATTTGACTTGCTAGATTCTGCTTCAGCCGGACTCTTTCTCAGAGAACACATCAAGAAGGGAGTCTTTGTTGATGGGGCTTTTGAACAGGTGGTGTCATCTGCTGCTGAGGCATACCAGGTATTTTTTGGCACTTTTTAATGCTGGACTATTAATCTTAAATCTTAAGTGGTAAATATTTTTCTTGGATTAAAGCACATTTTTTGACTCATTTTTGGTCTGTGATGCTTTGTCCCCCTATCTCCCTACTTCAAAACATCATTAAAAAGCTGGTTTAAGGCAATGCTTTCTGACTATCCTGTACCTGTAAGCAATCAAAAAGGTTTAGGAGTTTGGAATACCTGAATTGCAATTACAGTAAAAGTTCCCTAATGCTTACCTTACACATCTCTGAAACAGAAAACAGAAAACTGCATTTCTGGCTATGCGGGCTCCATGTGTTCCAGAATTGTCAGTTTATTTGTCCATGAATGATACACATATGCATACTACTTGTGTGACTTTAATTTTGTTTAATTGTTATTTTGTGTGCTGCTAACATATACCAGTATTGGGTATGTTATGCTTTTAAACAGCAGTGGCACTTTTGGAGAAAATAAGTTAATATTATAACAAGTTCTGCTGCTAAGCTTGACTGTAGCTATATCTTTTTTTGCTTTTAAAATACATCTGTTATAAAACAAGTGAAGTCCTTGTCCTTGAGATTTTAAAAAGCTGTTGCATGGAATTGTGCCTACGGCTGCTTATGTCACCTGTATGTAAAGTACAGTCTGACACAACTGAAATTGTGATGTCTTTTTCATGCTTAGGTGTTAACCAAGGGCTGGAGAAACCGGCGTGTAGCATCGACTTCCATGAACAGAGAATCCTCCAGATCACATGCAGTTTTTACTATCACAGTGGAATCCATGGAGAAAAACAATGAGGTTGTTAACATTCGGTCTTCCCTCCTTAACCTGGTAGACTTGGCAGGATCTGAGAGACAGAAAGACACCCATACAGAAGGAATGAGGTTAAAGGTTAGTTCTGTAGTATCTGTGGCATCTTTCCCTTTTCAGATGAAGTGCCCTGTTCCATCCACCAAATCCATTCACTCTTTTTCCCTCCTCTTTTTTAGGAAGCAGGTAACATCAATCGATCACTAAGCTGCCTGGGCCAAGTAATCACAGCACTTGTTGATGTGGGCAATGGCAAACAGAGACACATTTGTTACCGGGATTCCAAGCTCACTTTTCTGCTACGGGTAATATATGTTCTCTGGATTTTATCTGCTACCTGGGATGTAGAAAAAAATATTTCATTGGGCTTTTTTTCTATAAAAAGCTGAACTACAGTGCATTAAAGTTGTTTCAATATTGGGCAAGTGGAAAAAAGACTGAAAATTATCTTTTTAACCTAAACAGATTTCTAATCAATCTATTGCTGTTAACTGCAGGCAAGTCTATTTATTCTCATAAGCTCCTACTACATATTTATTTGGAAGTTTAACTGAAAAAAAAAAAAAAATCACATTTTCATTCTTATAATTTGGGAAATAATATGTATCAAAATGTAATATTTAGAGATGTGTTGAAACATTTGATGTCATTTCTAGAATTAGCTTATGTGTGCTTAGGGTTGGTCTGGCCTTAAAGGTTAGTTAAATTTAGTCTCCTACCTGGAAGCTTATAGCCTCTTTTCAAAATGAACACAAAACAAAGAAAGATGCAAAGATTTGCTGGATGTCAGCACCCCCCAAAATTCTGTGAAGAGTATGTGAATGTCTGTAGTATATTTTTGAGTTATAATAAAGTATTTGTATACATACAGTATTTGTTATACAACACAGTATTGTGATCACAGCAAATGTTTCTCACTGTTCCGTCCCAGTCCTCTGTAGATTGATGAAACTGTGGGGAATTATGTTCTTCCAATGCAACCCAAAATACATAAAAATTGGAAGAGAATTACAGCTTTGTGAGCTGTTATTTAAGTGGTTATTTTTTGAGGTCTGTATTCTGCAAAGTCCACAAACATGACCTTCACTATTAGAGAGAGAATGCCATTGAGGCTTGTGGACTATTATGTATGTGCTAGATTTTTAGTCTTTAGGTACAAATGCTACCTTCTCCTGAGATTTGAGAGCTATTTGTTTAGCAGCACAGAAATACCTGAAGATATGCATGTAAAAGGGAGATGATCCTATCATATCCTTGGACAAGAATCTGTTGGTTTGTGATTTTGTTTGTTTGATAGTTGCAGGTAGAAGGAAGATAGGCTGGAACAAGGAACAAATGATGTTGAAAGTAGTGTGACCACTAATCTGCTGATTACCAAAATTATTTTTGCAGTTGTTTTTTTTCCTCTCCCTTCTGTTCGGGTGAAGAAACTATCTCATGTAGTCAGGGTTTTGAAGCCCCATATAAAGTCTTTATTTACAGTCACATCCTTCATACCAATATTTGAAAATAAAATTTGAGAAACTTACCTTCTATGTGGATATTTGTTAAACAAAATTCTTTCTGCAATTTTTTCAAAATTATACATGATATCTTTTAGGTGATGGATTCCTATTGTCACCAAAAACATGCAAATAAAACTAACTTCAGTGTTTTTAAATAGGATTCTCTTGGTGGTAATGCAAAAACGTGTATAATTGCAAACATTCACCCAGGATCCAAGTGTTTTGGTGAAACACTGTCCACTCTCAACTTTGCCCAGAGAGCAAAGTTGATTAAAAACAAGGTAAGAGAGTTTCTTAATGTCTTCATTGTAGCAACAGACACTTGTCATTTAACTTAAATATCTGTAAGCAAAGTAGCTTCACTGAACTATGCCTGTGCTTTCACTAATTTAATCTAATTTAGCTTATTTGAAAACATTAATTTGCTTTGTGTGGGGTTTTTTTAAAGACAAATTGTTTTTGAAAAGGGCTTGTTTGCTCATGGTTAGGAATAAAGGACAACAGCTAGAGACTAAGTAATGGCTGTTAATAGCATGTATTCATTGCTTGTTTTCAGAGCACTTAATTACAAAAGTAAAAAGTAAATCAACACTAAAAATGTAAAATTTAAAAAAATTTCTGAATCAATGTTGTTTCTGTTAACTTATTCTATACTAATTCTAGTGCCCAAAATGTACTTTCTCATGAGTGGGTTTTTAAAAGCATATTGGCATTTAGCTGAAACTGTCTCTGACATATACTGCTTTGTTGGTGAAAAAGATCCAGACAAAATTCTGCAGAAAACATTACATTTTTAACCTCTAATTCCATCTGAAGTGCAACTTGCTGGTTTCGTAGTGAATGGAGCTTTGCTTTTCCCATGAATTCTTCCTTTCCTAAGATGGAAAGAGTTCTTAGTAGTTGTACTGGTTTGCATTCTTTGAGTTTTTTCTTATCATGTGCGATGTTTATTTATACCTTTGCCTGATTTTCTCCTACTTATAAAAGGCTGTAGTAAATGAAGATACACAAGGAAATGTGAGCCAGCTGCAAGCTGAGGTCAAGAAGTTGAAAGAACAACTTGCTCGACTTACTTCAGTGCCATCTGTGTGCAGTATTCCTGTATCACAAGGTAAGAGTGGGAGGTGAAGGAGAATTTGCTATTTCTGTAGCCCAGAAGACTGCAGGCATTCATTAAGTTTCTGAACAATTAGTATTTTTGTAGGGACTGACCTACAGGGGTCACATTTTTCTTATGGATCCTGTTTCCTGTACTTACATCTGCTTCCTTGGAGAAATTGTTAGTGTGGTTTTATTTTCTCCCTCATAAGTTTGGCTACTGGACTATGGTTTTATTATATGATACCTAGATATTCTTGAGCTTAAGAGATATATAATCCTTTAAGTAACCAAAAGTTTGCATGTGATTCCTCATACATTTAAGTCAGAAGGAAGGCACAATGTTGCATTCTTCTTATGCTCAGGACTGGACTTTTTTCCCTCTTCCCTTTTTTGCCCCATCCACAAGAACCTAGGAGGGATGCTTACTTTCAACAGATGTTTGATTTCAATGTATGATGGAAACAGAATTTTTAGGTAATTTTCTCTAAGCTTCTCACCAAATCTCAGCAGAGCTTCCTAGTACGTATGTTTCTCACTGAAACGCGCTACTTGATAATATTTGATTGCAAGGTTGTAAACTTTGTCTTGTAAGTCTTACTGTTTTCGTGAGTCAACTCTTTCCTGACCTTGCCAAGAAATAGAAGATAGCAGGAGAAGCTATGACAGAAGTTAGAAAGCCTTGTTGAGTTTTCCCAAGGAAAAAATACTTCTCTGTTAGCATACACGTTTAACCAGTAAAAACAAGTCAGAGATGAGGTAGGACACCGAGTCATGGTTCGTAAACATATGAATATTGACAGAGGGCTCAATGATAGAGTTCTGAGGGAAAACAAGTGATGATGTTTAAGCACTGAACAAGAGTTTTGAGAACTTCTTTATATATTAGAGCTCTATTTGTTCTGTGCAGTTAAATTGTGTTTGTAATGTTTAATCACAGAAATACAAAATCTGCTTTCTAAGTACTTCAGAAACATGATGGCATTTTAAAATATATGAAATCACGATAATGTAGCTACCATGCACCTATATACTATGGTGGTTAGTATTCCATAAATAAGTAGACTTGTCTGTATTAGAATATTCAGAAATGCTATTTTTAATTAATTTCTAAGTGGGATATTAAACCTTCTTAATCCCTTGTGTGGACACTTTCCTTCCAGATTAAGCCACTAATTGTTCACATAATTCAGGCTTATTATCCTAAATTTCCTTCTCATAACTCAGTCAGTCCACTTTTAATATGTACAAACTGTACTAATAATGCTAACAGTGGCTTAGTGTTATCAAATTAATTTCAGAGGGATTTTGCATTTTATAGATATGCTTAGCTGAACAGACTGATTCTTTTACTTTAATAAAAGTTCATGGCAAGGCTGTTAATTCTTGAACAACTTCGTTAATTATGCAATTAGGTAAATTAGCTCTGTTCTTTATCAGCACTTGCAGGTGACTAGGAATACTGTCTAAATGGTGTGCTCTGGGTATGGCACACGATCTTTGTGGAAGAATTACACTGTTTAAAGAATTTATTTCAGTTTGCTTTATACAATTGTCATGTTCTATACGTAGCAAATCCTAGCTAAGTGGTATTTTAATAAATATGGCATTTGTTTCTTTGACTTCCCCTACAGATGTTGTTGACAAAGGGAAGATCAACATAAATTACATGAACAACTTTCTTGAGGCAATGTTGTTCTGGGAGAAATCAGAAGGCGAAAAGAAGGTAAGAAAGCACTGATATTTCTAAGTGCATTCAGTGTCCTTTCTGGTGAGACTAGTGAGCGTATTGAAGCTGACTCTCTTAATGATTTTCCTTGGTTTTGAATAAAAATACTCTATTCAAAGATAACAAGGTTTGGTAACAAGGGAACTTAGTCAAATGACATTTAAGATATCATCTGTAGGGCTAAACAACAATGGTTTAGTGCTGGACTTGGCAGTGGTGGATTAATGGTTGGATTTGATGATCCTAAAAGTCTTTTCCAAACAAAATAATTCTGTGTTTCTATTCTATCTTTCAAATTCTAACAAGCCATGGGATATCTTTGATAGTATATTTAATTTTAGGGTGGGGGGGGTGTTACTGGGGTTTTCTTATTTAAAAAAAATTGAACAGAACAAGCTTCTGTTTTACTTAATTTTGAATGTTTTAATCAACAGTGTGCTTTTGAAGCAAATGTCCCAGTCATTCTTACTTTATTGTTTTTTGATCCTGGTGTAGTACTGAAACAGCCAAAATGGATTTTTATTTTTTCTTCAGAAAATTAACTGAAACAGGGAGTCTAATGATGTGCACCTGAGCTGCCTAATAGAATACTTATTCTACTAGATTATATTGGAGTTTCTAAGTATAATTTTTGTAATATGTAGTATAATTTGGGTTCTTGGTATGAGCTGCTGCTCTCTACAAATCTACTGCAAATGATGGTCTGTATGTTCACAAAATTATTGCAGTTGAGATTCTGCATTATTTGTCTGCCTCTGCATATGTATGTAAGATGTGCACCTTGAAAATTCACTAATCTATATATGTACTTTCTAAGAATTTATTAGAAAAAGTTGCACAGCTAGAAGAACTGTGTGCCAAGAAGGAGAAATTTGTTCAGTCCAATAAAATGATAATTAAATTCCGGGAAGACCATATTGTTCGCCTGGAGAGATTACATAAAGAAACTGGTGGAATTTTATTGCCAAAAGAGCAAGATGATCTCCTCCGTGACTTGAGGAAGGAAGTGCAGATACTCAGAGAACAGGTAAAGTCTTTGGTTTTCCTTTTCTGTAACAATTTTTTTTGTGAGATAGCTCACCTGTTGTAGTCCTGTGCTGGGTGAATGTGGGTTTTTTATGGAAGTCAGATAGAAAACCAGAGGATGGTGGTGGGTTCCCTTACAGAAGCATATCAAATGCATGAGGTTTCCCTATGGAAGAGATAATGGCTGGGTTTAGATTTTAGAGCTCGAGTTTGCATAAGAGGAGAGTTTAGTATGGATGATGTCATGTTGGGAGCTTGCCACAGGCCACTTGATCTGGAGTTAGGAAGAGGACCAAAGTTTCTTTTCAGCAACTCAAGGAAGTCTCCAAATCACAAATCCTCATTCATATGGCAGACTTTGAGCCCTATGACATCAGTTGAAAGGGAAAGACAGCAGGATGCCAACAATGCAGTGAGTTTTTGAAGGATAATACACATGCCAGATGGATGTATGAAGGGTGATGTGGTCCTGGAGCTGTTTGGAGAACAGCTTTGGGTAGGTGTGGTATAATTTGTGAGGCAGTTTTGAAGAAAGTAACCCAAGAGAGAAGGCAAACTCTTGAAATACCATTTCCTCCAAGCACAAGTAGGGAGAAGAAGTAAATGTCTTGGCAGAGTAGCATAAACATGCAGCTCAGAATTGAGCTTCAGAGGAAAGGGAGGAGGAGAAGAAGTGAAGTTTAGGACAGTCCTTTATTGCCTATAGCAACATTACTATGGCTTGCAAGGATAGCATTAAGAAAGCTGAAGTTAAAACAGAAAAGGGAGAGCAGCAAGAAAAGCATCCTACTTCTTTATTACCAGTAAAAGAGTAAATATGTAAGATGTAAACTTGCTGTCTTGAGAGTAGATTCCAAGGCAGTAAGGAAATTAACCAAAAAAAATTGAGTAGTTTTAACCACTGTGGGGAACACCTCTTTTCCTTTCTATTACAGTTTATTCCTTATTAAAGCTAGATAGCTATAGCATTGTCTGGAAAATAAAAACTGTTGTACAAAATATTGATTGCCACAGATGGAACGACACCCACGAATTGCAAAATACGCCATGGAGAACCAGAATCTTAGAGAGGAGAATAAAAAGCTTCGCTCTTTACAGTCAGTTAAAAAGGCCCAAGAAATTGATGCTCAGACCATTGCAGAGCTAGAAAAAGCTTTTTTGGAAGCTTCAGCCACAGAGAAAAGTACTGGAGGTAAAAATATGCTCATGTTTTCCAGCTAAATATGCTTATTGTGTTTGTGCCGTGTGCAGCATATTTTTGAAAATGTCTGTCTTGATGTATTTTTGCCTTCCTCAAAGTGGTACCTGAAGACTGATAAACAATTTTACTTAACTGTATTCATGTTGGCCTTCAAGCAGTTGGGAATTTTGATTTGCATCTCGTGAAACTCATCTATAATCTCATTTTGTGTTCCTTAGTTATCATGAAGACTCCAGTAATATTAATTATTACTGGTTTTCATGTGGACTGTTGCCAATACCTATTTTTGTCAATGTCAGCTGCTGCTGTGCTGTTCAAAAGCTCACAAAGGCTTTCATTTTGGTAAAACTTTAGGTATTTGAGCTTCTGTGTGATTTCAGAGGGTCTGTGTTTGTTCTTTAGGTCACCGCCTACATTCTGCCACCATGTCAGTGGAAGGCAACTCGCTGGCATCTGTCGAAAGGCTGAAAGCTCGTCTGCTACAGACCCAAGCTGAACTGGCAACTTCAAAGCAAGAATACGAAGAATTTAAAGAGCTAACCAAGTGAGACAAAACAGTATTGAAATATCTGTAATTAAATGGTTTTAAGTCATTATTCATACCAATTTTTGAAAGACTCAAATCTTGATTATACCAACTAAGCTTGTTCTTTGCTTGTAAGAAAGGGCTAGGTTAAGAATAATGGCATGCATACACAGGGTATGTTCCTGTTGAACTCAGTTATTCCCAGACCAGGGAAAAACCCTCATTACATCTGAAGGTATGTCTGCACTGCTGCAGGTTTCTTTGTCTTTTCCTGAGCCACTCTTGATAGTAAGATACAGAAAAAAGCTTCACAGTATGCAGGAGATGGACGTACCTTTAATTCTGGCAGCCACCTGCTTAACAGCACTGGGAGAGTTTGGCTTAGTTTCTAAGTAGAGCAAATGTTTTTCAGTAACTGAAATATTACAGGTGGAGGCAGTGACAGGAAGTAGGATTCGATGGGGAGAATGAGGGGGTATTTGGAGGTTTTGTTTGTTTTGGAGGTTTGTTTGTGTTTTGTAAAAACAGTAGTTTTTAATATAATAACTCGAAGTCTGCAAGATTGAGTCACAATAAAAGTAGAATCCAAGCACTCTAGAAAACTCTGGCTGACCTGTTGGTTAATTTTTTATCTCAATTTCAAAGAGTTTTAAGAAGGCAATAAAACTGTTATCTTGAGACTTGTTATGGGAACAAAGGTTTAATTCAAATCAGAACAAAGACATGGTAGTACATTTATATCCATTTGCTTTGGCATCTAAACATGAGGTAAGGGTCTACTTTACCCTTATTAATGTAGTAAAGAATTTACTGTCATTGATCTCCTGGAGGGCAGCACAAGATAATGATAATGGCCTCACTAATACCTTCAGTATTCATATGCATGTGAATAATATATGACTTCACTTGATTAACTCCATTTCTGAAAAATTCAGGTCTTGTAACTGCAGATAGAAGAGAAATAGCATTTCCAGCAAATGTAATGCAAACTTGGAAGGCAAAAGACCTGATTTTTTAAAATTGGTTTTAATTGTACCTAACAATGTTGCTTTCTGTTGATTTCAGTGAAATGAGAGTGTAATTCTAAAAGCATCAAGCACAATTTTGCCTCCCCACTTTTATTTTTTCAAAGTAGCTTTTAATATCCTTTTTGCTTATTTAGGCAATTGTACAAATCTGTATTTTATTGTTAGATTTCTGTGTAGCAAATCCTATGAACTTTATAAATAATAGTATTACGATCTACTGAGCTTATCAATTCAGGAATCCATCACTTGTTCCATATCATTAATTACAGTAGTCTCTTTATATTTTTATTTATTACTATATTTTTCTGCCCATTAAATATATTTCTATTTTATGTATTCCATTTTTTGTGAATGTCTTGCTTTCTTGGTAGTATGCATGCATTTTATTATCAATTACCAACATTTTCTTAGTGGAATGCAGTCAAACAGAAATGTGTTTTTCAGCCTCTGGAGTCACTAAATTTCACTAAATTTGAACTTGTTTCCAGTTTCTGAGTAAATGAAATTTTCCATACATGTGTTACTATATGCTGTAACTGAATAAAAGTAGAGTAAAATAGCAATTTCACAAAAACAACATATGCTAATTTTTCTGCTGTCCAGATGCAGTCACAACTAAGGTTCTACTCTGTTCCCTAAGTTTTGCTGGAGATGCCAAGAGCATGAGGGAAAATAATTGCATTAAACTGCCAAGAGATTAAATAGTTTCCATTTTTCTATAGATTTAGACCTTACTATTATGACAATAATGGCAATTATATACAGTAACAGCATGTAGCTCTGCAAAATACCTAGTGGAAATTATTTCTAAATTTCTGCTCAACTGATGGATTTCAGTTCAAGTACTCTTAGAGGGCAAAATAATCTTAATAGAGCAGCACTTTCAAAAAAAAACAAGTCTTTAAAGGATTTTCTTTAATCCTAGCAAGCTCCAGTTCATACTTCTCATATAACTGGATAACATTTTTTAAGCTTAAAACCATATTGGTATGAGTGATATCATTTTCTCATAAAAGGAACTACAGGACTCTCAGCTTATTTCTTACCATGTAATGGGTTTTTTTTCTGACATGTTTAGTTATCCATCTGCTTGCTTCATTATGCAGGCACAAATAAGCTGCTTAGCTTTTTCATTTTTTATACGTTATTTTAACTTTTTAATACAGCAGTGGTGGCTTTCTTCTCAAAATAATGCATTTCAGTGTTTGGGTAAAAGTTCAGCTGCAGTTTGCTCATTGCTTACTGACAGGAAGGTGTACTCATGGGCTAGTTTTAACAGTAGCAAAATACTTTCCAAACAGGAAAAAACAGATGGAACTGGAATCAGAGCTTCAATCCCTTCAGAAAGCAAACCAGCATCTTGAAAACATTCTGGAGGCAACCAAAGCGCACAAGCGCCAAGAAGTCGCTCAGCTACATAAGCTACACAGAGAAAGTCTTAAGGTATGAGAATAAGTTTATTGAAGGCCACACGTACTTACTCCTGAGTTGTACAAGACTACAGACTGTCATTTGTGTGATCCCTTAGCCTAGCTAGTTTTCTGGAATGTTCTCCATATGTGATAAAGCAAATAGGCTACTTTTTGTTCTGGTGTATTAACTGAATGACTGCTACTGTCATCAGACCACAAATCTGAAGAATTAATAGTAGTTCAGAACTAGACACTTTAAGCATTTTATTTCATTATTCTGCTTATAGAATTAAAAAATACAATACCTGACAAAGTTTGAATTTCATTTTACAGTTAAAATAAAGACTGCTTTGTAATTTTTGTAACAGATCATAACCACTCCAACTAAAGCTTACCAGCTGAGGTCTCGCCTTGTGCCACGAATAAGCCCAGACTATAATTCTGAAGTTTTTCAGCGTTCTGAAGAGATGATGGATGACATTCTAAAAGAGCCAGTTCCTCCAGAGATGACTGAGCAAGCATGTGAAGCCATTGCTGAGGAGCTCAAAGTAGCACAGGTGAATAATCTGAATAAAAAGTGAAGTGTATGTGCAGCTTCATAATAAAGCAGGCTTTGCCATGAAGTACTTCCCCTGCACCAAATGCATTTTAAATTGCATGGAAAACCGAAGCCTCTCATTAATACTTAACACTAAACGGTTTTCTATGCATTATTCTTGAAAGAGAATTTACAACAAAACTACTGGCAGTGAGTTGAGGGTTGAATATCATAAGTAGTTTATTGCAGGACGTTGATACTTTTCTCTGTTTAGACCTGAACTTGCCTCTGAGGAGTCCTCTTTATAAGTTGACAGCTACATTTGGAACAATACACAAGCATAATATATAATACTGCATTATTTGAAGAAACAAGCCAAATAATGCTTGTCCACCATTATCATTGTCTTGTATATTTTCTGCTGGGCAGGGAAGGTCATTTCTCACATAGAAGAGCACTACAAATTTAGGTGAACTGCTCTCTAGAATCTGGAACTAACTTCAGCGCATGTAAAAACCCTGGCACAATAGCCAAAACCCGTCTTTGATGCTTACCATAGTGCAGAGATCCTTTAAGGAGTTTAACTAAGTGTATGTTTTGAATAATTTCTTTTTAAAGCCTTATTTTTCCAAGGTAAATATGTGTCTGAAAACTAAGCATTTATTGGATTCAGTCCTTGTATTCACTGAAGGATTTTCTTGTGTTTTGGCAGTTAAGTTAGAAATAGGAGAAATCAGATACTTAGGATACCAGTTTATTTTTGAATGTTCTGTTTTCTGTTGGTTCAGGTCATAAAAATAGAAACTTGTTGACTTTTTATATTTAATATGCACAATCTGGCATATGGCATGTGAAAAAAAGTGCAAGATGGGTTCTCTAATTTTGAGTGTCTGTTGTGTCACAGGAGCAAATAAGCACAATGCAGACAAAGCTGGATGAAGAGGAAAGCAAGAATATAAAACTCCAGCAACATATTAATAAACTGGAGCATCACTCTGCACAAATACAGGAGGTGAGATAACAATGTAATATAGGGCTAATGTAACTATCATAGAGTCATACTGCTGTGTTTTCTGGTGAGATCTTGCAATGTTACTTGCATTTTGACAAATTTACATAGTGTCATAACTCAGGGCTATGCAGGAAGAGAGGAACTTAAAATCATGGAATAGTTTGGTTTGGTTTAAAGGTCATCTAATCCAACCCTCCTAGAGCTGGAGTAAGCAGGAAAGGTTCATTTAACATAACACTGCAGTTTTGAATTTGGTTTTGTTGTTTTAAATCTTGTGGATCTGAGCCTGCTTGAGCTTAAATATAAGCTTGTTGTGTTTGGGTTTGGCCAACTTCATTACTTCTCGAAAACAACTATAGTAACAAGGAAATCTTAAACTTTGGAATGCCAAAAATATTCATCTCAGTTGGAACTACCTATCAAATATTTGCAAGTCTTGCTTAATTGCTAGGGTTGATTTGTCATAGAAAAGGAGATAAGGCCTGTATTCTTTCCAGATCAGTCTCACTTCTGATATCTGTGGTATCAGCTCCTAATCTGTGGGTTCCTTTTAAATGAACTTTTCAGATAAGGTAATGTTTTCAGTTATATAAATTATTTTTTTTCTTGGACTTTGAGGGATTTCAAAGTCACCAAACACTGAATTTAAAGAAAAATGTGTTTATAATCAGTTGATGAAATGCTTTAATCCATCATTACATTACTGTTAGTGTGTGACTTACCCACTCCTACACTTCCTTCTATTTAAGAAATTTTATTCTTTTTTTTCAAGCTTCTTTCATCTGAGAGGAATAACTGGAGTAAAGAACGCCAGGAGCTCCTTGAACACACAAAATCACTGGAAAAGCAGCTTCAAGAAAGTCAAAACAATGCTGATTGTAAGTCTTTGTAATACTAAAATTTCATTAAAAGTTTTGAGGTGTCTTACTGTTTTAAATCAACAAAAGCACATGCTGAGTAACTATTTGGGTTGTTGACATACAGGTTTGATTTTTCTTTTTTTTTTAAATAAAGCAATCTTTGATACTTGCAGATCATCTTTGTCTAGTCTTGCACAGTATACAATATTCAAAATGGTTCTGTCTTTACTCTAAATGTGAAGGAGGTCCAAGATACAGTATTTAAAAGGACAGTATTAAGTAAAAATAAATTATAAAACCTCTCTTGTCTATGGAAATTTACAGTGATATTGTCTGGAATGTTTTTGATTCACCTTTATTTCTTAAAGTCGGTGTTTCACTGACCTTTTCCATTAATAAAGCCTTTTAGTGTGTGACTTTTGAGATTAATTCCACTGAAAACATGCAGAGGTTTGTGAGACTTTCCCTGCAGGTTCTGTAGCATTGTGCCGTATATCTAGCACAGTTTTCCAAATAGCATGTAAATTATTTTGGGTTTTTTTTTGACAGTATTAAAAAGTGAAGTCCATGACTTGCGCATTGTCCTGCAGTCTGCCGACAAAGAGCTGTCTGCTGTAAAACTGGAATATAATGCCTTTAGGGAAAAGCAAGAGAAAGAAATAAGTCAGCTTTCTGATAGACATATGGATGTACAGTTCCAGCTTGACAATGTCAGGTATGTTGGCAGTTTGGGACAATCATCCCTTCTGGGTGTATCAAGTAATTTACCTCATCCTCTCCTCTATATGAACTTACACTTTAAATGCTTTCTTTGAAGTTGTTTTGTGTTTGTCCTTTGCTTGTTTGTTTGTTTGTTGGGGAGGATGTTCGTTTGGGTTGTTTGATTTTGGTATTTTTGCTCAGTTCTTTCATGCCTATTTCAGGCAATATGGTGGAATTATTAGAAAGAAAACAAAATGTGCCTGCCTTAATTTTGCTTTCCTATATAATTTTCTTATTCAATAGGATATATCTATAAACTTGCTGCTCTCCAAAAGTTAAGTGGACAGCTTGTCAGTTTGGTCACATGAAGCAGGTGACCTAATGATGCTGCTCTAAAAATACAAGCAGAAAGAAATCGTAAAAAATAACTCAAGTATCAAAGCCAGAAAAGCTCACCGCCTTGTCTGCAAAAATTGCCGTTATTATCAGAAGATGATAATCAGTAGGGCTCTTAATTACTAACATGGTTTAGTTATGTTGGATTTTGTTGCTGTTGTGTTTAGTTTGTTTTGTTGTGATTTTGTTTTATGTTTTGGGTTTGATTTTTGCTCCCAGAAAACTTAACTATATTCTGCATTATTGCAGGTCATGTCTTAGCTGAAGTAATTTTTTGAGTTAGGCATTGTAAGACCAGGAACCTGGAACTGAAATTAAATGCTGTGGTTGTGTTGATGCCTTCTGTGCTAGCAGAAATAGTTTGGAGAGTATTCTTTCTTTCTGGATATTATTTAACTATTTTAAAATACAGTTGATTGGAATAATTTTTAAGGACACAAACCCTTACTAGATTATTTGATCTGGGTTCTTTTATGAAGGCTAGAACATGAAAAGATTCTTGAAGAAAAGACAAGCCTGCAGGATGACTATGACAATTTTCAGGAGGTAGCCAAGTTTGAGACCGACCAGCTGAAACAACAACTGGATGACAGGAAGCAAGAAGCAGAAGCAATGAAAAGTCAGCTTTGTGTAAGACAATCAAGGATTTTAAAGCACTTGATTATACAGAACCCGCATTGCTTAATTGCTATTATTGTATCACTAATAACGTTCCACAGTAGTTATAGGTTTCTTGGTGATTTCATTTGGAAGATGTACCCAAATTCTTTTTCCAAATTTATTGCAAGATTTTTGCAGTCACAGGCTATCAGAAATATCCAACAGCATCACGAATAGTAAGTTTTTGGACTGAAGAAATTGCTCTGGAAATGTTGAGGAAAATGGGTTAATTAGTAAAGGAATAAGAAGCTTTTTTGGAAAAGAATCCTGATATTGAAATGCTGAGATGACCTTTTATCTCAGGGCTAGCCAAGACTAGCCTAGTTATTCTATCTTTACAAAGCAGTTTCTTAAAAAATTTCATAGTGGATGTGATCTTGTTAAAATGATCTATGGCTTGTGGTGGATCACTGTCTTGCAATTTAGTTGATGCTGTCCTTGAAAGCCTGTCAGAGTGCAGTGACTGCAAAATAGCAGCAAGGCTGCTCAAAGGCTTTTGCAAATAATTTTGTCTCCATTCTGCAGGGTACA
Source organism: Oenanthe melanoleuca (assembly GCF_029582105.1). Classification (NCBI taxonomy): domain Eukaryota; kingdom Metazoa; phylum Chordata; class Aves; order Passeriformes; family Muscicapidae; genus Oenanthe; species Oenanthe melanoleuca. The sequence goes on along the minus strand of NC_079335.1, from coordinate 104,507,504 downwards.
CAGTGCCTGCTCGACAAGTTTGATATAAATTTTCCTTATTAGTGTTTAAGAGAAAGCTGACAGATTGAATATTATTGGTTTAAATTCTGTATATTTCGGTATTTTGAACAAATGTAGAATTTTAAAATGCCCCCAAATTAATCACAGTTGAAAATTCTAATTTTTCCCTTCACAGCCTTGGACATTGAGGAACATCATAGCTATATGAAATTATTGTTAATGGCAGGTGATTACTTAATATAAATAAAAGTTTACTTTTGAAAGTCTTCAGAATAAACTAAAGATCTTCCCATTTCCAATTAAGGTGTTGTGCGGTGGTTGTTTTTTTTTCAGTCATCTTAAGGATTTGTTTAGATTTTTGTTTTAGATTGCTCTAGAGACCTTATATGGTAACTTCTTATAGCAAACATATTTTGATATTCTAGAACCTTTTGGAGCTTCTGAAAACAGAAAAAGAACGTAATGAAAAACTAACATTGCAATTACAAGAAGACAAAGAAAGCAATTCAAAGTAAGTTTTAATTAGCAGTGCAGTTTATTTTCATCTGACTTCATTGGTGATATATGTTGTATTCAGATGGGGATCCCATTTGTAGTTTTTCTCCAGATGGGTTTTTTATTTTATCCAAATCAGAACAGCAATTCATTTTAATTCAAAGTAATTTCATTGTATAGATTTCATGTCAAAGATAAAATTCTGCCATGATAGCAGTGTAAGGCTAGTAACTAAAGTATTAGTCCTTCGTACAGCACTAAGAATGTGATAACCGAAGAACTCGTAAAAATTAAGTGTAAATAGAATAAATTCATACTAATTTTTTTTCTTGATAAAATTCTCTTACTTTTCTAGTGAGAATTATAATCAAAATATGTTTTTATTCACCAGGGAGCTCTTGAAAGTAATTGAAAAAGCAGAGGAGGAGAAACCATTTTCTAAAATGATGACACAATGTGAGCAGCAGGTACAACAGCAGATTTGAATATGTGAATTTTGTGTTCATGCCCTTTTCTTGGGCATTAATAACAATTTTATTGGTATACTGACTGTTAGGTTGATTACCAGCAAAATAAATGTAGGGTTCTTTGGCTACATAATGTTTTGTTAAGCTACTGGTTAATTTTTTAGGTAAGGTTAACAACTTCCTTTTTTTTTTTTTTCATTACTTGGTGCTGTATAAAACACACCAAAGGTAGTAAAGATGGTCCTTCACAAATATTATTTCCTCTAGGAAGCAAAACTGAGGATGTTGGAACAGGAGCTGATTGCTGCTGAAGAGACTATTGCTGCTTTGAAGAAGACAAACAATACAGATAAGGTTTGGGCTTATTTCCGATACTGATACACAATCTTGTGGATAACTATGTTCTAGTTCTCTAGGTAGCAGAGATGAAAGGCCAGAGCTTTCCTGTACTGCTTAGTAATTTTGTGCTTTTAGGCAATCCTGGCTATATAGCCAGGTAAAATAAATCCTATCTTTTCCTAGCATGGAGTTTGCAGGGAAGTAGAAAACTGGCATGCATTCAGAGAAGAGAAAAGTGAAGGTTAAACAAAAAATGAAGGTAGAACTGTCTACTGGACAAAACATTCTATGCCTTAACAATGCATAATTCCCAAGATGATTAGTAGAGCCTTCCAGTCAGGGCTCTATTGTAATGGGCAGATGGAAAATGTAAGAAAGGTGTTATAAGAATGCAACTGTGTGACACATTATCGTTATTAATAAAATAAAAGCACTTGTTTTAGTAAAGACTGTTGCAGTATGAAAGCTGAGTTCTCCTAGTGCAAGCATATGTGCTGTCTGTAAAACAGGAATAAGAAATCTCACGGTGTATTTACTGCCTGGTGTGATGCAATGGTAAGTATTTTTTTTTCCATCATAAACCCAAAGATCTGACATACATAAGGTCAGAGTCACATGGTATTGTCAGTGCAGTGGTGTTTCTTGAATGTGCCTTTTTCCATTAAAAACAAATATATCCTTAAATTATAGCAGTTCTCTTCTCCTGTTAGTAACTCATTACAGCCTAACACTAAATCAGCAGGCCAGTCTTCTCTTATAATGTACACACAGGTTATTTAGTTCTTTAAGTGCTTAGAACAAAAGCCAGTGATTTAGCAACAAATTTTCTGATTATTCTTTAAATATGCAGTTTGAGGACACATTTTCACCTGATTGATTGAAGTTTAGGATTGATAAATTGCATACCAAAAAAAGTCCAGTAATACATTCTATGGATTTCATATGTATTTTATCAGGATTTTTTTTTTATTTTGCAGGAAGTTGTAACTGACTTGATGAGACAGATCCAGGAGCTGAGGTCTTCAATTAATCATAAAACTGAGTCCATAGATGGGCTGACAAGAGAGCTCGAGGATATAAATGTATGTTCTGTCATTTTGAAGGACGTGATATTGTTCTTTAGAAATGGGAGGCAATGACATGTCTTATCATGGGTCTCAGTGTAACTTGCTGTAGTGTTTTAGAAGGAAACTTCTTTGTTTTGACATGTTGAAATCTTCTGAACATTTTATGCCTAAGGCTGTCTCAAAAACTGAGCCTCTTTCACATGGTGGGTAAAAAGCTGTGTCTCTAAAGGGACCTATTCACATCCTGTAAACTCCGCTCAGCTGACAGTCACATTTAGATTTTCTCACGAATTGGCAATTTAAGACCTCAACAGTTGAAGCTGAATTGTAAATGCATTTTTGATTGAGGGAATTTTTATGTTGCTGGTATTACTATTTTCTACATCTGAAAACAAGTATAAAGAACTAAAACAGTGTATTTGAATAATTATGAATAAAGTGATGCCTTTGCTTTATTAAAATAGGTCTAGCAAACTGATAGAGCAACCAACAGTGTTTTACATATTATTTGTGAACTATAAATTCAAAAGGTTCTATAAAAAATGTTGATGAGACAGATTTCTAAATATGGCTATCTCTTTAATAATGGTTTTAGTGGGTTATATGTATTGTGATGGCTAATTCATGTTAATAATCTTTTTGTATCATTCTGACAACTAGTCTCTACAAACAGTTTGTATAATTTAGCACGTAAAATATATTATTCTAGTTTTAGTCATTGACACTAATTTCTAAATGTAGTTGTCATCATAAGATTTGTGATGTACATTTATTTGTCTTCTGTTTGCCAGCTTTACCTGATAACGTGTTTTTCTAAAATATTTAAAATTTAATTGAATGCTTTTTGTAGTACAAGTATAACGTTGTTCTGGCTGCAAAAGAAGAAAGTAAGAAAATCATAGAAGATCAGGAAAAGAAGATTGAAGAACTGAAGGAAGCCTTGGAAGGAAGAGAAATAGCTGATAACATTGAGGTAAAAACATTAATGTTGGTGTATTATGATTATTTGTTCAACCAGACCAAGTGGATGTGGTTGCTTGAAATGCTCATGTAAAACTTAACCTCATTTTAGTTCAAACCTAAGCTAGTTAAGCTGTTCTTAAAAGAATTTTTCATGAGATACCTGACAAATTATGTTAAATTACCACGTTACTTGACATGAATATTTTATAAGCTACTTCATAAAAGCCTATGCTAAGAGCCTGGTTTAATTTTGTTAAGGCCACTAAGGAATCATCAGCTGAATTTAATGGCAGCTTTAGATGATGCAGTTGAGAAATTAAAATAGGTAGAAGAATATATTATATTTCTACAGTGTCTCTTCCCCCACTGCACTATATTCAGTAATATCTTTTCTTTACTCATAATTTTAACTAAAAGCTCCACCTGCTGGAAACAGATCTAGGGCACACATTTGATTTAAATGTGGGCTTACTTTTTAATACTGCATCTTAAACTCTATCTTTTCTATTTCTGCTGTCACCATTATTTCGTTGAACATGTCCATCCGTCAAAAACACTAGCACCTCCTTACATGTAATTTCTACAAGATCACCAGTGATTAGATTTGCTAGTCCAATCATACAGTACCAATAAAGTCGTCCAGGGAGGTGTGCATTTCTGAAAGGGCAGTAAACATAATGGAAATCTGTTTTAAAATAAACATTTTACAACAATAAATATTTTCATTAATAATCATATCTAAAAGTGACATTGTGAAACCTCAAGCTGAGTTGTCTGGCAAATGGATCACTTTGAAGTTTTTGGCTTATTTAACTGAAGTGCCAGTTCCTGTTTCAATATTATCCTTGGGTGTATCTGGCTCCTGATAAAATTACAGTGTTTCTTCTTTACTTTGTACTTCAGTTGCTAATTTTGTCATGCTTTCTTAGCTGGACAAGAAGAACTAATCTGAGGTGGCATTTAAAATGCTAAAGTTTCTCCTTACGTGTTAACACATCTGGTTTAGGTATGATGCCCCATCAGATAGGGTGGGTGTATAGATCCTGGAATAAATCCAGAGGTGTCTGTGGAATATCAGTGCACTAAAAAGCTAGAATCACTACAGTGTGGATTAAAATCTATACATTCTTTTCTCATTTCTTATTTAGAGAACTGTATCTTTTAAAATACATATTATATTTTTAAATAGTGATAAATTCCAAAGCTTTTCCACTAGAATCTTAATTGTCACTATACTGGGAAGTTCTCATTTTTGTTCTGCAACCAAGACCAAGGATATGAAAACATGCTAAAATAAATTTATAGATTAATTAATCTATAATTCATGTTGAAAAAGTAGAAGGAAGAAGGAGATGCTTGTAGCTGTTAGCAATCTTGGCACCAGTGATAAAACATCTTGAAACAACTGACTTAGAGCAATAACTAACATTTCTTTTTTTACTCATCCAACAACTTAAAATAGAGGGACCTTCTGTGTGAAGAATTGCGTCATACTGCTGATCAGCTGATAAGTCTGACAGAGGCTTCTAAGAAACATGATGCATTGCTCCAGTGTGCACAGGAAGACATAGCAAAGAAAGAAGCTGTAATCCAGGAACTCAGGGAACAGGTAAAACAAAGAAATTTTCATAGTTAGTTCATTGAGAGAGAGCTGTCGTCAATTGTAGCTTCTGAAAAAGTTTCCACTTGTCATTTTAGAGCATCTGGTACATAATATTTTTGGTGAAGAGAAATGCTCTTTCTTCTAAAAGGCAAACAATAGTTAAAAAACTTCTGAACAAAATTTAGGTAACTTCTAATGTTTTGGAAATGTTGTCTAGAGATCACAAAAATGTTCATTATGATAGCAGAGTAAAATTATCAGTACTTATAAGAGCAGAGCAACTTCAGGTTATCAGCAGTGTAACCTAGGGGGGATTACTTTTTCCTCTGCTTAACGCTTATCCACAAACAATATCATTTTGCAGTAGAGATAACTATTAAGCTCTATAAAATAGGCAGTGGTTTGAAGCTGCTGCAGACTGAATAGTTATATTAAACATTTGTTCAAATTTTAGCTCTAATTGTCCCAACTATCATAAGCGCTAAGTAATAGATTTGTCTAAAGTTTTTTTTGAAAGAGTAGTTATTTTGTCAAGTTAGCATATTCTCTTGGGGAAACTGATCAAATCTATACGCCTAAAATCTTTGTATCAGATAATGTTTTGACCAGTAATGTTTGCCAGCTAAGTTCATAATAGTTTTTTTTCTGTGTTAGCACACCCTTTGAAAGGTAGATTGTGTTAGCAAGGCAAGAAAATCAAATACTTACAAGAACAAAATTCAGATGAACGACAAAGTTGTTAAATGTATAGATGCTTTCAAAAATGCTTGTTGCATGCAGCTGATGAAAGTTTAACAGTGACTAAATATAGAGGAGTTATGAAAGTGAAGTCTTTGTTAATCTAAAATAACTTGTAGTGTACTTAAGCTTGCTCAAAATAGAGATCTGAGTGCTGTTTTGTTTCCTATTTTGTGTGTACTATGAGCTACTTTAATTTTTACTGTGTTTCTAATAGTTGGACAAAAAGACTGAGGAACTGGAGAACAGGAAGGATGAATATGAATTGAAAATGAAGCAACTAGACTGCTTTGTGGATGCATCTTCAGTAACATTTCCTCAGGTATGGCACTTGAGAGAAACATATTCACATAGTTTGTAATTATTGATGATTTGTCTGCCAGGAATTTATTAATTTATGTCTCCAATTAAGTATTAAAACATGTAATCCATACATAGGGAAAACAGTCCTTTACTAATAGTTTATGTGGTTTGATTTTTTTGACTTGCCAGTGTCCACAAACCCCTCCTAATTTTGATGTGAATTTGGCCAAGCTTTTGGAAACTCATGAGCAAGAAATAGCTGATAGAAGGGCCTCTGCAATAAATCTGGAGCACCTTGTGCATGAACTGAATGAAGAACGAAGAGCAAAAAATGATGAAATTCTAAGGCTGAAGGTACTATAAGTTAATATCTGCTGGCAGCTTGTAGGGTCCAAATGAGATGGACTGCAGAGTTCAGTTTTTTTAATGAGCTCTGCTTAGTATATCCATTAAAGCAGGAAGGCAGTTTTTGGTTTTCCCTTTACCTGCGCTGGGAACAAGTGATGACAATTTTCTTGAGATGTCTAAAAACCTCATTTTCACAAGGACTATGCTGTTTTGTGTTCATGAATGTCAAATGTTAACTTCATTTTTGCTGCTGAATCAGTTCTCAATATTTGCTGCTGAAACTATTCTGAATAGTTTCTAATGTGACTATAGATGGAAGGGTGATGCTGATATTTGCCAGAGAACCATGCTTTTTTTCTGATAAATAATTTTTGTCTACTATTTTACTTAAAAACTTGTTCAACTGGAAATTAAAACAGAACTGCAGTTTGGTCTTCAAATAAAATGTTTTGAATTTTACTTGCTTAGGAACAATTAAATGAGTTGGAGAACTTGCATCTGGAAATTCAGATATTGACGGAGAACAACAGGAGTTTACAGAGCCTTGTAGAAGCTCAGAGATCAGGCAAGAACAGGTAAAGTAAAATAAAACATGAAAAATATCTCTTGAAATAATTCAGATAAAGCGTATAGGTTTTATTTGAAATACAGTCTTAAGTTTTTTGCTTAGTTAGAGATTGACTCAAACTTTTCTATGAAGATTATTTACTGGCTTGTAAATTTTATGGCCCTTAAATCACAAGTTCTTAAATGCAACAAAGTTTTATAAAGGGAATGGAAACAGAATGTAAAATCATTATAAGTCACAGTAATTCCTGGGTATTATATATTGCCATGTCACTTGCGTAGTTATGGATCCGGTAGATAAGGAGCATCCAAATGAATGCAACACAAGTTCCAATACAGAGACACAAATGAAATTTTAAAGCCTCCAATATACAATTAACCTTTGATCTATTCAAACTACCACTCTTAACTAAAAGGAGCAGGGAGTTCTTAGTGCATATTTAAATTATATCCCAAAGTCCCAAGTCAGGAATCCAGCAAGTGAGGAACATAAAAGTAATGCTTTTTTGTGGAAAAATTATCTAGAAAACCTACATAAACTGTGAAAAACAAAGCCACAGAATGCAGTGTTCCATGGCAATGTGACCAGTGTTGTTACCTGTGATTTCCATTCCAATTCACAACACAATTTCAAATATATCTTGCAAACTAAGCAGAAAGCCTTAGATGCAACAACATTGTTCAGTAACCTACCTGATCTGTTCACAAGATTTTAAGTTACTGAAAATAGTGGTTTTATTGTAATTTGATGCAATTATAAAACTTATTAACCAATTAATTTTTTCCCATATGGTACACTGCAAGGATGAAGTTGGTTTGTGAGTTATTTTAATTGTATATGTTTTCCACTTTCCATCCAATGTCATTTTGATTAAAAAATAACAAAAATTAGTGAAGTCTTTTGAATACAAGAAGCTTTTACCTTCTTAACTTGGAAAGACCACTGAGCAGTGATCTTGTAGGAAGTCTTTCTGCAGTCTCCATACACATGAACACTGTGAACTAATAAAATATGTACCTCCATCCCAAAGCTGCTCTTGTGGTTTAACCCCAACCAGCAGCAAAGCCCCACACAGCCATTCACTCCCCCACCAGTGGGATCAGGGAGAGAATCAGGAGAGCAAAACCCTGAAAACTTGTGGGTTGAGATAAGGGCAGTTTAATAGGGAAAGTGAAAGTCAAGCACACATACAAGCAAAGAAAAACAAGGGATTAATTCACTGCTTCCCATGGACAGGCAGGCGTTCAGCCATATCAGGAACAGCAGGGCCCCATCACACACAACAGTGACTTGGGAAGGCAAACACTATCACTCCAAATATCCCCTCTTCTTCCTTTTTTCTCCCCACTTTATTATACACTGAGCATGATGCCATGGTCTGGAACCCTTAGGTCAGTCCGGGTCACCTGTCCCAGCTGTGTCTCCTCCCACCTCCCATGCACCCCCAACTTCCCAGCCAGTGTGGCAGTATGGAAAGCAGAAAAGGCCTTGGTTCTGTGCAAGCCCTGCTCAGCAGCAAAAGGATCTCTACATTATCAACCCTGTGCTCAGCACAAATCCAAAATGCAGCCTCGTAATGGCTGCTGTGAAAATGATTAATACTACCTCAGCCAAAATCGGCACAGCTGTCTAACAAATGGTTGCATATTTATTACATCTGTAGTTGTTTCCATTAAAACATTAATTTCTCTATACTTTGATGGAAGAAACTGTGTTTAGAAGTTTAAACCCTTCCAGAGTTTCATGATGTTCAGTATTTTGAGTACGAGCACACGTGAAAACAACTGCGCACATTTACTGGTTTAATCTGGGTAACATTTTTTTACAACTGCTTTCCTCTGTTAGTGAGAAATTTTTTTTCTCATTTTTGAAATTCCTAGTGATCAGAAACATGCTGATGTCCAGTACCTTAAGGAGAAAGAGGAAGAGATTGCTGAAGAGCGACTTGCCAAGGTAAATTATCCTCCTGTCAGTTGCTGTTGACCTGCTATGAATTATTAATGTGATTTTTTTCTTGTTGGTTTGGCTTGTTTTTTTTTGTTTTCATGGCAGCAGAACAAACACCAATTTCTAGTGAATTCTAACAGGCACAGAGCCTGACACTTAGCTCTTAGGATTTCTATCTTGGCCTAACACCAGTGAACAGGGTGTCAGATTGCACAATTAGCAAAAACAGATTCAGATTGCTAAATCTGACTCATCCTCAGAGTTGGAAAGTGAAGATTGTGTCACTTGGTAATGTCAGGGCTTTGTCAAAGGGAAGTTAATGCTACTGGAGGCATTCCATGGAAGAGCCCCCTGTTAGAGCTCTGCCCTTTGTGAGTGGGCAGAGAGACACTGCTGTAGGTCAGCTGTGCTGGCATGAAATGGGAAATAAGTGCCTACAGCAAAGAGATGAACTTAAAGCGAGTAGTAGAGATGTGAACTACTTAGGTAGTAGGATGATCTAGAATGAGATATGTAGCATCAATTAAGTGACATATTTTTAAACATATATATACATATATATATATCTGTATGTCTATATTAAACATTAAGACTGCATCTAATTTTTTTGAACTTTTACAGAATAAAGCAGTGGAAGAAATGCTGAAAATCAAAGCAGAGTAAGTCTAACTATTGTTCTTTGGACTGGAAACTAGTATTAAACTAATTAATGACAGAAAAATAGATATATTTAAGCAATAGCAGTCCAAGATCTCAAATCACAAACTACATAGTTTGGAAGTGTTTACACTTCTGCAAGATACCTGGAGTTCCTACTCTTTCTCATCAGTAGGTGGTAGTAGCACCTATTACTACATAGCATTATAGCAGAACAATGCTTTATTTGGTAGAACCATAAAAACCTAAATTGGAAGGGATGTTTTTTAATGTTTAAAGTTATTTATATGCAGTGAATTGTAACTGCATTCCTTTTCAAATTAAATTGAAATACTGTTCTTTTCTTTATTAATATTGTAAATATTTTAAACATAACGTAATTATTTGGGTTTTATGCTATTTGTTTAAATTTCTGTGATTCAGCTTGAAAAATGAAAATTTTTTATTATTAGAGGATTTCTAAATTGTTTGCACTATTGGGCAGGTAGTCCTCAAAATTCCAAGTGTTTTGTACCTTGAATGGATAAAAGCAAAGAAAGAAAATACTGAATCAGTAGATAAAAATTAGTTTGATAATGTCCGTCCTGCTGTTCTTTTCCTAATCTGTATTGCTTCAGGATTTATTGGGCTGAATCCCCTAACTTGTGAGTTATTTACATTTGATGGAATTCTTTCTATATAAGTAACTTCTTTTAAGGAGGAAGATAGCTCTTATGCACATGGTCATTTCAAAAGTAATTTCCATTAAATTTTCCAGAAACTCTAGTCTGGAAATTAGACATTATTTTGCTATTTGATGCACTGATCTGGCATTCCTGTCTGGTCTCCAAAAAGCACTTTATAGCAGTGCTACAATGCGTCATACAAGCAAATAATGGACAAAATTCTTTTCTCATCAAGAAAATGTCTTGAGAAATGCAGCAAATGAATACTGTTCACAGAGCAGGTCTTAAACACCACACTTCAATAAAACAAAACTGATGACAAAAATTTAATGTATGCAATATTTGAATTGATCTGCAAAATTACAGAATTCAAGTTCATAGAAACAGTAGACAGGCTGCTAGGTTTGATGGCATAGTTTAATATCCTGTGACCTCATCTGCTGAAAATGTTTTAATTCTATCCCATGTGGTACTCATTCTGTAACCAGGCCAACCAACCAGACTCAGACCATCCAAACTGCTCAGAGATGTTTTTGAGCAATGAGGCTGTTGGGGGAAAAGCAACAAACAAACAACTTTCTAGAGAAAACCTGAAGAGCAGCTGAGTTTAGCTGGTAAATCTACATTCCTTAGGTGAAATAATGCAAAGTGTTCTTGTAGGTGAAGCTTCTGCTTTCAATCATAAGTGGAGTTGTATATCCTGCATTGCAAACAACACAGTTCAGAAAGAGAAGAGCAGCTACAAAACACTGCCTAGTTGATAGTATAGTATAGTATAGTATAGTATAGTATAGTATAGTATAGTATAGTATAGTATAGTATAGTATAGTATAGTATAGTATAGTATAGTATAGTATAGTATAGTATAGTATCTGTGAGGTTATTGAACCCAGGGCTCTAGGCACCAACTTTTTTGGGTTATTTTAAATGAGCGAAGCAGCTAATAGTTGCTAAAAGGTTATTTATTGCAGAAGCATGTCAGTCTCAAAAGGCACAGTCACAGAAATCAAAGTCCATGCTAAGTTTTGGTATAAAGTCCCAAACAGAAGTAGAAGCTGCTCTTGTCAAGGGTCCCAGGAAACTGATCTTGATGTGGCAGCTCCTGTCTTCTTCTTGGGTGTTGACTGATGACGGTGAGCAAGCAAAAAGAAAAGCGATGGCAGAAAGCACCAGCTCTTTCCAATACATACTCTTATATAGAATTTTCCCAACAAGCTAAGACACAAACTCAGACCACCACTCCTTAACCTATTAGAAGTCTAGTTTCTTAACATGTTATGTATAGATTACGCATACAATCTGTCTTGTTTTATCTGAAAAATGTAAGCAATATTCTTACTGTAGCTCTGTTATGTCTAAGTACTGTCTACAACTATGGTCCTGGATCCTCCACTGAAAACATTAGCTTGTTTTTCAACCTTCATTAGAACTCGCACTTCTACTTTAGTGTCTAAACCTTTCACTTACTAAAAGCATTAGAGCTCATACTAAAACTTAATTACTTATTTACTTATCCTAAAACTTAAACTTACACCTCTACCTTATGTGTGAGTAACTTAATATACTTCAGTCCATCCAAAGGCTTTAATTCAATCCCTGCACTCTGATTTTTCTCTTAAGAATTCAGAGATCCCTGACTCACTGACTCCAACAGTATCAAATACAAGAACTGTGAAATTTTTCCTTTCTCTAGCACTAAATTCTAGGGGAAATCAGTATCTCAAAATAATGCTTTTAAAGGAGCTTCCCTCCATGTCCAAGATGGACTTAGTAATTCAGTTGTATGACATTTATGTTGGTTTTTAATGTTTTATAATTCTTTTATATTGGCAGATTAGAAGAGACCAAAAATATCCTTAGAATTCAGGAGAATACCTGTCATGAAATTACACTGGAGATGGAACGAACAAGGACTTTGGAACTCAAAGCATTTAATGAGAAAGAGGAAATTAGATCAAAACTGGAGGAAGCACATGAAGAAAGACACAAGTTTGAAAAGGTTACATATACATAATTTTTTTGTCATCTTCACAGCAGAATCTAATTTAGCAGATGTACAACTGTTTTGTTTTGCACTTTAGTTGTATTTGTGATGTTCTCAGCACTAGTGAAAGTCTGGATATAGAAATCATTTAGTAGTACAAATCAAATGGTCCTCTTGTTTTGCCCTTCAGAAGGATCTAACACAGTGTCTGAGGAGACATAAGACAAACATGTATTTCCTGAATGAACCAACTCTTGCATCATATGTTAAAACAAACTTTAATGTTAGTATGTTAATAGCTCTTAGAAGCTATTGCTCCTGAAAAGAGAAGGAGAGGCTACTGCTAAGAGGTACACAATGTATTTATTATTACAGGAAGTAGAATTGCTGAGGAAGCAAGTTGAGTCACTTGCTGAGGAGAATGGGAAATTACTTGGTCATCAAAACCTAAACCAGAAGATTCAGTATCTTGTGAGACTGAAGAAAGAAAATGCTAAACTTATAGAGGTAAGTTGCAGAGTAGATTACAGATGAAGTAATGGGCTGACATAGGAAAGAGTTAAGCTTTGAAAATGAAAACTAGAATTCCTGCTCTTCTGTTGGAGAGGAACAGAGATACCTTTGATTTTATGCAGCTGAGTACCTCATGGCTGATGTGTCTCCTCACAGACCTCAGACAAGGATCTCCATTTTACTTCCTCAAGTATATAGTGAATAAAACACTTGAGTAACTCTAAATAGTGCTTTGTAAAAATTTTAAAAAAAAAGTGAGGCTAATTTCCTTAATATTCTCATGTTTTTTTTCTCTGTTTTACAGGAGACTGAAAAACTACGAGTTGAAAATGCTTTTTTGAAAGAATCAAAAAAATGTAACATTTGTAGACACTATGATCAGCTGTAATGACCCAAATAAAACTGCAGAGCCATATGTTTAAAGTGTACAGAATAAGCAAAAGTCTGCTGTCAAATTTCACTTTTACTGTGGTTCTGGAATAATCAAGTATTGTAGTTTGTAGATTTTTTGCTGGTAATAACTCTAAGTGAAGATTGTTATTCCAGCTCTGTGGGCAGCTTTCAATGACTTTTTAACACCTTTTTGTAATTTTTCAGTTTAAAAAATGATTTTGTATAGGTGCTGGATAGATACTTCCTTGAAACTTCTGTGCCTTGCCAAGGAAAAGCTTTCTCACTGGGACCACACTTGGATTTTTTGTCTCCTTTTGTGCTTTTATTCAGGTTCTTACCTGTTACTGTATAGAGTTATGAGCGGTGAGAGGACACAGTAACATGGCACTCTGTTGCATGGTGCTAGAAAGAGCTGTTTTTGAAGAAAACCATGGCTTTAAATAAAAGAGTTAGTGCAAAACAAAATAGAAAAGATTCATTGGTCAGAGAAGGAAACACCTCTTGTCCCAGGCTTTCTCATGAATCCAGCAGGTGTTTATCTTTTATTATAATTCTTTCTCTTATGTTTACATTAGAGAAAGGTCTCTAGCTTGGGAAAAAGCCCTAGCTGAGCCTGAGAAAGTTAAACTGGAAAAATCCTTAAGATTTTCCCTGAGCCTGTAACAGCCACACCTACCTCTTCTGAAATGCAACATTTTCCATCAGAGCCAAAATTAAAAAAGCACAATTCCTTTGTGTTTATTCCTTTAATTAAACATAGGATGATTTTCCTGGGCTTCTTAAAAATAATTTTCATATTGAACTTTGTTCAATAAAGTGTAAATGTGAATTTAGTAACAGGCTTGTAAATAGTACTATAAATACATTTTTGGTTTCTGTTCTTTCATTATTTGAAAAGAAAGTGCTTTTCAAACCTTTTTTCTGTTAGTATAGAGTATATAGTGCTTCTGTTGTAGTACTGTAGGAAATTCTAAGTATTTTGCAACCCTTTTCTTATCAAAGAAGTGAAAAATGTTAGGAAAAAAGATGTGAAAATATGCAGAACATTTTAGGAGTACAGCTTAAGTTCATTTAATCACACTTAAAGATTTATTACAAATAACTGAAATGTTTGTTAGTGGAACACAAAATGTTCATTTCCATAGCAATATCAAACTAAGTTTTTTTAAGTGCCACTAATCCTATTGTTCTGTTTTCTGGCTAATTCATACAATACTAGTTTTGACCACAAGTGCTGGGGCAAAAGGGAATAAAGAGGAAAGATGTGTCTGGTAAAGGGTACATTACTTGGCTGAGGGGAAGAATTTCTACCACCTTATCTATGAATTTTTAAGTTGCAGATTTGCTCCCACTTTAGATGTGATGTGAAATATAGAAATAAAAAGCTGACCTTAAAGGGAAGAGTTGTTGGGTAGAAGAAGAGGTCAGAACTAGCACGGAGGATGAGCACGCAGGCCAAGTGGGCTTCGTCACGGGTGCTTTTATTTGTGACTGCCATTTTCTCGGTTTACAAGTGTTCCTTTCCTGTCTGTTTCTGGACTGTTTTCACGTGCTACCCTTTTCCTGTGTGGTACGTGGCCACAGCAGGAGCAGCGTTGTCCCCTGGCTCCATGCTCGGTGTTTGTTTCAATAAAGCCTTTGTACATCAGCGAACGCGGCCCACGTGCCCTTCCCGGGTGGGGCCGCCCGTGCGCGGGGCGGCGCTGGCGCTGCGCGGGCCGTGAGGGCCGGGCCGGGCCGGACCGTGAGGGCCATGCGGGCGGGGGCCGCGGCGGCGGCCGCAGGGAGCCTGGGGGCGGCGGCGGCTGCCGCGGCGAAGCTGGCGCTGGGCGCGGGCGGGGAGGCGGCCGGCGGCCCGGTAAGGAGGGAAGGAGGCGGGTGCTGCTGGGCGCCCTGAGTTGTCGTGCGGCCGCCCCGCAGGCGGTGGAGGGGAAGGAGCGCGCTGGTTCTGCCTCCGGCGCTTCCTGCGATTTGCGGGGAAAGGGGGGCGGTCTCAGGGAGCGGAGCCGTGACTCACTCAGGGAGCCCAACCCTGCCGGGCTGACTAATGCGCGGTGCCGGCGTAAACAGCGGGGAGGGCGCAGCGAGGCTGCCGGGTGTGAAGAGAAGGAGCGTGGTACGGGAATGCCCCGAACCAAGCCCTACTCTGGGAGCCCATTTGCAGTCCTTCTGCAGCAGTGGTACTTTAAAGCAGGATGTTAGCATGATTAAGCATCAAGTGCTTGTTCTCAGCCCACTGTTTTGCTATAGCAGCGCCTTTCTGCCTTTTATTCTATCTTTGCTCGGCCCTGGCTAGAGCAGAGAGGTGGAGCCCTTGATTTCCGTGTGCTTCTCTTTGGGTGTTCGTTGGTGATGATCTCGGTCGTGTTTCACAAACCTCCGTGTGCTTGAGGTTACGTGGGACTGCTGGCCCTTCACCTCAGAGATAGTGTCCTTACCTCCAGGAATCACCTCTGGCGCAGCCACGGCAGAGATGGAGATGGGCACGAGGTTGTGCGTGAGTGGGAGAGGAGGAAGGCAGCATACATGTATCCTAAAAGCACTTTGGGGAGATTCATTTAGACGTAGGTTGTTACTCACAGGGCAAATGTACATTTGGGTTTGAAATCCTAACGGGAAACCCACAAGGGAAACTAGAAATGAAACAAATCCAGTCTTGCACCAAGAAAAAAAAGGAAAAAAAAAAAAAGAAATCTATTATTAGAGAGGGTTAAAAAGGCAAAAAATCAGTACCTGCCAATCCTGTTGATTAATTCTGATACCTCAGAAGGGAGAAAAAAAAAAAATCCTGGTACTCTTCACTGCCCAAAGGAACCCAAATTGTGCTCTATACTGGCAGAGCATGGAATTACTGAAAATGCTGACAGCATCTTTTCTGAGTATTTTTCTGTGTTCAGATTTATAAAAATATTGCCCATTTGTTTGGGGGCAGGGGGGAGGTTGGTGTTTCCTTTTTTTTAATGTGCTATGACAAAGTGTCATTGGTGTGAAGTGTTGCCAGAAGAAGAGATTATTCCTCCCCTCTACTCAGCCCCAGTGAGGCCACTCCTGGAGTTCTGGGTTCACTTCTGAGTTCTCCACTGCAAAAAATAGATGGAACTACTGGAGAGTCCAGCAAAGGCTCATAAAGGTGATTAAGGGATTGGAGCATCTTTTTTGTGAAGAGAAGCTGAAAGAGCTGGGACTGCTCTTCCTGGAAAAGAGAAGGTTCAGTGGGATCTTTTCAATGTGAAGAAATACCTGTGGGGAGAGCACACAAAGGATGGAACTAGGCTCATTCCAGTGGTGCCCAGTAATGGGACCAGAGGTCAAGGGCACGTGCTGACACGGACAGTTCTGTCTGAACATCCAGAAACACCTTTTCACTGTGAGGGTGACCAGGCACTGGCCCAGGTTGCCCAGGGATGTTGCAGAGTATCCATCCTTGGAGATGCTCACATTACTGTCTGGACATGGACCTGTGCAATCTGCTGGAGTGATGATATTGGACCAGATGAAGTTTGGAGATCCCTTTCAACCTCAGCCATGCTGTGATTCCATCACTGTTTCTTTTTTCTGGGCAGATTGGTTTCTTTCAGTTTTCAAGTCCATTCCAGGTGACAATTAATAATTAAATTAATCAGCTTAGCTGTAAAACTAGCTAAGTTTTATGTAAATGCCATGATCTTCCTAGTAGCTTAAATTGCCAGGACTGTAGATCCATAAATATTGCAGTGCACGCACATGGCAAAGGCATTTCTGCAGAGCATCCACGAGGTGACAGAGATTCAAGGAGTTTTGTGTTGGAGGAAGAGCTACAGAAATCCCAAAATAAGTGTAATAGCAGCCATCACTTGTGCAGCATGGAACACGTCAGCAAAAACTATATTGCCACTGCTAAGAGCTGATGATGCAGGGTAGCAGGATACTCAACAGCATGACAGGGATAGATTTCTTAGCCAGAAGGATGTGTTGGGGTGGCCCAGCCTGAGAGTGACCTGACCAGGAAGGGTCATTGCACTTGAACAAAAGTTCTTTGCTTTCTCCGCTCCCTTGCCAATCTTCATCTAAAATTACTTCTGCCACTTCAGGAGTGATTCTGGATTATCTGAAATGTACACTGAAATTAATCTTTGCTTAGAAAAGCAATCAGAACAGTAATCCTTGACTCACTGGGGTGGCTCAGCTGAGCCCTTAGCAGAGGAAGAATTTACGTCCCTGCTTCCTTGTGGGGAACACATGGGGATATTCCTGTTTCTCTGTCTGCGTACCATTGCAATGACCACTCTGCTACCCTGGGCATAGAGGAACTTGACATTTCTCTGACAAGCTTTCCTTCTGGGCATGTGCCACCTGTAGCTGATTTTTCTGGCTCTGCATTAGGAGATCAGAAGAAGCCATAGGTTCCAGCTCACTTTTGAAGGTGGCATAGTTGCTGTGATGGTGGGAACCAGCTTTGCTTCACCACTGGTAGTCTCGGTCTAGCTAAAGCCTGGCAAGATGTCTGGAGGTCTTGAGTCCAACCTTTGCTTACACATCACCTTCTCCAGTTAGGTTTTAAATACTTAGCAGGTTGGAGAGCCCATGACCTCTGTCCAGTGCTTGATCATCTTTGCTTTTCCTCATAACAGATTTCATTTGTTCCAAACTTCACTTGTTGCCTCTTGTCATATCCAACTGGACCTTGGAGGAGAGCCTGAGCTCCATCCCTTTACACCCTTGGGCTAATGGTTGAAAGCAGATTTCTTAAAGGCTTTTTTTTTATCTCAGCAGCATGGTCTCTTTCTGATCCAGAAATATACTGAAGTTAGGTGAAACACAGAGGATTGTTTTCCCCTCTCATCCCTACTCCCAAGTCTGCTTACTCACTAGAGGTGTGTGGATGTACATAACTCACCAAGGAAAGTAAAACTGCCAGGTCATACAGGCAGAGGGTGAAACTGGGAGGCAAACCCCATCATGTGGTGAGCCCTAACACAGCAGAAGTTTTCTTCCTTTGAGGAGCGGTAGTAACTGGACATGGTTGTATCTCTTGCCCATCCACACAGGGTTTGCCAGGGTGTCAGTGGGAAAGCATCAGATGCAGATGCAGAAGTGGAAGACCTTTGCAGCAAGTGGGGGCAAATGCTGCCACACCTGCAGCATCCCTCACTGAAGTGGGATTAGCCTCAGAGAGCATGTGCCAGCCATTAAGCATGGATTTGCTTTATATTGTTTTCCTTTTAACTTTGTACTTGCCATATCACTTTCAGAAAACTCTGAGCTCCCCCACTTCTCACAGTTAGTAATTTCTTCTGAGTGGGAGCAGGACACAGTTGGTGGACCCCCATTGATTTGGGCAGCTGGCAGGAGGACTTCAGCCATTCCCACAGGGCAGGTGCCACCTCTGAGCTGTGCTTGGTGGCTTGGAGGCTGCATATCTGTCTGCCTCAAGATGGATCCCACCATGGACTGAAAGGTGACAGGCCACGAAGGTGTGATTGCTACGGGCTTAGACAAAGCTTTGCTTTCACTTGTCATTGTTTGTGAGAGTTGTGATCTGCCTGCCTGTGATCTGCCTTGGTGTCTTCTCATCAACTACATGGTACCCAGGGGCTGGGGAGCTGGCCTCAGCTGCTTAAAGTAGGAAGGGGTGGGGGGCACTGTGAATGGTGCTGGTTTTTCAAGTGCAACTGTGCTCTTTTTTCAGACTGAGGCAGTTACACATCTGGTCAGGTTGTCTGAGGAGGGAGTTCTTTCTTAAGGCCCTTAAATTCAGAATTGATTTTATTGCTACTAAATGCTAGAGTGGAGACCACCTCAGTAAACCTCTCTGCTCTCCAGTAGTGTGCAAAACAAGACATGAAGCCACTCAGCTCTTCCTTTCCTCCCAGAGATCCTGTTCTGACCTCTCTGCAGCAGTAGGGCAAGCCAGGTCCTGGGAGCTCATAAGGACAAGTGCTTTGGGATCACTCAGGTCTTGGCTCACATTCACAAGAGTTGGGTTCTGCAGCACACACAGTGCCAGCATGTACATGTCTGGTGTTTGTCAGACTGAATTTGACCCTTTTTCCATACATCAAGTGATAAGTAAAGGGCATTTATGGGCATTGCATGTGGTACCATGTTGTAAGCTGAAGAGCTTTCTGCAGATTGGCTTCTGGCATGGCAGCTGCTACACATTATCCCAGCATTTCTCAGCTTGTAGTGTGAGGCTGGGCCTGCAGCAGGACATGGCAGGCTCGCAGTCTGTCCAGAGCTGTTTCCTTGTTTCCATTTCCTTCTGTGAATTTATATATTCACCTCCGTGTAATACCAGGTGTAATTCAGTTTTAAATGCCCGCACCATTAGGTTTGGCTCCAAAGTGCCCATGAATTATTGAGGATGAATATGTGGAGGGTGAAAATACACAGAGTTTTCTGTTTTGTCCTGCAGCTGCCAGTGTTGTTTCGCCTCAGCTGTGTTGGCCTGGTGTTTGTGTTGAATGCAGTGATGTGGACAGTCTTCACAAAAGCCTTACGACTCTCCTCCTCCTCGGCTGCTGCCTCTGTGACAACAACAGCCTCCAACTTCATCTCTTCAGTGAGTAGACCCCTTCCCCAGACACTGAAGCTTGAGGAGCACAGCAAGGTGGGAGTGCCCACACTGGTTGTAGCTCATCTCCCAGTGCAGCCAGCATCACTGGCCACAAAGGGAGAGTTAGAGGCAGATGTGAAATGATTGTGTCAAGCCTCGGCTGCTCTGATAATTGTTCATGGCACAGGTGGTGGAACTTTCCTGTGTGGTGCAGGAGGAAGGGTGCCTTGCAGCAGCAAGGCAGTTTGCTGCTGCAGCCTTGCAGCAGCAACACAGTTTGCTGAACTTTTCTAATTGCCAGTGGGAGCTGGAGCTTTGCTTCATTTTGCTTTTCCTTTGCAGCACCTCACTTGTGACAAGCCAGAGTCACCCTAGCTGGGTGTGAAGATGCATCCGTCACCTCTAGTGACAGCAAGAGTGTTTGACCCACAGGTTTTTTCCACATACTTTTCACTCTTGGCAGAATCTACCTTGTTTCTGTGATCCAGCTGGCAGACAGCTCATGGTTGTGTCCAACGATTGCAATAATAATAAACACCCAGTCAGTGGGAGATTTGGCTTCTGAGAAGTGCTGGGAAGGCAGCAAAGCACATGCACATCTGCCAAACCCTGCTTTGGGACCACAGTATGGCTGTGCTTCCAGGCTGGTGGTGGAGTTATTCATTGCCAGCATCTCCTTCAGCAGCCATTCCTGTTGGTCATCCCAGTAGGAGTTTCCTCAACCAGGTTTTTCCAGGGCTGTCTCTCCCAGAAGTCCTCACAGCTCTGGCAGCACAAGAGGCCTTGAGGCAGCTCAGCCCAGCAAAGCTTTGTGTCTCTCTTTTCCTCCAGGCTATCCTGGGAAAATTGCTCTTCGGGGAGACGTGGACGCCTCTGTGGTGGGTCGGCCTCGCCCTGACGGTCTGCGGGCTCCTGCTGCTGCACACGGCTGCACCGCAGCTGGTGCAGGTCCCAGCAGAGAAGAAGGAATGATAGCTGCTGGAGGGTCACGGTGCCATGCCACCCCTCTCAGCCTGTCTCATGACAACATCCCCAGCCCCACCAGCCTCTGAACACATCGGCCACCGAGCTGCTCACTGCTCACCTGCTGACTTGCAAAATCGCGTTGGTCACATCTTTCCTGGTGGTAGTGTGTTGGCAGTGACAGCCTCAGAGGGAGCTGGTCCACTCTGAGTCAGTATTGTGAAAATCAGGGCTAGAAGCTTATCAACCACTCTTCCTCTTCACACCCTGTGGCTGTGGAGCTTTCTCAGTTTGGGGAATGCTGAAAGTAGAGATGGTGATTGTGGAAAGTGCTCGTGCATAAGTATTTTTCCATGAAAGGACTTTTCCCAAAATAGAAATCCAATCAGAATTAGATGCTGAAGGCAGCTGTTACTTCTGCTCTGGTGTTCTTGACTTTCTGTCTTGAAATGGTTCTATACCCACTGCTACCTGTAAGGCTGTGGAGGCTTTCATTAATTCAGCTGCTTCTATCAGTCAAATACACCTTTTAACTTGCCATTTGTATCTCACATCTAGAATTTTTACTCACCCATTCCTGACATGTAAGGTTGCTGTTCTTTCCTTTAAACCTTTCCCAGAAGAGGATTTTGATCACCATTCTTGTTTTGTGTAGGTCAGACTAATTTTGGGACAATTCAATAGGCAGCCTGCTTTCACTTGGAGTGTCCATGTTCAACACATTCCCCATACCCACTCAAGTTGACAATTGCTTTGGTGTTTGGTAAAAGGGAGTATCTCAAGCCATGTTCTGTCTACACTCTGGATGATGCTTATTCTCATTCATGTGATGTGATGTGATCAACCAGATCACTGGTATCCAGGTATCTGCTAAATTTTGCATCAGTGATTATTTTGTGTTCAGGTGTCAGTTTGGTGAATGTATCATGAATCATCATTTGTAAGGTATCAGCTTCATTCCCCTGCCCACTCCTTTTTTTCTCCCCCTGGAAATTCTTCCGTTGGAATTCTAATTAAGAAATAAAATAATGCTTATAAATGTATGCATCATCTGGTGATATCACTTGTTTGCTCTGGGCTTGCCAGGTTGTCTGTGTCGTGTTGTAATGACAGAAGGTGAGTCACAGCTGAGGCATGTGGCAGAAAACCTAAGGACACATTTCTGTTAGCGTCTGCACCAGAACTTGTCAAGTCTGTCATGACTGGCAGATCTACACTGTGTCAAGTGTAAAATAGACTTGTGCATGGAAATGCCGCTGGAGTTGGGTTTGTGCCTTTTTCTTCTTTGAATCACAAGAGCTATGGTCTCACAGAAGAGGCCGAGAGCTCTGTTCTCTGCCATTCTAGCTCACCACATCTGGCAGCCATGTCCCAAGAGGGGCAAAGCCTTTGCCTCTCTCGTCAGTGTACTCTCAAGTCTTCCCATCAAAGAGGGGAGCTGCTTGTGTGGTGGGGAGCGGGCAAAGTGCTCTGAGCGCCTTCCCTCCCTGCCTCCATGGGTCTTTGCACCTGGCGAGCTCTGTGTGGCAGCAGTGGTAGGGTGGGACACATCCAGTTGCCTGGGAAGCTGGGACCTGACACAGACTCAGCATCCCTCATAGGTTACAGACATGACAGCCAGGAACTGTGCATTTCTGAGTACATCAGGTCTCCTGAGAATTTAATACATGATGGAAAATTAATGAATCCTCATTTATTTGCCCTTGTTATTAACACTCAGCCAGCTGTAAGCCATGACTGCCTTCGTGCAAACACCAGTAGAAGGTCCAGGCTCTCTGGTTAATTTGGCTGTTGTCCCATTTCCTAATAAATCGTTTGGAAAGCTTTTTAACCTGGACTATCTCAAAACAGACATTTCTTTATTACAGTCATTGTTGGAGGTCAAGGTTTAGGAGGTGTTTCTTCAGAAGTGGAAAGTGTGCAGAAGGTGTGAGCAGCACTTTACTTGTGATGCTCACTTTAAGACAAATGAGTAAACCAGGGCTGTAAATTCTCTCATAAATACTTGAAGGTGGGAACAGAAGTAAGTTTTCCTCCAATTCCCATGGGAAAAAAAGATTGCCAAGTAGGGTTCATTTTATGGCAGAATTCCACCCCTTGTGTACACAGAGTTTGGCCATGTCTGCTGGTGGGGCTAGGGCTACAAGAAAAACTGCAATCTGTGTGGCAAAGCAGTGCACTTCTGGTAAACCATTCATGTGAGATCATCCAAAATGTGGCTGAAGATAATAAAAATAAAGGAGGGGATTTCCAAAATAAAATTCTGTCGAAAGCTCAATGGCTGAACTTCTTCATTTACAGGTATTTTAGACCACACACACACACACACATGAAAAAGCAGTGTGAGACTAATGAATGAGCTGTGTTTGACAAGTCAGTGGTTCAGATGTGGTGGACCTTGTAAGGTGGCTGAAGATCATGGCCAACTCCAAGGTGGAAGGTGGGTTACCTTTATGTGGGAATTACAGCAGTGCGCTTATGTGGAGTTTTTGCTCAGTTGAGGTGTGGTATTATTAGAGAAGAATCTTGGGCACATGTCTCCACTCAAATTCCAGCAAAATACACTTCTGTGTGCACATCTCACAGAAGTACAGTGCTGTGTCTACAGCACTGGTGGATAGGAACAATGGACATTGTCTACCTGGGTTTGTGCAAAACATTAGACACCGTCCTGCATGACATCCTTGTCTCTAAACTGGAGACATGGATTTGATCCCAGACATACCTACAGGTTGGGCAGAGACATGATTGACAGCAGCCTTGTGGAGAAAGACTTATGGGTGGTGGCTGACCAGAAACTCAACATGAGCCAGCAGTGTGTGCTGGCAGCCCAGAAAGCCAAACAAATCCTGGTTGCATCTAAAATAGCGTGGACAGCAAGTGGAGGGAGGTGATTCTGTCCCTGTACTCTGCTCTGTGAGACCCCACCTGTGGTGCTGCATGCAGCTCTGGCTCTCCTAACATAGAAGAATATTCAGCTGTTGGAGCAACTCCAGGAGGCTGCAAAATTGATAAAGGGACTTGAGCACCTGCTCTATAAGGACAGGCTGAGAGCATTGGGACTGTTCAGCCTGGAGAAGGTTGTGTGGAGACCTCATGGCAACCTTCCAGTATCTGAAGGGGGCCTACAGGGAAGCCAGAGAGGGACTCCATCAGGAACTGCAGTGATAGGACGAGGAATAATGGGTACAAACTGTAAGGAGGGAAATTTAGGTTAGATAGATGGAAAGAAATCTTTACTGGAACAGGTTGCCCAGTGAAGTTGTGGATGCCCCATCCCTGGCACTATTCAAGGTCAGGCTGGATGGAGCTCTGAATAGCCTGGTCTAGTGGAAGGTGTCCCTGCTCCTGGCAGGGTGTTTGGAACTAGATCATCTCTAAGGTGCCTTTCAACACAAACCATTCTATGATTCTCTCACCTTCCCAGTGCTGGCTGTAATGAGTCTTTCCTGCACCTGCCTCGTTCTCAAACACAGCACTTAGTTTTTCGGCATCTTGTTCATCATGAGGCATGGCCATACAATGTCATACTTTTAAACAGTAGAAGAAGCAGGTGCATTGTGAAGGCCTAGGCACATTTCAGCCAGGCCTTTTTTTCAGGTTCTGAGTCTTTTTCTCAGGCTGTGAAATTTTCCCAGGCTAGAGACTTTTTCTTAAAAAAAAAAATCTGTTCATGTTGGAACTGTTGATATAGTTTTCATTGTTGTATTAAAATAATCACTTCATGGTGGATTTTTCACTGTTTGATAAGTCTGGTGAATGGTGATGGGTTTTGCTATTGTATTATAATTGAGCTTTAGAATTAAGTTTGTTAAAAGCACCAGGTATAAAGATTTCCCTAGGCACATCAGGTATCCACAAAGCTCCTGAGTGGTGTTTGTTCTCCTTTGCAAGGGCCCTGTGGAGGATTACAAACACTTCTCTTTCTTTTGTTTTTTTAAGCTAGAAGGGGGACTTGTGGACACTGCTGAAGGCCTAGGCACATTTCAGCCAGGCCTTTTTCTCAGGTTCTGAGTCTTTTTCTCAGGCTGTGAAACTTTCTCAGCTGCAGCCAGGATTTTTCCCAGGCTAGAGACCTTTTCTCTACTGTAAACAGAAGAGAAAGAATCATAACAGAGATAAACACCTGCTGGATCTATAGGAAAGCCAGGGAGAAGAGGTGTCTCTTTCTCTGTCCAATGAACTGTCTGTATTCTGTTTTTCATGAGCTATCTTATTTAAAGCCATGGCTTCCTTCAATAAATTGCTCTTTCTTGCACCAAGTAAGAGAGTGTCTTGTTGCTGTTTTCTCTCACCGCTCCGTAACCTTTCATACGGCAGCAGTGCATGGTTAACAGGAAGGCTCACAATGGCACTCAGGAAGACTCAAGAATATTTGAATTAATGGTGGGGAGCATTAGAAAAATCTGTTGTATAAACAAGGTCCAAGAGTATTGTATTATAAGGTAAACAATGTCTCATGTACCTTTACAAGGAACAAAGCCAAATGAAATTATAGTTTCAGTTGAATCTTAAACCATAATTTGACTGATTAGATAAGGAAATATGCATTAAAACTTTTAAATATCCCTGTTGTCGTTGACAAGGAGTCACTGAAAGTTTGTACAGCGTCTTGAAGGATGGTGTGTTTGCCCAGGTACTTATTTGAAGTAGATGCAATAAATAAGTTTGGTAGATTGTTCTGCCATGTTTGTCATATTCGAAATTTTTGAAGAATTTGACTCAGTGCCCTCTGTTGACCCTTCAGAGACCTTAAATGATCATACTGCAAGTGTCCCACACACACACACATAATTACACGATCTTGCAAGCAGTGATGCATTTCCAAAGAAGGAAGTGCTGTGATGCAACTTGCCAGAAGAGTGGCTCTGATCTTATCTGGCACAGAAAAAAAACATGAAGTTAGGAATAAATGGGTACTAATCCTGACATGTTTGGGGTGCTCTTCTGCAGAGCACCTTCATTTTAGAGATCTGAGAAGTACAGAGGGAAGTCGCACAATATGGGAACTTATCCGTAGCAAGTGGTGTGATGCCTGCAGCTGACTTGGTCTTTGAGAAAAATCTGGGGTGAGCTCAGGTCAGTGGTAAAAGCATTCCCAGGAGAACAAGGGCTTTTCCCCTAAAAATCAAATGTATGGGATGTTATACCACATGACTTTTTAATGGAAAGGATTGAAGAAGACAACATTCCTGAAAATTTTGTCCTTCCTGAGGATAGAATAATACTTTAGACTGTTAAGCAACACCTTCTAGCTTTAGGCAGATGGTGGTTGGGCTGAGTGTTTCAATGCCCTTTCCAAGGCAAGTCTCTTTCT
The DNA here is from genome assembly GCF_029582105.1 of Oenanthe melanoleuca. Lineage (NCBI taxonomy): Eukaryota > Metazoa > Chordata > Aves > Passeriformes > Muscicapidae > Oenanthe > Oenanthe melanoleuca. The sequence goes on along the minus strand of NC_079335.1, from coordinate 104,481,639 downwards.
AGATGCTTTAACACCAAAAAACAAAGGTCAGCAACTCTCCTGTAAAATCTGAAATGGGGTTCTGGGCCATGGGCAGGGAGGAGGGGGAAAAGCCCTGTGGGTTGGGCAGGGACAGCCAGTCCCAATGGTGCTCTCAGAGTTCTGGAGTGGTTTTTTTTCCAGTGCTGGACCCCCAAATTCAAGAGGGGTGTAGGAAAATGGTCTGGCTCAGGAATTCCAGGATGGCAGGGGCCTAGGAGGAGAGACGGAGGCTGGTTGGAGACAAGGAAGGCTCAGGCTGACCCAATAAGCCCTGGAAGGAGTTACAGAGGCAGCATAGACATGGCCAGTATTAAACAAGGCAACAGGCACAGTCTGTCTTAGGACTTTCAAACTGGCCATCAGGGGAAAAAAATGTCACTAGGAGGTTAGTTGCCTGTATAGGCAGCAGAGTCTCTGGCCATGGAGGTTTTCAAGACTCAGCTAGACAGTGACTCAATCTAGTGTTGGTGACCATCCCATCTGGGCAGACAGATGGATTTCCTGTGACTTAGGGGCTAGTTTCCCGGTCACCACCATCTATAATTGGAAACTGGCTTGAATTTCTGCCCCCATGTTTAGCAGTTCTCATTAAATCCTGCTGTGCCACAGAAAGGAGGTTCTTCCTTGAGGCACCATGCAGACCTAGGCTGCCAGAGGCTTGTACTCTACCCACAGAAAACATAATGGACACTTGTGTGTGCATTCATAGCCTGAAAACAAATTTATCAAAGGAGAAGGACTCCGCGAAATGCTTAGCGAATTTGAGCCATTGCTGGTTGAGGGGACAGCCAGGTGGATGCAATGTTAGTGATGGCTCACAGGGCTGGGCAGTGTTGACCAGCTGTAGCACCCCAGCATGGGGTGCCCAGAGGGATGACTGGGAAGCCTGGACCTTGTTTTACTCCATCCTGTGACTGCATCCAGCACCACAGTGACCCGTGGCCAGGAGCAGCACTTGGCATGCACAGGAGACTGTTTGCCCTGGGAGCAGCCAACCAGCCAGCCATGCTATTCACTCTCCAATGAAGTTTTTTTGGTTTCTGACTGTTTAATAACATTATTAGTAGTTTCAATTTTCCCTTAATGTTTAAGGAAGGGTATCTGTGAGTGGCTGTACCAATTGCCAAGATTTCCTAAGTAGCTCCCTTCATGCCTTTGAAGTCCTGAGGGATTGCTGGTGCTGGTTAAAGCCTGGGGAAGTCCTGGGTGGGGCATCCCACTCCCATTTGCTGGGGGGTGATGATGCACACTCTGCTTAGCCCTGAACAGTTTTGCACGACACAGAGGCTCCACTGCACCCTGAAGGGATAAATCCATGACAATGGAAATAAGCAAGAGGGAAGGACTGCAAAGAGTGGTAGTAGGTGCGGCACTGTAGATGATGCTACCGCTTTTTGTACATTTTGAACCTGTTGCTCAGTCTCACTTGGCTCAGAGGTCACTATAAGCCTAAGAGAGTTGGGGCTGGGGCTCGAGCATGTGGGTGGCTCGGGTCCTCCCTTGGCACAAGCAGAGCATCTCTGGTTCTGCAGCGAGAGGTGAGAGTTGGACAGCTCTGCTTGGCACTGTGACCTGCAGTGTGCGATGTCTGAACAGCAGCCAGGGCTTCAACCCTAATTGCTTTCAGTAAATTAAGGCAACACTTAGGGAGAAATGAGGAGTGCCCCAGGGAATGATGAGGCATACAAATACATTTTCCGATGACAGTTGGCTGTTTCCTCATCCAGATAGGAGGTAATTTAAGTGGACTATTCCCTTCAGGACACTCCAGAGTTACGTAATCACAAGCACGATTCTGCCAGGAACCAGTGTTGCATGAAAATGCTTCCTAGAAAACCCTGGTGGTCATGGAGTGGAGCATCATGAGCTGCTGTGAAGGACAATAGCCTGGACCCTGTGACGAGGAGTGGGTGGGAGTACGCTGTCTTGGTGGCTTTTCAGGGCAAATAGCCACAGATCCCTGGGCTCAGTCAGTCCCACCATACCTGGAGACTGCCGCTTGACAGATGCATTCAGGGATGGGACAAAGCCTTTGCACCTGCTGTGATTTTGGTCTGCTCTGGTACAGCACATGAGCCAGATCCCCAGCACTGGTGGCACCATCTCCAAATTGCAAACCTTGGTTAGGAAGCTTTTCCCTTCCCACCACGTGACAATTTCAGTTGCAGTGCTGGCTGGCGGGAATGCAGCATGGCTCAATGTGACCTGTAGTCTGTAGACCATGTACATCTTGATGTATATAAACACACACCTACACAGAGAGGTGGGAGAAGCTGTTACACCTCCCCTGCAGAAAGAAATGTTACTCGAATACCCTGGCATGCAAGTTTCTGTTTTCTCACTTAGACATTTGCAACCAAACACATATCCTGTAGGTGGGAAGGTATTCTTCAAGTATTTTCCTTGTTCGCTGGAGCTGTTTTTAATACATGAATAAACTATTTTATCCCTGATTCAATATTTGTGCTGTTGATTTCCTTGCCCTTACCATTTATTTTTGCAGCCCTCTTTTGCTTTATTTTTCCTCGTACTTTTTCATATTGTTTGCTTTAGGTGTAGGCTGTGGCTGTGTGTTCACACTGCAATCAGTCAGCGTGGTCATACATGCAAGCAAGTTAATGGGTCAGTGGTAGTAGGGTGGATACAGCCCGGGAATAACTACACCCACTTTGTTGGACCCTTTCCAAATACACACTGTAGGTTATAGGATAGCATGGTGAGGGGGTCCTCCCCATTTCAGGTGTCTGGATGGGATGAAGGTGTGAGGAGAGAGTTAGCAGGCTAGGGCCATTCAGACTGCAAAAGAGACCGTGGTGCTTTGTAATAGGTGCTGAGAAGACCCTGAGTTGCATGAAGAAAGTAAGCTGGTATAATGGAGAAAGTAAGCTGTCAATTATCTCCTCTTCCATGACGATGGGAGCCCCAAAGGAAATCAGTAGGCATCAAAGCCAAAGGAACTTCCTCTTCTTGCAGTGTGTCATTTGGCTGAGGGACTTCCTGCAGGAAGCAGCAGAGGCTAGCTGGCTCATCAGGTTCAAAAAGTGGGAAAAGGTTTTTTAAAAAGCTACTGTCAGGAAAAGATGACATGATGGAGACCTTTCTTTTATTGCATAAAATTGTGAAGTATTTTCCCAAGAAGCAGAAGTACCTCATGCTGATTACATAATATCTCAGCACTGGTGTATTTCTGTGCTTCTGCTGCAACAGTTAACTAGAACTGAGGGTCAAGAAGTCATATTACTGAAATTCCAGATTCAACCCTCACACGATGTTGCTCCATATATCTAGACTGATATTGAAATTTTGCCTTTTGCACCTCAGCCAGGAAAGGGATCTTCAAAAATATTTTAACATCATAGCATTTTGGCTTGCCCTTAAAGCAGCTCTCTCATTTTTCAACAGCCTAAAACCTCAGGTTTTGGGCCCACAGAACTTCTCTTTCCAGGCAGGGAGAGTGTTTTGCCTGAATAGCCAAAAGTCTATGTTTGATATATGTGGAGGTATGGTGTCTGTTTGATCTCTGTCTTTGCCTTCTTCAGGAGCAGAGCCCTTGGGTGGTGCTGGTTTGAGCACAGGGTGATACAGTTTTCATTCCTTCTGCAGGTAGATTCCCAAAGACAGTCACTTATATCCCTAACTTAGGTCCAAAAAGCCTCTTTCAGTGTTCAGTTAGAAGGAAGGAGTTGGGGTTCCATGACCCTTGTGGGTCCCTTACAACTCAGGATATTCTATGATTTCATGATTCTATGAAACAGTGGAACTTCCATAATAATTATACTGGCATCAATCACTTCTCTGGTATTTGCCTGTGAGAAACTCATTACCAGGTATCTGGGGCCAGATGACTCGGAATCAGTTAAGATCTGGGCTTGGCCATCTTGCATCAATCCCTGACGTCCGAATGCCTGCCACAAGTTGGCTCATGTTGGAGTAGAAGTGAATCTGCCTGCTGGATACACGGGATGCCCTGTGGGCACAGACCACTGTCGTGGTCCATGGTCGAAGTATGCAAGTGTGAAGTGAATCAAATCAATGCTTCTTTCAGAGTAACAGCAGCACTGGCACATCAGGATCATTGTGTGGATGTAATGCATCTCAACACTAGGACATTCCTAAAGACTGAGGTACAGCTTAATGAAATTGTGAGAGCAGGACTGACATAGCACCTCAAATCCAGCTCAAAAGAAATAGATCAGATCATCAGCTGTTCTCCATCTGAGCTTTTTTTGCCTTTGACACCCCCAAGATTTCTTACTACTTATCATTCCCTAGGCTGTGATTCAGGCAGGACTCAACACCTCCTAGGTGGTGCACATGGGAGCAGTCCTGCTGTGGTCAGTGGAGGACACCTTCTCACTGTGGTGTGCCTCAGAACCCAGACTGGGGCTGTGTCCCTGCCTGCCATGCCAGATGCACTGCTCACCCTCTGACACCTCAGAGCAGCCCCGTGGGAAGTATGAGAGGATGAGTTCACCTATCCAGAGCACCGAAAAGGAAACCTGTGCTGTTTTTGATCTGTTATTTATTTTGAGTGTTACTCTGACTAGACGTAGGAAAAACACTCCGACAAAACAAAAGCAACTTGAAGCCTTAGGTGTTTATGAAAAATGTAGCTCAGTAAATTGCTGTTATAAAAGACAGCTTCTCATGGGGTTGCAAATGAATGAAAATGTAAAGCCAAGGATTTGTCTTTCCTACTTGGCATCAATACCTGTGGTCATGCTCTGGAAGTTTGACTTGTTTTGTCATTTTTGATACACAAAATAAGCAAAACCTGAGACAAAGGGCAAGCTTTGTAAATAGGGGAGCAGCCACTGGGGAATTTATTTTATTTGTTTGTGTTTTATTACCTTCTTGTGCCAGCTAATAAGGTGACCTTGCAACAGACAGATGCAGATAAGACTGACCGCCTCTGTTGTCTTATTTTGCAAGCTGGGAAGTAAGTTGCTGAAATTATTTGAAATAGGGAGATAGCCTATAGAAGAAAAAAAATCTCCTGCTACTGTTAATTAAAGGAGTATAGTTTTATGGGACAGATCAAAGTGATTATCTCTTTTAACTGTATGGGGGTAAAAAAATGAAATTAAAATGGGCTGGTATTTTTCACTGGTTCACCAAGAAGAAAAAAAACATGATGCTGAACCATAGCCAGCCACTCTGACTGGCAAAGACAGAAGGAGATTTGCTTGTAAAGACAGAGATCACCTGTTAGCAACATGAAAACACTTGAAACTGCATCTTCTAAAAACATTCCTGTAGTTTAAGCTGAAATTCCTCTTTTCAGACCTTGCCAACAACTCTTGGAGAGTATTATAGAGTTCAATGGCCTTTCCTGGCAGGGCAAGCTCGTACGAGCCAGGGGCGGGAGGTTGTGTCAGGAGCGTGGTACCATGTGCCACGTTTAGTTTTGTTTAATTGAGATACTGCTAGTGTGTAGAGAAAGATAATGGGAACAGGCTAGATCAGCAGCTGCACGAAGCAAAAGCGGAACTGAAACCATGCCCCGGTGGCCAAACTCCCTCCCTCCCCTTCCAAGGAAAAGGTAAGCCGTCTTCCAAGATGCAGGAGGTTCATGGCAGGGCAGAACCCACACCTGTGGGATTTTTACAATCTTTCCTTGAACTCTGAGGTTTAAAGTGAGGGTCAGGACATGCACACTGTTGAAATCAAGGTTTTGCAAAACTCCACAGAGGTGGAAGTATGACTGTCCCTGGTGAATACATGCCCTGCTTCCCTTGCTTACCCTCCAGCACACATCTAGAAAATTTTTTTTCAGAAGCAAAGTGTTACCATAATAAATCTGTTCCTGTTTGCAAAATTTGTAATTTTGCTGTAGGACTATTACGTCAACACAATTTAAGATGCCTCCAACCAAGCATAGAATGATGTATCAAACACGTTGAGACTAGATTAGGAAGCTACTGTCAGTGACTTTAGCTGATGTGTTTAAGTGGAAAGCAGTAAGATACATCATAAATGTTACATGCATTACTGGTTATGTTGTTGTACTGACATTCCGTGTATACTTTACTTCTTCCCATACTGCTTCTAAACAAAAATGTCTTTCACCCTCTAGGAGGAAGGAAATGCAGAATAAAAGCAACACGGAAAGGTAAACCAGGGCTGCAGTGTTTTTGTCAGTAGTGAAATATGTAGTTCCAGCGCATTGTCTGGTGCTGAATAGTGGGTGATGCTCCATCTGCTAAGAACATTGGTGGTTCAGATGTTCTTGCAGATGTCCTGCAAGATTATGGATGTGTGCTGAACCCTCGGTGCCCTGTGGTGCCCTAGTCATGCTCTCAAGCAAGGACACCCAACATACACCTGCCAGCAAGCAGTGACATGCTCGGAGGGTGGCATCTGCTAACTCAGCTCCTCGTCTGCACCGAGGAAAACAGTCCTTCCAAAGGAAATACCTACTTAGCTAAACCAGTGGAGAAAAGTCGGTGCCTTTGAAGGCTTCCTCAGGGAGATCCTCTTTAGGAAGAACCTACACTTAGACATGGCAGCCTTGCAAACAGAATTCTACTTTGCTGAACCCTGGGCTGCTGCCATCAAGGGAGGCATCAGGAGGCTGAGGCTGCTCCCACAGCTGAGCCACTTCTACATTTCTGGGTGTATCTCTTGTATCTCTTTCTGGACACTGTGCCCATGTCACTGGTGGCCTGTATACCACCAGCTCTCCTCTCTGTGGTGTAGACTCATCTCTCCATTTTTGGTCACCAGTGGGGCATGTGGGGTCTAACCATGTCCTGGCAGAGACCTTTGGCAGAGCTGTCAGCAAAGAGTAGCCAGCAAACAGCTCCTGTTCCACCACATTTCTTTCTCCTCCTGGATATAGCCTGATTCTCCTCTTTCCCACTCAGTGCTCCCACTGGGCTATGTCCCTTGATGTCCACCTCATCCTGTGGGGAGGGGGCCAGTGCTAGGATCCTTCAGCTTTTCAACTCACATGTATAAATGCTGAATTTTAGCCCACAGCTCCAAGTATTTCAGTCCCAAATGTGATGACAAAAACCTCATTAACTTAAAAGAATATTAGACTGATCCTAATAGGAAACTCTGTTCTCGTAGGGACTAAATGTTTGTGGGCTTTCTTGTAAAGTTAGCCATGGAGTTGCAGTCCTGGTGACCTGGATATTAGGGCATAGGTGAATTCTTGTTACTCACCTAGCCTGTGATTTTACTATTTGTCAGTGAAGGGTCTGTCCACTTGTCATCTGATTGTGCAAATTCACCTTCCATGTGAGTTGGGATTTAAGTTTCGCTGTTTTTCAGGGTCTGACTATGTGCAGAGGGAGTTGTAGTCTTTTTTTTTTTTTTTTCCTCGGGAACTTCCTTTCTCGAAACACCACCCCTTGGCAGTGGACCTGCTGACACCTCAGAGCAAGACACAGATAAAAAGGGCAGCCTGTCTTCCTTCTCCACACTCAGAAGTAAGTGGCAGAGACTACTCAGGAGCTTGGGAGCTGCTGGCATTGCAAGCATCTCAGATAGAAACTCTGATAAGAACCATGTTCAGCAATACTGGTGAGTTTTTAATGCTTAATATTATATGTCAGGTGTGAAGTTTGGCAAGTTCCTGCAGGGAGGATGATGGCTCCAGAGGGTCTTACCCCTCTCATTGCCATGGGTGACCCCTTCAGGAAAGAAGTTTTGGTGCCAGAGCTGCTCACAGGGGATCAGTTTGCTCTGGCTGTGCAAATTCTGCTTTTGACAGATTGGTAAACTAACTGCAAGACACAACTCATTTTTCATCACTGTTCTTCAAACTGTAGACATGTGGTTCTGTCAGTGATAATTGGAAGGAAATGCAACTCTTTTAAACTTGTCCCACATCAATGTTAAAATTATTTCTTTCTCCCAGGCTATGTTATCATGTAGATTATTGCTCTTTAGTAATGGCTGATAACATCTGATGGAAGTTGCAAAATAAGGAGTTTTTTTATGGGTTTGAGCTCTCTCCCATGGCTGTCTAGCCTGCACTGTTGTCAAGAAATCCTGTACCTACCTAGAAAGGTGCCTGGGTCACTCCTGCAGCAGCTGCTGAAGCAGCATCACTGCCCAGCCCAGCCCCAGAATGCCCAAAACCCCTGGGGTTTGGGATGTAGCTGAGCAGATGCACATGTGGATTGGGTGGTGCCTGCAGGAGGGGAGGGGTCTTTTGACACTGATCTGAGTCCCTCAACTTCAAACCTTTGTACTCTGAGCGTGAGTGAGCTGAAATTTTCCAGGAATCTTGGACAGCAGCATCATTAGGATGTGATCTCACATCTCTGGGATGTGCATGAGTGTTTGCCTGGAGGCTGAGCAAAAGTCAGGAGTAAATGCAGTTATCCAGATTTGGTTCTCTCTTGAAAAATTTCAGTTCCCATCCCAATTCTCGTCTGTCCTTCTGAGCAGCCCTTGTTTCCCCTGAAGCCAGACATACTATACATACCCTGCTCTATATAGGTTTTTTAAACCCATCACCTCCTCATCATAAGGGAAAAAAGGCCCCACATATTTACCAGTGCCAAGGCCTCATATGCCCATCTTTGATTACCTTTCTCTAGAAGCTCTAAACATCTCTCCAGGCAGGCAACAATGCAATGGGACTTGTGGGTTAGCATAGGAAGAGGCTCTATAATGGATAAGTCATGGAACTAGGAGACAAAATACTGCCTTGATTTTTTTTCTATTAAAAAAGAAGGAATCTGACAGCATTGGAGGTTTTGGGTTTGCTTCTGGCCTGGCCCAGGAGTGAGCACAGACAAGACTGCCTCTCGCAGCCTGAGCCTCTGTCCTGTGAGTGGACGCATGCCAGGTATACTCAGCTCTTCTGTAAATCATTAATTTCCGTGTTGGCAAACCAAGGTTCCTGCAGGCAGGTGTGTGGGGGCTCAGCTCTGTGCCCAGGGCAGGAAGGCAAAGCAGCAGTGAGGGTTGCCCACAGAAGATGAGCTGCGGCCAAGCCCCCTGGGATGTGGTGATGGGTGCGCCACTGGCTCACTCTGAAACATTCCTTGGCACAGGACACTGTGCCAGTCAGATCACAGGATGTCACAGGTGTGTTTGCACAAATAAATGTAGCACAACTGACCGGCAGTGCTGAGTGGAGACAGGTCTTTGGCACAGTGCTCAGCACAGTCAGGCCATATTCCAGGGCAGCTATTGTCAGTGAATCTTCCCTGTGCATCCTCAGCAGAAGTTGACAGCACTGGTGATGTCCAGAAATGGGATGGATATGCAGTCCCTAAGTTAAGAAGTGTTGGAAGGATGGATTTCCTAGGGCCCTTTCCCATAGCTATTCTATGTTTTCAACTCGCACATCCCTTTGCAGCCTTCTCCCACGACCATGGCTTTCTGGTATCTTCTCAGCCCAGCACCGGGCTTTTCCATGAAGAACAAGGTTGAGCAGCTGTAGTCTTTGGAGATTTCTTAATGCTGAGGAAGATGCACTTCCTCTTTATCCTCAAGAGGATTAAGCAGCTAGCTCCAGCTGAATTTTTTTTTACATAAATGCACACACACCCCATTGCGCAAAACATCAACCCAAGGCTGGCAACTGGCACACAGCAAGCAAACAAAAAGCACTCAAAGATTAGGTTGGTTAACAAAAGATACTGGTAAATTTCATGTAATTAAGATAAATATGGTTTATATATTTACTAAGAAATACACAGAGGTAGTAGTCTGGTGGGAATCCGTGGGTGTTTACTCAAGGCTGCAGTTGCTGCACAGCACAGGTTGCAGTAGGAAGTGTGCCCTGGGACTAGCCCTGCATGTGGCATCTCTCATGCCACACCAGCTACCAGCAGATTCCAGCCTCTTCGGTGTTGGAGATGGCTCTTGTTGATACTCAAATTAACATGGTTGCCAGGTACCATGCAAATCTGTCAAGACATTTGGTGAATTAATCTCTTCAACCATTATGCTTTTGACTTGCTAATTTCAAAGTTAGCGTAAGCCGTTTTTGCCTCTCCCATGTCTTCATCTGAATCACTCATGAGAATAGTGCTTATGAGGTATTGTTACTCCCTACTGTTCACACAGACTTCATCCTTTGAGGATATTTAATGGGCAAGTACAAGACAGAAAACGCTCCCACAGCACAGCCACATTCCAGCATGCTCCGGATTTTCCTGTCACAACTGGGCAGCCTGCCAAAGCCTGGTGCAGTGACCCCCAAATCTCCATCATCATTCAAAGCTGAGGGCTTTCTTTTTGCTCAAGTGTCTCACTGGGTTGTGCCTCTTAGAGCTCCACTCCTATGCCACAGCCCTGAACCACGAGCCACTGGGCACAGAGATGCTGAGGCTTTTCCTGGCCCTGCTCCCATCCAGAGTTGCAGGAGAGGAGTCAGTCATTTTAAATACTTTGTCTTAAAAATCAGCTGCTGTGTTGGGAATGAAAGGGAACAAGGCACTTGCCAGGGATTCTTGCTGGGGAGTAAATCTGTGCTGAAGCCAAATGGGAAAAGCAGCAGTTGTTATGAAGGGAGGCAGCGCTCTGTGGTGAGTGTTCTACAGCAATCCATCCAGAGCAGGGACAAGCTCCTGCCTTGCTCTCTGACTATCTGGCCCTGAGCTGCTGCAGCATGATTTTGCCTCCTCCTCCATCCATGTCTGCCAAGGGAGTCTGAAGTTCACCTCTTTTTTAATGTTGTTTTTAATTTAATTTTATTTTATATTGTCTTATTCTAGATGACTTGTTACTCTAGATATTTTGATGACTCACAGGGCTGCATTAAGAAGAAGAAAACTGTCTTTACTATGAAAATTACTATCAATCTCTTCTTTTTCCTTTCTACTTTTCTCCTAATGTCCTTCCAGAGATGAGTCTGATGGTCACTGGGATTGACTTTCTGAAGAGCCAGAACACCCAGCAGCACCACACGGATGGGTACAACGTCAAGAACCTGGTGGTGCGGCGCGGGCAGCCCTTCCTCGTGCAGGTCAGCCTCAACAGGGAGCTGAGGCCCGCCGACAAGCTGTCCCTGCGCTTTGGCATCGGTAAGGAGTCCCTCTGCGGCACTAGGCAAGGCCAGAGAGCCCCGGGAGCATCCTCCTCCTGGCACTGCACAGGCGCTGCAGACCTGTACAACCCTCACACATATTGTCTTGGGTTTGTTTCTAGGTGAAAATCCAATGAGAAACAGGGGGAGCCTGCTGTCGCTGAAGCCGGAGCGGGAGGATTTCAATGGGTGGAAAATCTCTGTTGTTAAGAAGGATGGCAAAGAGGTAGAGCCTGTGGGCAAGGAGCCCAATGTCCAGCACCAAGCCCATCAGAAGCTACAGAGCAAAGCATCCTCATACCCCTGTCCCACTTTCCCTTAGCCCTATGGTTTTAGATGGACAGCAGCCTTGTCCTGCTTGGTTCATTGCTCCCTCCATGCACATGCTTTGCCCTATCCCACTGCCTTCCCCTTTTCCCTGCAGGGATCTCCATGGCCCCCAGCCTTGCTACTCATGCCAGTTCTGTGGCACCATGTTTGTGCCATGCCTGTGGCCATGGTGGGATGTCCCTCATGCCCTCTCTCCTTGTTGTCTCCTCAGTGTCTCCTGTCTGTCACCAGCTCGCCCAATGCCCCTGTAGGAAAATACAATCTGCATGTGAAGACTGCAACTAACATTTACAAGCCTGAAAATGGTGCAATCTACCTTTTGTTCAATCCTTGGTGTGAAGGTGAGTGGTCCTGCAACTGGGAGTGATAATGACTCTTACCAGGGATTGTCCCAGATGGAATTTTGCCTCATATTTTCCTTATTTTCTTACATACATTGCTTTTTCCTCATAAAACACTGTAAGCAGCATCCTCGTGGAGCCAGTGGGAAGCTGGGCAATAGCAATGAGCCAGCTTCTCATTGGATATTCTCCAGTGCCAGGACATAGAGGGACATCTATCTGTCATGTCTATTTGCACTGCTGCATCATCCCTCTCTGTTTCCCTGAGCCAGCCAAAGATTAACTGAGAGAACTGGGTTGGCTTAAGATCCAGGAAAAGAAAAAATTTAAAAATTATTTGCTTGGTAGGTAGGCATCAGTTCCCCAGTTCTCTCTGCTGTCTACTAGTACTCTACAGTGTTCAGAAATAAAATTTTTGGAATAATAAAAGAGTGGTCACACAGCAATGGACCTACAGGGGGAAATTAAAGATTAGTCTTATAGGAAATTCTTTCATGATAGGAGCAATAAAAATGGGAGTGCTTCATGGTCATCTGTTGGTGTGAATGTTGCAGGTCCTTGATTGTCCCAGTTTAGCTTTCCACAGAAATTTTATATAGGCTGTGCAAACTACCTGATGTCTGAGGGTTTGGGATTTTTTCTCCAGATGATGTTGTCTACATGGCTGACGAGGCAGAGAAGAAGGAATATGTGCTCAACGACACCGGCTACATCTATGTTGGGTCTGCGTACAGCATCTACGACAGACCCTGGAATTTTGGGCAGGTAAAGCACAGCTGTCTTGTCAGCCCTGTTACCCTTCACCCCTTTGGCATGAAGGCCATGAGTAGCTCAAAGAGTTGGAATGACCCTGCCAGCTTTACTGGGAGCACTCACCTTCTCAGAGTAATCCATGTGCCTACATATGTTCCCCACACCACAGGAGAACAGGGTTTCGTGGCACATCTATGGTCAGATCATGTGAGCCCCTGGTAAAGGATGTGGAAACTGGGAACAGGGTATTTCTGATTGAAAAAATTCCCATAAGGAAATGCTCTCATGCAACTGTAGGTGTTGTTAATCAGCTAATGAGACATGGAGAGGACTGATAGGGAAAAAAATCTCACCTGTTGCATCATAGTTGAGAATAAAAAGGGTAAAATTACTGGCAGAGGTTATCACCTTTCAAGTGGTGCCTTCATTGACAGCTGTGTGCAGGACACATCAGCCACTCTCTCAGGAAGGGTGTTCCTGCAAGCTGCCTCTGAGATAACTCCAGAGGAGTGGAATGTCGAACTGACTTGGGCTAAAGATAAGAGGTGGATACCAGAGCAGATTTGCACCCTGTAGAAAGCACACAGGCACCCAAGCAGAGTATCCTGCACCCTATCCAGACAGAAATCCTCACCAAAAAATGTTCAAATCTGGGGTTTTTTTCCTGTTTGTTTTGTTTTGTTTTGTTTTGTTTTATAAGTCTACGATTTTTGCAGGATATCTGCAGAATATATAGCCAAGGTGTTCACACTGTTGCCTTCACACAAAAGGTGCCAAAAGGCATCATCTGTAGGGCTGTGACTATCCTAATATTTATTCTGCTGTTAAGCAGTGAGAATTGATATTGATATTCTGACAAGCTTCATTGGATCAGATGTTTGACATCTTTCTGAACTAGACCTCAGGGAGCTTTATCAACAATTGCTAATTAGGAATCTTTGCTGTAATAATTAGCATTTACGTACCTTTCTTTTTTTCCAAGGTTCATTTTGTACTATGTCAATAGACTACATATCAGCAGACATCTTAAATTTTCATTACTCTTGTGAGTAATTTGCAGAGTTGCAGAGAGATGACGTTGGTGACTGTGCACAGGAGTAAAGATTGCTGGGTCGGGTTCCAACTGTGTTTGCAAGACACTCGAGACAGGGTTTTGTCTTCCAAGGCTGAGTTTCATTTTAGTCCTTCTTTGGAGAGAACAGCTTCGGGAGGCCCCACAGCCTTGGAAATTCAGTATCATAAAGGAATTTTAGAAGTTAGAGCTAGTCATAAATTTTCCTCCAAGTACATGTTTTACAGTGACAAGCAAATTCTGTTTTAGAGCGACATATAAAAATATCTCTGTTTTCTCCCCAAAACAGTTTGAGGAATTCATCTTGGATGCTTGCATGTATCTGCTGGACAAAAGCAAGCTCAGCCTGAATGATAGAAGGCATCCTGCAAATGTGTCCAGAGCCATGTCTGCTTTGGTAAGCCTCTCTCAGTGAAGTGCTTTGCCCCTCCATATCTTCCCTCCTCCTTACTTGCTTTTCTTTCCCTGGGACCATGAACATCATTTCAGGAGGCATCTGAAATAGATTCCTTTAGGAAACTGCAAGCAAAGAGACAGAGGCATTTTTGGGTGGAGGAAAGAGTCAAATAAAAATGCAGCATGTTCCCCTCTCCAAAGCTTGCAGTTGTCTCTGTGGTAGTCCTTCCTCATCAGTTGTGTTGGTGGGGCCAACACAAGGGTTGTGTTTTTGCCACCCTTTTGGTGGCACCCTTTTGGAGCCCTATGATTTAAGACAAGAGATGCAGAGTTAATTTTTACTGCCCCGAACAGAGATGCCAGCTCCCTTTAGAAATCCAGGTGGAGGTTTTCTAACCAGGGGAGCCCCCAGCTATCACTAGCAGCCTTGATGGCTCCCACATGGCTGTGGAGCACCTGGGAAGTCATAAGGTGGGCAGAGACCCTGGGGTTTAAGCCTCACTCAGCCTCATCCCTTTATTTTTCTCCTTTGCATGTGTGCGGCTGCAGGTTAATGCCAATGATGACAACGGAGTCGTGCTGGGAAACTGGTCAGGGAATTACATCAATGGAACATCCCCTATGGATTGGATTGGGAGTGTCACCATTTTGCAGAAGTACTACAAAACCAAGAAGCCGGTCCGTTATGGCCAGTGCTGGGTCTTTGCAGGAGTTCTCAATACAGGTGAAAAGTGACCCCCCGCTTTCTCTGACTTCCCAATTACTGTGCTAGTAAGCCAAATTGCTATGCCTCTGAGCAACAGAGGTGGCAGGGTCTGTCTGTAAGGAGGTGCTGAGGGAGCCAGGACTGCTCAGCCAGAAGAGGAGGCTTTGGGGGTCAGATCCTTGTGTGTAAATACCTGACAGGAAGGAGTGGGGCACAGACAGGCTCTTCTCAGTGATGCTTAGTGACAAGACCAGAGGTGAAAGGCACAGCCTGAAACATGGGAGGTTCTGTCTGAACCTGGGAAAATGGCTTTTTTCACTGTGTGGGTGACCAAGCACTGGCACAGGGTGCCCAGAGAGGTCACAGAATCTACATCCTTGGAGATATTCAAAAGCCATCTGGACACAGTCCTGAGCACCTGCTCTAGAGGACCCTGGGTGGGCAGAGGGGTCAGATGAGAGGATGCCCACCGGTCTGAGGGATTTTGTCACCTTGTATTTTGTCTGTCTGTGCTGCAGTCATGCGTTGCCTGGGAGTGCCATCCCGCTGTGTGAGCACTTTTGATGCTGCCCATGACACAGAGGAGAACCTGAGAGTTGACATTTACCTGAACGAAAAAGGAGAAAAGCTGAACTCATTGTCCTTCGACTCTGTCTGGTACTGCCAAATGGGGCTAACACTTCCTACACCCTGTGCTGCCTATGCAGTGCCCCATTCCCAGCCCCAGCAATTCCCATGAGAATTTCACTATTGTCTGGGGTTTGTTTCCCAGGGCGGGGGGAGAGAGAGAGAGAGAGAGAGAGGGAGAAAGCCAGGGGTTTCACAGGGTTACCCACAAATTCCCATTTAAATCTGCCCTTACTAAAGGATTAAGGGAGGAGATCATGACTCTTCAGGCTGTAACAACTCACTCCTTTTCTTTCCAAACCAAATGCACGCAGGAACTTCCACGTGTGGAATGATGTCTGGATGAAGAGAACAGACCTGCCCAATGGGTTTGATGGCTGGCAGGCAATTGATTCAACCCCTCAGGAGCAAAGCCAAGGTAGGAGCCTAGAAAGGCTCTTCTGCAACTGCTGAGAGAGGCAGGGACATTTTGTGTGAAAAACATGCTTTCCAGTCAGCAAACCAGGTATTCCTCATGCACAGCTTTATGCACTAGGGCAGTGACACTCTAAAGCAGCAGGTCTCACTCCTGCCACCTCAGCCCAGAATGGAAGGAACAGCATTTCTTGGCAGGCAGAAAACCAGCCTTGTGGGAACATGAGTGTTGTTTCAGGGGTAGAGCACATCTAAGTCATTGGGGTCATGAGTCTGTTAATTGGTAGATGAGAGGAGTGGCCACCAAAATTGGTAACTACACTCCCTGCACAGGTTCAGGGAATTTGAGGGTGGAATAAAACCAAAAGGTTAATCCTCAGGGAAGTGCAGAAAGTGGAATATTGCCTAGAGATCAAACACAGGTGTCTGGACATAGACTTCATAACCTGATACTGATATTGGCTAAGGAAGAAACTTCCTAAGACAATTTTGAAATATTAGAAAGCAGGTTTTCATTATTGCAGCACACTGGACACCTAGAGGATATCTCCTCTAATTGGGTGTATCATGAAATTTTACAGCAAGGTATTTATTCCATCATGATCATACATATTTATTAGAGTGTACTGCCTGGCTAATATATAAACATCACTTCTAGAACTAATTTGCATCCATCTGCCTCTTAGTGGAAGGCCTTCTATGGTTCTGGAGGGTCATCCAAAGGGGTCCCTGGTAGTCATACTCACTAAGTACCCCCAGCATTACAGGTGACCTTGCCTTGAACTTCTCTTAGGGCATGTGCTATTGTTTCTTATCATATAACATTGTCACAAAAGCCCCTATATTTCTCATTATCTGTTTATCCACTGGTTCCAGCTACATTTAGCCTCCTGTATGGCTACTTTTACATTCTTTTATCTACTTCTTTGAAACACATTGACCTTGTTGGACAAGGCATGGTTATGTCCCACCAAACCAAGCTGTGGCTTTCTAACGCTAAAACTATCTAAGTGAGGGGAAAAGCTCCTATCAGACCTTGGTCATCTATAAAACATTGCCAATCAGCTGTGGGATAAATGAGAGATTTTGGAGTTCATTACTGAGTTGGAGGACTGTCTACTGCTAAGTGTTAACTGCCGTGGCCACAGATTCCTGCCTGAGTGTGGAGCAAAAATTGGAGTCACTGCTGGTGCTTGGAAAATCAGCTAGTATTGAATGCTCTTTCCAGGTCGTTTCCAGTGTGGCCCCTGCCCGGTGAAGGCTGTCCGGGAAGGAGATGTGTATTTGCCCTACGACAGCAAGTTTGTGTACGCGGAAGTGAACGCTGACAGAGTCTACTGGGTCGTCAAGAAGGTGAACGGCAAGGACAAGTACTTCAAGGTTGGCACAGAGACCCAAGAGATCGGCAAGAACATCAGCACAAAAGCTGTGGGGCAGAACAGGCGGGTAGACATCACCCGGGAGTACAAGTACCCCGAAGGTAACAGCCCCCATCCTCTAAGGCAGTGCCAAAGAGGAGACCCCCATCATGCAGGTCACCCCATAGCATGTGCTGTTTCCAGGAGAAAACTGCAGGAGTAGCTGCAGTGGCCAACTCAGTGTAAGGCCTGGAGACCCTCGGGAGGCAGCACTGCTCCCAGGCATCCTCATGCCCACACTGACACCTATAGGCTGCTCTTCAGGGACACGAGTGAGCTTGCAGGCAGTGAAAGAAATGGGCTGAGTGATGAACTTAGTCATCATACTGACCTTTGCTTTATTTTTTCATTCTTCTCCATTTCATCTTTCCATTCCCCAAACCATATTGACCAAATAAAAAAAATCCCACATTTTCTCTCCAGTTTTTAAATTTCAGCCATGTTGTCCTAGACTGTTAAACCCTTCTCAGTGAGCAAGGCAAAAATATCAGGCTATCAGGCTATCTAAATATTTAAGAGTATCCGTCCTCTAAATTGCCTCTTCCAAGACATTCATCCAGTACGGAACGTTACAGTTAGATTTGGTGGTAGCATAAACCAAGAAGTTGTTCTGAGCAGAGGCTGGAGGTGGCCTGACATCCTCTGTTTGCTTATCAGCAAAAGCATAAGTAAAGGGAAAATAGCTGTGGGTGAGGAGACTGAGATACAGATGACACCCCTATTTTTCTTCATCCAGGCACCAAAGAGGAAAGGATGTCTATGCAAAGAGCTTACAGCTTCCTACGCCCTTCGGGATTGATGCCTCGTTCAGGCTATGCTTCGACTATACAGACAATGGGCGGGAACGTCCAGCCTTTGATCCTGAAGGAGCCAGTCACCAAGACTGGGCTCCAGCTTGAGATAAACAATACAGAAGCTTTGCATCCTGGCAATCCCCTTGAAATGGCCATCACAGTGAAGATCTCTGCTCCTGGGAACTGGACCGTTGACCTTACTGGCTCCTGCCAGCTGCAGTACTATACTGGAAAAGTTCAGGCCAATCTTGGAACTATCAAGGAGACCATCAATCTTGAAGGCCCATCTGGTAAGCACAGAAAGCTTGCTGTGTTCTGTAGACTAATTTACTGTGGCACTCTGGGATTTGTACTGGCTTCAATATAGACCAGTATATGGCTCTGTACTTTGTGAAGAGCAGAAATTGTCTGCCTAGAACCTACCTCCCTTGTAACTGCATTTGGAAGTCTCAGTTACAGACTGGGATTTCTTTGTAGCAGGGACTGCTCACTGTCTGAACATCAAAGATGTCACCACAGGCTTTGCGTGCATCCATGTGGATCAGATCTCTCACAGGATTTAGATGGCTGGAAATTTCAGCCTTTTTTGTTCTTGTGTTTGCCGCTCTAATTTGAGTGGTGGTGATACTGGTGAGAATTATTTTCTCAATTCTTTGCCCAAGCAAATTCCCAGTTTGCAACTGCCTGGCTGGCTGATCCCTGGAGCTGCTTGCTGCTCTGCTTTGCACATCTTTGAAAAACATGGGTTGCATTTTTGATTCCAAGCAATGTAACTGAAATTTGCTAAACAGGAGACTAATGAGTGATAAATAATTAACAACCCTTGCTGACTCCAAGCATGAATCACTCACAAAAAAAAAAAAAAAATCTTTGCTGCTGATGAGTGCTGAGTGTTTTCACTCGTATACTGTTGCTGTCAAAATGCAGCACGGCAGGACACACAAAGGTAGCCCCATATATACATGCATACATGTATACACTTAGGGAAAAGAACAGGGATTTTTGGTTTTATTCTCAGAAGCCAGGAAGCTTTGCAGCTAAAGCAATACTCAAGCACCAGCACTGCTGACTTTGTGGCTTTTCTGAGCTGCTGGAAGGTTCTCCAGGCAATTAAAGATAAAATCTGAAGTGAACGAAAGCTAGCAATTTTATAGCAAGCAGAGAAACCCTCGAGGATGCAGGCTGACATCTGCTCAACCTCCTGCTCCTCTGCCTTCTCCTGAGTGCCTGGGCAGCCAGGGATCAGGGCTGCAGAGGTGCTGCATGTGAGCCCAAGCCAGTGCTTGTCTGAGCAGGGAGATGGTGGGACTCAGCCACGCTTCCCATGGCCTGCATGTGCCACCTACCACCAGGGATTAGGCCTGAAGGGAAAGCAGGATGGGCTCAGCAAGTATGGCTCATGCCACACCCAGGGACACCAGCCACCAGAGCTGACTTTGCCCCCCAGTTCCTGGGCATGTGATGAAGCATCAAGTTGTGTTTTCTTTCTTGCAGAGATGCAGATCCCCATGAAAATAGCACCTGATGCATATATGAAGACGCTGTCCTCTGTGGAAGATGAAGTGCTCATCCTTGTCACTGCCATTGCCGAGGTCAAGGAAACAAATGACAAACTCACTAAGGAGACTTCAATGAGATTTCAGTATCCCCCCATCACTGTCCAGGTGAGGCAGCTGCCAGCTGGGCTTCTGGGGAACAAGGGTTAAAGCTCTGCTCACTGCAGCACCATGGTGGTGTTAGCAGATTCCCAGGGGGAATCTCCCAAACAGCTGCCTCCTGGGATGTTCAGTTCTTGGCATCTTATTTGGATATTAAACATTCATTTGAATGTTGAAAGCAGCCATGAAATAAAAGCTTTATTATTGTCCCATCTAAAAGGGGAAGGCAGGGGCTGCTGGAGGGAAGGGGATGGGAGAGGACAAGTTGTATAGGGCCAATCTCCAAGCCCACAGCTCTCCCTCCTGAAGGAAAAATGTGTTGAGAAACCAGCTGGGAAAACACAGAGCTTCGGGAGGGTGGAAAGGATATAAAGGGGTTGTCCCCCACCACACTGGCAGTAAGCAAACCTGCAGCAACTCTGGAATCTTTATTACCCCTCTAATCCCCATTCTTTGGTTTGTTTCTCTCTTTCCTCCTCTGCCAGATGCCAGAAATAGCCAAACTGTACAATGACTTCACCTGTGCATTCATCTTCAAGAACAAGCTGAATGTGATCCTGGAAAACTGCAAGCTGCTGGTGGAGGGCTTGGGCATACTTAAGATGACAACTTTTGAGCTGGGGTAAGGAGATGAGCCAATGAAATGACTATGGCAGGACTCTGCTCTGTTTATTACTTTTTTTAATATCCTTGAAGAAGCGGTTAGTGAATTTGGAGTGAGAGGGACCTTTACCAGCTGTGTTTGAAACTGCACCACGTTTGGCCAGAAAGATCCACACAGCAGCTGACAGGCTCAGGGCAGACAGGTATGACAGGGGCTCCCTCCATGCTCCTGCTGTGCTGCCCAACAAGTGTGAACACAGCTGTGAACAGAGCTGAATTTGGTGTTTCAGCAGTATGGGGAAATCTGGGGAAGGTCCCCAGGATCACTGGGACCACCAGGAAGTGCCACCATGCCAGGCCCCATTTGCTGGTCATGAGGGAAGGGAAACACTCACCCTAAACACATGCAGTGACTCTTTCTTTAAGTGAAATCATTCAAAAGGGGCAAATAACCCTAATTCGTGCTGGACTATTTTGGTTTTCCTTTGTCCTTAGGGATATAATGCCTGGCAGGATCGCGAAGTCTGAAGTAATATGCACTCCAACAAGACTAGGAGACAAGAAAATCGTAGCCAAGCTGATCTCAAACCAGATCAAAGGGATCTCTACAGAGAAGGCCATCACCATCACCGAGTAGGATTGGTGCCTTGTCAGCATGCAAATGTTGGCCTTGCTAAATGTATTGTATCATTTGGCACTTCTTCCCTTCTCAATTGCTGCACAGTACTTTTTAAAGTAAAGAGCAAAAATGCCATAAAGCTAAGTGAATTAAACTGGCCTAAGGGCACAGTTGCATTGATTGCAGTAAATTGTGATTCAATAAAGATTGTGAAAAATGACTGTGTGATTTGGTTTGATGATATTGTCACATTGGGATGGCTCAGAATGCACAAGGGGATCTTCCCATCTCAGACCAGGGATTGGAGCTTGTGTTGGTACCAGCTTCAGACAGAGATGGGTGTGAGCCTGGGAAGGGTCAGCAGTGCTGTAGTCCTACATGGAAGGACACACAAGGGGACCTTATTACACCAAGGGCTGCTGTGCAGCTCAAGGAACAATACAAGCAAATCCCTCCTAGGCAATTCCCTCTTCCTCCCAGCTCACCATCTGGGGAATGTACCAGCATGTGCCTTTCCCTGTCTTTAGAACTCAGAAAGAGCAAACCTAGTACAGTCTCCCCAAGCACCATTTTTCATAGATCTTCCCATCCCACTTCTTTTGGGGATTTTCAGAGGCGTTTTTGGAAGAGGTGCCTTCTCCAGCAGTATTCATTACTAGTGCTTCCCTAGAAATGTACAACCTCTATTCTTCCTCTTCCACCCTGAATGCTGCTGGACTACAGGAAGAACCTCAATGCAGTGCACATCAGCAGCTCTTCCAGCCACAGTCACAGTGGAGAAGACAACAGCTGTGCACAGCTGGAGCCCACTGCTGCACTGCACATCCCAGCAACTCCTGAGCCCACCTTTAGCAAGGGATTTCTTTGTGCCACAGCATGGCAGGCAGCAGATTTACACTGGGCTTGCCAGCATTTCCACAAGTAAAGAGGAAATAGGTCACACAGTAGTATAGGGGGTAGTTTATCTGTTTATTTAAAAGTCAAATGTTCAAGCATTAAGGCAGTACAGCGGAAAAAAGAAATTATGACTATATCTGGTTATGTGCCAGCCCATAAAAAGAGAAGAGGGGGGAAAAAAAGAAAGGACTTAAAAGGCAAAAAGGTTTTAAACACTCTCTTGTGTTTCAAAGATTTGGGGGAATCCCAGACAAACACACAGGTGGCTGCCAGGCCACAGAAGGGGGTCAAAGCTGCCCCGACCCTTGCTGCCCCTCTGCCCACAGTGTTGTGTCGCTCCAAGCAGCACAGGGTCCCTGAAATGCCACCTCCTGTGGTGCCACTGCAGGGAGTGGGAGCTCCTCTCCACAGGGAGAGCGAGTGCAGGTCCATGTACATCATGTCCGCAGAGTAGGGAGGAGCAGGTGGTGCTTGACAGATGAAGTATTAGTTCTTTAGACAGTACAAAAGCAACCAAAGGCACAAAAGGAGTTCCAAACAGCAAAAATGTATTTTTTCAAGTGATGTAAATTCCCTATTTGCATAAAAAACCTGCTGTAGAAGACACCAGGTGAGAAGTATGAGAACACATTCCACATATCCCACAACTCTGTCCATCACATATTAACATCTCATGTCAGAGCAGTGATGGGATCTTCAGAGGACCATGTCCCACTGAGCAGTGCAAGGGGAGTATCCTCCCCAGCCCCATAAATTTAGGGCATTACAAGCAGGCTCTCCAGGATGCCTTTCTTAGGATCTGGTGAGCCAGCCAGGACCATAGCAGCATGGTCTGAACATGAAGGCATGCTCTAACAAAGAGCAAGAAGTATGTAGAGGGAAGGGAAGGTAAAGTGAGCTTAGTTTCAATTCCATGAAAATCGTGTTTAGTCTTAAGCTACCAGTCAATCATTAAAGAAGGAAGTTTATACAAAAGCTGTGGATAAAACAGATTTTTCAAACTTGTGATTTCTGACAGCTGACACATTACATTGAGACAGAAAGGAGATACACCAAGGGATACTGGGACTTTGGGAGGGGACAAGGGAGACTGACAGCCAAGAAATACCAGATCTGATTTGCTGGGCATAGGAAGCCACCCTGCCACATCTTGGGGACACCACAGCTGGAGCGGGCTGGCCGTGCTCTGTGTAAGGCCCAGAGACACATCCCTGTCTCATTCAGACAGTAACTGGAGAAGAGGAGATGACTCTTCTGGCTCTTACTCTCCTCTTCACACTATTTTTCTGTTTCCCCTACTAAAAAAAACACCCAGAAATGCCAGCACCTGAGGAACAACAGGAGAGATGGAAAACAGAAGCAAATGACAACTGTTCTCATGATGAAGTGAACCAGGTTTGAGAGTGGAGGAGAAATTAGGCTGCCTCCATCCATGCCTACCCAAAGCCATGTCTCAGAGTAGGGTCCCTGTCCTGAGAAGCATCCCTGGAATGTAGTGCATGAGGGTCTCTCCCAAGCTGACAATCCCTCTCCTCCTGCCTCAAGGTGATTTTTAGCCATGGATTAGTTCCTCCCTGTAGCACCATTCCCACTGCAGACACAGCACCAGAGGCAGGGGTGTTAACTGGATGCAGAGGAGGAGCAGCAAGCCAAAATTAGAAAACACGAGCTAAAAAGGGCTCTTCCTCTTTCAGCAACCCCATTGCTCCCTACAGACCTGTGGATGTCCTTAATGTCCCTTTCCTGTGGGATGCTGACAGAGATGAACATAGGCTAATGCAGAAGGAGGAGACCTTCTTCCCTCAACATCCTGCTGCACAGGGCAAAGACATTCAAGATCTCATGTCTAAATGACATGAGAGGATATCTCATTTCCCCTCAAATGTGGGGTGTTTCCCTTTATCCCAAAGGTTAAAAATACGCAATTCCTAAAGATGTTCTCTAGATCTACTTTTCACTAAAAAAAAAAGAAGAGACATCCAGAGAGAACAGGGGATAGATATTCAGAAATACCCCCAGGATTTTGGTGAAGCTGTGCTCCTTACAGTCAAGGCATTCTATTTGTTCCCAATACCTTTGCCAGAAAAAGAGACTGCTGTGGCAGAAGACAAGTCTAGTAGAGAATCTCATCCCTCCACAGCAGCCCTGAATGTCACACAGTTAATCCACACAAAGATGCTTTCTGAGGCATTAAGAATAAACAGGAAAAAAAAATCTTGCACAAATTCCATTTGATATTATTCCTATAAATAATAAAATTTTCATACAGGTCTTTCACAATACCATGCTTTCATCCCAAAAACTCCTTTCTCTTCATTTTGAGAGGAAGCAGTTATCTTTGGTTCAGGAGGGGGACATAAAAGAAAGCATGTTATGTGAGGGGAAACCAGTAGCATATTTCTAGTCTCCTGCAAATTTAATGACAATTAATCTGAGGGATATGACAGAAGAAGGAAAAAAGAACACAAACGAAGAACAGTCTAAATTAAAAGTAGCCTGACATCTGGGGGATGCCAAGTGTTTGCAGTGCATCTGAATGCAGCAGCTGGCAACAACACTATGCAGGACTTTGCTGCAACTACTGCCTCCTGCAGTGATGCCCTTTTCAAGTGATGGGTGTTCCTTCTACAGGTTCACCAGCATTCCCCAGAGGCTGGGTGCAAAATTAGTGTAAGGTCACCCAGCACAATGGCATGCACTAGTAGGACAATGTAAGATCCCAATAAGATTAGGAGGCACTATTCATTCCCTACCAACTCTAGCTACCAAGAAAAGAAGAGAAACATCTAAATTAGACCAGTCAAATGGAGAGAGGTAGTACCTCCATTACAGGGTCCCCTCATCACCCTCTCTTTCACTGCAAAAATAGTCCTGGTACCTGGCATAGACCACTTCCCTCCTCCCTGGCTGCAGAGCTCAGCCAGGCAGCTCCCACTCCACACATCTTACATATGAATGAACCACAGCCCTGGGGAAAAGCTTCCCCCCACCAGCAAGAACAGCCATCTCAGCCAACATTTGCTGCACTGGCCATGGGTCGATACTCCCTCCAACCTGGCACCATCACAAGCCCATCACCACCTCTGAGATGCACCACCAGTCCTGGGAGGTCTCACAAGCACAGAGGGTAAAAATTAACCCCTGGAGATATTTCAGAGCCCAAAGGAATCACACCCAGGGTGAGCTCATCCATCTGCTGCATCCACAGCCCTGTATCCCACCTCTACTAAGATCAGTGCACCAGCAAAGTTCATTACCCAGAAGCAGCACCTATGGGATGGGCTAAAAAGGATGTATTTTTCCAGAAAATCTTCAGAGCTGGCTAATCTTGCCATCACATATTTAGTCCTCCAAAAGGCTGTAAGAACAAAAGATTAACCAAACTCCCTAGAATGGCACATTTCTGAGAACTGGAGCCAATCTATCTGACAATTATAAACTGTCCTTAAAGGCCATGTAAGAAAAGATCAATAAAGCAGCTGACACAGGTCTGAAAAGGAGCTTATGAACCCCATCACTTATGACCCTCCCTCTGAAGATTTGCCTTGTTTCTGATAGTGCTGTAGTGTCTGTCCTAGACCAATACCCCTGAATTTTTTAATGCACCAGAAAGTATGTTTAAAATCAACCCTTAAATCTCCAACACAAGTAATTATTAAAAAAAAAAAAAAACCAACAAAACACCTGAAAGCTTCTTCTGGAAGGAGAAGGATGCTTTGCTTATTCACGCAACATTTGGATGGCAACATCTCGAGCCAGAAACTGCTCGATTTCTTCTTGGGTCATTATTTCAGACGCAGGAGATGCTGCCACCGCTTCAGTAGGCGCTGGGCTCTCGCAGTTCAGGTCTGAAAAAGGGTTGAACCAACCCAGGGAGAAGGCACCTCCAAATGCCAGCTTCATTCCTTCCCAGCCGCTGATCTTCTCCCAGGTTGGCTTCTGGTTTTTAAGTCGCTCAATACCCTGCAAGAAGAGAAGAGTTTATGGTCATATCACACTTATAGCAGGTATTTGGGCACCAAGCACTGTAGCACATGCAGAACTGCCTACCTATAGCGAGGTTGATGCTATTGCAGTTTGAATTAACAATGAAGACAGACACTCTGCATTATTGAGAGTTTCATCTCCAAATTTTACAGCAAAACCCTCACACAAGTTCAAACTCATGGACGCTCTGAATCTTGATGATGTACTTTGGCATTAGTTGCTATTGATTTTTAGGGTACAGAGAATGGCTTCTGAAAAGCCAGCATTTTGAGAAACACAGACCTCTTCTCACATAGCATTTTGAATCCTTCCAAGGAGTGATAAAATACAGTTAAAACTTAAAAGAGTTTCCTTGTTTGAGCATTTTTTGCAATAGCTCAGACAGCCAAAATACTGCACCTTTTTCCAGAGATTAAGAATTTACCACTGCCACACCTCAGCTAGTCACTAGAAGTTCACACTGTGCCATTTTAGAGCAAATATTGAAGAACACAACTTCCATTTACCAAATTGTCAAAGACAAATCACAATGCAAGATAATATGCTGGGAGGTGTGAAAATCTGGACAGGTTAAAGCAGAGGCTTCAGAATGGGGCCAGCACCTTGGTCAGTCAATATGCTGATTCATTCTCCCTCCAAGAACATCACTTTTAGCAAAGTAAACATTTTGATTGCACTTAAATAACAGATACATCCAATTTGGGCATCAACATTTTTTTCCTGGTAGTCTTCTCCATGTAGAAATAGGGAACTAAAACTTATTTTCTTAATTATTTTTTAAGGCTACCACTGTGTGAAATAGGGCACAATTCTTCTATCCATCTTCTGTATTATGTAAGAGAGAAGTCAGAGTGCAGCTGTGTATGATCCACTTGTGATGATATACAAGTGACCACACAGAAAGCCTGTTCTTAGAGAAGAAGGAATACTGGATTCAAGTTTTGAGAAACTCAAGGAAAGGAAAAAAATATGTGCAAATTGGGTTAAAACTATAGGAAAGAACAGTTTTAGAAGAGCTAGATGAACAGTACACTTGCTACGTTCTAATTCTACAATTTTTCTTGACAACACAAAAAACATTCAAAGCTTTGCGGCGAGGGGAAAGGAGCACATGCAGCAGCTCAGCGGCACCACAGCTGCACTCGCTGTCAGCCTCACAAATAACACAAGAGCAGCAGCTCAGTTTGCAATAACATTGAGTCAGCATGAGCAGATCTAGGAGAAAACACACCATAAACCGAAGCACTGCGTGCAAAGCTTTTGTGAACTTCACTTCTTCATTCACGCCCCGTTTTTCCTGCTGACCTAAGAGAAACCCAGCAGTAAATGTGCAGAAAGGAATGATGCAGTACCAAACTGGAATTCCTGAGGATTGTAATTTGGGAAAAATTCAAATCCTAAAGGACTTCAAATGCTAAGCACATGCTTGTGGCACCTCACCCTGCTCCCAAGCTTGCAAATGGACCATTTCAAGTGCTCCAGGGAAAACCTTTTGAAGCCTCTGGTCCACACCTAGTGTGCAACAACCAGGGCCCAACCTTACCTCCCACTGGGCAAACTGGAGAAAGCAGAGTTTGTGCACAGCAGACCCTTGGCAAATTGTTCTAGCACTAGCATGAGCTTTTCCTCCAGTACCCAATAGCTCTGCAACCAGGAGGTAGAGGCTTTGGCAGCTCAAAGCAGGAGACCACCTCTGGTTGTGCGCTCTTCCTTAGCAAACTGCAGAGGTTTCCTGTGTGTTAGTAACAAACTGGTTGGAGCACAGATGGATCACTTACTGTGTGAGTATCTAGAGAGAAGGAAAACAAGCAGCACAGAGCAAGAGAAGAGACAGACATCAGGCATTTAAACCCTTCCTTGAGAGCACAAAATTCAACCCTGGCCTCAGTCATTTGTGTAATCAATTTCAATCCCTGCTGCCATCTAGACTGGGAATACAAATATGGAACATTTCTGGGCAGCAACCCCTCATTCCCTCCCCCCAAAAAACATCGCTCACTTGTTCCTATCAGCATCTGCTAACCAAGGCAATAATTAAGTTCAGGCCGAGGTTGTGCTAATGCCAGTTGGGGAGCAGTTCATCAGAACAGCCAGAAGTGTACTTTTCTCTCCCAACCTGACCTCACTAATCCCTTCACAGCATGTATTCAAAATAAACAGAAGTTCTGTAATTGCATTTTGACCTAATTTTAGCCACGGCCACATGGTCAGTAGGGCATGAGATTATGCATTAAAAAGAATCTAAGGGTGATACAAGAAATGCACAGCTGTTGAAGACATTTCATTACTGTTGAATGAAAATTTTTAAAAATAAATGTACTTACATAAATCTTTCACCATTATTTAGGAAAGTGAGAATCTTGTGTGTTGAATTAAACTAACACCTGTTTCTCTTTCCCATCATGCACTTAATATAAAACTCCATTTAATTTAAAAAAATGCTTAGAAAACATCATCTTTCCCTACTTCTAATTACGTAATTTTGAAACAATACTGAAAACACATACACTGAAAAATACTGGACATTCCTCTTTAAGTAAGAGGCACAACATTGCAAACATGGGGAGAGTTAGACAAGGTGACCACTATGATGCTGTAGGATAATACCCTGTTTCTTCAACTGCTGCCCTCGGTATCTGCTCCTGCCCAGTGCCAGAGGAGGATGGTGGGCTGCATGGCCTGACCCAGAAGCAATCTGCAGGACAGCTCTTGAATGTTAGAAAAAATGCATTAATTTCTTTCAACGCACTTTTAAGATATGAAAGGAAAGAGCAAACCAAAAACATGAGCATTGAGACAAACTGATGGTTAAGGAGCAGACACAGGAAGCATTGCCATTGGAAATGATGATTAAGGCAGAATTTCTCTTACAGCAGTTCCTTGCACACATTTCTGCATGGAGCACTACTTAGTTTTCTAAAACAGAAATGCTCTGATTGAGTTTGTCCTTCAGTTTCTCTTGGCCACACTAAAACAGAACTAGCACTTGCAACCAGGTAGTCCTGATCAAGAAAATACTTCCCATCAGCAAACAGTCTGTCTTTCTCATATTAATACTGACTTACTTTTAGTACCATTCAAATTGCATCAAACAAAGTCTTACAGCACAAGAAAATTTGAAGGCCCTGGTTATCACCACAAACACGACAGGTACCGGTGGCATTTCTATGATGGTGCCTCATTTAAAAAATAAAACACACAGTTTCACTGAAAATATCAGTACTATATAATGCTGTTTAACAATCTGCATTGTTTGAAACAAGAAAAACTCAGTAGCTACATATTTTTCCACAATGGTCAAAAGGCCAGAACAATGTGATTCATCTTTCTCCAGAACACATAGTTTAGAAGGGTAATTAAAATAAACCCAAACTGGAATGTAGAATTTGTAACTAAAACAAAAAGCAGTGAACTATAGAGAGATGCATTCATTAGTTAATTGCCTAGGTGACTAAAGCCTCTACCCTCAGTATATCTGATTTTCCATCAAGCCAGCTTTTGGGCCAGATTCTCTGCCAGTTCAAATTATAACCTGCATGTGTCTCACTGGCCGAACTGACCACGGCCCAAGATCCAGCTTAACTATTAAGCTGGGAGCGTTTTCTGAGAACCACCATCACATAGTCAAACCAGAGTTACAGCCTCTCCCAGCTGGTGAAACCACTGATTAACAGATGAATATATTACCAATTAACGCACTTTTCAACTTACAAGTTGAACACTTAAATTAATTAACGTTTATATACTTCTGCCTGCTTGCATACAGAAGCAAAGGTTCAGAAAGCCATTATATGTATTTCCCAAGATTTGGAGCAAAGAAAGAAAGAACAGCAAACAAATTTTTGGAAAAGTTTTATTGCATTGGTTTTCCATATGGAAGCATTGACAGATTGAAAAGATGCAGCATTCACATTACGTCCAAAATGAGACATCCATTAAATTTCTCCTTCCCTGATTTCTCTCCCTTCCCCTGTGGCTCTGAAGCAGTCTAAATAGGTCAGTTTCCAAAAAGGTATTTTAAACCAAGGAAAGAAAAGATTTCTTGGAAGCCACAGAAGCAGCTGATTTGTGTATTTCCTTTGTTTGTGATTCATTTGATGAGCCCATGGGAGCTGTGAATCAAAAATATAATAAAATTCCTGCCTGAACAGAAGATGATGTAATTAACATTAACAGTTGGAATTATGAATGGTTTAGCTCTACCCGTTTTAGGAATGCCTTCTGTCCCTCCCACTTCTCATCACCACACAGTTCATAACAGCATGCATGCTCCTTACCATAAATATTTCCCAGTTTCAAACCCTTACACACATATGTGTGTGTGCTTACACACATACACATGTGTGCATAAACAGGATAAAAGATTTACAAAGCTCTAAACCAGGGTAACTCTAACAATATAGAATCAATCACCCTGGAACACTTACACATCCCATCAATATTAGTCTTTACAGTAATCTGGGCATTCATGTCAGTTTTTCACGTTAACACTGTTTAGCAGGCATTGCTCTAACAAGTCATTTACCAAGACAAACACACACCAAAAAACATGATTCTGCTATTCTAAACACTTGAAAATTAGCTCTCTTTCTTTCCTGGAAGTGTAAGGCATGTGATAATCCAAAGAATCTTCTAAATCTGATACAGTTATCCTAAAGGGGCAACAATTTCCTGCACACAAGGGAGGGAACAGATAAAATAATGCCAGAAAGATGGAATCAGTTCTGTGGCTGGAAGGAAAAAGGAGGGTGGAGTGGGAATTGGTGTTGGCAACATTTAAGCATTTTAAATGTCTGTGATCACCAGGTCAACTGGCTCACTTGCTGTGCTGCCTTCTGGTCTTGAACCTTTTGGTACGTGAAGTATCTGCTTCCCTGTTCAAGTTCACTTATGAAAGAGCAATGTGCTCCTTCAGGAAGTCCAAAGGTGTCTGTGTAGGGCTGTTGGCACTCACATGTCATCCACAGAGCTCATCACAGTCAGGAGACAGCATGAGAATTTACTCAGAAGAGGTGGGTCATAACAGAGAAGAGAGGATCCCCTTCACATTAGTTATGCCATACAGAAAGCAGAGAGAAACAAATGCCAGTAAAGTTAATGTGATAAAAATGAAAGGAACAAAAAAAAAAAAAGCAGTAGCAGTTTCAGCCAGAGATATAGAATTATCTAAAATGGTGGCATACAGGGCTTTTTTTTTCCTCTGCAATTATCAGCCATTTAATAGACATAAAAAAGTTCATTTTGCTTCTTGTTTTAAACATTCATGGAAAATTTGTAACAGTAGTGCTATAATATGTTTCTATTTTAGTGGAAATGCTGGTCAGGAATTCCTCAGACCACATATTGGTATGGGTCTGCTTTTCCTTGGTCTGGTGTTGCGAATGGGCTAAGCCATGCTATAGAGAACGGATGGCCAAATACTGCTTTCATGTTCATCCATTTTGTTTTTTTAGCCCATCTTCTCTCTTCCTTTTTCAACTGTTCTATTCCCTGAAAACAGAAATATCACATTTTCAGTCAAATACTCAGGTTTTGTAGCTCTGGATTTGGGGAAAGGTCTACTCTCAGTTACCCCTTATCCAAAGGACAGAGCAAGAAAATACAAATGCATCTGCACTGCCTTTCCTTTTCTTCTCACTCTTTTATATTAAAAAAATACTAAAGCTAGAGATTGTTCCTTGGAAATAAAATTGCTTTCATTTCCTTCAGACCTACATACTTCAGGATCATTTTAAGACCTGCCATCCAATTGCCTCTGATGTCAACCAAAAAAACCCCACTACGGAAAACCAAACAAAAAGTATGTGCTTTAATGGCTGAATGCATTACGTGCTAACCAGATGGAAGTTTTAGAAGAAACCATTACAAGCTTGCAGACCAAAAAGAAAAACCAAACCAAAACAAAACCAACAAAAAACTCCCACAAACCCAAAGGTAATCTCTGTAATGATGCTCCCAGATTCACCAAGCAAGTTCAGGAAAGTCCTCATGGCTCAGTATACAGTGTAGCTGAGTCTACCTGGTGCCTCTTCATGTGTCATTAGAACCATTGCTAAAACATGCATGGCCTGACAGCAGGGAGACAGGGTTAAATAAGACACCAATTTGAAGAAATCAATGGCATTGTTTAGTAAAGGTTAGAGGCAGAATAAAAATAAGCCATCAAGCAGTCAGCTGAAACATTCACTAGTTAAACATTAAAAAAAAAATTAAAAAAAAATCCGAAAATATTGAAGCCCAGGAAGTGAATTTGGTCTTTCAGAAAAGCTGTTTATGCTGGGCTGCCACAGAAGAACAATGAGTAAGAACAGTCACTGGAGAGCATCACTCTCCCAGGGGCGGCAGCAGCTGGCAGATCACCCAGTTCTTTGACTACATCTTTTGCAAGGTAGATTTCTCCTGACCTACAAGTCTCCCATGCTACACAGTAGTGTACTGCAATACATCTGTGTGCCTCAAATTACTGATGCTGGAAGCTCTGATGAACACAACATGGGCCAGCTGCAGGAGTTGTGCTGATCCCTGGTAAATGTCACCTCCAGAGACAACAGCAAAATACCAGGGATCTGGGTCCCTTCAGGCAGAAAGGAACATCTCAGCAGGACGGTATACTCGAGAAATGAAGTCTCCCAGTGACTGGAATAAAAAGGCAAAAAAAGGGCAACACACAGCCCTGTTTCTAAAATGTGAATTAGAACACTGCAAGAGAGCACACCAAGAAGCACTTCACCTGGAAATACTTCTCTGCTCAAAACAGATTGCTTGCATACACCTAGCTCAGTGCTAGCCAACCAACAAGACAGAGCAGAACCCTTACTGGTACATATTAAAAAAAAATCCAAAAATAAAAACCCACAACCCAACAGAGGGAGACCATATTTCATTCCTTTATTTTAGAATGAGGCATTGTTCCTTTAACATCTACGAGTCCCCAGAATTAGACTGGAAAGGAGAATCTGGGGATTTATTTGGGTGCCCAGCTGTAGGAAGCAGTTTCTAAAAATTCTTGACAGGTTCCAAAGATAGAGAAATTCAAATGATGATTTCACAAGAAGCTTTGCTAATTTACACACTTACTGATGAATACAAGCTCAGCAGATCTGTACCACACTGTACTTCTTCCTGGGGCTCTCCCCATCAGAAAGCACAGTCAAGTGTTCCTGTCAACACAGACAGGTGGAACATCACCCTCTTGCAGAAGCCAAGCACTAAAGCACTGCAAAAAAAGGCTCACAATGGGCCCCTATGGCATACAATGCCAGTCACAGCTTTCTGACAGCAGCACAAACACCTACTCTAACTTCAACTGGCCATGGGCAAACAAGAAGAAAGAAACCTAAAGGAGGAGGGGAGGAAAGAAGAGTTAAGAGTAAGAACTCTTTTATGACTATCACTTCTCTCCAGCCACTCTGGTTAATTCAATTATCTGAGCGTGCTTGGTGAAGAGTGCAAGTATTCACAAGTGTGGGAACACCCCCAGGAGTCACCAGCTCCATATTTACAGAAGTGGGCAAATACATGGATTTAGAACTGTAATACTACTACATAATATCTACTATGTCATCTTCAAATTAGGGATGGCTTAGCGGATTTGCAGCAGATTGTATCCAGCAGGCTTCCATGAGCGTACTGTTCCCTTTTTCCCTCTGGCAGGAGTTTTTGAACTGTTGAACAGGTAGCTAAAGCTGGAAAATCTTCTAGGCTAAAAGATGTCTGTGTGTTTATGTATTCCTCCCTCAACTACTCATCTTGGCTTTCCAGCACATAAACCTGTGAATAGTGACAACAAGGAGTACACAACTGAATTTCAGACAACACCAATGTAAAAGCACTTCGTTAAAGGGAAAAGATTCTCCAATCCACAGGGACAAATACTGTCTTCAGAATAACCCCAGCTACTTACACCTACCTTATGGGAGGTACTGTGAACACAGCACCCCAGCTAATACATAGGGTACCCTACTTCCCACAGGAACCCTCAGAGAGCACCGTCCAGCACTGTGCTTTATTACACTGGATCTCTCCTCAAAGGGTACATGGGACTACCTGTGCCATGAGGTAAAACCCTGTAGCCCATCACTGTTTCTAGAAATGGTGAGATAGGGTTAAGGAGAGAGTGTGAGACACCCACCGTTTCATCAGTGCAGATGGAGTGTACTTGGGTCCCAAACATAACTGAGGTGAAGATTAGAAATAGGAGAGCCTCAAAACACAAGAGGATGAGTAGAATCACTGTAGTTGGTGGAGAGAAGGAACTACATTCTGTGAAGACAAAACAATGGAGTTGGAAGGGTAGACATAAAATAATGCACCAACTGCAAAACCCCTGCTAAGCCACGAGCTTCCCATAACCAAACTATCAAATAAATTACATTAAAATTATTCCCAGAAAGATACACAGGGAAGCTCTGACATTCAACCATAAAATGATCACTCCCTCAAATCTCAAAAAAAGTGAAAAAACCCACCAAAACCCCTGCAACATATCAAGACCACAACTTTCTTTTCCACTTCGGTGTTTTCCCCAGCACATTGACTAGGATGGCATTCTCCTCCATTTCAACTGGAGGTTTTCTCTTCAGTCTTAGACTTAATAGATTTTCCACAGTGACAAGTCCACTACAAATCTCAAGCTGGCCATCAGGACATAAGCACATGAAGAATCAACATAAAAGCAAAGTGCAACTGTTTCGTAACTGTTCTAAGCTCTAACTTAAAGAAAGTCAGATTAAATCAAGTTCCTACTTTTCCTCATAATCAATAGTGCAAACTCAAGCAAGAGCTGAAAAAAAAACAACCCAGGAAGGTAATTAGAAAGGAGGAGCAGAAGAAAGTAATGTTATAGGGCTGAAGTCAGAGCTGAGTGCTGCAAAGTTGACAAAGTTACAGTAAATGCCAGAATGTCTCCAGATTTTTCCAAAATCTAAGACTCTCACCAAAAGCCTATTTTTCTAATTTTTCTAATGAGACCTTAGGCTTAAACAGATACACCATAATCAGGGACTAGCACAATCCACACAAACACAAGGCTGCTGGAACAACATTTCCATCTCTCCTAACAGCTCTGTTTTGCCACCTAAACCTGGAACAGGAAAGTACTTTCCCCACAGGAACAGGCTCTGAGAAAGGAGATAAGGGAAACTACCTTTCGATGTATCCTTCCCTTATGGCCCTGGCCACTGCAGTCAAATGCAGATGTTCTCAGTGACAGCTGAGAGCTGTTTTACAAAGTTTTGAAGTGCAGAACAACCTTGTCAAATACAATTCATATGTGTATCCTCTGCAGTACTGTGAACTAAAACCAGTCATTATATTGAATAACAGTACTGAAATTCCAAGGAAAAAACCCTCCTCCTTTTCCAAAAAAGTTAGCAGTACACACATGTGCACACACATTCTTTGACACCTTGCTGTTCAACTCAGCATTACATTGAGGATTTTCTACATCCATTTGTGGTTTTAGGAACATGACTGACTTTGTGCAAATGTACTCACTGACTACTTCAGAGTGAATGCTGAGGTTTTTGGTTTCACTTTTTTGAGCTGCTTGGGCTCTGTTTTTGGTTTGTTGGATTTTTTTTCTGAGGAAAGGAATTGTTTGTTCTCAAGAGGGTGGATTTTTGGATCTGAGCTAGCATGTTTTCCTGGCAGTCTTGCAAGAATGATTCACACCACCCTTTTTAAAAAAAGGATAAACATTCATTTTATCTTTTGTTGGCATTCAGGAAATTAGTGTTGTATTCATGTCAACAGTAGGTTATTGCACACATACTCCTTAGGTGTCTTTACATATCTGCTTTTTCCTAGGCACTATCAGATATAAGTTAAAACAAGACTTTCCAGGACAGAGATTCCAGTAGGTCAAAAAGAATTAGGAAGTTCCAGGACTGATTGGTAAGAAGACAAAAAAAAAAAAATAAAATAGAGATAGCATAGCAGAACCTTGAATGCATTCTTCTGAAACAAGCAAACTGCATTTTAAGCTCTCATTCAAAGAATAATCTGTTATTTTAATAAGGTATTTTGTTTATACTCACTTGTCCAGTCTTCTTCAAAGCAGTACAAGAAGTGAAATCCCACCATGATTAGAGCATGCAGGGAAATCAGTGCTATATACATCTGAAAAATAAAGGATGAAAAAACAGGTACCAAGTGAGTTCAAAGACCAAAATGCTAAATCTTATTTAAAAGCTTAGTGCTAAGATTTCAAAATAAAACCAAATCACAAAACAACTCCAAAACCTATCAAGCTCTCCCTCTCCCCTGAAAAAGCACTGTGAAGCTGGCAAATGCCACAACTACACAGACTCATTCTTTCCTTACGAACAGCTCTGAGTGAACACAAGGCAGACTGCTGAATTCAATGCCAGCTGGAACCAAAACCCAGCCTCCTGTGTCCCAGAGCTTACTGTCCTTATCTCAGCTGAGCACTACTACGACTTTCAGAGAACACTAACACCGATCAAGGTATCCTGTTGTCAAAGTTTACATCCTTGCTCTCTACAGCTTCCCAGATAAACAACAGTTAATTTGTTTTAACCAGAAAACACATTTTATCTGTTTTCCAGTATGAGGTCCAGAAAAATGAATTTTTTTTTTAAAGAAGTACTTTTTCCTAAGGCAGACACTAGCATGGAAAGTTTCTCTCAGGCTTTAATATTTCATACTTAATCATTCTTTGTTTAAACGAGGTCTTAGCTTTGTAATAAAAACTGTATGTAACAAAAGGTTAGAACAAAAGCTATGTGCAATGTTACACATAGATTACAATTTACTAAGACAGGGCTAAGAAAGTTACTCTTCTGAACCTACAAACTCTGAGGAAGATAGGCAGACAGTGGAAGTGAGAGAGATTTCGTAACAAGAAACACCTCTGGAAGCAGTAAAAGGCAACAGAGGAGCATTCTGGTTTTCCTTGCAAGTTGAGCATGCTGCTGTTATTTCACTTCCTCATGTATCATAAAGAATACCCAAGAACAAAACCAGCAACCCTTATTTTGTTTCTCTCAACCAAATTAAGTCTTAAGTACAGTCTGCTTGAAAGTGGATATCAAGTTTTAATAGCAAATGAAATCCTTTTGAGATGACTAGAACACCTAGCTCACTTCTCAAGATAAAAAAAAAAAAAAAACCCAAATCCCTTGCTCATAGGAAAGAAATAGGATTCATTCTGTTCTGTAATCCACATCCTTGCAAACCACACCACAAAACACTAAGCCTGTAATTTAACTGAAAATCTCCTCCTTTCTGCTTGGTAACATGAGAACATACTTTCTCAAACCTACAAATGTCTCAAAAGATTTATTAATAAAACAGAGCATCACTGAAACTCAGCCTTGTGATTCTCACACTACTCCCACGGGATATTTGCAGTTCACTTCGATGAAACACATTTCAAACCTTCCAGAAATATCCACTGTTCAAGTTTGTACTCCTGTTTCCTTACTCATGATGCTACAGATATAGTACAAAAAGTCAAGCACCTCCTCGGTTTTCAAGTACAAAAATAAACCACTTGCAATTAAAAAGTGGATAATTCTTATCCAAGGCGATGCAGACTTCTCACTCCTTCTCTGAGATGTGGCAACAGCTCTTATTACATGATCTCACACAGATACTTGGACAACTATAATGATTAGGAACCCTATGTATGGCCTGGGACCCTACCAGCCAATGTTTGATATAAAAGGATGGCCCCTCCCTCAAAGAGCTCAGCACAAGACACTACAGACATTACAAAATAGATACCAATCAATCATAAATACAAACCTCAAAAACCCCTGACAAATGCTTCCTGTGATGCCTTTTCCCATTTTCCCATTGCTGTGGATGGATTGGCAGGGGGGAGCAGGGGGTTCCCTAATTAATGAAACAGAAGCCTGCAGCAGGTCCCCATAAAGTTCTTCCAAAACATGAAGGAGGAGGACACCAGCCCTGGGAACTGCTTCACAGACTATGCACTGCATTTCAGCACTCCCCACTGGACAAGCTCAAGCATTACCTACAAAATACTTACTGTAAACAGTACGAAGTACTTCTGGTTATTCTCTCCTACACAGTTATTGACCCATGGGCAGTGATGGTCCATTTTCCGAATGCACCTCTTGCAAACACTGAAAGAACATAGGTCTTTATTAACAGCACTTTTCATTCCAGGAACACAAGATTTACAGGGGTTTGGGGGACAAAGAAATTCAGGAAAAGAATCAGAAGTGAAATCTGAACATATAAGAATTTATTTGCCACCATATTTATATTTGTGATTTGCTTATTTGACTAAGCCTGTTCAAAATGAACCATACAATACCAAACCACCACTGCAAAAATTAATGCCACACATCAGTGGTACTTTCCAAAACATGGTTTGAACAATACATTTGGGCAGATGGAAAAAAGCTGTGATTTTGTTTAGTTTTAATCTGATTGGCCTATAAAAATGTTGACAAATTAAAACCAAATGAAATCACAAAGATACAAAAAGTAATAATGAATAAAGAAACTCTTCAGAGTTGCTAACAACAGAGTAAGGTATATTTGCCAACATTTGCTGGCAGCAGGAACTTGCAAAAAAAAGAAAATTAAATAAGGTATTAGAAAAGATTCTTGGTGTCAAGGTAAGCCACATACTAGCAGAAAATAGCTGTGGCAGTCAGTCAGGAAGATGGTACCACAATATACATTCAAGTTGAAATTAGATATTAAAGCACTTCACAAAACCAGATTAATAAAATCAAAATTCAAATTCTTGCCAGCGTGCAAATTGTGGCTGGAAGTAAAATAATTAAAACATTATTACTTTGTCTGAACATCATTCTCTTGCTTAGTAACAGCTTCAACTAACATAATAAAGGAAGTATTTTTCTCTGATGCCTTCTCATATGATAGGAGACAAAAGGCAGTCTCCTGATACCACATTGTACAGACAAGCACAGAAATCAAATATGAAAAAACACAAAACCCCAAAGCAAACAAACAATAGACCTAGAAAGGAAAGTCATTCCAGAACAATTCTGGCAGCAATGAAACAGAAAGGACTAAGTGCTCGGCTAATTTTATTTTTCTTCTTATAACAAAAAGCATTTTGACCTTAATATAAATAATAAACTTCAACACCCAAACACTTTAGGGAAACTCAAATGAAAACATAAGCATGTTCTTATCAGCATGTATGAATAAATAGAAAAATCTCTCTGTCAGAACAGCCTTTCACTCACTTTAATTGGTAGGAGGGGATAACCCCCAAGGATATGTGCTATGCCTGAAAAACAAATTAATTGCCATAGGCCTGATGCTAAATGCAAGTCTAGGAGGCAGGCCCTACCTCCCAGCATGAGGCCAGATCAGGAGCACCTTCTCCTCAGGGAAACGTAGGTGTCCTACTACCTGACAGCTCCACGTGCAGTGGGAAACAAGAAAAGCCTCATTTTGCCAGAACAAGCAGCTTAAAATTATTTGGAGCTACATGAGGTCTAAAATCAGCATGCACAGTAGAAGCAATTTAGCCGCCAGGTAAAGACAAGTATCTCTCATTATGATTGAAAAAACAGAAGGGGTGAGGTGAGGAAGGTGGTGAAGGAGGAGAATGCCTCCCTGTGTGCAGGTGTGCACACACTTCCCTTGGGCTCCAGGAGAGATGAGTACCCAAGCAACTCTCCAACTGCTCCTACTTCCCCAGAGGGACAACATGAAACAGCCAAGCCACAAGAGAGGAAGCTGGGAGGGGAGTTTTATTCCATGTACATGTACCAAAAGCAGTTGGAAGACAGGCAGAACAGGAAGCTAGCTGGTGGTAAAGGACAACCACAAACTAAACACTACAGGGAGCAGGGATTGCCCACACTCAGACAGTTTTCCCCATTCAACCACCCAGCTTCCAAATGCTGGCAGGACTAGTTTACTGGGCAAAGGAGACTCACTAAATAGCACATTTATCAAATACACCCTGGTCCCTCTGGCATGCAGCAGTATCTCCTGCTGATGCACACGCTCAGCCTTGGTGCGTTAAAGTCTAATAAATCTCCATAGGCCACAAAAGAAAATGTTTGACTGAAGATTCTCAAGAGCATCCATGCTAAGTGATCATCTTCCCAGATCTTAATGTCTGAAAACTTATCTAAAATGACAGAAAAAAGGACCATGCTGACAAGCTTTTGTGTTTAGCCAGTCTTTTTCATTACCTACACTGCAAGTCACCACCAAGACAGCATTTTAGATGTGAAGTTTCATTCATAATTGAAAAGCTGTCAGAGGGGATTCTACAGTAGCATTAATAAGTGATAGGCATGATCAGATTGCTCCCGCTGAATAACCGACTCCTGATTTTCATTAAAATTAAAAAAGCAACAAAAACAACAAGAAAGTAAAACATTGGCAAACTGAAGCTCTGAAAACAAATATGTAAAAAAAAAGCAAACAGCAGGACAAGTTTGCTCAGCTCATTACCATGTATTTCCCTCCCCACAAGACCACTGCATGAATCAGCACTACCCCAGGCATGAGCTCTCTCTGTAGGTATTAGTTTTTGAGTAGATAAGGAAGTGACACCAGTGCAAACTTATTAACTACTTACTGGAAAGCAGGTTCACTTGCTTTAAAAGCAGAAGAGAATTTTAGGAAGTAGTTATTTTTTTGCTCACTGCCTTTAGTACTAAAAAGCTCACTACCAGTTACTCTCTTCCGGGAAGTTTATCCTACCAGAAAAAAAAAGGACATGACAGATCAGTATGCATACTGATCTATCACATAGCACAAAACAAAGTCACAGTACTCAATGAAAATGTGGAAGTCTGAACTCTTAAAAAACATATACAGTTACCTGCACTTCAGTTTTAACTTAAATATCACTTCTAAATAGAATACACAGTTACACAAATGGGTTTGTAAATAAAAATAAAAATGGAAAAGACACTGACCCTTTGGGAGATGTTTTATGGATTTCTATGCATTTTGGTATAGAATGTCTCTTTTCAAGTCACGTTTACATGAAAATTCATGGAATGTCAATTGCAAGTCTGGAACCAAGGCAGCACTCAAAAATTTTAAGTGTTTCTCACTTTGCACAAAATAGCCCCAGCCTCCTATATATGAAAATTTTTCAGAAAATACATGAAATTTCTTCTGAGAAGCTACAATGTGTCTGGTACTATTGGCAACAGAATTTGTATGCCAATCCCATAACTGACCCACTCCAGTCTCAGACTCCAATAACAAGGCACACTGGTGAATAATTCTTGAGGTCTTGATGAAACAGCCATCCTCAGAAAAGACTTTACCTGCAGTGATGTGCTCTGTCAGGTTTGATGCTACAACACTTTGGGCACTTGTAAACCACCTGTCCTGGCTTTAGCTGTAAACTCTCGATGAACTCTTTTGTGGCATTACCTTTGGGTACAGCACCCTGCAGGAAAAAAAAACAAAACCAAACCGGGAGATTAACTTGTGGACATTGTGGCTGCTAAGAACAGCAGGATGACTTAAAACTATGGGAGGAGAAGGAAAAAAAAGAAATAAAAACTTCCTTAAGATCAACAGAGTTTCAAGAAAAGCAAGAAGATTCAGAAAAGAAATTTAAATGTGGTCTTAAAATATGGAACCACATACTTATACATAATTTTGGTGGGGCTTTTGTTCTTTATTTTAAAACATCAATAAACCTCCACTTAAGCAATTAGTCTTTTGTAGTCCTACAGTAACCTTAAAATATTAAGAATCCTCATCCCTCTTTTCACATCAACAAATTTATCAAGTCAGTGTTTCCTATCACAAACTGAAAACTACAGATGTTTTATGCCAGTAGAAGCAGCTTCTTCTGTATCAACTAAGAGTTGCTGGTAGGTAAACAACTCATGTACTTATAGTTATGCTTCCATTGTGTATTTCTTATTTAAATTAGGGTTTAACATTCAAAGTGAACACTAAGAATTGTCACACCTGAATAAGACCAGGTAAAACATTCCTAGCTGTGCAATTTCCACTTTAAATTATATCTTTAAATAGGTAACATATTGCTGCTACAGGAGTCCAAGTTCATGAGTTTCCAGTCTTTATAGCGACAAAAATTTGCTAAAAACACCCAAAACACAAACAAACAGCAAAAAAAAACAGCAACTGAAAAGCAAACCAAAGAAACTCCCTCTAGTCAGAAAAAAAAAAGCCATGAAACATGGTGTAGAAAATCACTGCTGGTACATAGGCACAATTTACTTCTGTGAATTTAAGGCTTTTTAAAATTGAAATAACAACAGAGATGCAGTATTTCAATAGATTTCTGATGGAACACTCTCCTTTTAATACATTTAAACAACCTTCTAGCAGCAAGAAACAGGAATCACACATGAGTGAGAGAACTGCACATTAAAGCAATAGTATAAGACTTTTTTAAGCAGTCTTTGGGGGGGGGTTTCCCACAAAAACAGGCCAACAGGCCCGACTAAATTAAAAATTACCAAAAACAGTTTCCACAGAATGCTACAACTCATGCTCTCATTCTTCAGTACTCAGCAAAGTTCAAAACTTTAGGAATGTTTTTAGTATGGACCCATTGGAAGTAGTTCCTGAAATGCAGCATACATGCTATCAATTGTGAAGAACTGAGTTGTTAAATTTATTTATAATAAGAATTCTGCTTTTTTGCCTCAGCAGTGCTTTCTGTTTCATTCTGATCCTATATATGCCCCTGGTTCCCCATATACTGGAAGCTTCCTTAATCCCAGACTCACTGTCTGCCAGATTTTACTGCATCCCTTCTCTGTATCTTCCCTCCTGCACTTAATTTAGCTGAATTTCTCATCAAAAAATTGGTATAAAATCCCACTGGCTCTCCATCCACATACATAAATCCCACATCACACTAGGAATTAACGTATCTTTTCCCAATTACTCTCAACAGAGATTGTATTTGCTTTTCCAACACTGCCTGCCTAGCCCATTTCAAAACACAGCTTTTGTTTCACAAGAGCTGCTGCTAACTCTGCAAAATAATTCCAGTGATCTGAAGGTCCCTAAGCATAAAAATCACACAACACACAATAATTAACAGCCACCCTTAGGATACAAACTATCTAACAAACTGCTGCAACTCTCTATTTCCAAGTCCAGTGATCAGAAGTTTCAGAGGCTGAACTACTGCTTACACTTCTGCCCAACAGCAGTAGCATGCAATTCAACAGTCTTTACCATAAATTGTGAGATTACCCCAAATCAAGCCATTTCTGCAGTGCTGTGGCTTCTGGAAGAGCTAGAATCTAAGAAACAAAGATTATACTGAAGTCTTAATGGCATCTAACAAGGGTTTCAAGGGAGAAATAACATTTGGAAGAGACAGAATGTCAGAGGCACACCACCACTCCCAAAAGCAACAAGAACATTTGTGAGGAAGGAGACAGGAAAAGTCTAAGCTTGTCTTTCCTTCCACTGACTAGTGGAGATGGGGTTTTGAACTGGGGCTACTGTCCAGAGGTTATTAAGCAAAATAAAATCATGGGCCATTCAGAATTAGCATGGTGCTAAACTTTATCTTGTCACAAACTGAAAGACGAGAAAGAAGCAGATCTGATCTCTCAAAACTATGTCCTAAGGATACATACAAGGGGATCTCACAAATCTGATGCTTCCCAACTTGCCTAAGAACTGCCAGCTCTTAGATGCTCAGACCGTATTTGTTTCAGCATTGTCCAATCCACTCAACAAAATCAGTAGAATGAGAGATGGTAATACAGCTTTTCAAAACAACATATGTTCTGCTCCGTTCTGCTGAAGCAGTACTTGCCAAGGCAGACAACCAAAACCAGCTTTTCCAGCTTTCCTGTTTGTCAAGACACAACAAGCCACAAACACGAGATCTGCCATTAGGGAGAAAATAGCACCAGAGAGAAACACTCTCCTTCCCAGTGCAGA
This sequence comes from Oenanthe melanoleuca, assembly GCF_029582105.1. Taxonomy (NCBI): domain Eukaryota; kingdom Metazoa; phylum Chordata; class Aves; order Passeriformes; family Muscicapidae; genus Oenanthe; species Oenanthe melanoleuca. Next base: position 104,438,112 of record NC_079335.1, on the reverse strand, counting down.
AAGAGGAGCTGCTCACACACCAGGAATCTAATGCTGGGTCCCGGACTTTGCATCCAACTTGAGTGGGATGAAAAATTAGCATAACACATCAGCAGCCTCACTGAGCAGGCTGACACACAAAAGTTATTTAAATCTGCCACTCACTCAGCAACTGAGTTACCCAACATCTAGCAGACAAGAAAAACACCGCCTGTTTCTTTCCGAGACACACAGAGAGAGGTGTATACTTACTGGATCTGTCAGCATAGCACGACAATGTGAAGCCAAAGCGAGGAAAGCCAAGGTGTTGAACAGTGTGCCATTGATGACACTATAAACATAATCTCTCGATGGAACTAGCATGACAAGAAGGACTACAAAGTCGGCATAGAACACCAGCATCCAGGTAACGACAGCACATGCAATACCACAGCCATCTCGAATAAACCACATTGTTCCCAGGGAAGCGCGGCTAGGAGGTGGAACACACTTTTCCGGCTGGAGGTATTCAGGTGTCCTTTCAATATCTCTGAAGCGGTGGAGTGGAGTAATCATCATAGGCTATTATGTCCATACTTGCATCTGAAAGAGAGTCAGAAACAGTGCTCACTGTTCTGCCAGACATCCAGACCTCTGCTCCGTAATGGCATGGTCATCACGCGGGAAAACTGCAAAAATTGAAATGAAAAAGCAAAAAAAGTAAATAAATCAAACACAAAATAATGGATTGGGAAACCACACTCTTGCACTTATCGGAACACTCCTTATTCAGAAGGCTCTAAGTGCTTTTAAGTAGTGCTTAATTACACACTAGATCTACCTGTGTGCCACCTATACCTCCCTAAATGGAAAGGCAACAAGCTTTTCAATGAAGAAAAAGTCATCAGGTAGGAGCCAACAGGAGCTGCCACAACAGGAACCAAAGGAAGAACTCAGCACTGTCATGGGAGGGGAGAAGAGAAAGTCCTGGCACAACTGCAAGGTCCCTTTTTGCTGCTTTGGACTTGGGAAAGCGAAGGGTCTTTCCTACACATACTGTGAAACTTAGCAAGTGCAAGAGGTTTCCTTTCTCCTTACCCATTGATTCCAAACTTTGGGGTAAAAGAGCAAAAACAAACAGTAACTGTACAGTTAGAATTGCACAACACAGAAAAGATCTTGACAGGAACTTCTGGTCTCGGCTGGAGGACATACTTTCCCAACAACAGTCTCCCATTCTCATCTCCTCCTTTGGCCTTACACCCCTTGGAAGTCTTCTGCTTTGCCATGCCTCTCCCTCCATTTTTGCTCCATCCCTCAACGGCAGATGTTGTGCCTCCCCTTTATGATTTCCAGCCAAATCCACTCTACTGTAGCAAGAGCACCAAAACTGACATTGTCCTGACATTGCTGAAGAGTCCTCTCCTCTCCAGCTCTGCAGACATCTTGTCTACCCAGAGGGTAAGAACAGGAACCAGGAACAGTAATGCTCCAGGTATGTGCCATGCTTGTGTAGTTTCAATGTAACTCCCACCAAATGTAGGCATTTGAGAAAACAGAGAAGGTGCTCCTAAGTCTTTGGCAAGGGATCAATCCATTTGCACTCAATCCATCCACCACTCAATGTTGGAGCACACCTTGGAATGCTATGCTTTGAAAGCAGCTCTTTACACAACCTCTTCCAAAGACACTTCTACTCAGAGTATTTGCTCAGTGCTCTAAATGCTTCATAACACTACACCCTCTAATGACCCACCTTCTACAAAAATGACTACAGTAATTCTACTACCAAATAAACTGAACTGCATATCCCTGAATGGAAGGCATCAGCCTCCTGCTATTTCAAAATGTAAGGCTTATTCTCATAACTTTGCAAAAAAGAGCGTTCATTATGCCATAAAAATTCAGAGAAAAAGTTTACCACTAATTATGTTTTCAGCCAAAAAAGTTCACATAAAGCTATTTTTGTCTTTAGTTGTTTAAAAAATGATATATTTTACACTAAACACAGTGAGAGAATTGCAGAAATCCCTAGGACTTCAAACTTTCCTCCAAATTTTATGGCTAAATTCTGCCAAGTACAAGAAGAAAGGTCTACTCCACCTAACACCAACCTAAACGGAGACATTGCTGCCCCTGTGTCAACAGGGAAGGAGAGAATAGTTTACTTTTCAGTTGTTATTTTAAGAAGACCAAATTCATAAAAGTACAACTATTCTTTCATGGCTAAATGTTATTAATGAGCAGGATGATTACTTGCATCCAAGAACAGAAGTGATGGGCTTTGTGCACCTGAGTGCGAGAGGTGCTGGAACTGCTGCGGCTACAGTGAGAAGCAAAAGGAGTACAAACTTCCCAGGTGCACAGAAGCAGATGAACTAGACCATTTACAATATTTGTTTTCTAACACAACTTGTATAAATAAACTAGGAGAATTAGGTATTTTCTTATCTTTCCACTTCAAACATTTAGTATGCTGCCAAGCGAGTTTAAGATTGTTTATGAATCTGAAGAAAGTCACATGGATTAATGTTAAAGCATATCAGTCTTGTATTAATACACACATCACACAGAACAGAAATATCAAGATGAAAATGTCTTTGTGAGGATGACATTTACTTTGGCAAGAAAAAAGCCCACAACAAAAAACCCACTCCTCATTCACAAAATTCACATAACACATTGTAATTACTCTGTATTTTAACCATAGCTATAATTTAGCCTCATAATTCCTGATACTTAGGAAAACAAGCTATACAATTTTCATAAACAGTGATTACCCAAACAATCTGGCAGTCTAAGTTCAGATAAATCTATATCTACTAGTACATACATACCTTTTCTCCTGTTTTTCACAATTTCTGTAAAGATAATTATGTATTCATACATTCACACAGACTTAGCAAGTATTTCTAACACTTAATTCTTCCACTCCCTCAAGGAAACAGGTTAACCTTCACTGCGTTGCTTAACATCTTATTAAAATTGCTATGCTTGTTTGCCAGCCCAAAATAAAACTGACATAATTAAAGACTCACACCTGACAACAGTGTTTAGTTGACAAGAACATCACATTACATTAAAAAGTAAGAAAGAAAACTGTAATTCAGGTGTTCAATTTTCAATTGAAAGTTTAGACTTGACACATGAGGTGCAGTAAGAAGCTGGGCAAGTTCTGAACACAGACTCTCAGGACTTTTTGCCTAGACTCTGAGCCTTTTTTTCCCCCTAAGGTTTTGTATCCCAAAGCAAAGGAATCAAACAGCCACAGGAAAAGCAAACTCATACTTAACAAAGGAATCAGTTTGACAAGTCACCTTAAGGTCAGTATTACCAAAGACTAACTGAAAGCTGAACAAATACACAAGTGATTAAGCTGTGGGTTTAGTCCTGAACAGCACACTTCAGGAGTGAAATAAAAATTAATCTCTCTTGCAAGTGCAGGAAGTGGTTTCACTTCAATACGAGTTCTACAGCTGTCTCCCAGAAATATTATTGAGCTAAACTGGGGAAAAAATAAGAAAAATCTATTGCTATGTGACTGTCTAAGAAAAAACTGGAAGGAGCCCTGAGGCCCCCTCAGTCTGAAAGTCTGGAAACTCATTCTTGCAGTGAGTTGAGAGGACAGAGCACAGGCCCCTGATTATGGCTGGAGGACAATTTTGTTATTTAATGTACTCTGCCATTTGCTTGCTTTAGAGGCCTCATTAGGCAACAAAATAAATCAGCACATAAACACCATACATTGTTTGAGAAGTACATAGGTGTTATAGTGTTCATTATCTTAAGAGTCAAGCTGTAAGGGCTTAGTCTCAGCTTCTCTCCTACATGACCCGGTTAGTGGGGTTTTTTAAATTCCTAGTTCTTACATACACAAACATCTGTTTTAGTTTATGTTGTCCAGTTTGATATTTTCAGATAAATAATACAATCACCAAAAAAAAAAAAAAAAAAAAAAAAAAGAAGGGTTTTAGTAGGGTGGAAGCAGTAACTTACCCTAACTGGTTTGCCCTTCAATCATGCTGCATATGAACTCAATTTATAATACAGATGGAATATGTCAGCTCCTCCTGCTCTGGAGCAAAGAATATGTAAACAATGTAGGCAAAGGGCTTAAGGACTTAATCTTGGTGTCAGGCTACAAGAGAGGCCAGTAGGTAAGTGTGAGATACAATGACAACACACTCATCAATTCAGCTTAATGATGTGACAGAGAAAATACCTTTTTTTTTATCTGGAAGGCATTTGGCAATATGGGAACAATCAAAAAACATGCAATGCATAAGTCAGAAATGTAAACAAAGCAAATGAAAATTCACTTCCTGCTACAATGAACACTTAAAATATGCTATTACACTCTATGTAAACTTTTTTATCTTTTTACCTGCCATAAGCCATGTAAAAAATATGGCTTTTAATGGCCTGTGATGGCCAAAGAAGGTGCTATGAATGTACAAACAAATGATGTGGGCCTTCACCCAATAAGTACCTGAAAGCCACCTGAGGTTCTGATGTAAAATTTAGAGCAAGCTTAAAACCACCATCATTGTGAACCCACTGATTTTCATGTAATTATTCATGTTATGAAGTCAAGCATATTGCAGAGCTACAGCATTACTATGTACATTGCAACCATTTCCTCTATTACAAGTCCATTAACACTGAACTTTGGGAAGAGGTTACATTTTCATTCTGTCATATGAACAAAGTGAATTTCAAGTTCTGCAAATTACATGAAAACAATACTGGGGGAAAAGAATAAAAAGAAGACAGATCAGGGCAGATCATGGACCTTTTTTTAGGTTTTCAGTTTGGTTTTTATTTCCTTCAAAGATATACTTCTGAACAGCTTTTATGACACTCAGAGTTCCCTGAGAGCTGACAAACAACACTGAAGTAGTTAAATTTTTATCATCAAAAGGAAGCATACTATATTCACAACAGCTAAAGTAGGCAATCTAGATCCATGGGACAGATGTCCTTTTATACAAAATCAACCAGCTCCAGACAGATAAAATGAAACTGCGTGAGAATTAATTTTCAAGTTTATTTCATTTTTCTTTACATAAAACAGCATAGGTTAAAACACTGCATATTTAATCTTCCTTTGTAAGATGTAAGAGAACGTGAGTTTCCTAACTAAAAGGGTTTCTCTACCTATGCTTCTCATGAGATACTTCCATGCAGCCAAAATCTAACAAGCTTATGAAAACTTGCCAAAGCAGAGATAATAAGAAAATATCAGTATTTATATGTATTTTCCTAACGGCTCCTGCAAGCCCTAAAAAGCTTTATCTGACCTGCAGGAGTGCAACAAAACAGGCCAGTTATGCTGAGAATTTTTGGCAGTCTCCTGCAGACTCATCCAGATATCCATCGGCATGGCAGTTTCCAACCCCTGGTTTACAGAACCCTGGAGGGTCAATGGGACATTTCTAACAGGTCTGTGAAAGGCAGCTAAAAAAAGCAAACCTATTATTAGCAGGCTCAAATTTGCTACAGAGAGCTGTACATCCACTGAATACTTCTGGGACTCCACACATGGTTAAAAAAACCAAACAAAAAACAAAAACCCCACCCCACTTAAGGCTAAAAAACCCAAACAGGTAAAAACCTAATCTTGGGTTACAATGGCAAAGGCAACAGGGAAGAAGCGGGCACGGAAGTGAACGCTGTGCTTACAGGACACCCAATGACTCAGATCAAATTATCACAGGGCAAAGTCGGCACTGCCAGCCCTCCTCCAGCCACCCCAGGAGCAGGGAACAGGACTGTGCCTACCACAGACACTTTTTCATTTTTCTCTTGGAAATTCAAGCTACATTAAGGAGTATAGTTACAGCCTAAATATACATTACCAGCTATGCATCTGCTTTTAGCAAAAGGCTTACAAACAACTCAAGATTCTCCTGAATCCTTTGGCTCCTGAAGTCAGGCAATTTCAGCTTTCAGTTCCAATAAAAGAAAAATGGCATAAAGAAATCTTAAAAAAATTACAAGGCTTAAAGTAAATTTGTGTTTCCTGAGGGTAAATGCACAGGCTTGAATCACCTCCCTTGAAAAGGGGAATAGAGAGCACCTAAAACCAGATGGTAACCAATTTATAACATTTCTCCTATATATGAAGGGAGTAAGTGGCTGGACTACAATGCTTTATAGTAATTGTTTAGAAAACTGTTTATAATATCAACCATATTGATGTTATTCTCTATTTCTATTTCTTATTTCAAAGAGGTCACACATGAACAAGACCTTTGCAAAAATGGCTCGTACTAAAATCATATTTTCATTCTTTTTATTAGAAGCATTTTATTAGAGGGGAAGATTTAATTGAAGTCATGCCTCCCTGAAGAACACATTTGAATAGGAGTGCAAATACACAGAGGGAACTTCTCCCGAAGGAGAGAAAGGGGAGGAGGAAATTACCTCAAAGACATCTGTCTTATCTAGAAACTCCATCCTGAGGGCTTGGATCGGGCTGAGAATAACAGCCTCAAAAGAGATGCAGCCACATAAGGCACAAACCCCTCAGTCCTCCTCTAATTTACATCAGCACAGACAAGAAGCAACTTCAACAGTGCCAGAGGAATTCCATTAGTAAAACTGAAAGGAAAATAAGGCCATGTTTTCTGAATTACAAATACAGGGGTTTCCCTATCCTGATGCTTGTCGTATGCAGTCTCTTAGGGCAGATGGTAACAGCTTCCTGGTGAATGTCTGTATAATTTCTGTTTAACTAATGGCCATGTATTGAATAAATAAACTATAATGCAATAAAGACTGACCTAAGAGTCTGAGTTATCTGGTGACTGCACCCCCGCCAAAAGGCCTGTCAGCTGCTAGCCTGAGCAAAGGAAAGCAAAGACAATGTAGTTACTGTCCAAGGTACAAAAACACTGGACCACTATGGATGAGTGACGAAATTGGGGCAACATGTAGAAACAGGGCACAAATCACAAGGACACCAAGACAGGTCAGACTTGGATCTGACTTGGTCTGATCACAAAGCTCTTAATAAGTATTTCATCAAAGATAGAAGGTACTTTATAAAACTGTCATTAAGTAATGAAACATTATAAAATAACTGATAAGTTTTTAACCATCAGAGCTGCAAGGGGAACAGAGAAATTCTGCCACTTCAGTCTTCTGTCTCCTTCAGACTTCTGTCATAGTTTCCCATTAGACCAAATACACACAAGCTACTTAACCTATGTCAAAAGAGAAATATTAATCCTGAACATACCATCTTTGTTACATTGGCACCTATCTAAAATTAAGCATTAGAAGGAAAGAGCAATCTTTCAGGAGAGACTGTACCAGGAAACAGACAACAACAGATGGGGATGTCATGCTTTCCCACAGCATTGCAGCTATCCTGAATGCACACCCTTACGAGAGACAAAACAGGAAAAAATGTCCTGGTCTTCTAGACAGCTTTGCAATTTACATGCTGACTCAAGACTTAAAATAGCAAGCCACTGGATTAGGAGAATGCAAATTCTCAATTTGCCCTTTATCAAGTTTTTTTTGTTTTCTTTTTTAAAGAAAGACAAAAATTAAAGGGGAAGGTTTATCTATAAAACTGGTATTATTTTTAGTTTGAATTTAAAAAAAACACATAATTTTCATGGCATAAAGAATATGTTTTGCAGAGCAGGAAAAGAGTTGCAGTTTTAAAATTTTAATCATAATAAGAAGCTGGCAGAACTCCTCTAGTCTAAAAAATATTCTGAACACTATCTTTCAAGGCAGAAAGAGCACTGTAAATATAAGACATACGTTTCCACTCAACATGGTCTATCATAGGATTTGGTTTTCACCTGCTTTTGCTACAGCTCCCCCTTTACAAGCACAAACAAGTCACTCACCCTCTGATTTTATTCCCTTGCCTGTAGTTTATTACTCTGCCTTACCACATAGGGGTAATTAAAGGTGTAGGTACGAAGGCTGTAAGGCAAATCTACATACTACACCTAAGTGGATCCCTAAGCCAACTACAGAAAGTGCACAGGGCATACATTAAATTAGCACACTAACAACACAGAGACCAAAAAACTATCACCTTTATCTTGCAAAGTTAAATTCACAACTAGAAGCAACGTACGCTGCTACTTCAGAGAACTGGAAAAACCTGCAGGTTCAAAGTTGCTGTAGGTTAAAGCTTTTGAAACATAGCAAAGAACATCTGAGTTGGCAAACTAACCATTTCTTGTTTTGCTCACTTTAGCACCGGCAAGCAGAAAGGATCCTAGCTGCCATAAAAAAATACAATTTCTGTGTGTAATTTCTGTGTGTAATTTCTGTGTTAATTTTCCTGTCTTTTGAAATATAGAGAGCTCAAGACAAGACTAGCTACCATATATATCTTCCTTATCTATTCTGTGCTATATTGGACATCAGTATTCAAATGGCCACTGCAAAGAACAAAGATGCCTACCACATTACTATCTTTATCACCTGCTACAGCCTTCTCTGTATCTATGGTATGATACTATTGCCTTCCCACTAAGCCTGTATATGGTTTTTTTTAACCTTTTTTTTTTTTTTTCAATAGCATAGTACTCTACACTACCTTTACTCACTCACACTGTTTCAGCTTCAGCCCATTTGTTTTAACTTCTGCACGCTGCACCACATTTAAGATTGGTCATCCCTGTCAGTTCTGCATTATTGCAAAACTCACAGCTGAACATGACAAACACACCATCCACCACCAGCCCAGGAGCAGAAACATCAACCTTGCATTTCCTCTCATTCAACATTCCTCCGTTGTCAAAGAATCTTAACAGTGAGTCTTCTGTGTTCTTTTTTTTCCTTGCTGTTTTACTTGCTCCTGGAATAGTATTTCCCAACATTTTTCTAATTAAACTCTGCTGCTGTACCCTTTCCTCTCATCTCCTTACCTTCCCATGCCTATCCTCCCTTTCTTCCCCCCTACCCTCATATTCCTACCAGTCCTGTAACAGCACTGGTTCTGTATGGTTACCCTGTAACCTGGTGGTGCAGAGAGATATGGGGCTATAAGCCTCGACAAATCTCTCACTCCAGCCTCCAAAACAGTCACAAGCAGCCCTCAAGCTGGGGCACAGCAAGAAGCAGGCGACAGGAGCTCACCAGTGCTGCCCCATGCAGTGAGCCAACACCTGGCTGCATCTTGCCTCTAACACCTTGCACCTGACTAGCAGGGAACTGCTGCCGTATAGGGAGGTCTTTGGCACCCACACCCTACAGACAAGCTGGCTCATTCTTTTGGACTCCCTCTGGAAAGGACAATGTGTGAAGTGTTATTGGCAGACTTGCTGCACTGCAGCTCCAGGAATGGGCTATCTTCTTCCCTTACTGCCTGCACAACCCAGGAAACACACAGCTTCGATGAGGAAAGCTTTAATTTCTCATTTTCCTGAACCCAAAGCTTCAGATCAGTTACATGCACAGGTTAAATATGATGTTCCAGGTACAACTAATCACATTTATTTTGCTTCAACCAGATAAGCACAGGATGGGGGAAATAAAAACTGACAACAAGCTATTCTGTTGTGTGATATTTTACATTATCTCCCGTCTTCTGCCAGGAAGGCAGAAAAACTGTATTCCTGAATATTGCCCTAAAAAAAAAGGTCATGTCTACACTGCAGAGGAATCAGAGAAAAGCATAAGCTCAACCAACTAACATCTGCAGAGACTGGCTGATGTATGGGAAATGTCTGCACAGTAAAACAGGATCCATGAGCAAGTCTTCCTGAAATAATGCAGCACACAGGTTTAAACTGCATGGACTGTGCAACACTGCTGACTCCTGTTCTACTGGAGGTGCACGGCAATCCACCCACTGAGAAAAGTAAATTCATATTAGGTAAGAAAAAGAGATTCACCAAAGCTGAGCTACCATTTGCCAGGATACACACATACTGCTGAAGACCGTCAGCTGCTCCCCTTGCTGGCACAAAGGAGACTGCCCAGAAAAAAAAACATAACTATTTGGGCACAGCAGACCTGTATCTGCTGAGGAATTAAGCATTCATCTTCTTGCAATCTGCTTCCATTATTTGGATTAAATTACATCTGTGTACTTTTGTCTACAACCAAACAAGCAATTTCAAACTGAAATAGACACCCTTGTCTTTAACTACATCACTTGAAAATTAAAAGGAAACAGAAACATACATGAGAATACCCAACAGATGTTATTGCTATAGGTCCTAAATGTCAGAACAAATATTTTGGGTTTTAGGCAGGCCTGATATTTGCCCTTTCATAAATCTATAAACACAAAGAGTTTCTGAGTCACACCTGCTAAATCTCAATGAGCATTCAGTCAGACACAACTTACTACCAGCAGCAGGTCCCTCTGGTGTGACAAACACTATTGCATCAGTGAGGCAACACCAAGAGCTACACTAACAGAGTCACAGCCTTTGAAGGAACAGATCTTTACATTGCACATTATGACTCTTATCACCGAAATGCCTGCAATGCTGCACAAAAGACTTACTTGCTGCTTTCAATAAGCAAAAAAAAAAAAACATGGTCATCACTAATGTATTGCTGCGTACACTCAAGACACCTAATGCAGTCACTCACCGTAACTCACCAGTCTCTCCCCTCTCTGTAATTCCACCATATCAGAGCAAACACCCAAATTTGGGCTCCTTTCCTACAGATCTGACATTCCACACACATATTTGCTGTGCCAGGAGTCTGGCACACTGTCACTCCCTCTCATGCTGAAAAACACAGTTTATCTTTTCTGAATTAGGAACAAAGGAAAGAGACCTAACGAACTTTGCTGTCCATCCCACATCCCTCAATGGTACACAGGGAGTGGAGAGCCCGTCGGGGACCAGGCCGCTGCCCCCTCCTCTCCAAGGCCTTGTTTTCCTAATTGTTTCCTTAAAGACTATTTTCTAATGATCCATCGTGAACTCTAGCTTCTTAAAAATTTACATTACAGAACTACTCCAGTAAGACTTAGAAGCTCCCGTTCTAAACCAGTCCGGATTGCTTCCTACTGCCACGAAAAACTCACCATCCATTTCAACTAAACCCGCCACAGTACAGAGTCATGGTTTCGCCACGGATCGCTCCCGATGCCGAGGGCGCACCCGGCCGACGGTGCCATCGGACAACCGCAGCCACACGCCTGGTGACCGGGGCCACTTCGGAAGCGACAGGGTCAGCTCCACTCGCTGTCCAGCTGCTCGCTGGTAGCCACGTCCCATCGCTGCAGCGCACTAGCAACTTAGAGGACCACTGCAATCCACGGGCAGGTAACAGGACCTCGACGAAATCGCTGGAGGCTCCGACTTTGAATTGCCTGCCGAGGGGACTCAACACTGCTCCGAAAGGCCACGGAGCAGACCTAAACCACGTATTTAGCCCGATATCATCCAACGCGTTCAGCCCCTCAGTAGTGAAGCCCAGCGCTGGAAGGCGGCGAGGGGAGAGCGGGAGCCCTCCTCCCGTCTCACGACCGATGGCCACAGCTCCTGGGGACGCCGCTGCGGGAACACGACCCACCGGCCGGCCCTGGCCCGGGGGCCCCGCCGAGGGACGCGGAGCACCGCGCGGCCCTTGGGCGGCCGCGCCATCCCCGGGCTCCCGCACGGCCGAGGGGCCGCGCGGGCCGGGGACACCAGGGACAGCGGCGGGGCCGGGGGCCGCTGGTGGAGCGGCGCAGGCGGCGGCGGGATGGCATCCACCAGCGGCCCGCTGCTGCCGACCAGCTCTCTGCTTGCTCCCAGTTCCCGCTCCCGCCCCGCTCCGCCAGCGCACACACCTGCCCGCCCCCCAGCACCCCCCGCCCCCCGCTGTCAGTCGCATCCACCTACCCCAGTGGCCGCCGCCGCCGCCGCGGGTCCGGCGCGCCCCGCCGCCCCCGCGCCGGCAGCGGCACGGCACGGCACGGCACGGCACCCCTCCTTCCGCCGGCCGCCCGCCCGCCCCTTGCGCGGAGGTGGAGCGGCCGCCGGGAGGAACCAGGAAGTGAACGGCGGCGGCGGGAGGCAGCGCGTCCCCGGCCCTGCCCTTCCCCGCCCCGCCAAGGGCTCCCTGGCCCACGGACGGGCACCGGCGCCGGGCCCGTGCGGCTGCGGACCGCCTGTGCCGACTGCGCGTTAACGGCCCGGGCGTGCGGGTGCCTGGGGGGAAATGCGGGTTTCCTGAGGAAAAGCACCACGCTTTTTTGTTTTGACATGGGAACAGATGGTTTTGCCTCAGCGGGCACCTCAGAGCTCCAGGCAGGTTCAGGGTGGTTTTGATTTGCAGGTATCCAAAATCTGTTGGCACCCAAGGAGGAGTACAGTGCAGAGCAGTGAGGATGTTTTGGGGACTGCAGTATCATTCTTAGGAGGAAAGACTGAAGGAGTTGGGCCTGCTCAGTCTCCAGAAGAGACTACTGAGAGGGGACATCATTAATGTGTATAAATGTCTAAAAGGAGGGGGATGTGGGTGTGCCAAAGAGATGGAGCTGGGTTCCTCTCAGAGGTGCCAAAGCGCTAAGATGCAAGGCAGTGGACAGAAACTGATGCACAGGAAGTTCTACCTGAACATGAGGAAGAACTTCTTTACTGTGTGGGTGACTGTGCACTGGAAGGGATTATCCAGAGAGGCTGTAGAGTCTGCCTCGCTAGACATACTTAAGAACTGTCTGGACACAATCCTGTGCCATGTGCTCTAGGATAGCCCTGCTTGAGCAGGGAGGATGGACAAGATGACCCACTGTGGTCCATTCCAACCATGCCATTCTGTGATAGAGTGCTCCAGTGCAGGTGTCGTGAGCTAGAGCAAGGGCTGAATTTGCTTGACATTCTCCACATGAAGCCACTGCTTCCAGAAGGGCAGGGGCGGCGGCGGCAGCTTCTCCTTCCTGGTGCCCCACATGAGGAGAGACATTAAATAGCGCCAGTGCCACTGGGTGACAAAAACTGGCCAGAGACTCCCCGATGTGGAACCTAGACAAGATCAACCTCTCAGTGCTGTAGGATCCTGCAAGAATCTTTGAATTGGTGGAACTTGTTTGCAATAGTACCTACAAGCAGCAGGTTTTCTTTCCAGTCAGAGAAGAGGAGGAAATGAGGACGTGAGGAAGTGAGGGAGAAAATCATGGTGGCACCCAGGTCAGTGGACAAAGAAGGGGAGGAGGTGCTCCAGGTGCCAGAGCTGAGATACCACTGCAGGCTGTGGTGAGGATTATGGTGAAGCAGCCTATGAGGTCCACAGGGCATGCAGAGATCCACTCAGCCCCATGAGAGAAGTACTCACACTGGAGCAGGTGGATCCTGAAGAAAGCTGTGATCCAGTGGGAGACCCAATGGAGAAAGGGCCCTTGCTTCCAGAGATAAAAGGCCTTGCTTCTAAACTAGAGCAGCCCATCTTTAGAGGACTGCACCCGGCAGACAAGTAACTCACTCTTGCAACAGTTTTGAAAAGACTGTTTTCCCATGGGAGGGACCCCACCCCCACCCTCCCCCCCCATAGCAGAGGAAATACTCCTCTCCCTGAAAAAACAGAAAAAAAATTTTCAAGTGACAATCTAACCAAAACCCCCATGTCCTGTCTCCCTGTTCTGTTGGTGGGAAAGAGGGAGGGGCTGGGGGGGGAAGGGGGGGGATGGTGTTTTAAAGGCTTATTTTACTTCTCATTATCCTCCTCTGTTAATAATAAATTTACTTTATACCTTTGAATTTGAACCTGTTTTGCCCTTAGAGTGTTTTCTCCCAGTCCTCATCCTCAACTCATGAGCCCTTCGTTAATTTTTTTTCCTCTCCTCTGCCCGGCTGAGAGCAAGAAAAGGTCAAACAGCTTTCATGGGTGCCTGGTGTTTAGCCAGTGTCAAACCATGACATGGGGCAACACACATCATTTATTTACCACAGTGAAGTTAAATATATTGCTTTGCCTTTGTTAAAAAAAAAAATGCAACACAGAAACCTCAACAAGCCCAAGAAACAAGTGGCATCCTTTTTTGTATGATAAGCATCACTACTTCCTTCTGCTGAAATTTGAATGTCCTCAGAAGGCTCTTTAGGGCAAGAGGTTGCCTTCTGCCCTCCCTGGGGAAAAACGAGCCAAACCTCGGCTCCTCCCACTTTTGAAAAACTGCTGTTTGCATGTGAACAAGATTTGCTAGCTGAGCCTCTGGACTATGCAAGACTTTGACTAACATTAGGGTATACTCCAAGCTGGGATGGCAGAAGTGGGAAAAAAATTAACAAATCACTGTTTCCTGGCAATTGTAACTGTTAGCTGCTGTGGGCTAAGCCATGAGAGTCAGACTGTCATCTCCCTGTGCTCTCAATGGAAATCACAGGGTGCATCTGTATTAATACTCTTTCAGATCCAGAATTCACGCACATTTTCAGGGAGTTCCTGGTTTCTTCTTCTTGTTTGGTGCACACTGTGGAATGCAAGGATACAAGTATTGCACTGCAAGTCAAACGAAGGGTCAGTCTGTGCTAGACAGCAGCACTGGCAGATGCTATTTTAGACAGAACATACAAACCAGAGCTCTTTCATGCATGGGCACTGCCTTTGTGTGGCACTCCCCTGGGCCAGCAAGAAGACCTGACCCTGCTCACCTCCCTAGGGTGAGCAAGCAGGACAAGCTACCCAAGCTCCCTGCTCTGCCAGGCTCCACTGCCGGCTCTCCCCACAAAGAAGCAGTAAGCAATCCCCATACAACAACCCTAGTGTGCAGAAACGTGGCTCCTTTTAGATGCAGGAAAGCCATGGGAAGAGTCCCAGAATTGCATCAGCTCTGCTAATTGATAAGCAGCCTGCCAAAGGGACCAGACCAAGCTAAAACTTCCAAAACCATCCATCACTCTTGAAGTTTGCTCCCACTGCATCATGCCACCTGCTCAAGTAGGCACAGCCAGGAATGCTTTGCACATTTGACTGAACAAGGAGTTGTGGAAAGCTGGATAAACTGTGGCAGTGTGCAGTGCAATCCTTGGGAGCCATGGATCATTTTTAGCCAAGCAAGCATCAGAGTGAAGCCAAGATAGCATCTTTTAAAATACTCTGAAAATTACACACACGAGCTGTGCAAAAGGCGTGCAAACTTACATTAATGACTGTTATGCAACTTTCAATTAAGGCTGTCAAAAAAACCCCAACCCTTAATTATTGTTTTAATACGTAGTGAGAGTTTTTAATCACATTTCCCACGCCACTTTCCCAGCGGTATCTGGCACAGGACCAAGAGAATCTCCTAAGGAAAGCATTTGGTTTCTTCCCTGCTCCCGCACTAGACTTCCCCGCGCACCGCACCTCGCTTGGACCTTTCTGCGGTTAAAAACTCCAGAAGGACAATGAGGAAACGCAGAGGACTATGACTAGTCGATCTATTTCTGAGCTATTCTATTTCCGGGACATTTCCACAGCCTCCTGCGGGAGCTTTGGTTTAACCGCGAGGGTCAGCTTCTTGGACGGGACGTTTTCCGGGATGCGGGGTGCCCAGCGGGTACCGCGTCCACAGCGCCGCGCCTACTCCACTGTGGATTTCCGGCTGCAACCCCCACTTTCCCATCAGGCAAGGGGAGCCCCCGCTGTGAGGTGCCGGTGCCAGCCGGGCGGGCGTGAGAGCAGCGCTGGACAGCCGGCAGCTTCCCGGCGGAGGGAAGGCGGGCAGGAAGGCGGGCAGGAAGCGGGGCACTGCGCAGCTGCGGGCGGGAGGCGGCGGGAATGGCGGCCGTGGTGCTGAGCGAGGCGGAGAAGCTCTACATCGTGCACGGCGTCCAGGTACCGGGAGCGGGCGCCGGGCGACGGGGAGAGAGTTAGGCTGGGGAGGGGGAGGTGAGGGAGGAGGGAAGGAAGGAAGGGAGGAGGAAGCACTCACCGTTGCGTCTCGGCACGAACCTCTGGAGCAGTAATCATCAGAGCACACCGACCATCGGAACGGGAAGCAGGCTGAGAGCGGGACGTGGATTTGTTTTCACCGAATCACACAATATGCTGAGTTGGAAGGAGCCCACAAGCATCATCAAAGTCCAACTCCTAGCCCTGCACAGGGCACCCCAAGAATCACACCTTGTGCTTGAGAGCATTGCCCAAATACATCTTGAACTCTTCAAGCTTATTGTTGCGACCACTTCCCTGGGGAGCCTTTTCCAGTGCCCAGCCACCCTCTGGGTCAAAAACGTTTTCCCGATGCCCAACCTAAGCCTCCCCTGACACAACTCCGGGCTATTCCCTCAGGTCTTGTCACTAGTCACCACAGAGAAGGGATCAGTGCCTGCCCGTCCTCTTCCTCATGAGGAAGTTGTAACTGCAGTGAGGTCTCCCCTCAGTTTCTTCCAGGCTGAACAGACCGAGTGGCCTCAGCGTCTCCTCGACTTCCCTTCAAGGCCCTTCACCATCTTCATTGCCTTCCTTTGGATGCTCTCTAAGAGCATAATATCCTTCTTCTGTACCCATTTGCTCCTCTTCCTTTCTCTTCCCTGTCTCTTCCTCAAGTTATTGGCATTGGATAGAGTTCTAGCCTGTAACTTAGCAAAGGAACATGAGTGGACAAAAGAGGAATAATGAAAGGTGTCTGAGGAAAAGCCCCAAATATAAAAGAACTGTATCCTTACTGAAAAACAACCTGTGTTTATGGGAGGGAGCTGTATAGTATCAGAGGATGCATAATACCCATTTGTGGAATACAAATGGATGAAAGTATTTGGAAGGCTGTTGTATTATTTCTGTCTGCTGGGGTCCTAATTTCTGATGTAAAAGTACAGAACGTGCCTATCCCAGGAAAGAGCTGAGTTGTGTTAGGTAAAGTACCGTTGAAAGCCATGACTTTACAGCTCTGAAATCTGAAGCTTTCTTTTGGGAATTAGAGGGACTTGGTGCAATTCATGTCTGCCTGCAGATTGCTCGTTGCAAGTTCTCCATGGATGAGATATAAATGAAAAAGTATAGTTGGTTCTTTTGTGTTCCATGGTGAAACTACTAGCTATTGCTTTTATAACCTCTTCACTGCTGCATTTGGTATAAGAGAAGGAAAGTTTAGAGTCACAGAGCTTTTGGATTGTGGTAAGGGTTGTTTGTTTGTTTGTTTGTTTTGTTTTTACATTTTGTTAATGATTCTCTTAAGTGCAATATATTGATTGTCATACTTAGGAAGACCTTCGTGTAGATGGTCGAGGTTGTGAAGACTACAGATGTGCAGAAGTAGAAACAGATGTTGTATCAAACACAAGTGGATCTGCAAGAGTAAAGCTGGTAGGTAAATTTCTTAGGGATTGGGTACCTTGCTGATGAAATTGCTTGTTCATGTGACTAGTTAATCTGATGCTCTTTGTAGATAGGTTTGCGTGTGTAATAACATGTATGTGTATAGCAATAACTGAAACTATGGGATATGGAAATTATGACAGGATATATAATTAGTTCAGGCTGAATTGAGCTGGATTTACTGTAAAGTGCCTGGACAGCCTTCAGTCTGGATAATAATCTAATACTCTAATATTTAATCTTGAAAACTGAAGTTGCTGTTGTGCCTAGTTCCTGGGGGGGGGCAAAAATTTCTATTTCTTTAAAATGAAGCAAAACTACTTCTGACATATTTACTATGAGGAAGATAAATGTACTGTGCACCATTATGAAAGTTCTGCAGAAAGATCTGTTTACATAACCAAAATGACAGGATATTAGGATGTTAGGAATGTCTTTTTAACCTAGAGAAAGGTAATATGTATGGTAATTATTTAATGAATCTTCTTGCATGTGATACTGTCCTTCTAAAGCCTTTTGTTCTTTAAAAAAAAAGTTATAAGTTTATCCTGATAGAATGATCTGATAACTGAAAGGTAGAAATGTCAGCTTACCATAAACATTTAAATAAACCAAATAGTTCTGTAATTATAATTCTAGTTGTGTGATGTGTTTTTGTTTTAATAGGGAGAAACTGATATCTTGGTAGGCATAAAAGCTGAAATGGGGACACCGAAGTTGGAGAAACCAGATGAAGGTTACCTGGAATTTTTTGTTGACTGGTTAGTATACTAGAAAAGAATGAAATAGATTTAATATTTGGAATAAATGACTAATCAGGTCTTGCCATTCTTCAGAAGTTTATGCCTTCATTCCACTAACCTCCTCTAGTGGTTTGAGTAATAGAAACAAGTTATTTTACCATTTCAGTAGCAGTGAATGTTAAGAAATTTTTTGCTGGTCCTGCAAACCCAAAAGAAGCGAATCAGCAGAAGTTGAACAATGAAAACAGGTTAAATAAAACAATCCCAAATTAGACAGCATCACTGCAGCTGGAAAAGAGTAATGGTTCAAGTATACATGGTTGTGACTGGACTTTAGGACTACAATATCAGCTGTTGTTTTTTACTATGATAAAATAGAGAAAATATCTTTCAAAAAAATGAAGTTGGAAGAAAAGAATTGACCTATACAGACTGTACTTTAACTGTAGTTGAAGGTTTGCTTGCTTTGTGAAAGCAGTGGAAAAAGTTTGAAGTGTGTTTTGTACAAAATGTTTTTTTTTTGTTTTTTTTTGTTTTTTTTTTTGTTTAAGAAAAGAAAAATCCTAAAAAACTAATTAGAATTTTTGGTTGCATATTTATCAGTGAATCCATCTTTCATTAACTAAAAGGGTGATTTTTTTTAATTTTAAGATTTCTTGCATTTTCTTACAAATGTTATCCTTATCATAAAAGCCTTGACATTGGCAAGTTGGCTGCTATGCATGCGACATCTCTTTTCATTTTTATTTAAAACAAAAAAATGTTGCTATTCTGACATTAAACCTATATACTATTGTTAAAGCTAAGGTATGAGAGCTACTAAGTGTATATCTGACAATCTTTCTGACCTGATTGTCAGTATCTGCCTTAACATTGGTATGTCACATTATGCAGCCTTATCTAAGACTGCCTCTGTGCATCAGTATGCTCTAGTTAACTGTGGAACCTTATGCTTTAAAGGAAAGCTCTCACCTGTGAATTGATAGTTTATTTGCAATTGCTGTTCTAAAATTATCAGATGGGAAGATCAACTTGAATGTGGTCCTGCTGTTAGGACTCATGTATGAAGTATCTTAAATGGTATATGTTTATTGTTTTGGGTTTTTATTTCGTCTGTATCTCTATATGAAGAAAGTCCACGGACAGCAGGGACATTTCCCTTCTAATGAAAGTCATCTATGGACATGTGGCAACTCTGTGACGCTTCCTGTGTGTGTAAATAGATACTAGGAAAACTTCAACTCATTAGATTAATGTTTGGTTGCGTTTCTGTTAATCTCTGCTTCATGAGATCGGAGGCAGATGTGCCTCAATATTGTGAGAGTTTGATCTAGTCAGTTCAGGCAATAGGTAATCTTTAATTTCTGTGACAAGTGGATTCATGGGCCTGAACTTTAGAGGAGTGTAGTCACTTGTCACATGCTTGTGGCACAGGCAAAGGTGTCCTTTAGCTTCCAGAAAGATACAAAAGACAAAAAGTGAAGTGGAGGCAGCTTGTTTTCTATCAAGAGGAATGAGCTGCTGTCGCTACCCTGATGCTTTTCCACACTGCCACTGGGTGGTAGTAACTGAGCATAATTCAATACCCTGAATCTTCTGATGTAGTTCCTGTGTGTTCTGTTTGGCTTTTATATTGTTGAAGCTAATAATAAAAAATCAAATTGCAGTGATTACTATCTTAAAATGCTTATTTCCCAAAACTTTCATAGTTTCTTTTACTGATGAAAGTAATCATTTGCTGGATCGTGTATAGTTCTCTGCTCCAAGCTTCTATTTCTCTTTATTCTGCTCTGAGCCCTTTACCTGAAATCTGAGGAGCACACTTAGTCCCATTTTGAGACAGACTTTAATGCGAGTCTCTGAAAGGGATGATTTTTGGGGCACTGATTTGAAATCCTTGTAAAACAACTCTGTGTCCTGTGTTTTATTTTTACTGCCTGTCATCACTGGAGAAGACATTCATCCTGGCCGTTGAAAGAGTGCTATGCCTGCTTTTCTCACATTTGAGTTTTGTGGCTGATCTGATTTATCACTTCTAAGCTGTAAGAAATAGAAACAACAAGAAAAGCAGACATCTGAAGTCCTTGAATGCATCAGATTTTGTTTGTGGAATTAGCAAGGAATATATTTGTCCAGATCTGACTATGTGTAGATTACAGTGTATTGATGGCCTGAGCAATAGGTGGGAAATGTTTAACTGTTGCAACAGAAAGATTTTGACTGGCAACAGGAAGAGTTTTGAAATTCAGTAGAGATCTGTGGTAAAAGCATCATTATGGTTCAGTAGGAATCTTAGATTGTTAGGCAATGTGATGCTGAAATGATTTTGATAGTCTTGAAAGTTACATGCTGCTTGGGTGTACAAATTCTGTACTATTACTAAGGTCTTTCTATGCTCCATAAACCAAGTTTTTGGTCATTTTCTAGTGTGTTAAGATGCCCCCTTTCCAAATTTTGCCCAGTTTACGTTACTGCCATAGTCTGTAGGCATTAGGTGGCAGTATTTACCAAATAGTTACAATAATATCCTGTTAATGTTACTTCTTTATTTCACTCTGGTTGCAAGGAAATGTATAAATAAATAAATAATAATGGAATTAAGATGCAGTGAAATGTACAGTGCTATTCCAGTTGAGTCTTAGGTTCTTCCTATTCAGTCAAAGAAAGCATCCACTTGTAATAAAAAAATACAACATTTGATAAAACTTTGTTTTTAGAAATAGTAATGAGGCAGAGATTGAAGTTTGCATAATTCTTGCAACTTGCCTTAGGGATCATAATACTTGCATAACTATGGCTTAAACAGAATAGCTTAAACAAGATGATCTTGTTAACTTGCATAAAAGCTGCTTCCACGGGTAAGTGCTTGTTTCATACAACCTGAAGACCTGACTCAGCACTGAGTCTTACTTAGATAAGATCCTATCTCATAAAATTGGTGTCTAATAACCCTGACTAATATTGTGTGTCACACTTGCAATGTTTATTCGTGTGGCAAATATAGTTTGGAAGCATAGATCAGTGCTTTAATTGGCAGTAATGTTTCTTTGTATTTTTAAGCAGTATAGTGCTGTTTGTTTCTGGTAGCAGCAAATAACTTCTATAAAATCCAGTATTTTTCCTGGCATTCTGAGTTTTCATCAACTCTGCAAAACAGCAAGCTGGGAGAATTACTGTGAGGTAAGGATAATAGTAGATAATTATATGTAAGCTTATAGATTCTGCAGTATTGTTGGCACAGCTCATTTGATGGTTTAAGTCAGGCCTTGATAATGGGAATCTTTAGTTATTTGTTTTGGTTTTTTTTTTAAAGGTGAGGGGATTATATTCCAAGACTTAGTTTTCTGCTATATATTTCTATTCCTGGTGTACTAAGGTTTTGTATCATCATATAGGCACAGAACATTCATGAGAAATTTGCCCTGCGAGGTGCCCTGCCAGGAGAATACAGGACATGGCCATTACAGATTTTGAACAGACCAAAACTACTTCTATATAATCACTTCCTTCGATATGTTCTCTAACGAGAAATTAATTTGGTGGAGGTCTGACTGGTTTATTTTAAAACAAGATTTGCAATGCTGCTATAGGTGCACTGCTTGAGAATATTCTTGCCCTGTCTATAAACCAGAGGCTTGGAATCTTTGCTCATTATTTTGCTGTATATGCATCTCTGGACATTTCTGTTCTATTTTATTGTTCTTTGGAGGAAAGGCATGTTTGGGGTGGTTTTTGTTAGGTTAGTTTGGTTTGGCTTTTATTTTTTTGGGTTTTGGTGGCTTTTTTAGGCCTGTTTTCTTTTTTTGTTGGAAGTTTCTTAGCTGTGTACCAGGCCCAAGCACTGAAGAACTTTCTTGCATGACTGCTCATAAATACTTTGTTATGTTGGAATCAGGGAAGTAAAGACCACACACTTTGTCATATCCCTTCAGGAGAAGTTGTTGTTTAGTTGCCCTTCTCCATAAAATGCAGAAGGTAATGACACTCTTTCTTTAAGTTTAATAGCAGACAATACACTCAGTAAAGAAATCACCAATTAAGGTCAGGCAGTCATGTTACTTATAAGAAATTATTACTAAATTCTACTTGACATATCATCATATCTTTCTCTTCTTAGCCACTCTCTTAATAATTTAACATTCAGCTGTTACTAGGCTGTCTTGGTGGCTGTTGTGAACTTAGTACAGATGTCCCACTTTTCTTCTTTAAAGAGCTGAGGTGGTAGAGGGTGACAGTGCTTAAGAAATAATCTCTGAGAAAATTCACCAAATTTTACTTTGATTATAACTGGGGAACTGAAGGTAGTAGTGGGATTTAGTGAGTATTAGTATTTGTAACAAAATATCAGTGTATTATCTACATCAAAACATTCTCTTACGCAAACTGGAAATTCCTTTTCAGACAGAACGCATATTCTTGTACAAATAAATCCTTAGATACTTTTATTGCTTTATATTTAAGAAATGTTGTTTGGGTATTTGCTGTTTCAGAAGTGAAAGTATTATTTTCTTTCTTTATCTAGTTCTTCAAATTCTCCTGAGTTGGAAGGCCGGGGAGGAGAAGAACTTGGCACAGATATAGCAAATACACTGTACAGAGTATTCAGCTGTGAGAACACTGTAGACTTGAAATCCCTTTGTATTAATCCCAAAGAGCACTGCTGGGTTCTCTATGTGGATGTATTGGTAAGTACAGAAATGAAAACTAAGATTCAGCAAAATGTTTCTAAGGCAGAGGCTGACTTAGCATAACCTTCTGTATTTTTGCATTTAAAAAAAAGCTCTCATAGTGTGATAAAATGTGTCACAGCATGGATGGCAGTTTTCTTGTGAATCTACTTATAGTACTTAATCACTAATTTCAGCTTGATCTTTCTCTACTATTCTTGATGCTGCTGTTCCACTGCAGAACTAATAAAACATTGAATACTCCAAATCTGTCTCAGGTAAAAATCAGTGATCCTATACTGATTAGGAAATTGCCACTAAAAAAGGGTAAACTTCTCTTCCAAGCTAGATGTAACAGCAAATATATTGTTCAAGTGAATGTAAGATATCATGTATGTATGTTATCCCTAAGAGGACAGTCCATGTATCTAGTTCTTTGTGCTCTTATCACTAGTAATTCACTAAAATAAAATAGAAACTTTTTGGCAAAAGCTGAGTTTAGTCTAGGTGCTTTTTTATGAAGATTGTATGTGTGTATTAAACGTAGAAGATAGGCTGAATATTTGTTCCCATGACAGTAATGGAAACTGAATTTTATGTGTACAAATCTGATGCATGTGGCGGCTCAGTTTCTAAAATATGCTGCATTTAAAACACTCTGTTATGGGAATTTCAATAGAAGTCTGCAAGTGAGACTCTCCTGAATGTTATTTCCAATTCTTTTTGGTCCAAAGTTGAGTTTCTGTTTGTCAAATTTGGAAGTGAAAATATGTTAAGGGATCTTACAGCAATCTGTTAGGGTCTGTGAAATAATGTGCAAAATGTTAAGCTTTATGGCCAGAAAATTAAATTCAGGGTTTTGTTGAACAAAACAGGAACATTTAGACTAAGACTTAAATAAATGTGAAAATTAGTTCACTAGGTATTTAAAGAGCAGCAACATTAGCTTAATTATAGTAGTTATGGTACAACAGTCCAGCTACAAAATGATGGAATATGTACCTCTGCTGAGTGCTTTAACAGCCCGAGTCGCTGGCTTATGCAGCTTGGCATGGTTTAATGGAGAATGAAGTGTTAGCTCTGAGAAATCACACTGAGGCCTTTAGTTACTAGGTAATTACATGCAGAGGTACAGAATATTAAATGCTGTGCTTATTTAAGCAACATGCTGCTTAACATTGCATAGGCACTGCATAAACAAAAACTTTCATGAAGCTGTCTTCTTCTGTATATATATATATGTGTGTGTATATATATATATATGTGTGTATATATATATATATATATACATATATACACTGTTCTGTATAGCTTTTGTTTGAGATATAGGTGGTCAATATCTGATTCTTCCTAGATAGATTTGTTGATTGTCCACAGTTACGGAGAAAAACAGCCTCCGTGTTTTCATGCTATGAGTTGTATCAGAATTATGAACATCAGGGCCTATGTTATGTGAGGAATTTTACATTTAGCTCTTTTTACAGAGCCAATAAAGAATCTGTTACAGGTTCATAATTATGACTCTAAACTTCATGAGTCTTTTAAATGTTATATTCTGCAGGGATTTTTTGTGTGAGCCATTGAAGAGCTGTTGGTACAGTTAGAACAAGATACTGTTAACGTTTCTCTCTTACTCAGTTTCACCCCCACCTTATTTTTCCACCTTAGGCCTCTGTATTTTCACATTTTTTATGTATTTGTAATACTTCCTTTTCTAAACAGTAGACATGTATATGACATGTAATACTGTATACCTAATGTAGGGGCTTGACACCTACAGATTTTCCTGAGGCTGCTGTTGCTGAATCACTCCTGAGAATTCTGATTTTTATAGGGTGTGGTGTAAGGATGACACTTGGGCTAATATAAGGAACAACTCAGATTATTTGTCATTTTAGGGAGATAAAGGCCTGTTCTCACTCTCTCTGTGTTTCCTTCTGTTTCTTTCCTTTTCTAAGCAAGCCATTGATGTCAGAAATAAGCTTTTAGGCATTTTTGAGTGGGTTTTGATATGTATGTATAGCCTTTTCCCCATAATTTGCCCCAGAAGCCTACTGGGCTGGGCAAGGAGAATCAAAATAGGCAGTCTCTTATCATTCCCTACCCAGTCACGGTAGATTGTGTGTCAGGAGGACAGGGTGCATTAGGTTCTCTTGAAATTTTTGCAGTTCACTACTGAGCATCTTCCAGGATTTCCTCATGTTTTCTATTTTCCCCTCCACCCCCCTGTCTGATTAAAAAGAAGTTAGGAATCTCTGCTTTTGGAGGAAAAGCTTCTCTGAATAAGATGATGTCTACAGTGTGTTATCTTTTATTTCCCATAACTCTTTCACTTGCATATCAGTAAATTAAAAGCAGAGAAGACCCCTCTGCTTACCATAACTCACAATTGTCCAGACTTTCTTAGTCCTAAAAATAACTAAATAAATAGGGACATGTCAGTACAAGGTGCTTCAGCTGAGAAAAGTGTTCATTTCTTTGTGGAGGAATTGTTGCACCATGCTCTGTGCAGATAGTTTTCCTATCCTCTAGGAGCCACTGTAGTACAGATAAGGCTTTAGAACAGCAAGCCTAGCAACAGTGCAGACACATCCCATTATTGTGTTTTAATAACAAAGGTATTGTGGGGCTTATTGTGTTATCAACTAAAATCCAATAATGACTGAAAGGGGCAAGTTAACCTCTCTGTATCCAGCAGCTGCTTGCAAAGAAATAATCTGATCACCTTTGTATTTAGCTTTCTATCCCAATTTTTTGTTATTCTTTTTACACTCTTCAGTCTGTCTTCATAAAAAGTAATTGTCTTTACAGAATATCTCGTTTATGATTTGCACCCTGTGCAGGAGTTTATCTCATTTTTAAATAAATTTTGAAGAACAATCAATGCAATCAGGATTGCACAATGTGTTTTGCTCTCATTGTACAGTGTAGATTGAAGTCAAGGAGAAGCATCCATATGTTCTTGCTGAAGTAGTTCCAATTGTCTGTTCTGTGTGTGTGTGTTCTCAGGAAATACTACTGGCAGCTGAGAGCTGAGCTTGTCGGAGATGTGGCAGTAGGCTATGGACAGACACATCTCTGACTTGTCTGGCAGCCTGCAGAAGGTATTAGTGGTTTTGGGAGCCCTCCCTTTTTAGCTTGTATGCAGTGCTGCTTTTCCCTTTGACTGTTGTTCTCCCGATCTTGATGGGAAGAAGCTGAGCTAGACTCACACCACACACTTTAGCTGTTGATAAGACTTATTTGAAATAGACTTTGACATCAGGCTCTCATTAGATCACTTTCGGCCATGAGACAAGCCTGATGATGACTCTTTCCCATAAAGAGAATAAATCATGATGTGCCCTCATAACTACACCTTATAAAACTAGCTTTCTATACCATGTTCTCAATGACAGTGTGTTTCTTCTGTGAAAGCAGTTCTCCCAATTGGTTTTGTCCATCTGATATTTAAAAAAGGCTCCTCTTTGAAATGAAATATAGAAAATTGATTGGCTGAAATTAACACTAAAGAATTAATGTGATGAGTTTATAAAGGGTACTCTGGCCATAGTCTAGTTCAGAACCTTAGCACAAGAAGATTAAGAACAGTGGTGGTTTCATTTCAGCTTCTATTATTAAATTTCATCATTAATTTTATTATGAAGTGCATTAACTCTTCTATTTTGCATGTATAATACAGTTAGCTGAAATCTTAATTTCCTATCTGTTCCTTTTCATAGATAGGCTTTAAAGACAACATTGTTTTTTAAAAACCTGTTCTGGTAATTAATTTTCTTCTTTTTCAAGTAGGTTTAAATAAAATAAAGGCTTCATTTAAAGGCACTAGCCTGAATTAAAGAGATTCTTCTTTTCCTCCCTAGTTACTGGAATGTGGTGGGAACATCTTCGATGCAATCTCTATCGCAGTGAAGGCAGCTCTCTTTAACACAAGGTAAAGCATAGATCTTATTTCATGTGGGTGGAAGTGGTATGGGAAGTGGAAGAGAAGTACTCTCTGTGAGCAAAGCATTTTTAATGCTTAATTATTTAAATAAGAAGTAGCCAAGACAGCTGACATTCAGATACAAGACAGTCATTTGCATGCAAGTACCATGAACAAATGTTATTTTCATTCACTTTCTAGTGATCAGGTGTCATATTGCACATTATGCACAATCATGTTCACAATGTAACTTTTATTGTAGCCAGATCCAGAAAAGTAGAGTTGACTGTGTAGTTTTGTTGCAAGTAGTTGGAGGCCTTGGAATTGATGCCTTGTGGTTTGGAGTAAGAAGTATTTACTGATATGAGATGCTTCTAAATAAGAGGCCCCCTGTCAATGTGACTACTGATTTGTAATCAGCCCTGGTTTTCCACTTTTATTCCACTGTTGATTTCATTCTCATTAACTGTCAGCCTAGAATTCTTTTTAAAACCAAGAGGGAAAAAGTGGTAGTGAGAGATTGTGAGGAGGGAAAAATGATGTCTTTAAAAGAATTTTGCCCCACACATGTTAATCCAAAGAATAGGAAAATAAGATCTAGTGGAATGAATGATGTGATTCTTCTCTGTTTTAATAAGACTCCCTACTATTTTTTTTCTATTGTTTTTATCTTCTTTATCTGTAGGTGAAAGGGAATAGAGTTTTGTAGCCCTTGAGAAAAACAGCCTAGTGAATAGCTTTACTAAAAAACTTACATGGCAAAAATAGCTGGTAGAGGTGCAAAACCTAGACTCCTACAAGCATAAATGTTTTAAAAGTGGATCTCAAATTGTTCTTCAGCATTAAATTTGAGATCTGCTAAAGTCACTAGTGTTGTTCTGGCTTATTTACCAGGGAATCAAGGCACAGTAATCTGGAAAAGTACAGGCAAAAAAGAAGAGGAAAATATGCTTTTGAAGACAGGCAATATATCAGGTTATAAACAGTTTAAAATAGATAAGGAGAGACTTTCCAACTGAGATTAGAAGTTGTATGTGTTGCTGAGAAATTTCTCATGTTAATCAAGTTCTCAGCAGTACCTTTTAACACTGGATTGTTTTTATAACATCAAGAAATAGAAATACTTTTAGAAAGGTAATGACTTACAAATGAGTTGGCTCTACAGTAAAAAGAAGAAATGCCTGTATTTCTGTGTGTGAGTTGCCAGGATGCAGAAGTCATATAGTTAAAACAGTTACTACCATGTGAGTTGTTTTGCAGATCTGCAGCTCATACTTTATTTATAAGATAACAAGGTCTTTTTTCTTACTTTAACCAGAATAAAGAGAGATGATCATATAAAAAGTAATGAATTAAGTAAGTGAATAGAAGAAAATCTGTTGCTCTGGGAACATGGACAACATGATGGAGGGTGTAATTATTTTAATGTTTCTTACTTATTTTTATTCCTGTTACAACTGTGTCCTTTATATATAATCTTTAAACTGCGGGCAAACATTGCAAGTCTTGTTGAAGTTGAGTATCATTTCAAAATGTGGTACAGTATGACACAGCCTGTTGATTTTTTAACTCTGAAAACCCCATCTTATTGATTTGAGCAGGGAATGCTAGTACAGCTCATCTCATACAAGCTCAGAAAGTCAAGAGGTGAAATTCAAAGTGAAAACCTGTTGTCCGCATTCACTATTCCTCTCCCTTTCCCTTTGTAGCTCCTGGGTTTTCTTTGGATTGACAAAAGGTGGTTTAAGGGTAGCTGCCTGTTCTCCATAAAATATTATTCTCCAAACAAGACATCAGTTTGAAGGTTGCTTCAGATTAAGTGTTCTGAACTGTGTTCAACATGTGTACCCTTTTTGACTCTTACTTTCTTTTCCTGCTTAGTTTACAACCAGGTTTTTATTCTAAGGTTTTTCAGATCTTTGCCAGCCTTGACTAGAGCATCAGAACGAAGAGCAGGGAGCTCAAGTTGCTGTTATTTCTTTGAAGCTACAAAATTTTAGATATTCAGATAGGCATTTGAAAACTTCAGCTTCAATTTAAAATCTTGCTCTAAGCATTTTTGTAATATCTGTGGAGGCATCATGCTTTAGAGCTAAGTAAATCCAACATCCTGACTTAAGGAATTTTGCGCAAGATTTACGGGTTTTAAATCCTTTGAATGCCTGACCTGACTTGTTCTCTCCCCTTCAGGCATGGATCAATGACAATAGAACTGGTTTAAGGGAAATATTTACTCCTCACAGTTTTGTATTGTTCATCTAGTTCTAAAAACTACTATCAAGATCATGTGCACAAGATAGCAGATACCAGACTTTCTTCTTACCCATGTCTCCCAGATGTTTAAGGATGGATTTATTAATGATGGAAGTAGATTTTGCAAAATGTGTAGTTAGCTACTGTGTCTGGACATTAAACTTGGTCCTGTGGAATGTGCCTACTTGCAACCGAGGCTACAGAAAATAGGCAAGTTACCAAAACAACAAAGTTTTTAACACAATAGCCTTGCAGACACTGAGGTTTTTGCTGCACAGCATGGTAGAGGCAGAACTGATGCCTGCTTAGAAGGGTGGACCTCGTTTTACATTTGTGAAATCTGGATCTGCACACACAGAAAAGAGCACTGTTTGTTACATTACTGAGTCTTGCTGTACAGATCTCTGCCCTGATTAGTTGCAGGAATCAAAATAGAAGAATAAAAGTTGCAAATTAAACATGTACAGCTATTTCTTCAGCTAAATCTTCACAAGCTGGAAGAGGAAATCTACAGTGTTCTGGAAAAGCTTTATGCAACATTCACTTTGCATAGTTTTTGTGTCCATATACCCCCTTTTTATTCAACTGTGGTGCTTGTGTCTGATCTTTTTGCCTTTGCAGTATTTCTAATTTACACCTCTCTCATCTGTTCTTGGCCAAAAAAGCTCCTTGCAGGCGTTTTTCAGATATTAATTCTGACAACTTTTTCATGCAGACCAAACACTACTCTGGTTTCAAAGCTATTTTAGGCTGGAATTAAAAATGGCTTGATCACACAGATTTTCTTAAAATCTTGCCTTGTTTTTTAAACACTGCTCTGGCACATATACCTCTTGCTTGACTAGGCTGTTGTCCAGTGTTATCCATTGTCTTGTGTAGCTTGAGGGTTACTCTCCTTGTGACTTTATTCCATCAATTCTAATGGAATATTTTAAACTTGAAAATAGACTTTGATGCATTTCCAATGAGTTGGAAAACATTTGGAGATCCTTTTCCAGAAAAAGTGCACATCACAATTGTTCTGCTTACTCAAAATCTTAATTTTGGTTTGGCTCAGGCCAGTGTGCTTGCAAGGAGTTTGTTGTCACTGGAGCAGGATTAGCTGTTTTGAGGTACTTGCCACTATGACTTTTAGCCACAAATAACTGAAATACTATTCCAAGGATCAATCAAAATCACTTTGTGTTGGTGGGGGAAAATGTTCATTAAATCAGTCCCTATCTCCTCCTCTTTTAAAATAAGAGATTTGTTACAGAGGGCATAGAGGAATGTAACCTCCAGAGTCTAGTTATAAAACAAAATGCAACTGTAAAAGCACTAACATAAAACCAGATTGTGGTTACTGATGTTAGCTTGTCTTGAGACATCTTGAAATATTTTGTTTTCAAGTGTAAATATGTGTAAGAGAGAATAGTGTGCCTGAGCTCTGTGTGTATTTTACTGGCCAGTAATGCCAAGTATCTCAATCAGTATTCCATCCTTGCAGGCACCTGGATAAATGAGGGTGTATAATATGCTGACATTCTTGGCAGCTTGAGATACCATCTTCTACTAAATTGTTTTAAATTACTTTATTCATTATGCTAAGGAAACTGCCTTAAATCATCCCATAAAACTTCCATTAGATGGCTATCACAAATACAATGTATGTACAACTGATAAGGAGCCTGTCTAGCTCATTTGTGAGAGAGCTCATCATTCACAACTGAAAAGAAAGCATTTCTTGGATTTCTGCCTGGGTTTTCAACACTGCTTTGTCCTGATATGTTACATATCCCTTGTATATCTGTCCTTAGAACAGTAGAGTATCTTTCTCATCTTGCTAAAGGATTTTACTAATGCCATCTTTTCTCTTTACCCCAGCTCTCCTTAGTAGGTGTTTATTCTTTCCTGAATAGCTTTACTACTTGTATTTGCTACTGATGTCACACCTTTGCCAAGCAATGCAACTGGTGTAATGCTGACAGCTTTACTGTTGTCTGCAAGATTGGGAACTACAGAACAAAAGGATTCAGTCTTGGTTATTTGTCTCCTGTACATCCGTGGCATTCCTGTACATACAAAGAATTGTTCAGAACTGATTTGTGCAAGTTTCAGATTAATTTCTCCCCATGTAATAGTGTAAAAAACAGCTCAAATTTTAACTGTTTGAATGATGCAAATATGATGATCTTACCCTAAATATCTTCCCACTTACAGTGGTTTTTTTTAAGTCTCAGGTAGTGAGTTGTTAATACTTTGATCACATTCTGTACTGTTCTTCTAAACATTTTGCCTCGTTTAGAAGAACAGGGACTTCCTGGAGTTGTGACTGTAGAACAGTTGCATTTGTTATGTGTTCTGGCAATAACTCTGCACCTTTTGTTTCCACAGAATACCCAAAGTGCGTGTTCTGGAGGATGAAGAAGGCACCAAAGAGATTGAGCTGTCCGATGATCCTTATGACTGTATTCGACTTAATGTAGATGAGGTGCCCTGTATTGTCACACTAAGCAAAGTAAGCCTCACAAATTTCTGCCTTCCTGCCTGGAGACTCCAGTTTCTGTTAATTTTACCTGCCATTTATTTTTTCCCTAGAGATAAAATTGGAGTTACAGGAATGGTCAGTGTCCACTATGTTTCTATTTGTTTGTCTTTGGCCTCCAAATTAAGAATTTTTACTGAATAAGGGGTTTTTTGCACCTCTGACTTGTAGGTTTCTATTTGATGTATTCTTAAAATGCATCTTGCATGCAGAGGAGTTATTATTTTTCATCTGCTCATTGCTTAACATCCAGAGCAGCAGATATGTCAGTATGGTAAAACAAGAGGTCACTATGTTCAGGAGTGGAGGTTGTGTGATCTGCCTGGAGTTACATGCTAGGTGCTTGTTGTTGAGGACAGAACTCAGTTTTCATGGGTGCATCCCTTTCCTTTCAAACAGGTCTTTGTCTTCCATGCATAGCACACAGCTAACACAGTTAATTTTATGGGTGCTGCATTTTCCATTGCAAGTGTTAGTGATTGGCTTAGGTACCTGAAAGTTTGCTTGGCATTTCTTTTAAGGAAATTGCGTAAATAGTAGAGGGGCCATTGCTGAAATGAGGGCTCACCTGAGTCTTAGGATTTTAATTTTCAGATAGAGGGGGAGCAAAGTCTGTACTTAGAGTTGCAGAGAAAGGTGAATATGAATTTTCATACAGATAAAAGAATGGTAGAAAGGAAAACAGTATGAAATAGTGACACACTTATCTCACCTCTGTTGTTTATGTACCCATAATGTGGGGTCAGAGGCTGTTTAAGTCCTGTGCTATCAAGTCAATCTGACTATTTCCAAAGGCCACATGATTTTAGGGTGGGAGGCTGTAGGTAAGTAACAAAGCCACCACTCACAGTTTGATTTCTCAATGGTGGAGCTTTGAGAATGGCAAACTAATGCATTGTTTTGTCACTTACTTGCAGATTGGATACAGGCACGTGGTGGATGCTACCCTTCAAGAAGAATCCTGTTCTTTGGCAAGCCTGCTTATTTCAGTGACCAGTAAAGGTGCCATCACTTCTATGAAGAAGGTGGGGAAAGGTAGCCTGGATCCTGAGAGTATTTTTGAAATGATGGAGGTAAGGAGTGTTGAGCAGTTGACTGTCTTGTATGATACTGAATGAACTGAAGCTTGGGTGTACAGAAAGCTTCAGTAAGGGCTTTTAGAGCAGAGACCTTGGTGCTTTAATTTGATGCACGAGGGACTTTGTGAAGGTCACAGGCAGTTTCTTTGAAACAGGCTCTAATGTGAGTGGACATTGTCTAAAAATTCTAGGTGCCTGAAATGTATGGTACTCACATTTGTTTCAGGCAAGTACTTCACAGCTATAAGGCAGTAAAGCTTAAGCTGAGAAACTTTGAGAATATTTTTAAAGAACATGTTCCCTCTTTCATTGTTTCTTTTAAAGACTTAAAGAACAAAACTGCCAGCATGGTAAAGTCCCTATAAGAGTAGGGATGGTGTTTGTAATTAGGATGGTGGTTTGAAATAGGGATGGTGGTGCATAGCATTCTAGCACAACTCATTTGTTTTATGATTAACTTACGTTCTCATTTTACTGTTGCTTTACTTTGCTTCTTTATTGAGTTTACAATCTGTCCCTACTTCATAAAAATAGTAGTATCTGGGTATTGTCCGCATTCAAATAAGATCATTTTAAGCCCTTCTTCAGGCTCTTCTTAGATCTGTTCTCCAGTGTAAATTCTCATGCCTGTGTTTGGCCTTGAGCATGAGACAGAAATGAGTTTTGAACTTGAAAGTCAGAATGAAAATTAGATACTTCAAGCTGGCTCTGTTATCTAGAGACACAGGGCTAATTTCTGCATAGCTCTACCTGAGGAATGCAGAAGTTGGAGCCAAGTTTGACAACAGTTTTTCTCAAGTGGGCATTACTGAGTATATGGCACTTGACTGCATCATGATATCAATCCAGAGTGCTTATCTCAGTGGTACCAGTGGGCTTTTTATTTGTGTTCAAACATGTCTTTTATCCTTACCCTTACCTGGGTAGAGAGGTGTTATCTCTTAATTCCTCTGCAGGAGTGAGAGAGAAAGCTGATCACAAAAAAAACCCAAGATGTTTTCTGTAAGGTCAGATATTATCTGTTTGGTCCTGCCTTAAACTCAACAACCTGATTGGGATATCAAGAAAAACAAAAAAGCCTGAGAATTCCCAGTGGAGGATCTGAGTAACCTGTGTCTGACACCTCTATTCCTGAATGATTTGACTACAGGTCAGAGGATGTTCAGTTTTTCCTCACTGGTAGACAACAGACATTCTAGGACATATCTCTTAGGAAGGAAATTTCATGGGAAAATTTTGGGAAGCTGCCAGCATCACAAGTTCTTTTTTATTGAGTTTATGATCCAATCCACTAGAGAGGCAAGCAGGAATAAGATGGCAACAGTGTTGGGTCAATACCAAAGTTCTGCACAGTTCCCACTCACTTTGACCTCCTACATTTGAGGAGGAGAAAGTGTATCAGTCCTCTTCACTGTGGACTGCTCCAGTGATCTTTGTCTCAGTTCAGAGCTGTAACAGTTCTTGTTCTTTGCCACCCTCATTTATGTAGCATGACTCATGGTGTCTAGGATTGACAGCTACCTTGCTGCATCAAAGCTCTTCCCAAATTTTCTTTGGTACCATTGGCCATATTCTGGCATCTGGCTCTTCAATTAAAAATGTAGCTTATTTTCAGGTTTGTGCATGCTTTCAGTAATTGTCACCAGGAGATGAAACAGAGTGGTGTGTCAGCTATATGGCAAGCCTAGGCTTCATTGCATAGATCAGGAGCCAATAAACTCATTTTAATATAATCTGCTCTTTGGGGATGGGTGGGCTCTTTATTTCTTTTTGCAGTCAGTATTTCAGGTAATTTAGAGAGACCCTGGGAAAGTTCCAGTGAGCATCACTGCCTTAAGATCTTTGTTTCACCACTGCCCAATGTTTCCCTGCCTTGTGGCTTGCACAGTATACTTGGGTGTGTGGACGAGTAGAGGTCAGCACTGGAGCTAATCATGTCGGGTTTTCACTGCTGGAGTTTATTTCTGTAAAGAAAACATTATGTTAACTCCTTTAAGGTTCTTGGACAGGACAAGAATTACACATTATGGGAAGGATCTGCCCACAGAGTGATTTGGTGGTGCAGCCAGTGTGCATTTTGGGCTTCTCTGGCCACAGTACAGGGTGTTCAGCTGGTCTAGATTCACTCTGCTGATTCTGAGCACACACTCAGAAGAGTCTACTGAACTTTCTGTTAGTAGGCTGCTTTGCTGGTCAGGGGTCTCTTGTCCTCTGGCTCCTAGAATATTGCTTAGTGCTCTGTGTGCTGGCTAATTTGAACGTGTGCTTGTGCCTGATGTGAACTTAATTTGTATTCCTGGGTGATCCAGCAATGTGCAGATCTGATACTAATGATCGTGGAATGCTTCTCTGATTAATAAGAGCACTTCGTTTGTGTGTATATTTTTCCAAAACTTAATCAAGTTAAAATGAAACTTTTACCACCATTATTTTTCTAAATTAAAAGCATATTTTATGATACCAGCTGGTGTATATGAATCATCAAAGGGAAAATATTTGTCAAAAGGAAGTGTTCTGTAAGAGTTATCTTCCTGTAAATAAGCATACGTCTCAGGTTTGTTTTGCTTTCTTTGCTTTGCAGACAGGACAGAGAGTAGGCAAGTCACTTCACATAGCCCTTCAGAAGATTTTGGATGAAGAAGAGAGTTTGGGGACTTCACGACCAAAAGTTGGATTTCTAGGATGAGTTTTTATTAAATGTTCAAAACTGGTTTTAATTGATTGTGCAATCTTGTCAGTTTGTATATAAAGAAAAAATTATTTTTTTGTCCAGTAGAGTCATCTTCATGGCTAAGAGACTTTTAAAATATTAATAAGCATAAAGAAAGCTACAGTTAAAGGCAAATAAGCAAATTTGAGGTGCTTTCTGTATGGGTAGCTGCTGGCACACAGGGAGTGCACCAGCAGCAATTGGTTCTGTTTTCTGGGAAGTGCTTGAGTCTGTTTTCCAGAGTGACTGGTGTACTTTCCACTTCATTCTGTTTGCATGTGTTTCACTTCTGTAAACCAGCTGCTGTGTTCTAGAATGCCTTCCCAGTGCAGCACAAATGAGAGCAGCAGTAGGTGGAAATCTTCCTTCAAATTACCTTACTATTCTTTGAATAAAATGTGGTTAGATTTTACTATAAATACAACGTGGTCCTCAGTTCCCAATTCATATTTTAAACCAAGATTTGTCTACAACTGCCTCACAAGGGGGGGCAGGGGGGCAGGCACTCTTTGGTGACCAGTGACAGGACTCAAGGGTACAGCCTGAAGCTGTGTCAGGGAAGGTTTAGGTTGGATATCAGGAAGAGGTTCCTCACCCAGAGGATGGTTGGGCACTGGAACACACTCTCCCAGGAAGTGCTCACAGTACCAAGCATGACAGAGTTCAAGAAGTGTTTGGACAGTGCTGTCAGGCACGTGGTGTGACTCTTGGTGTGTCCTGTACAGGAGCTGGACTTTGATGATCCTAGTGAGTTCCTTCCAGCTCAGAATATGCTATGACTTCCTTGTTTCCTAGAGCTCTACCTATCCCTTTTGCCAACAGGTGCAATAGTAAGCCACCCAAAACAACATACTGTGGCTAAGGAGTAGGGACATGACCAAGGTGAATGGGAAACTAAGTTGATCTTTAAAAGTTTGATATTTCAGCTGGAAAAGCATAGTGGCTGTCAATAATGATCCTTCATAGGGAAAAGCAATGGATTACAGATAAGACATGGATACAAGTTGCATCACCAGATGTTGAAAGCAGTGGATTCCCTCCATACCTCAATTGGATGGCCTAGCAGCGAGTAAGAGATGTTTGTTTGGCATGATAGGAAGAGACAACAGATGGGAAGAATCAAAGAAGAAATTGATTTTTAAGAAGCTGATATTTAATCTGCAAGTGTTAAGGAATGTTTTGAACAAACTTTATGTCAGAAATTACTACATTAATCCAGAGTTATTTAGCTCTTACTCAAGCAACATTTTCTCAGTTTTCTGTTTCAATTTTATAATACCAGATTAAGAATATTCACTTGACTGTAACATGTTTGTTGGGGAGAAAGGACGGAAGGGTTTTGCTGAAGGAAAGCCGTAGATACAGGACAGAACATATTATAGCTCAAACTAATAATCATGATCACATTAAAATATATGGAGTACTAAAAATTCCCAGATCTCTTCAGTCCTTTTGCTAGAGCTCATACACATAGTTACTCAAGGTGACTGAAACAGTACTTGTATTTTAGATATGTGTAACCATTGCTATAACAAGCAGTATAACAAGCAGATGGGTTATTAAAAAAAAAATGTTGTCCCCCAAAATTTGCCCAAGGTTTGTATTTTGAAGGGTTTCGATTTTTTTCAGTGCCTCAAGTAATGGTTTAGATAGGTTGTAAAGGTGCTACACAGTAGCAGAGCCAAGAAGTGACAATGAGTGTACATATTATCTTTTATCACTTCAGCAAGAGTTGCTCTCTGTGAGGCAAATACTAATCTGACATCAGCTTTACAGTAGCTGTGATCCACTCCTTGCCATGCAAAGCTGCTTGTAAAACTGTAGAA
Source organism: Oenanthe melanoleuca (assembly GCF_029582105.1). NCBI lineage: Eukaryota > Metazoa > Chordata > Aves > Passeriformes > Muscicapidae > Oenanthe > Oenanthe melanoleuca. The sequence goes on along the minus strand of NC_079335.1, from coordinate 104,401,204 downwards.
AGAAAAAAACTGAAGAGCGAAAAAACCTTTAAAGTACCTTAGACTTATCACAGGCAGTTTTTTTGATCATGTATTGTTCAGTGTTTCAGAAAATGGTTAATGTAAATGAGACTGCAAGTCTTGAACCTCAGCCATTCTCTGAATGTTTTATTGCACATTTGTGGTTGGAGACCGAAAAGCTGCTCTGAGTTATACTCGGGGTAGTGTAATTCTACACAGCTTTCCAGCTGAAGGATGTCCAAGCATTTTGTAAGTTACATCCCTTAAGATGCTTCTTGTCCTCTCTCCAGATCCTTTTAATTTTAAATATATTTTTATGAGAGCTGGAGGTGGTGGTGGGAAAAGAAACATCACTGTGTTTCAAGTGTGTGAACTGATGCCTCTGTAGAGAGGAGTACATGTGCACTTCCTCCCCTGTTTTTAATAAGGGTTGCAAATATTTAGCCCTCTGAGATCCAGGCTGTGTGCTAAAGAGAGAGACTTGGTGCCAAGCACTTCCTCAGAGCAGCACTGCAAATTAACATGGTGCCTTCCCTACACGTGTGACCTCCCCCTGTACCTGGGTATGCAAGCACAGAGTAAATTGGGAGTCTCAAGGGGTCCTGTTCCTTCTGTGTCACTGCTTCCCATCTGTTGGCATGGAAAAGCAATGGTGTAGAGAGTGACCCCAGTTCAGATGGGGTCTGCTTCAACCCCTGAGATATAAATAATGAGCTCAGCCAAAAGTATTACAGAGCTGCTAGTTGCTCTCAGCTGCCCCTAGAGGCTTCCTGCTACCAGCTCATGTCCCAGATGTATAAACAAAGCTCTGACAGGGGTAAAAGGTCCTACAGCTCTCCCAGTTGATATGGTATCTGCCAAGAAATCTGAGAGACTGTGGTTCTCAGGCATGCTGAGGGCTAATTTCTATTTTCTTAGCTCCCTTTAACCCCTCCCTTCTATTCCAAATAAAAATAGCAGAATTGTAATAGTCTTCAACTGAGAATGCCCCTGTTCCCATCTGGGCTGGTGGAAAGTTCCATGTGTTGCTGTGCAGATACTGCCACGTTTTCATTGACTCGAGTCCAGTAGAACTAAGAGGAAACATCTGTGGAGTGGGATAGCTCTCTGTTTGTCCCAGAAATTAATTGCTTCTGCTGGGAGTGTTGAGAGGCTGAAAGCTGTGCACTAGAGATGAGGAGTCTAGTAACTTCTGCTAGGCCTCTACTCATATTGCCTAAAAAGCACACACCCGCAATTTACCTGTTTCACAGGGACAGCATTCCCCTCAAAGCAGAAGAGGCTGTAGGTCAGTGGACCTGACTGATCTAGCAAGCCCAGGAATCCCATCAACATACGTTTTGCAACTACAATTCGACACTGTAATTGTGTAGTTTGGAGAGAAGAGGGAAGCTCATTCTGCCCTATGGAGGCAGTGGGGAGGAGCATGGCTGTGCCACCTGTAGTCAGGCTTTAAATGAAGCCTTTCTTCAGCACACCTGCTGTAAAGACAAATCAGTGTGAGCCAGAGCTTGCTCACTCTCCTGTGAGAATGGAGTGTGCAAGCCTGTCTTCAAGGGATTTGGCACCTACCCAATAGGGTGTTCCTGCATTTGCTTTGTAAACAGCAATTAGCTGAGGTTTACCCACTCCTGCTAGGACTGCCTCCAGCTTTCCTTTTGAACTGCAGCAGACACCACTGCCCTTCTCAGCAGCGGGATGTTCTCCAGCCCTGCTGTGGCACTGGTTTATTTTGCCTAAGTGGCCACTGGCACCGAGAGAGTGGAAGAAGCAAAGCTGTGACTGGTGAGACCTGAGCACTCCAGTCCTTACCCCAATGACTTGTTCTCTCCATTCCTTTAACATTCTGGAGAAAAATGCAAGAGCAGGTCTGCAACTGGTACTGAATCTCTTCAGGCATCAGCCTCTGTGTGATTTCTCACTGCTCCCCAACTCTCTTGTCTCCTAGTGCACTCCCGCCTGATTGCACTCCCTGCCTATGCAGGGCACCTTTTCCTTCTATGGCAAAATGTGGCTGCTCCTGTTAAGTGTGCCTCAGAGAGGCTTCTTTTCCTTTGTCAAAGTCCCAGACTCACAGTGATAGTGCTCAGCCACAGCAGGGCACTTTGGTACATCTCCCCACAGAGAAACTGCAGTGCCTTGGGTTTTCCTTGGATCTGCATTTTTAGCTATTTTCTTGGAGCTGCATCTCTAGCTATCCAGGAACAAAGATATTTTGGCTGTTGCTGCTAAACATCATTAGAATCTCAAGCATGCTGCTAATGACTCCCTGGTGATGGTTTAAACCTCCATTTTATTGTCTGGAACACTTTTAATAAAGCTGTGGTTATCTCTTGAGCTCTGTGAACATCTCTGTTGCCATCCTGATCTCAAGATTGGGTAAGATGAGTGGCACAGGCATGGCTGAGTTTTCACATCACACCATTTGTTGATGAGATTTGTTTTCCTTAATTTAGACAAAGATCATCATAGTTGCTGCAGCCCCTTAACTTGTACCTTCAGAGGGATAAGAAGAATTCTCAGGTCCTTTCTGATTTCTACCACCCAGCTGTCTGTGGCAGGGACCACAGCCAAGCCAGTGTGCTCAGGCATTAGAGGTACTAGGAACCACCAGCCTATAGACCCTCCTTCCAGAGGAGCTCTCTCACTGCCCCTTCTCTCTGTGTTTTGGCAACTGGTAAGTTTGGCTGTTTCCAGAGCTGGAAACCTATGGGTGGAAAAGTCACGATTTAAGTCCTACCTTTTTTTTCTTCCCTCCAGCAAAAGACCAACTTTAACCTAATGAGGCTTTTCAAGGCCATGCATTGCTTTCTTTCTGCTGTCTGATCATGCAAACTTTTCTCTAAATTCAAAAAATTAAGGAATTCACGAAGCTGAAGTTGAAATTCTCTTATAATCCATAATTCAGCATCCACAGCAATATGAAAGCAAACCAGTGCTCAAAGGTGAGAATGACATGAAATAAGAGCCTAAGCTGACAGAACTGTCTACTTGCCAGTCCAAAAACACTGACCATCAAGTTCAGTGGCGACCTCACTTGAACTGATGCTATGACAAGCAGTGAACCTAGACAGTTAGGAATTCCTCCAGAGTTTTGGTGTTAAATTTAGACACTTCACTACAGTTTTCCTTTGGCTGTTTGAACTTTGGTGATGGGCAAACAAAGCAGTGAAGGCAGACATTACCTCTAACCTACAGCAGCTGCAGTCTCCAAACAAAAGGGAGTGTTAGTCCTTTGGTGCAGCTCCTTTGCAAACAGAGGGATTTTAAACAGCTAGTACTACTTGAACTCAAGTGTCCACATTTGCACCTGGTTTAAAGCCCAAGGATATACTGTAGAATGGATCCTTCTGTCCTGTAGCCCTTGGTGTATATGGGGTAGGAATGTGAGCCATGCTTGATGGGATATGATGGCAAGGTTCCCTCCTTAGGCTCAGAGCCAGTTTCCTAAAGTTGATAACTGGGGATAACAGTTGGCAAAATCCTTGGTTTCCCCCATAATTGTCCTTATGAAAACCGCCCTTTCCTGAACTGTTATTGCATTTCTTCTCGATTGGTCTCCAGAACAATGATCCAAAGATTTGGCTCTCTCCATTTTAACCTGTTCTGATGTTTATGCTGGTGGAAATCAGGAACTCTGCCAGCACGAGTTTAGGCAGCAGCTAATGAGTATCAGATTTTCTTGTGCTAGCCCCACTTCCTCCCAGAGTGTTTGTTACTATCCACTGCTGTTTCTCTCCTGTTCCTCTTTGAGGTTACTGTGGTGCCACTGACACACAGATCCTACCCCTGCAGAGTGGATGTCACCGAATCACAGGATATTCCAAGCTGGAAGGGACCCACCGGAATCAAGTCCAGCTCTAAAGTGAATGGCCTGGATAGGGATTGAACTCTCAACCTTGGCATTTCTAGCACCAGGCTCTAATGGACTGAGCTAATCTTGAGCACAGATACAGATCCCAGTGTGCTGCCCCAGCCATGGATCAGGCCTCTGGGCTGCAGGGCCCTGCACGTAAAAGATGCTTTGGGTCTCCCCTTTGCTCTCCTGGAGGCAGGTGCCTTCCCAGAGGAGGAGGAGCTTCAAGCAAAGAGCTGGCATTGTTCAACATTGGGGTGGCCTGCCTTTGAACTGGTGACTTTGCCCTGAAAGGCCAGGCCTGGTAACTGCTGATCTTGATAATAACCGTGTGAATACTGTTACCAGTCCACTCTTGCACTTTCCAGCCATTGTGCAGTGGCGCTGCCTCATTTCTTGGCTTGGCCACACCTTCTCTTTTCCTAGGAGCCAAAACAAAATAGCCTCTGATCTCGCTGCCCATTTCCTTGCCTAGCTGGGCACGAAATCACAGGTCTGCATTGCTGCCAGGAGCATCCAGCTTCCTTTCATGGGCTTATTCCAACTACTGTTTTGCTAAGTGAAAGCCTTCCAAATTCAGCATCCCAGCCTACTTACTGGGTTTCCCAAAGCCACGTAAACTTTTCTGTCTGCTTCCCTGTGGCCCTGGAATTGTTTCCATAAGCATAGGTTCTTCTGCCCTCTTTTTTTCATCTCAAACCAGTTACCTTGCAATTAAGAGGAGCTGCTCTCTCTCTAACCAGGAGACCGGGCTTGAAACCAGGGAATGAAGGGCCTTTACTGCGAAATAAAATCCATAATTGCACAGATGTTAAAAATCATCAAGAAAACCTTGGTTTCTTGGCATAATTTTAGTATTTTCCATGTGACCTCCAGTTCTGTTAGTTCATCTGATAAAAAGGATTCCCTCTACTCACTTCCCACACCTCTGTTACATAAGAAGTGTGAATCATCAGGATCTCAAAAGCAAAGGACCATTGAGGGCCCCATTATTTTAACTAGAACCTCTGGCTTCAGCAGGAGCTTGGGCAGGGGATGGCTGTTCCCTGAAGCATCCTCATGCTGGATCCAATGCAGCAGCACTTCAGCTTGATCCCATCAGCTGGATGGACGGGGGGTTTATGAGCTTTTGTAATGTCAAGGATTTTTATTTTCAGTCTACATTGGACAGGCAAAGCCCCCTATGGATAAGTGTTACAGCTGGAGACAAGTGTTTTGAGTCTACTTGTTTTCATTTTTCTCATTTTTCAAGAAAAATTATGGTGACATCTAGGAGAGGACCTGCTGGATGGTGCAGGGAGGGTCCCTTGGTGCAGACCTGTTCTTCAGGGTCTAATGGAAAGCCAGCCTGCCCTTCTTGCTTCAGCTGGACAACACTGTGATTTCTCCCAGACTGGAAATCTGAGGGTGGGGATTGCTGTCAGACTCCACACCACAGCAATCTGTTTCATGGGCAGCAGTAAAGGGAGCATTCTGTTTTTTTCTCCAGCTTGGCAGCATGTTAATCAAAGCAAAGGCAGGCAACCATATCTGGAGCCAAGGAAAACTGGGAGGTACTGAGTTACCTAACAAAAGTACTTTCAAGTGTCAAGGAAAGATAAACATGTATGTGTATGTAGGTATCTGGCATCTCTTGGGCTCCATCCATCCCATTTTGTGATAGTCCAGGCAGGAGAACAGTAAATCCCTAAAATACATATTTTCCAGTTTAAATTTGAGTGAGGGCTGGTACACGTAGTAAAGGGCAGCAAAAATCAAACTGTTCCTCCTATGCTTCAAAAGCTTGGACTGCAAGAGAGCTCTCTGTTCAGGCAAGACATCAGGGCAGGATTTTCCTTATTCAGCAGAAATGTGAGGCAGGGTAACTGTGGTTGCCAAACTAACTCAATAGCAGCTCTTTTTCCCATCACATCCCAGTTTATCTTGGACCTTTTATGCTCCTACAGTTCCGGTGGTTCACATTGTGCTGGGTGGCATCTTGCCTTAAATTATCAGAAAAGTTTTAACGTTAAAAGCTGATGTCTGGAGCACTTTGTTCTCCAAAATGCCCATCCCTCCTCTCCTCTCTCTACATGAATTCCCTCCACTTGTTCAAACTGCTGCTGTTCCTCCTGCGGGAAGGACTTACCTGCTTGTGCTGCAGCTGCTGAACAGCCACACCACCAGAAAAACAGGCAGTGCTCTTGGTTTAGGCTGCAGAGCTGCTCAGCCCAGCCCAGCTGGTCCGAGAGGCCAGGCTGGGCACCTGCAAAGGGGTCTCGGGGAGAAAGGCTTTTTGTGGAACATGTGCCCCTGACTCCAAGTCCCACTAGAGATCCCGTGGAGAAGCCATGATAGCTGGACAACCTTACCAAAGCCACAGTGGAGGTGCTTTTTAGAGAGGTAAGAGCCACCCAAGGCTCTAAGGAACCGGGGTGCTCAGCCCCCTGCCTGCTCCCTCTGCTGTGTTGGTGCCGGCACATCCCTCACGGGCATCCCTGCTCGGGGACGGGGGGCAGGTGCCTCTCTGCTCCCTCAGCCGCCCAAGCGCTGTTTCACACCTCACGCTGCTGTTGCCATCGCTGATACAGGAGATCAAGCTCGTGGCATTGTGCTAAAAGCCACAGGAAGTCGTTCCAGCTATACTCCCAGCCTTTCCTTATGTTTAGCTTAGCAGACTGTCGGTACATTCATTCCCCTTTTTTCTCTCTCTTTTTTCTTTATTTTTGTTTTGTTTTGAGATTTTTTTTTTTTTTTTTTTTTTTTTAACCAAAGCAAGCAGCGTGCTGAGAGCTGCAGCAACCCCTCTGGGAGGTTTTCAGCCTTGGCCGGAGCCGCCCGAGCGCCCCCGGGGCCGGGAGGCTGCCGCTGGCCCGGGCTCAGCGGGAGGCTTTCTGGGACAGCCATTCCTGGCTCCAGCCGGTGTCCGGGCGGCTGTGTGAGGGCAGAGCCACTGCTCGGACCAGACGGCAGCGGCATGGCGCTCCGGGGAGCCTGCCTGCTCCTCTGCCTCCTCTCCCTCGCCCAGGTCTCCGGCCAGCAGAACGGCAAAGCCCGGCAAAAACCGGCGGCTTCCAAGAAAGGTAAGGGGCAGCGGCAGCTTCCCTCCAAGGGAGACTTGCAGGGCTTGGGGGTGTTGCAATCAGCCCACTCGTTCGGGCGTTTAACAGTGCTTTACTGAAACTTCATTAAAAGCATCTAAAAACCTAATAAAGCATCTTCTTCCCTCCTCCCCCCGCTCCGTGGGAACGATTGTGCAGATCTTCTGTAAAACAGTGAGCGTATTGAATAAATTTCTTGGGACAGCTTGGGCTGAATTTCAGAGGGAACACATTTTCCATGTTCCCTCTAAGGTTCATCCCAAGCTTTTCCTCTAATAAACTCTCCATTTCTATAACCCCCTCACCCCTTCTCACTCATTTGTCAGAAGCAAGTAAGTGGTAGATGACAGGCAATTTTGGAGATATGAGCAGGCAGAAAATATCGAAGCCATTAAACATCAAGAGTCTTCATTTAAAACCGCTGGCCTCGGGTGTATTTCACACCGGTCACGAGCTCTGACTGCTCAGGCTGCCCAGACAGCAGTGCACACACAAAGGTGCCTGGGTTTTCTATTCCCTAGTGGGTTTGTTTCTCCTTTTCTTCCCCTGTTTTCCTCCTGTCCCGTCCTTTATCCCTCTGATTCAGTGCACAGCAAGTGTAGGAGAAGGCAGGTGAGGAAGCAGCATGTGAGAGTGCCTGCCTGCCTGATGTGTCCGACCGCAGCCGCCTGGGCTTGGAGCGCTTCTGGCAGGCGCTTTCCTGCTTGGAACCAAGTGGGGAGCAAGGGAGAAGCATCCCTGGAATCCACTTGGCCAGGCTGCTGTCTACGCTCACCCAGTGGCTGTTTTTGTCAGATTTCCATCCTTGAGAAATTTTTGCCTTTTCTCCCATTAGATCTTTCTATGAATTCACAAACTTAGCTGCTTATTCCACATCTTATTCTACAGGACATGGAATAGCAGAGAAAACACTCTGTGACTGTTTTCTAGAGCAAAAAATACCCCCTTGGGCTCATATAGGACACATATGTGCATTGGACTCACTGGAGGTGCAAGGAGAGACACATTTCTTGGACAAATACTATTTTTCTCAAGGTGTCATTGCGACTGCTGTTTGTAATCAATTAGTGACAAGAAAGTAGGAGAAAAATCACCTTTTTGGAAAGAAAATTTGGCCCTGATTTTAAAACTTTTGAGTTTTCAGGGGGTGTCCTGAAAATCAAGCCTCTGGACCAGCTGGTGGCAGATTTTAGTCATAATTTCTTTTCAAAGGAGAGGTCATATTTTCTGTGGAGAAAAGGGGAAAACCCAACAACTTGGCATTTTTTGATCAGTCCCATCCAGCTCCATAGGGGATCCTGCCTTCACTGGAAACTTCCTGTATTTATTGGGTAATATTTTTCAGATTTTCAATGCCAGAGCATAGGAAAAGTGGGAGAAAAGTGCTAAAAATCCCCTATGAAGCTCCTCTTTGCCTCCAGCCCCTCTCTACATCCAAGCCTGCCTGCCCAGCCAGCACAGGGGCCAGGGCTCAGGCACTTGTGCTCTAAGCAATGGTAGGATGGCCCCATCTCATCCTCATCCAGACATCCAGTAGCCCCATCCTGGTTCCACCCCTGCACTTTGCCTGGGAGGGTCAGGCAGGGCAAAGCCACTGGAGGGTTGGGGTGTTTGGCTGGATTTATATATATTTTTTTTTAATCTATGCAACCAAACCACAAATGTTAGGAAAGAAAGCACTAATTTAAGCCAAGCTTTTTATGTTTTGGGTTTTTTAAAAAAAATTTATCTTTTGTTTTAAATTATTGCTTATGTTTGGATCTACTTCAAAATGAAAAATGATGCTATTTTAACATGAAAAAGCCAAACCACAATATTTAGAAAATGCTGAGACAGCACGTTCACTTTGCCTGCTGTTGTGTTTTTCCCCCTCAGATTACTCCCCAGTTAATATTCCAAATGCAGTAGCTCAGGAACCTCTCCCTGAGCCCCAATGTCTTGGGGTGCCCTTGTCTGGCAGCTCTGGAGGTCTTCAAAAGAATGCCCAGGGGAGGCAGGCACTGGCATCCCTGCCTGGGCAGCATTTACACCCCATGGCTTGGGGGTGCAGGCAGGGGCCTGGGAGGGCTCCCCTGGGTCACAGCTGTGATGGGTGCTGGGATCAGGGAAGGGAGCATCTTTGCATACCTCTCACATCTATTTCTAAGGTAACTGGAGACAGAAGTCAGAGTCTGGATGCTTAATTCAGTGGATAGGTACTCATTTGGGCTTCTTGCCTGATACCACCTACTGCCCAAAATTTTGGTGTATTCTTGTCTGGGTGCTTTTCCCTGAAAATGCCTGTGAACATTTACACTGCTGTAAATCCAGTGCAGATGCATTCAGTCTCCTGCTTTGATTCAGGGACAGATTGTAATATGGGACCTGACCATTCCACTTGGTACCTTAGAGGAAATGCCTGGTATCAGAAGAAATACTGGTGGCCAGAGAGCTTTGATGACAGACATTGTGAACCAGAGCAATGCTCATTCCTCTGGGGGCCAGAAGGCTGTTTGCATCTCCAGGCAAAGCTAAGAAACCCATATATCTATATATCTATATATCTATATCTATATCTATATCTATATCTATATCTATCTATATAATCTATATATGTATATCTCCAAATTTTATACAGGAATAGTTAAAACATTAAAATTAAGTACAGAGGGATTTGTTTGTTGCTCAGCATATAATTAGAACGGATGAGAGTTCCCATTTGCTGCTTTAAATACATTCCTGGCCAAACCAACAGACTATTGTGACCCACAATTCTGTGAGTCTCCTTTAGATCTTGCCTCTGTCCACACTTCTCCTGCTGCTCACGGTCCTGCACAAGGACCCACTCCAGCTCCCACAGGATCATCAGCATCCCAAATGATGGTTTCCATCACAGAAAACCCAGACTGTAAACAGGTTTGATCCCAGGCTTCAGGAGGTGAGTCTTGAGGAAATGACAGCACTGAGACAAAAACCCATGGCAACACAACATCTGTTGATGTAGCCATGGTCCTCACTTTATAGCTGAAGGGTGAGTCAGCCAGTCCTGGTTCTCCATGAGACATCCCAGCAAATGCACTGCTGTAGGAACATCTTGTGGCCCAGGATTTGGAAATGAGGTACTGAAAACGGACAGGGCTCTTAGGTAGTTATCAAGGAGACATGGCAGGGACCCTCAAGGTGGGAACCCACCATCAAACCCAGCTGGAATACCATAAGGAGCTGCCCCAGCAAGACTCATTGACAGTGTCCTGCCATGGCCTTTGGATGTTACTTAAACCTTAGAACATTTGCTCTGCTGCAAGACAGGCTTGCGTGGAAAAAAAACAAACCTGTGACTAATTAGCCATTCCCCACAAAGTGTTTTTATCAAAGGCAGCAAAATAATATCCAGTGCATCAGTGTTAAGTGAATCCATTAAAGTTAATTGAGCGATGAGTAAAGCAGCTAAATGCCTTCCTCCTGATGTGTCTGGCTTTTCAAATTCATGGCACCATGTAATCTTGGGTTGGTGGTTTTGGTCCATATCCAAGCTGCTTCTCTTCTTGCCTGCATTGGTGCCTCAACTCCTCGCTGAGGCCCTCCTACTGCATTCATGGGCAAACTATCCACTTTCCTTTCACCCCAGGAGAATTACTAGATGTTTTCAACATGAGAAGTACTAGATGCATACAAGTGCCTCAATGTCCAATCTCCCACCACCTTCAAGGTGTAAATGGTCACTTTGCTCCTGTCTAGGAGAAATCCAAGTACTGATAAGTAACTGGTTGGAGCTGTTGCAGAAGCAACACACCTAGTAAGATGTAGGCTTTAAGAGCCAGGTCTCCAGCCAAAGAGGAGTCTTCTCACAGCAGGAGAGCGGCTCTGGGCAGTGTTTGGGTACTTACTCTGGGGGTGGTGAAGGTAGGTATGAGGCAGAGGCAGCTGGTCCAAAGGATGGTGTGATTGGTGGGCAGAGGATCTGCAGCCCTTCCAGCCCCTTCCTGCTGAGCATCAGCCTGGTGAGCAAAGTGCTTTCCTACCAACTCACCAGTAACAGCAGACAGGTGGGTGCAGCCAGGAGGGCATAGAGAGGACATAGTGTGTTAGGGAGTTTAAAGGAAGGAGGGTGTGCTGTGAGTAGAGAGAAAGAGGGCATGTTTTTGAGGAATCAGAAAAAATAAATCCTGTTTATCATTAGCTTCAAGTTGCCCACAAAACATTTTTGTGTGTCAGGACTTCTGTTCAGGTGGGGCAGCATCAGATGGTGTCCTCCTGCATTTTGGGAGCTCTACCCCAATGCAGCACCACCCTAGATGACTGCTCTATACAGGGGTGCCAGAGACAAGCCTGCACCTTGCAATTCTCATGCGTGTGACCTCCTCCCCAGCACTACCCTGGCAACCCAAAGGGTGACCCCTGCAGCTGGAAGATGCATGGGGTGCACAGCCCCAAAACCTGAACCAGGAAAACAAGGTTATTATTGACAGTGGAACCAGGCTGGCAAGCACTCACTCTGATGGATGTGCAAGGGGACACAGGTGTTGACTTTATGGATTCTTTTTGTTTATCCTTCTCTGAGTTTTGATGATAGGAACAGATTTGGTTGCCTCCCCTGGGATGGCACCAATATTTGTGCTCTTTCTTTGATTTCTCCAACAGATGGTGTGAGCCTCAAAATGATTGAAGACCTGAAGGCCATGATTGACAACATCTCTCAAGAGGTTGCTCTACTGAAGGAAAAGCAAGCACTCCAGACAGGTAAAGGGCTTGCTGAAGAGCACATAACTTTTACTTCGAGAGAGGAGCTGCTCATAAAGTGGCTGCAATTGCTCCACATGTCTTGATAAGAGATGCCCAAGCACCCCACAGCAACAAGCCCACAATGGGGAGAGAGGTCAGGGGATCAAAGCAGTGTAAGTCTCTGCAATACCTCTGGGCTGGTGAACCACCTTGGGCAGTTAGTGACAGGAGTTGTGCAGTGCGGGGGCCCCCTCCTTGTATGCTTCCCATTTGGATATTCCTTCAATGCCAAGCCAGATGTTCATTTTCCTTTGTGAGATGGAAGAATGAGAGTTGGATTAGCTTGTGCTTTAATCAAATGCAGCTTACTTTTTTTTCTGAACCTTGGTGGAAATGGTGACCTGGTCTCTTATACACGCCGTGGTATTGCCCAGGGAGCTGCACTGCAGGTCAGTCCTGCTTCATTCATTAAACATACACAGAGGACAGTCCCAAAGTGTCCATCTTCCAGACATGCTCCACAGTTATTCTGTGCAAACTCCACTGACATCAGGAGTAGGATTTGCAAAACATGAAGCAGAAATGAGATGAAAATGCAAATTAAGGAGAATTTTCTGCCTAAAAGAAAAGGAACACAAGCAAAATCAAGGCTTTAGTTCCAAGCTGACATTCATTGAGAAGTAATTCCTTTGGATATTAATGTGTGGCTCCGATTAGGTATTGTTTGGCTACAGTAGCCTGCACTCTTAAGGTTTAAAGCTTAAAGAAAAACAAAACAAATTGATATCCTTAACACCAAAATCAGAGGCAAGTAGAAATTTCCTCTGAAGACCTCAAGCTATGCAAGCGCAACGCTTCTGATCAAAACTTATTAAAAAAGACATTTTTTTTCATCTTGCATAATTAAGATGATTTAATTGGCATGCAAGCTTTTTCCCAAAACACTCCAACACTCAGCAGTGCCTATGACAAACCATATTTCTAATACATTCATCAGAGAACGAGTAGCATTGGCGGGGGAAGAGCAAGGCCAGGGGAAGGGGCAGGAGGAGCATGTTGTGCCTCTGCTCCAGCAGCAGCAGAGCCCAGAAGGGTGACCGGTGCACCCTGAAAATCCATTTCACCCAATGATTTGTAGAGAAGAAGGGCATGTCCCCATGACTGTGTCCCACCCTGCACAGGATAGAGAAGGGTTCTTAGAATTCCATGCTGCCAAGGGTCACTGTGCAACCTAAGAAATTAAGTTTGTAGTTTGGCTGCTGGGTTTGCTGCTGCTTCCTCTTCCTGGGCACCATTTTTAACCCAAATTATCTTTCTTCTTTTTATTCTGTTCATGTGGTAACCTCTCAGTTTGCCTGAAAGGCACCAAAATTCACCTAAAATGCTTTCTGGCGTTTTCGGAGACCAAGACGTACCACGAGGCCAGCGAGAGCTGCATCTCTCAGGGCGGCACGCTCAGCACGCCCCAGAGCGGGGAGGAGAACGATGCCCTCTACGACTACACGCGCAAGAGCGTTGGCTCGGAGGCCGAGATCTGGCTGGGCCTCAACGACATGGCTGCAGAGGGCAAGTGGGTCGACATGACGGGCAGCCCCATCCGCTACAAGAACTGGGAGACTGAAATCACCGCCCAGCCCGACGGCGGCAAGCTGGAAAACTGCGCAGCTTTGTCGGGGACGGCCGTTGGCAAGTGGTTTGACAAGAGGTGCCGAGAGCAGCTGCCCTACGTCTGCCAGTTCATGATCGTGTAGCAGCAGGGCCTCCCCTGCCCAGCCAGCCCAGATCTCCACTCTGGGCAGCAGGATGATGAAGCTGTAGTTGTGTGTACACTGCACGTACATCCACACACCCACAGTAGAGTCACCCTTTGCAAAGAGAGTCGCCGCGGCTCGCTGTCGGGTTATAGAGCTCTAGAGCTTTTCCTTTGGCCACATCCAGCCCTGTTTGCAGCTGCACTGCTCTTCCTAAGGCATGATTTATAGATATATATTTTTTTACACAGGGAATTTATTAGGACAGCTCAGTTGTTCCAGCAACAGGGCAGCAGTCCAGCCTGGCATACAGCTGCCTCGGCTGCCCAGGGCTGTCACTCTGCAGTCCTTTCCCATTTTACTGAGCTTTCTTGGGACACTAGCATAGGCAATTTCTGCTTTCTTCTCTTGTTTTGCTTCCCCATAAGCCCTGGCAGCAATTTGTGAGAGTTCCATGTTCCTCACAGTATCCCAATTCAGCCTTGTGAGGATCAAAGTCCTGTCTCAATGAGCAGAGGGAGTTACCTCTGCTTTGCATTGAGAAATGCTATTTGGCTTATTTGGCAGGGTGCCAGCTGCTCAAGGGGTTGTCCAACTAGTCAAATTACGTGTATGACTGAATTAGCAAGTTACAGGCATGTTTGATCCTTTTCTCACCAGACAGAAGCCAGTTTCATTGACTTCAGTGGGACAGCAAGACCCACTGCCAGATCCTTTGAAAAAAAATCCCATCAGAAGCTTTATTTATGCTGCAGTATGAAGAGGAAAGCAGCTAAGACTTGTAGCATGGTTAGTCAACAATATTACTAGAACTAGAAGATGTGTTTATTACATAAATTACATAAATGTAATACTCTTAGGGGGTATGTTGCTATATAAAACTAACTATATGTTGAAAACAAGCCCCAGGACAACTCACTCCAGCAGCTTTAGGAATGGCCTGACCTGTTTATATGACTGAAATCCAGATGAATTATTCCAATCTTTGCTGGTTCTCAGCAAATGTAAATCTGCTGAGCACTGTTTGTGCCAATATAGTCATGGCCAGCTCAAGGTCTGACCTCAGTGAATTTTTACTGACAAAAGATTTAAAGTAAAAAAAAAAAAAAAAATTTGAATAAACAGCAATGGTGAGAAAGAAGTCCAGGTCACCCTGGCAGCTCAACAGTGCTTTGCTGGCTGTTGGCTAAAAGGTATCAGAGGTTCTTTGCTGTCCAATGCTTGGTAATAACCCCTCCAGTTTGGGTCACACACCCTGCACTTCCAGGTTGTAGGTGTCAAGACATGATCCTGCCTGTGGGACAGGTATTCCCATTTGCTGCTTAGTTTAAAAGCAGCATGGCACTAGGTCTTCCAAGACATCAAGTCTGAGCCAAGCTGGAAACACACACACACACACATGCACACAAATGCAGAGTGCACGCTTCTGAGGTTGTCACTATTGCCAAACTCTCTGCTGTTCAAATGACTATAAAATAAAAGTATCTCTATAGCTTGCTGAAGGAATAGAGTTGTGTCAATTTGATTTGAGTGCTTTCTTCTCCTTGTCTTTCTCTTCAGAACAGCTCCAGGGAAATGTCTGAAGGCTGGAGATAAGAGCCTCCCACCCTGTAACACACTTTATAAGATTTTCCCCCTCCTGCCCCTTTATCATCCCAGTCACATGCCATCACAGGATACAGGCAGGGAATCCTTTTATAGGAAAATAAGATCTCCTTCCTTTCCTCCCTTGCTGCTGGGAAATTTCATTCTGAAATACAAGCTAACCCAGAAGGAAGGTCTCTCCCTCAGCCCTGTTTGGCAGCAGTAGTGGTGCTGGAGGAGGTGGCACCTCAGGTCCCTGCATGGAGCCAGTCCTTCCCAGGCTGCTTCCCACTTCCTCTGCAATGGGCAGAGCTGCAGCAGCACCAAGAGTCTCTCTCCTTCACCCACTGAGGATGTGATGACTTCTTCCCCCTCCTCTCAATCATCCCATGTAGGAGAGACCATCCATGTAGAAGACAGTGCCTTACACCAGTCTGTGAAGTTTTAACTGGTGCAGGACTGCATGTGAAATTAGGTCTCTTCTGCAGTCCTTCAATGAGCTTCATTTTGGACCCTGTTCCTGAAGTTTTTCAAGACTCTTTGCTGTAGTTCATGGTTACACCCTACAAGCCAGCTTGTCTCAATATAAATCCTCTAGTTCTCTTGGCAGATGTTCCCTCCATGTTTTGGGATACATGAAGGCAAAGCACCAATGCTGGAATTATTGCTGGCTTCAATCCTGACTGGTCATAAACCACAAGGTCTTAAAACATAAATGTGTGATCAGAGACATAAACAGAGGGCTTTTATGGAAAGGGGAACAGTGAAAGCCATGGACCCTGGCAATGCTGAGCTTTGGGGAAGTTGTGGCTGCTGGAGCTGGACCATCTTTGTATGGAGTGTGAATCTGAAAAACAGCCATGGAGATGGATGCCAAAGGATATTCCCAGAGAGGACATGAAGGAGTCAATCTGTCAAATGTGAAAAATAACAAGTTGCTCTCAGCAGATTTCTTGCTTGTATCTCTTGCTCTCATTTTCACAAAGCTAAATTCCTGCCAGCATCATTCCTCATAGATGTTTTGCTCTTCTGAAGCTGGGAGGAGCTCAGGGAAGGGTGGCTTTGCCCCTGCTGTACTTGTTGGATCCATGCTGATGAAACTAACCTTGCAGATTCAGTGCTACATTTATAAATTAACTATTCTTACAATCTTTTAACTTCATTATGAACTACAAATTTTCTTTGAAAAACCAAAAAGAAGGAACTCCTAGAAGATTCCTCATCCTTGCTTACTACAGCCATGTTGTTTTTTGTCTCCAGTCCTGTTTGTGGTCACAGGGAATGCCAGGATGCAGGGATTGAATGGGGACAGCCACTGGCTGCCTCCATAGGGAAACTGTCCTGAGGACATGTGGCCCATCTGCTGGGGGCCAGAACAAGCATCACTTTTTGATCTTCCATTAAATCTTTTGGCACTCAAGACAGAGTGGAACATCTGCTGTCCACGAAGTGTGATCTCAACCAAAGGCATGCATATTAATGGCAAAAAACCTCAGCTCTTCCCCAAGGAAAAGGAAATGTGGAAGTGATCATGTCTGAACCAATGTCTTGTGATGCCTGCAATCCCTAATGAACCTCATGTTATTGAATATAGAGGATGTTGTGTAAGACCCTGTGCCACTGGTGGCATTGCTCAGCTGCTTGTGCCTCTGTGACACAGCAGAGGAAAGATGAAGCATGAAATGTACATATATTTATAAAAACAAAAGAATAAAAGTTACTGGGTGAACCTACAGAAGGAGTTCCCTCAGCACTACACCATCCAAAACTGAATTCAACAAAACTGCACTAAACTACCCCACTGATGGTCCCCACCCCAGTTCATCCTGTTCTGGAAATTCAGGACCTGGTCCAGACCTTTGCCTGAAGGTCCAGGAAAGGACCAAATGGTTCAGAGAGAAATGGTTAACCATAAAACAGGTAATACCATACTGAAGTCTCTCTCAGCACAAGGGCCAGAACAGCACAGTACTCACACACCTCAGCAGTCAGGTTGCTTCTGACTTCAGTCAGTGAAAGGGCTGGGTAGGCAAAGGTGGGCAAGAATTTGGGATTTGTGAGCCACAAGCTTGTTTTGGGCCTTGAACACTTCTGTGGGACTTGGTAGTTGGTAGTTCTGACAAGAGGCCCAGCCCCATGCCTCTGCTCCTTGTGCATGTCCACCCAGGCTGGGTGTTACTCAGGCCACATCAGGTGCACCCATCCCCTGTCATCCTTTGCAAGGAAGAGTCCCTCAACACCTCTGCTCTTGCCTGACACGGAGGGAACACACTTCCCACCTCTGTGGCTGCAGAATGAGACCATTGGTAGAATGAACCTCAACCCCTGAACCACTGAATCTTTTGATTGCTATTGGCTTTACTGTTTGCTCCTGCTCCTGAACCCTACTGTCAGTCTCTCCTTTTACAAATAAAATAAAAAGCTAAATTAAAGTTACATTTCTCCATCTTAGAAGCCACTATAGACAAGGAAGAAGCAAAGATCTGTGTGACTCAGCAAACGAGGCTAAGCCAAAACACCCCTGGGAGCATAAATATAAACCTGCTGGGGGGGATGGATCATTAAACTAATGGAGAGCATAAAAATAAACTCCTTGGGGAGAGATGATAGAGGGGATATCAGACTATGGTGTACAAAACAAAACAACAAACAAAAAAAGATGGTTTATATATAGCACCCAGAGAGAGTCCAAAGGTAACAGTTGGGGGCTGTTCCAAATACAGCTGAAAACAAATCACAACCATTTTAGCCTCACACCTAGCAGCCTCTCCACTCTGTCCTGAGCTGTGCAGGCTGGTCAATGTCTGCATCACTTCCCTGTGACTTCCCTGTCCTGCTGTGCTGGAGCCTGGGGCCATCCAAGCTGGCAGCAGCCATAAGGCACCCATGCCTGCAGCATCCCTCTGGGAAGGAAAGAGAAACCCAAGATTCTGTGCTGCCAAGAGGTGAGGGCAACTGCTGATCACAGGACATGGCTGGTCTCACCTCAGCCCTTTTGGAAAGCTGGCCCTGGGACTGAGGCAGAGAGCACAGCACCTGAGCCACTTGCCAGCCTGGCAATGGAGAACATGTCTCAAGAAGCTGTGTTTAGAAGACTGTTTGGGAAGCACTGCAGCTTGTAAAATAAAATGCAGGAGGGGAAATAAAACCTAACAATCCCTACTGCTTTGCAGAAATGCCCCACAGACAGCCTGGTTTCCCACTGCAGTGTCAGTAACTTCTATTTCTATCATGCCAATTAACAAGGATCCCAAAAGTGAGGTCTCTGACATTCAATAATTTACCCTGTTTCTATGTTTCTCAGAAACAGTGAGGCCACATCTGGAGTGCCAGGTCTAATTTTGAGCTCCCCAGTACAGGAGTGACATGGACCGAGTGAAGTGGGTGCAGGGAAGTGGAAGGGATTTGGGGAGCTATTGTGTGAGAAGAGAGCAAGAGCTGAGACTGCCCAGCCTGGAGAGCAGAAATCTCAGGGGATCCCATTTTAAATGCCTAATGAGGGAGGGTAGTGAAGACAGAGCCATGGGCACAAACTGAAATACAAAAGAGATAATAATAAAGAGAAGAAAATCTTTTTTCTCTGTGAGAGTAGTCAGACTGGCACAGGTTGCTGAAAGAGGTCTGTGGAGACCCTTGGAGATACTCAAAGCCTGACTGGACATGTGGCCCTGACCAATGGGACCTTGCTCTGAGCAGAAGGTGTAATCTGGTGATCTCCAGAGGTCCCTATGAACTTCTGTGCAAACACAGCAAGGGATCCTACCAACAAAACTTATTCCTCTTCTACAGTCACAGGAGAAAAACAGGCATTTCAGGAGCAGACAGCTGACCTCAGACACCTGATGGATGAGCTGTCATGTAAAAGCCTTCCTACAGAAAAAGGTTAGCAAGAAAGCCAATAAAATAATCCCTTGTGGGATGTGATTTCTACACTGTAGTGCTGCCAGAGCTCTAGACACTAAGTAGGTCTTGCTGCTCTGCCAAGTGTGATCAGCAGACAAGAGCTGAAACTTCATTTGTTATTCAACCAGAAGGAAATGGGAAACAAACTCCACCAAATCACCAAAAACCAAATTAATTTTTTTTTTTAATATCAAATGTTCACTACAAACACACAATTAGGAGTGCATAGATGAAGATGTGAATCAGATCAACAGCAGTGAAAGATTTGCTTTACTGTTAGAGCAGGACAGTCCAAGGGCAGCCTGAATTTCATCTGGATTCATGTGCAATGTGGACATTGCTCTGTCACTGGGAAGGCTTGGATCCAATCCCCTTGAGTGTCAAGCTATGCTACATGGAGGATCCAAACCCCAGGAGATGGGCAATGGCACAGGTCCCACCTGCCTGAGCACCAACACAGAGGTGTTGCAACACACATTTATTGAGGTAGGCTCTCACACTTTGTTCTATAATACATCAGAGCAGAAATCTAAACCCCTAAGTGACCTTAAACCAGTCAAATTTTAGGAATCACTCCAGGAATTGCACTGATTATAAACAGGGTTAAACAATTGGTTCCATTGAAGACTGAGGATTTGGAAGGAGCTGTGTGTGGGGGGTGCTGTGTACCTACAGCGAGTGACTGACAAGTTTTGTATCCATCCTGGGAACTGAACTTGCTTTCAAAAAAGAAGAACAACAATTGGTGGGATTTGTTCCTAAATTAAAATGTATGCACCAAAAAATAATGCAAACAGAGCAAGTAGTTGTAGTGTATCACTGGAGAAAGGTAAACACTCCTGGAAGCATAGCACTGTGGAAAAACACACCTTGCAGATAAAATATGAAGAGCTTGAAAACAGCCAGAAATCATCATTAACTTGGCCTTCTTTTAAACATTCATAGGAATTGCTTGCCAGCCTGTATGTGTAGCCTATTTTTAAGCCTGCTGAAACTACAGACGTGGGTAGTGTTCACAGCCAGATATAAAACCACCTCATGATTTGATCAAGTGATAAATGTCCATTAAAAAAGGAGAGCAGACAGCCCTGAAGACCACACTGCAGCAAGCAAAGCAAATATTCAGCCTTTGATTCGTGTGCTAATGAGGGAGCTGGGATGACCCTGGAGGTGCCTAGAAAATCTTGGTCTTGAGTCTCAGGAACATCAGGTGAGGCAGAGCTCAGTAGTGAGATATTGCCTTGTGGCCACCATCCTCTCACCTTCCCTGCAGAGCAAACAACACCACTCCTTTCCTGCTCTCCTTGCTCTTTCCCAATGCCCTGAACCCACACTCCTTGAGAATTAAAGTTGATAGTTCCAGAGACAGGAACTTGAAGTTGCATTAAATTAGTGTACTAAAAAAAGCAAGAGATATTATGGCTCTGGACCTTAAAACCAGGAAAATAAGATATGCCAGAATGAGATGGAATCACCCCAAAAGGAAACATAAAGGAAAAATCTCTAACCTCAGAACAAGCACTGAGTTTCAGTTTAATGATTAAAATTAAAATTGATATCTGAGCCTTCAAGAGTGAAGGGGTGCATTGTTCTCATCATCTTTTTCTCCTTCAAGGTGACGGGAAGGGGAAAGTCTCTCCTTCATTTTGCTCCTCAGTGACAGAAAGGCACCAAGTCATGACTATTGGATCACCTAAAGGACAGTCTGAATTGGTGCAGGTGTTTTTACTACAGTCAGTATTAGTGAAGCACGTACAGACTTTGTAAAGCATCTTGGAAAAAGGTCACTGGTAGAGATATGATTCATTGCACCCTTCATGGGCCTGGGTTATTGTTGTGCACCCTTCCATCTAATTTGGTGTATAATTAGGTGTTACTTATACAAGAGGTCATCCATGTCAAGAGAAGCAGTACTTTCCAGACTAATTTGAGTTTTTCCTACATATATTAATGCTTTCCCAAGTACCTCTCTAGCTACTTGAGATGTCAACTACTTCAAGGACTGACACTTCACTCAGCACTGAAGCAGCTTTGTGGCTGCTCTGTGGCAAAACCCGAGGACCTTGCTGGAGCAAACTTCACACAGCAGCTTTACTCTATTCCAGGCAGGTTCAGGTGAGGCTAGAGTAAGAAATATATTGTAGATAGAGGTTTATAAGTATTTCACTCCAACACTGAGAGAACATTCACCAAAAAAATCAGTTTCTGGAGACCTCTGACTTTAATTTTGTTGATTGGGAGCATGGGGAGAAAGGCAGACAAGACATGAAAATACAACAGTAGAAAAAGAAAGGAGGGTGATGACAAAAATCCACCCTTCACTGGTGTTTGGAGCAGATTCATTGATGTATGGTTCATCTTCTGGAGCCTGAGCTGTCTTAAGTCCAGGAATGCTACTTCCCTAGCCATAACTTGGACACAGATTCCCCACAAGCTGCATTGCAAAGCACTCTTACAGAAATTCTTCAACTCCTTTCAGCTGAAGCTGTGTCTTGTCTTTTAACCCAGATGGGTGACCATAAAAACCTAAGGAGAATGTGAGAGAGATTGACCTGCAGAACTGACCAGCCAAATGTATAAATTGTCATAATACATAAGTATATAGTCAAGTGTCCCTTTTCCGAAGAGGAAGATCTAATCACTTGCTTTTTTTTTTTATTTTTTATTTTTTTATTTTATTTTTTACTGCTCTTAAAGATTAACCTATAAAATGTTCACCAAACAATCATACTAGAATATTTTATTAGGCCTTTGGTTACATTTTAGGGTTTGCCTCTTGTTAAATAAACTTTCATTGACTTAAGGAAACTATGAGAAAACCTATTAACTGTTTATAAGCTTTTGAATGGGTAAAGCATTCAGCCATGAAAGGAATTAACAAGTATCTAAACAGTTTTGATTAACCAGAAAGTAGAACAGTTTTAATTTACTATGCAAATGTGAAATTAAAAAGATTCAGGCTGTTGAGCTAGCATCTTACTAAAATGATGATTCTTCTACAAAAACATTTATCACTGCATTTTTCTTTAAAGACCTCAGTTCTGAGGATATCAGGAGCAGGGACATTTTTCTAAGTAGCCTGATAATTTCTGTCTCAGGAGAAGCTGCCAGTGGATGTCCAGATCTTCAAAGCTGAAAGATTCTGGCTGTCATGGCCCACAGTTCACATGCAGTATTTAGTATGAGCAAAACTCTACTCAGCAGCTTAAACTGTAAAACAGTAGTTTTTGGGTTGGTTTTTTTTCCCCCTTTGTAGTTAACCTTTGTAGTTAAGTGTATTACAAAATAACACTTCTGTGCATTTGTTCCTGGGTTACTTTTTCCAGAAGCCATTAAATAAAAGTAGCATTCTGAGAGGAAAAAACACACCACTAATTTGCTTCTCCTTTATTTTAGAAAACCACACACCACCTTTTAAATTAAAAGCATTTGAGATGATGAATTTGAAGCATATACTAAAACCATTTGGCTTACAAGTCTGCAGTTCATACTCCTGAGACCAAGTGGTGAATCTAATTTAAGGACAGGTTCTTTTGTGCAGAAAACTAGATTTACACACATAATATGCAGCTGCTTTCCCATCATTAATCTCATGTGTGAAGGGGGTGTCCATGGCTCTGTTGGCCATTTTTAGCCCTTAAGATAAAGACCGATATGGGATATTTTTCCCATCATGGCAAGTGGCAAAGGTTTTATCACCTTCAGGCAAAACCATTCCCAGGGTACCCGAGGAAGAGGAACACCCAAGTTTGTCCCTGTTTAATTTAAAGACGTGAAAGGGAAGTGCCCCCTCACCTCCTCCCATAGTTACCCAAAACAACCTACCAAAGGATGCAGCCTCCAAAAGAAAAGGCAAAACAAGAGCAACCAACAAGTGAAATAAAAATAAAATTTTAAATAAATTAAGAAAATCAATTTAATGAATTAAATATTAAAGGAAATTAAGTATTAAATACATGCAATTTGAAATGAAAAAAAATACTTAATTTCAAAATTTTATTTTAAAATTAATAAACAGATAAAAAGACTTTACATGAAACATTTAGTTGGTTCTAAATAATACTTTCTCAAATCATATAATCTCCAGTTAGAAAAAAATAAAGTAGTTCTGTTGCAAAGATGACAGGACACTGCCAAAACGTTTTCTCTCATTTTCTTCTCAGAAAGCACTTTTCAGAATGTAAGGTCATTTTTTCTAGCCTCATATCCAAAAGAAGTGCTGTGTGCTGAGTGAGTGCTGCTCTGTTGAAGTATCTTTGACAGGATGCATCATGGCAGTTGTTCTACAGCTGTGACTGCAGCAGTTGTACAGGATAAATGCACATATCTATATACAAAATGCACTCACAAATGGAGCAAGGAACAAAGCACTTCCTTGGGTATTTGAAGATTCATCTTGCCCAGAAGCATAAAGCATGGTTTGTGTGTGGCAGTGTAATAATTCTTTAAGACAAGAAATGGATACAGCCCAAACCACAAAAACTACCTTTTATGTGTTAAGTGTTGCTGATTGAAACAATTTGCTATGCTTCATTTATGTCAGAAACTTCTGGCATTTTGTTTCAAAGTCCTTGTAAAAGGACTGTTCCTTCCTCCAAGCTGGATCAGCTCTCCACACCATAATTCCTCAGTTTTAAAGAAGATCACTAAGTTGTGTTTATAT
Source organism: Oenanthe melanoleuca (assembly GCF_029582105.1). Taxonomy (NCBI): domain Eukaryota; kingdom Metazoa; phylum Chordata; class Aves; order Passeriformes; family Muscicapidae; genus Oenanthe; species Oenanthe melanoleuca. The sequence continues at coordinate 104,377,666 of NC_079335.1, read as the reverse complement.
GCAGGAAATATATCCTCCATTTTTTTGTTTGTGTGGGGTTTTTGGTGGTTTTTTTGGTTTGTTGGTTGGTTGGTTTGTTGTTTGGATTTGGTGGGTTTTGTTTGGTTTTGTTTTCAATTTTGTTTTTGCTCCCACCTTTGTGCATATCACAGTCTGCAGTTTGATGCCAGCTAGTGAAGATATGCACATGGATGAGTGATATTCGGTGTTTTGCTTTCTCCTTCCTCCTCCCAAAATATTCAGACTTAAATGTTTTCTCTGTCACACTCACAGTTATCCCAGTGTAGTTTCTTCAGAGTAACATGATTTTTTTCCCTGCCTAGGGTCAAGGAGTTGAAGTCCCACTGTTAGTCTAGGGTTGACAATAAAAGCTACTTTCTCATTTCCTACTGGTGCTCTACAAATTTTGCTGTAATGCAACAAAATAGTAACCTGGCTTTTGATCTATCTGGAAATATAACTAAATATTGCTTAAAAATAAAGCAATTACTGAGTATTTTGATAGCTCAAGATTGTCTGAACCTTACAAATTCAAGCCCAAGAAGCAAGAGGTATCTTTTCAACTTTGCTGGTTTGGGCAACAAAACCCTGAGCTTTTCATTCTCTTCAAAAACAAATTACATTTGGGCCAGGAATTCTGCAACTGCTGTCCTCCTATGGACACCCAACTTTCAATTAACAGCTAATTAGACTTAGAAATTTTAATTTTTAGATTAAGACCACTGCCAGGGAATTATTCCAGGACGGCACAATTGCAGTAAAATCACAAATGATAAGCACTTGCATAATCTACCTTTGCATTAAGTGGCAGTTTGGGAGAAGGCCTAGGGACTGGACAATCCTTGTCATGTTTCCCAAGCCTTCCAAGAGGAGATCTCATTAATTAACCAGCAATTACTTGGATCCTCAGTAGTAAGGATTTCAAACATCATTTTCTTTGTGGGTTAAACTTGGCCCAAAATAAATAAATTAATAAATAACATGAAAACTCACAAGAGCAATCAGTATGTAGTGATTCCATGAGCTTATATTTAGAACAAAATGGACTTCACTCATTTCCATAAGGGCCACTGCTGGCCTGAAGGACTGTTCATAAAATGTGCTATTATCCCTGAAAAGAAATTAATTTTGAATTCAATTGTATGTGTCTGTTGAGCATGAATAAATTACAAACATCTCGACCCTACTAAGAAGCTGCTGAATTGGTTTTTTTAATATGAAATCTACAAATATTTTACAATCCTTCTCCTCAATGATCTGAACACATGCCTTTAGTCATTAACAGCATTATCACTGGCTATGCAAGAATAAGGATGTGCACAGAGGGCAGTTTATTATCCCAGGAAACAAGGCTCCCTAGGAACCCCTTTCCATTGTCCAGGGTGATGGCATGGCTACCAACAGGCAGACATCAAAATACTTCAGCCTGAGTTCACACACACACACACACACACAAAAAAAAGAGATATATTAGTTACTACAGTTGGCAGCAGCATTACTATTTATTTATATATTTATTTAATTAAAAAAAAAATTAAGTCACAACTTTTTCTTAATGTAAAGCAAACTGAAATCTGTGCCTGAAACTTTCTTTAACCACACCAAATTAGCACAGTGAAAGTCAACCTTAGACTGGGGACATCTGTAAACTAAGGTTTATATTGCCACATGAAAAGCTGAGTTAAAATAGAACACATAAACGTATCAGTCATCAAGAATCATATTCTCAAGGATCAAGAGGTTGTGAATAAAAGCCCAACCTCCATCATGGTTTCTTCATGTTGATTACAAGGAACATGAACTAAAAATTTCATCTAAGGAATGGCAGAAGTTGAGCTAGGGGTATGAGAGCACCTTGAATTTATTTTACAGACTAATTAATAAAACATAAGTGAGGAACATTGACCAGACAAATGCACAACTGGACTACTCCAATAAAAAACGTTTTTGGCAATTCAGTTACCTGAGAAAAACTGATCCCAGTATTGCAGAAATATTTTTAAGTTCTCAAATTACATCAAAATTATCCAGTACACTTTGAAATATGTAATTCCAGTAAGCAGCCAGACATCTAGGAACACACATTTCTGTATTGAAAGTGATAAAAATGAGCAGGAAGATACCTGAAACAATTAAAGGCACTTTTAGCTGGCATGTGTTTTGATATGTGCTACAGAAAACTGTGCCAGGTATGACTTTATCCTGAATTGTGTAGTGGTCCAAGCAGTATTAACACACTGTTAAATACATACATTCGATCAAATAGTCAATGAGCAATGCCAGCATAGTTAATGAAATCCACATTTTTTACTTAATGTAAACAGCAAGCTTTCTAATAAAGGCATTTTAATTTTAAATATTATTATACGTTTAGCATCACTGCATGCAACACTTGTCTAAAGGTTTCCTGTCATCTCTGCATATCACTAGGCCAGAAACAGTGACAGTAAGGTATTTGGAGAGAAATTCTCCAGTCATTGAGTCTAGTGCTGCACACAAAATTACACACACCCTTGGTAAACTGCACACCTGGACAAGGCAGATGTTTGTATATTAAAAAAAGGCAACTTCGTACCCAAAGGAATCTGCCCTCCTGTTGTCAAGGGCACAGAAACTGCCCCTGCATGCTAACTGCAGCACTTAAAATGAGACTTGATTTCCAGAGATACCTTTCAGGGGCAGGTAGACAACTGAAGTGTAAGTTCTGCCAGAAGTCAAGAACTTCCCCACAGCATGGTTGCTAAATTCAGACTGATACACTGATGAAAAAAAAAAAAAATCTAGGCTTTTCTTATGGATTCATTCTTTGCATTTCAGAGACACCAGCTGCTGTAAACAATTTTCTTTACCCTGTATTTTAAACCTTAGTAACAGGTGAAGTGAAAAGCACTGGTAAACAGCTCACATCATTATTTCTTTATTGAATCCTTACTCTCACTTGAAGCAGAAGTGCAAGGTATTAGTAAAATGTGAATCTCACAGGCATCTGAACAGAAACAAAAAATTGGCTTAGACTTTTGAAACCGTTTTTGTCAAAAAGCAAATAAAATAGTCTTTGGTGTAAACTCTTATGGTACAATCCAAGTACAACAACATCAGTCAAAAATCAGAGAAAACCCATAACTTATCTTCTGAAGGAGAAGAGCGCAAGCTCAAGTAATCACACTGATTTTCAGGCGCTGAGCTCTTCCAGGCAGCCTACATGGTCTTTCCACTACACTCACATAGCCACTGGCATGCTAAATCTGATGGATTTTCAAGCTGCAAGTATGGAAAGGACGGCATGCCCACCTTTTGTCAGATATTAGCAGATCGCCTGGACGTGTGCTACCTGCAGGTGCCTTGAGACAGTGATGCAGTCTGCATCTTCTAGGAGTCACCAACCAACACTCAGACAAATAATGGCTTGTGAGAGGAGGAAATATTGGACAGAACACTCTCCCCACTATCAGGGGCCAGTTTTAAGCTGGTGGTTAGGAATTAACTTTCCTGATGCCCTTATAGCAAAAAGCAGAAACACACTTTTGGCACCTGTTTCACAACCAGTCTGGAGAGTCCTGACTGGTATTGAGTTTGCTAGGTGTTCACTTCAAAATTGAAAGCTATTAACAGCTGAAGTTTAAAAAAACGGACAAAAAACAACTGAAAACACACACATGAAACAAAACAGGATAAAAACATATTTAAAAATAACGCTGTTTTTCTCCTAGGCCACTGTCCTTACACCTGTGTTTCCACAGGAACCGCCTATACCTGGCATAAAATTACTCCACTAAACCAGCCTGTTCCTTATTTTCCAGCAAGGGCACACTTGTATCTCCCTTATCCTTTTTATTTGCATCTCCAATGTCCTCTGACTGCCCTGATCTATGATGAGCAAACGTGTAAGTGTCTTGGTCTGTGTCCATCAGGGGCAAAGGTTCCTCTTCGGTGTTAGAAGAGCGTTTAATGTCTTTTCTGAAGGAGAATGGAGGTGGAGAAGGTGGCAAGCTACCAATGGGTCCATCAAAAGGCCGGTACACATCGACTTCTGGAGCAACTGAGCCATTGGACTCTTTTAGCAAGTGTCCATAGACCACAGCATCATCAATAACAGCATAGACATGAGACTCATTGTTCTGCCTCCCTTTTCCAAGTAAGCCTTTTTTCCCAGGCATCTGGGTATTCACGTTAGCATTGTACACTCCCACCATGGGATTCTGGGTTTTCTTCTTCCTGTTACAGAGGTGAAATTGTTAACAGGTCAAGAACAACATGTTTGGTGTGCTGGAACTCAATAATGACAGCTTCTGTTCACCCATCCCAACCACACAGTGTCAGGCAGCCTACCTGGATTAAAGGCTTTTCTTACCATTTTGGGAGAAATAACTCTTGAGATTAGACATTCTTTTTTAACAGAGCAGAAAACAACTTCACACTATTTGATTACCCATTGCTGCTCTACTGACCCTGAAGTTTGCAAGATTAACTCCAATGGTCTCCCAAACACTGGGGTCCTGGCTGTGCACTGTACTGAGTCCCACAACATCCACTGGCATTAACAAGACCCAGAGATCATTAGATCCTCACAAAAACAAGCCTGTGTTACTGAAGACAAGATAGTGGTCAAAATGAAAGTCAAATGAATTTTTCTTAATTATGCTTTCCTAAGTGACTGTCCCTAAATTGGAAAGAACAAAGGCTGAACTGAAGACTTTTAAGCCTGTATTAACAAAGTCTATCCTATGGGACAGGAAAATGTGCTCCTAACTGCACTAGTTACCATATTGCATAAATTCATTCCAGCTCTACAGCTTCAGGACCCAACCACCTTGACAGCAGTGTGCACACATGTATCAGAAAGCCCAGGCTATCAGTGACTTCAAACTCTGTTCATATGACCAATGCCATGCATGTAAGTTTTGCACAACCCACTCCTCTCCCCAAGGGCTCATCTCACAAAAAATTGCTCCCACTTGATGTGCAAACTCTAGGAGTTGCTGGAGGCTGTGCAGATGAACGAAAGCTGTTGGTATATCTGCGTGAGTTCACAGCTTCTTTGAACAAAGACTCGAGTGGAGTCATGCATGCAAAGCCACATTCATGGAGATTTCATGTTGCAGGGAGGTCCAACCAACACCTGACTTACAGTACATCCAAGAGCCTGCACTCAAGGGCAAGGTAAGCAGTGCTCTGCAGGTTGAAGTAATGTGACTACAGGAATGCTGCTCTGGTCTTGAAGTTAGCCAGTTTAGAGTGAAGAAGCATTTCTTGGGGTCACACTACTTCCAGCACCATTGCCTTCCTCATGCTTTAGATCCTGGTTCAAAGGATATCAACGCATGAAACAGAGGGCCCAGCAGCTCTCCCAAAATGCCTTCTTGCTAAGTTACACATGCTGAATTATGAACTTACTTCTTCTTAATACAGTACACAGTCAGTCCAATCGCTGTGAGAACTCCAGCCCCAGCCACCACACCAAATATGATTCCAAGGTCTGCAAACAGACAAGGAACAAGGACACTGAGCAAAAGAAGGAACACTCAGCTTTCTCCTAAAATCTTTCTGGGTTTGAACTCCTTTAAGTTCTAAGCATAGCAGCTGCTGGCAGAGCAGGAGTTCCAAAGCTATGCTTGGCACAGAGCAACACAAGCCATTTCCAAGAAATTGGAGGCCAAGCAACAACGAACTCCTGCTGTTTGCAGTGGAGCACAACCAAAAACCCCAACCAACCCACCCACCTCCAAGAGTTTTTGATACAGTTCATGCACTGCTAAACTTACCTGCAACACCTCACATGTCTCTGGCTGAAAAGGCAAGGAAGAGATGAAAGCACAGAAAGAAACAGAGTTTTCAAAAATTCAAAGGATTCAAAAGAAGATATAGTGGCATTTCCACAGTTTCTGCTCAAAACCATCCTTTCCTCTGAAACACACAGATTGTGCTGACCTGGGGTTTTCTAGGAGTCATAAAATTGAACAGAGAAGTCCAAGCATGAAAAAAGAAAAATGCAAGTTTCAAAAGGAGTACAGATTTAAAAAAAAAATATTAAAAAATTAGAAAGTGCAAATGTGAAGCGAATTTACATAAGCAAAGCCTACCCTAAAAATGCCCCCTCATCTTTTTTTTTTCGAACTGTTTATGTTTCAGAGAGATGAAAGAGAATATGAACACAGAATTTGCTGCTAGCAGTCAGGGCCCAATCTCCATTAAATGGTCAGACTTGTCCTAGGGAGGATTTCTTGCTCATGTGAGCACTGAGACTAATTGAACTGCTAACATGAAGTGAGGACTACTTGGATGAATAAGTTTGCATAATCAAATCCCAAGTTGTTCATTAGGTCTGTGACCCTGGAAGGGAAAAACATCACTTGAACTTATTATACATTCCATCTGTTATCTCCAATTTAAAAAGCCAAATTATTTTTTTTTAAAAAATTAAACCTAGTCTTACTACCTCAATCCTTGCCATTTCTTGTGTCAACGAAAGAAAACCCAAAAACACACCTCCCGCCCCTCAAATAACTGTACCACACTAAAACTCCTCCTTCCTCCCCAGCTCCTAGAAATACCCAGCTGAAACTCTCAGAAGTTTTTGAGGGACAGACTTTTCTAAAGGCAGGAATTTCAAAACCGCCTGGACACTCCCTGAAAACACAGAAACAAGCAGCAAACCAACCACCACAACCTTAGCAGGCTCACCTATCTGCTTGTCAGCAAAAGTCACCCAGAACTGCAAGGTCAGCTGTGTCTTATCCACAGGTTTGCAGTTGGAGACGTTCACCCAGAAGTTGTGGTGCATATTTCGGGGCTGGGGCAGGAGCTCGTCCTCTCGGCGCACAATCTCCTCTGCTCCCAGCGTGTCCTCCTTGATGTTGACGAAGGCACGGCCCGTCTCACAGGCAATGCCCATGCGGTCCGTGGAGAAGGCCAGGCGGGCAGTTTGCTGGCTGGGCACCACGATGAACCAGGATATGGAAACATAAGGAGGTAAACCATAAGGCCAGGGAGTCTGCAAGTAAACTTCAGCTTTTGGATTTGGACTCACAGTGAATGTGCACTCATCTGTAGCAAAGGGAAAGAAGAAAAGAAAACTTAGTTTTGACAATTATTGTCCTTTCCCACATCAGTGTTATCACAATAAACACAGACATACCTGTGGAATTAACTACAATCAACTATCCACTACCTGGAATACAAAGCGTCTCTCTTCCCAAAATAAACCACATCACCGGTTCAGATAAAGACTGATTCTAGAGTCTAGTCCTAGAGTCATTGCTATAGGATTGAACTCTTAATTTCTGTTTATCCATATGTGCTTTAATAAGCCTATTGAGAGATGTATCACTGTATAGCAAAGTAGTATAAAATCTACTACCTTACCTTTAATATGTGGCACAAAAGACATTTTCAGATCCTGAGGGATAGATTCATTGATTAATCCTTTACCAAATGTTTTTAAGGATATGGTGATATTATTCCTCATCTGAATCTTTTCAATAGATCCACCAGGACAGAACACACCAAGATTCAGCTTTGTCTCTGGGGTGGCACTAACAATGCTGTAACTGTAGTTCGTGTTGCACCTCTGCTCTGGGACATCTTGCTGAAGTTTCAAGGACGGAGACGTAATTTCTACGTTGATCATATCAGTAGCCAAGAGCTTCCAAATAAACTTATACAGTCGAATTGGCAACCGGGTAATAGCCTTGGGCACTGAAAGGGAATAGATCTTCCTCTGACACCAACGAATATCCATACAGCCTGCAAAAACAAAAAAAAAAAAAAAAAAATCCCAAGGGTTGGGTATTTCTTGCACAGTAAATACCTGGGCACATGCAGAGTACTGTCAGATTTGCATTACAGACCCAGATAAGCATTTACCTAAGAAAGTATCCTCTTTTAGTAACCTTTATCCAAACATGCATTGTTTGTATTTAAAGAGCTTACCTTAAAAGGTGCAGGACACCAAAGAAACAAACAAAAACATATTCAAAAGCCCTCACTCAAGATATACATGCTGACTGGGACACTGCTGCAGACTAGTTAAGGTACGGATACTTTAAATCTCTTTTCCATTTGTAGTTGGAAGCATTTGGGAAAATCCTACATCAAGGGGACATGAATGCAGAACAAGAGGAACTCCAGATGGCAATTTTGGTCCTGCATTTTCATGGGCACATTTATGGCTCTCTGGCTCTGTTTCCATAATTTGCAGTGACTTAGGTGACTTCTATCTCTTCCCTTCTAGGCATAGCTGCACAGTTTCTATTCTTAAAGCTGGAATGGTGTACTGAAAAAGGTCAAATCCAGATTCACTGCAACGATCTCCCAGCTGGCCAACACCTGGTTTCCAACCTCAATCCATTTAAAGCCAAATCAAGGGAACAGGTTTGGCTGACCCCTGGGGAAAAGCACGCAAAAGCATTCGCATAAGCCACTTTTGCCATACCTATGCCTTTTTCAGCTGTGATCCTCAGCCGGGACAAGTCCTTGCACAGAAAGGAGATCCTGTAGATAGCACCAGAGGTTAAAGTCAGGACACGGTCACAGGTCCGAGGATCCTTGCAGATCAGGCAAATGGGTTCAGACATGAGGGGGACGTGGCTGGGCCACCCTTCCAGGTGTATTGTCACAGTCACATTCTTCTCCTTGCTCAGGTCGACCAAATGGGTGACATCTGCAATGAAAATCACCCCAGAGCAATTACAGGCAAGAAGCACAGTGTGAAGCAGAACTTCCTACACATACACACACATACTCTAGTACTACTCTTAATTTTCTGGTTTTAGGTTTAACTACAGATCTCAAATTCATACACAAAAGGTGAACAAAATAGCTTTCTCCTATGTGGCAAATTAGGCTGGCAAAAAGGCAAGTGGTCAAATGGAATTATCCAAGTCATTGGCACAACCAAGCACGTAACATAGGACTCCTACTGCAAGGTTAAAATTTTTCAGAATGTTTTTTCCTGCAGCAGCTAAACACTGGAAGACTTAGATCAAGAAGTTATTGTGACTGGAATGAGCTATATTTTCTTCTTATTTAATGACAAGCACCACAGACAGCTGTGGAATACACAAATGTTTGGGAAGCTTTGAGAATATGCAGATACCAATACATTTTTAATAAGAGCAATGTTGCAGAAGGCAACCTGAGGGCTGAATTTGAATCTTTGATGGAACTTATATAACTACAAAATCAATAATGAAATCCTATAAAATCCCTAGAGAAACCACTGTTGTCTCTTAAATCCAAATGGTTTATTACTTGCATTTCATTCACTGAATGACAACCTGATTTAATTTTTTATGTGATTATCATCTTGTCTATTGGCCATAAATATATTAAAATTCTTTTTGATTTCCAATGAAGGAGGGAGATAAAGCTGATTAGCTGAATATAATGTTTTCATTCTGCCTGGCTTCCAAGAGGCAACACACAATAAATGTAAGCAAACACAATTTTGTTAACAACGATTCTGTGAGGATTTGCTGTTCGTAAACCGAACCAGGCTAGACAGACAAAGAACAAAGAATTGTAACTGTGAGATGCTACAAATACTTTTTGGATATGTGGCTTCAGGGCACAAGCCATTCAAACCTTATTCTCTCTAAAATTACTTAGAAAGCCCCTAAGTAGCTCCTGACATAGTGGCAGTTAAGTGTAGACTTTCATCCACCCGCTCTTCTGCAGTGAGTGCACCTTGATTATTAACCTCCACCTTGAACTGAGGTCAGAGCTACAAAGTCAGGCAACATCACTAACTCCATGGCTAACTCCTAGACATGCCTTTTATTTCTGTTTTTAGAGAAATGCTCTTATATTACAAGTCACTGTGCTAAACCAACCTGAATTTGGGGCTAGAAAACAAAACAAAACAAAAAATTATATATATTCTCAGTATAGAGAAAGAAATGTAAAGATCTAAATATGTAGGGCATATTATTATTATGTGGAATATCTTACTGACAACTTTTGTGTTTAATGTGACTTCTTCACACTTGAACTTGATGTTCAACCTCCTCTAGAAAGCAAAATAAAACTCAAAGGAAGAAAGGAAAATGCATGTTGATGCCATTAGCAATACAGAGACAATTTTACATCTCTCAATTCACCAGTTAATGCCACAGATCTTGCTACCTACTGTGACAGTGTGTTTCACCTTGTTAAGTGCAACTGCTCATGCAGGGAACAAAAAACTAGGTTCACACTTTAAAAACGATCTTTAAAATGTTGAGTGTCATGTCTGAAAGCAAAACTGTTAAAGGCATTTTTCAATTACATGATTCATGTGCTGGAAAGGGAAAGGAGTTTCCATTTATAAGTTACAGTGTAAAACAATAAAGCAGCACTAAATACTCCACTGCAAATTGCAAATTCCAGCATCACTGCTCGCCTTGCTGTACCGGTGGCCAGTGGTACCCTGGGCAATAAAACAGGCTTCAGCATTGCTTGGCAACCTCCTTAAAATCATAGAGGAGCCAAAGTTTAAGGAAAATAACAAAAAAGAGTATTTCTCTCCCTTGTGGTGCTCAGTCCAGACATCTGTAAGCAAAAGCAACAGAAGGGGCAGGCAGGTACTTACTCTCATCAACCTGCGGGTGCTGAACGACAACTTGGAAGAGCAGGCGAAGAATGCCTGGGTTCTGGGCATCCTGATCACAGCCCTGCAGGGACATATTGAAGCTGCCAGCAATATTGGCAGGCTGGCTGTCGCTCAGCTTGAACACCTCTGGGTTGCTGGGGGAGCCTGGGATGTAGTACTCCACCCTCTCCTCCTTCCTTTCGCAGTTGGAGAGGCTGTAGTTGTGGAAGAACACACTTGCTCTCATGTTGGAAGGAATCACAAACTGCCACGTCATGAGCTCATCTTCTGGAAAGCCCAGCGGGTAGTTAGGGGACATCAGGGTGATTGAAGACTCCCTCCTCAAAATGGATTCAATGATGCATAACCCTAAAACCGGGAGGGAATCACAAAATATCAAACAAGTTCCAGTTACTGAAGACACACTGGTATATGTAGCACCCTCGAGGCAGACTCTTTATTTTGACAGTGAGATCACCCACTGCAACTGCAGGTTAGGTTATTACAAAATGCTCAGACTAAAACATATACTCGAGTTGATTCTTATGTCTTCAATTACAGAAAAGATAAGGAATGTACTAATACTGCATTTTCAGTCTAGGAGGTTAACCTTCCAAGCACATGCTTGAAAGACAAGTCTTTATTATTGGCAAAGGCAAGGTCCTAATTCCTACTTCTACATTTGGCTTTGCAAGAGCAAGCACACAACCTGATAACTGCTTCTGCTTCACTGGGTTTTGGGAAGCAAAAAGATGCAAGCTTTTATAGCAGCATGTAGCTCTCTTTACAAAAACCTCCTAAATATAACAAAAGCACACCAGCAAAGAGCCTCAAATAGGCACACTAAATAAATAAATAAAACACTAATTTAGACTGTGTAGACTATGTAAGGCACTTTATCCTTGGATGACTTAGCATTGTGAAGTTGGGTACATAGAGATTATGGTCCCGCTCTAGGACTCCCGTGATGATGTGCTACTGTGTGGAGTGCCAGGAATTACAAAACACTCCTGTTCTAGAAGCTTGAACCTGATAGCAATAGAATTCAAGTACAGAGCAAGATTTGTCATGACATCACAAAGTAAAACACTGATTGCCGCATAATATTCCAGGTATTTTAGGAAGATTATTACACAACAGTTTAAGTTACTGTGCAGATTAAAACAGATGAATGTATTTGTGCAGCTTTCCAGCACTGCTTCACCTTTTCCCACACTCCTCTTCTGAAGAGATGCATTGGTTTGAGGCTCCAAAAGTTAAAGAAACTTTTTTTAAAAATAAAAAACTACACACTGCAACCAGTAAAAACCCTCTCTGTCTCATTCTAATGATACTACCAAGTCTCACGCACAAAAACAAGAAAGCAGTTATGTTTAAGTTTTAGGAAGTTTAAATAGATTTAAAATTATTAATGTACACCAAAACCAGCAACAGAACAGTTTCCATAATTAACTATCGATGAAACTAGGATACTGTGAGTTCAGAAGAGCACCATCTAACCAAACTAAAAATCATACAACAATAGTTTCCAGAAAAGATGAAGTGGAAAGGAGTTAGGGATAGCAGCACCAAAACTGGAAGGTTAGCTGTGAAGAAAGGCTGAAATAGATTCTGCTGCAATCTCAGGAGCCAGGTGCACTATGTCATACTCACGTTTTATGGAAGACCTGTTGGCTATGTTGAAGCCTGAGGTGGTGAGAGGCAAGTGCCACGGGAGGTGCAGGGACATGAAAACTCCTCCCAGCAGCTTGATGCGAGACACAGAGCCATTCCTGCAGAAGGTGCCAATGTTGACCATGGCCTTATCAATACAGCTGCTGATATTGTAGCTAACAGAGTCTGGGCACGTCTCTCCTGGTTCAATCTGCCGTAGCCACGAGGTAGAAAACTTTAGCTCAAGTCCAGCTTTTGTACTTGCCTTCACGTCCCAGCTATAAGTCCTGTTAAGGCGAGGTAGTCCCAGTGGGTAAAGATGAACATCTCCAAAGGGACATAGGCCTGACACACAGTCTAAATGCAGAGAGAGAAAAGCTGTTATACACTCTGGAAAGCATTCCATTAAATGGGGAGTTAGATACTTCCCCTCCCTTGCTATTATCACGATTTTTAGGTTGCACTAAAAGACACTCCTGTAACACGGTCACAGGTTGTCTCCAAACAAGACTCCCAGCTCATAGAACAGACAGGATAAACCTGCTTTAGTCAGGCTGACTAACAGGAGGGATTCATTGTCCCTAGTGTTCCACCTTGTTTGCTGAAGAATTTAGAAGGTATTTAGTGAACAGGGCAGAGTCTGAATGGGCAAAAGGGAGAAATGCAGTGTCAAGGGAGCTGAAGATCTAGAGAACCCATTTTATCCCATGTCACTCAGAGAGTTCCTCGCACATCATTCAGCTTTATGGTTTCTTTTTGTTCCCTTGGTGCCTGGATGAACAACAATTGCCCCTGCAGGATTCTGGGGGGAAACCAGAAAACTTTTATCAGAAAAATACGAACAACTGATTGACACTCAAAATAAGTATATTTTAATCTATATCTAGGCTTCAGCTTAAAAGAAGAAATATCACAAGTGTGTCTTGCAAATATATGAGATACAGTGAGCGTTACCATTTGCATGAGTCATATGAATAAAACTCCAGAACATGAAGAGAATTATCCTTGAACATCACCCCAAAAATAATGAAGATGTTATTAAAGACTGAATACCCAATGAAGTTTGGGATCTAGTTGAGAAGTAGCATGTGTTCATGCCATTAAAGAGTATATACACCAGGGATAACATTCAAAGCAGAAGAAGCTTTAGTTACACTTGTGAATTTACAGTTTCTTGACTTCAGTAACATTCATTAAAGATAAAGAAACATATGCAGGTCTTCAATGCTTCTGTTGTCCTTATAGACACAATCAAGCTGTTAATCAAATACATAATATATTATTGTGAGTGTTCAGAAGCTCTTGACAGGAACAAAAAGATTCTTTTATGGGTTTATAAATTGTGGGAAAAGGAAAGGCAGCAAGGAATTGATGCAGCAAACTGTCTTCTAGCTGTTTCCAACACAGCTAAGTCAACATTAATTCTGCCAGTTGCAGACTTCTTCAGCTTGCATAGTAGTAGCAATCATTCAAGGTTATTTATCAGTGCTCAAAGATTTCTTCTTACCTAAGATTATGGCAGACACCTTAATACAGCAGCAGGGAAAAAAGCATGTGGTTTTACCGGAGGAAAACTACCACTGGGGAAAAATTAAAAATCTTTATCTTACCAATATTCTTCTGAATTTCCATGATGAAATACTTCTCTGGAGTACTACAGGTGAAGGTAAAAGTCACATTGTCCCCAGGTGTTATCTTGAGTTCAGATCTGAAGACATTTTTCATGCGTATTCGACAGCTTGGTAATAGACCAGGTTTCAGTTTAATCATAACTGTGGTGTTGTCTGCTTTATGAAGAGAGATTGTAAAGGAATCTAAGAAAGAAAAAATATATAGAACAGAGGTGTTTTGTTACTAGCACATGAGTAACACCAGGCTCTCCACACAGCCCCACAGTGTCACTGTGCCCGAAGGAATATTAGCATCCACATTCTCAGGAACCTCTGCTGTTGTACCAATAGAAAATGCCTCCTCTCTTCCAGCACAGACAACATAAAAATATACTTGCTGCATGTGCCCAGGAGACATATACAGTGAATTTGTGCAGAATCAGTTCTGCTACAATTTACCCTCACAAGGGTCATTTATTTCACATTTTAAAAGTAGCTCAGCTATTCCTTTCAAATTTTTGTTCTCAGTTTGTTGTCACACAGCCTGTTTCATTTCTGAAGGCACTCATCAAGTCACAACTCAATTCAGGAAGTTTATTCAGCAGCCAAACAAAAAAACAAGCTTCCACTTTAATCACAGACAACAGAGTAACAGATGAATTTCTGGGTACACCTCAACAATTACTGCAGGCCAGATGAGGTATTGCAGCAATACCAAAAGCACGTACCAACAGATATTTTTAGGTGCAGTCATGGTCCTTTCCCACCCTCCCCACCCTTCACAGCTCATTCCCTGAAGGTACAGGATGTCTGTGCAGTGCCCCTCACCAGCACAGAAGACATCTGTGGCCTGAAGCAGACTGTGTGTGCTTGGACATCACCTCTCCATCTCTGACAGGACCACCACTGATTCACAGCTTTTGGGAAATACTTCACAGATTTCAACTTATCCTCAAGTACTGCCATATGCAGGAGCAGCCCTCACAGGAAATATTGGAGCCACTGAATAAACTGCTCGTTGAATAATCTTCTATTTTTAGGTAGCAGTTTATCCATTACTCAAACCTGACTGTCTTCTAAAATATAATACACTAGAGAGTACTGACTGGATAATCTGCTGCTTGTTTTCATTGTTCTCCATTCCTTTATTTCAGTGTATGGAAGATACAGTGTCTTCAGGGCTTGTGCTTTTAGTGTATATAAGAAAAGAATCATATCTTTATATATATTTATAAATCATATAAATAATAGAAAAACATAGTAAGGGATCTGGAAATAAAGGTACCCCGAGTTCAGCTCAAAAACATCTCTGTCTTGAGTAGGACATCACACAGGGATGCATGACAAAGCTCTGCCCATATACCAGGCTGGGAATCCTCATGCTCATTAACCTCAATGAAAAAAAGATTTAGCAGCTCCCTTGAGGGGCCCCTGAAGCCATTCCAATTACCAGGCAGCATGTCAGGAAGGTTTAGGAGAACAGCTGGCTCACACACATGTGCAGGATGCCCCAGGCTCTGTCCAATTGCTCACCATCCCTGGAGCACCAGTCTGGTCAACACCAGCTGCTGGTGCAGGAGTGATTAGGCTGCTGGCCAGAGCCAGACATGAAGAGGCTCACCTGATGGGGCTGTGGGGACTGAACACACCATAGAAACCCTTGATCAGCAGAGCCCTCTAAAGGCACACAAGCACACCAGAGACCCTCAACAAACATATCCACCCAGCTCAAAACTTCAGTCATTATAGTTGCTGAAAGCAGCTTATTGCATTAGTGACTCAATTTCACACAAAAACCATCTGTTCTATTGAAGAGAGGTTTAAAAACCTCCTGATTTTTTACAAGAATCTCATGGTTTTGCAGGACTTTCACTGCAATGCTTTGCAAAAGCCCTGGGGACTGAGCAGTCAGCACGGCCCATCCCTGCCACTGGAAACATTGCAGCTCCAGGTTTGGCAATGCCAGGCATCAAAAATCCCACTGCTGGAGGAGTAGGGCAGAATAGAATAGAGTACTCAAAGACATACCCCATGATGTGTTTATCTGAGTAATGTTGATTTTAAGACTTTATGCAAATTTTCTACACAATCTTGGAGTCAAAAGACTTATCAAGTCCTTGAAACTGCCTTACCTATCTACCTCCAGGATCTAAAGTTTTAAATGAAAATCTCAAACCACAAGGCTTGCCAAATTGCAGCACATATTTTTAACCAGAAGTTTACCAACCATGGAATACCATTAATGAGTACCTGGTCACTGAGTAACATTCCTACAGCCTTTGAGTGATGGGACAGTTCTCTGACCTGAGAGCCTAGGCTGAATTCTCCTACCTCCTCCAATGGCTCGCACACCTTACACCTGTGCTCCTACTTAGAAATGCTTCTGCAGAGGTTTTCAATCTGGATTTTCCTGAGGAAGTAAAAAAGATGATGGTGTAGTCTGGGAACTGCCTGTACAACGACCTTCTAACACACAGGGGACAACTGGAGGGGCAATGTCCATGGGGTGGGGAAGAGAATAAAGCCAAGCAAGCAGTCAATGCTGCTCTTCCTCATTCTTCAGAAGGAAGCAGTCTCCAGAAGAGAAAGTGAAACAACTACGTCCAACCTAGCCCAGAGCTCTATTTCCCATACCTCTGGATTCTTTTTGGGTTCCCTTGTTTTTATCTACAAACTTAGTATACAAAATACCTTTGACCATGTTGGTCATCATTTTCTGATGTTTAAGTCATCCAGATATGAAGTGTTAATAGCATAAACCAAATAATTAATAACTATGGACAAAAGAAATTTCTTTATTGCACATGGTAATTGTCATACTCATCTTGTAAGTTCACAAGTATTACTGAAAAGTCTGTTTCTAACTCTCTACTCAAACAGTTATCACTGTTCCTTTCCCCATCCCTGGGACAGCACAGTCATATGGCCAACCTAGCAGGACAGAGCCCAGGACCACCAACAGCCAGCACTCCTCCACCACATGCTGAAATACAGCTCTAATTTTTAGTCATGAGAATTAAATTTAAGCATTGCCTTAAGCATGTAACCAGTTTTAGATCAAAACAAATACATATCCTGAGCTGAAACCAAGGAACAGAAATTTTCAACATTTTGAAATGCAAAGCATTCCTACAAGGGTCAAAACAAAATATCATCTTCCCCAGCCCTCAAAAGACCCAAATTCTGCTGCCTGGGCTTTTTTCCCTCCTTTCCCCTCCTCTTTCTGACTTCATGACCATATAATCATTCCTCATTTGACCTATCTGCAAGAATATCAAATATTTGTCAGCTCAATATCATTTTCCAGCATAGATTTATCCCATTCCTCAGCTTTCCTACATAGGACTTACCCAAAATCACAGAAACGTTCTCAGTGATCAATATATTATCACAACAGCAGGCAAGAAGGATTGCAAATCTATATCAAATTAGGCCAGCAAAGTTGTCTGCTAGAAGCCCACATGAGAACATACACTTTCAGCACATAAACAGCTTGCACAGATGCAAACCCACAGTCAGTAATTTTGGCCAAGAACTAAGAGTGTGCTGTAATGCCAGCTGCTAGGGATGTGCTAACGCTGCATTAGACTATCAAATTGATTAGGAAAAGTAGAACAAAAGAATCATACAGAAAATATAAGCAGTGATCCCAAACTAATTAAAAATAAATGAACAAATGGCTAAAATTCCCTAAACTACAGCCACATATGAGGGGCACAATAGAGTACTTAAACAGCACCTTTATTGGAGAGTTTTTATTATCACAAGTGAGTCTCCTCATGACTCGCACTAATCTGTCTTTGTGACTCCCACTGCATGCCTTCTTATTAGGATTACCAGTAACTGGACACATTTCTTGAAAAGAAGCAATTGCCATGCCTTATTGCTGCTAGCAGGGATGACACACAGGATATCCAAACCAACACGAGGAAGCACTGCCAAGCTGGATCTCATCTCTGGCTATACAACAATGAAATCGTTCAGCTAGAAGATGTTAGAGGTAAAGCCTCTAGTCCTGAGCTGGTTCAGAGCTGATGCAGACAGCTGATCTCACCCTATTCTTTCTTCCTCTAAGCAATTACAGTTTTGCAGCCTCGGATATTTCACCAACTGGCCTAATCTCAATCTACACCCTCCCTTCCACAACTGGATTTTTCTACAGCTCATCCTCATTTCAGAATGTGCCTTCATGACAGTTGTCTCATCAGCATCCCTCTGTTACCAGAGTAATATCCCTCTCTGCACAAACACAGCTTTTTCTTAAAAGTATATTGCCAAACTTTGATGTTAGTGCTCAGAGCTCTTCCACTGGGGTTAGAAGCAAACTGTATAGTGTAAAACAAGCTCAATCATTCCAGAGAATTGAGCCTAAATTGATTTACTGTGTTTGCATCTGACAACCTCATAGTAATTTTAACATGTATATTTAAATGTCAAAAGGACATTTTTTCTGTACAATGTAGAAGACAGCTGGTGAATAGTCAGGGCAGTAGCACTCACACAGAGCGTGTGTATGTATACACAAGCAAAGGACTTGCAGAGCAGCAATTTTTATGGTTGTGTAAAGTGCCTTGCTACATAAAGCAAGAGCTAGAACAGAGTCCAACTAGTTTTGGCTTGACAGCTGCATTTTATTGCAGTAATTTACCCATAAGGATCTATGGATTGTTCCACATGACTTGAATGGATGGATGGATTAAAACAATCAAAAAAAGCCCCAGACAGACCAAGGAAAAAAAACCTACAACAAAATCCCAGATGTTAATTTAACCCAGAATTATGTACAAAAACTATTGGTTTGCTCGTTCTGGTTAAATCATGGACTTGTTCCATGACAGCCATTTTTACAGAAACCCAGTTGGATGGGGCTGACTCAGCCACCATTCATGAGCTGGAGGAGCTGGGCTGCTGCACAAGACGAGTAGCAGCAGCTTGCTCTGGTTATGAAATACCTCTATCCAAACCCCTGCTCTGCCCCAGGGGGATCTGAACCCACACAACCAACATGCCTCTCCAGAGAACAGGCTTGCTCCCTGCAGTGTATTGTGCCACCAGCTCAGGACAAGGATAGCACAGGGATGCTGCTTGCCTCTACAGCTTGGCAGGCTCTCCTGGAGGCTCACTGCCTCATCCAAGCCCTTGCAGGGATGCTGACCTGCAGGCACATTCAGAGCCTGCTGAGGTTATTCACCTACACAGGATCTGCTGCAAGAGTCATGGCAAGAGGGTGGGGAGCAAGGGGTATAACACAGTAACTCAGTGTGGTGGTGCATCACCTCAATCCACTGCACAGTTCACTCAAATTGGCCAAAAACACATCAAGTAATATTTGAAAGAGTAAACGTCTCCCTGCTTTGACAACTCAGTTGTTGTGTACCTGTCTTATTAACATCTTTGACAATTTGAGTCCAAGTCTCCAGTTCAACTGCAGCAGCCAATTGCCCAAGCACCATTCACTCCTCCAGTCTCACCTGCAATGTAATCCAGGTGACTGCCTTCAAAGTCTTCAAGCCCTTAGCAAAGTTAGTCAGGGACCCACACACTGTTTGGACTCCTCTCACCTCCTGAACAGTGCTGTGAGCAGCAAAAGAGAGATCACATGCACCACCACAAACTACAGCCTTCTTCATTTAAACATAAACTACTCTCTCTACATTACATGATCATGTCCTCGTGTCTGGACCTGTCTTCCACCACCACACTTGTCTGGGATATAAGGTCCATATTTGGTTAAAGGATTACTTTCAGGAAATCACCCAGAAAATTACAGGGATAAAATGTGCAAAGCTTGTAAACTCTTAGAGATAGATGCTGCCAATCACTATTATGCCATGGTAACCACACCTCACGAAAGGGTACCTGGGGGAGAATACCCACTCCTCAGCCATCACAAAACAGTGCTCTAATCTCCACTGATTGTTTGAACTGATAGCCAGGATGGGGATGCAAAGCAGGTGAGATGCCACAAATTTCCCTCCTCATCAAGGAGGAAGGGCAGACACTTCTGGCATAGTGATATAGTGATATTACAAGCCATTCCACCAGAGATCTGTCAGCACCCCAGGCCAAAAAGGTTGCTCGCTCAAAAGTTGTTAATTCATTAATTTGTGCTCAAAAGTTGTTAATTCATTAATTTGTAATGCTAACAGGAGTAAAGTACCTTCAGATTCAAAATAACTGGGGGGGAGCGGGGGGAACTCACCCAACAACTATACATTTCTGTCCTTAAACTGCTTCCTCTAGAACCCTTTTGGAAGATAATTAAGATACTCATATAACTCATGCGATAGATTTTTTTAAAAGAAGCTTTTTTCACCACAAGTGGGAAAGAGACACTGTTGACCCTCATCTGCCTTTTTCTAATTATTGTTTTAGACATATGAAGTGCTGTTGCTTCTGCAGAAGTGAGATGGAGAGCTCAGCAAACCCTGACTACGAGCTGACCGACAGCATACAATGTATAAAATGTTTGACACGTGTGTCTGCACAGCTCGAGGAGAAAATGTCACACTGGCTCCAGAACACTGACACCACACAGGTCCCTGCAGGAGCCTCCACTGATCAAAGGGGTGTTTGCTTGCATAGTTTTTATCCCTGCCTTGATTCAAGCCAGCAAGAGGACAACATCTCAGAGCATGTCTGAGCAGCTCTTCAATCTTGGCTCTGATTAACAAAGGTGTAAAAGCACATTTCGCAACCAGGGATCCCTCCCATGCCAAACATCCTACAGTCAGCTCTTAGTCTCTCACTTCTGAGGAAATCCAGATCATCTCCTTCCACTCCTCAAAGCTTGCTCTCTCCCCTTTCTCACAGCCAGGGACTCAGAAAATCCAGGGCCAACTCCAAAGTGCCAGCATTATCCTATCTCCCAAAATAAGGGTTTGATACGACATCAAGTAACCACACTCACTCTGTTCCCCAAGAAATCAAACGGCACAGCTCAAAGCAGGCTGCCCTATGGCACACTTGTGGATAGTTGTTAAAAAGTGTCCAATAGAACAGGCAAAGCAGAGACCTTATCCCCTGTACAGGAGATAGATTAAAAAACAAAATAAAAAAATCCCTTTGTCCACAGCAATGGTAGCCCAGGCACTCACAGGCAGACTAGATTTTACTAACATACTTGAAATGCATATCTGCTAGACACTATGGCACAATTCTTCAGCTGAAGGTCTTCCTGAAAGTCTTCCAGGAGGTCCCATCAGTACTATCCACACCAGGCTGGCTCAGCTGCAGGCAGCAAACTCTCACCTCTGTCACCAGCCAATACACAAACTCAAGATGTTGCTCTGATGTAAAAGCCAGCAGCCAACAATTTACAAGTGCAGCCCAGCCCACATCCTTTCATCCTTTTCTTCACACCCTGGTGACACAAGCTGATGTGAAGCAAGAAGAAACTGTATGGTAGCATCTGCAAGAGATTTGAGAAGTTTACGAATCAAGGGATGGCGACCCGGATCTATTGGCTGAATCCTACTAGGAGAGCACCAAAAGTCAGCAGCTGCTCTTCAGGAACTGGTTAATGGTTTGGTTCCAACAAGCCAACCCCTGCTGCAGTGCATGTGTTGTCCTCTCCAGAGCTGAAAAAATATTTTAACAGAAGCTTACATGAGTAGTCAAAAAAAGAGCTCATTTATATCAAAACTGGCATCCAAGGCTATCTTCCCCATATTCTCTAGCTAATACCTGCTTTGCTGCAGCTGAGTCTTTCTAGGAGCTCCTGCAAGGACACCAAGGCCAGAAAACATCCAAAGGGAGAGCTCCAGGGAGCACCCAGAAGAGAGCAGGAGGACTCTGCTGCTATAAAAGTCATCTCAGCTCAGAGGCACATTCCACTCACGGCAGTGGTGAGGAGCACCCAGCTTCCCCCACAGCCCCAGGAATAATCCAGCACCACCACTGGCCCCAACACAAAGGGGTACAACTCCATACACGTGCACTGCTCTTCTGCCCAGGACCTGAAGGTCACGTTTTGCCATCAGCAGTTACAAAAAGCAAACGACAATGGGATCAATACAGAGAAAGGAGCTATTCAGCCATCATCTACACTAACCTGCAAACACACCATGCCCCTGTCACCCACAGCTTTAGTCAACACAGGTAAAGCTAAAAGTATCTTGACTTTGCTCTTAGCACAGGATGGTTCTTCACACTATTTCCAATTTGGAATATTTCTGGAATGCACTAAGTGCAAAGTTGTTCAGCCTCTGCCTAAGACTGAGGGTTTGGCAGTTGTGGATCACCAAGCTTTTCATTTAACATATGCCCAGTATAAATATCAATTAGCCTGGGTGATAAGGGTTACAATTATAAACTGAACCCCAGCAACATTTATTTGTGAAAATATTGTTGCTGCTATTACATATTTCAAGAAATCAGATTATTTTTCAGTAGCTTTCCTCCTACTTTTTTTTTCTCTTCCAACATTATTTACAGATAAGATAATTCATACAAGCAATTAACAAGCTGACCCAAATGATATCTGATATCAGGCAGGAGAAAGGTTCTTCCCTTATTTCATAGAGCAAGCCCTGATTTCTGTCTAGAAACTTTCATTACAGTATAGCAGGACAACACACAGAATTGCAATAAAAAATAAGAGGAGCACAACCTTCTAGCTAACAAATAACTTTCTCCATGTCCCAGGTCCATGGTGGTACTCTGGACATGAGATTCATCAGCCTCCAATTCTCTCACCTTGTTTCTCCCTTGACTAGTCCTTTGCCTTGAATCAGTGCCAAGAAATAATCCTTTTCAGCATGCTTTCCCCTAATTATTTTTTGGCTGATGATTTTTTGCCCACCACATCAAATGACAAATCCAGGCACAAAAAAAAGATGCCAGCCACCTAAGGAGCCAGGCTCATCACATCTGTTTCTTCTCTACTGGGCCACTTGGTAGCCAAGTGGCTGCTATGTGTTGGTGCTTCCAGTTTTGCCTATGAGTAAGCCCAGGACCAAGAGTACAGCTCTTGGAGGAACTTCATTCACACAACTCCAGAGACAACAACCTTACTGAGGACCTCTAGGGGGGGTGGGGGGAGAGGGAAGCACTATTTGTGCTGCTATGGACAATAAATTCAGCTCAGTGTAGCAATCCTCAAATATTTTCATGTTCCCATTACTTCACACGCTCACTTCAAGCCTTCCCATCACCTCTACATCCCTTGTAGACTTATGTAGACTTACAGACAAATGAAAAACACACAGACAAGAACCACCTCTTAAAAAACAAACATCTCAAACACACAAACTTCTGGAATTGTGAAAAGAAAACAAAATAAAGGTATTTTCTGGTGGAGAATTTAAGGTAGTAGTACCAAAACTGAGACACACTATAAATAATTTACTATAAACACATTAGTTTCTAGAGAGTAAAAAGTTAGCACTCCAGACTGATAATGACATAAGGCAAGCAAAAAAACCCACAAACTTTCAACACATGTACGTTGGTTGTAGTCTTAAAAGGAGAGGTCTCAATCGAATGAATAAGTGGTGATTCAGAATGGAAATAATCCAGTTTCCACTTACTTTCAGAGGAGAACAAACAGGGCACTTATTTATATTCTGTCAGAGCAGCAGAATGACCCTGCTAACAGCTTGGGGGTTTTTATTTTATTAAATGAAGCAGCTTTACATGTTAAGACTGATGTGTGACTCAAATCAGTCAGTTGCCAAGAAAAAGGTAACTGGAGGGTGGAGAAAGAATCAACATGGCATTATCTCTAAATTTACTTATTATAACAATGACATTTTAAAGACAAAGTCTGGAATACATATTCAGATTTTATCACATTCATAAGGACACTTTAAACCTGAAATGTTTATGTTTCATAGACAGCACAGAAGTCTGATGAACTTCATTATTAGTGCATTTTTAGTTGGAAAACACATTTTCAAAGGTCAGATATGCAATACTCCATTCACACTCCCACGTCTGTGCACAGCCAGCACACCAAATACTTCTTTCTGTAGTTTTCCAGAAATAAATTAGAATCAATCTTTTATTTGATAATTTGCTTTATACATAAAGTTGCATCTCAAGAAAACTGTACCTGCTGGGACAGGGTTGAGAAAGGGTGTGAGAGGAGAAAGAAAGACCTTCACCAAGGATGACAAGAGACAGCTCTAGAGACAGGCAAACCAAAATCTGTGGCCGTCCCACCAGAGCATCACCACTGCCCACAAAGAGCCACGTGTGCCTCATACACACCCCATGTGCACACCCAGCCTAAACCTAGCCTTGCTGGAAGAGAGGAAGCTGCAACCAAGGAAAGAGGAGAAGCCAAAACACAGCAACAGCAGAGCCAGTACCAATGTGAGCACCAGTGCAACAGGAACGCCTTAAAAATTACAAACAACATAGGCGTGCAGAGGAAAGCCTTAATCTGAGCTGTCTTGGGCTTTTGGGACAAACCTTTGCTCAGGGAAATGT
This sequence comes from Oenanthe melanoleuca, assembly GCF_029582105.1. Lineage (NCBI taxonomy): Eukaryota > Metazoa > Chordata > Aves > Passeriformes > Muscicapidae > Oenanthe > Oenanthe melanoleuca. Next base: position 104,353,402 of record NC_079335.1, on the reverse strand, counting down.
TCCAACAGTTTTGGTTGTGCAATAACAACAGCAGCTCTCACTGGAAAGAAGGACACACGTGCCAACAAACCTGGGAAGGCATCATTCCCCTCTGCCTCATGTCCCGCTCACAACATCACAATCTCCAGCCTGCCAACCCACGCTGCCAGGGCAGCTGGGACTGACCCACCTCTTTTTTGGGGGACTGGGGCTTTCAAAGAGGAGGAAGGCACCACATTTTGAGAGGATGGCAGAGGACCTGGCACACAGGAGGGGTGGTGCTTGTGCACGGGCAGAAGCCTGCAGTTGAAAGGAAGGGACTGAAGGAAGTAGGAAGAAGGGCCACCATCAGTGGCAACAAACCACTGGGTCTGGTGTTTTGTGCAACTTCACTGTCACTAACTTTGCTTTAAAGGGCAACTTCAGGATTTTCCAAAGGGTAAAGCCAGAGACTGGGGAGCTCTTTCTCCCATGTTCCTCTAGATTAAGCTAAGATCCTTGGACGATCTACCTCCTCTGCTTCTAGTGCTGACCCATCTAAGGCTTTAAATATTTGTTTACTCTGAAAACAGAACACAATTATTAAACAGCATTATATTCTTTCTTTTTTCCTTTGAAGAGGCTTAGAGAGGCAAATAGCTGTTATTCACTCAGCTCAGAGGCAATACATTAAATGCAAATATTTTATTTAAAAGACTACACAGCTTGAAACTTAAACCTAAGGGCTGCCCAATTTCAAAGGAAATATTCTGCATGTGTAATGGCCTGAACTCCACTTCAGCAGGACCAGTACAGTTAAAGGTAACAGAAATATTTAAAAGGCACAAGTTTCACATCAGACTCTTTAGGTAACTTACAGTCACTTAAAATAATTCACCAGTTATTTTATACATAAGGACTCATACTTCACGAGCCTTTAAAAGGACTACTGATAGCAGTTAAACAGTTTAGACTTGAGGATGGGCAACTTTTGCAATCAAGCAGCTTTGGAAATTGAGGAAAATACCACACACTGTCCCTGTGTTCATAACTGGAATTCTTTTGGGATACATGGGATTTCAACAAGCATCCAGGAATTTCAAGAGATGCAGAGCTGGTAGCGAGCATTAAACCATCTGGCTCAGATGGGCATATAAGCTATTCCATTTCCCTGCACCTACGGTTCACCCATTGCTCTGTGTAAATAATATCATTCTCTGCTGAAAAACTCGAGCAACTGCACGATCCCACACAGAACGCAAGTTCTGCTCTTTACAGAGAATTCAGCTGCCTCTCTGGCGTCCAGGAAAAAGGACGTGAAGTTACTCGTATAATCAATACTCCAGCAAGCGAGGATGTAAAGCTCAAGTAATTTTTCTTGTTAACATTTTCCAAGAGAAAGAAAAGGGAGCGTTCTGACTAGAAGTGCTGAAATTAAAATGTCCCATCGCACAAACATTGCGGATGCGATTCCACCCTACCACCCCTTCCCCTTTTAAACAACTAATAGTTATTAAATCAGCAGCAGCACACGGGGATAAAGGCAGAGTCACCCGTCTCTCGCCTACGGTGCCGCCAACTAAAGCGAGCCCGGGCGGGTCCCGAGGGGCGGCGGGAGGGACGGGCAGCTGAGCCCGGCTGGGTGATGGGGAGCCGAGCCGAGCCGGGCGTAGGGGTAGCCCTGCCAAGCGTGGGGAAGCCGGCCCATCCCTGCCCCTGCCCGATCCCTGTCCCTACCTTCCCGCGGGACGAGCTGCGCCGAGGCGGCCAGCAGCGCGGCCAGCAGCGCGGCCAGCGCCCGGCCCGCCGCCATCTCCCCGCAGGGGCCCGGCGCCGAGGCGGGCGCGGGTCCCCTCCGGCGCCGCCGCTGCCGCTTCCTGCTCCACCTCGCACCTGCAGGGCGGGCCGGGCTGGGCAGGTGAAATCCCTCCTCTTCCTCCTGGCTCGTCCCGCCCGGGCGCTGCCTCCGGCGGGGTGGAGCCGGCTTGGAGGGGCGCCGGGGTGCGGGTCCTCGGCAGAGAGGTGTTGTTCCTGCCCTAAACGCTTTTCGCTGCCCGTTCCCGACATCATTTACACTTTCCGAAAGGGGTTTGAGTTGTCGGTCACCAAGTTTCCTGCTCCCCCTCGGAGATGTTACCGGGTCCCTTGCCTGGCAAAGCATTTCTGAATTTCACACTTAAAGCTGGGGCCAGACTTTTTTACCCAGACAAGGGGTAATGATTTTAAACCGATAGGGCAGATTCAGATTAAATATTAGGACGAAATGTTTTGTGATGACGGTGGTGAAAGAGTGGCAGAGGTTGGCCCAGAGAAGTGGTGGATGCCACATCTCTGGGAACATTCACAGACAGATTGGACAAGGCTCGGAGCAAACTGATCTATATGAAGATGTCACTGCTCATTGCAAGGGGTTTGGACTCGATGACCTTTAAAAGTCCCTTCCAATCCAGACCATTCAATGTTTGGAAGTGCCATGTTTCAGATAGAAGTAGATTCCTCCCAGCGAACGGCAGTTTGTAACCTGCTTATTAAATACTGGGGGACTTTGCAAGGGAAAACTGAGCAGAAACCATCATGACGTGGTCCAGAGTAGATGTTTGCCCAATGACTAAATACCTTACTAACGTTGGACAGCTCATCTCCTAGTAATCCCGTGCAGTTGGAAAAGTTTGGAGCTTTTGTTTCTTTGGCAATGTCATTACAAAACTCCACTACGTTGATACTGGCTCACAGCAGCACCCGGCTATAATAGGAATGTATGGGAATGTACACAGGAATATTCATGTTCAAAGAAGGAGAAAAGTCCAAATGAGATCAGAAATTCACAGCCTGTTACAGATCTGAGACTGAGCTTTGGAGACAACTCTGCTCTTGCTGATTTCAGTTGGCAGCAAGGATACTTGGCTCTCCTGGGAGATCTTTACACCTCTTTTGTAAATAAATCTATTTTTCAGTGTTCTTCTGCAGGGTATGGCTTTTTACTAATCTTAACAAAGAATATGCAATTAAAAGAAAATATGTCTAGAAGAAAGTCAGCCTTTAGAGAAGGATAGTGCAAATAAAAAAGTAATTCAGTGGTTATTCTCTGCAGAGAAATTAATGGATAGGAGTTTTACATTCACATGAGGAGGAATAGAGAGCTTTCGAGGGGCTCAAATCAGATCTGATGCTACTTCATTAATTTAAGGAAATTGGGGAGGTTTAGAGATTTTATTTTCTTCTGCTGGAGCAAGAGGAATGTATTTAGTTTATGTTAATTGCCTTATTAGATTTCACATCTTCATAAAGTTCAGTATTTTCTCACTGAAAGTAATTCTTATCTCAGCTTTATATTACAGTTCCCAGTTCCTTACAGTTCCTATTTTCTTGTTTTTCTTTTTTCTTTTCCCCTAATATCTAAAAAAAAAAGTTCAGACTTCCTAAAAAATTAGTGTTCCTAAAACAGATGTGGGTTTATGTCCATTACAAATCTTAACACTACTCTGTCTTTTGTAATTCTGATGTAGGAGCACAGAACCAGAAACCACCCACTGTCTGGCTGCTCTTATGTTGTCCTCAGTCTTCCCAGTGGTTTGCCAGAATTTCCAAACAGGAACATCACCATCTAATCCCTTTGTAAGCTTTATGAATATTTGCTGGCCAGGCTAACATCACCTCTGTGAGACAGCTAAGTTCAGTTCCCTCTGATTTGGAGTTGATGTGCTGAGTGACAAGTTTGTATGACTTTCTTGGTGTGATAAGAGAATAAGTGCTCCTCCCCCATAGGGTCCAGAGAGCTGCATATAATAGACTGGCCACATATACAAGTTACTTCCCAGTAGATTTGGACATCTACTGTTGCATAAACAGTGTAGATAGCTAGATTGAGATATTTAAAATACTTGGAATGGGGAAGCATGCAGAAACAACAACTTCAAGTCAAAAAACATTGACTGTCTATACATATAATTTTATGGAGGAAAAATCACCAACACAAAGTGAAGGCGTTTTCCATTGACTTCATTAAGGCTTGCACAGTTAATCTGCTTCCTTATGGTGGCAGCAGTCCTGGTGGCTGTTGCTGATCAGCAACAGTGAAGGAGTCAACCTCCATCATACATTTTGTCTAGACATGCCAGGATGCTATAGCAGGGTCTCAGGGGCTGGGAGACTTGGTTACAGAGTTGTTCCATGTTTGTGGCTGAATGCTAGATGCCCAGAGCCACTCCATCAGCTGAGCAGGGGAGAGATAATAGAGTGAAAGACAAAACAGGATTGTGAGAAATGGGAAGGATCTTGATTTTTAGTCCTAATGTAGCTTAAATGTGAAGCATGTTTGTAAGCAAACCTATCCTCTCAACGTGCAAGAGCAGCACGTATCATTTTACATTCTTCCTCTCTGCTCTAGAGTCATTTCCCAGAAAAGAACAAGAAACAGCTGGGTCAGATTTGGGGGCCAGACTTACTGGATCAGTTTGACATGGTATGCAAGTTTATGGATTGAAGCTCCCACGAATTGAGAAATAATTGTGTCTGCAGTCAGTGTGTACCCACACACAATGTCAGCTCAGTCAAGAATGGCTTATTTGGCTTTCACCTCTCATTAGCTTAATGCAAAGTGCCCAGGTCCACCTGAAAGTGGTGTAACAAAATCATACAGTTTAATCCTCATTAACAATATTTGTTGTTTTTATGGTATTCTTCTGCAAGTCTTGAAAGGTGTTGTAGCAGCCATTTCATGTGGGCCATATGCTGCATTTCACCGGTGAGCTTTGCTGACTGGCTGACCACAGTAATGTCGACACACTTCTGAGAAAAGGCTGGGATTAATCATCATGGCCATGTGAATTTAACAAGGGAATCCAGGGAAGAGGAAAAAAGGGATAAAATAAGAAAAACCATGTATGTGCTGGTTAGTTAAAAACATTCCTATCCTTTGTTTATGGGAAATACGCCTTTCCTTTAATTATGGGAATCATATCCTTTGCCTGGAAATGCCCTATAAGTTGCACATAGCAAATTGCAAGAAAACACTGAAAAGCTACAAAGGGAAGCACATGAATTCTGAAATATACTGGTTTTGAGGAGCAAACCTCCCACTTCAGCTTCCTTATCCCCCCATCCAAGGTGTGTAACAGCTAAATAAACACCTCAAAGACTGAGACAGTGTTGTCCATACCAATTGTCATCGTAAGAGATTCCGCTCTCTACTTTTTCACCTAGAAAGAAATCATTAAAGTAATAATCATAAAGTCACACAGGCATAAACCCTTATGGTCAGCCCGGGGAAAATTCTGCTGAGAAAATATTCAATCACTCAGAGAGAAAAAGAGGTGCTCTTTGTCCTAGTGAGAGAATGTTCACTTGAGTAATTTTTAGGATGGTGCTTTCTACTGTGCTTTGACTCAAACCAGAATAAGCTTGGTGAATCCTGAACTGGTGGGACGTGTATTCAGTGCAGATGTCCATGAGGCAGGTGGTAGAGGAGCCCATGCAGACTTAATGACAGCAATCAGGATGCAGTTCATTGTGCTTGGAGCACAGCTGCTGTATGAGGTAGTATTTGCTCACTCTGGGCAATCCAAAGCAGCTTTCAGCCAGCTGTGCAACACTCATCCAGCTGTCCTAAGAGCACTCGGAGAGTACCCCATGCTGGTGAGAATTAGGGCACTCATGGGTTGTTCCAGCTGAATTTCCAAGTATTTAATCTCCTCTGTTAAGATCAGATCAAGCAGATGATTTATGACCTTATACCATGGTTACGGCTAAAGCCTTAACGTGGAGAGCTTGAGCCTTGTCACTGTGCCAGCTCTGAGAGTGACAAATGCATGAGCCAGAGGTGAGAGAAGCCAATAATGAAGAAGAGGATGTGTTAGAGGGAGCAGAACCCGGGCTGCTGGTGCCTGTACACACTGAACAGGGGCGAGTGCAGCTACACATCACCAGGGGCTGAAGTCATTGGGAAATTGCTGTGTGCTGGCTCTTCACTTCTGCTGCAGTTGAGAACTGCAATGATGCACAGCATCTGCTTTCCTAGGCTGGAAGATCAGCTCGGTATGGCAGGGAAATGGTGGAAAAGTACAGCATCTCCTGCAAGAGCACAGGGGGAAAAAAACCCACATTTTTTAGCACTAGCAAATCTTTGGTGTATTTTTGTCTTTATCTGGAGCTTATTGGAATATAATGAATGTACTATCTCCTGAGGTAGGCATGGAAATATGTAATAGCCTATTTATTTTTTGAGTTTGTCTTACTTGCCATGTTTAATGAGAGTGATCCATTCCACTTGTACTGTAGTTGCATCACCCCAGCAGACTAATTAAGATAGACCTGATATTAAGGAAATATTAGCTTTCCTAATATTAAGGAAAGATGTGGGAGTTTTTTATGGTTTCTTGTCTCTGTTCAAGAAAACCAAAGACACTGCTTCAATCCTAGAAGGAACATCCAGCTGTAGTAATACAGCACATCTGTCTCAGCACCCTTGGGATGCAACTTGTGTCTGCTGTGCATGCCAGCTGTGAGGAGAAGAAGGAGTTGAAGTCTCTTGACTGTCTCAACAAATATGGAAGGAAGGATATGGTATTTTTATTGCCTGCCAGGCATACAGCTCCACATGGTCTTTTACGTATCTGTGAAAATGTGAGCCATGTGAGCACATTTCATTCCCTTGATAACTTCTTAAAGCTATTCTCCTGCCAAAGCAATTCTACTGAAGTGGTTCCACTGGCTAAATCTGTCCCTGGACCCCTGACCAGGCCTGGTGAGTCACTTCTTAGGGGAAGCAAGTGACTCAGGAGGAGCAAGGGAGAGCAACAAACATGAAGGCCAAGGTGCATTAGAGTCAGGACCCTTCTGATAAATGCAGGTATGTACTTAGATAATTATGTTATCAGCATGGTCAGTGTTGTACTGACACTGGGTCTAGTCCACTCAACCCTCTGGTCACAGGATTAAGTCCATCTCTGCAAGATAAAAAGGAATTTTCACAATAAAACAGAATTATTTGCATTGCTATCCATATAGGATCAGAATCAATTTCCTGAGTTGAAGTATGTTAGGGAGCTACTCTATTACAGTGTATATCAAGGATACACATGATGCTAAATAAGCAATACAACTCTGCATGATCTGTCACAATATACAAATTATTAATCATTAATTTTTAAAAATGTGTCCAGATGTAATAATGATCTGTGGAATATTTGGATTCAACAAATCAAGTCTATAGACTGAAATTATGCAGTACATAATTTTGGTCAAAAGCTTGATTATTTCCAAGTTATTCATGGTGGTTAGATGAATTGTAGGAAACATAGTGTTTGCAGCACTTGAATGCTGATTCTGATTAGTTTTTGAATACGAGTGATATTCAGCAATGCCTGAATGCAGGGCTTTGAGCCAAGGCTTGTTACCTGAAAATACATGCACAAAGCACCTCAATAGCTTATAGAATTTTTTTCTCTTGCCAAAACGTTTAAAGTGTTCGTGTTGATATCTGAATTGACTTGGCAGATCTGCACAGGGAGTGTAGAAACATTTGTTACTGCTTATTCAATGATTTTACGCCACAAAACAAACAAAAAAAGCTGACTGGTTACTCTCCTGTCGATTAGTTTCCGTGGGGCTTTTTCCTCGTCGTAGCCTTGATATGAAAATGATGAGACAATCAGGCTTCTGCAAAGATTGCAGCTTGTACGCTCAAGGTCTTATCCCGTCATCTCCTGCCCTTTGCCTGAGACGTCGCACGCGGGGCTGGATGGAGCGCGGCGGAGCGGGATGCGGGAAGCTGGTCCCTGGCCAAACTTCTCACCTAAAGAGGATGAGCGGGATTTATCCCCGAGCACGCTTCAACAAACAGATAGTTTGTAATTTTCCTCTGAAACTGGCTGTGAAGAATGCGGTGCTGTTACAGTAGAATGGCAGAGGGATTGCTTCCCCCCTGCTGGGATTTCATTTATCCTTGGTATAAAGTTACTGTTTTCATCTTGATCACACTTGAAAGGGAATTTACTCGGGAAGGGAAACAAGCAGGACTTCAGAGGGGCTGCCTTTCCCACTTCTGTTTTGTGTTTATGCCAAATGCAGGGAAAGGAAGAAACCAGCAACCCAGAGTGCCTGTTTGTCTGGTTTGTATCCATCTGCTCCCAAATGGTGGTCAGGGGTGGTTCAGCAAAAAAAGAAAAAACAAACAAACAAACAAACAAACAAACAAACAAAAAGTATTCCCTTCCCACATGAGACACTGTGGCATGAAAGGAGTAAATTGCTTGCATAGGAAGGCAGTGCTCATCACATATCAGACAGGCAAAGGAGACAGCAGAGACAGTCTTGAGGCTCAGGCATTTCTGAGCTGCTGGGAAGAAACCAAATATTTTGTCAGGGAGAATTTGCATTCCATCATCTTTATTTGTCACTAAGTAAAACCCTAACAAACCAGCTTAACAGCAGGAACATTCCTCATCATGTAAGTTCTGGTTATTTTTTGCAGACAGTATGGATCTCTGTCACTTTGTACAGACATATCTGGTCCAGATGTTCGAGCTCTGATAACAAAAGTTATAAATATTATGTGTGGTAAACAACTTGTAGAATAGAATACCACTACCAAATGGAACATATGCCTACCTGTGTATTTAGCAGAGAGAACTTGAGTCACATGAGGGACTCCAAGGGGAAACCAACACTTCCCCACAGCATGTATGAAATGGGTCCTTTATATGTGGAAACTATTAGTGATATACCTGAGCTATCAGCTATATTGATAAAAATATGGTAAAGCTGAAAAGAGCTTGAGACACTGGAGTTTCCTCCTTGGGCTGTGCACAGGGTTTAGCATTCCCATGCCTTCATAAAGGTCTGTGGCTTTGTTATGAAGGTGAACCAGGTGCCTACTGCATGATATGCTGCCCCTAAAGGCATTGTATTACTGAAATGATCCAATTCACAAAGACACTGATTGTGCCTAGCATTGGCAATCTTTCCATCATGGATTTATAAATCTCCCAAGCAGGGGACTTGCATCCCAAGATTTTCTTTTGTCTCTCATACCCGATCCTATTCTTGCAAAATATTTGCCATGGTGGACATGGAAAAAAAAGACTAGGTCAGGGATTAAAGACAATTAAATGAGATTTAGTGGCGCTGTTAGAGGTTCAATTGCTGCATGTTGTCCAGGAAACTGAAGTTACACTACTTATTCCACATGTAAAACTGCTAAGACTTTCCTGGAAATGTTTAATGAGAAAGAAGTGAGCATATGCTGAAGCTATTTTAAGTTATACAGAATATATTTTTAAAAAAAAAAAAGTGAGATTCTGCCCAACAGACTAACGTGAAGTGTTAAAGTTTTGTTTTAACCAAAGTCTGCAGTTAGATCCAGTTGTCACCAAAGCCAGCAGAAACTTTCTGCAGAACCTGGTAACATACAAGCCTGGGGTGAGATCTAGCTTTATTTTTGTGTCTACAGCTTATCCACTGCTCTTTTGGGTACTAATTTAAAAATGTTGTACTTCTGCCACAGAGGTGATATACTCATAGATCCCAAAGCTCATATATTAAAGACCAAAACTCAAGTGAAAGGCACATACTAGAAAATCAGCGTTTCTCAGAAGATAATTGCCACACATTGCCTATAGTCATTATAAAAATACCACAGAATGTATTTACCTGGCAGATATGCTGATTTTCCCAAGAGCAAATAATGTTTCCAACAAAAAGATCTCTCTAGGATTTCAGAGCTGGACTTCAAAAAATATCTACTTTACACTAAAAAGACTAATCATCCTTAGGAGAGGCACAGGCTTGGTGAAAAATTACTTTACAAATGTCCAATTTATTGGACAAGGAGGACATATTGGCTGCAGAGGCATGTAAGATCCTTCTGCCTTAAAAGGCTCAACATCTTTTTTCTTTCCTGATCCCTGCCTGTGCATTCAAGCTCAGCAGACAGCACCAAGCTCTCTCAAATGAGCCCCTACAGACTCATTTGAGCCTGCTATCTCTTCCTCCTAGCAAAGCTGTGTATAAAACAGGAGGAGAGAGAGAGCATATTCTCTAGGACACTGCATCTTATCACAAATTAATTGTGAAAGTCAGTTGGCAATCACTTCACATTTAGCAAAACACAAATTCACATCTTCCATCTCAGAGAAATACTTTGAGAAAAGTAGGTGCAGAACGTCTCCATTTAATTCCAGAACAGGACATAGCATAAGCCTTTCGTGTATGCTTTAAATGCTATTATTATTTTCCTTGCTTGATTTCATTCGACTCTTCCTTTGTCCTTCCTGCTGTTCTACACAGGTAGAGTCAGCTGGACACAAATGTCACTGCTGCAAAGATCTGCACGAATCTATCCCCTGCTAGAACATCAAGCCCTCTGTCAGCTTTTTACACTGGGAGGATTCACATTCATGGAAGAGAGCAGGGACAAATCCTGGCACAATATTTACACCTATCCCCTACTAAGGTGCTTAAACTTTCTTGACTTCAAATTCTGTGCATTTGATTCTTTAACACATTCAAAACAGAGGCCTTTGGTGCAGGTTTATAGGGAGAAACAGGGAATTGACTCACCTTTGCTTTCTCCTCCTTCCCAGCATTATGCAGCAAATGTGGAAAAACTTCCTGAATTTAGAGCTGGGATACAAACTCAGCTGAAAATCCTAAGGAGCCTTCCTAAAGCTTAGCCACTCTGAAGCACTTGGTACACAGATGCTAATTGCCTCCTGAAATATTCCTGGATATCTTCATGCTGTCAGATGGCTTTTTTTGGAGCTACACGAGATGGCGCAGCTTACAGCATCCTTCGTGCCGCCAGCGGCACCTCCCGATCCCGCCGCGATTCCTCACGCACTGCCCCCAGGATAGAGGCGAGGCCAGCAGGCTTCTCGGAAGTGAACAGAGACTGTAGGGGAGCTTCAGACTGATTGCTTTCCTGAATGCCACATTCGCTGTGCGGAGGCTGAATGGCCCTTGGGTTATTTCAGCGGAGCAATAACTTGGATAAAGTGATGGTTAGATCATTTCAGAGGGAAACTATGTGAAATGGAAAGCCAGTTTCTCATTTCTCAATAGACAACTGCTACACATAGAAAAAACTTATTAGTGCCCAGTGCTTCACTGGGACATATGTTCCTTTGCAGACAACTTATACAGGCAGTGTGGACTAATGCTGTATCTGCCAAAGTCCAACACAGTTCTGTGCACAGAGGAATTGTGTTTCTCTAATATAAGACTCCAGTGAATATATGGAAATATAACTGCACAGAAAGAAAATCACCACCACCACCACCATCATCATCATTCAAGAAAACAACTCTGTACTGTCGGAGGTACATATCAAATGTGGGATTTAATGGAATATATAATTTTCACCCATTGTAGAGTGGGAATGACACTTTCTGGTTAAGATTGTCTAATGCTTCTCTCTCTAAAATGGTTTTCAATTGTTTGTAAGCCTCTCATACTCGTGGTGCTGAAATTTTTAATGCTATTTAATTCATCCTGAAATCCTTGAGGACATTCTAGCCAAATTGATTTAACTGATTCAATAAACTCACAATTTTATTGCCGGTAAAAAAACATATGGAAAGTTTTTCTATTTTCAAAAAACTCTGCTGTTCATATGTTTTGGAGCAAAAACTAGAAATAAAATGGGGGTAGTTTGTCTGGCTAGGGTTTTCCAAAATTTCTGGCAGTCTGAAAGTTCTTTGCCTTCTGTTGCTGATGCCTTGTAGTTTGCAGGTGTCCCTGTTTGCTGAGCCATAAAGCTTAAGGCAGCATGCTCCCAAGGAGATGTGAGAAAGGGAACAAGAAGGCAATAAGCCCCAGAGGTGATATGAGACAGGGAACAAGGTAGGAGACAGGGCAGCACTGTTCTAAGTTAAGGTAAGTCAAGGTGACACTCTCTTTTAAAGAGCTAGAGATTTTTGATAAAAGTTTGTCTTATCTGAAAATTTCATCTAACCAGATTGCAAAGCAAATACCAGAGACAGCCCCAGGAGGAGGACTGCAACTCTGTCTTTAGAATCATACTGGCAAGGAAGTAATGAAAGTTTGCCTGTCCTGGTGGGAAGATACCTGGAGGATGATGTGTTGGCACTTCCAAGATAACTGTCCCTGCTGCCCTCTGCATTCAACACTTGCTTCAGGGAAGAGGTCCCAGGAGCTCAGGGATCACCACTGTGTATTGGCACCTATCAAAAGCTGCAGGTTACATACTGAGAAGTTGAAGAATTTTAATATATTTTTGCCACACGCTTGTGGATCCCCAAAGCACACAATGTTTCTGCTATCACATTGCTGAGAATCAAGAGACTGCTCACCAGACTGCTGCAATCTTCACTTTCAGCCACGTGTACATGCACCTTCTCCAGAGAGTGTATTATCCATTTGTCATCTAACCTTTACGTGGATAAAGGCTCGCTTTATTTTGTGTGATTCTTCTTCCAACCAACATTTTAATCAGTCAAGTTTTCAAAAGGCATGTCTGTTAAAAAAGGGTCACCAATGCTGTGCATAAGGGTAGACAGAAAAAAACAAATAAGCAACAAGATGGCCCCAACACACTTAAAAATGGCCTCAGATTTTTCAGTTTGTCCTCCAATTTTGTTTACCATTGTTAAGGAGAATAAGCAAAGTTTCTTTGTCATCATTCTTCCCTCCCTGAGACATAAAGTTATTATTAATACTTACCACAGTTGAACAAATAATTAAAAATGAATAATTTATACAATTAATGCAGTTTTTGCTCCCATTTATTTAATAACTGCCAGAGGAACACAAATTTCTTTTGCATTTATTCCTTAGTTAAGTTTATTTGCTACAGCTTAATGATCCTACTGCTCTGTAAATTGAATGTTAATTTTGAGTAATTATTCACATTCATTAATATGCACATTGTTTTCTTGTGGCTGGTCAAATAAATCAAATTATGTCATTTTTATTTGCTGGTTGAATATATCTGCAGTCACTTCCAGTACAAATGTTCATAAACATGTATGGAGTGCTTGTTTGTTTGAACAGTTGGGCATATGAATTTGAAAATTCTCTGCTGAGTTTATTTGAACTTGGAAACTATGATTTCCCCCATATTTGCAAGCAAATGAGCACAAAAGGTGTGGCAGCACATCTACACAAAATGTATTTCAAATTCAAGTGGGTATTAACTTGTGACTTGATTATTTGTACATCTTTTTCCAGTCCTTCAAATGCAACTGGTGCACTCAAGCCTCTGCATTAGACTGCTATATAAAAGACATTATTCCCTCCAGGTTCTGACATCTTCATTTCTCTAATGCATTCCCAGCAGTTAAACAGCATTCTTTTATACTTTTGATAGGCATTTAAGAGCTTCTTTATCCAGTTCACAGCAGTAATGAGAAATAAAAATTACTTTCCTGGTACTGCATTGCAATGACCTGCTTTAGTGCAATCTTTTCTTTTGACTTCAGTGGCAGATGGATCCTGGCTCCTTTCAGTAGATGGTTACTTGGCTCAGAAAAATCATCATTTTTTTAGCAGCAGCAGGCAGCCTTTATCAGAGGAAGAATCATACCTGCCTTCCCAGGATCTCTGCTGTCTTCAAGAGACAGTTGCTTTTTCATGTTCTATCAGTCCTCAATAAAACTCCTTCTCATCGTGGCCCAGAGCTCCTGGGAATGAATGTCACTGCAGTAACTTGAAATCTAGGGATGAGGATTTCCTAAAAGCTGAAGCATAATTATTGCCATCAGCCCTTGTTTTTTGTGAGAATTTGAAGTGTGATTTTAAATCAGTGAGATGCTGGATATTATTGAAAAAATATTATAAACCAACAATCCAATAACAATACTACAAATATGATATCATGTAATATAACCCCAAAATTACACCACCAGAGAAACTATTTTGGTGTGAAATCTACAAAGACTGTAGTTGGGGAAAGTCTTCCCTCTGCACACTAAAAACCTCTTCTCCAGAGGAGTATGCCAGCAAAATGATTCCCACAGAAAAGCCATATACCCATCTTAGTGAACCTTGGGTATTCCTGAAGTGGTGGGAGGCTTTGTTACTGTCAGAGAGCCAGGCCATTGGCCAAATTGTTTTAATTTCTTGGACTTGCATTAGTAGATTTGAGGGCAGGCTGGAATAGGTTCTAGCAAAGGAGCAGTGCACCAGGAGGTGCAGGCAGACACGTAAGGAGACATGCTTACAGCTCCAGCTGGGGAGTTGCCATGGTTAGTGCAATCCACTGTTCAAATCCATCCCAGCTCAGGGGCATGCAGGCACTTCATGTTCAAGCCAAGATTTGAAGCAAGGGCCACAGGGTGCTGAGCTCTCTCATGGGCTCCAGTTTCTCCTTCCCCACTGGCACAGAGCTCTCTCTTGGCTTCCTTCCTATCTTTCATTCTCTGCAGATTTTTGCTTTTCCAAAGATATTACTCACCTGCCCTGCCTTTGTTTTCCTTTCAAATGCTAACACACTCAAATATCCGCTTGATAAAGCATTTCCCCTCTGATTCCACCTCCTCCAACTGCTGTTCACCATGCACTGCCTTTCCAAGGGTATCCAGTTTAAATGAGGTTCCTTCTGGGATTAATCATTGGAGATCAGTAGGCCTCACAAGGCATCATTTCTTTTGCAAGTCTGAGTGTCCTGCTGCTATTTGTCCATATTTTTTTTGCATTTTGGCCCATCATTATTTTTGCATTTGTACTTGTGAGTGCTAAGGCTCTGCTGAGAGAGGCTTGATGCTGCTATAAGTAGATAAACTAAAGGAGGTTTCTGTGATAATAATAACAGTCCCCTTCTAGCCAAGACATGCCAGAAGTGTCCCCCAGAGTAACCCAGAGGGGCTGAGCCCACAGGAGAGTCTCCAACCAGCTGGAGACAAAGACAAGGCTCAGTTCCTCCCCTGCTCCTACCAAGCCCTGTCCCCTCCTAGGCTGAGTGGGTCTGCCTTACCATGTATATGACAACAGCCACAGCAACAATTTTATGAAGAAGCTTGAGGATAAAGTGTGTTGACATTAATTATTTTATAAATACCGAGATTAGTCGGATGAATAAAATATGTTATAAAAATTATTATAGTCATTATAGGGGAATCATTTGTTGAGCTCAGGAAAAAGTCACACAAAATACCAGAGGTATTTCTTGTCCCTATATCAAATTAGTAAATAACCTTGAGAAGAAAGCAAGCATTTTTTTAAAAACTATTTTTATGAAAATATCACTGTAAATATTCTACTTTGTACAGATGGATATCATTTGTTTATATATATACATCAAACCCTCACTCTTTGGAAATGGAAGCATATATTTTGATTTATATATAAAACTCTCTTGTTTAGTAAAAAATAAGTCAAGAAGGCTATCAGACACAGAGGTGCTCTTTCCCTCAAGGTTCTTAAAGAAGAAGGATTTGCACTAGTAGGGAAACCTCCATTCAAAGCACTTAGTCTACATTTTCTCATCATCTGGGGAGGGAAGCATTGCATCTACATGGAAGGCTGCATCCATCTGAGTACCAGCAAGCTGGGCTGTTCCTACTCAGAAGCAGGCAGCTATGGTCTTTATTTTGTTTTTGAAGAAGGTATGGGGGCTTCAGGAACAATTGCAGGGTTAGCAGGTCTCTAGATAATGATTCTGAAGGAAGCTTTTAGCAGAATAGTTACTGTAACGTACCTACTCCTGGGTTATAATTGTTCCAGATAGATCTAATGCTTTCCATTATGCATCACTCAGATTGCTTTGATAAACAAAGCATTTGCTCATGTTGGTTGTAAAATGAGAAGGAAACTCACACCCTAATCCAATTTAAAATGCAGCCAGGAGGTGGATGTTGATTACAGTGTGAATATAGACACTGTCACATCAGTTCTAAACCCAGTTACTGCATTAGAAAACAGCAGTTTGTTACCTGCAAAACTGGGCAAAAGGAGTGGTACCAGCTTCCAGTCCTCCTGGGAGTGTCAGGCCTATGGATTTTTCTTAATCTCCCTTCCTTACGCAATAGAAATGTGTTCAGGCACTCTGCTTATTTCAGCCACTGAGAGGTGGGATGGGAAAAGTACATTTTTGAGTTAAAATATAAGCACAGATCAGGAGTTACAGTTTGTGAAAATAGGCTGTGATTTAACAGCTAGTCTGGCTTTGAAAAATTTCTGAGAACTGATGGATGGAAGAAAATAAAAGCAGGAACAGTGAAATAGAAATAGGGAATTGAAGGGGAAAGGGAAGAAGGGAGACAAGCAATAGACAAGGGAAGGTATTACTGGGAAGCAGTATGAACACTAATGAGAAATGATAACCCTAACCCCCCAGAGAACCAGGATTCCCATTCACAGATCAAAACTGTTGGAAATAACTCTCTGTTCAGCTGCTTTCACTAAGACAAAGAAGTCAATGGTGTCAGTTTGTTTCAGGTTTCAATGCAGTTTCCTCATCATAAAGCCACCTACACCAGTGGCCTTTTTTGTTGCCAGCACAGACGTCAGGAGCTGCAAGATTAGAAAGTCTTCATCTTGCTACAGGTTCTTGCCTGGCCCCATCCCTGTAGTGCCTGAACGGAGCAATAATCCTATTTGACAGAAAGGAAGAGAAGCAAAGCCATGCTCAAGTTTAACCAGGCAGCCTGCATGAGAGCAGGGTTTGGATCTGCTCGAGCTCAAGTCCAGCTTTCCTTTCAACCATCCCTTCTTGGGGAGGTCTACGTGCACTGGAGCCTCTGTGCTCTCTCCTGAAGAAAATAGGGCTGGTCCTTCTTGCAGAGCAGCAAGGCACCAGGAAAAAAAAATCTTGTTTGCTGCCTAATGGACTTTTACTTGCTGGCATTTGGTTTTGTATAGCTGGATTACTGCAAACATTATGAGCTTCAAATTAAGGGAACTGCCTTTGTTTTCCTTAAGAAATATATTTTCAAAACAGTGTACATAAGATCCCATGAGACTTACTGGCTCAACTGCAGGCCAGATTCAACTCTCAGATGTTATAAATAGAGACTAACTCAACTGTTGTCCATAATGTGGCTGCAAACACTCTCTCATTCAGCACAGAACAAAGTCCACTCCTCAGTTTTGCATTAGAATAAAGCCAAAAGGAGCACAGTTTCAAAATAATATAATTTGCCCTGAAATCTCATGGCCAGAATCTCCAGATGTTACCCGGACATGTCTGAAAATCATGTTTCTATAAGAGGCTTAGATAAAAAGATGGTGATGAGATGACATGGGGTTTTTTCAGCTTGTCCTGGCAGTGATCTGAGCCAGGCTGAAATAATGCACCCAGTGTTGGATCTGCACAAGCTACAACCCCTTGTAGGATGGGCCTTCTGTGCCTGACTCAGCTCCCTGCTGATTTCAGCTCTCTATCTTCCATCTTGGAGCTGACTCTCAGAGTGTACCCTGAGTTCAGTCATGTCAGGATACAAATGCCCACAGAGATGCATTCTTGGACAAAAGCACAGGAAAGAAAAGCATAAGGCAGGAAACTTCTGCACTCTGGAGGGTAAGATGTGAACAGCTGTCTCTGCCTTTTCCCTTTGTTACCAACATCAAAGCACAGCTCCAGCAGAGGACATTGACCAAACAATTGCAGACCACCAGATGTGGTCCGAATGTGATAATTCAGCATTTTGGGGGGAACTCATTGGTTTGGTTTCTCTTTGCCCAAACAATCCACTGTTACCCTATTTAGCCCATCCCAAGAGATCATTTCAACCCTTGTGGCTGTAATTCTTCCTGCCCTTCTCTCTCAACAGCAGCAGCTGGAAAGGCTAAACGGTATTCACCTCTCATGTGGCATCCTCATGTGCGGCTGTGGATGCTGATGCACAGGAGAAGGAAGAAAAGAGAGGAGGACCAGGAGTACAACAGTCAAGGTTTTTTAGTTGTCTCTAGTTCTGGTGTTAGGTATCATGGCTGGTTTGAGGATTTATGCCAAGGAAAGCAATGGATCTGGGGGAAGAAAGTGTGGAGAGGGGGTGAGACTGCAAAGTCCATCGAAATGGTGTATGAGCTATATATACATACAAACACACAAGCACAAGCACACAGTTATATTTATATATATACATATATACACACACACATATAATATAAAATCATCAAGCAGTCAAAAATGAGTAAAAAAAGACTGCTGAAATTAGCGGAAGGGCGCTTCTGAAAGTGGTAAGACAAATGTAGGAAATGCTTCATTATTAACACACAAAGACATTTTTCAGCACAATTCTTCACATATCCCCCCAAAAATCTATGCCTGGAATGAGGGTAATGGAAATATTAATTGTTCTCCTAAGTTCTCTTTGCCAGCTTCATTTCCCAAAGTGTCCTGTATTTAAACGACAAAGAACTTGAACCCAAGTGTGCTTAGCAGGAGGAAGAGCCTGTCTGTTAGCTGGCTTTGGAAAATTTTTTCTTTTTCTAGGAACTGAAGTTGCAGAAAAAAGTTATTTGTTAAAATAATTTGGTTGAGCTTGAGTGCTATCTCCTTTTTTTTCGGTGTTTTTTTCCTTTGGTTGGTCTGTCAGTTAACATACTTCATTATATAAAATGAACCCTGGCCAGGTAACAGTTGTTTATTTACCAAAAAGGTGCAGTTCCGGTTACCACCTGAAATTTCAAGTTTCCATGTAATTCTCTGCAAGCCATTCATGTGGAGTAGCCAGCCTGACCTCCAAGCTGTATGTGCAAAGCTGAAAGCCACCACACCTGACCAGCATGGCTCAAAGAGCCTGGGAGCCCCAGCAGTGGCTCGCAGGTGAAGGAGAAGTGCTGTGTCTAAGGTCTAAGGCTGTTTTCGGGGAGCCAGCCTGGCTCACTTTTGGGCTGCTCAGAAACCATCACAGCTGTGCAACAGCATTCCCTGGTGTCTAAATCCCAGCAGTTATTAAAGCTTTCCTACCTGGCAGTTGTTGCTAGGCAAGAGGCATCCTGCAAGTGCTCCATCACAGAGGTCAATTAAATGCCAGCCTCAAGCAAGTTCCTTTGAACTGAAGTCTGTGTGAAAACAAAGAGACAAGATTCTGGTTGTCTTCATTAAAGAATGATTTGAGCTGTTGATAGAGACAAGCCTTAGTCGCAGATTTTAATTTCCTCAAAGTAGAAAGGAGGTTTGGACAAATTTTTTTTAGGACTAAGAAAGGCCACTGAGTTTTTAAAAAGAAAGAAAAGTCACCTGATGTAATGTACATAGTTTGAAATAGCAATGCCCACCCCCTCCTCCTTTGCATCACTTTTTCTTCTGAAATGAGTGCCAGTGTCAGATGACACCATAGTTCATGCCCATGTAAATGGTAAGGTCCCAAGTTGTACCAACAGAACGAGGCATATTTTTGCTCAGATTTGGGATTTGTTGCAAGAGGAGGAAAAAGATAGGAGGGTTGCTAAAATTTAAAAGACAAAGTGAAGTAGAGAAAGCAAAAAAAAAGGGAAGGAAAATATCATGTGTAGGCTCAAAGGTAAAGGCTGTTTTTCTCACTGATAATAAATGTGCCAAGAAGGCTGCATTCATTTTAAAAGGTTACTGGAAAAAAAGTCAGATGAAAAACGTTTTGATAATTGAAATCCAAAGTTTTGTGCATGTTGTTTCATCCTGGGTTTCTGTCAGGTCAGCCACCCGTTTTCTGGGCAAGCAGAATTGCAGCTTGTAAAGGAGCCTGTCTCAAAGCCAGGATCCCCAAGATCCCTGCTAGAAGCAGCTCTGCTCAGCCCCATCAGGAAGACGCAGCCAGGACCACAACAGTTCAATAACCTCAGGAACTGCTTGCCCTAGGATTGGGAAAATACTCAGGGCTCAGCTAAAAAAGCTGGAAGCTTGAAATTTCAAAGTCTCTGGATTTCCTTTCATTCTAGTAGTCAGTATGTTATTTTAAAAAATTAAGTTGCAATGCTAGATTATTTTTAGGGTTTTTTGCTTAAAAAATTACAAATCAGAATACTAATGTAAGGAACTTTTCATGCCTCATTCAACCCTAGTGGGTACCTAATTTGATTTTTGTAGCAAATAATTGTTTTTGTCAGTGAGAGACAGTTTAGGAGCCTCTATGCTTATTGAAGTTTCATGTTCAATGTTTTGAATAATTCAGGCAGAAAAAAATATTTTTTAAATGTCAGATCATTTTACTTTGAGATTTTGGTGTTTCATTCTGCTGCAGCATTGTTAAGCTAAAGGAAACAGAGGAAAACACTTGGTAATGTCAAATCCTTCACTGCATTTGGCAGTGCAGTGGGAAAATCCACATCTTACTACTCTTTGAGTTGGAACCCACCTGGTCTTCACCCACCTAGCCTGTCACCACCAGGTTAGGGAGTTGTTCTCTTAGTGTATTGCAAAATATTTTCGTGTGTATTTAAGGAAGTGAATTTTGGAGACACAGCAGTCAACTCAGAGATCAGGAAGTAGAACTTTGTCCTCCCATCTCTACGGTGTATGCTCCAAAATGCCAGGCTTCTCTGAGAAGGGGGAATAATTATCATGATGCTGTCAGTCTTCAGTATCCAGAATAAAAATTGTAATACTGTACCTAAATAATTGAATTAATTAATAATTTTGGAAATTTTTAAAGAAACAGGAGTGTCACCTTTCCTCTTCCTCCTTTGCAGCTGTGTTCCATCTCTTGCTGCTCAGGCTTCAGCAGGAGCTGCTGAAGGCTTCTCTGAAAGCTTTATAAATTTTTTCATTTAATCTGAAACAGTTTCTCAGACCTTTGTTTAGATAGGGAAAACAATGCTTGATTTTAGGGTCAGTCCAAAAGGGATTGTTCCTTGTCAAATTATAATCCTGTAGTAACACAGTGTATTATTTCATCCCCCCTCAAACAAGGCAGAAATGAAACACGTATTCTTCCTTTGATTTCTGTTCAGTCATCCTGCTGCTGATAGCAGCCAATTAGCTATTTGCCATAGGATGGCAGCATCCTGAAAGCAATCTCAGCTGGTGAACCATTTGTCTTCTGAAATCTACACTCTGCACCTTCTGGATATAATTCACACCCCAGTCTAACATACTGGAGTAATATGGGCTGCTAGCATCATATCTGCAAATACCAAATCTGCAAATATAAAAATGCCATATATTTGAATCTGTGGGCTTGATTCTGATACAAAAAAAAGTACAGATTTTTTTCCCCCTGTTGTCCTCCCACTTTGAAAGACCCTTCCCAGCTTGCTATGGCTGGCTGTCATGTAGATGAGAAGGCATTCACAAATCCTTCTCACTGACTCTTTTTTCTCAGCAGTAGTTTTCAAGGACCTTTCCCCAGTGCTGTGCAAGTCCCTGCAGGTGATGTGCCACAGGAAACCTTCAGGCTGCTGGAAAAGCCTTACGTAGAAGCCAGTGTGATTTTAGAGCCAGAGCCAAGATTTGTTTCCATTGGGGCTGCAGTCTTGCCCCAGCAGAAGGAGTAACAAATGCTGCCATGAGAGAAGAGTGTACTACACAAAAAATCATTGGGTAAGAAAACAAACGTTATGTAAGCTAAAAGAAAATCCACCTAGTGCACAGAGAAAATGACAGGCAACTGCTGAATTTTCCTACAAGTACATCTCACTCCATTTTATTGCTAGAGCTTTTTGTAAGAAGAGTTAAGCTGCTCACATATGTTGAGATTTGCCAGGGTTCTGATTTTTAAAGTTGTGCCAGAGGGGCAGGTGGTGAAGGAGCCTGACAGTAGTTTATCCAGCTTTAACATGAAGTGGAACCATCATGTTCTGGCAAGGAGGCTAAATGAGGGAGTCAAGTCATCACAGCATGCAGTTTCTTGCACAGCGTCCTCATGCTTTGCCTTTACTCCCCTCTGGACAAGCCATTTAACCACAGTCATCTTTAGTTGATTTATTTTTGTGTTAGAGACAGAAATATCTGTGCCACGTTTCCATGCCTACTCATATTTACAGTGCTTTTTCTCAAATCTCAAGCTGAAAAATCAAAATAAATTCTTGATAATAATGTGACAGCAAAGCAGCTACACCTGTTATTTTACCCTGAGTCTTCTCTTCTAGGAGAACGGTTATTCAGAAAGGGAGGTCAATAGAACTCTAAACACAAGCAAACTGAATAGTTCATATTTCTTACTGTCTTCAATGTTGTTCAGTGACACGAAATTGTTACCATGGAAACTAGTTTAACAAAGGTATTGCATGTGCTGTTTCTAAGGTTCAAGCAAGGCTCCTGCCTCTACCAGTGAAATTTTAGAGGAAGGAATAATTTCTCAGTGTCTTCATGGGTCAAACAATAGGTCTCTGAAAACCACCAGTCCAGTAATGAGATGTTCATGGGACTTCACACAAATAGGACAGCCACTGTTCCCAGCTCCTTCCCTTTTAAGTAATCAGTATAAATTTAAGATACTATTTGTTGAAGACCCTTCAGGAAATGTTAGACCTGAGTATGGTGGGAAAATGAACCTGCCAAATTAATTATTTTCTTCTAGTGTTTTCCTGTAGACTGTTTTAGAACAGAAGAGATGTGATCTGGACTTTCAAGATGGGGTTCATCTATCAAAAGTTAGATGTTGAGAAAACAGGATATTCTGCATGTTTACGTGTCTGATGATGAACCTCCTCTCATTTCCAAAAGACTTATCTCCATGGAGTGTGCTTCTGAATTCCTTTCAGAGCTTTTAGGAGGTGATTTATTCTTCAAAGGATATAGTTCCTGTTATAATCTACTCCTATTCCATAGTGGGGGAGGGCAGTCAAAGTTAAGGGATTTGCTTAGATGTTCCAAAACCAGAAGAGGCTATGAGGTAGGTACAGTGGCAGGATCACCACCAGAGTACGTACAGCTCTACAGGATGCCTACAGAGCATGTTACTCCCCAGGATGGACTGGCTTGGGAAGGCCAGCCTGCACAAGAGGTCCCTGATGACACAAATTTGAAAGTCTAGAAAACAGGACCTACAAGAAGAAATGGAAGGATGTAGGTTTTTAGCCAAAGAGAGCAC
Organism: Oenanthe melanoleuca; assembly: GCF_029582105.1. Taxonomy (NCBI): domain Eukaryota; kingdom Metazoa; phylum Chordata; class Aves; order Passeriformes; family Muscicapidae; genus Oenanthe; species Oenanthe melanoleuca. Next base: position 104,330,534 of record NC_079335.1, on the reverse strand, counting down.
TGAAGAGTAACACAGAAAGGGATTGTTTGGCTGGGGAAAGAGTGTGGTGAGAAGGACAAGGAATAATTGTATTACACTTGGTGACATTGAGATTTGCTTTAAGGGTGGGATTCATCTAAGCAAGTACAGACCTACCATGTAAATACTCCATCTAGGTTTCATACATAACCATGGAAAGAAAGTCACTCACAGAACACTGATTATCTCATCCTAAAATAGACATCTAAAATCGTGCTTTCACAACACCTCGTGCTTTTCATCCACAGCAAAGCAACCTGTTTCTTGCATCCAGCACTTCCAAACTGGCTCCTGCTCTCACAGCCATAAACAATGCAAATGAAGTACATACGTGGGATAAGGTGCCAGGGGCTGCTAACCCCCCTTATCCTCGTTTGCTAAGACAAAGAGCAAACCCTGGCACAGGCTGAACTCCTGGATCCAATTAGTGCTGTGACCAGGATCATACTCAGCAGTTGTAGTACATCCCTGTGAGTGCCATGACTATATTAGAAAGACCATGTGTTTATGTAGAATATAAATGTCCCTGTTTTGTCTTGTCATGTGCTGGGAATTGGCCCTGGGTCATTCTTTCCATGAACCCTTTCAGAAGCACCAATGAGAAGAAAGGAAGAGGGAACGTTACCTTGGTGAAGAGGAGGTTTTCTCTTGCACTCTAAACTGAAGGCACAGCAGAGATGTCTGTGCAGCATTGTAGTTTTTGAGACGTGGAGTATCTGATGTGTCTGATGTGTCTGATGACCAGGTTCTATATAATCAAAGAAGAATTACATCTTAAACTGTCAGAAGATAATAAATTGAATGACTCTCAAAATAATACCTTCCCTTCAATATATTGAGTTCTGTTCTACATATACACCTATGCTATGGGTAAGCCACCCTGCCTTTCTCTGGTAAGCTTCCATATATTTTATCAGAAACAATAAATAAATAAATACCACCCAAAGGAGCAAAGAAACAGCCATAAGCAGTACACAGAAATCAGGTCAGCACAGTGGTACTTGTAAAACACAGTAAACATATGTTACACCACCAGCACAGGCGTTAAATCAATACATGGGAAGATGAGGTGTTATCAGGAGGAAAGAAGCTATAGATTTCTTCTGGTTTAATTGTATTTCTGCACCTCTGTAAGCTATTAGAAGTGAGTAAATATGCCAGTGCATAGGCTTAATGACAGCTTACTCTAGCATTTCTGTAACACTTTTCATCTTCAGAATGCCACCCTTCTGAGACAAGTAGGTAAATATTAACCCTGCTCTGCAGCTGACTTATTTATAAGCTATCAGCAGGCAGGTTATGCTGGCAGGCTGAGAGACTAATTTATAGCTCAGCCATGGGGAGTCACTTGGTTTGCCTGCACCCAGGAGTAATTTCATACTGCCACCAATTCTTCTCCAGCCTGTAGATGGAGATCTCCTGGTCAGCCAGCTGCTGTGGTGGGAGGATAATGGATAGCTGGCTGTAGGAGTCTCACCCACCTCCTCCCCTCTACATTTCATGGCCAGCCCCAGGATGCCAGGCCAGTTTGTATCCTACATTTTACCAATTGCTAGGGACAGCCAGGAATACATTTTTTTACATTTGGAAGAGCTTGCTCTTACTTGCTAAGGAACAAAAAGGTCCTGACCTCAACCTCTCTAGTGCAAATCAGGAGAAACCACTGGAGTTGCAGCGTTAGAAGCAGATTGGTTACAAGGAAATAATTCCTTGTTGTTTATTGATCGCACAGAGGATTCAATTCTTCCTATGTTACAAAGAGTCAATCAGAGCAGAAAGGACATTTCATTAAAGAAATAAATGTTTAGTGACGATTGTTCAAAAGCTAAGGGACTACATAACAAGTGATTTATGGCAATTTTTTGACATCTTTTCTACTAGACTAATAGCACTGTAATATACAACATCTATCCTCTCCTAATTCACTATAAACATTTAAAAAGTAAGTCTTTAAAGACAAAGAAGTGATACTTTCTGGACACAGTTATTGTTATAACTGTTCTTGCTGTCTTGGAAACAGGATAATCGTAGGTACACAGGGGCTGTGGGGTGGATGGCACCCAGCCATGTGGGTGCTGCTGTGGGCAGCTGGACTGTGTGGAGAGAGAAGCAGCCAGCAGGGCATGACAGAACATAGTTCTGTTCCCCGGGGTGGGTGGGGGGGGTGGAAAGCCAGCACAGGAGTTTGCTGTGCATGCTAAAGCACACACATACTGAGGTTATAAAACTGATTTGGGTGTGTCTGTTGAGCCTGCATACGCTGAGGTAGGTGTTCATGGTGCTACACAATGCCACCGTGCATTAATGGGACAACTGGTGAGTGTGGTGAATGCACATTTTCATTCCTTTTCTGCTATTTAACTAGCCAATAAGTCACTTTTTCTCACTGCACAGGCCAGTCTTTGATGGCATCATTAGACTGTGATTACATCATAAATCATGCTGGTGTTAAAGCAAATACCCATCCCTGCAGAGCAAACAAAGATGTGACTTGTGAATGTCTGTATTTTTGTGAGTCTCTATCTTCCTCAAAAAAGCAAGATATACACAGTCCCATTTTTCCCTGATGTACTTTAGAGAAATCACTCATTTTAGTGGCAGTGGCTACCTAGATTTCTTGTTTGCTACTTTTAACTTTGTGAATTATTTACATTTAAAATCAATCATGAGTGATTATATGGTAGAGAATAGCTATCTGCTCTAAATGAGCTAGTCCTTCCATTTTCCAAGTCTCTCATCTGAAAAAATCATATCCCAAGAGTCAGGTCAGGAGCAGGAGCACGGGATGGCCAGATGAGGTAGTGAAGGATGCAGTCAGGGATTAAGCAAGATCAGGTGAAGTGGTTGAGAAAGAGAAGTAGGTCAGAGCTAAAGTATTCAGAGGCAGAAGCAGCATGCAGACCCAAAAAGCATGACACAAAAACAATGACCAGCAGCAAGAACCTGGAGCATAACAGCAGCCAAGAGCTGGGCTAAGCAAAGTTAGGGCATCCCAGCAGCCCCCCAAGGATAGTCTAGGGGCTGGTGACCACCTGCAGCTCAGCTGTCTGGGACCCACAGACTGGGCTCAGAGTACAGCTGGCATTTTGGAGCAAGAGGAGAAGTAGGGTTGTCAGAGACCTCCTTTGAGCAATGGCACTGCACCTCTTAAGCTGCACTGTGGTAAGCTGGAAGTGTGCAGCTGAAAACTCAGTGGGGCTCCTGTGAGGAAGCATCAAGGTGCCATGGGCTGGGTTTGCTGCTGGAACACGGCTTTGGTATTGGCTTGTGTGTGCAGCACATCAGAATAGGCTTGCTGAAGTTTACACAAAGGTGTACTCATGCTAGGATTGGAAAGCCTATAGTAAAGTCACACACAGTCTACATCTTCTCTCAGGTCAACTGCATGTAAATCATGTCACCATTCATATCCTGGGTAGTTCCTCACAGCAGCCTAGCCTTCATTAATACAGCCTCCAAATATTATTCAAACATATGCTTTTGCTCTCCATCTTCTACATTAATTTTTTTCCATTTCTCAATATGCAGAAGGTAATCTGATTACAACTTTGACCTTTAAAACAAGGCATAACCTGTTCTTTAAATGCCATTCTCAGCATAATGTACACATAAATGTAACCTTATTAGACACTATTACTGGTTATTTATGACATAAGGCATAAATATCTGTGAACAGAGACTATAACCAGATGTACTCCTGAATTAAAATACCAGTCATGTTACTGCTAATCACTCAGGCCTTTGGGCACAAGCAAAGCTCACATAACAAAGTTAGAGACAGGAATGGATTCTTCTGCAAGAACAGCTGTGGTAGTTGGTTTATTTTGCCATCATCCTCAAAAAGGCACTCAGAGAAAAGAAAATTCAGGATATAGAATGAAATACATTACAAGAATATACTTTTACTCAAAAACATTGTACATGGAATATTCTGATATGTGGGTCAGGGAAACAGGAAACCATCAAAGTCTGGTGGGGTCTAGCACCCAAACCACTAATGGGGAAAAATAACTTAGGGAAGGAAGTGTGAAACCTTGAAAATGCAAGAAACCTGGAGAACTGAAACAGGCAATGTAAACACAAATGTCTTTCAGCCATGACATTTGGATTCCACTTGCACAGCACCTTAAGGTGCAAACAACTGCAGAAAATCTTGCTCTGTTGAAACACTTTTTAAAAATTCTGGCTCCCACAAGTACCTACAACAAACTGAAAACATGACAGCACAACTGAGCATGGCAGGACTAAGACAGTGATTATCCTCCCTGAACTCAGCAGTGGTGAGGCCACATCTGGAATCCTGTGTTTCTTTTTGAGCCCCACCCTATAAGAAAGACATTGAGATGCTGGTGTGGGTCCAAAGAAGGGCAACAAAGCTGGGGAAGGGTCTGGAGCACAAGTCTTACAGGAGGCAGTTGCAGGAACTAAGGTTGCTTAGCCTGGAGAAAAGGAGGCTCAGGGGGATCCTTATCACCCTCTAGAACACCCTGAAAAGAGGTTATAGACAGGTAGGAGTCTGCATCCCAAGTAACAAGCAACAGGACAAGAGGAATAGCCTCAACCAGGTAAGGTTTAGATTGAACATTAATTAAAATTTCTTATGCTTTATCCAGACTGACTGCTCAGTGCTTTGAACTGACAAATAAAGATCAATTTCTTAAAATCACCAGAGCAAACATCGATTTCATTTTTCTCTGAAGTCACACTCCACTCTTTTTAACAGGCAGCATAAGGAAACATCCAGCACACTCTATTCCTGTGCTCACTCCAAGCCTACTATTGCTTGAAGAAAGTTTTTGCTGAATTGCTCACATATTCCACTGTTTCCTGAATAACCACGACTATAAACATGCTGAGTAAAACTAGATAGTACAGCAGCTGTAGGAAACAAAGGCAAGGAAATTAAGATGGTCAAAGTGAAAGAACATTTTGTACCTTTTAAACTCTACTATTCAAGACAGTCTTATAGATAGATTAAATACGTTTGTATCATTGAGGAACTTAACGTAGTGGATTGAAAATATTTATGTGCATTGTCATGAGTAACTGGTTTTACTGTAACTGTGGATTGGAAGACATTAGGAAGCAAGTAAGCACAATGATTATTTGCCAAGCAGACAACACATGCTTGGGAACTTGCTGTGAGTGCTTTCTATTGCTACCATCAACCTCTAGCCCTTAACAGTGAGGATTCTGGTCTTCTAAACATTTTACAGAAATTTATTAACTCTTTGGTGTTTTCCAGCTTATGAGCTCTCTGAATATCATTGTTAGAAGGATTTAACTTTGGTTTTAAGCATTTCTTTGGTCAGAAATGTCAACTCATAGGTTTTGCATTATATTTTATATTTAACAAAAGAAACATAGCAATAGAGACCAGTTGATTGACACAAATATATTAAAGATAGTGCAGCAATCAGATGAATCACAGTCAATTTGATGAAATTAATTGGGAAATGTTTGAAAAGTGATCCTATTCCTGTCACTATGCTAAAAGGCTTTCTGATTATGCAGTTGAGGGGGGCTGTTCTCATGGCAATCGTCAGGAGCTGCATGCACAGGAAAAGGCTCCTGTTTTGTTCTTGAATAACTGGATCATTCAGCATCTGTTCTTCAAGGGGTTTGTTTTCCTTACACAGGTAAAGTCTCTGATTTCTGCTTCACTGTGCTCTGCACATGTAGGAAAACAGATTAGCCAATGTTGTTTTCCTTCTACAGTTTGTGTGTGGGAGGAGAGTAAATCTCTCTGACCCATTCCACCCACGGCACTTCAGTTAGCCTTGGGCATCACCATTATCAATCTCACTGGCTGCATTCAGGGAACTCAGAATTGCCACAGGCATGAAAAATTCCAGCTGTAGGAAGAAAATAAGAGTTGTCTTCTGTCTTAACCCAGCATGGGCTGATGCCTTTAAGTATTACAATGGGGATCTCACAGAGAGTGGAGATGAGACTCTGTTTCAGAAATGGAGATAAGTAAGTGACATTTTGGAGGATGGGTTTTGTCATAAGCAGTCCACTCTAACATTAGGATAGCTAGAGCAAAGCCCAGGAATTTACATTTTATATGCAGGGCAAATATGTATTCCCAGGTAGTATCTACAAATTCTAAAAAAAACCCCAAAAAACAGTAATTTCTGAAAAAGGAAAGGAAAGGAAAGGAAAGGAAAGGAAAGGAAAGGAAAGGAAAGGAAAGGAAAGGAAAGGAAAGGAAAGGAAAGGAAAGGAAAGGAAAGGAAAGGAAAGGAAAGGAAAGGAAAGGAAAGGAAAGGAAAGGAAAGGAAAGGAAAGGAAAGGAAAGGAAAGGAAAGGAAAGGAAAGGAAAGGAAAGGAAAGGAAAGGAAAGGAAAGGAAAGGAAAGGAAAGGAAAGGAAAGGAAAGGAAAGGAAAGGAAAGGAAAGGAAAGGAAAAGAAAAGAAAAGAAAAGAAAAGAAAAGAAAAGAAAAGAAAAGAAAAGAAAAGAAAAGAAAAGAAAAGAAAAGAAAAGAAAAGAAAAGAAAAGAAAAGAAAAGAAAAGAAAAGAAAACCAAAAAACAAACAAACAAAAAAAAACCAAAACAAAAAAAAAAACCCACCAAAATCTGAAAACAATAAGAAGCAGCCAAAAAAGCCTGCAAAATTCTGAGTATAGGATAAAGACTTCTGTACATGGCTCATGTAATGCACAGACATTCCTGGACAGCTCTGCTCAAAATGACTTTTAGGCCAAGCCTTATTTCATTTGCAAAGTGGTGGATAAGGTTTTCCTTAGCTGCCCCACATGGGTCTATAAGGAATTCCACAGGAATGGAATGCAACAAGTGAGCAAGAGGAATGAGAGGTCTGCTGGAGGTGGTCCTGGAGTAGCTCCATGAAGAGCTACTGCTTTATTTTAGTTTTTGGGAGAAACTGCTGCTTTCATGGGCTTGCTGTAAGTTTATTCACAGTAATATCCACCATAACTGTGTTTCCAGGAAAGAAGGAAAGGTCATGTGTGGCTGGGGTGGAGTACAGAGGGATAAGACATCAGTCTTCATATTCGCAGCCCCTAAGCAATCCTACAAAAAGATAGCAGGAATTTAGGTGCCATGGGAAATGTTCATCTCTAGGGACTGGGTGAGATGTTTCATATACATCATGGCCCAAAAGTGGGTTTCTCTGTGTTAAGTAAATGATGCGACCCTGCGTCATTAAGTGCTTTTAATGTCCTGGAGGAAATGAAAAAATATTTCAAGGATTCATACAAAGTATTGCCTGAAGAAAGTACTTTCCAGTTTCTATTTAGGAGCAACTACATTTCTGGCATAATTAGGCACAGCTCATATTCTCCAGAGAAAATGCGATGAAACACAAAGTGCAAGAAAAGAAATTAAATAGCCCCATGATTAAATCTCCACCAGCTACCTCCACACCATCATTCATATATTCACCACCTAAAAAAATATTTCTTACACTTTGGGTGATTCTTTCATATTCTTTTGGGTTAATTAGAATCTCTTTCAGTAACGTTCATCACTTAGTAATGATTTGTTTTAATATGTCTGCACACAATAACACTTATCAATGAGAAAAAACATTTCCAGAGTACAACTATTGCCTGGCTAAATTGTGGTCAAAATTGTGCAGAATACCTTAATTTAACAACACAAGGCTCTATACATGCCTTCAGTGCAAAAATTAACACAGAAGGAATAAAACCATCTTCATGCTTTGCATTTTTATTGTGCTTCACATGCTCAAAATGCCATATGGGATTTACCTCATTAATCCTTTCACTACCAGGATGAAAAGTACAAATATTATTTTATCCACAGCTAAAGAGACACAGACAAGTTTTCATAATGTCTGAACCTCACAAGCCCCTGTCTGAGGTGGGGCTCACGTTTATCATCTAATAATAGGAGGACTGTTGTGAGTTAGCCTGGCCACTCAGCCATTTACTAGCAAAGCCAGAAGGCTACTAGACCAACACTTGAAAAATCTGCCAGATCTGTTGCTCATACAACTTTCCCACGGCCCATAATCCAGGGCAACAGTGTTCACTCTCTGCAGAATCCAAGATTTAATTGAAAAGTAATGGGTTTTGGCCATGTGGCTGCATACTTGAGACAAGTGTAACTTTCAGTTCTCATCCACTCCTAAGTGAGATCATTTCTGCTCTGGCTGTGAGACATCTACCTTTGGTTAGAGCAAAAGGCAGGATGAGACACATCCTAATCTTTGGAAACACCAACATGTGATGGCTTCCATGATGCACAAGATAGGGTTTTGGGCAGGTGCAGGAGTAGAGGATGATTCCGAGACAGGACTTTGGGAAATTAAGGAGGAAGGAACTCTTCAAATGGGTCTACTTTTCACTTACCAGAAGACAAATAACTTAGATCCCTTGCTCAGTGTCTGGGGCAGATGTGTGGAAAAAATCCTGTGATGACAGGACTGGTGGGAGAGACAACTTTGCACTTGGGTTTTGCCCTCAACACAAGATTTCCTGTTCATCTTTGTCCTTTGTCACAACCCAAAGGCATGAGAGGTACAGTCTGAATGGGTTGGAAGAAGAGTGGAAAAGCTGAAGAAACTGGCAGCACAGTTTCCTGAAGTACTTTTTTACGGCTTGATAACAAAAGACATACTTGTGGGAAAGAATAGGTGGGAAATCTGAAGGCAGAAAATGTCAAGATAAATCCATGCTATGGAAAGAGAGAAAGGAAGAGGGACATACCAAGTGAAAAAGAATAAATCTTAAGAATGATTAATTTTCAATGGCAGAAGACAAATGGAGTGAAACTTTGGAAACAATAAAGATAGGCACAAAAAAACAGGAAGATTGTGTAGGTAGTCATCAAAATTTTTGAGTGAGAAAGTATTGGCAATATAAATCAGCATGTCATCCACAGCATTCCAGCACAAAGTCTTGTCTGCAGCAGTGACCTGACCCAGCCTAGGACAGGCAGTCACACCAGAATTGCTTCAGTTCAGGTGGAAAGCTTTAATACAATTATGCTGAACATTCTTGCTTTGGGCAATAAGAAGCATATTTTTGGCATGGATCAGTGCAAGATGTGATGGAAGAACCATATCCATTCCAGGAAAATGTTATTTTAGCATGTTTTCCTTACAACCTCAGAGAACACATGAAGTAAAATAAGAGTAGAGTCAGACCCATAGAATCACAGAACATCCTGAGGCAGAAAAGACCCAAGACTACAGAGTCCAGCTCCTGGCCCTGCACAGGACAACCCCAAAAGCAAATCATGTCTCTGAGAGCATTGCCCAAGCCCTTCTTGAACTCTGGCAGGTTTGGTGCCATGACCACTTCCCTGGGGTAGAATAGAAAACATATGCATGAAAGTGTCCTGCTATTTCATTGATTAGCTGCCAGCAACACAGAGAGTGAGCTTTCCTTTTATTAATGTTATAGTGGCGTCATTTCCTAATTTTTCTTAAGCCCTCTTTCCAGGCTGTTATTCTCTTTTGCTACTAGTTGTGCCATTTATGGCCAAAACTGCTATGAGTTGTTAGAGCAAATAACTGAAAAGTTTGAATATGGAAAGACTGAATATGGACTATGTAATCAAGTTCCTAATTCACCTTGTGTCAGTTTTCTTTCTTCTCTATAATCTGTCTTTTCCCAGCTGATACATGGCAACTTCCTTGCAGGACGTGCTGGCACATTTACTCTCCTTTATGCTCTATGTCTCGGGTTTTTTATTCCTCCACGATCTTCTTCTGTATCTCCATTTAAACCATGTTGCTTAGCAACACCCAGAAGGATACCAACAAGGTACAATCCCACTGTTTCTAACAAGTCTCACCTTACAACGAACACAAATATAATTTTACTTCACACTCCCAGTGAATTCACTTCCTCAGAATGGCATTGATCTCTTATTTATGTCGCATTAAACCAATGTTTTCTATGACAGCTAAGAACAAGTCAAACATGCAGAAACATCCAGTGTTTCACAGTACATTTGCATCTTCCAGTTTTGCTCTGTTTTGTTCTGACATTGTTAACCTGCCGAGATAATATGAAAGTGAAAATAAGAGATAATGTTTTAGATCCTGGTTTTCCTAATATGCAGATCCAGGGACTCTGATTGAAATATAAATGCTCAACTGCTACACTCAGTTTTGAACACAAACTTTGTAAAAGGTTGGAGATGTGATTGTGAGACTGAAGCCTGTCCACAGATCTAATTAAACACCATCCAGATATTTCCAATAAACATCTTTAATATCCCAAATTTTATGTCAGACTGCTTTCTTCCTCAGCACAGTAGAACAGAAACACCACAAATGGGCTAAGCTACTTTAAAATTATTATTATTATATTATTATTATTGTTATTATTATTGTTATTTGTATTAGTATTAGTATTATTTAAAATAATGATTATTTACAATTTGAAGAACTTTTTAAACCAGAACTACTATGAAGATGGGACAAGAAACACAGGAACTTATCTGTCAAAAGCTGTTATCAGTACCAAATCACGAAAGAGAATTTTCTTCCACATAAAAACACATACAAAATCACAACATGAAACATTTGAATGCACTTCTGATCTTCACTGAAAAATTCAGCTTCTGAAGAGAAAAACAGAAACTGATTTTTTTGTTTAAAAATATGCTTTTAAAAATCATTGACTAATTAAAAAGATTTTTTTATGCTTTGAAATCTGAATCCATTTGGGATTTGATATTTACATGTTCACCCAGAATCATTATAAATTTTTTTTTTGTAAAGTCAAGGCCTCTCCCTGAAATAGATTGGAAAAAAATACATTTCTTCTGAAAAATTCCTTGAAAAATAACTGACATTTTCATACGAGCTTCAGAAAGAAGCTAACTTCCAAACTGGCAAGGCCCCACATTGGACTGACAAATCCTGGCTTTGGATTTATAAATTACATGTATAAAAACCAAAGAGGAACAAAAACATCATCATACCTACCCTTACATATATATCTGTATATATATCTGTGTATATATATATATCTTCAAAATAAATCCTTTAATCTCCAATCCTACAAAACTTCAATTAACTATTTTATTTCACTAGGCTTCTGTTCAGCCCCTAGGATCGTGTAATGTCAGCCCTGGAGATAACTTTATTCAGCAAGCAGGTGTCATGATGATGCCATCAGATGTTATTCAGCCAACTACAGCTTTTAAGGTTTTTTTAGGGTCTAGTTCAGTAGCCTTTATTCATATTGAGTAACATTCACTGTAAATAGTCCTGCTGTTCCATTAATCATCAAAAGCACTGGTGAACTAAGCTCTGGATAAACCCTTACATTTAACCTAGTGTGGCAATTCTGCCCCAAATTTCCAAATGCCTCCCAACATACAGAATGTTTGCTTACTGAAAACCTATTGAGCAACAGTGTGCTTACATAATATATAACTATTATTACACCATACTACATTTTTGTATTTTTATTATTGGAATCAATGTGGCACTAAGTAACAGCAAAACTCTTCCCATGCTAAAACTACATATTCCTCTGTGAATTTCACATCTGTGAAATGTAACTAAGAAAATGGGTGAGAGATTAAATTCTGAGGTCTGAATATACAGAAAAAAATTGTACCAGTCTAGCACACAAATGCTGTACCTTCTAATGCTGAATGTCAAGATTGTTCCTGATTCCTGGAATGAAAACAAAAATCTGTAATAGAGTTGAATTACATTTTTGAAAGCAAATCAAGAACTTCCTCTGTTTGTAGATATCCTTTGCTTATCATCAAACACTCATATGTAAATAAAGTCAGGATAACTTACCAGGAAACATGATCCAACAAACAGCAAAGGAAAGTCAGTACAACTTCCTCAGTATTGTTTCTCATCATCCCTTTTCTCACTTCTGCTTTAACTTTCTGTTCTACACAGTGAGTCCTCGTATGTAGGTAAGTAAAGTCCTCATATGTAGATAGATGTATACAAATAAATGCCCTCCCTGAGTACATAAAGGATTATACAGGGTGACTAATCTGCTCTCGTGCTGACCCTGCTACCAGTTAGTCTTAAAAATAAATCCAAATCAATAAAAATGGCTTAGAATCAACTACAGCTAAAAGACAATAAAGCTCCACTCGCCATGAAGAAAAAATAGAAATTTCTGTGTCTAAACTTGTAATCTTAAACTAGCTGGCATGCAGATGTGTAATTTCACATTGCCCTGGGCTTGCCACTTCCAGGTTGCATTCACATTAAATTCCCATGGATGAAGGCAAAAGTTACTCAGTTCTTTGAGTCACAGTAGCAGCCACAGCTACAGGAGCAGAGTTTTTGATGTTAGGTGTAACACTGATTGAAGAAAGCTCACATGCATAGTGCATTTCCACTGTCAGTTCATTACAGGAGAAGCCCTGCTGCCGCCTCACTGAAACCCGAGGGTTCAGGGAGTTAGATCCAGCCTAAAGCCTGTACAGCAGGTAATCCCTGTGCCCCCTCCTGTGCCTTAAACTCCTCTTTAGGCACAGAAACACAGACTGGTCTCTCTCGGCGAAGGCAATATGCTTATGTGCAAGGTTACTGTGATCTAAGGAAACACCTTCCCTAACACAAGGGCTCTGCATATTGTGTCTGAGACCAGTCCTCCATGAAAACATTGCAGGTTTTTTTATTATTCTGGACAAGATTTGCCTTTTGAAGTTTGTTTAATGCCATCCCTGTGTTCTAAACATTTGTGTCTTAGCAGATTTTTAAATAACAGCTCCAGTTACAAGCGTATTTAGAGAATAACTATGAGAAAATCCCTCTCTTGTATAATGTTTTTCAAGTGAAGCAGCAAAATATTCTGACTGTGGAACTGTCTATTCACAAAGTTTGTATTCAAGCGGATATTAATAGAAGTTGCAAAAACAAGGCATTTTGTACCAGTTTCAGTGTACTCAATGTCTGCAAGAACTGCAAAATAATAAGCCTTTAATAACTGAAGCTGCCTGTTTCAGACAGTAACACCATTCCTTTGTTTATGTTGATGCAATTCAGAAAAAAACCCAACAATATCACATCACTGGTGAAACAAGGATAAGCAAAAAAGAGATTGCACCCTTGAGTTTAAGCACAGGCTGCCTGCACCACAGTGAGGACTGTACACCATGAACTAATATAGCCAGAAAAACTACCAGTAAAAATTAACTTTCTGCCTAAATGCATCTCATTCAAAAGATGAAATTATTCCCAAGCATGGCAACTTTTCTGAGTTCTATTCCATATGCAGAACACTTCTCCTTTGAGAGGGTGTTAGCAGTATCTTCATGTTTTCCTGCTAGTCCTGCCTTTCAGTATGAAGAGGTGTCTCTGTCACACAGGACATGATAGGCAAAGAATTGCTCTCTAGCATGTCAAATGTCTGACAAGAGTTTGCACAAGGTGGAAATGACACTGTTTTACACATCAAGGGAAGAAAATAGGGGGTCTCTAAACTAGGCATAAAGGGGCAGGGGCCCTTTGGATCAACAGGTCAAGAGAACACTTCCCACAGTGATGGGATCCTCTGTTTTCTGAAAACAATGCAACTGCAATGTTTACTCAAGTGACAGTACCAAAATTAGGATTAACAGGAGGAACTGTGGGTGTAGAGCCTAGTAACATGGAGCATTTTTAAATCTTGATTTATTTCTGCTGTTTGTCAATCTTTTTCTCTCTTTTTGTCCAGACAGCATAGACATAGAGCATGCATTTTATTTTGTTGTCAATTAAAAAATATGGGAATCCTAGAATTTAATCCTTCCAGACTTTTCATCCAGTCATTTCCACCATACATTACGAATACATCAAATTAGCCCCAAGAAAATTCATGCTTTCCTAGCAAATTAAATACATCAATGTTGACAAAAAAACGAAAATTCCTATTGCAAATATTTGTCACTTAGCTCATATTTTGGTTTTAGAAACTTTAGCTGGACTAATCATGTCTAAGGCAAAGGAAACAATTTTTTATAAGGCTAAACAGTTGGAAGTATATAACAAATGGTATTTCAGGCTACACAACTGTCTACTCAAACAAGAGCTGCATGCTGGCACAGCAGCAGCTGGAATCTAGCTCTGGACTGGTAGCTCTTGCCTTCTCACCCCACAGACTTGCTGTGAGCAACCCTGCAGATTGGTAGATGAAAAAGAGGTACAGTATTACTGTGTCTCCAACAAATACACTGCATCTAAGCTGGTTTTTGAGGAATGAACTTTGTGAAAGTTAAGAGGCTCGCCCTACGCTGTTTGGCACAACTCAGAGTGGGCCTCATCTTCCCAGGACTGAAGCCACCCAACCTGAAACTGAGGAGAAAGTCTGTGGAGATGTGCAGATGAAATAGCTTTGGAGATTCTCTGGCACAGCTGTGCTCCCCACCCCTCTCCACCCAATCCTGGTGTAGGCATACAGACTCACATCTGCTGCACAGGTAGGGTAAACACCAGTGAGAAAGGATTTGAGATTCTCCTTTTGCCACCAACAGCCCTGGTAACACCATTTCACAGAGCAAGGAGCTTCGTGGCAGGTTCGCAGACAGGAAGGCCAGCCAAACCCTCTGTTCTACCCTGGAGGAAACAGACCAACAAAAGGCTACAATGGCTCCAGAAAGAAAACCTCTGTATTAAAAGCCAAATAACGCAGAGCTACAATAATAAATACACACTATCTCAACCAGGAAATACAGTGTGAAAGGTTCATTAAAGTTCAGCTTCAGCAATAACAATATATATATATATACTGCATCGGTTCTCCATTCTGTCAAAGAGAGACATCCCTTTCTGTCCATAAAGGAAAAACCCGTTCAAACCACATCCTATACAAAAACGCTACTCTGACAACAAATGCAGCCGAATTGGAGGGTCTTTGATTTCCTCTATCGAATTTTTAGAGAGGCTTTTTCTTATTTGGTTGGGTTGGTTTTGTTTGGGGGGGGGGGGGGGGAGGGGGAGGCGGTTGTTTGGTGGTCGGGGCTTTTTTTTTTGTTTGTTTGTTTTCTTTTTTACTAAAAGGTTCGTTTAAAATGGGTATTAAAGATATAAAACGCGCACATATGATTTGGTCCCCTCGGGGCCGGGCCGGGCGCGGAGACGGCCCCACGTCCCGCCGCGCACCTGTGGCACGCTGCAAACAAGAAAAGCACGACGGAGTCCGTCCCGCGTCCCTCCGCGGCACAAGACGAAGAGAAGGGGGGTCACCAGGAGCGGCTACTTGGCGGCGCTGGCCGCGGCCGTGCCGGCGGTGGTGCCGCGGCGCTGCTCCATGCCGTTGGGCAGGAATCCGGCGATGATGGGCACGGGCCAGATGAGGGCGGCCACGCTCCACACGATGATGACCAGAGTCATGAAACACGCCACCAAGGTGGACTCGATGGGCTTGCGGTTCATCCGCCAGCCCGGCTCACCCTTCAGCTCCTCCAGGCTGAAATCCAGGCAGCAGAAATTCAGCGGCTCCCCTTGCAGCCAGTACTGGCCGGGCTCGGCCGCCGACGGATAGGAAAGCGAGGAGGAGGAGGCGGCGGCCGCGGCGGCGGGGGGCTGGGGCTGGGGCTGGGGCTGGGGAGCGGCGCCCCGCAGCCGCCCGACCCGCCTGCTCCGGACCCAGCTGCAGCCCACGCAGAGGCGCAAGTCCTGCTGGGCGCCGCCGGCCGCCAGCCCCAGGTGCTCGATGAGCAGCGGCGGCCCCACGCGGTGGAAGGCGGCGGAGAAGAAGGCCCGCCCGTGGCTGTTGGTGGAGAAGAGCAGGAGGTCGCACTGGATGCCCAGCGGGCGGCTCCAGCGAACCAGCAGCGAGCTCAGCATCTGCCGCTGCACGCTGATGTTGCAGTGCGGGTCCTCGGAGGGCTGCGGCTGCCCCTGCGGCTGGGGACGCTGCTGCTGCTCCTGCCCCGGCTGCTCCTGCCCGGAGATGGTGGGAGCGGAAGGGAAAGGCTCTCGGCTAGGGGCAGCCGGCGTGCCCGGGCTGTCGGTGCTGCCTTCCTCCTTGCTCGCTGCCCCGTCGAGGTCCATCTCGAGGCTGGCCAAGGAGCGGGCGGAGGAGTTGGCAGGGGGCAAGAAGAGCTCCTGCTCCTGCTCCTCCTGCCCGCTGGCAGCCGCCGAGGGGCTCCAGCCCTGGCAGGGCGGCAGGCAGGCGGCCAGCAGTGCCGGGAAGAGCAGCGGCAGCATGGCATTAACTTAGAGCCGAAGAGGAGGGAGAGGAGGAGGAGGAACGGGAGGCTGCATGGCGCTGCCGGCTGCCATCTGGAAAAGGAGGCACAGTGCTCTCCCCGAGCGAGCGAGAGAAAGGGAAGGAGGGTGGAGGCAGCGAGGGGGTGGGAGCGGGGCTGGGGCTGCCGCTGCGACGAGCCGAGCGAGCCGGGAGCCTCGGTGACGGCAGCGGCTCCCCCCTTCCCCGCCTCCTCCGCCCCCAGCCCGGCCCGGCCCGGCAGCGCCCCGGCGGCGCTGGCCCGGGGCAGCCGCGCTC
This sequence comes from Oenanthe melanoleuca, assembly GCF_029582105.1. Lineage (NCBI taxonomy): Eukaryota > Metazoa > Chordata > Aves > Passeriformes > Muscicapidae > Oenanthe > Oenanthe melanoleuca. The sequence goes on along the minus strand of NC_079335.1, from coordinate 104,314,099 downwards.
CTTCTCCTGGGGCGCCGCTGTCCCCTCAGCCGGAGACCCTCTGCCCGCTGGGACCCGCTCTCCCGCGCCGCCACCGCGCCGGGCCCTCTGCGCCCGTGTCCGAGGGCAGCGGCGCCTCCCGGCTCCACCGCCGCCGTCTCCCCCGCAGGGGCTGCCGTGGTGGCCGCGGCTCCCCCTCCTCGGTGGGCAAGGGCGAGGAAAAGAGGCTGGCCGCGGGCAGCGCCCTCCCGCCGCCGCCTCGAGCCGGGGCGGGGGGAGCATCCAGGAACCGACTGCACACGCTTTCACTGCGACTTCATAGGAAGGGAACGGGAAGGAACGGGACGGGACTGGGGAGACGCAGAGAAAGGGAGTTTAAACTTCGTGGCTGCGTCCTCCACAGCGGTGCCCCCCAAATCCGGACTCGGCCCCAGCATCTGCTCCCTCCGCTGGGTGTTCAAACCTGGCCGTGGACCATGGGCATCCCACCCATCCGACGGGCGCTGTCGGTCCTTGTAGCAAAGATTTAAACGAGGAAGCTGCTTACAAGCAGCGCAAAGCTCCTAAGAGTAGTAGCCGTGAGATTTGGCAGCGTTTTTGAAACGCTGCTTTATAAACATATTTATAACCAGAGCAGATAGTCAGGCTTGTTTTGTGACTCTATGCTAATTACAGTATTACTATTGACATGGTTCATGACTTGCTGTGTTGCAGTTTGACACTCAGAGGGTCGGGGAGGGCCAGAGCTAATGACAAAAATTATGAACGTTTCTTAGCCTTTACTTGGAGCAGAGGATGGGATAGAGTTACATTATCCTGGCAGGCATCCAGAACTAAGACTCTTCTTTGTCTTTGTGGCCCTTTTTTGACAAATAGAGATGCAAAAGGAGTACACTAGACTTTCCAAAGGACAAAATCGTAGTCCATACGGCTCTGCTTTGAGATTGGCATTGGTCTCATGTCAGACATGTTCCCACGTCAAAGTGACATATGGACACATTCTCACTTGGAAAATGAGTTCCTAGGCTACTATCAGCCTCAAGTCCTTCAGGTGAGTGAGGGTGGTGAATGAGGATAGAGAGTGGATTTTTAAGTTGATATTATTCAACATGAATGGAGGTAGTGAGTCAGTTTTCTTTTAAAACCTGTGCCTAAATATATCATGACAAAGTCCAGAATTGTTTGCCTTCTATTACAAAGGTGTCTGAGCAGTAAGATGTGTTTGTGTTTAGTCATGAATTTGTCCGAAGGGTAATGGCTACCTATAGTTTGGCTTACCACAGAGAAAGATGCCTGATGGAACATTCAAAGCAAGCTGTCTGCTTCCAGTTCTGGATTCATGCTCAAATGTTGCAATACAGTTAATAGCTTTCTTGGTGTCTCTTATTTTAGAGTTCTCTGATATTTTTTATTGTCTGTTGAATGTGTATATACATGCTTCTCTTGATGTCATTTGTCATATCCACACTCCCACTCATTTGTGGGGCTATAGTATGTCTATAGATCCCAGACCAGATTGAGAGAGGGCTAGTGTGTAGCAGGTAATGCCAAAAATGTGTGGCCAGTGTGTGCACAAATTACATTGCATTGGGATTTTGGCACAAAGGACTGGAAATGAAACTAAGCCTCATAAATAAGATTTAGATTCTGAACACTGTTGCAGTATGTGGGTGGCAAATGTTCTCAGGCAGAGCTTCAGTTCTTCTTGGTTTCCACTCCCAGCATCCAATTGAATGCAGTCAGGGGTATTTGCAAAGAAATTGGAGGGGGAAAGAATTGAGCTAAGTTTCTTTTTCTACAAGGAAGGATAACCTGCCACAGGAAATTTAACTGCATTCAGCATCATTTAGACCTCCATTGCAAAGAGCTAAAAGACAGCAATTTATTTCAAGTTGAAGATGCATAGGTGCTTTTGACCGATTTCTCTTCATCAAGGAATAATTGACCAAGTGGGTGGAAGAAGCAGAAAGTCTGTTAGATCAGTGATTGAAAGGCACTGTGCAGCAGGGCCCTTTAGATACTTTATTTCTAGGCCTACCATATATAATTAATCTTTACATAGATTCAGTCATTCAAAGAGGTTACAGCACATTTGAAAACTTTGTAAGCAGAATTCCTATATAGCTCTATTCTGTTGTTTTCAGCCATAAATCAAAAAGAACGCAGTAGTTTTATGGCTGGGGAGGCTGAAGCATAAACATATTGGGGACCAGCCAAAGGTGACCTAGATGTCACAGGCAGATCAGAGTATAGGTTTTGCAGGTTTGATTCTATAGCTATAGCTAGAACTATAATATGTACCATAGGTCACAGTAGCACTTGACAGTATGGTAGAGGAGGTGTGAAGTGGGCTCTAATGAAAACATTTTAGAAGGGAATAATGAGTTAACAAGACAGTAGGAGTTTCATGAGACAGACTGCAGAGTTGTGGGGAGGGTGAAGATTATTAGTAAAGAATCTTTGGAATTGTTTTAGTGACATTTTAGCTAATAATTTTTAATAAAGTATTGCTTGTGAAATACTTCAAGTAAGATGAAATCAAGAATAAGCATTTCTGCCCAAGTGCCATTAGAATTGCTTCTCATGAGGGTGTTCTTTCAGAGCCTCAAATCTCACTCCAGCTTGTGAAAATTGATCCTGAGCAGATACTGATTCCAGAAAGAAATCTGTGGTTGCATTCAAGTCAAAAGCTTGTGATGCTCAGGCAGTGTTTCTCAATTGAGCCAATTCATATTGTTCTGCACAGAGGAGAGGCAGTAACTGTGTAACTTTTCTTGACAGAGGGTATGCTTTTGAGATTGTCATCTCTGAAAGGAGTTGCATGTGGGAGAGAAGACAGGAAAGTAGTGGAGTACAGGGTTGAATATGCAGCTGTAACATCACAGAGATATTTTTCTGTGGAAAGACTCCTGCTGTCAATTACAGGGAAAAAGCTGTTGGGAGCAAGTAAGTATAGTGATGCATTACCAAACCCTGTAAAAGTGCCAGGTAAATAAGGAGAATTTCACAACAGTTGGAGTCAACAGCTGGGGAGGGAGGCTGGGCCAGGAGAAAGAAGTTGATACTTGAGTCCTCTCTGGAAAAAAAGCAGTTTCAATCATGTGAAAGAAGTGGGATCAAATCATCCTGGGAATTTTTCTGAGAGATACACTTGTCTGTAGCTGAGGAAAAATGTTTCTGTGATGCAATTTAGAAGGCTTGGTTGGCTAATGTTTTCACAGCTGATGTGGAGGGAGAGTCAGAGTAATGCAAGGAAGTGAACTGATCATGTAATGTCTGTGCAGTGTGTCCTTTGAAGAGTCGTCAATAATCAGTGGTTTGCTGGTTGAGGAAGGAGCTAAGAGATGTTTTGTACTGCCCATAGAGGTATTTCTTTGATTGTAAGTACAATAATCAGGACTTTCACTCTCCTTTTTTCTTGGTATTCTTGTAGATTTGTCAGAAGTTATTTGTGATTAAATACTTAAAGGCCACTGAAGCTTCTGAAATAGATAACAGAAGCTGTTTGGACTAAGAGGCTTGCTAATGCTACATCATGTCAGAATGATTTATCTGCAGAGAACAGAGATCATGTGCTGCACACAGCAAACCAGGGTTTTGTACCACTCCTTACCTGAATATCAGAAGCCCAGACAAAGGGACCAACCAATTGGCAAGCAGGCCCCAATAAGGGCATAATCTCTCCAGAGAAGTCAACACATCTCTTTTAGTAAAAACACTAAGCTCATCATTTCACAGGCATTTCTATCAGCAGCAGATTCTGCCTCTGCACCACCCTCTCACTTATACAAACAGATGTCCCTGAAGCCATAAAATGACCCACGTGCAAGAGCTGGGGCAGATGACTGCAATTTAAAAATAACTTTGATAATCATGCCCTATTTAATTAAAAAACTCTAAACATTTTCATCCCAACCTCAACCACAATCTTTAACTCCTTACGCAGATCACCACACACTCCTTCAGAAAGCTGTACCTGCATAGGTGAGTCAAGGGAAGGGGTTTGAGCAGCGATAGCCAGGGCTTTTTACTGGATGTTAAATGGGCTCTGGTGGGGCCCCAGTGGTCTGCAAGCCACACAGATGATAGAGGTGTGGACCAAGGGAAAGCAACCACCAGCCAGGGCTCCTAGAAGGAGTACTGAAGATGAGTTACCCATGGCAATTACTACTAAGTGAGATCCACCTGTAAATATGATTGCTAGAAATCAGGAAAGCATTTTCCAGACCATCAGATGGTATCAGACAGAGGGCTTGCTAAATGAGGGCTCTGGGAACTTTGAGGAGTACTTAGGAACTCATCTTTGGGATTCCACTAAACTGTGTGTTGTAGGAGCACAGACTAAAAACACGGTTTCAGTTCTAAAGATCAGTGTGAAATATATGCAGAGAATACTAACTGGAATGTATTAACAGACTTTCAGAACTTTTTTTGTAGCATGCTTTATATAGGTTGAGTCTTTTAGACAAATACCAAAAGGAAAAAAAGATCCTGCGGGACTGGGTATGAGAGTATTCCATGGAACAAATTTTGCACCTCCACAGCTGAAGGTGATCTTGAGGTAACCACAAAATATAAAAACCCCCTATAATATATGTTGGATATGTCTAATTGGCCTACAATGAGCATTAAATGCAGTACTTTCATGTATTCCATTTATACAATGAAGATCGGATTTAGCAGGAAGCAGTGTTCCAGAATTCATGGATTCATGTTCTTGCCTAGGTTCACACTTGCAGGTTGATCAAAACCCTCACTCATGTGAGACTTCCTCTCAGCTGAACTTCTAAAGCTTAGGCAAGATTGAGCCCTGGGCTGTATTTATTTTGTCTTGTAACTACCACGCTTGCTTGTTTTATATTTTATTGGCCAGGAGCCTGACTATATTTATAACCTATCTGCCTCATATTCATCTCATCAGCCAACCTGTCCAGTGTTGGAGCTTGGCTGAAACTGGCAAATTTAGGATCTGATATGTTGAGGAAAAAAAAAAAGAAAAGAAGAATCCAAATTAAATGGTGCAGGTAAAGAGAGCAGCAATCTGGGTTATTTTAAAGAAATCTTATATGGGGCTAAAGGGCACTGTAAGAACTTTGTTCCCACCAGAGTATACACATTGCAGGACTCAGGCTTAGTTGCTACCAGTTGCTAAAGGCCATTGTACAGTGGGTTTGACCAGGTGTCAGGCTTCATGTGTTCTTGAAGCACAGATGTTCTGAATGTCTACATGAACCCTGGGATTCTGAGCAAGCCCTGAGGTGTCACATCCACTCTTGAAGGGAAAGAGATCCATTAAAGCAGTAGCTGTTTAATGCCAATACTGTGGAGGTAGCAGGAATGGAAAAACGTTTGGTGTGATTACATATTAAATTGTTCTGCAAAATATTTGTACATAAAATAGCATTGCTTAATGACTATTTTATGAGTTTGCCTTTGGAAAATCTAAACATTTACTACAATAATACATTGAAAAATGGCTCCCTGGAAACATTTAATTCTACAAATACTTTATTTCCCAGCCTAGGAAACATGGCTCTAGGGCTTATCTTTACTGTTATTTATCTCTGTAGAGAAAAAGAGACAGGTGAAGAAGTCTGGTATTAATCTGCACTAAGCACATGTGGGTTTGGCACATACATCCAGTGTGGCCTCAGTCTCTCAGTGGCTTTGAAGTGCAGCTGTGAAATATAGAACCTTGGTTCCTTCAGAAGGCACTTGGACTGTGAAGCAATCCTGTTCCAGAGGAGAGAAGACAAGCTAGTTCACAGGTCATTTGAAACCTGTTTTGTCCTTCAGAAGACACACAAACGCATGACATTGTCAATGGCAGTCTATATCCTAAGGAACTTTTTCAAAAATAAGTGAGAATTAGAGAATTTGAGTTCAAGGGATCCCATGTGCAGGATCCTCCTTAGCCAACATGCAGCCCTGGCCATCCTCTATCTTTCTGTTACTAGCTGGTTCTTCAGTGCTCTATGATACAGAGGACAGAGACATGGTAAGGGAGTCTACAGCATGGATTTAACTGGTTTCACTGCAGGTTTTTGTCCCCAGCCATAAAGGAACGTGTAGAATAAAGAAGGAAAAGTGGAGGCTGGAATCAACAAAGTGAGGGTGGGTGGAAGGATAACAAATACCAGAACTGGTATAAGGCATGATTAAATTGTGAAAGGCTTTGAAAGTGAGAAAAAGGAGTTTGCATTTGGAGCAGCAAAAGAAGAGAAATGACAAGAGAACTGTGGAAAAAGAGTAATGTGCCCAAATGAGTGAACAGTTCCAGATGGCGTAGCCAGAGAGGAGATTACAAGAGAGGAGATGTACAGGTTTTGGCTAGGACTTTCAGCAGAGCAAGCTGAGATGAATTGTGATACTTTGGGGATGCTGCATGAAACAAATCAGTGACATTTGAAGTACAGCAGCACTCCTCCCTGCCTTCAGACTGTGCATCAACATCTTAGACTGGGGCTCTCAGAGCTGCTGTAAGCTGTTGGCATGCAGAAACAGACTTGAATTCTGAAGTAGCACACAGCTACCACTTGGTGGTCAGCAGAGTAGTTATATGTGTGCCCCTGTAATGTGCCTCACCTGCTGTCCCTTCTCCAGTGAGACACTTTTGCTGCACATCAAACGGTAAAGAGATTTATCTGCCTCAGTGAGTCAGCAGAACAGCATTAACTCTTTGTGGAAGTGTCAATGCCAGCGAGTGAGGCTGAGTCATCCAAGCACATACAGCCAGCCTGATGCCCACCCATTCCTTCAGCTGGGAAGCAGTCCTGAGCTGCCAAAGAGAAGGTGCTAATATTTCCCATTCAGCTTATCAGTCCAGCATCATTATTATTTGCAAAACAGCAGACAGCTTCTAATGCCATATTCAAAAAACTGTCACTTGTTTCTGAGTTAGATAAAAACCATATTTAAAATAAAAAAAAAAAAAAAAAAAAAAAAAAAAAAAAGTTCTTAATTTCCAGGGAGTCTGCTTGCTCATACTACTTATTTTCCCAGAAATCAGTATGAGCCATAATTAATCACTCAAATTTCAAATCTTATGCCTTTTCTAAGCTGAAGCAGCTTCATGGAAGTCAAGGGAGTCAGAGCTTTAATTCCTAACTTTTAAAGAACTCTTGTCCTAGTCCAACAAAGTCAGCATATGAACAAGGTGGCTGATTGCTTTCAGCAGGACCCTGCACTCACAAATGCTGTTCTATATGGTGTTATGGACTCACCTTTAGTGCAGGGTATGCAAGTAAGAACAAATGCCTGTAAACCTGATGCACTGAACAAGTAGCAGAGGAATACCAGCTCTTCAGAGAAAAAGATTTTCTATTTTCATGCAAATGTTCCCAATGTTCTGAAGCAGAAGGAGATGCTTAGAAAATACATGCAGTACAAACTGCTTGTACTCTAATAGTTTCATATTCACTCAGCATTACTGCTCTTTCCATGAATAATAATCACAAAACAAGTAGGAAATACAGCCTCTGACGTTATGTGCCTGGATCTTTGCTGAACTGACCAGGTTTAGAAGGTGTACCTGGATATTTATATCTTGGCTTGATTCTGCAAATTAAAGAGGGATACATCTCAGCCCTAAGATATGTATCTTAAATTAGTTTGTGGGATTTCTTGCTTAACCCATCATGTCACATGCTACTGTTTATAATATATACAAATATATTATTATAAATATCCATCACCAAAATCATTGCAATTGCCCTTGGCTCTTTTTACTGTGTTACTGTAAAACATTAGAGCTGACTATTGGGTTTTTATCTTCTCATGAAGACTGGTAGGTGATAATCTCTCATAACTGTATTCAGGCTCCTCTTCTTGAGTTGTAGCTATGAATGAAGGCTTTGTTTCTCTTCTCACCTATACCCATACACTATGCCCTAATCCTGCTGCAGTCAACAAACAGTGCTGGTGGAACTGCTATGGCCCTCTGGTTTCCAGTCTCTGTTACACAAATGCCAAACTCTCAGTTATGAGAAGCTGGTGTATACATATTTGTGCTTTTGGTTATGTCCATTGTAGCTGGGTAAAATCACAGACAAAAAAAAAAAAAATAGGATTTAAAAATAATCCCCTGTATTCCTATTGCAAGACAGGAAAATTTAATTAGTCTCTATGGGATTTCCACATGCCATGACAGTCAGGGATGCTGACACCACTGGACCAATGGAATAAAGTGGCTAATCTGAGAGAGAGTTTATAATACTTTAATTAGCCCATGCCTTATGAGAATATTATTTCCTTTGTATTATCTGCATATTTAAATATTGAATTAGCTCTCATCCCAGACATAAAATACTCATTGGCTACATTTTCTTCTTCATGCCAGATCAATAGCATCTGCAAGCAGCAGGTTGGATCAAAACCTGTTTTCCCAGCTTTACTGCATATGTACAATGCAATGCAATGCCAGAGGAGAAAGTATTATATTCCACAGGGAAGCAGTTGGCTCAGAAATTTGATTCAGGATTACCTGACTATCCTGGTTTAGAAGGTCCTCAATTTCCTTTCTTTAACTTGTGTTCATGCTTTTGCATTTGATTTTGATGTGCATCTCTTGACACCAATGCCTGCCAATATGCGTATTCCTGCCGACAGTAAAACAAATGGCTTCTCTGTGCTGCAAAGTGATAGATGTTAATCCACTGATCATGGCTTCTGAAGTATCTCTGAATGGATGTCAGAGCAGCATATAATATGTACAAAGTAAAAATATAACTTCCTTTTAAAAACCCATTGTAATTCTTGGACCTTCTGTTTTCAACTTTGCTGTGTTATCATCCCTGTAGAGTTTTTGTTTTCTAATACACTGATGTCAAATCCTTGCTCAGAAGGCTGGACCCTGACTCACATGCTTAGAGGCTGCAGAAGTTTCCCCAGACAGCACAGGTTTTCTGCCTGCAGTATCTGAACCAATACTCCCAGTCCTTCTCTTCTATGTTTGTACCTACCTGTTCTGAGATGGTCTAACTGGGACTCCAATTTAGACATCTCTCACTGGTAAAGTGACCTGTTTTAGTATATTTTCACTTTCTGCCAGCAACTCTGCTTAAATGGTGCTACTGGGTGGTTGGTCCTAGTTTAGGGACATTTAGTCTGAGTTTAGGGACATTTTTATCTCACTTCTATCCTCCCTGCTTCTAGCCTACAAATTGGAAGACAGATTTGATATGTCAGTGGTGAAGGAAGCTTCAGGAACATTAAGTAAAGGTAGTTGCTTAAACTGCTAATTGCATAAGGGGAAATTGCACAGAGCTCAGTGCCATGTTTTAACAAAAAAAAAAAAAAAAAAAAAGCTTTACAGAGAAAATCATGTTGCATGAACAAAATTAGGAAGAAATATGGTGCATTAGTTCATTAGTTTTACTTTGGCAGAATTTTTGGGTTTTATGTGGTTGGAGAAGGTGGGTATTAGACTCTCCAGCTGTTCTCCCTGCTGTCAAGTACACCGGTCGCTGGTTTTCTCTAGAGATTTTACAAATGCTGATGCTATTTTTGTCCTATAATTTTATACCTTTCAACATGCACATAAGGAACAAAGATGAGTTTAATGAACAGGATTCACTGAGGCTCTACTGATAAGTGAAAATTAACACACTCAATTTTGTAGAGTTACTTCCTTATTCAAAATAGTATCTTTAAGCATCGAACATGGACATGATATGGTATAAGGATTTCCCCAGTGGTAAAATAAAATTATATAATTTAAACAAAATTGTCCATATAACTTGAATCTGAGGCTTAACTGACACAGGTGCTCTTGTGACAGTCCTTGGAAGAAAATTTGAACACAAGAGCTTGGGGGTTTTTTTGTGTCACTCCTGAAAAGAGGAGCTTGAGATATGCATGAAAAAGACATCTTCAAAGGTGAAGTCCAAAGACAGTTTCCAGGCAGTAGAGCTTATTTTGTGAAAATCCTTGTTTACTATAATTAGAATTGGTTTAGACTGAGGCCTCTTCCACAGGCCATTCTGACCTTAAATAAATGACTATAAAATCATTCTGAGGTAGAACTGGAAAATTAAATTCCTCAGGAAATTAAAATTCAAAATAAATTTGTTTCCAAGCTATTATTCTATGGATTTTTAAGGAGCTAGCTTACTACTGTCACATCAATTACAAAAACTGTTTTGTGCCAGCTGTACTATCTTGATTAATTTTGCATAGACTTTTCATCAAATTAATGTCTCAAATATCCCACATCTGCAATATCATGTTTATATATTATCTAATTATTTAATACAAAATACAGAATATAATACATACAAAAGCCAATGATCAAGCAATAACACCAAAAGCAATTTATTAAACTAAGCATTTCTACAAGACCACAACAAAACTAAAAAGGTGAGAGGGTTGGTTACGTCACTGAAAACTGAGCTAGAAAGTTTCAAGTTGCCACTAAATAGTTTAATTTTGACAAATACACATTTCATACCAACTTTATGGGCCACACCTTTGGCTCATTTGCTCACCTAACACTGCCCTGATTTTTAGCTTTGTTAGAAAAATCCTTTGTAGAGATTTTACATATGGTCACTCACAGATGGTCAGATTCTGCCAGTCCTCATAATATACTGTGTCCAATGTGCTGGGGCTACAGAAAGATATGGATAGGAATGTTAAACAGTTTATTCTAAAGGCAAGATTACAAGGTTTACATCAACATCAGCCTGTGGGTTTTGTCAGATTTCTGATTAAGACAGGAGAGTAGAGAGGCCTGAGACCAAAAATTGCAATATGGTATATCTGTAGTACGACTGCACCTGGATCCATTCAACTTGCTTCAAAGGACTTACAAGAGGCACTAGAAAAATACATGGGTGATAACTTTGTCAGTGCTCTAACACATAGGTAGCCCATTAAACTACTCCAAGAGTTGAATGCCTATACCTGAGGTAGGAGGACTCCATAAATATTGTTTATAGATAATGTTATGTTCATATGAAAGCTTATTTTCATTTTCCTGTGAGTTTTCTATAAAAGCCAGGCTGAATGGAAGTTCCAGGCCCTCTGTATTCTGTCCCCAGCATGGTCTAGTGAAAGACTCTATCAGAAAAGGCCCTGGAGGGAATCCTAATGCTTTGACCAACTTTTCTGGTAACTGGGCAGAAAAGGATGCTTCATTCTGCCACTTCTTCCTCCATCTTCAACCTGTGATGGCAAACATGTGGGAATATGTCCTGTATTTTGCTCTATACAAGCAAGAATAGCTAAGGACAGAACAGGTAAATTAGAAGGAGCCATTGGAGTACTTAGTCCAACCCTCTGCTCTAATCTGGGTCATCTAAAGCAGATTGTTCAGGGCCATGTCTGGTCAGGTCTTGGATGTCTCTGAGGATGGAGATTCCACAGCCTCTCTAGGCAACAACCTATGGCAGTCTTAGACCATCTATTCTTAGATGGAATTTCCTTTATTTCAACATGGGTAGCACTGAGATACAACTCAGTGGCTGTCACTACAGCACCTAGCACAAGGAGAACTAGTTTTGGGGTGCCTGTGGGTGCCCCTGTAGCCCTAAACACCTCTACAGAGAAATAGCAGCAAGAGTCAGGCAGGATTTCTCTCCCCAACAATTCCCAGCGGGTTCCAGTGCTTTTTGATTACATCAAATAAATAATTCATTTGACACCACAGACGTTGCTCAAGATGAGCAATGCACTGATGGAGTGGGAACTAAGAGCATCACCACACAGGAGCAGTATGAATCTCCTTGGGTACTGGAGCTCTTTCTCTGCAGCCAGAGGGTTGGCAGGGAGAGAAGGTGAGCCTCAGGCTCTGGAGTGCCTGTGTGGGGCAGGAGACCTACTGTCTGGGCACACATCCTTGTGTGGGGCAGGAGACCTTCTGCTGGACACTTGCACCCCACTTTGGGAGCTGGAGGCTCTGAAGAGTGTGGGGGGACAGGCTCAGTGTTCTCTCCCCCTCCTTTGCCTGAAGTTTGCCATAAAGGTGAAACTGAGCCTCATTTGTCAGGAAAGAATTAAATGATCCCTAAGAGAGACCCTTTGGGAAGAAAAGTGCTACGTAAATAGAAGCTGATTCCTACAGGTTATTAATAGATGGATCTGCAAAAGTAATGTGAAAACTACAAAGGAAAGATCATTCTGAATTAAATTACCATAATTCTTTTCATTGCTGTCTCTTTTCAGAAGACCTGGATTATACTGCTAACAATGACAGGTTTGAATAAGAGACAGGGTTTGTGTGGGCCAGAGGTGGGAACAGAGAAGGAGACTAATTATATCTTTTTTTAACCTTTGTATGCAGCTGGGCAGGATAAAAATGAATTATGCAACCAGCAGCTGATCTGTTATCCCAGTGGAGGCTGCAAAGTGGTGTTCAGGTCATCTAGAAATATGATCTAACTTGTCCCATTTCTTCTTCTGTAACCACTTTACAAATCATTAAATAAAATTGGTATTTTCTTCATGCTTCACCTAAAGCTCATGTAATTATCCTATGGACAAAACAGATTTTTTTTACTTGCACTTGCTTCAACAATGCAGAGGGTGAAGAGCAAGCACTGATGTGGTCTGGGAGAGCTAGAAGTAGCACTCTTCAAAGCACCTCTGGAACCTGGGTTTAACAGGCTAAAGATGATGGCACTGCTTTTACAGTCACTCAGATGTATAATTTGAAGACCTATGTGTGGCATTTATTAAAATTATAATGCATGTTTTGATACAAAGCTTTGTTCAAAAGTGAGAAGTGGATGGGAGGGTGTAGAGGAGCCTTTAATACCTGTATTACTCAGCAAAGTAGCAGGCGTCTGGCCAATCTTTCTTTGCAGGCAGAAAATATGGAAAAATGGAGGAGTATGTTCCGATGAAATAAGAACCTTTTTCTCTCTGCTCCTTGACTTTCCTGCCCAAGACTCAATTCAAACTACGATTTAATCTAACTACTTCTGATATAATTTCAGAATTTCACTTTAAAGGGGGCCTGGCATGAATTGGAGTATATCCCAAGGAAAGAATTTGACCCTCCAGTCTTGAATTTTTGCAAACTCTATTCACACCATTTCGCAGTATCAAAACACAGGGTCTGTGCCCCCAACAAATTAAAACTGTGTGAAACAAAGGGCTGTTTTGAACAGAGCTTTTATATGCTGCTCTGCAACACTCCAGTCTTATCAGACTTGACCTCTGGAGGCTAAATGAACTGTCTTTGAGAATCTGAACCCAAATTTTGCTAAGTTTTGTGCCAGTTTTCCTAGTTCTAATTTGGTCCAGTATAGTATTTTTTAAGAGTGATCCAGGACACTAAAAGGCTTTAAAACTTGCAGCTTGAGCCAATATACCCAATTCAAGAATTTTGTCTGCTTCTTTTTATTTACACTCTTTTTTCCCTCAAGGAAATAGCATCAATTTTGGCTACGTTTTGAAAAGAGAGTAATGAATGTGATGCATTAGTTTATTATTGACTTACAGAAAAGGGCAATATATCACTGGAAGAGCTGTGCCTGATGGTGTATGAAAGACTTTGATAGCTTAAATCTTCCTGTGGATAATCTGATACCTCAAAGATGAGTTCATGCCATTTCTTTCTCTTAAATAGTGTAAAAAAGCAAAAAATTAATTGGAAATACTATACTGAATAAGTTACAAGAGAAATTCTATTCCTGGAAGCTCACACTTTACTGAACTGAGATTTCCCCCCATTCTTCCCTTATACAATCTGTGGCATCTTTGGTATTTGCAGTCAAGAACACGTGACTTTGCAATTATTTAAACTCTTAAATGCTAGGTAACCTACTGCCACCTGAATGACTGAATGCATCCTCAGTAAACTGCAAATAATGACCTAATTAAGCAGTAGCCTGTGCCAGTATCTGTAAAAATGGCCAAGTCAGGTTTTGTACATCATCCCAGTACTGCAGATCTATTGATAATTTTCCATACAGTGTATAACACCAATGCTTGTGTTAGGAATTTCCCAGCCCTAATATCACCATTGCTTCTCCAGAGGTATGTCATTCACTTGTCATCCACTTGCTGACATGGCCTTCAGAAGACAGTCTTTTCTGGAGCCCTCATCAGTACACACAAGCATCAATCACGAGGGAGAACAGTCTGCAGCACACACATCTCCTGGATTTGGGCTCTGGGTCATGCAGTTTGTGTCCTTCTAGCATATTTGGTACAGTGAGATGAATATGAATGAAACTGCCAAGCTTGTGAAGATCCAGAAGGTTAAATATCTATCATTTATTTGTCAGGCCAAGCAAGTGAATATAATCCAGTGCTGCACTCTTCTATAAGACCTCATGAGAAGTGATGTCAGCATTTTCATTCCTGTTTTCTAAACTCCTTATTAGGCTGTTCTTGCTTCAAAACCAACTTTGCAATGTTCTGCTGGATATGGAACCAGTAAGGCTGAAAGGATGGGAGGCTTGCTATTGCAACTACCTCCTCATGATGTGAAGGGACTTGCAGGTCTGTGTTGCACATCTGTGACCTCTAATACATTAATTACTGGGCAAAGGAAGAACCCATGCAACAAGAACTTATCACAAACATAATCACAACTGCCCAAACTTTATATAAGAAGAAGAAATCAATTTAGGAATCAGCATCACATCTTGAATCCCCTGGAAAGTTATCAGCAATCCTGCCCTGTCCCAGCAGAGAAGACTTGTGATGGTTTGCATTAGCTGTGAAGAAGCAGATGATAGCCTCAAAGCAGCTTTAGTATAGAAATCACTGAAAACATCTTGAGGAACTAAGGAATTGGAATTGCATTTGGCATTCAAGAAAGAAAGAAAGAAAGCAGCTGTTGCCTCACATATATTTAATTTCTTCAGGGTCTTTTGGGTAAAAGTTTGCTGTTGGCTCTATCAAAGCAGCACTCATGGTGCTGCCCATTTGCCATACCCAGGCAGATGCTTGTAAATCCCAAAAATATCATCTCTATTCTAAATGAATAAAATGATCACCAAATAGAAAAAAAACAAAAACAAAATGCATGTATTTCACATGACTTCAGCAGGAAGTCACACTGGAATGAAATCCTGGGGTGCTCCTTCCAGCAACAAGTGCTACCTCCAAAATCAGTTCCTTTATCCCCAAGCCTGATATTTTCTTTGCTAGCCTGTCTTGAAGGGACAGTTTAGAATGCACATGGACATCAGGTCTTGACTCCAGCTGCAAATAGCACTGTGGAGGAGGGAAAGGCCATATAGGTGGAGCTGAATGTATTGTGGGGAAGGGGAGAAGTGTCTTGCTGCCTTGTCATCAGCTACTTGGTGATGTAGGGGCTGCTCATGGATCAGCATCACTTCTGCCAGCACCTGGAATGCTTGCCATGGCTGACGGACAGTGGGTGCTCATTGGTTTTTCAGCTGTGCTTTTTTTTTCCTGAATGGGAGGCACAATCCTGAATTTCATCTAAAACAAAAAAAAACCACATATAACTCCATTTTACCATTCCAAATCAAGACAGAGAAAGCAATATATCGTCTGCATGTGCACAACTACCCTTGAGGAGACAAGCGTTTTCCTTTCTGGGCACCAAGAGAGGCTTTGCACTTCAGCCATCTTCCCAGACAGCATTTTTAATTAAAGTTGTAACTTATCTCAAGGAAGAATCCAGAAAATATCTAGATCTTTCTTCTTTTGTCAATCCTCTCCTCCAGGCAAGGAGATAACGAACTAGTCACTTCAAAATAGTGCTCACCATAGGCTAATTTATTTTGTTATATTATTGAATTTGAGGGTTAGTACAGACTGCAGGTTTTTCCCAGAAATGACAGAATAATTTGAGCTGACTGATTTGAGACCTCAGTGGCTTTGGTTTTCTCCCTGCCTGAAGCTTTGTTACTGCTGGAGAAGCGAGTCACTGGGAAGGGCACTGCAGTAATGGCTTGCATTGGGGGAACAGGCAGAGACAGACATGAAGTCTCCCAGGGGGGCTGTGTTGGTCCATGAGATGACAAGAGTCACACCACTGCAGCTGAGACGTGTGTTTCAGCAAGGCTCCTCAGTGGCATGAAGCCTTACTGACAAGCACCTTGTGCACATGGAGCCATGCTGCTGAATTTCTCTCAGTCCATAATATAAGAGGAGCTGCTGTGCCCAGCTCCAATGAAGCCAAAATGGACATGCAGTACAGGGGGTCATAAAGGTGGGCAAAGGCTGTGCAGCTGTGGAGATACCTGAGCCTTCAGCAGAGAAGGGGAAACACATTGCATGAGGACTGATACTTCCAGAGCAAAGAAACTGAGATAGAAATAATCTATTGTAAAGTGGCCTCATCACAGATCTGCTTGCTTGAAAATTATTCTTACAGATGAGATTAATAGAAATCTGTTCTGCTAGGAAACTCATCTAAAGTTTAGCTCCACTCATCCCACTTTTAGCTTCAGATTTACAGACAGCAGGGAACCTTTCTACTAATTGGAGTCTAGCAACAGTTGGGGCTAGCAGAATTTTTATACAAAACCTTTCAAGTGAAGAAAATCTTTTAAGGAAGCCCTGTGCCATTTTTACCAACCAGATTTGTGTGCGTGTTACTTGAATGTATGTGAAAGGAAAGGGGTGAGACTAAACAGCAGGTATCATTTCTGATCAATTCACTTCCAGTATTTAGACTTGGGCACTTGTGAAGCTGAAGCTTCAAGTACAGCTCGTAAGGGGATGGAATCAAAGACATAAAAATGCCTTTAGGAATCTCAATAACAAAAACTTTGTGAAGTGTATTTTTGGTCTTGGAATATGGGAAGAGTCTGTGAAACATAAGACAGTCTTTACTGAACTAATATTGATGTCCAGCCTCCTAATTAATTCAGGCTCTCATTTCCATTCATTGATATTTTTATTTTGACCCTTTCCTAAACTTTACTCTCTTTCTTCAGAGGACGAAAAAAATTCCTATCTACTTCTGGACACACCCAGACATGGAGAGATAATCTAGTTCTTTATTTAGATTCATGTAATCTAATGCCTTTATTTGTGCATTTCTTGATGGGCTTATCTAGGTTTTCCTACATAGTAATTCTCCTGTGGTATATTTATATCAGATTATCCTGTTGTATATTTATATCATCCTGTTGAGTTTCGATTAACACCACCAAACATTCAACCTTGAGCAGTTACAGTAACTGCACAGGGCCTGGAAAGGAAATCTCTCTATTTATAGTTTAGTAAATCAGAAACCTACGTGGTAACACTTGTAATTCAACAGTGGATTTAAAAAAAATGTAAGCAGAAACCAGAGGAATCAAATCTAAACTAACATTGATTGTTGAAGGGAAAATACATAACGACAAGGAAATCAATGAAAATCTGCCTGTTCACTGCACATACACCTTATTAAAAAAAAAAATTAAAAAAAATAAAAAATTGTAATACATTCTGTTTCTGAGTGGAGTATCATACTAATTATTGTCCTTTTTTATTCAGTAGTGGTGATGTTAATGCAAGTTTCCTGTGTTTCTTCATAGTCCAGCATCTCGTTTAGTAGATCACTACAAATGCTCCAGGTTTGATTCAGAGATGTTTCCCAAACAGGTTCATTACTGTTGGATATCCAGATGCTGTCAGCTGTACAGAGAGCTCCCAGATTTCATCTTGTACCCATATCTGCCCACAGCTCTGGGCAGTTGTTCTTTCTTGGTTCCAGCAGTGCTGCCTGAGAACAGCATTGGTTCTGCTCATGGCTGCCTGGAGACTCAGAGCTGCACAGCACCTGGAAGTACCTGTTTGCCTGCCTTCTCCTATGCTTTGTTAGCTCTCTTTAATCTGCCTGTGGCTGTTGGTTCATATTCATCTTTAAAAGCGAGATGACCCCACCAAAATATTTTTCTGAAGCAGATGAGAGAGCATTCACAATGTCCCTTCCTCTGGCAGAGCTGAAGCATGGCAGCCAATACAAATGGAGTGACAGGCAGCTGGAAATGGTACAGCTCTTTGCAAAATGAATTTTTGTGTGTATATATGTGCATATATAGGTATGTACATTTCATAATCTGATCATTTCTCCTTCAGAAGAAAAATGGTTCACAGTCTGCAGGGAGCAGACTCACCTCTGTTGTCTAGTAAAGGAGCTGTTTCTGCCACAGTCAGTGAAAAACAATGCCCCTTTCTTTGAAGAAGAGCTCTTTGAAGCCAGTCCACTATGACTTTGCAGAAGGTTAAGGAGCTTATTCTGTTTCTTTAACCCAATACAAAGACTTCCCTGAATGAGTCATCCCACACCCCAATGTTGTTCTTACGGGAGGTCTGAAGAATGAAGGAGCATTGAGTTTTTATTTTTAACACACCCATTTCCTTTGGCTGCACTGTAAGATGAAGAACATTCATTTGTGATCTCAATGCTGTAGGGTAACTAGTTTCCTAAAATTCTCCAAACAAAAAAGATTTGCAGCCATTCCTTTTTACATGTTTATAACTATACTTGGGAAAACTTTCATGACCCAGAAATGTTCGCCAATATTTATGGGGATTTGCTGAACATTGACTGGATCTCTCTTACCATTTAATGAAGATTTTTTGCACTCCACATAATGCTTTTTATCTTGGTTCTTGTAATAAGACATCTCTTCTGCAGTATGCAGAAACACTTATTTACTGTCAATATTTCTAATTACTGAATTATTAAATTGCTAAGTTGGATGGATTCAGTAATAACTCATTGTACCATCAGATTAAGTCCTATTTTTCTTTTCATATTCCATTCTAAGAGTACTTGGTATACTTATTTTTGGCAGTACACCGAAACCTAAGTCAGTGTTGCTTAAAGTATAGCATATCCTTGATGTATGCTGCTCCATTAAACAAAGGAATGTGCTCATAACCTCTTCCATAGATGAATTATAGCACTATTTGAGTACCTGCATTTGAAAGGTTCCTTTGCTGTAGCCCACATAGGACATTCAGTTCCTCTGATCACACTCCCATGTGGGATCTGGGTAGCTGTGCTGCAATGGTAAATCCTGTGCTTGCTTTATGGAATAAGCTTGATTTTGAACTTCAACAAATGAAAGGTGAGGATTTTTTTCCTGTGCTTACAATCCTTATCTTTGTCTTGCAAAAGAAGAAACAACCAAGAAATGATGAAAGCGAGAAAATCTCCTGGATTCCAAAGGTATTACTGCCAAGAACCCAAATACGTAAAACACAGACAATTGGATAGCCAAGGACATCTTTTCATAACTTGCATAACTCCAAATTACTTCAAGTGTCTTTATTTTTCTATTATTAGGAGCTTGACTTGTGTAAAATATTGTGAGATAAAAATATTGTTTCTACTGATTATATATAATTACCTAAAATCTTATTATTTTGATGAAAATAGCCATATAATACCCATAACTATATATTGAGACATGTAAATACTTATCATACATATAAAGAGACTTAATTTTTGCTAGCAAATGGGGTATTTAATTCTATTTCCATTCCTTTCTCAACAAACAGACATTTTCTCATTCAGTGAAGGCAATTGGTGAATTGGCGCACTTGACAGACTTTGTCAAAAGTATTTAGGCAATTCTGATGTCAAAGGGAATTTGTTACCTAATCTGTTACACAGAGGATCTCGGCATAAGCTCCTCACAAAAAAACCCCAGGATGATGCATATTTCAATTTTACTACATTTGATGGCATTTCCCCATGTACAACTAGCTTAATTTGGACTGATAGCTATTTGCATAGTTGGTCAAAAAAACCTTGGAGGGAGGGGAAGAAAAAAGAAAGCAGGGGTGAGGAAAAGCAGAGAACAAGAGCAAAGAGCCCTGTAATTCCAGAGAAAAGGAAAGTCAATTCTTTGAGGATTGGAGAAAGCTGAAGAAGGAATAGGAAGAATCCCCAGACATGGTAAAGAAAAGTTCTTACCATGCTGAAAACAAAATTTCAAATGTTAGCAATTACTTTCAAGGTGTTATCAGCCATCGCCGGTGTGTTGTCATGGGGAGAAAAAGCATCAAAGGAAACAAGGAATCTAATGAAGAAAGAAATTAAAGGAGTAATTTGCATCTATTTGCTGGAACAATCTTCAGAGGCACTTTTGTTAATTAGAAGGTTTGAGCTGCACATACTAGAGTACTGAGAGGCTGGTGGAAGTCTCCAGATATGTTTTGAGGCAGCAATTTTTATGGTCATGGAACATTTCTACAGCATCACAATTTGTTAGTGAATTCAGTTATTTTTGCTTCATCACTTGAAATTTGACACTCAGAAGGGAAAATGACCAGGTGGTTGCAGGAGCCTGTTTCTCTGAGCAAACATAATACTTAGAAGCTCATATTTTCTTCCAGAACTTTTGATAGTGCCTCTATCCACTAGGGTGTGACTATGAGTGTCCCTAGTCTCGTGATCATTTGTTCTTCTTGTGTTGTGGGTTTCATTAATTTCTTATTATAGTTTTGTGAGTGTTTAGAGGTCTAGATGTCTGTTCTGAAAACAGTAAATAAATAAAATATGCAGAAAGGGAGAAAGAGACTAATACCCTGCTCCACTAAAATTAATGAAGACAGAAGAGCAATCAAATTTAGTATACTTTCTGGTAGAGTTCAAGGCTTCAGATATTAGTCCAGCGGATTTTTTTTTTTATCATTAGCATCTAAAATTTCAAATAACAGAAGCTGGGTTCTTAAGTCTATACATATTCTATGAATCAAGAAAAAGTCTTATTTTATCTAGACTTCCTTACATATAACAGATTTGAATGAAACCAAATTTGTTATTCTATAGACTTTTTTAATGACAGACATGGAACTTTTCATCCTTTGTACAGGAACTCTCCCAGTCTGAATACTTTTTCCTTCCTTTCTACCTCTTATTTCTTTCATCTGGGACTTTCCCTGGTCCCCACATTCTCCATTCCCTGGCTGTGTCCCCTGCTTCAGAATATACTGTGTCCCTGCCCCTTTCCTCTGCACCCAGCTCTGTTCCTTTGGTGGATAATTGCCTGCAACCATTTCACCCAAAAACAATTGCTTACCATCCAGTTTCATATCCTTACTGGAACCAAATTGATTCAGAGCCTAAAATTATCCCCGAGGTCAATTCCACTGACATAAATACAGGGGATTTAACTCTGTGTTTTCCTTTCAAACATGATTTTTTAAAATTTTATGTATATTTTCAAAACATGTTTTCATTGAAAAGTATGAAAGCAAAAGCTCATTCATTCCCTTTGAGTAATACTTATTCTTTGCACCAAGCAGCTGCTGCAAATAAAAAAATCTTTTTTTAAAATCAAAACAAGCACACTGCTTTCACAGCTTACTTGCTTTTCCCCTCATTACCGATCTTTTGCTGTAACCATGGATCTGTCTGTAATGACGTATTTTGTGTGTACTAAACTTTGTATTGCTGAAAAAGCACTGAACAAACTTGCCTGGAAGTCTCAGATGAAGATTACTTAAAGGATGTGGCTGAAACTAGAAGGTGCTTCTACCATTCCATAAATAAATCCTCCTAAGTGTAAATTGTGACCATTCCTCTCTCCATCTAAACAATTCAGGTTTTTCAGAGAGCTGCTCTTATGTAAGATTAGAGAGCTGTCTCCATGACATGATGCTCCGCTTCTCTTCACCATTAGTTGGGCGTTAGTTGTTCTGGCTGTAAATAGACAGGCACAGATGGTACCACGACTCTCCGAGCCTCCACACATCTTGCACTGCAAGGATTTTTGTTATTCTTGCTATGTCTCTAGCAGCTCCTACTCTCTCCTAACAGTTTGTTGAGAAGAAAAATGGAAGTCTAAAGAACAATCAGTCCCTTTCCTCTCTAAGATTGCTGAAATCTTTAGACAGGACAGCAGCATTCATTTTTACATTTTGTCTTTGCTAGGGGAGCACAGCCTTGGGCTCATCAATGAAGCAAAATTTCTGCCATGTTCTTTAGGTGAAGTCAGTCATTGCCAAGACAGCTGAGATGCCTGAGACAGACTAGATGCCCCAAAAGCATTAAATAATAGTGAGACTCGAGTGGTACTTCCTCCCTCTGTTCTCTACAGCTCTAATCACCACAGTTAAAGCACCAAGACAGATAAAAGAGAAGCTGGTATCTTGAAAGACTGCCTCGGTGCACAGGAATAGCATTTGCAGGAAAACAAGCTGGAACAATTAGCAATGCTTAATCGGGAGAGAGCATGGGTAGGAAGGATGTGACAGATTCATATTCCCCATTCCTCATGTCCACCATGGAAAAGGTAAAATGGATGCTGCTCATTAACCTTTCACATAGCAGAAGAACAAAATGTTAACTTAAAGGCAACAAACTTGAAATCTGATAAAAGGAAGTAAGTTTTATTGAAAGTACAGTTAACCTGATACAATAATCATTGAAACCAAGAACTTAGTGAAGCTATAATAAGGATTATATGTTTCTATATATTATTAAAATATCAGTTTAATATTTTCTGTCCCATCTCATGTAAGGTTATAGTCTTCTGTGTCTCTAAAAAAGTCAATTTACTAAACAAAATGATAAGAAGTAGTCTTCCTTTCTATGAGCAGGCAAATCTCCTATTTGTTTACTACTTGGTTTTTCATCATCTTCCTCTACAGTCTTGGGGAACAAAAGAATCAGTGACATGGTAAAGGGTGGAAAATTCATCTGCTCCTTTAACAGCAGTTCCTGCATTTTCACCTATGAAACTACTAAAAAAAAGAAAACTGATAAAGATATGTTCATGAATGGCTCATCTCAACCCTGGGCCTCATATTTTTTGTTTAAATCTGTGTAACATTTTTTAGGGAACTAAGATTTTTCAGATATGCTAATGCCACTGGAGTAGACAGAGAACTAAAAGCTGTAGATGGAGAGCAAATGTCTCTTTTTCCACCCTCCTTCCTCCAAAGAAAGACATTGAAATAGCAGCAATGCAGCTGTGGGCTTGGTGTGGTGAAATACAGACCTGATGAAACCCGGTGGGTTTCATGGCCAGGGGATTTTTTGTTCCCTCTTCATCCACCTCTTTGATATGACTGCAAACTCATCCACTCATCCACTCATCTACTCATCCACTCTATAATGATACAGCTTATCTTTATCCAGGTATTGTGCAAAGACAAAAAAACCCTCCTTTCACAGGTAAGCATGCCCATGTACACCAGCCATGGTCTCTTGCTGGTCCCCAGAGACCTGCAGGCAAGCAGCAGTGGTGTCAGAGCCTGGATCACTACACACAGGGCTCCTCTTACCTGCTGCTCTGCCCTGCTCATGGGCGTTTATCTACATCTATATTTTTCACCCCATTAAATCACCCCATCTTAATCAAGACAACCATATCCTCCTACAAGGACAAGCTTGCAGGAGAGGAAAGTGTGATGAAAATATTGAGAGAAGGAACATCACAGGTCACCTCTTTATAATGAAAGAATTTTCTGAGAACAGTCCATCAAAAGGGCTAGACACCCAAGTGATAGATGAGTTTCCTAGAATTTCAGTGTTTCAACAAGCAAAAAGCACCTTAATATTGAATAGAAACTGTGACTGTCATGTAGAAATAAGTCTATGACAAGCTGTAGAGGAAGCAGTTGAAGGCATGAAAAGCCTAATGAGATTGTAAATAATATCATCTATTGCGTTATACCATGCTCACAAAATTTGTTTCCTCAGCTACTCAGTATAGACTGCTATCAGTTCACCCCTTATC
This sequence comes from Oenanthe melanoleuca, assembly GCF_029582105.1. Classification (NCBI taxonomy): domain Eukaryota; kingdom Metazoa; phylum Chordata; class Aves; order Passeriformes; family Muscicapidae; genus Oenanthe; species Oenanthe melanoleuca. The sequence goes on along the minus strand of NC_079335.1, from coordinate 104,290,502 downwards.
TGCTGCAGACTTTTGCAGTCTCTTGGTTCCCCCACAAATAAGACAATTTGGATACTGACATGTAGAAATAGGGGGTGTCTCATAGCAAATGCCAATGTAAGTGGCAAATATGGGTGAAATCCTGACTGCGTGAATGGCTCAGGATATGCCAGCATGTGTTGGAAAAGGCAAGTAGAGTTGCAGTTCTTTGAAATTGTGAAGACAAATAAATACATAACTCACTTGATGGAGTCATCAAGTGATGATGACTGAAGTCTGTGGAGCAGTTTTCCTGGTAGTTGGCTTGTTCAGGCTTTTCTATGTTCTTTATCCTGGAGACAGGCATTTCCTGGGAAGCTTGCAGGCATCATTCTGCAGAATAGAGGATATGGTAGATTTGTCTGTGCTTGGTGCCTTTCAGTTAAAACTATCTGACTTCCTAGAACATGCACTGACTGGACACATGTGATTAGGATCGATACAGAACTGCAAAGGGAAATTTATGGGCATCAGCATCAAGTGTCACCTAAAATCAATGCTTGCAGACCTGTGAGACACTCAACGTGCTCTCTTGCTTGGCTGTCTGCCTCACCCACATGCCCAAGCTTGCCGTTCAGAGTTGGACAAAAAGCCTGGCATCTACTGTGCAGCACCGCAACGGGGTGAGCCCCTGAGGAAGTTTGCTTTGGAGGCTGCTATGGGGGTCTTTAATAATATTCCAAATTTTTTTCCTGATTTCTGCCAACTGAACACCGTGTTCTGATGATGAATAGAGCAGTTAGAGCCAGGTCCACGTCTGCCACTTAAACCCTAATGCTTTGGTGCTGAAGCAAGATGCTTGCAGGAGTTGCTAGGTAACAGGAACCTCCTCACAGCTATGTGAGCCAGTGAGATAGTTCTGATGATGCCCTGATTCAGATTTGTATTTCATCTCTTTTAAGAGTTTTCTCTCCATTTCTACATGAACAGGTGTGCGGGGATGTTCTTCAGTGAGGCAGAACTTCTCTGGACCAGCATGTTTATGCAGCTTAATTTCACTCTTGTAAACACCATAACAAAGCAATATTGACCATGGCTTCTCAAAGTGTGATTTTATGGGAGAACTTATAGCTGTTCGGACCTCTTTTAATGTCTAGACACCAATTCAGTGGAAATACAGATATCTTCATTGGCTACTCCACAGCCTGCCTATGAACAAAATGATGGCTTACTTTCTGCTATTAGTAACATATACAGGAGTTTTGTGATTATGCTTTTCAAGAACACAAAAATCCAAATATTATGCACCAGATATGGACTAAAGCTGGGAGTTATGGTCCTTCCAATACTAACTACATGCCTAACTTTAATATTTATTACAAGAAGAGTCTAGTTATGGCAACATGTGACATTACAAGTGTGTGTAGTACATCACTAACAAGGCAGATGGGAAAAGCTTTTCCACCATGATGCTTTGAACATGTGGTTAGCATAGGGTTGATGAACAGGAAACCCCAGAATTGTGGGAGATGTAACAAGCCGAGACTTGGAGACTTCAGCCCTAAAACTGGGCTGAACAAAGATTGCAAATTGTGTGTGTGCTTCCTCATTCCTAAACCAAGAGGGAATGCACTCCTACAGTATGGTCAGTCTGAAGGCGTTTTAGTGGTTCTCTGCCCATATGGGAAGTCAGAGTATGAAGACTAATCGTGTGTGTGTGTTTGACACCCACTAGGGGTCTGCAGATGCATTTCTCATTTCTCCTGGTTTCTTCCCCCAGTCTATCAGTGAGAAACCTCTGTTTCTCCCTGACACACATCCTTTGCTTGGAGATCCTCTTGGGTTGGAAAGTGTTCTGTAATCTCTGAACAGGCCAGTGTGCCAGGAGCTTCAAACTGAAGCAATAACTGGTGCAAGCAAGGAGAAATCAAACCCTCTGTTTCCTGTCCTCTGCTTGTAACATTCAGGCATCCTCTGTGAGTCACTGCCTTCATCCCTGACACTCCTAACTCTATCTATTGGTTTTCTTTTCCCAGCCTGCCTGCCTGATTTGATCTTCTTTCTCTTTATTTCTATCTCTTGCTGTCATTCTCCCCATGTGTGCGAATCCCTAATCAGTGCAGAGCTCAGGTCATAGGTGTGTGCTGTGCTAGGCTGCTGCGACAATTAGCTAACATTTTGAGAGTGCTATGTCTCCACCGTGCTATTTTAAGATACGCAGTCTTGATCACATATACGTGTCTACCTGGCAGAAAAGGAACTGAGACAGAGCATACAGCTGACATTTCCTTGGCTCTGGATGACTGCCAGTGTTAAATGTACTGTTTTGCACAGGGAAGACCATTTTCTGCAGAGAGGTGTCTAGAAGGCACTCATTAGGACAGACAGAGTCCAGTGGGAAAGATGATATATCTCACAGTCAGCAAGTGCCTTGGTATCTTCACCTGTCCAGGGTGATCAGACAAGAACCCCCCTCCCTCACAGATGAACCACAGGAACCTATTCTTTGTGTCACTTCCACAGAAATCACTGGGAATATTTGCATAAATTTGCATTTTTCTCCCCTGCTTCATGGTATGATACCTCTCCCGAATACATTTACTGTCAAGGCAAAAGAGCAGAGCAGAGCAGACCTGCCAGTCCTCTAGTAACAACCCTGTTCTGTGCCTGCAATTTTTTTAACTAGTTGAAAGCATTAAGTAAATGGTAACGATTAAAATTGCTGATCCCATTGGAAGACACTTCTTTTCATGTATATTTTGCATACTGAGACATTCTACTAGATCTAATTTACGACCAAGAGTCTATATAGAATTAAGTGACTGAGAGTCCTCATTGTTCAAATTTTCATTTCGTTTTCTGCTTGATTCCCTGTGTATTCTGATGTTCAAACCAGAGATTAACACACACTTCACAAAGCTTCCTGGTATTTTACAGAAAGTACCCAAGGTTTTTGTACAGCTGTCCAGCAATGGCAGACCAGAGGGCCCCAGAGTTTAAAAAAATGATCAAATATATAACTTGAGGCAAGTCAGTTTGCATACCATTAAAACTTGGAACTAAAGAATGGATGATTTTCAGAAGTGAAGTAAATTAACACAAGTATAAGAAATGAATCAAAATGAGGATTGAAGTATATCTTTCTCTTAATTACCCAACATAATACTGTCATTAATAAATGGCATAAGTGCCAGGTAAAAAGAAGTCAATTACCTAGAAAACAGGTAATCATCCATTGAGTTGTCTAAAAAAAACAGCACTTTCCAGTAACACAGTGTAATATTTATGAGTTATGACTAGCAATGACACTTTCTCAAGGCAGATGATCAGACTATACATAAAATAAATCAGACAGCAGTACTTTAGGAAGGCATCATTAAAGTTCACCTTTAAAACCTCACAACTTTCCAACGCAATCATTTTGGGGAATGAAGGTTTTCAGTGCTTAGTTCCTTCATGAAGATGATTTCTTTTAGATGTTCATAATCATTCTAGCTTCATGTCTACATTTGAAGAACAGATTATATAAGCATACGGTTTCACATGATTAACAGAGCTATCTGCTGATGGAAAAGTATGGTGATACAGGATAAGGGACAGATTTAAGGGAGTACTTGTAACAACAAATGTTGCAGGCCAACAATAAATGCTTCACTGTGCAAATTGATGATTGCAACCTGAGACGGGGGAAAACATTTTTTGTTGAAGAACATTTTTAATGCTATTTTGTTTTGAATAATATGATTTTTCGAAATATGAGACATATTTTTAAATGTTCATTAAAATGCCACAGAAATTATAAGCAGTGTTTGAGTACTCTTTCTTAGGATTGAGGTTTTGAAATATTTCTCCCACGGTTTGTATTATGTTCTCATTTCATTGTTCAGAGACAGCTTGTAGAAACAGTTATAATTTATTATGCTCCAAAGAAAACAGCTTACCCAGATGAAGATATATTAAGATCAGCTGGGCTTTAACAGTTCAATTTGTGCTTGTATTGTAGCAGTTAGTTACATTTTTGGTATTTAGAAAAAATCGTGGTTGTCGTTGCTCATCAGGCATGATTTTCAGCATTTCTGTGGCCGCCATTCCCCTGTGCTGAGGACTGTAATATGAGGAGTCAGATCCCCTTGGGCATGGAGCAGTTCAGCCCTGTTCTGCTCACTTAAGACAAGGAGACTGGAAGCATGATAAAAGGTGCTTTCCCCACCCTGCATGGATACTTTACACTTCCAGAAAAGTGATTCTGTATGATTAAAACAAAAATAGGTGCCCTTTATCCCAGATCCAAAGGTTGTTCATAGCTATTTATTCAATAGCAGAGCTCTTCCAAACAAAGCTTTTCCAAAGAGGTAGCTGTCCCCCAACATACATCCCTCCAGGGAGCTGAAAAGCAGTGACAACCTGGAGATCGCCCTGAAGATGCCAGCAGCCACTGCACAGGGCTGAGGCTTGCACTCCCAAGCACCCTCCACAAAGACAGGGTGGGCATGCCACACTGCTGCCACTGCTCCTCCAGGCAAGCGCCACTTCTGAAGTTGGCTACAGCCTCTGAGGAAAATGATCATCGCTTGCATTTTATTTTTATACCCTGAACTCCCATCTTTACACTGCAGAGGAACAGCTGCCTCTAATCTCTCTTTTAAACAGTGAGCCTGGTATGGCAACCTCTTGGGCATCATGGTTGCTATCCTTAACTCGCCAATGAGACACAAATGCCAGCTATTATCCTTATGGCAACTATGTGTGGCAGTCTTTTTTGGCTGCCTGTCTAATATTCTCCGTAGCAGTTGGGTCACAGGAGTCAGAGAAAAACTCTGAAGTCACTTCTCTTGCTAAAGGCTGAGATTCACTGACCAGCAGCATGCAGAGAGTTGTTTGGGGCTGCTTTGACATTAAAGGTTTCATTTCCAGAGGTTATCACACGATGACACAAACTGCCAGGAAAATTTAAGCATAGATGATGAATGCATAATAAGGGAACCTGTGGACTAGCTGAGCAGCTACTCCTCCAGAAAGGCTGCCTTGTAGTAAGTCATTTCAATGAGATCAGCAAGACACTCTAGACTTGGAAGTGCCGTGGACATAAAAAATGTGAATGGGGGCTTTCTCAGCAGAATAGGCAAAATCAGCTTTCCCACTATGGATGAGACTTGGCAAAGACTGCAGAGGTGAGGCTGTGAGAAGCTGTTCTGCTCTGCAGATCTGGTCCTGCAAAGAAAACAGTTGCCATACACGTCACCCTCTTGGTATAATCTTCCTTTTAGAAAATGTGGAGAGACTTACAGCTGGTCTGAGAGCCAGTGAGGGTTGCTGAATAAGGGTTATTTCTGAAAAGTATTCTATCAAGGCTGTTGGCCTGGAGATTGAGAAGAAGGAAAAGGAGATAAGCAGGAAAGAAAACCTGGAGATGGGAAAAGTAATTTTAGAAAAGTTTTGTGAAAAACAGAGGTGTAGATAGTTTTACACCAATGAACGTTATGTTGATTTACTGTAACCAGGGAGTAAAGTGTGAATTTTGTAGAGTGTATAAAAGACAGCTAGCTGTTGTAATAAACGGGATATTAGCCTTCTGAAAAGTAGTGTGTCTGTGTATTGCACCCGCCTCAACAGTAACAGGAAAATAAAGAGGGGACCTGCATTTCAAATTATTGTTAAAATGCAAAAACAGGTCTATCATATGGAAATTCTTCCTCTATCTATTGGGGGAAAACTAAACACAGGTGAAAGAAAAATTATTTCTATCTTCCCTGAGATTGGTAGGTAAGTATTAAAAGGTATTCCCTCCTTTTTTAGCCTGATTTTTGCTAAAATGGAGGAATTTCAAAATCTTGTCCACCACATACTTCTGTGTGGGTCAATGGAGGCAACAGCGAGTAAACTCAAACTCCTTTGATTGAATCAATGCCTGGAAAAGCAATGGGGAAATGTATAGAGCAAGTGACGTACAAAAAACTGGGAAGAGGTAATTTTCTCTTTTTGTCACAAAGAGTTTTATAAAGGGGTCTGAAGTTGGTGCTTGTAGCCAGATAAGATTTAATACATATTCTTTCTAATGGTGATGGATTACATTAGTCAGAAGAGATCCTTTTCCATATATACAATACAGAAGTCCTGGAAGAAATATTTTGGCTAAAATGACTGGAGTAGTATTAAAGCTGCAAGCTGGCAGCATGTCTTCAGAGCTAGTTGTTTGTGGACTTAATATTCCTCTTCCAGGAAAGCCTGTGTGCTGAGCAAAGACCAGGCATTCTTTGTGTTCCTGGCTATGGACTGTGTTCGCTCAGACATGGAGGGATCACTCTCATGAGTTCCCTTGCCCACCCCACAGAAAATACAGTATGTTAAAATGTGAGATATCTAAGTGATAGCAAACATCAAGAAGAAAGATTCATGCTTGAAAAATTAATTCTTCTCTTGACTTATATTCACCAGCCTTCTAGTCTGAGTCTACAGCCAGTCTACTGCTGGTGTTCAGCAGTTCATTTGAAGATGGTTCTTTTATATAAACAACTATGTGCACAGATGCATGCAAGGAGACATCTACAAACATTTGCAATTCACTGTAGAGACAGAGGATATAGTTCAAATGGCACAAGGGATGTTGAAATTATTTTGCAGGGAAAAGTGCCTTACTTCAGCCTCATACAATTCCTACATATTTCACATGGCCTAAGTTGTTATTTAGTAACTCACAATATGAACCCTTTTAAGAAGTTGTAAAGAAGCTATTTATCTCCTTTGTTGGACTAGGTAACAGAAATTATAGTAGCTTCCATCCCATGCATAAGCAAGGCAGCAGTCCATTCCTGGTAGCATGACCTTGAGATGCCTAGTTTTCCTCAAGGCCGTGCTCCAGTGATTCATCCACTGTGTCCAGTCCATCCTACCCCCTTTCTCTCCCAGAGTCATTAGCCATTCTGCTCTATTGCAGGCACAAAGGAACTTTCCACCCACCTACACTAAACAAAAAAAAAAAAACCAACAGAGCCTTTGGGTCATGTATTTTCTGTGCTCAATATACTGATTTGTATAAACATGTATTAGTTTTATCTCCTCTGTCAGCAGATTGCACTGCTGAAACTTTTTAATATTTATAATGCTTGTACTGGGAGTACTTCTGCTCACCTGTGGTATCCCAAACACATTTCCAGGATGGGAAAGGATACAGAGGAGAGCAACTACGGAATAAATGTCACAGGCCCCTTCCACTAAGTGAAGCTTGAATTAAAAGAGAAAATACCCAATCTGCTGAAATGGAGACAGGAAAAGAAGTGAAGTTTTCCCTCCATCACCCTGTGCTGAGTTCTGTAAGGGAGAAGATCTCAGTGTCTGCTGGCAGAGTTCTGGGGCTTCTGTCTCATCTTGACCTTCCCTTTATTACCGTATGCAAATTATTTTTCTTTAGACATAAACAGTGAGGGAAGGTGGGAAGGGTATATGAAGAGGAAAAAAAGAAGAGAAGCAAAAATTTTGAGTTTTATTATTCTTGCTCCCAGGCTTTGTCTATTATTCTTGATTCACCTTGGGATTAAGTCTCTTTAGAGATATGAAGAATATCTTCCTCAGACATAATTTAATAAATTTCCCTTTTCTGTTATATCAGTAAATCCCCTTACATACCTTCCTCTGAAAAACAGATCACTCTTAAATACATCATCTGGGCTAATACTTCATTTTCAACTGCACTGGTCATGCTTGGGTACTCTTGGTTCCTATTCTTCACAAATTTGTAGTTGTACAGCACTCTTAAAATATAAATGTGAAAGCCTTTTACATCAGCATTGCAGTCCTGATCTCTTAGGACAGTCAAAACCTCAGTTTTATTTGCCCGCTTCTCTCTTTTTTCCTCAACTTGTTTACAAGTTACCATTCTTTTTCTACAATATACTTGCATAGCAAGGATTATTCTGAAAGACTTCTTCATCAAGCGTAGCCTTTCAATGTAAGCATGTCCAGTTAGAGCTGTGGTGTCCCTCTGATTGATTGCCCATCTCTGAAAGCTTGTAGCTACTTCACTCAGCTTCAACAAAGTTGAAAGGAGGCCCTTCAAAACCCTGTTCTTCTGCTGGCTTGCAAAGTAGCCCTGAGCTATTATTTCTCTAAGACATAAAAGCTTTTATTTTGACTCATTATTATAGTCATTCAAGAAAGAAAAGAAACCAGAGGGCATCTATCTCTGTCAGCAAATAAACATCTCTGTGATTAGTAAGCAACTCGTTCATTAATTTCCATTTTGAAACAATGTTTTCATTACCCAATTTTGCTTCTGCCAGCTACAACTAAGTTGAGAAAGATTGAGCTGTTCATGTGCAACTTAAGATGGATGCCCAAGACATTTCTTTCTTAAATAATTGTTTTATATTGCTGACTGATTTTCTACTGAACAAGCACAGCTATTCGAAGCTGTGATATTCACACTTTGTCTTCTGTTCAGTTTCAGGAAATTTGTCTCATGAGGATTAGACATTCTGCCATCTGCAATACAGACATTTCTATCAGCAGATATGGTCAGGAAAGCCTACTGTTTGTGAGTAATTTCTTTTAAAAATAAGTACTGTCTCTTAAAAGCTAAATGGGAGAGTGACATGTAGCTCTAAAACTAATCTTCTAGTTAGTAGCAGAAAATAACCCACATCAGTGACTATCTGTAAGGTGAATAGCATGGGCATGAAGAGGGATGCTATTCCACCCCCAGCCCAAATGCAACTTTTGAACTTCTGTTCCACAGCAGTTCTCAGACCATTGTCTGGGACCATTGGCTGCCGATTCTCAAATGCCCCCTTGAGGGTCTCCAGGAAAAGGTTCCAGCTCCATTCACCTGTGGTGGGGTGTGAACCTCCCCTTTGTTCACATGGCAGAGAAAACTTGCAATTGCAAGGGGCCAGGGAAGGGCACAGACCCTCAATCTACTAAAATGGGAAGGGCAAACCTATGGGTCAGATTAAGGGTCAGGATTAGATGGTTTCCTTATCCCACAGGAACAACCTGGGCAGGCATTGAGGCTTTCACATGTGCCCCTGAATGAGGCACAGACCTTCTATGACTAACTGCTAACCAAGGGAGTATACCATAGATTATAATCAGTAAAGTAATATATGAGAGCTCTTCTTGTTTTCTCTTAGCACTAGGTTTTTTTGTGCCACCAAGAGACAAATAAACTACATAAATTCTCTAATATACTTGCTCTAATGGCAGGGCTTTTTTCACTCCTAGCTGCACCCTTGCTTTAACTTCAGACAGGGTTGCTACCTTTGTAAATACTGCCTGGGCAGTAATGCATTAGGCACAAATAGTAACTGCCAATTATCATCCTTTCCTACAAACCCACTAAGGGAGGAGAATTTTGTTCCTTCTGTCAGAGACAGGCCACAAAAAGATCACTGTTCCAGTGCTGGCACAACTGACAGGGCAAGAGCCCTGTGGCCAGGAGGCTGGGGGTGTAACTAGGACAGAAACGTCTTATAAAGGCAATAAAAAGCTCAACTACTTATAGTTTGTGAAAACGGTAAGCAAATAGTCCATCACTTAACCTCCTACTTCTACTGTTTTATTGAGTCATTAAGTCTTAGTGTGATAGAAGAATGAAAGCCTTTATTTGCAGAAATGCCCAGTATCTGGCTGGTCTGAGTGAAATAACCAGATAGGTCTTTTAAGGCTCTTGCTTGATTTTAAGGCAGGGCCAAATTTTTCTCTAAAAATTATGCCTTTTTAATGGGCACCACTTAACATCTGGCTTACTTATGTACTTACAGCATTGTCCTGCAGTGATATGAAATCAACAGGAACTTACCAGGAGAATGTAATCTGGAGGGCACATGCATGACACAGTATGGAAGAGAGTTGGGAGAAATTTGTGGGAAATTAGCAGAAGAAAACAATGATTTTCAAAAATAATTTCTTTACAAATAAATGATCTAATCAAAGAAAGTGGCAAGAAATACTGGCCACTTGAACCCAGCAATTATTCTGGGAGATGAGAGAAACACTCTGCATTGCCTGAACCTGTTCTTCATCCCTCCAAAAAATAGAGCTCTGGGGCAGCTCTTTCATAAATATTTCACTGTACAGTTTGCTATGCAGCCTGCAGGTTGAGGCCGGTTGTGTGACCATTCCTGTCCCTAATGTCCTGATTCACTACAGCCCATGTAAATCAGAAAGAAATATTCTCAAGGGAAAAATGAGGTCTTGAAAAAGGCTCTGAATACAGCAGATAAATCAGCAGTAGTGTTAGCACTGCATAAAGGGCAGGGTGAATAATAATAGCAACAAAGAACTCCCAGCATACTTAAAACATGGCAGGGGTTAGGCTTTGTCACTAAGACAGCTGTTCAGGAGAGATTTGAATATTTTGAAGGAAAGTTCAGTAGGGCAATCATGCAGGGAGCTACTAAATGGCTCTGTTTCAGCTGCAGCCCTGGGTGTTGGGCTCTGGCTGAGGAGCCAGAGCATGGCTTCTTCAGCACGTCACTCATCTCGAAGCATACACATCCTATAGTCCATCATCCTGTTGTATGTGGTTTAATCCATACTGGTGGGCTGTGAAAACTGAAGCCGCCTTCTCCTTTGCGTTTTGTAAAAAGGTGTGTCCAGCAACCTGCACTCTGGCCAGCTCTTGCTCCCCTCTCTGGCAGCCACCTTGGCCATTTTCAGCTCAGTGAGTGACTACTTTTCCTACAAAAATTCAAGTCTGGTGCTGGAAGCTCCCACCATGCAACCTCACCCTCCACACTTGTGTTGCAGCATGTTGCCAGAACCTCGTTTGCAGACCCAGCCATGTACTTACTGCCACTGTATTCCCACCAAATTCTCCCTGTATCCCTTCAGGGAAGCCAGAGGGGAATATATTACCACAGCCATCTTCACTGTACACTGGCTCTTTGGAGTCTGGACAGACTGCAATATTCTCACACATCCTTGAATTAGTTTTTAATTTCTTCAACAGTTGATTTTTGGTCTGTATCCTGACTCACTGAGTGCTGTACATCTCTTAAGTCCTGCATGCTAATAATCATCTCCTCTGGATTTTATAGCTAGTAGCAGTAAAAAATCAAATCCCAATATTGCCTATTATACTGGGGCTACAGTCAGATATTAAAAGCCAAAAAACCTCTTCAAGATGACATCTGTTGTAGCCAAAGTTCATATATTCCTTCATGAAAATTCAACTACATAAAAAAAGACTTTGCAATAGATGGAGGATGATTCACACTTAAATATACAGCTGAAAGCCACTCAAAATTCTCTCTTTTCTCTACTTCCTGCTGTTTTGTGAGTCCACTGAAAGAAGAACTATGATCAGTGATAATAAATCTCCATTTTCACACCTTGCCCTTCAGCATTTCATCAGAGATAACAGTAAAATCCGGTGCTCTCCTGACATCACACAAATAACATTCCATGGTTCTCTTCTCTCTCCAGCCTGTTTTATCTTTCACTTCTCAGCAAATCTTCGCACAAAACTAATGTTTAGATGCAAAAAAGAAGGATATGCAGGATATGCATGAACACAGAAAGTAGCAACACTGCTGCTGAGTCGCTCTTTTTGGAAAAATTTGCCCTATTACAGTGGTTAGTGAACAGCTGCTTCCTAGCTGAGATTTATCAGCTAAAGACAAGGTGATAGAAAATATAGTAAAGGCCATAGAGAGCTGTGAAAAGTGGAGGGCTTCTTCCTGTCCATACACTGAAAGTGCATAAGCCTAGGCATATACATCCCAGAAAAGGAAGCCTGGGTGTAGTAGCAGACCTGGTCCCTGCAGCTCCCACTGGGAACTAGCTCCCTGCAGTGAAGGGGTAATGCTAGTGAGTGCCAACTAGTAGAAGAAAGTTAAGCAGAAGGCCTGAGGCAAGTGCCCAGATTGATGTCTAGCACAGTCTCCTGTATCACTGAGCCACAGAAGTAGGTTAGAAACTTGTGAGAGAGACTGTAGCATTTCTATCCAAAGTAGCAAGTCCTTCCTTGTTCCCTAACATACAGCTGCTGTCTACCTGTTTCTCTTGGTCACTTCAGTCCCGTGGTTGCTTTGGCTAACATCCAAAGCCAATCTTTGTTTTCTGCTCCACCTATGCAATGCCTCAGGCTGAAGTGGAAGCTGAAAAGATATCTGGAGATATCAGAAGAGGGTTGGGTGCTGCTGAAGTAATCACTAGCTTCTCTTTTGAATGTCTGCAGCAGCAGAGTGAGGTGGGACCATCCTTACATGGACTTATGTGTTCATAAGGTGTTTCTTGGAATTTGCTGTAATTCAGAGTGAAGTAATTGCAGTTTTGTGGGGGAAGATTAGCCCCTACGACACCAATACACCTCCAAAGCAGCCCTGACTGGATTGGGTATGAGTTGGTGGCAGATGACAGCAGGTCATATAGGTCATATGGCAGGTCTCAGTAGGATTGAGATGGGGAGTTATCACATTCATGTAGTATCCTGTAGAAACCATGGAAAAGAAGAATTGGGTCAGGGACCCCACAGACAGGAGAGCCAATGGAGAGAAGAAGGAAGACACAAAAGACATTGTCCAGAATAATCTAGGACTAAGGTCTGTTTTGTGCAACACAAACATCTTGCTTACATTGCCAGTTGAAATGGGACTTATTGTCTGCTGGAAGAAAAGAGGCACTACCAAATACACAGGGTTTTTTCTAATTGTTATGCAATTCAGCTTTCATGTGTCCATGTGCCAGCAGGGTATGATCCTCAGGGAGGATGCGTGATGGGGATCCTGCAAGGCTCCAGCCCAGGAATATGGTGGTGAGGGAAGCCACACCAAATATAGCACACCAAGCATGGGAAAGAGGATACCAGCCAGGAACCATGAAAACTACTTTGAAGTTAAGTCTACGGGTTTTTGTGCCTTTCTTTCATGTCACAGAATCTTCTGTCTTCTGAGGGTTTTATGATTGCTCTGGTAATTGAATGACTCTCAGTGGAAATAAAAACATTACTTACAAAAATTCTTTCCAAAAAAAAGTGACAATTAGCTGCTAGATTTTTTTTCTACATCATATACTGCAATCACAACTACCAGAGCACTGATTAAAACCAGAAGTCACCCCTGCAGATACATGGGGGAAATCACTTCAGGTCTCTTGTAAATTGCAACTTTGCAAGCTGACAACCCACCAAAGCACCCCAGCTCAGATCTGGCCAATAAAAGCAGAGAAACAGCTTTTTCATGTGTTTCCCTACTAAAGTTTGGTGCTAATGGAACAGAACAACCCAATAACCTTTTAAAAGATTGGACTAACTAAATTCTTTGGGTTGCAGAGGGCCAAGCTGCATTAATTTGGTTATTGGATAATTAGTAATAAGCGAAAGGAGTGACATAGAAGGGAGAGAGGCAGTAGTTTAAGGTGTTTTCATGTAGCAGTTGGTATAAAAAGACAGAGGAGCTGAAAGGTGGGAGGTCTAGCTTGTTGACAGGGGACAGGCACCCACTTAAATGTCTCTCCTGTGCATGACCAGTCTCTGAGACCTGTGCAGCTCCAGTACTATCATCCTGGGACGAGAGGGATACGTGGGGATGAATAATTCAGCAGCAAATCAGCTCTCCAACTGCACTGCATTTTTTTTCCTGGGCTGCTATTTTAAATTTAGATACTCCCACGTGTGTGTTTGGTGGATTAGAGGCATATGAGAAATAGAAGGTGGCTGACACAGGCAGGTAACAGAGCCTGGGGGGTGGCAGGGGTTGAACCAGCACTGGCCTATAGCAGGTCCAATTCAATAGTCAGAGCTGGATTTCAGGGTATCTGGGTTCATTTTTGAGGTCTGCTACTTATCTCCCTTCCACAAACCTTGTAAATCCTCTTATAGTTCAGGATTTGCTAGTGGAGAATTGTTACACTGTTTCCTTTGGTCTGCCTCACTTTCCTCTGGGGGAGACACCATCACTGCCTGCTTGTAGCTACAGAAGATCCCTCAGGTAACAGCCTCTCCTGCCCTAAGGTCATCCTCCTATTGTATTTTTTAATCACAAACATCAAAAGGAGAGAGTCATCAAAACAGTTTAAGAAGAAGTAAAAAGGTTTTACTTGCAGCAGCTCAATGAGGAGATGAGGGGACTGTAGGATACAATGGGGTGGGAAAAGCTGCCTATTTGGTAAAAAAATCTATTGTTACATGCTCATCTTCAAGAGAATCCATATTTCTGGAAGAGATTGGATGGTATTTTGATTTGTTCACTAGTTCCTACAGATAACAAAAACAAAGATCAATCCATAAAGAAAATCCTGTCATGTCAAATAATTTTTCCTTTTCTCCTTCTGTGCATACCATGTCCAGTTGATTACTAGTAATAACTGCTTTTACAAAGTCTAGAGTGCTTTGGCAAATCCCTGGCTGGTAAAGGCAGTCATGTCTTCCTGTGGACTCAAGAAAATTGATGCTTAGAGTAGTTCACACCTTGCTAGGTTATACAGAGTCTCAACTCTTCAGCTATAAATCACTGGATATGGGGAACTCCTTAAAAATGAGACAGGAGGGAAGTATTTGAAAACCAAAAATTAATTAACTATTGTGAGATCATTCCACAGGTTGCTGCCAGGACTGTGGAAAATGCCTTGGCCTTCAAGGAGTTATGCACTGTGTTACCTCTTCTCAGTATCGAAATAAAGGTCTAACTTATAAAAAGTCCTTTACTTCTTACTTGATTCTTGAACTTTAATATCAAAAAAACCCTGAACTATTGCTTAATTACTCACTTCTTTTGTCAGCAAAATCAGATGCTGCACCCAGATTTGTGGGGGGGAAACAGCAAAACAGAAAACATAGCAATGTAGTAGTGATGAAGAAGCCAACATCCTCCACAACAGAAATTTCATGACTAATAGTTCACAAAGCCTGGTGGTCTGTTTTAACTATGTTTTATCCAGGTGGTCTGTTTTATCCAGGAGACTGGGACAAAAAGCATTCTCAGTTACACTCTGTTCAGAAAGTAGGTAATTAGCCAAACAGCTAAATGTCTAATACGCTCTATTTATCACACACCTTTGGCCTCCTGACTTCTGGCAAAACAAGCACCAACAAGTACACACCACATGGTGTCTTCTCATACCAATATTTTACAAAGAGTATTTACAATTTTAAAATACAAACCAGCATGCCAGACAAAGGTTTCTCTTTCTTTCCTAAAACATGAATTTTGTCTCCAAAAACTACACTTGCCTGCAGCCTCCAAACAGCTAGTCCACGAGCATTGAAACACAATCTGGCTCGAGATTTGGAACCCTCAGAGGCATTAAGGCATGAATGAATTATTTTATATCATTAGAAAGCCAAGACTGTCTACTTTCCCAGGGAATATAAAGCATTTTCTTTGCATCTGGTATTTCACAAGACACTGAGCCATAGCACTGCCCCAGTGTATTTTGCATATGCACTACAGACCATTTTAGAGTTTCTAAATTATTATCAACAACGTAATTATTTTCTTTTCAATGATGCACATCTAAAGACAGATTTTATAGGCATCTTTTTACCTACCTAATTCTCCATCCCTTCTTCCAGATTTTGGAAAGTTGTTGGCATGTAAATTTTGCTTTCCAGTTGTTCTTCAGTTTTGTTGAAACTCAGACCAATAGAGAGACAGCCATCATCCAGATCCAACCTGTGAACAAGCAGCAGTACAGTCACTTGGTAGACTTCTACCAGCACGGCATGCTGTCAGGCACATCGTGTCCTGCAGTGCAGAAACTGCAGCTGAATGATCATCCACAGTGTCCTGTGGGAAGTGCCCTGTGTTGGATTAACACCACAGCCTCAAGCAGGCAAGTATAGGTTTGAGTTTAAACTCTTGGTTTAAGACAGAAGTAAGAAGTACTTCAATGGAAGCCTGAAAGGAGTTAGAAGTATTCTTCAATTCTTCTGTCACTCTTTACACAAACAATTGGGCTAGTTTTAATTCAGATACAGCAAAACACTCTAATAAAGAACAGCACTAGATATCCTGGACAAGCCTTAGAAAATCTTAGTATTGTGTTCATGCAAAAGCAGTGCCAATATGGGCTGGTGATCCTAGTTGTCAAGCTACCTTTTAATCTTAACTCCTCTAGTGGGCATTTGCATGTTAAAGAGTAGAAAACAATATTTAAATTGCTATAAGGTTAACAGTGTAAGTATTTGGTTTGCAAAACATATGTAAAAGCTGCTTAGACTTGGAAATGTTAACAAGAAAAAAATACATCCAAAAAACCTTTAGAAGTAAGAATCAAAAGTAGCAATCTGACTGTATGAGTAATAGATAGAGTACCTGAATGGTCTTTTGGTATTTTTTCACTTCATGCAAAGTCTTTTTCACAAGTTCAAGCTGAACAATACAAAACAAAACAATCAAAAAACCAAAAAACAAAAAACAAAAAAAACCCAAACAAAACAAAACAAAACAAAACAAAACAAAACAAAACAAAAACAAAAACAAAAACAAAAACAAAACAAAAAAACAACAAAAAAAAAACACCAAACAAACAAACAAACAAACAAACAAACAAACAAAAAAACCCCAAAAGTGGAGTAACTACTGAAACAACCCTGTACTTCTCATACAGGACACAATGACAGAAAACACAAACAGGTAACCACAGCATCCCTCTGGGTCTGCGTAACTAGAAGTAAAAATTTCTTTGCACTCCAGAATAAAACTTGGCATGGTTGAGTTTATTTATGGCAATGGAATCTTTAATGAGACATATTCTCCAAAGACACACTCTCAACTGTTAAAAGAAAAGTCACACTCATTTAAAAAATCTTATATTGTTGAAATAGAACTATTTAACACTTAAAATATATTTTCTAATTTTAGCTATATCATACAAATTTCAAACATCTTCTATTAAGAAGCAATATACTCTCAATTTTCTTATTCAGGTTTTGCGACATCATCTCCTGTAATTTCAACTACAAGAAGAAAATGACTGACAGGTTTCATGACATCAAATCCTGAAAATGAGGATTGAAATGTTAATTGGTATTTAAGAATTGCAGTACAGAGCATTCAAAAGTCCTATTCATTATCTAATCATTTAGAAGCAAGAGGATTTCTATCTAGTACCAATGTATTTGAATAGCACATACATCAAAGCTATCAACCAAGACCAGTCTATATAATGGATGTAACATCTGCATTATTTACATGGCATTAAATATATCTGTTGCCAGTCACATAATTAATAAAAATTATTAAAAAAGAAAAAGAAAAAAGAAAAAAGAAAAAAGTTAAATAATAGTAGATGGTCATTAGGAAAGATTGCATCCACAATGCTATACCAATCCTGTTTCGCTCCCTTTCCAAAGGAATTTAAATTTAAAATTCCTTTAACTGGACTTCAAGATACAAATAGTGTTAATGAAGAATATAAGGTATCTGCACCTCCATGAGAGAGCAGGGGACCATAATAACATCATAACTCTCCCAAGTGTAACACATGCAATATCCTAAAGCAGCAACACTCTCTGCTGGACTGTGAGCAAGCAGTCCCCATGTACATCTTACCTGACATAGTGGTTTGCTGGGTCCAGTACCTAGTTACTCTTGTGCTGGTTCTCATTGGGCTCTTTCAGTTCACTAGCCTTCACCATTCCCAGATTAGCAGTCAGGTTGGGACAAAACATTGCACTCAATGTTTCATGAAATTTCTCATGCTCACTTCTCATGCACTGTTGGCTTTTCTGCCTGTCCATGCATCATGAGAAGCAGCAGATTGGTAAAGGAACATAAAATATTAATTTTAAAGTGCCAAGATGTCCTGCAGCTTTCAGATTTTCACAACAGTCCATGATGGCCAGAGGGCACGAGTGAGTGAGGTTGACAAAAGCTACCCTTGGGAGAGGCCAGCTCCCTTTTTGGTCTCTTTCTGTAGTCAATGGAAAGAGCGGGGTCTGACTTAGGTACACTGTGTTGCCACTGGATGAAATTTTTCCCTTTGTGTAAAGCCTTCTTCAGCTAAAACAGTCTGGTGAAAACTGTCACCAGCCTCATGCCCAGAGTGGGCTCCACAGGGCCCAAGTGGGATTCCCACACATGACTCCTCACTGGCCTGCAACAGAGTCACAAACAATTTGGCTACCTCAGGTATAAAAAGAGCACATTGTCCTAGCACAAGAAAACAGTTTATACCCTGAAGCACTACCTATTTTATCACCCTGACTGCAAGGAGATACCATGGCTCAATTGTAAAAAAAATGGAAATAAGGAACAGTGTTGAGTCACCATCCATAAACATCGTTCCCAGGCTTAGCACATTCTTGAGTAAACAAGTGATTTTCTTTCATAAATAAAGTATGAATCAAGGTATATCCTGTGCTGAAATTGCATGTCCTTTGCTTGAATTTTCTTTTTGGAACAGGAAGGCATGGAATGTCCCCTCCTTGTCTCTAGCTAGTCATTTCAATGGGAGTAAGAAACGCTGAGAGAGCTTATCCGGTACATCTGGTATGCCTGCAAGCCATGTTGGCAGTTTTGCTGAAAAATGTGCAGAAGAACCTTTCCCCTGTTGGAATGTAAATCTTCATTTATCTTCAAATCTGCATAACGAGTTTTGAAGGGGTAGCAGAAAGTGATTTACAGAAATGCCGACTTCGCGTTACATATTTATGAGACATTCAGGGTTCCCACTGTAGTGCAGGATGGATAGCATGGTGTATCTGCCTTACTTTGTGATTCTGAGCTAAATCCTAGCAAACAAGGCTCCCATTTAAATGTTACATCCCACAGTAATTTACCATTTTTCCAGGAAAATACGGACTTGGGTGATCAGTTATAGTTTTTTCAGAGGCCACCTGCATTACCAAACCTAGGCCAGGCCCTGGCTTTCTACAGATTGTGCTGTTAACAGGCTAAACTAAAACTTGCTAGTTATTGCAGGGAGAAAGCTGTTTTCACTCCTCTAGAAGGTTGTTAGAGGACCTCCGTGATCCAATAATGAGAACTTGCTCTTACTATCCAGTCTAAATGTGATACTTGTGGTTTTTATTCTTTTCCTTAAATAGGAAAAAGGGTATCTTCTCTGTTGCTGGTACTAGGCCAACCAATATATTCTCGGAAAGAATTCAGTATCTTAATATAGCCTTTATATTTTAGACTAAGCAGCACTTCATGCCATCTCTTATTTGACATGCTTTATGGTACCTCTGCACTTGTTGCAGATTAATTAATCTTTTTCAGAGAAATGTGGCAGCAGTTATGTTGCAGATGTGCATTCACCCATGCCTTCTACAATGAAGCTTTCACTTTCTGCTGGAAATACCTTGTCTGAGATCCCAGTTTGGCTATGGCCATAAACACCTTCTTCATAAGTTCATCCCATGGTGGATTCACAGTCACTCTGTGATTATCTCTGACACCCAGAGTTCTCTCCACTTGAGTCATCTCTTGTCCCCCTTAGAAAAATTCCTCCTCATTAAGCCTGAAGTGCACACCCTGAAATTCTGTTCTAATCAAACATCTCTTCCACTTATCTGTCAGAGTCAGAAAGGTTTCAATAAATGATAAGTCTTACATGTTAGCTATGCCCCTTCATCTTCAGATTTCAAAAGCTCTCTGACTTCATATGCTAATGTACTTAATGAAAATATTAACAGCACTGGTCTTAAAATTGACCCTTGAGGAACACATTGTAACTTGTTTCTTGACTCTCTTTTCTTTCTCTTCCTTTGCCCTTTCCCATTGGTCAGTTCTTCCACACCTTTCATGTCATCTGTTAACTCCCACCTTCTTTTGCTTCGTTAGTATTTTCCCACATAGGAGTGTATCAACTACTTTGCTAAGGTACAAATGAGATTTACCACATTTTTTATTTTGGAAAATCCATTATCTCATTTAAGGGAAGCTGTCAGGTTATTCTGGCGCCAGATCCCCTTTGTAAACCCAGGCCCCTTTCATCTTGTTTTATGCTTAACTAAAGAGTAATTTAATCATTCTTCCTCCTTTGGTAATTTTACCATGTGTAGAAATACAGCAGAAAGTTGAGGTAGATCACATCCACTTCCATCTGAGGTAGGTTGATAAGCATAGAGATAGAAAACAAGAGTATACATATGTGTATGTACATATGAGTGTTAGGTGTTAAGTATACACATGAGCAACATATACACATACATGTAAATATTTGTACAAAACTCCCAAAGTGCACTGAGCTTTTTAAGGAAATACTCTGATTTTCACTTGTCCATACAATAAGGATTAATTAATACTAGTCAATTTTAAGACTTGAGGAAATTTACCTCCTTTTCCACTTCTTCTTCTGAGGCCAGCTGACAGCCACCAAGACAAGCCCAATATACGATGGTTTTACCCGGCACTCAAGCTGTTTCCTGCTGATATAATTACAAAATTTAAGTACAATCTAGTGTTGGATAATTGCAATGATGAAGTTTGTCCATTAATGCAAAAAGCTGTTTTAACAGAAAACATCCATTCACGGAGTATTTTAAATATGAGGGCCTGGTTCTTAAAGAAGGAAAGGTCAACACACGACGAGTTTTTAATTAACAAGTGCCTGTCTTGTCTTCCCTTCTTGTATGACATGGTAGCATATATTTTTGTAATACAAAAATTCATTGTGAGAGGAGGTGGCTATCGACATGGATGATCCTCTCCCCCACATGTGGGGGAGGATATGTACCACAGCAGTAAGGCAGCCTTCAATAAGAGCTTAGAGCAGCTGGAATCACCCGCCTGTTGGCATACAACTGACTTAAAATCTGAAATAACACACTTCAAGAAAGACAGAAGAATGAAAAGCCAGGTTTCCAAAACTTGCATTTCTAGCTGTAATAAGGAGAAATAATAGTCCCAGATACCCCTGAGTAGATAGTTTAATAACAATATGGTGTCACTGTGATCAGAGCCCATCAGCTCATAAGGATTGAGCTCTTACTCCCTGTAAATGACTGTAAATTCAAAGTTTTAAACAGTCTTGCAAAAATAATATTTAGACATTAAAGGCAAGAAAGGTGTAGCTTTGAATGTTGCAAAGGAGTAGTTTTGTTTGCCACTGCATATAACTAGTTCCAATCAACAGCAAAATTGTGCTAGTGCATTAGGAGATGGCCAAGATGAAAATACAGTACCAATTAACTTTGAAAACGGAGTTGTTGATGAAAAGCAAAAAAGTAAAAGTGCATTAATTCTGATAACTTGTCCCAGTCCACATGCACACACCTACTCACACACTTTTTGTCGAATCAGTAAGAAGCTGCTGACTGTCACTGGTCTAATGCCTTCGTGTGGAAAAATAAAGGATGTGCATTTTGGGATAAATGCACCCTTCTGTAAATAACACAATGTAAGTGCTTCATAAAACCCCCTAAAAATAAGGCTCACCTAGGTCTTAAAAATTACTCAGCTCCATGTCCCAGTTTCAGGCTTGGGGTACCAACATCAGCCTGCTAAAACTATGCTGGTAAATATGACTCCACCGAGTCTGGATCTTGCATGTTCTCAAAATTCTTCCATAAAATTCAGTTTTCTAATGAGTGGGACAGGGATAGGCACAAATATTTTCCAACCAAACAGGGCCATCCTGGTCACCAGGCACTGGATGGGGCAGGCAGGTTTCTGACTTCCTGTATAGCTGATCTCTTCTTCCACTGATGCATTGCATGAGCTCTTTTTCATTTTGATATACCAAGAAATGACAAATCTTGTGCTGGTTTGGATGACAAGAACCTCCTCTGTCATCAAGGCCAGTTCCCACCTAAAGTGGGCATCAAAGAGTAATACCTGTTATGATTTAGCAAAACTCACAATTTAATGGCTAAGCTCCACCCCTAGTAACGTTACCAGTCTTGCCCAAATCCGTTCCTTTCTATCCCAGAAGTATAACTGTGCTTCTTCTACCTCTTTCAAGCATTTATTCTTCCACGACCACAATACTTGAGTGCTTTTAAAATGAAATCCACTGCAAAAGTTAAGCTTCTACTGATCTTTTTGGTCTTACTCAGAATTCTTTCCTTTGAGATCTGGGCTCAGATAGATAGAGTTTGCAAGGATTTTACTTAATTTTAGTCTACTAATTTCTTGCTTTTTTTTATTCTCAAGTGATATTCTTCACACCCCTGCAATCCAATCACCTGCATTTTTTATCTGAACTTGTGTTTTGAAGCAAAACCACTAAATATGCATGTATGTAAACAACAGCAAAATGAAACTGAGTAGCAAAAGCCACATTCAAGGACTTGGGTGCAAAAAAATAACCCAACAAATTCTTTAATTACATGAAATGGGGCTGGGATTTGAAGGAGGTGATAAAAATTATTTTGTATACCAAATGCTGGGTTTTAATCCTCTTTTAGTAGGAGGCTGAAAGAAACACTAGTCATGTTGTTGATACAGGACCAAAAAAACACCGCCATGAAGCACAAACATCTGGTAACTATCAGCCGAAGAAAAATTATACTTGTACAGAAATCTGGGAGCCATGTCTACTTAAGTGACAGACAACTGGGGCACTTCTGAACATTTTCCATACAGGAACTAATGAATTACCTAATTACCCAATCAGCTCCAGGCTTTATGTGGAATAACAAAAATGCTAACAAACACATTAGTACACAGTCTAAAAAAAGAAATCAGGGAACTATCAGCCTGATGGGAAATAGTTTATGATTATTAAAGCAAATACAAATATTTCTGTATCATTAATTTCCCATAATGAAATGAGACTGAGAAAACAGACCAGGTTAGGAAGCAAAACTCCAGGTGGGGAAGGTGGGGATCATGGGAGAGCAGGTTAGCTACCCTGTATGGAAAAGTCTCAGCCATTTTCAGGCTTGTGTCCCTGCTTGCTGCCCACACTCTGCATGGGTTTCGGACCAATGTGGAGAGACAGGTTAGTGGGCAGTGTCTCCAACACTTGCCTAGGCTATCAAGGTATTGCTGGGTTTCATTTTCATTCATATGGGGTGCTGTGTAGCTCACAGCTCTGATTCATGATTGCTACAGGATTCTGCTCAGGAACCTGATTCCCACTTCCAAAGGGAAGAGATGTGATGTGGAGCAGCTGTCCATCCTTGCTTGCAAATGAAAACCTCTTTACTTTGTGTGTGTAGTGCTCTTCACCTCAACTGGGGAAAACACCATAGAGCTCAGAGCGAAAAAAGTAGCAAAATAATGAGTTGTCTTGAAAACATTTTGAAAGTCTAATTACTGCCTCAAATTTAGAATTGCAATTTTTAAAATACATTTCAATCTCTGGGCTGTTGAAGTATCTAACATTAAACATATTGACCTATATTTCTCATGCTCTGCCATCAAGATTATAGCTGATTGAGTAGTTAGACGTTTGTCTTATCTTTTTAATCTATTCATTTCACTAAAACATTGCTCTCTCATCCTGACAATCTACTTATGCTCAAAGCTGAGGATAATCTCTTTAGATTAATACTAAATCACAATCTTAAATGCTTCATAGAAAGTTAGATGTATGATGCATGCTATACACAAAAGTAGACCTGCCATACCTGAAGAGCACTTACTGATGTTTGGGCCCATGTGGAGCCTCTAGCTCTTCTCTGTTTACCATATTAACTGACAAACCAAACTGAGATTGACTGAACTCAAATCAATCCTGGGATTCTGATGAAATGGCAGGTATTGTACCAAGTTTTGGCTATAGACGCCGTTCTGCAGACACTATTTGAAAAAACAAACTGGAGAAAAATAAATACCCAAATCATATAATATTCTTATTTTCTTCTGCAAGGACTTTACTGGTATGACTTTTATTAGCTGCTAACAAAAACAAGTCAAGCAGGTTTGATACGGGTTTGAATTGTGTGTTACTTATAACATGTAAAAGGTGACTTTTGTCAAGATACCACTGGAAAGTCACTCTGAGAATATAGTGAAATTTTAATTTGTGTCACTTTCTGTTGATTTTATTGGAGCTTATTGTACAATCTGGCTGGATTCTAATATTGAGGAAGGTAGCCAATATCAAATGAAGCTATAAGATTTTCTGTAAACAGAAACTGAAATTAGGTGAGAAAAACCAAGACCAACCAGAAACATTCTGAGAAAGAAAGAAAGAAAGAAGAGCAAAGGTATTCCGCATAGTATGATAATCCATGAAGTCCAAAACCAAACCAGGCATACACTGTTATTTGGCATTTTACTATCTTATTTATGGTAGGAGTTATTTGTCTATTAAGCATAGACTGTTTGGCAGCACCATTTCAAAAACACTGTCAAGACCCTATGCCAGCAGTGCCTAGAAATGGCAATGAGTAATTGTCTTGGGGTGACAAGAGGACAGCCAAAAGCACACCAAAGCACCAAAATCTTATACTGGCTTTCTTTCTGTGGTCTCACCTGGTCTGCTAACCTGTCTGAGATAATTTTCATCCATTCACTCAGACATGAATCAGGAGATTATAGGGGTTAAGGCCAGTGCAAGGGGAAATAATCCTGTAAGCTGAAAATATGTCCCAGCTGGTCATGAGGTCTCGTTTATCCTGGGGAAGGGACTCAACAAGGCACTGCACTGCCTGTCCCCACACACAACAAAATGCTTCATCCTCTCTCAGTCTAGGAACTCACACAGCAGCTCAGGGAAAAATTTGGGATGGAAGGCCTGTTAAAGCCAAATCACTATCACTTGCTCACAGGGGGATCAACTGGAAAGCAAAATAAAGTTATGCATGGAGTCATGGAGAAGCTGTACTAGTTTATCAGCAGGGTAACCATTGGAGCTCCTCTCTGTTCATTTTTGTGGTGAAAAGGTTATAATTTAAGCACACTTGACAGGTACACACAACTAAGTGGAAAGCTTTTATTCGGTAAATACTTATTTTTAGTCACATAAAAAGGTTGACTTTGTTGTAGGCATTGCTCTGCATAAACAAAATGTGTTTGTTTAAACTGTGTTGGAGACACAGCAGTGAAGAAAAAGGTCTAAAAATGAAAAGAATCAACAGTTGCCAGCAAAAGGGCACAAACACAGGGGAAATTTTTTTTAACATTCTTGTTCCTTGAAGGCTACTACAAGTTACTTGCAGTAATTAAAACTAACTCTGAACTCCATTGTGTTGACAATAGGGTGAGATGTTGCTTTCCAGGCAGAGGTAGAATTAATTATGCTGTACTAGATTGCCTTTATTGACTTGTGCCATGTTATCTAGGCTGACCCTATTAGAGCAGGGAGGTTAGACCAGATGACAGCTAGGGGCACACTGCACTAGAGTTGATCTTATTCAAACACATAGAATTTCAGGACTGCAGTGCCTTTCCTGCTCCCAGGTACCCATTTTGTGATCCTGTGTTTCTGTGACTTCTGCTTTTTACTCTGACTAGCCAAAAAATATTACCAGAAAATGTCCCAACTATTGCCTTTATTTCAGAATCTGAAAAAAAACCCAAACATATAAACAAACAAACAAACAAACAAAAGAAAAAAAAAAAACACAAAAACAAAACAACAAAACCCAGAAGGTAAATAAAATTATTGAAATTACTGAAATCTAGCCCCAAGCTAAACAGTCACTTTACAAGGGCATCTGTATATGCTGTGGAGGGGAGTAAAATTAATCACACAGAAAAAGTCAGGTTGGAGGGGACCACAGTTGGTCGTCTGCTCCACTCTCCCTGCTCAAGCAGGATCATCCCAGAGCACACGGCACAGGATCGTGTCCAGACGGTTCCCAAATATCTCACATGAGGGAGACTCCACGACTTCTCTGCACAATTTGTTCCAGTGCACGGCCAGTGCACAGCAAAGAATCTCTTCCTCATCTTCAGCTGGAATTTCCTGTGCATCAGCAGCTGCCTACATCAGTTGTCTCATGTCCTACTGCTTGGCACCGCCGAGAAGAGCCTAGAAACATCCTCTTGGCACCCCCGCTTTTAGACATTTATAGACATGAATGAGGCTCCTCTCTCCGTCTCTCCTCAAGACTGAACAGGCTCTGTGCACCTTATACAGAGCTCAACCCCGATTAATTAATTTTATTATTATTATTTTTATTATTTACTGCGGCTCTACCCTTCCACGCTGCATTCGGGAGAGGGTGAAGCCCTTCCCGCTCCCTCCGTGAGCGGAACTCCCGCCCCGCCGGGCGGTGCCAAAGGCGGAGGCGGCGCCTCGCTCGGACACCCACCCGCCAAGATGGCGGCGGCCGCGGCCCGCTGGGGGAGCTGAGGGAGGGCGCGCGCAGGTAACGGTCCCCCCCCGCCCGGCCCCGCCTCACGGCCCCCGCTCGCCGAGGCCGCGCTAATCCCGCTGCCCGCGGCTTCCCAAAGCCCGCTTCTTTGGGCTCGCTGCCCGCGCCCAGCCGGCTCTCCCAAAGCCCTCTGCCTCCGGAGTGCCCCCCTCCTCCAGCCTCCCGCCCTCACCGCTCCCCCGCTCGCTCAGTCCCGCCTATGGAGCCGCCTGCTCCCCGTGCGTGCTCCTCCAGCGGCGGGACACCCCCCGTTGCTCCGGGGCTGAATGAAATGTGCTGGGCCTCGTCAAGCAGTTTCCAGGACCTTAATTCAGTCTCCTGCGTACTTACTGCGTCTTTCTAAACGTCTTCTGTGTTGGAGGAGGTTTAGATTGGGTATTAGGAAAAGGTTCTTTACCCAGAGGGTGGTCGGGCACTGGAACAGGCTCCCAATGGAAGTGGTCACGGCACCAAGCCTGGCAGAGTTCAGGAAGTGCTTGGGCAATGCTCCTAGGCACATGGTGTGACTCTTGGAGTATCCTGTGCAGCGCCAGGAGTTGGAGTCGGTGATCCTTGTGGGTCCCTTGTAGCTGAGGACGTTCTATGATTTACTTCCCTATCAGATCAGCCCCTTCTTCCTTGCTTGGCGGACCTGCTTGGATAAGACAGTTTTAGGCTTATAACCTGCTCCGTGGAGGACCCACACAGCGCTGAGCTGGAGTGCCCTTAACTGGGGCAGGGCAGGGCATTCT
This sequence comes from Oenanthe melanoleuca, assembly GCF_029582105.1. Lineage (NCBI taxonomy): Eukaryota > Metazoa > Chordata > Aves > Passeriformes > Muscicapidae > Oenanthe > Oenanthe melanoleuca. The sequence goes on along the minus strand of NC_079335.1, from coordinate 104,263,658 downwards.
GCTTGTCCTAGTCCTATGCACACAAGTCTGGAAAGGAAAAACACCTTAGTGACGTGTCTTTTGGATTTGATTATCCTCTGTGCCATGCATCATGGCTTGGCCCAGCACATGGCTGGCTGGCTATTGCATCTTGTGCATGACAGTACCTGGGAATGGGAAAGACACTGCAGGTTGGAAAAGACCTCTGAGATCGAGTCCAGCCTATGGCTGAGCACCACCTTGTCAACCAGACCATGGCACTGAGTACCATGTCTTTTCTTTCCTTAAACACCTCCAAGGATGGCCCTGGCCAGCCCATTCCAATATCTATTCACTCCTTCTGGGAAGAAATTCTTCCTGATGTCCAAACATAAACCTTCCCCCTGTGCTGCTTGAGACTGTATCCTCTCATCCACTAGTCTCCCTTCAGTGAAGCATACTTTGTAAATCAGCAGTGCTAAAATTGGCTTGCATAAGGAAGCACACCTTTCTGTTGCAAAATAGATCAGTATAAGTAAGACATAAGTAATAAGGAAATAACTAGTAAAAATAAGCAAAAAACTTTGCAGTACTGAAATGCTAATTTTGAAATGAGTGTGATGTTATGGAGGGGAGGAGGTTGGAGTCTTCTGACTCGTGCACCTGCACTGGGAATCCTGAGTACAGTCCTGGATTTGTTTTTATTACAAATGAGCAAGATTATGGAGGGTAGCAACAAGAAATTCAAAGCACTGGTGTGACATAAATGAAAAAGTGTTTATAAAACTCTGCTTGATAAGTAAGAGAGAAAAGGAGCAATTCTATAGATAGGTAATGAGACAGGCAGCGAAGGTTTGTGTATGCATATATGGTGAATGTTAAAGGAAGCATAACTCCCACTAGCTTGCTGGGGATCTAATTTAGGTGCTAGAGCAATTATTTCTACTGATAATGTTTCTACCTTACAGGAAATGCATAAGTAAAATCTGTTCTTATACAGAGTTTCTCTACACTGAGATTTACTGATGTAATTCAGCAAGGAAAATCCTGAACTGACTGAAATAGCTAGTTTGGTACAAGTGTATTTGGCTTAATTAAAAAAAAAACAAAAACACAACACCAGGACACCAAAACCAATCATAGAGGATAGGAAATCTGATGTAAAAATGCCATTAAAAAAAAAAGACGGTCAAGATGAGGAGAAAATCTCAGAGAAGGGGTTCCTTTAATGCCATATTTCCTACTGTAAGAAGTAAAATCAGCAAATATCTTGTTGAGACTGATCCCAAGTATGGAAATTATTTGATCTTTCTCCCATCTGAGTAGCTTTAGAAGACTCTCTTGAAACCATTTGAGGAGTTAACTGGATTTTTAGCTGAAAAAGAAAGCCTTAGCAAAATAGTTGGATTAGAATATCTGGTTGAAATCTACTAATTATAGTCATCCTCCCCCACTTCTTTTCAGTGATGACAAATTCAGTATTTTTACAGTATAATTTCATCCAACTTCTTCTTCTCCCTGTTTCATTCTGAATTTTTACTAACACCATGTTAGCCATCTTCTATTCAGGCGGTGGAGCTTCTGGAACCTTCAATTGACTGATTATGCTTTTATAGGAGACTGAATGCAAGAATTTTATTTATTAGATAATATACAAACACAAGAGTTGTTCTGTGCAAAGGCCACAGTTAGGTCTCTTGACTAAAACATACTTACTTTTATAATTCAGACATGGAAATAAAATGCAAGGTCTATGGAAAGCAGCTGAGTACTCCAAGTCGAGTTAAAATAGTTTCATAGCTACCAATTTTCAGTATAATCATAATAATCATTCAGTTCTTGTTATGTGTTATGGCATGAAATACATATTTTTGTCTTTTCAGATACCATAACCTTAAGAATGCAGTCGGCTTATCAAAGAGTTGGCCTTTGTTCCTCATGTTTGAAGAAACAACTAAATGGCTTCCTGGGATTAATTAAGTGGCAGAGAAGACTGGTTCCTGCTTGTGTGAGAACTATTTACAGTGAGACGGGGAAATGGGAAAAAAAGTATGCGTTGGAGACAAGAAAACGAGTTGAAAATTGGTGGTTCCCAAGAATAAAGGATCAGTTCTGCAGAATTTCAGAGACTGATGTAAGCATTATGAGAAATTTGGAGATTACATGTCTGATATTTTTATTTTCTTTGAATGAAATGAAATGAAACTTACTTAGTAGAGGTGGCTTATAATGATTAGATGTACATTGCATTTCAGGGGAAAATACTTTCACGTAGATTATTAAAAAACATTAATGAAATAAATGAACAAAAATAATACAAAATCATGAGGAAAAATACAGTGATAGGCAAAGTGTAAACGTGTAATTTTAGGAAGTGTTTAAGTAATCAATTCTTTCTTTGCATATTATACAATATTTGGCAATTAATTATTTAAAGTATTAAAAGAAACATCTGTTCATAACTTTCGTAAACAATTTTTCAAGTTTCTGTTCCCAATGTTATGACAAATCTATTGCACTACACCCTGTGACTCACTAAAATCTGTGTTAAGGGAAAACGATTTTTTAATATTTTCTGGTTTACAGTCTCATAGGAATAGAAAATGACTTGAAGAAAAACAAAGTTTTCCCATGCAATAAAATATCTTGAAAACAGTGGTATCTCAGTCTGATTCTTTTTGCCTTCACAATTATTCTGTCACAGTAGATAAAAAACACTTTTGTGGCCCTTTATGTTCTTTTTTTCATCTCTCTTAAAATGTACCTTTCCTCTGACAAAAAAAATAATTCTATCAAAATGTTGAAGAGAGAAAAGAACTTGCTTTTTCTGGGGAAGAAAACAGATGAAATGGTGTGTATGTATACCTGTAGCAGGCAAAGCATTAATTTAGACTTGTGTCTTTGATATACATATATACATAGGAGTCATATATAGCATACATATGCTAAGTTCTAAATTGTATTTTTATGATTTTTTTTATCCTTACAGTTTAAGTAGATTTAGTATCTCATATAAAGAGGCAAATAATGTGTGTTGCTGCAATGAAATACTCAGATTATTTCTGATTTGCTGTGATTGAACAAAAGTGATAAATATTATTTGACAAATACTAATAGTTTTATGCAGAACAGTAAAAGCTGAAAGATGCCTGTAATTTTTTATTATTAATGTAAGAAAAATAATGTAAGAATTTAGCAAGTATCAGTGATACTTTATACTATCAATGGATCAGTTATGAATTCAATGGTAATCAAGATGTATTAGGAATAATTGATGTGAGAGAGGATTTCTTTGTAACTTTTGTCATTTTAATTAAACCTTAGTAAATGAAAATTTTAGTTTATTTTCATTATGCAAAATATTTCTTGCAAGATGTGTTTGGAACTGATCATGCATAGTGAAAACTGAAGAGTTTCCCTTTAGCAGATGTTCATGCAATTGCAAATGATGTAGTCACTCTGGGAGTTACTGCAGTTCAGCTGACAAAAAGCAACTGGCCAGGAGTGAGCTCTGTGTTTGTTGTAGACACAAAGTATAGCATTAATTATTTAAACTGCTGTGAGAACAATTTAATCTGCTATGTTTTCATGTTTTTGTTGGGGCAGACTAAGAACACATAGATAGTCAGTTGCAGATGCTACAGTGGTAATGGTGCTGTGTTAAGCTTCAGTTCTGTCAATATAGGTTTTTTGAGTAAAAGTGAATTAATTTTTATAACATTCAAGTGCCATAGAAGTGTCTGTATAAATTGAGGAGATGGCAGCAAAGTTTGGAAAACAGCCCCAAAAAATTTGATCCAATGAACTTTGTCCGTGCTCACTTGGATCAGTTCCAGCAGAACTCTATTTCACTTCATGGTGTTGTGTAGTATTTATAATGTGTATGTGTATTTATTCAAATGAAATGCTAACTCATGTAGTTACTAGTTTTTAAAAATTTCTTTCTAGAAATCAAGACCAAAATTTTATGTGCTTTCTATGTTCCCATATCCTTCTGGGAAGCTTCACATGGGCCATGTTCGTGTCTACACCATCAGTGATGCAGTAGCTCGGTTCCAGAAAATGAGAGGGATGCAGGTAAGAATAGATCAGTGGTAGTAGGACTGGGTGGGAATTTTTTTATATTTTAAAATCATAATTAATCAGGAAATTAGCATCTTCTAAAATCCATGAAAGTGGAATATGTGCTGCAGATGTGTAGATAATGACCCATGAACCTCTGAATATTGAAATTTGAGACTTTTACTAAAGCCAGTGGCACTCAGAACTCACAATTGGTAAGAGTTGGTTAGAAGCTATGTCAGATGATAACAGTTGATATTGTATGAGGTGCCTGAATCTGCTGATGGGTGGCGCTGTGTCACTGAGACCTCTGGGCCACACAGTTTCTGTGAGAGGAGACTGACAACCCTCCTGCCATCTGGGTGGGACCAGGGGGGAGGAATATATGTACCTGGCAAGAGAAAACAGACCACCAAAATCAACTGCTTTTGCCTCTTCTGCTTCTGAGAATCAGTTCATGCCATTTGTCAGACACAGAGGGACAGGACAGCTTCTGTGCCAGCTGGGAGAGAAACCGCTTCTTTTTGTAACTTCTGCAAGTCAGATGAACAGGATTATACAACATTTTACATCATGTATGTGGAGCTGAAAGTTTCTGTTCTATAGCATCTGACCACTTGGCTTGCCCACTTCAGCCTTGCTCATACATACAAAGTGTCTTCTGAAGGTGCAGGCCTACAAGGTAGGCTAAGCCTAACTTTCTTGCTACATCTGCAAGGAGCAATCCCATTTTTCCTTCTACATTTCTCTGTTACCCGATTTGCCCCATGCCTGCCATAATTTCTCCATCGCTCCCTCCTGTCTCCGTTAAGTTGAAGGGGTAACTGAGAGCCTTGTCCCTTCAGTCTGCAGTGGGATCCTGGCTGGCATTCTGCCGTAAAGGCTGGCAAGGTGAAATTTGAAGGATGTAAGGAAGCTGTGGGAGAACTGTGGCCTGAGTGACAGCCATATTACACAGGAAAGACATTTGGTAGAGGGAAAATATGAAGAATCTGGGAAAACAGTAGGAAGGAGGAATATGGAAAGAGAAGGGAACAAAAAGTGAAAAATAGCATAGCAAGGATCTAGGGTGACAGGAAGGAGTCCTGTCAAGAGAGAAGGAGCAGCTCAAGAATATAGGTATCAACCTGAAAAGAGTACAAAGAAGGGGAAATTGAGAAAGAATTGTTAGTTCTAGTGTTAGAACTTAGTGTTACTAAGTGTGAGAAGCATTTCCAGGATTTATCACCGTCCGTGAGACTCTGATGGGTATTGTCACTGCATTATTCAGTGTGTTGTCTTTCCAAATACTATGTGTTTTATGCCAGTGATAAACATACCATGCACTGAATACTTGCTGCTGCTTTACAGACGTACATTCTTAGGCTTTTAAAATTGCAGGAAAAAGAAATAACTGCCTTAGACTTTAAATGAGAAAAAATCCCCAATGTCTGTTTTTTCCTGACTCCTCTGAATGATCAGAACTTGCATCTCACTAAAAAAATGAGCTAATGAGACATTTGAAGGGGTGCTTGATTCTTGCTTGATGTTAAGACTGTTGATGAAATGTCATTTCAGGATGTAGCCATCTCTTATCAATAGTAGCGCATGTAGCCAGTAAATTGCTATTCAGAAAGATGAAAACTTGCTTCTTCTTACATTTGTGAAAATAAAGTGAAAATAATTATCTAGATAAAGTAGCATCTCTAGTTGTAAAGTTTTGAATGCAAGGTAAGTAAGCACCTTTAATAGAAGTATTTGGAGAAAAGTAAAAAGGTAATATAATTCCAATGAAATGCAGGAGCCACCATGCAAACAAGTTTTTATTTCCACATTTGCCTATTTTTTTCCAGAAAAACTTTTCCAAATTTTTCAAGTTTTTACATCTTGCATTTCAGCATATTTTTATATTTCATATAAAAATTACTTTGAAGAAGTGCCTGTAGAACATGCTGGATTTCTAAAAATACTTGCATCTCCTGTTATGTTAACCAGTTTGAACATCTATTTTTGTCTAAAGGTGGGTAGCCAAAGAATTTAACTTTCATTTATGATTAAGAGACATTAAAAATCTCTCAGATGATTTTCTGAGTACATCAGATTAAGAGACATTGTGTTATTAATGTGCATTAATTTGCTGGAACTTACATTTACCTTAAAAAACTTCTCCTTTGTTATGCATGTTAATTTCTCCATCACGTAAAATTAGAGTCTGTGTACTTGGGTTTTTTTCTTTGCAATTAATTTATCAGCTCTAAAAGTTCTCTCTGCAATTTTTCATGGTTGTACAATCTGTCAAAAGTTATTATGATATTTAAGATATAGTAATGATATGGTTATATCATTAACCATATATCCCTTGATATATGATATCAGTATTTACATATTTGATATATTCCCTAGAAAAAGAAATATGACTCTGTATTCAAGGAATTACTGAAATTCTTTAGTATATAAAAAGAAAGAATGCTTTAGAAACAAAACTGATAGTATGCATAATTTTGAAGATATTCCATTGATTATCTGTTTCTTTCTCAAAATTTGGCTTTAATATTGCATATTTGAAAACCTAGGGACTGCTAATTTTTATCCAGTCAGAAATCTGAGCAGAAGTGAATCCATTTCAGGCATTCAAATGCAAGGTTAGGGTAAGATTTTTGAGTGGTAAAGTTGTTTAAACTTTGCATCCTTCATTTTCCAATTTAAAAAAATGTGCAAGGCAGTAAGGAGTTTACATGAAAATTACAGACAAAACCATTCAGATTTACAGTTCCCAGGGAAAGCTGCAGACTATGATGTATATTTGTTATTTAATAAGCAGTGAGGGGAAATGTCTATAGTGTGTATGTAGTTGACAAGAATATTTGATTAAAAGAGCAATTTATGTTGAATAAGGTGGAGGTGTTTTCCATAAAGAATGCCTTAATGAGAAAACAATAAATTAGTTACATATTGATTTAATCTGAACAGGCAAGAATTGGCCCATATTTTGTAATATTTTAGTGAGGATAGGCTAGAATACATTTACAAAGGGATTAGAGGTCCTTTAGACCATCTTTGGAATGCAATTGTGTAATTTCTTCATACTGAAGGTATTTTGAAATTTTACCTGGGAAAGTTTTTAATCATTTGGGCTCTGTTGTGGTTTTGGTTTTTCTAAAATGTAACGTTAGTATTCAATTTTTTTAAGCTCCGTAAGGTCTGATTTTGTTTCAGTTAAAATATTCTAGAGAAGTAATGCATACTGAACTCTACAGATATTCCCCAGAAACCTGCACTTCCCCAGTGCACCAGCACTTTAAGTGTGAAAATACGTATCTATTGCTCTTTTTCCCACCTTGTTTCTGAAAGAAATACTGCTTCAAAAAACTGTAGATGAAAGCATTGTGAAGTGTGGTCTTGTTCCAGCACTCACTCCTCAAAGACTTGCAGGCAGTGCATGGGAAACAGCCTGTCAAGCACTTGGACTTGATTGCTGGATAAATGATTTGTAGAGTACATCTGTTTTAAGATAACTTGTTTACGTTTTGATTGCTGAAGATGAAGTTTGAAGTCTCTGCATGGGAAATGTAAGCCATATAGATTGCTTAGCATTACTGCACTGAACTGGTCTTTCTGGAATGTGTTGAGGGTGACATGTTTCTTGAAGTTCAATTGAAAGAGTTTTTGTATATGGAGAGTTCTACATCTTAGTACAAACATATTTATTATAAAATGCTATGAAAAAGTAATTTATATATTTTAAATTACAAATTTGTAGCTATTGATCAATCAAAATCAATCAATTCACAACCATGATGTGTAGTTTCTGGTTGTGTTTACTCTGTGAATTTACGTGCATGTTGTGAATTCAAATATACGAGTTTCATAAGACGTGATTTCCTATTCATTATTTGAGAATGCTGGATAGAAATGATAGAGATATTCGTGGTGATTTTCACTATGACAGATTTCCAGTCAGCTGTTGCTCTGGAAAAAAGTATTTACTATTACATTATCATGCCATCATTAGCATGTCTTTGATCAATTTCAAAGTAGATAATTTGTGCCTCTCAGAGGACTGAGAATAATTCCCTTAGTGTTCAGTAAACAGAGTGATTCAGTTCAATAGTTCTTGTGATATCTTCTTAATGAAGCTGGTACCAAAGCAAGGCAGTCACATGTGAGAGTTGTACAGAACTGAGAATAGTCCATTCTGTAGTCAAATCAGGGTGAAATTCCTGCTTGCTAGAATCACACTATACTAATTATTTCTTATTTTATACTTAAACTGGGATGGATGGGATTAGAATATAGTCAGTGAGATTTCAGCAAAACCCCTAAATGACTTAGAGAGCATTTTCTTTTTATCTGTAACATATCTTCTTTTAAATTGGATGTATTTTCATTAATTGTTTTCTCTTTCAGCAGCAAATCTTAATATTTTTGAAATTGCAAAAGTGAATGGCATTGAAGCCAGACAGACAAGCTTAATTAAAACTCCATAGTTAATCATCAGTAAGATGAATTATTTCAATACAGATCTGTTTTCTGATCATCACTAGCTGTTATTCTCCACCTTTTTATGTGTGAAGTTTTGTGTCCTTTTGTCAGGTTATTTCATGTGATATAAATCAAATAGCAAATATTGCAGTATTGTGTGTGAATTGAGTCTTACTTCAGTTTTCTCATAGCCTGTACTGAAGGTGTTAATGAGCTCAGTCTGTTTCATTTTGAAAGAAAAAGAGAAAATGAGATATAATTTTAAATGTAATTATGTTAGAAGAGACTGTGTGAGATTAAGGAGGCAAAAGACAACTTTGTTCTCAAAATGTATGTGCTACTATGTGAATGTTGAATAACTTCTCATATTTTCTGTTTTATGATAATAAAAATAAATGGACATTTTATATTTTTATAGAAAAAAAATCTTGGGTTGATTATTTTGAAAGTGCTTTCTCTAATATGCAGCACTATGTTGCAGAGAAGCATTGAAATACTCCTTTTTAGAATGTACACACTAGTCAGAAATTCCTTATTTTAATCTATTTCCAGATTGAAATATGTGCCTTATCTGCTTGGGGGAGTTTGATGGTAATTTTTACCTGTTCTGTAATGGTGTCTATTACCTGTAACAGTTAAAAGAGAATCTAGGCTTCACTCAGATGAAAGTCTTGTATTTAAAGTGTGCTGTAGTACCTCAGTTTACATCAGATATTCAACAAGTTCAGCGCACTGTAGGGAGCCAATGGAAGGAGCACCCGTCCTTTCCTATCCCCTCTCCAGCTGCAAGTCCTTGCTGTCTCATGTGTCTGTGATTGCACAGTTGCAAGATCCACAGTGGAGCTAGGGGTGTTTACTGGCAGCTTTCTGGAACTTGTAATCATGGATTGCCTGTTTTGTCAGCCTTTTTTTGGTTAGTTCATGTCGAGTGTGTCATGGGACTCTAAGTAGGGATAGGAATGTAATTTTTGCTGTATCAATTTGAACGACTTATTTGTCAGCAATCATCTTATTTTTCATTTCTGCTAATCTTCTTTTATTGCACATTCTCTGAATTAAATATATTTATTTGCAGGCCTTTCTGACACTGATTCTTCTTTCTTTCTTAGAATTTAGAATGCATTGATCTGAGTGTAAGAACACATGTCAGCTCCCTGGTCATAGCTCTGAGACATACTGAGTGCACATCGGGAGAGCAAACATGTTCTTTGTGTCCTGGAATAAAAATTCACTGAATCAATAGTCCTGGTTATGTTGATGGAAGCTTAGAACTGAGTGTTATGAGATCATTGTCAGCTCTGTGCTATAAAGTACACTGATCACACACATCTCACCTACTGATGTCAGTGTGATGAGCTGATTGTTACAGCAGTGAATAGATGAAAATGCTCTGAGAGGAAGAGCTGAGATCTCAGCATTGACTCAAGGGAGTTTCTGTGCCTTCCTCCTCTTGGTCCCACAGTAACTCAGAGAGCTCTAGCCATTGCTAACAACAGATGTTTGACCATGCTGTGAAATGATTCTTAAAAGTGCTTCAAGCAAGAGTATTTAGGATCTAAAATTTTTCAAGATGCAGCTGTTTTAAATAATTTGTTCCCAAAAAGACCACTCTGCGTGGTAGTTGCTGAGCACTTTAGTTCCCCACGCACTATTTAATAATTTCCTTGTAATGTTCTATGCTCCCGTGCAAACCGTGTTAAGTAGTAGAAAATGCAAGTGTTTCATATTTGATCCTGCCTGATTGTGTGAACTTCCAAGGATCTGAAGTTATGCCACGTGTGTTCAAGACTAACCTGGGGGTTTTCAGCATGAGGAGTTCACGTGTCCACTTCATTGTGAGGATAAACACACAGCTGCCTTTAATGACTGCACTGGCTTCTGCCATTGTAAAATGGCTGAAACTGCTGCCTGCTTCTTTTACCTGGTGTAGGCACCCTTAGGCTTATGCAGCCTCCTGCTTAATAAGATGCAGTCATCATTTGTTTTTCTTTCTACTTGAGACTTAGAGAAAGTATTGTCTGCCTAGAGAAGTGATGCTTGGAAGAATGGTTACTGCAGTGAGCAGAGTGGATCCCTCAGGCGTATAAGGTTTAGAGGTTGCTGTTGAAAGCAATCAAGTCAGCATTCAAGAAAGTGGATGACTTGTTTTTCTTCTGCTCATCTGTGGTGCTAGAGAGAGCAGCCATTTTCTGCTAGTTAGAGCCAGTGACAAACCCATCAAAGAGCTACAAGGAATAACCCTTTGGTCTTCAAAACTGCTTTCCATTCTTTTCTTCCTATGTTTAATTTTTTTTTAACAAAAACTGTCCTTTTTTCTTTGTGCCAACTTTTGATATGTTACTTGCATATTTTCTTCTCGTCTTCCATTTGTCTTCAAATTTTCATGTTAAATAAGCAGAGTTAAGATGTAATGTCAAATGCTGCGTGGAGATTATGGCATTTTTGCTGCAGATTACGGCCAAAAGGAGCTGACCTGTTGTTTAGACAAATGCATTTCACAAACCTTTCAAATCCATTCATGGTAGAGAAGTAAAAGAGACAATAAACTTGAAATAATTTTCTAAAGCACTGTGCATGTTACATTCATCTCTATAGCAACTACATAAATAGATCTATCCTGGAGGCTAATTTGAGGATATTTTAAATGTCTCTTTAAATTCTGTTTTCTGATTGAAACTTCAATTAGCATACTTCCTCAGACCTTTAACTTGAGGAATGCTATTGGTCGTTAAATTGAACTTTTGAATGTGAAGAGTGAATATGATATTTTTGATAAATGCTAGAATTTGGAAGATCTGTGTGCACAGGTTACTCCTTCCAGCTCTCATGGTACAGTGATACACATGAACTGTCTGGTGCATCTGTCATCCCTTTTGGGGAGTCTGTAGCGGGTAGTGAAGTTGTTTTTCCCACATCCTTTTGCTCAGGAGCATGAGAAATGAGATTGTGCCTTGCATTTGGCTGCCTGTCTGTATCCAGGAGATCAGCAGCAGCCAAATTTTACAAAAATTAACCAAGAGTGATTTTTTTCTCATCTCACTTAATGTGCATCTACCTGTAGTAAAAGAAGGCATTTGTAGGAATGTAAAGGCAGGGCATTAGTCTCAGGCATTTAAATAGAGAAAACATCTACTAGACAGGAAAAAAATCTGTTTTCTTCATCACATCTCTCCAGAGATAGGTTGTCAGCAATACTAGTGGTCAAAAATAACAGAGCTGCATATTTTAATGTGTCCATAAAAAATTCTGTTGATATTTATAGCTTATGTAAAGCATAACCGTGGTTTTTTTAATTTTATACCAATAGTTTTCACTGGTGTGTTGATGGTCAGGGAGGGGAAGGGTTGGGCAAAGGTGTGCTTCAGTGGGATGTTGAGAAGTGGTTTGGGCTCCAGCTGACATTTTCCTTGTAAACTCCCCCTTCTATATATGTGGAAATAGGCAGTTAAGACTCATAATTTCTGGTACTATGGTGTGAGTAACAATAGTTTGCCTGGTAGTTAGGGAAAGTTTGTAACACGAAATAGCATTCCAATTTCTGTTAGATTTAGACATCAAAAATGTGCTGTGCAGGGGCCTTTATTGGGCTGGATCACAGATGATCACAGGTGAACACCTTTGGTTTAGTTGCTGCAACAATAGAGTAAAGATAGACAGCAGGTTTAGTTTTAGATCAGTACCAAAAATGAGAATGCTGAAGAGTTACATCTATTCAATCCTGTTGCTTCTACTCTGTGTTGGTGCCAGGGCATCTTTATAAACATGTCTATAAAATATTTTTTATGAAATATTACATTAAGTCAGAAGATTGGAAAGTGGTGGCAAAGAAGAATAAAAATAATTCAAAGCAGTAACAAAAGTAGCTCTTATGCTGCCAAAATAGGCAGATTTTTTTGATGGAGATATATTATGAGATTAGCATGGCTGAGATTGCTTTTTTATGTCTTGTTTGCTTGCATGCCACTAAGAAACATATTCTTTATATAAATACATACTTTAAGGGGTAAAAATTTTGATTTCTTATAACTTGTAAAATGCTAGTCGTGTTTTGCTATTGTTAAACTTGTGTAATTTTTTTCATGATTATTGAATTTACAGCACATTTGTAGGTTAAGAAATAGAATTGGCTTTATCAGGTATCCAATATATATGTGTTTAATGACAGCGTCTTAAGTACTGGCCTTTCTTTCCTTGATCATTAAACAGGTTTTTGAATACTTACAGTATTACTAGATTGTTTTTCTAAATAATGTGCATGTTAACAGGAAAAATAAATCTCTATTTCAACAGAGATTATCTATTGTATTTTTTAGTAAACTTTTTTCCCCACCTTTATATATTTGTGGTCATGAAATAACAATTTGTCGGTCTGTAGTCTGTGAGTAAAATTTGACTAAAACTGTTTTTTCCTCATCTTCTTAATTTTATCTGATGAATTCAAAGTTATCGTAGGGTATTTTTCTTGTATTTTGTTTTTTAACACAAAGTAAAAAAATAGTAGGCTACGCCTCAGTTATAGTTACAAAACTGGTGGTTCAATTATTTTTACTTAACATTTTGTATTTTAGAATGAATATTTGGTTCTGTCCAGTGGTAGCATCAACTGCTGACTTTTATCACCACACAAACTTACAGAGAGTTGGTTTTTGTCATTGTCAACCTTTTATTGAAATAGTGATGAGAGTTTATTGCATGATACTTTAAATTCCCTCTAACATCTCATTGTAGGTAACAAGTGCACTTCATAGTCATCTTTTAAAGCAAAGCTGGCCATAGTTGGCAGGTTTGGAAGAATTTCAGTTTAGACAAAGCAAATGCTGGGATTCCTAGCACCATTCATTATTCAGAGGCCTCTGTGTTGCTGATGCCATTCCAGAAAGTTGCATAACATTGGGATTTTTGTTTTTGCTGACAGGTAATAAATCCAATGGGATGGGATGCGTTTGGTTTACCAGCAGAAAATGCTGCAGTTGAACATGGCCTTCACCCTGCAAGCTGGACACAAAGGTGAAATGAATTGAAATATGACATTTTCTTTGTGAATACCTATACTGTGGCCCCCAAAGATCAACAAAACTGAGCAAAACTAACATAGAAGAAAGATGGTACCGGAGACCAAGGTTATTTGACATTTTATAGGACTGTGCAGATGACTCTGTTTTGAAAGATAAATACATTGGGATGATTTTCAAGGTTTTAATCTCAGTGAATTTTAAATTGTAAAATGCTAGAATATCAAAAGAGAAGCATTTCCGAAACACCCAAACCAGTGGGTGTAAATAAATCAGAATTTCATTATGGTGAGGTAAATCTTAGTATAGAATACACAGTAGAAATTTATAGATTTACCAGCAATTTTTTGTACCATGTGAGAGAGGGAGGAGATAGTCTGGGTTTTTTGAGACTGGATCTTGGAAAGTGCTAAGCAACCATTATTGCTGCTGATTTCTGTGAACATTTTTGGCTTTAGACTGCAGAATGGGGCATTCTGTTCTCCTAATATTTTTTTTTAATGAGTAAAAAGTAAAAAAAAAATGAGTAAACAGTTTCTAAAAATTATTTGGAAACCAGTCTTCCTAAGTGAAGTTGCTTGTTGTACTCTGGGTACAGTAATCCATCTGTGGTATCTTTATAGACCTTGATTCATTTCCTTCTTTTTGATAATGCTGTTTATTTGGGTTTTGTTCATGCTTCTGGTCCCATTTTAAGATTCTTAATAATCTTCCAACTAAAATATTGTGATATTAGATACTTGGAATACTCACTTATTCAGCACTGCAAGTATTTTCTGGATCAGAATTAAACGCTTGGTTTCAGGACTGTCAACTTAGCCACTCTGGGAGGATAGATACTTTATCTGACAGAATGTATTTTAGCAGAAAGGTAGAAGTCCCTAAAAAAATTTTAATCCACAGAATGTGAATAAATGCCCATTAAGTCTCTAATTAATACTGTGTAATTGTGGGTATTTTGGTAAAGTGTATTTAGTACATTTTCAAACTAAGGCTTCACTTTATATCCTGATATATCTTACTTTGCATTTATCATACAATCCATTCAGGGCAGCATCTAACCTGGCGGTGTCACAGTTGATTCATGTTTATCTATGGCGACGCTGCCACCAGAAGTTTTGTATTCCCTTGTCACCTCCCAGGATACATGCTTCCACCACCTCCTTTGCTCTGGCTCAGCTGGCTTTGTAGGCCACAGTTTTGATCAGCCTGTTGATCAGAAGGAAGAAAGAAAACTGCTGGGGTTTGGTTTCTTTTGACAATTTTTGTATGGCATATCTTCACCTGAATAGGAAAGCTGGTTCAGGTCATTCTACAGCCACATGATCACCAGAGCCACAGCAAATACAGCCTGGCTAGTATGGCCAGAATAGAGCAGGATTAAGCTGATAGTAGAATAGTCCCCTACTGCATTGAGATTTAAGAGGGCCCTTTGACTCAATAGCAGTAAAGATAATAAAAAGTAGTAAGAAGTGGTGCTTGAATAATGCTTCCTTCAAACTGCAGTGCTGTATTTACTTCTAAGTTGCATTCAAATCTAGAAAAAAAAAATATATTGCCTTATAGATAGCCATGGAAATAGGACCAGAATACATTAGAGGCTTTTAAAATTATTATATGAGTATTCTGACAGTTCTGGGTTTTACTGCTGGTGAGATCATAATGTTTAGAGGTTAACTAGTGCTTTTGATTTCTCAGAACTCTATAAGCACCAGATTTTTTGTATGCTCACATTAGAAATATCTTAAGCTAATAATTTTTTATTTATTATCATTGTTTTGCAGTAATATTCAACACATGAGGAAACAGTTTGATGCACTAGGTCTGTCCTTTACATGGGAAAGGGTAAGATTTTCTTTTTAAAATGGATACTGCATTATTTTATTGTATGATGCAGCATTGAGACCCATGGAATTTCACTATTTTACTTATGACAATACAGGCGTCTTTGGCAGTGACCAGGTTAAGTTGTTAAACTGTCATATTTTGCTTTTTATCAGATTTCCCTAATTTATGACATGCTGATATAATCTGATAACATCAGTGAGTAGGAGAATCTTTAAAGTAATTTTGATTTTGTATTTGCTTTTTCGTCTCTTTGAACTATCAATTTTCTGTATTAGAAATAAGTCAATAAACATCTATTTATGAAACAGCAGTGCCTTTGTGCTAAGATATGTGTTTTTTGAGGAGGGCTGTTTTCAATGCATATGTCAAGGGTTTAAAGATAGTAAATTGAAATGATGGTTCGGTTATATTATTCCAAATTTTGAAGTATAAGCCTGCATTTTCATGGATGTTCATATCAGGATCATTTTGGAAACCAGAAATTTTATTTAAAACACTAATGCTTGAGAATCAGGTGTTCATCTTAAAAAACTTACCAAACACGATCAGACATAAGATAATGCCATTTTCCAGATAAAAAAGAAATTAGTGTTTGAAGCGATTATGGGATTATTGCATTTACCAGTGAATCAGAGTCAGTCACTACCTTTATATTCTCAGCAATAACTATTGCTTATCACCTTAATGTGATTTTGAATAGCATGATGGAGATGCTAATCTTGGATTTTTATAGCAGTATTGTAGATTTGAAAAGGAAAAGCATTCATTTTCTGACAGTCTGAGACATGCCATCTGTTTTCTTTAATCATGGAGATGAAGTTGTTTATTTGTATGTCATGCATCTAAAAAACCATTTTGTCATGTCTCATATATGGAAGGATTTTTCAGTAAATCCTTTTAAATAAGATTTAAGTTTTCTTGGTAGCCAAAAAAGTTGCTCTGAAAACAAGAGATTTGTTGTGGAAGCTTCATTGCACACATTCTTGATATCTAATGTTTAAAGCCGTTGATATCTCAGAGGTTGTCTGTATGTATAGTGCAGCAATCCTTGAAAACAGTGGAATCCTGTGTGTTATGGAACACACAAGCACACACACATGCACACACACAGATGAGTTCAATGATGCAGGTTGCATTTCAAGAAAATTAATCTCCTGTGTATTAACTTCTGTTTTGGCCCTTCCGTCCTGAAGAACAGATGGAAAACTGGCAGTATTGAAAACCATGGCAAGAAGTATTAGTACACAGGGAAAAGTAATTTGTCATCTCAGTGCCCATTTGAGAATTACCTTCACTAGTAAACTTACTAGTAAAGTAAGAAATACCTACTTACTAGTAAACTGTGTTTTGGTTAATGGACTTTCAGGAGTCTCTGAATACTTGTGGAAAGGGCTTTGATACTCTGTTACTAACTCCATTTATACTACTGTGTAACTGTAATGCTTTAGAATGCTCTAGGGACACATAGTTGGTGTTTTTGAAAAGTAAGATTTTAAAACAGCTGAAAAATGTTCCATGAAAGACAATACATTTTAGAGTTTTCACTTCTTAGCTTATGAGTTTTGTTTTGCCTGGAAAGCCTGCCCTAATAACTGAAGTAAGAGTAAGCTGAATGGTAACCAAAGAAAAAGTTATGTTTATTAATTGCAAAAAATTCATGATGCCCAAGATATTAGGTGACCTCCAAATGCACAGATATTTGAGCTGGCCATGAAAGAACAACCTGTGGAAATGGAAGGGCTAAGCTGTGGCAGGGTGTTTTACAGGCTGATAAAGCCTGCTTCTGTGGAGGGCTCATTAGCCTGGGCAGATCGTCTTACTGCCTCAGCTGTACTGCTCCTGGGCTAGCTCAAGTGTCTTTGCACAGAAGAGCACTGTGCTGTGCACGTGCTTATCTTAAAAGTGAGCTATTTGAGGTAAGGAGTATATTTTAATAGTATTCTATACTGGTATAGCTCTAAATGAGTGGCTTACAAAATACTGTGACACTGCAAAAGACCCACTAGTATTAGTGATTCCTGTAAACAATCCAAGAAAAACAGATTTTTTATGGGTTGGTCTAATTCACCAAGACCATTACAAAACAGGGGCCTGTTTTACATTTAATTTCATTTGTGTTCTTAAATCTGCCACTTTATTGTGCTACTGCATAGTACTTAACAAATAATTCTGGAGGGAACCCATTCACCTTACTTAGATCCTTATTTTGGTGTGTGGTGAATTGCCTTTTTTAAAGTGTGAACCTTTTATGTTAACTTTCTCTGTCTTCTGTGGCCAGCTTAGAGTGTATGCTTAGATGATGGGAAGGAAACTTACATAAACTTTACATTTTATGTATGGTAAGGGAGAAGTGGGAAAAAGGAAAAACATCTCCATTTTGAGTACCTAGTGCATATAGCTGTCCTAAAGAGTTTGCCTGCTTGCAAAGTCACATCTGGTGGTCAAGAGATTTGTGTCCAGGAATATGAAGACTGGTTTAATCTCATTGCTTGATAAAATTATTATGAGGAAATCCCAGTGCAATACTAGAAATTTCTTTTTATTTTTCTTTGGGTTTTTTTTCATTGTTCTCTCTGTTTTACAAATCAAAGTGTGCAGGTATTTCTGTGTTGTAGCTGTCAGTGAACTTACTTATGTAGTAAGATATCATAAATAAGACATTACTAAGAGCAAATTAGATTTTTTCAATCAGGTTACAAAGACACTCTAAAATTGCTCTCCTAAACAGAAAATCTATGCAAATGAAAAACGAAATTAAACTCATAAAATAACTCTGTAAGTTCTTTACCTTACAGTAGTTTTAAATATTAATGATTATGTGATTTTTTTTACCTGAAACATGGAGGTATTTTAAGTCCCTCAAGTTAGAGGTATTATATTTGTAAATCACTTTGAAAATGGTGTGATTTTGGGGAGAGATTTTTTTAAAAATCAGTAAATAAGAGAACATTTCTATTCTGAACATTTATATTTCTCAGATGGAAGGTTGAAAAACTGAAGTTTGAGCATGGAAAAAATGTCTCTAAGAGACATTAGAAACACGTGGAAAATTTAAAAATCCCCTACATTATGTTTTGGTTTAAAGATAACTATAATCTGAGCTTTCCTGATGATCAGATTTTTTTGAAAATACCACCCCTGACAATAGCAAACTGCCTGTCACTTCTTTGAAACATGATTTTCAGGGGAATTAGGCAATATAATTTTCAATGATTCATATCATCAGTAACAAAAGATGAAGAGCATATAGCGTTTTTCCTTTATTTTATTTAGGAGTGTCATCAGACCAAATGTGTGCTCCCAGGAAGCCATCAGTTCACCACTGTTGTTATCAATCTGTAACTTCCTCCTAGAAAGTAGCTCTTTCTGGGAAGGTTTTTTAGTAATTTCAATTTCTGCATTCCGAGTGACTTTTTTTTGCATGAGACTAATGTTCCTTGTCTGCTCTGTACATTAAAAAAAAATTAATCTTTGCTTGATTTTCTTTGTGCAGATAATTTTCTATTTAGTTTTGAAGTTGTCATTTGCATTTACTGCCTAAGCATGCATAAAACCAACAGTAGATAGATCATTGCCTATGAGATATTTTTTCATATCCATGTACCATTGATAATCAGTGAACCTATTTATAATTAAATTTTTTTTAAAAAAGAAACTGTTGATACAAGGCTACTTTTTTTTTCAGAAAATATATTCATGTTCCAAAATGTAGGCACTGTATGACATTTCTATTCATAGCTAATACAGTATAAAACTAAGAGCCTTTAAAATACAAATATTAAAATTAATTTAGAAATGTAGGTTGGTGTAGCTCTAAACCTCTGAAAATCATATAATTATACTTCTAGATGAGGTGGTGCATGCTCTTGAAAATCAAAAGAGGCAGATAATTGGTTAAAGACTGTTTTATCTTCCCAAATAGATTTTGAAAAAAATCCATCTAGACTTTTTCTTCTTATCCCCCTTTAAAGAGGTGAAACATGCCTGTCTTCAGGACAGCATAAGACTGTGCTAAAATAAATTTATTATTAATAAACTAGGAAATTGCTTATCTCCAGCCTAGCTATATGTTATTCATAAGGCCTGGTGGATCTTAAAAAAAAATAAATCTTTTAATGCAGGCTATAAATATTACTTTCATTTTTAGAAAATAGCTTGAAAGTAGCTTGGAGTTGTAACCTTCTTTAAAATACAAGCAAAAAAAAAATTATAAGGTCAGGGACTCATAATAGAAAACTGTCAAAAAGGAGCAGATTTAGAACAAATAATGAATTTTAAAACAAAGCCTTTAAAAAATATTTTTCTTTTATTAAGCACCAGAGTCTTTCATCCAGATTGAGTTGTTGCTTTTTGTGTTTTTTTAGTGCAGGATTCTTTACTATTGGTTGCTCTTATTTTTGGTAGCTGAAAGGGACTCTTTAAATTAGATTTTATAATAGTGAATGGGTTTTTGACCTTTTCATGTACCCATTGCTTCCCAAGTTGCAGTGATATCAAATCCAGATTGTAATACCACCATTTAATCTGTAACTGACAATTGATTTGCAAAAATAAACAACTAAGAAATCCCTCTGGTATGATATTTGTTAGGAACAAATTACTGTGCTGCAATAAATGAATTAAACAGGGTAGTTTTTGATAAGGATAGATGTCTTTCCTATGCCTTGCCAGTATCTGCTCTTTTAAAAGCAAGCCACTTTTATAGGTGATTTATGTTAATTGTTGTAATGAATTCTTTTAATGAATGAGTGT
Source organism: Oenanthe melanoleuca (assembly GCF_029582105.1). Classification (NCBI taxonomy): domain Eukaryota; kingdom Metazoa; phylum Chordata; class Aves; order Passeriformes; family Muscicapidae; genus Oenanthe; species Oenanthe melanoleuca. Next base: position 104,243,565 of record NC_079335.1, on the reverse strand, counting down.
CATTCTTGTGGGAATAAGGAACTGTAACCAATGACAAAGATACATTTTAGTGAGAGTATCTGTTTAATGCTGACAAAATAAGAGGCCAAATGGATGAGGGGAAGAGGAAGATGCTTTCCCTCCCGTTTCATATTACCTTTTGAAATACTGAGGTGATGGGTGGTCACTACATCTGTCATAGAGCACTGAAGAACACATGCAGTGGACAGCTGAGCAGCATCTTACATATTTTTAGAAGAGTTCGATTTTTAGTAGGTATTTTATTTTTGTGCAAAATATGGTAATATGCTGTTATATATATTCACTGTTTTATGATATGGGGTTCTATATGTATGCTGTTACACCAGCTCTCAGATCACAAGTAAGAAGTAGAAATGTACAGTTTTTGGCAGGGTGCAGCGACTCCAGCATGCTGGTTTTTAAACCCTATTGTAAACTCTTTTGTGAATTTCTGAGTTAAGATAGTTCTGCTAATGTTCTGCGAATCTTTGTCATGCTTAGAGAGTAAAAATAGAAAAGTTAACATTCTCTTTAATTTAAGCATAATAGCAGCCTAATGGAAACTTTACCAGACATCATTCATTTAATCAAGGTCAGTAACTGGAATACACAGAAAATTATTTATGACAGTAAATCTTACTGTGTTAAATGGTAGGGAAAAACCCCACCAAATCACATTTCAAGATTGGTAAGAGTTTGCTGGCTTGTCTTCAGGAGCTCATTTCACTTGGTAGTGATGTAATTTTTCTATCTTCATTAACTTGAAATGTTACTCCAACCTTCATGGTTATAAAGTTAAATTCTGAGCTTGAGTGATCTTTTTGCATCTCAGTGACCACACAGCAGATTTTTTTTTTGGTGATACAGTCTGCTGCATTTCTTTCTAAGAAATGTCTATTTACTCCTTGTGAGAGAACATGTACATGGGATTCTGTTCCCAGGTGTTAGCTTGTATCTTGTAGCTTGAGCTTGCATGGCTTGTAACATGCTTGCTTAGATTGGGAAATGTAATCTTTTTGTTTCAGTTGACACACATCTGCCCTTCAGGGCCAAAAGGACAAATCTTTATTCACTTTTCTATTTTTATTTGACAGCTCACTTTTGTTGTCCTATCTACTTGCCTGTTGCTCACATAATCTTATATTGTACTGAAAGCGATTGAGTCTCTTCTTTTGTGTGTCTGATACTCCAGTGATGAAACTCTGTTTCCTGTACTGGCATCACACTGGCACGACAACTGTTTTCACTGTGCAAAAAAGCAGTGGGGGAAACTCTTAAATGTGCTTAGTTGCAGAGATGGAAATCAGGTTTTTATTATTTTTTTATTATTTTATTATTTCAGTGCAGAGTAAAGGGTTTTAATCAAGCAACTGTTTTTCATTACTAGGTCTTCACATGCTGAGCTGAAAACTTGCCATTAAATGTCTCTTTTTGATCTTGAAAGCCTCTTATACAAACTTTTGAGGCACATTTATTCAAAGGTCATATTAATTGTTAAAAGCAATGTTTCAGCACCAGAATATAAAGTTCAAAACAACTAGAATATAAAGTTGTAGAAAAAGAATAAAATTTTTCTGCTAGAGCATTTCAGATGTCATTTGAGTAGCAGATGAGACAGCAGGAGTTGTGTGTAGTGGGAAGCTGGGATGATGGGAAAGCCCACGTGAAAGACATTTCACATTTGGAGCTATTCCTGATGCTTGATCACTACTCCAAATGGAATAAATTTTATCAGTGGCTTAATTTTTATCAGTAACTTTAAAATCAAGAGATGTTCATATTAATTTGAAGTTTAGTGTAGAAGCCATCTTCCACTTCAAGCAGGTATGTGGGTTTCCACTGCACTTGTGAAACCTGTGTTTGTGTTGAGAAAGCAGGGAGTCTGTAATCTGATAGTTGTCATTGCACATTAAGATGCTTATTTTAAATTAGGTTTTTTTAAGAACAAACATTTAAAATATGGAACTTCATAAGCAGTTGGTAAGCAGCTTGTTTTTTAATTATCAGAGCTCACTAAAAACATAGCAAATGTTTTCAAGTTTTAAATAAGCTATCCATTATATTGTTGCTTGCTGATCTCTTAATTCCCATTCTTCCTTCTTATGTTGTCTTTTATTTTTATCTGTCTTTATTTCCTTCATAACCATCCTCCTCATTTGTGACTTTTATATCTCATTTTTCCGTACTTTAACCTAGAGCATCCTCCTAATTTGAGCTCCCTTGCCTTTTGGAACAGTTGCTTATTTGACCTTTCAATGTGAGATCTCCTTTCCAAGTCTTTCATATTGAAGTTCAGATCTTACCTTGTATTCCATCCTGTCTGCCCTGCATGGTCTGTCTGCCAGCAGCCTGGGTTCCTCAGCTCTGTTCCTTTGTCCTCCTGCACCCACAGTTTCAGCTGTAACCTCCTCACTCTGCCTGCTTCACATTAGCCAGTTCCCTGCTGCCTCTGAGCATAGACAGCCTCTGCTCTTGCTTCTCATTGCTGAGCAACAGTGGAAAAGGCAGGCTGGCTAGGAGGGTTCTTAGAAGTCTAATTTTTTTTCTAGTTTTGCTGTTTCGTTGCAGCTGTGATCTCTTCAATTCATCTTCTGTTCTTACATCTATCAGCTTTTATTTTACAGTGTTTTATATCCCATGTTAACAGGGAAACTTTTCCCTCTGCATTAGACCCACACAAAGCACATATTCTCTGGTTTTGTGTACAGGTGAATAACACTCATTGTAAGCATTATACATGAATACATGTATAAATGTTTGTGGAATATATTATACACTCCTGGTTTAATTGTTTAAACTAAAACAGTGTAGGAAAATACTAAGAATAGTTTCAGAAATTTTTATTTTATTTATTTTCTACAGGAGGTAACCACATGCTCACCAGAGTACTACAAATGGACACAATATCTCTTTCTGAAGCTTTTTGAAGCTGGGATAGTGTATCAAAAAGAGGTAGGTACAAACCTTGATCTCAATATTTTGTTGCTACACTAATTTAGATCACTCATGTCAGTAGCACATTTCTGGATTGTCCATTCACAGTCATAAAGTGATCGTGCTCTGTTAATTTTAAATCACTCTAAAACAGAATTAATTCTATATATAACAGAATTTTCTATGTAATGGTTTGTAACTAACTGACATGAATGGCCCTTGTGGTAAGTCACGTCAAAAGTGTTTATTGTCAGATATTTGCATTTAAGTGCAGGATCAGAATATAGCTTTTAGTTTTTTATTTCCTGGCTTTAATATAGAATTTTCTAGATTTTATTTTCCCTCTTAGAAATCTATGACATGGTGGTCATTTGAAGTCTCTTCAACATTGAGATTATTTACCTGTATAACATTACTGTAATACTGTCTCAGAATTTATGGGTTTGGATAGGATAATTGGAGATTAGGTGCATAAGATCCTTTTCCTGAACTCTACTTGTGGTCTTCAAAATATTAAAGAAGTGTTAGGTTTCATAAGTTTATCACAGCTGTTCATCAGTTACCACTACATTAAGAAATTATAATATTTTGTAAATAACATGTATCTGGCTATTTGAAAAGTGAAGCTTTCAATTATTTCTTAAACATAAGATGAAACAAAGATGTTGAATAAGCAGTCCAGCAAGCTTTCTGTATAGCCAAGGCAATGCAGTTCCAAAATACCTGAACAGCTGCACTTTAACAAAGCAGCAATTTAGTGATTATTTCTAACTTAAAATGGAAATTAAAATTTGTTACATATGCTTTGATATTTCATTTGTATTCTGTAGAAACCAGGAAACCCCATAGGATATAATTAAAGATGTATTCCAATTATTCCCTGAATCTGGAAAAAGAGATTGATGGTGAAAGGTAGCATTTAGGATGGCAGGGTGTTACTGAGCTATTTCTTCTGTTTGCATTTGTGTTCAGAGATCTTAAATGACAACCAGCAAAACCCCTCAATGTTTGATATATACTAGCATGCTAGATTGGGATTTCAGTTGTTTTATTTTTCCATAATTATTTTTTCAGTGTAATAAAAAAATTTAATCCTCTATCCTTGTTATAACAAATCTATTTTTATCTGTGAATTTGTTTGTATGACAACTGAACCCAAATGAATCTGAAAAGTACAAGTTTCCTGCTTCATTCAAAGCAGGGATGATATACAAAATAAATTTTGCATTCAGACTCCAAGTACTGTGGGATCCTGGAGGAGTTTGGATACCAGTGATTGAATCTACTTCCAACTTCCATCTGCTTTCAAGTCAAGGATCAGTTTGAGGACTTAAATCAGCATCTGTCAACCTGTAGGGGATGTAATCTCTGGTGGATATGAACCAGTTGCTTTTTGGCAGGAAACAGATGGCAGAGAGAACCCACAACCCTGGGTCTTTCTGAAGAGTCATATATACTTAAAGCATATATTTGTCTTATGTTGTCAGTGTATCTGCAATAGGTATTAAGCACAGCTTGAATTCTCCTGTATTAGTTTCATTTTGGGTATGAGAGATAATTCGTAGCCTTACTGTGGTAATAAGAATAAGGCAAGTAGAGTGTTAGCCTATTTAATGCTCTGTTCCAGGAGTGTGCTTGTCTGACCAGAAATTTCCCTGGCAGGGAGACACAGCCTCAGTATGTCCAGGAGTTGCAATTATGGAGGATTAACAATGTCTGAGTGCTGCAGCATCCATAGAGGGCACCTTTATTCATTGTAGCAAAATCCTCCCTTTTTCCTGCAGTAGTAATCTAGTCAATATACTGTAGAGGTTATTGACCTGGACAGTTGTAGTGTCTCACTGAAGTTAATACCTGCCCTGACTCTGTTGCTTTGATCAGATACCTGTAATCCATAGTGGACCCAGAGACAGAAAGCCTGGAGATAGATACTTACACTTCAGAGACCTGAAGTTAGTCAAGATGAATTCTGTTTTAAAAGCATATGGTCTGAATTGGCGTAGTGAGGAGAGCGAGATAATTGCTGTGCTTTGAACACTCCTGCACTGAGCTTTCTTTGTGTAGATGACTTTTAGCAGCTTCCTGGGGTCATAGTTTCAGAGGCTGTCATTGTCAAGAAGTTGTCTTTGTGAGGTACAACAGGAACTAAAGATTTCATTTATTAGCCAGGTTCTAGATATTTATCAAAAGTCTATGTGAGATGGAAGGAATGTAACTTAAAAAATTTAAAGACAAGACCTTTCAGTTAACGATTTCTTAAATGCACATTTGCTTTATGTTTTGAAGGATTTATTTAGATATAGCCTCATGAATTGTAACAGGTAGATTTGTTATGCTAAATAATTATATAATCATTTCAGTTATCTTCTAAAAATTTTCACCATAAATTTGAAATACCATCAAAATAGAAATGGTATTTTTTCACAACTTTGAGCCACAGCCAGTTTAAAACAAACTTATGCTAAGACCTCTTTATGCCACTGGCATTTTATTACTTCTCAATATTGTCTGATTTCTCTCTCTTTAGGTGTAACTTTAACTTTGTGTGGGGTTTTTTCAGAACTTTATAAATTAAAACTTTAAAACATTACTTTAGAGCCACATTCATAACATTTGTTATTATTACTGAAAAAGCTGTATTTTTTTGAATTCTGGAAAGTAGCTTATAATAGTGGAATATATTGTTTTCTTTTAATTTGCCAATGAATTTTCATAATCCTTTTATAAAATCTGGTGTTTATAAAATCTTGGTTGGTGACAGATAAACGGTAGGCAAAAGTAAAAAAAGTAATAAGTTTAATCTGAGTCTGAATTCACAGAAGCTTCATTTAAAGGCAAGTTTCAATTTATCATTTAATAACTTTCATTCATTTAATGACAATAAATATTTTATACATCAGTGTAGTCAGACACTGTGCTCACACAGTTGTGAGCAGTATTTTTAAGCAAGAGCATCCCTGCATCTTTCTTTTAGCTCTCCTCATTATAAGATTTGTAAAGTGGTTGTGTTATTTACTATTTGTAAGAACATGTAGCATATTTAAAAGGAAACAATATTAGCTGTTTGGAAACTGATCAGAAGATGATCAATGATAGATAAGATATAAAGTACAATATAAGTGCAGTTACTAATTTTTTATTGAAATTTAAGTCCTCTGCATACCCAAAGAAGTAATTTGAATTTTTTTTTTTAATGTTTAATGTATTAGATGTCTATGGACCTGTACCTACTGTTATTCAGTCAGACTCATTTAGCTTGAATACTAAATAACATTTGATATAATAGATTACTCTTATTGCTTTGATTATTATTTTTTTTCTTTCTGTTCATTTTTTTAAGTCAATGTATAGCATTTAATGCCACTTTTGGATGAGATTCTTTTGTGGTCTTAGATCCTTTATTATTCGACACTGGGGGAGGGTGAGTTTGATTTTTGCTTCTTTCCCAGTATGTTATGTCTGGTATTTCAGTTAGCTTAAATGCTCAAAATACAAGGTTTGTGGAGTTGAACACCAACATTTATTTCACTTTGCAGATTTTCACTTAATGCATTTGTATTGATAAGGAAGGAGGATTCCAAAAGTAATTCATGTAGTTGACAGGAGTTAGTTACATACAGATAATACCAACACTTTCACTTAAAATATAGTTGACCACTGTAATATTTCTTTGTGATTCTGTCCTCTTGAGTTGGACATCCTTGTTTACTCATCCTCCTCAGTCTGACTCAACGCTTTTGGATTAGTAATGAAGAACTTTTAAGCATCAGACTGTGCTGTTTGCAGTATAGTCAATTGGAGCACTTATATATTACAGTCAAGCAGTCAAGTGTCAGCCTATCATGCTAGCATGATCAGTCTAGACAAACCTTGCCAACTGCATTTTTGGGTCTTTTAAGTTCTGGGAAGATGAATGTTCAAAACTTTTCCAGCTGAGTCGATGTTGTTGATTCAAACGGATGTTTTAAAAATATGGAAAACTCAGGTAAACTTTCAAGGTATGCTTCTGGATAATTAATTTGCCATCTTTAAAGTAAAACTGTTTCTTAACTAGCTGCTGAAAGTATTTTTTCTTCCTGCAACTTTTTTTTAGGCCTTGGTTAACTGGGATCCAGTGGATCAGACTGTTCTAGCTAATGAACAGGTGGATGACAATGGTTGCTCATGGCGTTCAGGAGCAAAAGTGGAGCAGAAATACCTCAAACAGTGGTTTATCAAGACAACTGCTTATGCAAAGGTATGAGAATACAGTTTTTGGAAATTATGGTAGCACTTCAAAGGGGAGACTTTTTGTCCAGAAATATTAGCTGAATGTGGTCCTTTATAGATACATGTTTGAATAATATATAATTGCATAATAATATGTGTGATCTATCCCTGTGTATGTGTGAATATTAAAATTATTGCCCCTGAAGTCCTTCTTTTCACCTCTTTAGGAATTGTAGGTAACTGGTGTGGGATTAAGTTTTGAAGAAATCAAAAGGCATAAATTAGAGGTGAATGGATGAACGAATTCTGCATTTGCACATTAGCATCCTGTATTCACCATCAAGTGCTTTTCTGCATATTTTGAGTGTAGAACTGTGCAAAACTTGTTTGTCAAATCAACCTATTGGATTTGTGGACATTTTATAAACAATGGAGTACAACCTGTCACCTACCATTCAGTTCCATTTGTGTCTGCACCATAGTTCTTTACGTTTAGCTGCTTTTTATTGAAGATTCATCTGTACCTTCTACTTCACTTCATACTCTACTCTGTTTGATTATGTGTTATTTAAAAATGTTTTCAAATTATTTAAACATCCTTTTTTCTTATGAGCTCCAGTTTTGATTGTGCTGGGACAATGTAGTTTCCACACTTAAGAATTCAGAACATAAGTTTTGGCTTTATGCTCTCTGAGATGAAAGTATCAGTTTCCTGTTGCATTTAGGTGAGGTTTTTATTCTCTCTGGGTGTTCTGTGTATTGAGACTTCAAGTACAGATTGAGAAAGTTGCTCCCAGGAAAATATTAAAATTCATCTTTGATCCTTTTCCCAAGGTTTCCCATTATTTCCACTATCATCCAGGGAGAAGTCTGTGTCTCTCTCTAGGTCTATTCATAACAAAAAGAAAAACTTTAGATATCCTGCCTGGTGCTTTGGTTCTTCGTACACAGAGGTACTTGAGATACATGTTTTTGGATTGTGCTGCCTGTTCTGGCAGTAAGGGAGGAATGTTTGCAGTAGCTGAAGGAAAAATGGAATGCGTCTGCACCACCACAAAACAAGCACAATGTTCTGAGCTTTTTTTTTCCAGTTCCTTTGTCACCAGATTTCATTATGACTTTTGTGATTTTGTAGAGTCTGCCCTAACTCACTGTTTCCCTCAGTTTGAGGCTGGAGCTCCATTAGAGTTTCTGTCTTTACTCACATGTCTTCTGTCTACGGTCTCTATACAGGTTGTAGGAAGCGATGGTTGATATTTCTGGTCTGTATCCATGCTGGTACCCAATTACTTATATCCCGCGGTGAATCAGCCATAAATTTTTACTCATTGAGACCAAAAGGCACGACTGAGGAGCCTTTCAGTAACCTTGAAAACACCCTTGGTCTATGGAATTATTACTTCTTGTTCATTATTCACCCTCCACTGGGACGGATTTCTCTTTTGTATTTAGTCTCTTACCTGAGAAATGCTGTTACAGGAAAAGCACAATCTCTTGGGCAGATCACGTCTGCATCATGTCATTCCCCAGGCTTATCTCATGATAAGAAGGAACTTTTGCCTCCACAACACCCCCTCGTCTTCCCCACAGTGATGTCACCTCAGGACACTGCCATATTCCCTACCTACATGAAGGACAAACATGCAAGTGACCTTTTGTTCTTGAACATCTTAGTGACATGATTAAGAGCTGCTTCTGCTTTTCATTTTGGGAAGAACACTTGTGTCAACTCCTACAAAACCTTAAAGCATTGCTGCAAAGGGCAGTTGAGTACTCTACAGATTTCTGTGAAGGTTTCCCGAAATTTTGTTCTGTTTGTGATTGATATTCTGTAGGCTCTTTGCTACTTGATACAACCAGATCGATGAATGATGCCATACTTCTTCCAGTTCAAGTGATTTGGCAAGCATTACCTTCATGTTCTCCCACTTCTTGTACAGTGACAGATGCTACCAAGAATCAGCAGGTGGTTTTGATTTTCCTTTTTACTCACCCTCCACTCACTCCTATTTTTGTTGCTCTGGTTCTTTTTGAACAGTCTCACTCTGCTTCTTTTGGCAAGGCTTTTAAACATTTGGTTCTAGAGGGGGGAAAATAATCCCCCATCCTCCCCCCAAACCTTGAAATAAGAATAGCAGATTACAGGCTCTGCTCTATGAAATCTAATATCTGATAGTAGATGGATTTCATGCTTGAAAGATTAAGACAAATAAAGTCCCTTTTTTGGTATTTTTTTTTCCTTTCAAGTTGCAAGAGACTAGATAACATAGCATGTTGTGGTTTACTTTCTGAAGAAGTCTGTTTTGACCATGCAACTCTGAATGGCCCATGGACTGCAAGCCTCAATTGAAGACAGTCCATTAAAGGGAGACTGGATCTGGGCTAGTAGTGGCCAAGTGTTTTGGTCTCTTAGGAACTCTGTGCACACACTGACATAATAAGGAAGCTTCACATTAGTGTTTTGATGGGAGCCAAATTACAGATTTGAATTGCCACAAGTTTGGCTTCTCTTTCTGAATAATTTCACTAATTATTCTCAGAACATCTTTGCACACATTTCTTCATTCCTTATGGTAGTCATGCCGCTACTTCTCCAGAAGTGGTAAGAGCTGTGAATCCTTCCTCCTAAGTCTGTTTCTTTTGTCCCCTTTTTCTTTGGATTCAGTCTGTTTACAGTTGTTCTGTCCATGTTGTCCTGTATTGTTAAACACCCTGGTTGTAGCAATCATTCTTCTTAGCCTATTCCTCAAACCTTCTTTCCCACCTCTTTTCAAAGGCTTTTGCCAGGAGAATGGGCTCCAGAGGGAGCCCATTTATTGAGAGGGAGACCTTCATTTACCTTTATCATTTACAGAGCCTTTTCTCTTGGAGTGGAGGGTCCAGATTTCATGGAGCTAGTCCTAATAGGTATGGAGGATAAAGACATCTCTTTAAGAAGCTAAAGATCTTTAATTGCTAATACGATTTCAGGATGATAGCATTGGTGGTGATGGTACCTTCACTTCAGCAGGAGGGATTATTTCATTTCTTCTGATTTTGAACACACTTATTTCCATAAAGAGATTTTACTGACTTACATAATGGACCAGAACCACTATCAGTACAGCTTTGTTTTCCTGAAATTCTTTGCAGTTCAGAGACTTCAGATATTTCTGCCTCTAATGATAAATCAGTTCACTTCCCTTTTTTGTCAATTTTTTGATAATTCGTATGCCAGACTCCTGTAAAAGGGAAATCTGAGTGGAATTATAAAAGTCTGTAATGGGCCTGAGGATTTCAAATCAAAATTTGTTCCAATTCAAATTTGTTTTGCATTAAACACTAACAGAAATAGAAACTTGCCCTTTCAGATCTTGTCTGGTCCTGAGTCCTTTATTCCCCATTTCTGAGTCAATTGCCTGTTGAACATCTTCTGTCCAGTTCTGTTTTTTTAAAATGTGTCCAGAAGGTTAAGACAAGATGGTGTCAGATGTAGTGTGGTCAAAATCATTGGGACTGAAGATCTGTGTTTTCTGTCAGTATAGAGCTGCATTTAGGTCTTTGAGCTGTACTGCCAGAATTTGTATCAGAGCATGCATGGCTCTTTATTTCCTCAGTTTGGACAAGTTCATAGACACAGAGCAGATTTAATCCTTCCTTATTCGAGATGTTTTTCCTAGATTTGGAAAAAGGTAGTGAGCTAAGTGGATCAGACTTTCAGTGAGCTCTATGACTAGTGCGATCCACTGAAGTTCTGCTCCTTATTTTGAAATTAAAAAATTGGAAGGCACTAATAGACTATCTGAGAGTAACTTAATCCTTGCCCCTTTTTGGGAAAACTTGTATTTTTTTCTGACTTCGGCTGCTTTCTGACTTAGAGAGTTAGAATTCTCTAAGTGTCTCACTCATCTTTGTACAGTGAGGCATTTGGTTTTGCTGTATCATGGGCAAAGCCATTTGATTCTGGTCACCTTTTACTTGTGCCTTTAATGGTGCCTAATATTTCTTCTGAAAAGTTTACAGAAATTCAAGATCAAATGTCAGAAGTACCACCTTCCTTGCCCTTTTTCTGAAAAATGGATCTCTGCAAATCTGTTTCCTGTTTCTTCCCCAATGTTATACCTGAGTTTTCTATAAATGGACATAGTGAGAAACTATTTAGAAAAAAAAAAAGCTTTATTTCTGTAAACTCGTTCCCCTCCTATGTGGATAAAGGAAAATATAAGTCTTTCTGTAACCTTGTTTCATAGAAGAAGTTCCGTTACAATATATTTAATTCATTTTCTGTCCCTTAATTCCAGCTAGCAATAATGGCTCAATATATATGGATGCAACCTATTTTCTACTTGTAGCATCCATAAATTATTTTGTTGTAACTTTTCAGCCTATTTACAGTGTATACTGATGATCTATTCTAGTCATCTGTGTTCCTCTCTTTAGCCCATTTATCATTTTATGTTTTCCCTTGTATCTCACAACCTTTATGAAAATAAAAACCAATCAGAGTAATGTATGGCACTGCAGATGAGTAATCACTTCATCTGCAGTGCCTACATTACTGGTCAGGTAGCAGCCAGGAGCTACATGATTAGTAGTGGTCTGTGAAGCTGGGTGTTACAGGAGTCAGTGTTTCATTCCTACACACACTGTTTTTCAGATTTCTGTTGTGTCCAGAGGAATCATCTCCTGTGGATTTGCTTTGATTTTTTTGTTGTTACTGCACCAACTCATATTCCTTTCTTGCAATAAAAATTGCAAACAAAGCAGTGTTGGCCCACATGGCAATTTACTATTGGTAATGAGTTTTGTTCAAAGGGCAAAAATATTGACCGTGCTTTTAATGCTTAGAAGAAAACATTTTGCTTATGTAAAGTAATAAAGTAATTGTGACCCATTTTTTAAACTGTAAAGTACATGTGAAATGGTCTAGCAGCTTCTGCGGATTTTTAGAGAACATTTTAATTGTCATTTTTCTTTTGACGCATTTCTTTGATAAAAGTATAATGCCTTAACTGATGGCATTATTATTCAAATTGTTGTCTGTGCATTTAAGATGTTTAAGCTAAAACATTTAGTTGCTATGGTTACCCTGCTGAATTGGTAGGCAGATTCATTGGAAAAATCTATCTGTAAATGTTAGTATTTTATCTGTGTACCTGTAAATTGCTTTTATGGAGGTTTTTATGCATGGTCAACGGAGTCCTCAAAACAGAATTAGCAAGGCTAGTCTTTTTATAGACCCTGTTCTTCCTAAATTAATTTTATACAATTCTTTTTCATATTTTACTGTACAAAAGAAATCATTCAAATAGCTGGAAAATAATCTTTTCTTGAATAAAATAAAATAGAAGCAACTTTAAAACTTTAAGTTTTGCCTTAAATAATTTCCCTTTTTTGCACAGTAATAGAGTGGTCTGTTTAATTCAAATACTGGGGAACAAAACCAACAAAATTCTACTGTTGTGATTTACAGTTGCCAAACAGATAAGTAGCACCCTTTCTTAGTTAAGTTTTTTTGTAAAGACATTTAGAGATAAACCCTACTCATTTTCTGTGGGTTGCAGAAACACAGATGTTGGGCATGGTGCTGACTCTGTGGAAGGAAAACAGTAAATGAACTACAGTTCATTTTCATACATCTTTTCTCTGACTTCTCACTGCATCTGACAGCTCTTTTGTCTCATCTGAATAGATTTGGAATTATTTCAGGTAATTGTGTTTTGCTTAATTTTTTTATTTTGTGTTTTATTTCAGAGATCTTAAGCCCAGTGATAATGAAATGTAATGAAACTGAAGTACTTCATTTCAGGATGTTAAGAGTCTTAGCAGCACTTTGTATTTCATAGCAGGAGGTAATGCCTCATCACCAAGGAAAACCGAAATGCTGGCCCTTTTTTATTCTTCATGTATGATTGTTTTTTTGATTCCCACACTTGGAGTCTAGCTTGTAGTTGTCTTCTCCTAACAGATCAGGTTTATCAGGTTTATCTCCTGATAAACCTCCCTTTGAAACTCTTCCTCTTGAGCCAAGCTGAAGGCTGTCTCCTGGACAGGGACCAAGAGCAGTGCTTCCTCAACTTGCTTAGCACTTCATTTATAAGAAATGGCACCTGTTTTGTCAGTTTGGCAAAACAGAAAATTGTGGATATCCTGACCAGACTGGTCTTTTTACCTGAGTTTAAACACAGCATGTCATTTGATGTTACAGTAATGTAAATTTAAATTCCTCTTGGTATAAGGTTAATCCAAACAGTGAATGCTCAATACTATTAAAAATTATAACAGATGTTTTGAAAAGCTTTTGTATTTATGGAATCAGTTGCTCATCACAAAGATATACTTCATTATTTCATAAAGGGAGTATCTTCTCATTGGAAATTTAAGCAAGGAGCAGCTCTGAAGAGCATATCTGGAGAATAATTCTGGATTCACGTTTTGCTTTTAAGGAATCATTTATTTGCCTCAGTTTTGTGTAATCACACCAGAGGTGTTTGTTGACCATACATTGTGGATAAGGAAGTGGGAAAACTGCTGACAGTTCAGACGTTTATGAGAAAAAATTCGAAGTATACACGGTATCTGTGTTATTGTTCCTCTTTAATGTATGTTTTCAGTATTCTTCACACATGGGAAATAAAAGTTAAGAGTGACCTACAATGGTACAGACAGAAACTACTTAAGGAGAAAAAGAAATAGTAAAACAAGAAGATATTAAATGCCAGCAGAAGCTGTACCATATAATCACAGTTGGAACAGTGCAATAGAGTGCAAAATAAAACAGTGGGCAGCCTAGCTTTAATTTCTTGTACTTTAATGTATGTTAACATATTAAGTTCTATTAAATGATATCATGTAATTTTTAATTTATGTTTGGTTGCTCTTTTGGGAGTTTGATCAAATAAAGTGAAGAATTTCATTTTAATACAAACAGAGCTTGGATATTTATTTGACTCTTCCTCAGAGGAAAAGCTTTTAGATTTTATTGTAATTTAGTGAAATGCAAATTTATTTTCCTAATTAATTGAATTCTTATGAAATGCAGCTTTTTGCTGATTTTTTATTCTGATCTCATTGTTACCTTGCAGATCTTTCAAACTTCATTGAAGTGTCTTCATTTAAAAAAATATTTGACTATATAGTTTATATTTAGATTTTTCACTTTATTTCATTTACTATCATAGAGGAGTTAAACTACTCTCACTAAGTATGAAATTAGTAGTAGGTCTACTAAAAATTTTAATTGATAAAATCAAGGACTGAATTTTTAGGGGCTCAGTAGAATCTTTCTTTGAACTACAAGCAGTGGGACTTTTGGGGTTGAGATGCTCCTGGGAAATTGTAAAGCACTTACATGCTTGGATTTTCTGAGTCTTTTTTTGCCTGAAAATTGCTTAACTGGAGTTCTGTTTTTGTCATAAACCTCAGCAGACTAAACAGCTAGAAATATGAGACCAGTTTCTCACAATATAATGTGTTACTTCTACTTTCAGGCCTGGTCATCATTGTCTTTGATGAATTTTCAGCAAACTCATCTTGATTTAGTTACTCTCTGATCATCTGAGGTAGTTGACTTTCATCTTCTGGCTGTGCCAGAATTTTCTGCATGTTCTGAAAGAGAAAAGAAGTCTGTGAAACTTTGGTTTATCCTCAGTCTCCAACTTCTTCAGGTGTAAGAGCCTTTAAATCATTCTAATCATTGAACACAACTTTAATTTCTTTGGCTTTTCCTGAGTCTATCTTTAGATCTGAAAGCCTGCCAAAATATATTTATGCTATTCCTTGACTTGTGTTTAATTAAGATGGGAGTAATTTCTCCTGTAATTAGATGTTTACATTTGCAGTTTTCTTGTCTCTTCCCAAGTAATGAAAAATGAAAGCAGAAGGACTCTGCTACCTAATGTTTCCAAATTTCTCACTATTAAGTTATCATCAGAAATTTGAAAATTGAGATTATTTGATAAGTCACTCTCTGTTTATTGGATTGAAATGCTGCAGTTGTTCTTTTTCCCCTGCTGACTCTAATATGGGTTTACTTTTGGT
Organism: Oenanthe melanoleuca; assembly: GCF_029582105.1. Lineage (NCBI taxonomy): Eukaryota > Metazoa > Chordata > Aves > Passeriformes > Muscicapidae > Oenanthe > Oenanthe melanoleuca. The sequence continues at coordinate 104,228,403 of NC_079335.1, read as the reverse complement.
TTTTGCTTGTGTGCTGGGAGTCTTCTTGCTGATTGTCTTCTCTGTGTTAACAAAACTAGTTAACAAATTTGTAGTAGAAATAACTAGAACTTATATACACATTTTTAAGGATCAGATTTTTTTAAAATGGAAATTATCAGTAATTATAGAATCATAGAATATTAAGGTGTTGGAATGAGCCTTAAAGATCATCTATTTGCCATGGGCAGGGACACCTCAACTAGACCAAGTTGCTCAAGGCCCCATCCAATCTGGCCTTGAACACTGCCAGGGTTGGAAAATTGCAAAATAACAATTGGAGCAGAATTCATGGGACTACATTAATGATTCAGAAAATTCTCTACTGAACATGGCAGTGATTTTTAAAAAAGAACATAGAAGCAAAATTCAGTGGAGTTAATATGTAACTTCCCAAAAACTAACTTAAAATATTTAGGAATTTCTATGCTAGCATTGGTCAAGAGTTTTGTATACCCAAATAGTCTGCATGTAATTTTTTCATATTACTGATAATTTTAGCATATATCTGTGGGCATGTATTTTGTAGGGTGTAGTGCTATTGGATTTGAAAATTAAAAGCTTTTTAAAGGGTTTTCCTTAAGCTGCCTTTTAAAAGGTTCTAGTTTGCACAGATGAATTTTGAATGTATGTGTACATTCATGAATTAATGTTTAAGAACTAATGTTTCTCTACTTTCCTGCTAGTGAGTATCCTAGGTTAATTTACCATACAGAAACACTTACTAACATTCTAGCAGTGTGCATACTCTATATTATTTGCCTTTGTAACACCAGGTAAATTAAGTTGTTTGTGGTTTGCATATTCGTTTTCTGCTTTGCCTGCTTTGACAAGAAACCTAAGGAGTATATTGAGTACAAAGAACTGAGAATCATAATTCAATTTTGAACATTTTTGAAGTTTGTTTACTTGGGATTTTTTTGTTTCGTATAACACTAAACTGTTCATGTATAAATTAAGTTATAAAGGGTTTAGGTTTGCAAACCCTGCTAGGCTGCATCATCATGTAAATTAAGCTCAGTTATCTTCATTCAGATGAAGTAAAGTTGGCCCTTCCTATATTTAGTTGCATGAAGTAATTGCATTATCAAAAGAACTGGGTTAAGTCAAACTGTGTCCTGTAACTTCTAATAAGGCCAATGGATTAGAGTAAAATCATTATCATGCTGATATTGACAATCTTGGTCTATAAATACTACTGCAGTGAAAAAACATCTGGGGAGCTTTGCTGGCAAGCAGTTACAGACTGTACAGTTTCAGCAGAACACATGCACAGTTAGCTGCTTCTGCCACCAAAATGTGATGTAGATTAGAATGGATTCCTAATGTGAACAGCTAGTTCTGCGTGTATTGACAGAATTTCATTCTTCCTAAAATGCATAAAGTTCTTACCAAGAATTTATCTAGGTATTGTGTGTATGTATCTCTCACATATATCTCCAATTATTCAATATTCTTTCATAGTTATATAAGTACATGGATTGATCATGGTAGATAAAGCTTAGTTGTTTCTGGAACAGTGCAATTAATGAGAATATTCAGACCTTTGAATTCTCTCTGATATGGTATGTTTGCAATTGTGAGTTAAAACAGATAATAGACATAGCATGATAAAAACCCCTCCAAAAGCCTAACATTCTTTTATTTAAAAATCATCAATAAATTGGTTTGATTCTTAAAGATGTAGAAAGCAATAAAAATCCCAAGTGATGGTATAATATCATGATTTACAAAGGACATGCCTTTTGTTGTATTTTGAATGACAGATATACAACAGAGCAGTAACTAAAAAATTAATTCTTACAGTAACTTTTATGCATCTTACTTTGAAATTATTTAAGAATGTCATTAAAACAGAACTTGAAACACATTCTTGGAGAAGAATTAAGTGTGCATTCACTCATTATCCACCCAGCTACTGTTTAGTTTGAGCAGCACATAATAGCTACTGTCCATCCTTGCAGGTTGTTAGTAAATACTGAGATAATAAAGAGCTTGCACATTTGATGGTGAGAGTAAAAGCTGAAGGAGAAATTATTCAACATGTTGCCTTATTCTTAGATTTTAGCTGTAATTGTTCAGCATATTTAACATCTGTCCAAGTAATTCTGGCTGTACTTCTGCCAAAGTAAAGATTTTGTGTGGGGGCCCGGGAGCCTGCCAGGGAGACAACAATCTCCATGCCCTGGAAAAAGAGATGCTGAGACGTCAAAGTGGCGTTGAGGATAGGGTGACAAAAAGCTTCTTCCCACAGTCCTTTGCAGTTATATGTTGATGTACCCCAGTTCTCTGTCCCTCATTGGCCTGTTGGCCCAGACCACTTGGCCCTGGTGTACTGCAGTGTTTTACCCCTGTTACCCTATTGGCTTCCCCAGTCCCTTACCCCACCTGTGCACAATTTTCCTTTGTACCCATTGGACCCTGATGCCCTGCTCCCCCCCTCTTTCCCCATACTTAAACCTGGAACCTCCCTTGTTCTGTGTTTTTTGTCCCTGGACCCATTCAGTGTGCAGCTGCCATAAACCCCATCAGAACTCTATGCAGAAGACTCTTTCCATCCTTTCATTTGTCAGCTTTCTCCTACCATCTGCAGCTAGCCTGTGTGTGGGTAACAGTGTGCTGGGCTGCCTGCCCAATCACCTCTTCCTACAGATGCTTTTGGAAGGTAGCAGCAACTGACCATAGCATGTGCTACTACAATTTTGGACAGTCACAGTATTCATAACAAAAATGTGAAGTGTTATGAAGTGAAAAATGAGATGAACTCTAAGTTATCTGTCTGTCTTCTCCTTTACATTGTTATAGATTCCATTTATTAAAATCCTGCTGTTCAAATTTTTTAGACAAATGCTAGTTGACTTGGAATAGACTTTTATGCTTCCATTCCACACATCAGAAAGCACTTAAATATATAGATTTGTCTCTTGTTGAGTGCAAGTATATATAGAAGTTACAAGTTGGTTATGGCTAGTAAAGAAGGCAACATTTGATTTCTTCATAGCTGCATAGTACAGAACCATTAAGGTTGGAAAAAACCTTTGAGATCCTCAAATCCAACCATTAAGTCAGCACTGCCAAGTCCATCAGTAGACCCTGTCCCTAAGCACCATGACTACGGTGCCTCCAGTGATGATGACTCAAGCACTTCCCTGGACAACCTGTTCCAATGTTTGACAATCCTTTCCATCGTGAAATTTTTTCTGGTATCCTCCCCTGGTGCTACTTGAGACCATTTCCTCTGGTCCTGTCACTTGTTGCCTGAGAGAAGAGACTGACCCCCACTTCACTACAGCCTCCTTTTGGGCAGTTATGGAGAGTGTTAAGATTCCTCCTGAGCCTCCTTTTCTCCAGCCTGAAGATCACCAGGTGCCTTAGCCACTCCTCATAAGACTTGCTCTAGATCCTTGACCCCTCTACACCCAGCTTCATTGCTGGTTGCTTATAAAAATTGTATTATTATAATATTTTTTAAAAATTTAAATATGAACCTTTGTTATGATCATTAGTGTTGTTTTTGCAGATTGATACAACCTAAAGATCCCAATCAATTTTATGGCCTGTTGTTCTTGGTAAAATATCAATACAAAATATGAAAACTTAGATAGCTAGAAACTATCATGTTATTTTAAGTCAGAGCTTGAAAATTTTAGGGCATGTTCACACCTTTTGTCAGACTGCCGTCTCTAGGCTATTGTCTAAAACAGCTAATTCAAATGTAGATTTCATATCTGCAAACACATCTCTTAAGTCTTGTTCAGCTCAGTTGGTCACCTACACTCCCCAGAAGTTACAACCACTGGGAGTATTTTCTGTGTTTGTTTTCATCTAAGTTTTTCTTTCCTGTATCTTAAGGCCTAGTCTATTCAAAAGAAAGGCGACTTTTAATAACAACAGGGTTTCTGTTGGCAGTGACCTACCTCTGGCTTGTACTGTTTTATTAGTTCTATTTTCAGAGACATTAATTTGAGGTACCAGCAGTATAAAATCACCTCTTCCAGTGTTTTCACGAGCACCTTACCATGTTGCTATAGTTATATGCATTTAGTTAAAATTACACCCAATTCATATGCTGAAAAAAACTGAATGTCCTAATTCTTTCTTTTGTTGCTGAAGGCCATGTTTGATGCTTTATCTGATCTCCCTGAATGGTATGGTATTAAAGAAATGCAAGCAAATTGGATAGGTGACTGTGTTGGGTGCTCTCTTGACTTCTTGCTAAAGGTAAGTCAGAAATCTCAATTCCTGCTCTCTTGGTTGGGCTAACTGCAACCCCTGAAATGTGTGATGGGAATGGATTTTCATATCTTAAAAGCTTGAAGCCTCCTAAAAAAGATTATTATTATTATATTCATGCACAGACCAGCACAGCCTCCTGAAGAGCACCACTTGAGAGTTGAAGAGATACTCCCTGCTATCCTCCTTAGGAAAGGGCTTGTGTGTTCAAGTGGGTGCAAATTTGTTGTGTATATTTATGCCAAAATACATGCCACCTAATAAGCTTCCCTAAAAGCCAGAACATTTGTGCCAAGTGCACTATCAGGTAGCACTGCACATGTCAGCTAGGGTCTAGTTGGGAATTTTTCTTTTCTCTGCATGGTACCTTCTCTGTTAGACCCAAGCTGACCTCACACAAGCTGCTTTGCTTACATTTGTCCATTATTTCACTTACTATATACCATAATTAAAATAACCACACCGTTAGGTAATGATGAAGCTACAGAGAGGTCTCCAGATAGAAAGAAAGGAGCAAAAGGAAAAGGAAACCTGAAAAAAAGAAATTTATCATTATCTACAGAAGGACTTCAGATTTTCACTTTTTTGTCAAGAGGTGAACAAGGCTCTATGAATATGGTAGTGACAGAAGAGATTTTCAGAGACCCTGATCAAATTTCAGCCCTTGTACTTCAAAACTTTATTGTGATTATTTACTCTGGTCTAGCATTCTAAAAGTGACTATTTTAAAGTACTCAATTTTTCAGAACTTCAAATTGTGACAATTTAAAACTTTTAAATACCTCTGACTGGCACCCTGCTAAAAGAATGCAGTACTTGTATTTAAATAGCTTTGTATTAAAGTTGCTTTTATAAATTGTTTCTGAAAATTTATACCAATACTTATTACAGAAAGATCTCCTTCCAAGACTCCCATATACACAGTTAGTTGATCTAAGATTTAAACCTTGTTGATAGTTCTAGGTGGCAATTCTTAAAGTCTTTAAAGTCTTTACTATTTATATTTTATGTCCAACTGTTTGTTGCACTACCTTTTATTATTTTATTTCTGTGCTTAAGCAGCAAGCATTTCATCAGAGAAGTATGGTATAAAGTCATATTGTAGCTGAGAAAATCCTAAATTCTCTTTAGATTTCAGAGAAGTTTTCGTCTCCTTCCAGTTTCTTGGAAACAAGGCATGCATATTAAAAGTGAATAGGAAGGATTCCGGGTGGCTTAGCCAGGGATTGAGTCTATCTCAGTGACACAGTGCAATATTGCATATAGGATTAGAACTATATTTTTATAGAGATATTTGGATAAACTAAGGCAAGACTGTAAAGCAACCTTTCTCAAGGCCTGAAAGTAAGTTTTGCCAAGGTTTGATTCTGGAAAATTTCTGTAGTGGGAATGTATCTGACTTTGGTATTTGGATCTGTGTATTTATGTTGGGTGATGTAGACTTGTTCGCTGTATGAAAAGGAAGGGAAATCTGTAACCATGCACTCCTTGTGGGATTTTTTCCTACTCTTTTTCAGGTTAATGGCAAGGTAACAGAAGATAAGCTAGCAGCTTACACCTATACACCTGAAGCCATTTATGGAGCTTCCCATTTATATATCTTACCAACTCACAGACTGCTGCATGGGAACAGCAGTCTCAAGGAAATCTTTCAGAAGGAGCTCATCCCAGGGAAAGGTGGTATTTTTCTTTTCTTCAATTTGTTGTAGAAAAGCAACAATTGTAGGAGAAGGATCTTTAGAGAATGTGCATCAAGCTGAGCAGGGGCTGTTGAGAGTGAGCAGGCCTTTGATTCTTACGGTGTGTCGCACAGTGTCACATCAGCCTGTCCTGGCTTCAGATGTGACAAGAGCAGCTATGCTAGAATTCTTATTTTTATAATAATTTTAACACTTCATAATATATAAAAGCAATGGGACAGATTTTTGTTTCCTCATCTACCAGAAATGAACAGTCTAAATTTGACTGTGTCAACCCATTGGAAAATCTCATGTCTATGTCGTAATTCATCATTAGCACAAAGATAGCAGAACTAATTCTTGCACCAGTGATGATTTCTTCCTGTCATAAGGAATCTAAAGAGGTCAATAGATTAGTATTTTTTATTGTTTGGAAAACCTGGAAATAATAAGAGTAAATATAATATTTTTTTGTTTTCACGTCAAGCTGGTGTTCAATATTTTCTTTTTCCCTTACTGGTAAAGATGATGCTTCATTGTGTATGTAACATCTGATTTCAACAGTATCTTGAAATCAGTGGGAAATTGTGTTGGTTGTACAGAACCTTTACCTTTAAAAAGTTTGTTTGCTAGTAGAAAAAACCATGGAGCCTGATTGTGTTGTGTACATAAAGCCCTTGTCTAAGAGGTGAGCAAAGCCTGGAGAATTTTGGAGAGCAAATTTGCAGTTCTAGCAGTTGAACCAAATCAAAGCACTAACTGCACATCCGTGCATATGCCTGTACCTTTGTTGGATCTTGTGCTTTAAGCCAAACCACAAAAGTGCAAATTTTGCATTTAATAAGGACGATGGTATATTTCTATATTTGTTTTTAAGTGGACATACTTGCAAAAGCTTTTTTGTGTGTATCTCTTAGCAATAAGCTTAAAGCTTTTGATTGAGTTAAATTAAGAAACTGTCAGTTGGAAAATGACAGCCAAAAGTCCTCAAAAAAGAGGCACAATTCCACATAACTGCTATTTTATACTCCTGCTACTTACTTATAGACATTCTTCACTTGAAATAAGCGGAGATTGGCATTTTACATATGAAAGGCCAACAATGGCGTTTACGTATAAAAAAAAATTTGGATGGCCTTATGTAGACCCTATTTTCACATTAACCAAGGCTTTTAAAAAAATTTCTCAGAAACACTGAAATTTTAATATAATTAAGTGTAATTGCTTTCAATGCATAGTCTTGTGATTCTCTTTATTCACTGTGTTCTCATTTAAATAATTAGGAGGGTATGTTTTTATGTTTTCTAGGAGAGAAAAGCTACTGTATAGCAGAGCAACTGAAAGTTCTAAAATCTTTTGTCTTGAAGTACATGTCTATATTTTAGGCTACTATTATTTAAATAGTTGTCAAACATCCAATTTTTTTTTTTTGCCTAGCAAAATGTATGCTAATTTAGAATCTGCTAAGTCTAATAGTTTTGACAGCAGGAGGTGCCTGAGATAAAGATTTGACCGTTATGTTGTTCATTATCTCATTATAATACTCTGCATACATTGTCTTACATTTGTACTTGTAACATTATCTCTTTTTGGTTATGATGATAATGATGTGAGCAAGTGAGTACCTTCATAAACTGCAGTTATTATTTGGGGTTCCAGAATAAAATGAAGATTATTGCTGGGTAGAAGAGAGAAGTTATTTTAAAAAGCACTGTCCTGCCCACTCAGCTTCTTGCTTATGACGCTTTCTGGTTAGTTGCTTTTAAATAATGAAATTGTCCCTTTTGTACTTTTTTTTAAACAGAGGAAAGCTGTGTACAGTGGTTTGAATGTGGAAATTTTCTTTATAATATGAATACCTCAGACACCTAAAATTTGGAAAAGCAATAGTCATAAATAAATAAATGTATCATTTGTGTGAAGAAGCATGATGAGATATAATAGCCCTGTTCTCAAAATTGCTTTTACTTTACTTCAAGCAGATTTTATGCATTGCAATACAAGCCTTCATAGCCTCAGCTCAGCTATGAAGAAAGGTGAAAGGAAGCTCTTAGCAGCCCATATTTTAGTGATTGTAATTATCATCAACTTAAAGGCACTGAAAAAGTTAGAAATAGGTCCAAATTGCGATCTGGAGTTTGAATCCTCAAAATTTGGAGTATTCAAATTTGGTTTTTTTCTTTCTGAGCCACCCAATCTGCACACTGTACATCAATTTCAGTTTATTAGTTCTCACCCTTAATTCTCTCTGCTCCTATCTTCCCTTGCTTATGGACATTGGGTTCCTCATCTGTAATATGAATATTAATATCCTGTTTGGAAATCAATAGGTTACTTAGGCGGCTTTTTAACACAGGTTAAAAAAAAAAGATTTCACATGCTTTGTAGTTCCTCTGTAAGAAATTAAATCATAAGGATATATACTCCCCTGCAGTTTTATCTGATTTTTGGTGAGATTTTGTAACGTTGTATGCTAGTACATAAATGAGGACTTACTAAAACCAATTTGTACAACTTCGCAGCAGCCTGTATTTTGATCAAAGACTCAATTTTTCCATTATAATCCAAATCTTACTCTGTTTTTATACAGGTGCTTGTTATGTGTTTTCTAATAATGAAAATTTATCAGTCTGGCTTACTGAGCATTTTAATATTTGAGCTTTTTTGAAATGTGAATAAGTTTGTAATTTTCTTTCTTTTTTAAAGGAAAGTGTTATTCAAAATTCATGTAAGTTCAAGATAAACTGCATTGTAATGATAAGTGATGTTCTTAGCATATCTTCTATTATATTTTACTTACCTTATCAATACGTTTGTTTTCAGACTCCCTTACTTCAGTGACAGCTGTGAATTTGCTTACCAATCAGGAGATTCCTGTTGTCATTTCAGCAAAAACCAATTTTGATAATTTTCTTGATAGTAAAATAGGTATGTGACATTAGATATGTAAGTGGAATAGTATGGTTTTCAGTTGCTGTGTTGGAGCACAAGATACAGTTGTGGTAAATATTTGAACACAGAGGCTCTCTCTCCTAGATTTTGGATTTCTGTTCTTCATTAGGGAAGAAAGAAGGGAAAAGGAGCTATGTGGAATCTATGTGGGTGAAGAGATTTACAGGATGATAATTTTAAATAAAAATATTGCAAAATTAGTGCATTTAATAAGCTAAGTTTGAGGATCTGCATATCTTAAGAAAATTGGTTACCTTCAACATATGTGTTTGGCTGTCTCTCAGCATCCTTAATCAAAACAGAACTGTACCGTTTTTTGACAAACAACCCTAACTTTTGGCCTTTTTTTGTGTCTTAAATTTACATAAATTATGTACATCCTTAGAGAGAAATGCTTCGGATGGTAAATGTACAAAACTTCCAACTTTTTTTATCTAGTAATATTTGTTTTGATTCCAGTAAAATAGTTCAGGATAGGTAATTGTTTTCAGGTAGTCTTGGACAGTTGTCTTATATCCTTTCTCTCTCAAGGTTGAGCCCATAATTTAAGGCACCTGATTTAGAGTTGAGGATCCATAGGTGGAGGGGGAAGGTGTTGCTAGAGGATGCTGAATTGCCTGCAGTGAGCTTCTGTTCTCAAAGTTGTCCTATGAAGCTGCCTGTCTTACTCCTTCCCTGGGTATGGAGCCTGGTCCCCCAAACTAGGCAGCTACGTACATACTCTCAGATAATATGATTGTCCTAATGAGTCGAAGTAGAAATTGTACTGAGTTTTAAAAGCCAGATCCATTTTAGTCTGCACCCACTAAGCTCTTTATTTACTCCTGTGCTTTGCCATGGTCTCAGCTGCATTGAAAAAGCCTGTTGTTGCCTCCCTGTTGCTGATACTTCTTTCCTGTTCTGGGACTGCTGCCTTCGCTGCTGCCAATATTGGCTATTTTTGCACAACTAGACTGAATTAAACCAGCTGACTGTGCAAAAATATCTTGGATGACCCTCACAGAGCTGATGGAAATTATCCATTTGGGCTATATACCTTGCCCACATCTTTCGCTTTACATTTGAATCTGCTTTTTAGAGAAACAAAGGTTTTCCTCGTATAGGAGAAGCCAAATAATTGAGATACCTAATCTTATTTTTCCTTAAAATCTTCCAGTTTGCTGGCACATACCTTGGCCATATGTCTGCTGGAAACAGCTCTTCATGGGAAGCTGTGGGTGCCAGCTGTTGAGCTTTGCCAGTGTACATTAATAGCATCATCTTTTCAAAAGCAGACCAAAAAATGGCACCTGCTTTTTTCTGTTTGTAGAGCGTATGGTGAAGTCACCTGTTGCAGACTGCAGGGCTCTCTGACAAATTAAGATACAAACCTTGTTCTTGAAATGGCAAGAGTGTACATCCGCTGGAAAGATAAAATAGCAATTTTGTGTTTTTCTAAGGAATTACTCGTCACAGGGGATTTTTGTTTGATTTTCTTTAGTCATCTGTTTCCAAACATCCACATATTGGCAGAGTTAGAATATAGCAGGCATTTCACTGCCTGAACTAAGACGATTGTTAAGCTGGTTTAGTTAATAAATCCAAAGTGCTCAGCAAATATTTTGAGAACTATTGTGTGTAGTTTTCACCAACTTAATGCTGGCATTGTCTTGCTGGAGTATGTTTATTTGCCTTTTAAAGATGACAGTAATTGTGCAAGATGGTTCAAATTATTAATTTAATTATCATGGAAGGGGAAACATACTCAGAAAGATGTATCTCTTAGTAAATCTGTTAGCATCTTAATATTATTTCAGAATACCTGTGATAATAAAGCAAGCTAAGAAATATCTTAATTCACTGTGAAAGGTAACTCTCCAGAGCAGAATTAAAATGCATGTCTGACCCAAATAATACAACGCAGAGGAAAAGAGAGCATTGGGAGCCTGAAATAGTATTGACATGTGTAACTCACCTGAATGGCTGTAGGAAGTGTTCTCACTAGTTATGGTCTGAATAGCAAACTGATGTTATTTCAGTCATTTCCCTGAGTTTCTAAACAGATCATGTCTTTCATAGTAAGTTAAACGGATAGTAATGTTTGAGACTGTCATGTTATGGTACATTTTAATAAATTATGAAATTAGAAAGTGATAATATTGAAATAGGAAGACTGCTCTTTGTTGAGTCTTTGATTATCATATTAGCAAATAGAATTAAAATTTGTATTTTTAAAATATATTCTATTTAGATAATATGACTATATTGAAAATTCTGTAATTCTATCCAAATTTTATAGCTTTATTTCTATTTTTTTAAGAACCATCAAATTTTCAAACTTCTCTGAAAGAAGGACACGACATTGATGAGCATTTGAATTACAGAGGAACTGAGAAATGTGTTTGTAATTATTGCTGTTTGAATTTCACTGCTTAAAGAATACAAAAACATTTTTACTGTTCTTAAATCATTTTCTTTAACTCCTTTAGGAAAACATGAGTCATTATAAAGAGAGTGCCATAGAAATAAAATGGTTTTTTATCCCTTCCAGGAATTCCTAGTACTAGTGCAGAAGATGCTGCAGTAGCTAAGAATCTGGGCATTTCTTTCACTGAAGTCATTGAGACATTGCCAAATGGTTTGGAGAAGGTCATTAATTCTGCAGAGGTGAGTATACAAGTATGGATTTCTTTCCAACTTACAGTAACAATGCAAATTAAATCTTTTTTTTTTTTTTTTTTTTTTTCTCAAGAGTGCCAAATACTATGTATGACTAAAGGGAAATTTTAAAAATTTTTTTTTAAAATCAAGCCAAGCTTATGCTACCAAATCTCTGGGAACAATTTAATGATTAAATATGCTGGCTCTGCTGTAGCAATAAAATAAGTTTTTTCCTTTTGTACATGAGAGGAGGTTGAACTTTCCTCTGTATTGGTCTCAGTTGTATAATGGAAACTGAATAATTTAACCTTTGTTGAAAGTTGATTCTTATTTCATAATTTCAATAGATTTTTATACTAGTCCTTTGTCCACAAATTCATTGAAATGTGGCTTCAGCCTTTGTGGTGTCATGAATGCCTCAAGAGACATAGGAATCTTATCTTTAGATATAGCTCTTGAAAATACGTGTTTTAATAGCAGACACATTACATTCCAGGTGGGTCTAAGTGGTTAAAATGTATGTGAAAGCAAGAACAGAAAATCCTAAAATGAGCACTGGAGAAGGAAAGCAGTTTTAACATTTGCATTTCCTCAGACTCTACCTTATGTTTGTGATAGAATTCTGAAAGTTTTGGTGTGCAGCATCTGATAAAGATATCAGCAGTAAATGCGTATATCTGCCAATAATGCCTGAAGCTGTCTACAAGATTCTTTCTCAGCCTTCTTCTATTCAGATCATCAAGAGCATAATCATTTAAGCAAGGAGGGTCAAATGAGCAGCTGGTATGTAAATAGTCTCATGGATAGCAGGATGTTAACCAGTGGTAAGAGGGAAACTATTTTATTTGATGCTCAGAAAACTGACTGGTTTTGTTTGTTCTTGTACTTTTACTGACAGCAGCTATAAATTTTTATTTTTCCATGTCATTTTTTTTTTTTCTCAATCAGATCACCGGCATGACTCGGCAGAAGGCTTTAAAAGCTATTACTCAGCAGGCCAAAAATAAAAGAGTAGGTGGAGACCTAACAAGTGACAAGTTGAGAGATTGGTTAATATCTCGACAGCGGTACTGGGGAACGCCCATTCCAATCATTCACTGCCAGGCATGTGGCACTGTTCCCGTGCCTTACGAAGACTTACCTGTGGTGTTGCCCAATGTGACCATGTTCACAGGAAAGGGAGCCTCACCTTTAGAAAGCGCCCCAGAATGGGTGAACTGTTCCTGTCCAAGGTAAGTCAGTGTTATATTTGCTGCAGTCTGGAGAGGTTACTTTGCACCTGCCTGCTTCTTGTGCACTTTCCCGAAGTGTTGACAAGTGACTGCTCTGAGACAGGATGATACTCCAGAATGATGTTTAGTTTGACCCAGCACAGGGATTTTTTTCTTATACACTCTGTAAAACTGTGTACTGTTTGCAACACTCCATGCCCACTGCTATTTTGTCATAAACAATCTGAAACAAAACTCACTCGTTTTAAGTAAGAGAAAAGAAAAAAAGGAAAAAACAGAATAATTTTCTCCATTTCCCATTTCTTAACAGTATTTCTCACTTCATTTACTACAGTTATTTTAGTTATCTCTCATCAGTGTTCATATAAAGCTTATTATGATTACTGAATTAGTTGTCTTGCTAAGGAAACTAACATTGTGTTCATTTTCTTGCAATAGTCAACAATAAAGTGTTCCTCAGCTATATAAATCTTTATCATGAAGCTGTACCTTACAGATAGCATGTAATTCAGATTTGAAAGTAAATGCATCTTGTCATCGCTATAATCCTTGTTGTTTGTAGTCCATCTGTTCAAGAAATAAAAAATCTAAATTATGTAGTAAGAGATATGTTGTAAAAATAAATTGTATAGTCTTGAGGACTGCTTAGATACTCTGTGCACTGAAGTTTGCCTATAGGTTCTGTGAGAGGAACTGGTAGAATATGAGGTATCCCAGAGAAGTTTTTCATCAGCAGTGCAATGCATTGCTGTTCCTAGCAGACTGACCAAGTGAGAAGTATGTTATTAGGCTGTAAGGCAGGGAAATCAGACGTATAAATGGCAGTAGGGCTCTCACTGATAATTCAACAGGTTCATAACATCTAAATTTATTTTAATGTTAGCAGTTCCGTGGTTCTCTGGGAACATGTATTTTAAATTTTGTTGATAACATGTAATTTTTTGTAAAACAGACCTTTACTCCCGTGTTTCTGCGTAGGAAATTCCTTCTCAGATGTGCCTATTGAAATTGCACATAGTAGTGTATTTTGAAATGTGACCTTTGCAGTGAAGCCTTACTGAATAAGATCCACAGGTTTAGTAAAACCCTCAGAAATGCCTTGGTCTACAATTCCTAATTTCAATTGAAGAAGTTTCCTGTTGTGACTGAAAGTCACTGTGTGCGCTCTTGGCTTCCCCCACAGCCTTAGTTAAAAATGATTTTGTTGTTTACCAGGCAATAAAATACTTTTGATGTATAGCAAATCCTTATGGTTTCTGGATAGCTATTGTGGCTGCACTGCATAGAAGTTAATCAAAGGCATTTTCTTAGTCAGAAAAAAAGTCACGCAAGATTAGTTTCTTAGCCTAAAATGTGATAGCTTGCTGAAATTAACTTTTTTTAATTCTCATTTTTATTTGTCTTCCTAATTCTCGTCCATTTGACAGCTATCATCAGTATTGCTCATCCATGTCTGCTACAGTTTCAAATCATTTGAGCTATTACTTGTTTGAGCCGTCATCCTTGCATTTCCTTGCTCTGAGAAGTTACATCATCCCTTCCTTTAGTTCTTCTCTCCAGTAATAGGTTTTTTTATTAGTTTCATTTAATATCCAGAATTAATAAGGAAAGCCAGATGGAAAAAAAGTCTGAGTATTTGAGTGATAATAATATTAACAATCATAAATGGAGGAGATGCCCAAGCTATTCTTTGTTATACAACTCCAGTTAATTGTGTTAGTTGTCTGAAGATTGTCTAATGAGATTACAGTATTGTACCTATAATCACAATATTGATATAAATGGTATAAACTCTAAAAGATTCCCATGCTGTCTCTGTGTTAGTGAGCCATGTCCATTTAGAGCACAGAGGCATGAAGCAGGTGTAATTATGGTTCAATGACAGTAAGTATTCTTACTTTTGACAGGAAAGCCATTCTTTTACATCGGCCAAGTCTTTGCTTATGTGTACCATTTCATAAAATGATTATTCTACACTAAAAAAGCAGTTAGAAGTAAAATTACTTTATTACATTATTCTCATTGGAAGAAAAAACTTGCATAGAGAGGAGGACCAGGTACAGAGACCGAATGAAGGAAAATGTTAAGCGGTGATGCTCTTATAAACTTGCCTTGACAAGCCAAGCTGACGTATCAGGCAGTCAAGCAGAGATACATGTTGCAGCTCACTCATCAAGACTGATCAGAGACTAAATATGCAGTTAGTAAATGTGAAACAGTGAAATTTATGATGTGTATTTACTACACACGTGCATGCATTTAAACTTGCATACAGTCATAAACTGTGTACATTCCTTACATATAATCAGTTGCATTTATGTACAAGAGTGTCACAGATTGTGAAATTTCATTGACATTGGAATAACCTCGTTGTTTTAACAGTAAGTGTTTTAAGAGGGATCATTTACAACAAATGGAAGTTTATTAAATGTGATTATTGGCTCCTACAAACAATGAATATTCAAAGGGAAATTAACAGAAAGTAAACTGAGCTTCTAAAATCTACTTTGAAGCTGTTCCTTAGGGCTGCCAATATAATTACAAGCAAAAATCAATTTGCTGTAATTACAAATTAAAATTGTGCTACAAGGTCTAGAAGAGATTTGATCTCAGTGAAAGCTGAAATTAAAATAAATTAATTTTTTCTAGAGATAACAAATGGAATCTGCCAAGACAATTTTGTACATACAGTCAATGAGAAGCAACCACCTGACCTTTCTGCTAAATCTGCTGGTACCTAACAAGTGTGATCTATATTCAGTACCCATTAACTTTATGGCAAAGTACACTTGTCTGTGCTTTGTATCTTTTAAAATGGCAATTCCAAAAAATTCCAAGATTGAGAGGGATGTCCAGTGTGGTGCCATCTTTTTCTGTTGCTGGATGTGATGGCTGCTTAGGCTTCTTTTCAGCTTGCTTTTGCTGTGTTCTGGGAGAGACAGGGAAAAAGTCAGTCCTGTTATTGTTGTTGAACTTTTTCTGAACATGTCACTATTCAGATTGGTCAGTTTTCAATCTAAATGTCTTTGTGGCCACTCTGTCCATGTTTGTCTGGGTTTTTTTCCCAAGCTTGTTACTTATCTAAAAAAAGCTTTTCTCCTCTCTTGCTCAGGTGCAAGGCAGCAGCACGGCGAGAAGTCGATACCATGGATACATTCGTTGATTCCGCTTGGTACTACCTGAGGTACACTGACCCTCACAACACAGACAGGTGAGGCTGCAGGCACAGGGCCACTGGGGGCAAGCCTGCTGCACAGAGCATAAGGGAACAAAGAAACCACACACTCAGGTGCTTCCAGCTTCTAGCTGCAGTCTACTGACAGTGTAAATCCCTGCACTGCCTTCATAATGTGCCTGCCCTCTGGGCCTGAGCAGGGCACAAGGTATGTAGTGTGGTTTAACCCCAGCTGGCATTTAAATACCACCCAGCTGCTTGCTCACTGCCCACACACACCCTGTGGGCCGTGGAGGACCATCAGGAAGAGGAAAAAAATGTAAAATCATTGCTTGGATAAGAATAGTTTAATAACTGAAAGAAAGTAAAATATTGTGGTGTTAATTATAATTATAATTATAATAGAAGGGAGAGGGAAAGAGAGAGAGAGAGAGAAACCCCGGAAAAATGAGTGATGCACTATATAATTGTTCACCATCTGCTTACTGCTGCCCAGCGCATTCCTTAGCAGCAATTGGCATCTCCCAGCCAACTCCCCCAGTTTATATACTGGGCATGACAGTCTATGATATGGAATATCCCTTTGGCCAGTCTGGGTTAGCCTTCCTGGCTGTGCTTCCTCCCAGCTTCTTTGTGCACATGCTGTCTGGCAGAGCATGAGAGACCAAGAAAGACTTGGTTTACAGTAAGCACTGCTCAACAGCAACGAGAACATCTGTGTGTTATCAACATTATTCTCGTACTGAATTCAAAGCACAGCACTGTACCAGTTATTCAGAAGAAAAATAACTCTATCACAGCCAAAACCAGGACAATATATGGAGCTGGTCTAAAAATGTGGTATTTGATTACTCCTATGTCAGGAGATCTAGAAGAGCAGGATGTGTAAACACAACTATGTAAGCACAGGAACTACAGGGCAAGGAGCAGAATTTTGCATGAACAGGAATTGTGAGGCAGGGAGAGAATATGTTCAGCTGAGGAGCTGAAGCCCTTAGTGGGGGGTGCCATCAGGAATGACAACCTGCCACGACTCTGAGACTGGTAAATTGTGTGAAGTGTACCCTCTCTGGGAATGCACTGAGTAGTTCAGTGTGTAGACAGGCAGTGCTGTTCCACTGCTAACAAGAGGAATAGTCCAGTGTAGCATCCAGCTGCTGAGCCTAGTGCCTACACTTCTCTCCTTTTGAATTTTGGTGACTCTTGCCATTTCCTTGTGCACAGACCTCAAGTGAAGAAGCATCACAGCAATCCCCTGCTGTGTCAGCACTTCCTCTACATGCATAATTGATGTGAGGAGATTTTTCCTGTGCTATGGACTAGTGTCTGCAGCATGGAGAGTGTGGGAAGACACATGTAGTTATTTAGCTGTTTTTCTGCTTCATACTCTGCCTGTAGTAGCACTGCTTGATAGCACTGGTTTTTTCCAAAGAGGAATTAGTACAACATCCCTGCTATGTAGTCTGAGGAAGACAGGAAGAATTGCATTTTAAAACATTGTTACCACATGATGGGCTGTTTGGGTATGTATTTGTTTATATATTGTGCAGAGCAGTGTTTGGGAACATACTACATATATTCAGTGACTTAATATTGCTGGGCCAATTATTTTTTTTGTATTGGCAGCACTAGTTTGGTTAAACTAGAAAAAAATCTTCTGTGAACATTTTTATTTCATGCCAATTTTAATTATTTTCTAGTGATAGCATGAATATATTATTACTGTTAATGAGTTAGGCAGATTGCTTCCTCTCCATGACAGTTTGAAGTATATTTTATGTGTGGGCAAGAGTAACATTTCCAGAAGTTGAAGAAGAAATAGTCAGATGTAACATCCAACTGCCAATGTAATAGCTTAGTGTAGTCTAATATGTTTTATACTGAAATGAGAATATTTATATGGACTTCTGCACTAAATTTGATTTATTTATTTAGTTATTTTAACTGAGCTACACATGTGTAAACTCTTTATTTCCATAAACCATATTTCACTGGTCTACAGTTCAGGAGAATTGCTCTGTTGATTCTGGAACCCAAACAAGTTAGGTTTGATTTGTTCCACCAAAGACATGAATCCCAGTTCTTGATTTGCTTCTGGGCTCATCTGTGAGGAAGAAAGTGTTGCTGTAACAAAAATTGCAGATGGAATAATCAGACAGGTTGACAAATCAAGTAGGTTTGTTAGAGTGGGGGCTTGAAGTCCACATTAGAAAACTTCTGTATAAATGACATTTTGCAGGCCCACTTACAGGAGACATAGAATTATGTAATAAAGCAGTATGCAATGCTGGGAAACCATTCAGGTGACCTCCATTGACATAGTAAATATGCTGTAAATGACAAATTTGCTGTCATTTCACTGAGCATCCTTCAGCTGGAGTGCTGTCACCCATCTCACTCTACAGAGGGTTCTGCAGCTGTAAACTGCATCATTGCCCCCTAACAGCAAGTGCTAACCATCGATTTAAAAAGTCAACTGGTTTTAAGTGGTTGTCTTTTGTCTTTCATTCTAACGTATTTGTATATAAAGCTTGATAAAAAATTTAAAGCTGGCCACAGGGTATTTACAAAAAAATCATTTAAAGATCAGTCAAGCATTTTCATTGCTTTATCAGGTAATTGCTTGCCTGAAATATAGGAGAATAATCTTTTTGTGCATCTACATCTCAGTGGAAATTAATTTTTTGTCTATAATAATCATTTCACTTCTTAAAAAAATAAAAATACCTGATAGCAAAATGGAAGTTTTATTACACATATATTGCTCCCAGTAAACAGTGTTGTCCAGTCAAGGATGATGAGCTACTTTAGTAGCACTGATCTTTCTTTTCAACATTAAATTCTTTTCTATTATTGTGTTTTTTCAGGCCCTTTAATAGTGACTTAGCAGACTACTGGATGCCTGTGGATTTGTACATTGGAGGCAAGGAGCATGCAGTTATGCACTTATTCTATGCAAGGTTCTTCAGCCATTTTTGCCATGATCTAAAGATGACAAAACACAAGTAAGCCTTATACATTTCTATTAAAATCTTTCATATTTCATTTGACTTGCAAGATTATTAGTGGACATTGTTGTGACAGTGGAACATTACATCGAAGAAGCCTGAATTTTCCTGCTTTGTCAGTACTTGGTTACTCACAGTGAGTTGCACTTCCTGTATGTGTTCATACAAACATTTTTGTTGCATGAGTATTAACTGGCTCAGAGCAAGTGATAATATGCTGCTGTTGATTTCCAGCCTGCAGAAGCATGCACAAACTAGTAACTTCAGGTTTTCTGTGTAGCGCTATTATTTCAAATTAGACACCTTCCTACCAGTGAGGGTATTAATTTCAGTGGAACCATGCATATGCAAAAAACAAAGCACTCTTATAAGTCACTGTATTATTGGAGCTGGGCAGTACAAAACACCTCTTGATAGGCAAAAGCAATATATTTATCTCATGTCAATTTATTTTTTATTGAATGAATTTTATATAATTACTTTTAATTACTCTTATTGATGCTTCTGCTGTAGCCTAATTCACTGTTCACTGCTTTGGGTAGAGGTAAATTTTGATGAAGAAGATGAGTCATCTGTTGTTCTGTTCTTTGTCCTCTTAGATAGGTTCTGAGCTTAACATTCCCGTTTCCACTGAAATTCAGCTCTTTGGTACCCTAAAATGCCATCCTCAACTTGGAGAGTACTAGTGGCAGAACAATGAAACTCTGGCCCATGTTCTATCCTGTTCTTCCATCAGCAGAGATGACTTAATAGATTGAGTCAAAATGAGTGGTCCCATGAGAAGAATTGCTCAGTATTTTCTCAGCCGCAATTCATATAAATTCATTCTTTACAAGTATCCCCTCTAAAAACTTCATGTCAAAGAGAAGCCTAAATATGTATGTGACTGAACTCATTCGAATGCTGTAGTTTTGCTACAAAACTAGAATTTAAGTAGCTATGAGCTAGAAAAAGAAGGAAAAGTTACTGCAGCTAGCAGAATGTTTCCCCAATGTATTTCCTAATTTTTATGAAAATAAGCAATGTGTTTTCATAACTCATTCTTGGCTGTGCAATAGTTTGTAGTGAAAGCTGTGTTTGAAATATTTGATGTAGATTATTTGTGTACCTGTGTTTCACCCTGTTGTCTACAGCTTGTGTAGATGCAGCAAGAAGACTGTTTCTTCTCTCTCAGAGTGGGTCTTTCAAAGCAGACCCTTCCTTTCAGAGGTGTTATGCCTTCAAGCA
Source organism: Oenanthe melanoleuca (assembly GCF_029582105.1). Taxonomy (NCBI): domain Eukaryota; kingdom Metazoa; phylum Chordata; class Aves; order Passeriformes; family Muscicapidae; genus Oenanthe; species Oenanthe melanoleuca. The sequence continues at coordinate 104,208,239 of NC_079335.1, read as the reverse complement.
GAAATTTTAAAGCTTTCTCTTGGGAGCAATTTTAGGTTTATTAATTCTACAAAAGATTTCGCAATCCTAATCCGTCAGCCATCTAGTGGAGCTATAACACAGCAGCAAAATGTTCTTTTGCCAGTCGAATTCTTCAGCCTTCCAAAATGCCATTAACCACATTAGTGGTTGAAGTATTGTCAGTATAAAGTGAGCTCACAGGGCAGGGGAGATTTTCTTGCAAAGTAAGTGGTTCACTTCAGTGTGCAAGAAAAAAAGGCATGAAAAGAGGCCAGCTGGACTGAAAAGGGACGTCCTGTGTGACCTTAAGAAGACGAAAATAAGTGCAAGGAAAGTGGACGTAAGGATGGGCTACCCCTGGAGAAATGTAAGAAGCATTTACTGAATAGGCAATATGGATTATGGAAAGGTCATAGCTTATAAAATATTGAAACTGGTGAAGAACGTGAAGGTAGTAAGAATTGCTTCTGGACATACGTTGAAAAGAGCACCAAGGAAGATATTGGCCTGATGCAAAATCTAGCAGGCAGCCTAAGTAGAAAGGAATGTCTTGGCCTTGGCCTTTGCTGTCAAGGTCTGTGCTTAGTAGGAAAGTTTGAAGGCAAGAGATACTGCCCATTGAAGAGTAGGACTGAGTTAGGGTTCAGTTAAGTAAACCAGACACATGCAAGTTCCAGGCATGAAAGACAGAGTGACTGGAGCAGCCACCATGGATTTACCAAGAGGAAATTATGCCCAACTTAATCTGTTTTCCTTCTGTGGTAAGGTGATTTCATCTGTAAATGAGGTGACATATGTGGATGAGGTGTGCATATATTTTACCATGACTTAACAGAACAACTGGGGCTGTGCCATCTGTTGGGGAGGATTACAGCAGAGAAGGGCTTAGGGGTCCTGATGAACACCAGTTAGAGGTGGGTCAGCAGCTGGCATGACAGTATACTCTGCTAGCAAAACCATGTTCAGCTTCGGTTATTTCTGTTCATCATTCAGGAACAACTGGAATACTGTGTCTAGTTTTGAGGCTCTCACCCCAGTGTGAGGTACACTGTCAAACTGAAGAGGGTCTAGTGGAGGAGTGCTACAATAGTCAGGGGTTGGAGCATATGACATACAAGAAGAGGCTAAGGGAGTTGAGTGTGTTCCTCATGGAGAAGAGAAGGCTAAGGAGGGAATGTAACTGCTGTCTACTGCTACCTAAAGGAGGTTTATAGAGAAGATAGAACCAGACTCTTTTCGGAGATATACAGACAAAGGAAAGCAGTAACAGTCACAGACTGCAGCAAGGTTCAGCTGGACAGAAGGAGTACAGTTTTGGCAGGGAAGGTGATGAGACTGGAACCATTGGATTTGAGGCAATGTGGTGTCTCTGTCATCACATATTTTCAAAACGCAGCTGGACAGGGCCCTGAAAAACCAGAAGTTAGGTCTGGTATGAGAAAAGAATTGCACCAAATTACTTCCAAAGGAACCTTCCAACTAGCATTATTCTAAGGACTATGATTCTGTAGCTACAGTACTTTGGAATTTTGTTCCCACTCTGGTGTGACAGAGCAGTAGCACAAAAGCTGTGTAGTGTAGCCTGGTATGGTAAATTGCAGAAGAGAACTCTACCTTCAATGAAAAAAATCCTTAAGAAGCACTGACCATGTCTAGTGACAACGGCAGAAGAAAGTCGAAATTGTTTTCTGTAGAAGCAGTTTGCAAGGCTGTGGAGAATTCCTTTGCCACCATATACAATCTCAAGAGCTGTTGCACATACAAAGATCTGTTACAGCATTGCCCTGAGGGCTGGGTAAATGAACTGCTTAGACATATGCTCAGACTGCAAGGTGACTGTAACGAATTCATCATCATGCACAAAGTTGTTCATTTGCTTTAGCTCTATGCAAGGTAAAGCATTAGGTGCTTTGAAGCCACGAAGTCAAATTAGGATTTTGGTTTAATATATAATAATGGTTTAACTCCTTTCTAAATATTGCCATGTATTTTAAATGTTTTAGTTAATCAGAAGCCACTCTTGCTCAGTCTTCTGTTTGAACTTCTCAAGGGCTTGTCTGAAAGATCTGAAAAGTGTAATTAGAAACAACAGGCTAGTTGTTAGAAACTCGAAATCAGGATGTCAAAGCCCATAGCTCTGAGGGAAGCCTAAAATGTTAAAAAACACTGCCCTCTTGTGCATTTTCAATCTTTCTCCAGTAGCTTAGGTCTTTTTCACAGATTAAATAAATAAAATTATTATATCTCAGTTAACAAGAGCTACCACCATTTAAAGTGTCATCTAGCATCCTTAAAAATTTTTATGATTCCCCTACTTATCTGTAGTAGCTTTTCATTTTAATATGTTTTCTTTATGGAAATTTTTATTGCTTAACTCGTATCGTGTGACTTTCAAATCAATTGAGAGATTTCTGGGTAGTCTTTAATTATCTTTAATGGCTGTTAATATAATAATCTGCTTGACAACAGAAATTAAAATTCCTGTATTTTGGATTTTCAAATCAATCTTTCCAAATATTGTGTCATGGTTATTACAGAAATATTATAGGCAACATGTACAAAATAGAAGTTTACAAACATACATGCCCTCATTGAAAATGCAGTGTTTGTAGGCATTTAAAATTGTAAAGGTGTCAATATAGCTTAAATATCTCCTAAAGATGAGGCATGGTCTTTTATTTTTTAATGCATTGGACTGGCGATGGTGGGAAAAAAATGCCGCTCCATTTCTCAGTAATGACAAGGCAGAATAAGTGGTACCCTCTGGGTATTCATACATGTGATATCAGATTAAGCCCAAATTGATGTCAATTTGTTCTAGCAGTCTGGTCTGGAAAATGCATTGCTTCTATAAATGATTCACAAGGCAGCAAGCCCTCCCAGCTGTGACCACTGCTGGGAGAGGGGCCAGGTAGGCAGCTGGGGCCAGAAGACTCCTCCTCTGTTCCAGCTTAATCCACCATGGCAGGCGTGTGCTGACACTCTCCATTACAGCTGCTCAGCTGTGCAAGTACAAGTTACACAGAGTCTGGTTCTGCCCTAGACTTCAGTAGTCAGTTCTGTCTGATGAATAATTGGAAATGGAATCTAGCACATTCTCCCTGAAGGATTATAAAGCAATGAAAAAGTTTATTGTTGCCATTAAGTCTGCAGATTTGAGTCTGATAGACGGCAAATCTGCTGAATAAGAAGGCACTATTTTTCACATAGCTCAGTTACAGAATAAAAGAAGATATGTGTGGGACAGAAATAGCTTACTCTGTGAAGGAATTATGCTACGGCTTCTCTGCATTAATTTAGGACCTTATCACTAGTGCTCAGTTTAAGCAAAAGCACTCAGTTTTAACTGTGTGGAATCTTGAACATTAAATATTGTTTTGTCTTTTTTGTTTTGCCTAAAATTATCAGCTTCCACATCCTCCAGGCACCTCCACAAGGCTGCACAGCTGTATCTAACAGCACGTTTCACAGCCCCCTGGACTCAGCTGATAATGACTGACCTAGTCTTGTCTTCACACCAGAGCACAGCTCTCTCAGCCTTTCTAAAGGTGCAGAGTGCATGCAGTGAACTCCTGTGGTAGGGTTATCCCTTCTTCTGAATTCACTATTTTATCACTGTGGCAATCTCCACAGAGTTCTTCCAGCCACGATTGAAAGTCCTGCTGCTCACCCTGCGCAGAGCAAAGCAAAGAGCATGAGATCGTGGCACTGAGCAGGAATTCCTGATCAGTCTATCATGCTTGCCCTACCATCCATTGCATGGTCTCTATATAGATAGAGAGATTGATGTCTCATGGAGATTAACCTGTATATGAACATTAGAGATAGGAAAAGATGGATTACAGACTTCATAGCTAGCACAGCTGATCCTTCTCAGAGGTGTCAGGCACACTTTGTAGATGGGACATACAACACAATCAAAACCTGTAATATGGGCAAGGTCTCAATGCGGATACTCCAGCATGAGTACAAACAAATTTCACAGGTAGGTGAAGGTCTATCCCATTCCATTATACCTACAATCTGAAACATGACCAAGCATTCAAAGGAGCTTGAGACACCTCTTCTGTGTCAGAAATGTCAGTGTGTCTGAAAATGGCTTAATTTCATTATTCTTGGTGTTTTGAATCAGGAGGTTTTTATGATGCCATGACTGGGTGCTCCAGTATTTAGGTCAAAATTGCATCATCCCTGTGCTGCAGTCCTTGACAATTTCCTTATGCAGCCAAGAATTGCATCCCTGCCTTTGAATGAAAATGTTTGAGGTGTGCAGTTTTATTACCATGAATTCAAGTGTAACTCTGCATGTGAACAAGAGATGGAGCCATCACAACGTGGCCAAAATCACTGTGCATTTAATGCAGGGCTCAGTTTGGTTTTGAGCCCTGTGTTAAGCAGATGGACTATGGCTTTCTCATTTTGGGCATGTCTCCATACTCCTGTGGTCTCCCACTAGGAACACATGGTTTTTTTCCCCATACTTGGTAATGTATTTTGTATTGCATTTTTGTAGCCTCTGTCAGCACAAACAAAAATAAGAAATGCTTGTTCCTGCATTCAGTTTTTAGTAACTTGGCATATGATCTGAACTAACTCTTTGTCATTAAAAATAAGTGTTCCTTGAAAAATCACTTCCAGTGGAGAGCCCTATCTGATTTGGATGATCTGGCAACCTCATTAGCTTTACTTTAGATAGCAGGAAGTGTAGCTATTTTAATAACTGTTTGAGATCTTAAACAGACTGAAGTACTGAATGATAGGGAGGGATTTTTTTTTCCCCAGTGGTGTAATGTCTCTAGTTTGTAGAGACAGAAGAAATGTGTCATAAACTGTTTTATCCTGAAGCATTTTCCCACTATTTTTGTTGATAGGGTTACAAAGTTTTGTGCCCAGTTTTTACCTTCTAATTCACTTGGATAATTTATAGTAATTTTTTTATTGTATTTTAGATTATTTTTACATCCTATTTTAAAAATAGTTTTTCTTTGTTTTACTGTGCAAATTTGACTTCAGTTCTCATTCTCTTAAGTTCTTTTACATTTAAATGACAAGATTTTTCAGTCGACATCTGGAGTATTGTCCATAAAATATTTATAGAGATGCTTGAGTTGCTGCTTTTACTTTACATTGTTGGTAAAACCAGGTGGTGTGGCAGAGACTCATACTTCTTTGTGACTGATACATCAATATGTGCCAGTACTTGCACAATATTTATAAGTATACAAAATATGCAAGGAAGGAAACTCATGTTCAAACTTGAACATGTTGAAGATAAAATATGAAGCTTGTCACTTTCTCTCCCAATTTACGGTTTTGTTTTCAAATATCTTCATACTTCAGAGTCAGCAAAAGTGTTTAAGGACTAGTACTTGGAAGATACCTGATTTAATATGGTAGAAACATGCCTAATTGTTAGATAATTTAACAATACTTTAATTGTATATTAAATGACTTTGTTTTAAATCATGAGATAAATTTTCATGTAATTTATATTTAATAGTGAGTCGTGTTTTGGATTATGACTTTTTTGTTCAAGTGAAATGAAATGTGGAAGTCTGGTTTTACTACTTTTTTAGATGAGTATACGATGGCTTTAAAAAAAAAGTTAATAGGATTAATGCATCCTTTTTACCTAAGTTGTTTGGTACACATTTGAGGTTTCATTAGGTAAGAGTGTAGAAAATTTCTATTTAATGTTTAGTGTTGCGCACACATGTCAACATTAGGAGCTGCAAGTTAGTATTAACCTGTGCTGATGATCATGTCCTGCAAAATGATGGTCACTGAAGTCCCTGTGTTGGAAGATCCCATGAGAAGGCTTCCAGACCATATATGCTTTCATATATGCTCCTTCCCTGGCCCCTACTGTTTTTAAAGCTGTGTTAGAACTGCCTTAAATTCCTGTTCTACTGAGCTGGAATCTAAAGCTTTAGAGATAAATTTTGTTGCCTTTTTTTCCAGTAAAAAAAGGGACAGACATGTGACTCAATGCATTAGAAATGCAAGATCATTAAAGGAGGGGGCCACAATAGTGTGTCAACCAGAGCAGTGTTTACTTGGAGTGCCTTTCAAGGCTTTTTTTAGCCCTGTCATATACTCATTTCACAGGACTTTATTCTCCCTGATGTAAATTTTGCAAGAAAAGTAAGGTGCTAAAAAACTGATGCACTGAGATATGGACTTTGCAGCATTGCCCTTTTTCTAGTGTACTTTTTGATACAGCTAGGCTTTCCTGGCTAGTTCTGCAAAGGGACAAGGCATGTGGGTGCTTATGTTAGAGAAACTTTCTTATCTCTTTATAGAAAGAAATGTGGAACAACATTTTGATTTGTTCAAAATCCTGTGCTCCTCAGAGAGAAGCTAGAACTAAATATTTGTAAGACAGTGAGGCCAGGTACTTGAATGCTTTTACACAAGAGATTTAGCTTGAAGTTAGGGAAATTGTACTGTTGGCCAAGAAACTTCTGTGTATTATCCATATGCAAATTTGAAAAGTGATGTTAGAATAACTTAGTACTAAATCAGGGTACAAGAATGTGAGCAGAATGCAAATAAATACTTAGACTTGCCAGCCAACCACCGTGAATCAATGCACAAAATACTCTTTCTAAGGTGACAACTATTTATGTATTGTCAACTTGAAATTCTTGTCTCATTAAAAAATTGTGCCTGATTGGCTCAACACCTGAGGCTTATCATAAAGTATGCTTTTGACAGCTCTTTTCAACAGAGAAATTTCTTTTTCCTTCCATCCTTAGGGAGCCTTTCCATAAGCTCTTGGTTCAAGGTCTTATCAAGAATCAGACATTCAGACTAACAACAACTGGCCAGTGTTTGAAGAGAGAGGAGGTTGATTTCACTGGTAAGAGAAACTGCATGGGAAAATCAGCATAGGTGAGTCCCTTAAGCCAGGGACTGCTTCAGTTCTGGGAAAATTTGGAAGAGAAAATTAATCCTTCTAATATTTAAACCGGAGAGCAACTTCCGTGAGTTTTGGATTCACACATACTGCTGAGTGCACAGAGATCCTTCTAATACAGCAGCTTTTAATTGTATCCAAATACAGAAACAGTACCGTGGTACTATTTTGGCTCCAGTGTAGTCCAAAATATCAAAAGTCAGTTTTGCTAGCAGTGCTCAGCAGCCTGCTGAATGGAGGCAGTTAGTGCCAGCAAACAAACAACCTACAAAAACATTACAGCAAAACTGACACAGGTGCAAGTGTATTCAGTAGGTGTTAGGAATGTAAAACTTGTAGGAAACAGTGCTCATTCTAAAGTTTTTTGCAGATCCTTCACTGCATAAGCTGGACCAGTCATTGCTATGTTGTCTGTAGCAATAAAAACGGTTTGGTCATATTTGCCTCTCTTAAGCATTCCTCTCATACATCCTTGTTTTCACTGGATACCCTGTAAGACAATTAAAAATCAACCAACCAATTCACCCTCTTAATTTTTGCCACTCTCTGCTACCCTGATTTCTTCTAGAAAAGATTGGGGTTTTTGGCAGAGGGTTTTACTCAGTTGCACCTTTTTCAGTGTAAATGCCCCACTTTGTCTCTAAATTCATGCAAGAGAAAACACTCTTTTCAGAATAACTTACTGCAATTGGAACCTGTAAATCTGGTGTTGGCAAAACCTAAGTACAGGCCTGAATTGTATCAAATCAGTACACCATTCTAGGAAGTTTTAAATGTCATGGTTATAAAATAGATTAAATATCAGGAGCTATCAAGGCAGCACTTAGGATGCAAGGCAGATATAGCTCCCAAATAATAGGAGACTTTTTGTCATGATGTGATGGAAGCTTTAGGATATTACTGGTATTATTAACACAGGAAAAATCTGGGAGGGAAAAGATTGTTTGGAATGGGTGGTATCCATCTTTAAGCTATTTTGGAAAAAAAAACAAACCCCAAAACACTAGCAATAGTTGTTTCTTCTCGTGGTTAGGGAACAAAATTAGTTGCTGTTAAAAGCAAGCAAAATTTGTTTCAGTAATTTTTGTATGTCTTAATATTTAGGAAGTGAACCAGTTCACCTAAAAACTGGTGAGAAGCTCCAAGTTGCTTGGGAAAAAATGAGCAAATCTAAGCACAATGGAATAGACCCTGAGGAAATAGTGAAAGAGTATGGCATTGACACCCTGCGTCTTTACATTCTGTTTGCTGCTCCTCCAGAGCAAGACATTCTGTGGGATGCTAAAAGTAAGTCAGATTGTTTCTGTAGTTTGTTTGTTGTGGGTTTGTTTCTTTTTTCTCAATTATTATATTCTAAACACAAAATTAATACAGTTCTTGATGCCCAAGTTTTGGAAAAAAAAAAATCAAAAAGTACCATGAACAGGTTTGTTTATTTCTTTTAAAAGAGAGAGGGTCACAAAGTTATCACTAAGAGGCAAACTTGCAAGATTATTGCAAGCAGCTTACCTCTTATAAGCTAAAAGAACATAAGAAAACTACTACTTAAGTTGTATTTTCTTTTTAAAACTTCGGCCTCATTATCTTTTTTTAATTAGCGAAGGTTGATTAACTTGATAAAGAAAAATTATTTTTCTTTATAATCTGATTTTTTCTAATCATATCTGATTACAGATACACCTTCACAATGTTTTGTTATTTCCATTTATTAACACACATGGAATGGCTTTTGTAAACTGGACTATGAAGCAGTTTTCAGAAGAATCTCATTAGAAGATAATCAGGGTTCCTAGTAGTTAATATTTCTAGATATGACATTTTTATGAGCTTACATCTTTAATAAGTTAAGAATTACCCTCCTGTGCACTTATTTACTCCTATCATGCAATTCCTCATACTGACAGGTCTTAATTTCTTTTATCTACTGTGGTTCATGCATTTTAATGTAGTCTTATACATTCATTTACATTTCACCTTCCTGTCACATAAGGCTTTAATAAAACACTCCATTGCTGGTTTCAAAAAGTGTAGTTCTTAATTCTTTCATGTGTTAGCTGCCACTTAGTTCAGCCTGCACTAAATTTTTTTTCAGTTGTGTCTGTCACATTTTATTTTCATTTGTGTTCCTTTATATATTATTGCACTATTGTATGTATTGGAGAAGTGGGCTTTATGAGTTCTCAGCTAGCCTAATCACAACAGTAGAGAGCTAGGCATTTGAAAAGGTCTCTTAAAAAAATGAATCACTTAGAATCAAACCTTAACAGTTGCATCCCAAACTCTACACAGGTACACAGTTCCCTGAGGCAGCTGATTTGGTGATGCATGATCTTTTTGCTGTATTTTCTGATCTTGAAAATTGAATTATTAACTTACTGTGAGGTTAGTGTGTACCAAATCTTAGTTGCAAAGTATATGAGAGCTTGGTGATTAAACATTTTGTAAGAAAGCTAGGCACATGCAGTTATAATGCTAGCAAAAATGCATTTAGTTATTCCAGCAACCTGTTTACCACTCGATAAATACAAAGGAAGATTTTGGCATCATCTCATATTAATAGTATTGGAAAATGTGAACAAAAGGAGATTTTAGCAGGGGATTTCCAGGGGAGAAGAAAATAGAAAGTTAGGTGAAAATCATCTCTTAAATCTCTTTATGCTTTGTTCTGACTTTTTAATGATGACAAAATTATGAATGTTTAAATTAAAGAATTTAAGCAGATTGTGTTGGGTTTGACCTTGGGCTGGATGTCAGTGTCTGTCAAGCTACTCTGTCACTCCTTGCTTTTCAATTGGACAGGGGAAGAAAAGTACAACAAAAGGCTTTTGAGTTGAGGTAAGGGCAAGGAGGTCACTCAGCATTTGCCATCATGGATAAAACAGACTCAACTGAGAAATTAATTTAACGTACTACCAATTGAAATTAGGGTAACGAGAAGTAAAACCAAATTTACACCTTCCCCTCATCTTTCCGTTTTTCCTGGGCTCAGCTGGCTCTGTCAGACATGGGGGAAGCTCCTAGAAGCTTTCCAGAGAAGCCGTCCTTGTAGCCCCTCCATACCAAAACTTTGCAACACAAAGACTTTACAGTAAATTTTTTCATCTAGAGAATGTTAAATAGTGGTTCTCAGTTGTCGTGATCCTTCTCTTCACTGGATGTGATAGCCTTTGGATGATTGCCCTTCAAACTAGATTCCTTGTCCTTTCAGTGGTAGACATCAAGGCAGGGTTTCACATCATTCCCTCCTGTGGTGTGAGCAGCCATTGTGTAGGACTGATGCTTCAGGGTCAAGGTCAGCAGCTTCATAGTCCCAAACTAAGTTCTTTCAAAAGAGGGTACCAAGGGTCTAAGATATAGTCATTAGCACAATAGCATCTCTAGCAACAAAAGTATACATACTTGCTAAAATCAAATTTGAAAAGAAACTTCTAAATTTGAAAAAATATGTGTATGCATACTGTGTATATGTTTGTATTCTGCCATGAACTTAAAAAATTAGAGCATGTACAACTGCCTTGTGGAGTCATTAAAACACAAGATGAACATTCTAGCATTGACATAACATTGGGTTATTTTACAGATTTTAGTAAATATTCTATGCTATATATATCTGTTTGAAAGTCACTGCAGAAAAATACTTTTATCTTACTGATTTTTCTCCATTAAAGCAACTTAGCAGTACTTGTAAAGACATTGTTAATTGCACTGATATCTTTCATTTAAAATAGAGAGGTTTTTTTTATAAAAAAAATATTTAGCTCCAGAGTTCTGTTCCTACTGTTTTTTTTAAATTTTGAATTCTTTACTTGTAACTGACATTTGTTTCTGAAATCTTTCATTAATCACAGCTGATGCCATGCCCGGTGTTCAGAGATGGCAGATGCGCCTTTGGGCACTTGTAACCAAACTTATTGAAGCAAGGACTTCAGGAACCATGCCAAATCCTGAACTTCTGAATAAGAAAGAGAAGGCTGAAGCCAGAAAGATGTGGGAGCAGAAGAATCTGGTGATTTCTGAGGTTAGAAGAAACATTTACATAGGTTCTAAATGACCATATGTTTGACTTACAGAGCCAAATCTTTTTCCCTAAATGAGTAGCTTTTTTTTTAAAGTTAATTATTCTCTATGTAAATAATTCTATCTACCTACAAGTTTTGTGGGACAGAACTCATTTAAATGATGTATGCCTCATTTAAGGAATGAAATGTTATTCCATTAAAGTTTTATCAATCTGGGATTCAAGTAACAAAATCGTAGGTGAGTTCTGTAGGTTACCCTAACAAAGTTTTCATATGTTTGCTTCACACCTCATTATCATGCCTGCTGTTTCATATAGAATGAAAAAAGCCACTGGTGAAAATGTATTAGCATAGCCTTGAAAAAAATACTGAAGTGGTTGTTCATCTCTTGTTACATGTTGTCTCCTGCTGTGATTAGTATAAATTCAAATATCCAAGACTCAGAATGAAACATAAATACCTGCAAAATTAACTTCAAGTATTTTTCTGTGGATAAAAACTTTTGCCATTTTAGACCCTGCTGTGTGAGGGATCTTCCAGATCATTTAACAGACTTTATAATTCTAATCTTGTAATCTATGAACAAGCTTTCACCAGTATAAATGGATTTAGAAGAGAGAAGTACTCTTGTAGGGGCAAATGGAAGATATTTTATTAAAGGAAATAAAGGGTGACTAATGCACATTTTTCATACCATTGACTAAGCTTTTTATATCCTGAAACAGAAGAAAAGCTAATCAGTTGAATTTTTATATGATTGTTATTTTCCCCCTCACACATGATTGCACGTGTGATGTGTTTGCATACCAAATTGCTTTTCATATAAGAGGTAAGATGCACATATTTCATAAACTGAAATTGATTATCAGTAATTGTTTTTCATTTAAAAACCCGGTATTCCAAGTTTGAGAATTTTAAGTAATTAATGACACAGACCTTTTCTTCTAATACAAGGTAACCGAGTACTTCACAAAGGATCATTTGTTCAATGCAGCTATTTCCCGATTAATGAGCCTCACAAATGTACTCCATGTAAGTATGTGATATTAATGAAGGTATTTTTTTCTCAGACACTGCTCCTGTCAGTCTTTCTACAAAGCAGGAGCTGCCTGAACTATAGGTCCAGCTTTCTGGAAATCATTAACTTCATAAACAGTATTACTAGGTCAAGAGTGTTGTTGAGTTACTCAGTTCAAAAGCAGCATGTTCTAGTATCACTGTAAACTTGAAATATAAACAGTTTTGCAGGAGGACCTTGATGGTATTAGATTTACCAGATTCTGATGTTTATGTCTACATCCTGTAATTTGAAGAGGCTACATTTTGTTTAGTTATGTTCTTTGTTCTCTTGATTTTAACCAAGTTGCCTAGGTAGCTAGGTATAATAGTACATTATAGAATTACCACCAAGCATTCTGATTTTAAAAGGTTTATTCTTTGCAAGGAAAATGACACAGTCAGTCCTCAAAGACAGCTTACACTGCTGTAAGCTTAAACTTAAATTTTAAGATTTTTAATTTAGATTATGTTGTTGATCAGCCAGTGGTGATAGATGAAATATAATAAACTATAATCTTTATTTTCATTACTACTCTTAGATCTGGTTGAGCAGTCCTTCAGGCATATAATAGTTACCTGATACAGACCAGAAATTAAATATAATTTTGAAATTTTTAACTTCTGTATTGAAGTACCATTTTATACCTTATGGATTCCAAGGTGCTTATTGGTAAAATCAAGGAACTTAACAAAAAGTCAAGTAGGTTGTGCACAGGTGCTGTACTGAGAAAACTTAAGTCTGGCATCCTGTATGGTGTTGGGAAGGTAACACACAGTTCTTTATCTCCAACTCAATGACTAATAGCCATTTAGGGCAAATGCATGGTGGAATGAATGATAAAAAAAATAAAACTCAGTATCCTAGAGGCAGCCAGATACTTGAACACTGAGGTATTTCTTGAGCTAAGAAGACAGTGCAGTATCTTTGAAGAATAAGTTTCTGCATAGCATGCTGACGCTTCCTCTTCTGCTCCTAGTTAAAAGGAGGAAATAGAGTGGTGGGCAAGGATTAAACATTGAAAGTGGGCAGTAGCTGCTAAAACTTACTCAAATATAGTTTGCACTATAAGTGATAAGATGCCCTCTGACAACATTTGCAGTCAAGCAAATCACTGGTTTTGGACAATTTTCTAGTTGATGAGAATGGAGTGTTCATCACATCAAATAATTCTCAGAAGCTGGCATGTATTGAAATTTTTTTTGTGCCTTTTCATTTGAGAGAAAGATTACAAAATAGATGCAACAGCTGAATTTGCCATGGAGTGTAATCTCTTCCACAGGCAAAGAAAGAAAAAGTTCATCTGATTACTTTTAGTGCTGTATCTTTTCTTTTAAGTTTCGTGTAAGTTAAGTTAAATGGGGAAATGAAGTTCAAATTTTGTCATTCAAGTTACCTTTTGCCAGAAATTGAACATTTTCTGTACTAAAGAAGCCAGACACTTTACTAAAGTAATGAGAACATAAAACTGGTTTAATTCTCAAAGCTTCCTTCAGCTCTAAAACCTCACTTTGTCACTAAATTCTGTTTACTGAATTTACTGAAGCCATTCTATGGTCCTGTACAATTGGACCTTGTCCCACCAAAATCTACGTTGCATTCAGCACAGTTTGACTGTCATATACAAGTGCTTCGCCCTTTCTCAGAGAGCTCTGATTTTGCCTAAGATTGCACTTCTAGAAAGGACAGCATTCAAAATGATTTTGAGGGTCATTCTTGTCTGCATGAATGTGTGTTCGGAGTTCTATGTTAGAGCAGATCCCAAAGGGTCTTCATCAGCTGCTTTAGGATTCGCTTCTAAGTGTTAGAGGGTACCAAGAGTTGTGATTTTAATTCTCCATTTTCATAGGTTTCCAATTTGTTGTGAAATTGCACTCTCCTTAGCATAGACATTAATTTTAGTTTTCATTACTGTATTTTCTTCTTAATTTAACTTCTTTCCCCCCACCTCAGAATTTTTATAGTTTGTTTCTTTTTCCTTGCTTTTTCACTCAGCAAGCTCCTCGGCCTCTTGTTCTCCACAGCACAGAATTTGAAGATACTTTGGCTTCACTCTGCATTATGGTTGCACCTATGGCTCCACATATTGCGTCAGAAATGTGGAAAGGTATTTATAATCTTCATATACATATTCTAGGAGAAAGGACAGGAAATTGGCAAAAATATCTGTAACGTACATGTGTTAGTTACCTCTGAATTCTTTATCTAGCTTGTCACTTTCTGTCATAATTGTTAAGCAAACATGAATCTTGTGTCATTCCCACATCTCTCTTTTCTACCTTTGGTTTCTTTTTCCTTGCATACATAGGTGGATTTCTTGAAACTAAACAGAGAAAGGGAGATAGAAGAAAAATTCAAGACAGGACTTGCATGAGGAATTCATATGTCAGCTGCTAACTGCTCCTGAATATGGATGGCATTATTAAGAGCTGAACACCAGGACTGAAACAGCCCTTTTTAAAATAAGTGTCAGGGCCTTTGGACTACAAATATTTTCTTTCAGGGATTCAAGCAAAGCAAACCATATCAGAGGGCTGGACACTAAAAAGACTAAAGGAGTGTTCAATAAAAATCCTACTCTTTTAGGATGCTCCAGAAAATGAGGGACACTATGCTGTAAATTAACCTGCCATGGAGAATGGGAATTGTAGAGAGGGTGTATTCTCTAAGACCTGTCACAGTTGTATAGGTCTGAATACCAAATGCTCTAAGTTGCATGGTGCTGATACAGTTAAAGCCTGTGAAATTAGGGATGTGCATGCTAGAGTTTAGCAACTGATTTTTTGGGAAAAGTCACAAGATGCATGTGGGAAGGTAGGAATATATTCTACATTGTGGCTGGCCATAAACTGCTGTATGGTTTTGGACCTAATGTCAGCTTTTGGATGCTATTTTAATGGTTTTATTTTCAACGGTCATCCCAAAAACCATCCCAAAAAATCGAAGTGTTTGCAGAGCAGTGCTACTAAACTGATGATATTTCAGTATTGTGCATGGTTCTGTAATGTTAATTGCCAAGGAAAGACCGCTCTTGCTCAAAGCAGTAACAAAGAAGCAGAGCCTATGGAAACAACAAGATATGGTAGGGAGAGTGGGTTGGATTTTTTGCATGTATTTTCATTTCCAGTGATTTTGAAGTGTCTTAACTGTCTAGGATAAAGAGTGGCATCAGACATGATCCATCTGGTCTTATACTATGACATGCCATCTAATTAAAATAATACTAAATAAAAGTAATTAGCATGACACATTGATTGAGATGGGGGCAGAAGAAGCCCAGGATAATTACTCATACATACAGTGCCTTCTGAACTTGGAATTCTAATACATGTTAGGAAAAACAGAATTATCAGCTATGGTTGATAAAATGACAAAGAGTGCTAGGGTGTCTTAATGAACAGCTTGTCAAACATGAAGCTTAATCCTATAGTGTTTGAATGTTAGATAAAGAAGTCTTTTCTTGCTACTAAAATCACGGGAGAATGAAAATTATAAACATTTTCTGGATCTCCTCTCCATAAGAATGAAAAGGAATCATATAAAATTTGGATGTATATTGTCCTCAGCCTCTCTCTGCATTTAAAGATAGAATTTTACTTGTGTGGTGCAAAGACATCTGCAGTGTAATTCAGTGCAGCAATCATAAAAAAACCCTTGTGAGTTGATTATTGCCTGAAGAATTTTATTACTAAGTTTGAAAAAGGCAGTATCTTTTAGCATGGTAATCATTGCATTATACTGAAGTTATTAAACAATTTTATCAGGAGAATGTGCATACATTTAACTGCTTCATTGTGGTAAGAATACTATATTATTTTGAAACAGCCAACATCTATCAGTTACACCATCGAATTGAGATTTCATATTAAAGATTCCCCAAGTTCTGAATTACACTCTGTTCCACCAATCCTATTGCTCTTCTGATGTAACCAATTTCTCAAAATTAATTGTGTATGAGTGATGATGCTTTACTATTTAAAAAATTTCAATATGAAAATTAAGTTTTATAAATACTCTATTTAGTTTTGTCTGGGCTCTAGTTCTCCATACTCAGAGAGAATAAGTCTCTCCTTTTGTACCTTGGCCTTGCATCTAAATGTCAGGATAATGTGGCTTCCTCTTGTCAGGAAAAGGAGTCTGTATATTGTTAGTTCTATAAATTGCTCCTATAGCAGTGGACCCCACACTTTGATGGAAGCTGCTTGAATGCTGTTCTGTAAGTGCCTCACCTTTCAACAGCTGAACAATAACAACCCACGATACTTTGTGTGTGAAGATGTTCTTCTCCCGCCTTAGAAGACAAACAGTTTTTGGTATTTTGGTGTTTCAGCCTGATGGTGTTAATTGTGCAGTGAATGCTCTGGTTTATCGCTCAATAACATAAAAAGCAGCCGTAGCCCCTCAGTGTGGGAAGAGTTCATCCGGCTGATATCTTGGCAGTTTATGAACACTAACAGGATGAGGAAATCAGTTTCCTTCCTGAAATCTTGTATCTAAGGAATATACAGACACCATTTGAGACTTTTTTTTTTAGTTTGTTTGTAGTAATACAGTGTTTTGTTGTTCAGACAGGGATATGAAACTGCTTATTGCGAGCTGCTAAATTTTTATTAGAGATGACACATGAAAGATATGTACACTTTTGATAAACAAATCTTAGGAAATGCTGAAATTAAACATAACTTTTTGCATTTTTAATGGTATCGTTGTCTTAGCAGTATTTTAACTGTCACTACAATAGCTCTGTTGCAAGAACTTGTCTGTATTCAGCCTTTGCTCAAGAAGGCTTCTGGAAAGAATGGAGTTAAGTAAAAGCTAACTGATGTTGCAGGTTTTACTTGAAAATCTGAATGTAGAAATCCTCCTTCTCAAATCCAGCAAGAAACATGTTTTGGAGTTTAAAAATATTTTCTTCTCCAAAAGTAATAATGTAAAAGGAAGGAGAACAAGTCTTTCAAATGGAGGAAGACAGATTGTTTTAGAAGGTTTAAAGGATGTGTGTGGAGTTTGCTGGGCTGCAATCACATACTAGAGTTAGCTTACAGTAACCCAGGCTTTTCACATCTTATTTCTGTAGTATACCAGTGGTATAATATGGCTTTTCTCAGAGCTGTCTGGAAACAGCTGTTATCATTTCTTTGAGGTTGCAGATTGTTTCATATATGACTGACAGACATATTCTTCCTGAGCTGCAGAAAGGTATTTTGGATATGTGTCTTGCCCAAATCTGTCAAATAGGGAGATTCATTAAATAGTAAAAGCTTATCAAGAACAAAGTAACATGGAAACAATGCCAGAAAGAGGCTGCATGAGCAAGTATTTACTCACCCAAAATGTCTCTCCACTTGCCCTTATGCACTCCTGATCTGAGTTTTTTGAAAAGTGTTCCTGTTTTGTCTCCTAATGTGGTGGATTTTATTTAACACACATTTATATTGTTTCAATTTCACTAAATCAAAAAATTAGCAGTATTTGGATATCCACCCTCACAGTCATCTTATACTTCCTCCTCTGATCTTCTTACATTTTCTGTTTGAAAATCCCTAGTCGTAAACTCTTGATACTGCCATTGTTTCAGATGCTTTCATTAGCTGCCTTTTATCACCCATTAAGACTTCCATCTTCATTTCCTTCTCTGCTTTAATCTCTCTGTTCCAGGGCTTGTCACAAGCCAACTCTTTCTCAATTTACTTCATAATCACAACTTTTCCTCTGGCCTATATAATTCTGTGTCTATGTAGCTGCACAATTACTGGAATTTTACAGATAATTTTTTCCAGGTTTTTTTTTTCTGTAAAATTAGAGTTACCTTGCTGTCCCTAACACCTTGCACACGATTGCTCCCATGTCTTCTTTCTTAAATCTCTTTAAAATAAGAATCTGCTCTGCCCTGTCAAATAGCACCTAAGGGGAAGTATTATGCTTATGAAGTACTCCTGTAATGCTAGTAAAACATTGCCCTGAGCTGAAAAGTTGTTAGACTGGTCCTGTCCCCTTTCTCTCAACTCGCTAATATACAGTACTATAGTACTCATTTTACTTGATGTTTTAAAATGGGTTCCAATGCTGTGAGTTACTGACTTGGGAAACCTTGCTCTAACATTAGCTTGCAAGTCAGTAGAAGTCCGCTGAAGCAGATCCAATAGCAAGATCAGGGCTTCAGACTGAGCACGAGTGTTGTCTTTGATCTGTCCTGTACAGATGGATACATATAAGTAAAAAGCGTGCAGTAAGTAAAAATATACTCAGCTTTCTGTCCTGCATCTACAAGAGAATCTATAGCCATAAAAGCAAAATGCATCAAAAAATGTAATGCAAAATGCACACCACTTCATCAAATGCACTTCACTGGGCACTTTCCAGTACAATGAGACAATAAAATAGGTTTTTCATGTTTTAACAATCAAAGTTTCAGAAATGGTCCATTTTTAATGTATCAAACAGTGCTTTTTTCTAGTGTCTCAGAATCAAGTGGGAAGGCTAAAGAAGAGCTCTCTCTAGGTCCTCACAAGTGGGCCATCACCATTCTGGATCAGAGTGATGAAGTTTCTGATTTAGTGTGTTGAATTTAGAAAGTACAAACCAAATCATAATGTTTTCTGTGTTCTACAGCTTACAAAATGTGAATTAAGGCAGGAAGCCAAACAGGCAACATAACTGAAACCTCATTTTGGTTTCCTGTCAAACAGTTTTCTCAAACAAGTTCTGCTGACTTTTCTACTCTCTTTTTTTGTGGATGAGCTCATAGCTCATTTTGTAGCAAGACATGGGGTTACTCACACTGTGCTTCAGAATACATTTTAATTCTTTTTTATTCGTAGGTTTACTAGGACTGACAGCCTTCACAAGAATTAAAAGTGACCCTGGTTTTGATTTTGTTGATAGAAGCTCTTATATCAGAAAGTGGATTTTAAATAGTTTGAAGAGTTCTCTACAACAGTAAAATAAGGAGTGGCCAGTGTGCATGCTTCTTCCACAAGGCATGTGATCAGTTGGAAAGAAATGAGATCATCTGGATGTTCAAAAGCCAAAAAGGAAAGAATCTAACAGCTGTTTTCTTTACAGTCAATGTGATAATGAATCATCAATATGAAGATTTTTTTTTTTCTGCTTGAATTCATACCTTTTGCCCTCTCAGTTTCTGAGCTGCTGCTGTAAAAAAAAAAAAAAAAAAACAAAAACAAAAAACAAAAAAAACAAAAAAAAAAAACAAAAAAAAAAAAAAAAAAAAAAAAACAAAAAAACAAAAAAACATAAAATCAGAACCACTGAACTGTTTTAATTAATTATTTGCCTAGCAAATAATTATTGTCATTAGGAAACATGCCTGTTCTTGCTTGCCATTAGAAACAGCTCCCATCAGTCCTCCCCACTGTCCTTCTCTGAGTCATTCAGAAAATAGCACAGCTGTGTGTCATTTTACCAAAGTACTTTGTCTGAAAAAGCACTGACAAAAATGTGGTGGATTTTTCTGGAGGAAGTTGCATGCTCTTTATGTCCCTGTTTGCTGTTACTCACTGTATCAGTCTAAGCAATCCAGCGAGCTGAATTGATGTATGCACTGTGTGTTGGTTGGGTGTGTGCCTGTGGCTGCTGTCGTGCTGTTTAGAGCAGCTTCAGTGCCTCACCAGTGAGCCTTGTGTTGATAGGTTTTCTTTATGCTTTTACTGGAGTTTCCCTAAACCAGATGAGATTTCACATACATTTTGCAGTTCTAAATGAAGCTTGTGCTTATAAAAAGTTTTAGTTTATGTTCTTACTCATATGCAGAGAATGCTTTTAATTTAAAAATCTCCTGGCTCCGTGAGAATTGCAAGAGCAATCATCATCAATGTTGATCATATTTGGCAGCACCTTGTTAAATGAAATCTTTGTTTTGTCATGTAGCTGCAGTAAACAGCAACATAAATCCCAGTCAGGAGCTTCTAATGCAGGTTCAGAATGACTTGCATCCTATTCTCCTATTAATTAAACAAATCAGGAATTAACTATCTTGGAAAGACCATCGCCTGTTTAATAAAAGGAGATCACTCATAGCCATTTCAGAAATTTTTAAAAATAAAATGAAGGATAAAAATATTTCAGAATGTAAAAATTGTAAGAAGGAGAGCAAGCTGTGCAAGGCATTTCTTTGTAGCATCTTTAATTTGTGAGAAAAAATACTTCACAAAATAGAGAAGATCTTGCAAGTAGCTTGACTTGCAAATTTAGAAACTACTCAGCATATTACAGGTGGCAAAATAAGTCAATCGTTTATCATTCTCAGTTGTTAGTAGAATTCTAATCAAGTGGTGGCATTACTGAAAATAAAGCAGAGGTCAGCTTGTGTTGCAGTATTACAATTTAAAATAATAAGCAGTGTCCTTCTGTGCTCTTGGCAAAGTTATAGAGTGTTCATTTAAATCTAAAGTGTGCCCACATTGTTAATATCCTTACTCATGCTATTAAAAAAATGCTTCAAAGATGTATATCTTTCTGTTTATAATGTGCTGTATGCTAATCTAAACAATGTTATTTCCTTCTATGGCACTTGCTTTTAAATTCAGCTTTATCCTGATCTAATTTGTCAAACAAATTCCAGAGACCAATTGTTCTGGTTACCATACAGATGAATGTTTTACTGTTTTCATTTTCCAGGTTTGGCACATATGCAGAATAAACTTTGTAGTCATCATCACTGGGATGTTGATGTTCTGGATCAGTCCTGGCCCAAAGTAGACCCAGATTACCTTCAGCCATCAGATGTTGTGGAGATGTCTGTACTGGTAAGAGCGTTTTGATTTACTTTCAGTAGTGGCCAAGTAATGTGTTATGACCCCAGAGGATGATGAAATTTCTTCTCTTGTGGAAGTCACTTCCCATAGTAGATGGCTCAGTTCACTGAGCCAAAAAATTCAGATAGTTCAAAATAGAAGCTGCTATTGTGCTGAGTAATTAAAATGGTTTCCTAAACAAAAAGATGTAGTGAGTCTGGAAGAGAGATGCCCTAAAAAACCTTTCAGAGTGACTGCCTATTAGTACCTGTGGAGATTTGACCAATGAAAATCCATGGGCAAGGATGATACTGTCAAAACTAGGATCAAAATACAGGCCCAGATTTTTGCCTGACTGTGCATTTATTAACTCAGCTCTGTACAAAAATGTATCATTAGGTGATATTTCTTATGGTACGTGGCTCCCTAACAGAACCAATCATAAGCTGGGTTGAGTTGTGATTTTTGCCAAATGATGTTTCCCATCTGCCTTGGGCTGAATTTCTGGCACATGTCAGGAGAGTGCATTTGCAGGAATGGGGTTGAGAAAACCAACTATATTTGGAAATGTTAAAACTTCCAATTTTTCTTTGAGCTCTACCCGCTTTGTGGCCCATGGAAAGAGCTGGCTGTTCAGTGGAAGAGTGGACATGTAACTACCTTTAGTTAGCCTCCAGTTTCCCAACGTGTGCATGGTGTAGTTTACTGTCTTCTTTCCTATGGCTGTAGTTGAGGATGCTCCCATACATCATAAAGCTTGGTCATTAGACAGGGCACAGAGGGAATGAATGCCTGGAGCCCAAGGCGTGGAATTCCTGAGCAGTGTCTCAGCTCTTCCACTGACTGACTCCTGCTCCACCTGCCTTCAAGTTCCTCGTGCTCAGGCATTGTGATGGTCTGTAATTAACATAATTGCATACTACTAGATCTGCAGGACTTCTGCCTTTTTCACTGTCCCCCAAAGGATAATTTTAGCATTCTAAACTTAAATGTTCTAAATTAAATTAAATGCTTCAACTTAAACACTTTCTGTGTTTCTGGACATTGAATGAAACAGAGCCTATAGAAGAATTGCCATTTGGTCATGAAAAACTGTATGTTCTGTATGTGTAAAACAAACAGACAAAAGGCATTTTAGCTGTATTTTTTTTTTTTTTCAGTTTGCCCCTTTGGGGAAGGGAGCAAAGCAGTTGGTTAGTTTTTGTTGAGCTTTTTGTTGAGTTTTTTGAGGAGGGAAGAGATTAGTTGAATTTAAGGGAAGCCATGTTGCTGTAGATTTCCTTAATCAAAGTATCTTTGCAAATAATTTCATATCTTGCCTGATCTCTCCTTCAGTTTATTTGGACAGAATGAGAAATACTGTTAAAACACTAGTTTTTCCAACCTTAAACATACACATTTGACAAAGACCAAGGAGTATGACTTTTTGAAGGAAATTTTTAATTGTTATCTTTCCAAACCAAGGAGAAGGACTGTATTGCCAGCTGGTGTTAATAGAAAACTTAGCCTAATAGTCACTGTGGGTGATTTGCTTTATTCCTCTTTCTTTCCCTCTCTTTCTTTCCCTCTCTTTCTTTCTTTAAGTGATAAGCACTTAGTTCTAACAGCAAAAATCTTCACTAAGGTATGATCACTTCTCTCAAGCTCAAAATAAGCCTTCACGTCCAAGCATAGCGAGCAAACATCTTGAATCCAGTGTTCAGTTTATAAGGAAGTCATGAATGAGAAATTGTCTAATTATAGAAACATCTTTGCAGTTGTGGTTAAAGCAAACATGGTATTAAATATATCCTTGAAATAACAA
This sequence comes from Oenanthe melanoleuca, assembly GCF_029582105.1. Taxonomy (NCBI): domain Eukaryota; kingdom Metazoa; phylum Chordata; class Aves; order Passeriformes; family Muscicapidae; genus Oenanthe; species Oenanthe melanoleuca. The sequence continues at coordinate 104,185,687 of NC_079335.1, read as the reverse complement.
CTTCAGCAACACAGGGAATACTCTGGACACAGTGTTTTCAAGACTACACAAGACTACCAAATATGAAAATACCTAAACATTTCACTGATGTTCTTCTACTGACATGAAAATTTCCTTCTCATAAAAAGAAACAAGAAAGAAGATTAATTTTGCTTCTTAATAGCCATTATGAAAATTTTTTTTGTTTCTTTTCCTGGTTGACTTTGTCAAAGCCATAGCCTTGTGTAGCAGTCTTGTAATGAGAGAAAAAACAAACCCTGGGTTCTCAGTCATATATTTATGGAATAATGTGATGTGTGTGAACACCTTCCTTCTGAGAAAGCAAAAGACTGGAAGACCAGAGAGTCAGTTGCTTTTTTGAGCTGGGAATAATTCTTAGAAATACTGCCTACAGAGTGTGCCTGGCTTTCTACTGTAAGAGTAAGGCAAAAGGGAAATATGGGGGAGCAGGGAATGTGCACAGAATGTGGGAAGTCTTGTGGACACTGTGGTTTTTGTATGGCTGCAAAAAAAAATTGCCCTCATTAAACCAAGAAACACTCACCATACAGAGGAACTGGTTAGTTGCAAAGAGTCAGTGTCTCTTCACAAGGCTGTACAGTCAAACCAAGTCTTTGGGCCACAACCCTTTTCTTCTCAAGCCATCAAACTGCCTCAGGCTGCCAGGGGTTTGTCTGCTGAGACATTCTGGGTTTATTTCTCTTCACACAAAATACGTCGTTATTTCCTGTCTATGGTGGAGTAATGTCTTTCCATATTTAACACAAAGCAACTAAAGCAACCAACTCACTTCACTATCCTTGGCTGAAGGAATATAAATTACCAGCAAGAAAGACATTTAAATTCACTGGTTATTCACAGTATCTGTTACTCTAAATATTATTGCAAAGTTGAGTATTTTTAATAATACTGTATATTATTAATGCTCTGAAAAATCTGACCTGAATGTAGTGTGCATTTCATTCTATAAACACATTTCTGACTAGCATTCCTCACATTTTCTAGGTGATAGAGAACAGTTAGCAGATGTGGTCTTAAAACTGATGTTTTTAGAAATAAAAAAAAAAGTTGGTGTCATTTTCCTAGCTTTGGCATATGAGGGAGGCCTAACAGTACACAGATATTTATTTTCTTTCTAACTTCTCAGAAGGATTATGCATCAATGGTAAAAAAATATTTGAGTTGAATTAAAAATTTCTCTCTGCAGCCTCAAGGTGCTTATTTTTCAGTGTTTTGTGATTTCATTTCAACTTTTATAACTTCTGTGGTTATCACTAGCTCCCTGTAGATCTGGAATAGTGTAGAATGTCAAATGTTAAAAAAAAAAAAAAAAAGGAAAAAAAGAAATTAGGGAAAAGAAGAGAAGAAAAAAGCAACAGCTTCCTTCCTCAGGGGAAGAAAAGAACCAAGACTCCTGTATTTCTTCTCTTGCAGTTTTTCAGGGTTTTTCAGAGAAGCAAGGCTGCCAATTTTCTTGTGCTGGCACTTTTACGTGGAAATGCCAAGGGTTACTCTGGTCTAGTCAGATACAGACAGAGAGATGGAGGAATAGCAGAAAGCATTTCTCCTGCTGAGAGCCTAAGCCCTGGACTAAAAGGATATGTGAATAGGATGCTTGTTGAGCACAGCATGTGATGAAATCTGCAGCTGGCTGTTATAAGAGTAGTGTTAAAATGCTTCATGATATCTACCTATAATGAAAGCCATGCTCAAACACGTAGTTAAACCATAAACAATCAGCTGTTTGATAAAAGTTTTGGTCCCAGCTCAGAGCATACTGTGGGAAGATCAGGAGACATGCTGTGGGAAGGTGGAGATGTGCTGTGGGAAGGTACACAGTGCCAGGTCGCCCAGGCTTCTCAGCCTTTCTAGGAAAACGCAACCACTAGCAGTCATTTATTTACCAAGTTGATTTAGACTGCTTGGCTTTTCTTTTGAGAACAGCACCAAATAGGCTAGTTGTGGAAAATTTCCCTCTGCCAGCATCCATCCACTGGGACATATTAATTTGCATGATGGAGGACAGTGAATGACATTTTAAGTAAGCAGGCATAGCTTTGAACTGCAGGCTGCGTGTCCTAGCAGCAAGTTGAGAAGCTTGCTTTATATTCCCACTAAAACTGTATCTGTTTGGATTTTACTGTTTTCTTTTTCCTGTGGAATGCATTTGTTCTCCAATGTGTCCTGTCAAAAACAACTGCTTGTATTTATTTTTCACAAAAGCTTTAAAAATTAACTCCTATGTGTTTTTCAAGGGTTTTACTTTACACCAGGTGCTAAAGGCAAAGTTTAACACAGCCAGCCTATTATGATGCTACATTATGGATGTATGTAGGAATAGTTCAAATCCTACTGACATTATCACCGCAAATTATTGTCAGGACTAGGACTGATTCTTGCTGCATTTGAAACTTCATCTTGTTCCTTAAGAATCTGTCCCAACTTCCTCTCTCCGAGAATTGCACAAATTATTTTATTTTCAATAAAATAAAATACAAACAAAATACAAGCTAGGTAAGTGAACTAGGTCTTTCTCGTTTGTTGTATGTTACATACAGATGTCCTGGATAAAATCTGGGTGAAAACCAAGTAGTGTACATTTTTATGTCCAAACTGCATTAAGCAATGTCTGTTCCTTTTAGAACATTGAAATCTCCTTGAAATTGACCCTTTGGGGTCAGAGATCTGCAGTACCTACACAGATTATTATACAAGTAATGTAATCAGCTTCATTTAAAAATTCAAATTATTTAATTTTCTAAAATGTATGGCTTACATTCTTCTTATCAAGCCACTGAAAACAGTTCATAAATCTGAAAGCTTTTGTAATAATTAATTTTATGCCAGCTCCAGAAAGGTAGTCAGGCTCTGTAGTCTGTCTCCATTATCTACTCTTACTGGATGACAGAAAGGATTTATAAAACCATTTTATAAATTAAAGTGATTTCCACCAAAGGACTTACTCAATTTTACTTACATGATTCTGCCTCACTGAAGCAAAACCAGTGTGGAAGCTGCTCTGAAAACCAGCCACACACAGGAAAATGTTAGTTAGTGAGTAGTTGATGTCTTTGTGGTCAGTGCTGGATTAACAAGCCATAGGTTGAGTGCAACATATAACAATGAGTGCAACATACACTAAGTTAAAGCCTGTTTTTCTAAAAATAATAAATCTTCCATTTGAATCTCTGCAAGACATTGCTTAGCTGCAGGGAATCAAAATTGCTGCCCAGAAGTATTTACAAACCAAGACTGCCGCCAGACATTTTATGCAGCTTGTGTGACTGTCATGTTTTTAAAATTAAAAGATCACTGCATTGCACAGTCACGTGCTGCATGCTGTCTTCAAAACTGAGACTTCCTGTGGCCACTTCTCCAATTTTTTTGAGTATCATGAGTCAGAGTTTTATCATATGGTGGACAGGAGATAGAATTTTATCATCTACTTTAGAAAGTGTGGGTTTGGAGAAGAGTTTATTCCACTATCCCCCTTTCCTTTTGTAAAAAGATGGATTGGATACAGGAAATGAAATTGTAGGAAACAGTCTAGTTAAACTTCTTTCTTCTTGTTTTCATGTCTCTTTTTCAGATCAATAACAAAGCTTGTGGCAAAGTTTTTGTGCCTCAGCAAGCAGCCCGCAATTTTGAAGAAGTCCATGAGCTTGTTCTTCGAAGTGAACTTGGAGTCAAGCATCTCCAGGGACGAGCCATTAAAAAGGCCTTTCTGTCTCCCCGAACTGCCCTTATCAACTTCTTGGTGCAGGAATAGAAAAGGTTCTGCTGGGCTGTAAAAGGGAACTGGAATCTTTTGAGGTGAAACCGATGCAAAAACAGTTACAGTTATTTCACTTCATGTAAAGGCGGGAAAGAAATATTAAAATCAGATTGCTGCTAAATCTTCCTTTCAATGTGGAGAAATGTGCAGAATTAAAGTTTCTTATTGAGTCACAGTAAGACACTGCTTGTCCAATTTCTTTGGGAGAATGAGAAGGAAGAGCAGAAGAACTAAACAATTGTAACAGAGTGTAACTGAAGAAAGCGCATGGGGCTTAGTGTCAGCCTCAGGAATATATCCTGTTGGAAAGTTGGCTTTGCTAATTGCAGATGCTTAAATGTAATTCCAGGACTAAATGACTGTCCTGAGTATGTGCTACCCTAAATGTTAGGTGTGCTTTGCTCCCTGTATCACATGTTTGGGTAACCTACCATTAACTAGCATTTAAAGTTTTAAGAAAACACTACAAAACATTACAGACTGTTAATTTAAAAAATCAATTTATTGTGCTGACCAATGGCCTTGGGCACAGCAGAATGGGTGGTTTGATACATTTCACATAAATTTCAGAGACAAGTCAAGAAAAAGGTCAGATTATTTAGCCAAGCTCTGCCTTAGCCAGGGTTCTCCTTCCTAGCTGATGCATTTGTGTTGCACATGCATGAGAGGTGCAACTTTAGCAAAGTACTGATGGTTGTTTCTGTGTGGAACAGGATGGAAGTTACTTCCTGCGCTTGAGCCATCTGAGAGACTTTCAGGGCATTCAAGGGAGGGATCAGTCAGCTGCTAGAAATGCAGCAGAGGAAGGCAGAGAGGGTGCTTTTTGGCTCTATTGGATCTTGTAGTGCCTAGATTGTAAAACTTGAAATTCTTTTTTTTTTTCTGAGGGGTTCATTAAGTGAAAATAGTCATCATGTTTCTAAAAATCAATCAGACATTCATAAAATATAAAGCCATTATCATACCTGATTCCAACCAGGTTATCTGTATGCTGCATTGCTGATATATCCACATGGAAATATTTATTGTGTTCAGCAAATGCTTGAAAACTAGTTTCCATGGAAACAATTGCAGAGTTCATTGTGAAAGAATGTTTTTCTTTAACAGTCATTCAACTAACTAGTCCAATAAGTCAGCCATTTGTAAGCCATTCTGACAGTTGAGAAATCAGCAGCAACAACCAGTGAGGCAAATACAGAGGTCTGCAGTAACCTCCCAGCCCAGCAGGCATCCAGACTCTGTACTGAATTGAAAGGAAACCAAGAAAAATATCCCACATAACAGTAAATAAGTCTCATAGATCCTTAGTAACTAGACCTAAGACAGATCACATCACCATGTGGGCACTAGCTAAGCAATGCCACTATTCATTTGGGGTTTATGCATTTTTGATACCGAATATCCACATGCATAACAGACATGCCAGGCTTAGCAAGCATGCTTGGCTCTACATCCCTACATCTGCAATAAAACTCTTCTGATTTTTGCTTCCTCCTGGACCACACTTGTGCAGATTTTCTCTCCAGCAGTCCTTTGACACCAGAATGACTAAGAAATGGAATATTTATAATGAAGATACGGTCCTTACAGTTTTAAGACTCCAGAAATCTGAGCCACAAAGGAATGCATTCAGACATTGAAGCACAGGCCTTTAGTTGGAGTTAAAATAATTTGAATTCCAGTGTCTGCCTAGCATATATGTTGTTATAAATTCATAAAACTTCTGTTCAGAAGCCCCTAAAAGGACTGTGAAAGAGATCCTCTAAAGTAAAACCTGTGGCACAGGCCAGTCCTCCAGCTTTTTTTTTTTTTTTTTTTTTTTTTTTTTTTTTAAATTTATGTTAAAGTTTAACAGACCCTGTGGAACCATTTTAACAGAATTTTTCTTTGAGGGAAAGGTGACATGTTTGATGTAAATAAAAACTTTTTAAATTTACACAGATGAAGAAAGATGTTGTAAGCCCAGCAACCCTGTGGTGCCTTTAAACAAAAGCTGCAGTCATTGCAGGGCTGGCAGCAGCCCACAGTGTTTATTGCTTTTAGTGCTTGAGGGTATTTGTTTTTGCCTGAGAAAGTGAATTGTAGATGTAACTTGGTGATTCAGGCAAAAATCAAAATAGGGAATGGATTTCTACAGGCTAAAAAAGGAAAGGTAGTGAATAGCAGACTCACAAAAAGTGTAAGGTCAGAAGTCCCACCAGTGTGTTTACAGTAAGTTGTAATTCAGTGTGGTCTAGAGGATACAAAAAAGGTGGCAAGAGAGTGAGTGAGAGAGATGATGCAGACAGTGTGACAGAGCCTAATCCCTGCTAAGTGTATATTTGAAGGATGGCAGAGGTGCCAGCTGCAGAGCTTTGCTGTTACAAGGTTGACCTGCTCTGAAGCACGATTACTGCTTGTCTTACAGTAATTGTGACTCACAGGTTCGGTCTGTGCCTAGATGGCACTGATAATGATACACAGGCTGCAGCCTGTTACTAAGCCTTTGTAAAATAACTCATCACAGAGGTCTTATTTATTTGGCAGTTGTTATTTGTGTCACAGTAGAGAGGCATCTTTATGCTGAAGGTGGAAAAATATAGATTGTGCCCCCTTGTAGACCTCAAAGTCTAAATAGTGCTGGAGTTTTAAATCTGGGTGGGGAACACTTGAGAAGTGGAAGGAAGGGTGCTGGTGGGTTATCAGTCAAATTGCACTGCATTTACACACGTTAAAAAGGACATGGTGCCACTGTCTTTATTCCATGAAGTGAGGATCCAAAGATTATGTGGCAGGTTTGCTAAACCCAGTGGGTTAGACTCAAGACATGCTGCTCCAAGAGACAGATCCATGACACAGAAGGAGCATTTTCAACATCCTGTCCCTCTAAGGGATAGAAAATTGGTTGTTGCACTGATGAAATCTATATTGAATTTCTGTTTTAAGTAATGTCAAATTTAAAGAATAATTATTGCCACACTTTCAACCCCAAAACTGTTCATGTGACTAAGCTTCAAAAAAATCCAGCCCTCAAACATTGATGTCAGAAAAATAAAAACTGGCAAAGTCCTGAAACATCACCAAGTACTTTTCCAATGCTATTGATTTCATGAGAAAGGATCTCAGATGCTGGGGTGATGGGGGCACTAGAATGTGCTGGAAGACACCACTGTGTAGAAAAACATTTTATTTGGCATGGGTGGAAACTGAGGTGATATGAACACACCTGTGCTGCTGCTGCAGGGCAAGAGGGCTTTTTCTGTCATGTTAAGGGACACTGTTACAGGTTAGGTCACAAGTTAAGATAGGCCTCTATCCAGCTTGTTCCACCTGTGCTCTGAAAACAGCCCAGTACAGGGGCATTGCTGGACAATTATCAGAACCTGAACATGGAGATTGGTGCTAAATAAAATCCGTGTGCTCTCTTACCAGACTAAAGTAATGCCCCAGAACTGACATCGGATTAATAATGGTATTTTCTGATCTGACTTTGTAAAGCCTGCTTGTTTCTTTTGGAGGGAGAATTTCCACAGATAAGGCACATCACAGAGTCTCTCCTCTTTGTCTCTCCTTCTGTGTAATGCCTCACAGAAAACTATTCCTATTCTTTAAGCCTTTCACAATCAACATGCACTAGAAAGAATGTTAACTAGTGCGTTGCTGGTTGTTCCTTCCTAGGGAGGTTTGCAGTATGGCAGATTTTTCTAAAAGCTTGCTATAAATGAAGAAGTAATTGGGGCTGGTTGATTGGTTGGTTGGTTGGTGGGGGTTTTTTGTAGTTTTGTGGTACTTACTACAGTTTACAGAGATGGGATTGGTTTTATTCATGTACATTTACCCACTTGGAAGAGTACATGTGCTGGTTTCACTGGATGCTTTTTCTGCTTCCATGTTTCATCAGTCCTCTCCTTCAATTATCCAAGCTGATTTTGTGTCAAAGGACTGAGCTGAACAAGTGTTCAATGTTAAACCAGGTCTATCACCACAGTACTATCAGTCTGCTTTTGACCTTGAAAAATGTTGCTGGGACTACGCTGTGGTTAGTTTTAGGTTTTTTTCCTGGAAATGGGGTTTATGTCTCAAAGAAGAAGGATGAAGCTGATCACAGTAGATAGAGGGAGACTGAAGCGTCTCGCAGCCCTAGCAGGAGAACTGAACTGAAGCATTATCTCTGTGCAGGAGGGGAGAGGATCAGAGCTCTCATCTGCAGCCCAGATGATAAAAGAGATCTTGCGTGACATGTGGAGGAAAGGTGGGAATTTTTTTCCCTTTCCTGAATAATGTGACTTTCCGGTATTATAACGCAGTCTTCGGTGCACTAACCCTGTCTGTCCCAGGAGGCCCCGAGTTGCACACTGCCTTTGTGACTCCTGGCACTTCTCTCACTCAGGAAAATTTAAGGTCTGGTTTTAAGCCCTGGGAAGTTGCCATCTAGCACCATCTTCCATATAGAGTTATCCAGGACATTTCCTTGCATGCTCATCTGCCTGGGCTACACAGATTTGCTTTCTTTTCTGAGCTGCTGAGTTTCTCACTAAGCAAAGGAATGTGTAAATGGGACAGGCTTAAATACAACGAGTTGAATATTCACACTGTGTTTGCACTAGTGGTGCTCAGCCTGGACACAAGAAATTCTTTTATTTGAGGAGCCTGGTCTTCTTCAATATAACTCTCAACAGAACCTGTGCATTTATGTGAGCAGAAATGTGTGCTTTGTGCTTGCTCTCTGGTCTGGCTGCAAGGGGGTGGCCCACACTCACTTATAAGGCTCTGAACTTCCTCATTGCCAGTAGTTTTTTACACGTGCCAAAACCAAGTGTAAAAGGTCCAGGGTTGTCCCTAAACCCACGTCCCACTGCCAAAGGACACACGAAAGCTGCTGAGCAAAGGGAGTTGCTTTTCAATAATTCTGCTTGGTGCTGACAATACATGAAGCAAAATATGTACAAGTTGTAACAGCTGTAGGCGATCCAGTCCACTGATCAGGAATAATAAACACAGGACACATATCTGGGGAAGAAAAGAGAGCAATTTAATAAGGGAATGTGACACATTACTGGCAATGGCAGCCTGGGTTTGTTTCTGATGAAGATGAAGAGAATTGGCATTACAGGAAATTGTTTTCTGCTACAAAGGGAAACCAATTGTCTTAAAGCACATAGTAGAGTAACTAGTAAATCTTACTAATTGCTGCAAAACAGAAATACAAGTGTGCATTGCTGGGCTGGTTAAGCCAAGGAAGTTTTGTGAAAAAGATCTGTAGAAGCTTTTAGAAGTGAATATTTTTCTTAAGTACGTCTTCATCCCTGGAGAGCCACGTGGCTCGATGAAATAGCAAGGGTGCAACGAAAACATATAATTCCCAGTTTTCCCATGTGAAAGAGCATTTAAAAACATCTGTTAGTCAGAGAGATTCTCCTAGGAAATGCACAGAAGAAAAGAATGGATGCATGACTGCATCTGGCAAATCCACTTGAAGTCCACCAAACCACGTGAGGCCGATGACTGATGGCAGGATGTCGTCTGACCTGTGGAGTGCTTCCAGCCCAACATTACTGGAGGCCACGTATGTTGGTTAAAAAGGTCACAGTGCTGTTTGTGTTAATGGCCTGATAAAGAGGCAGGGAAACAGAGCTGGAAAATTCTCCAGGCGAGCTCTTGTTCTGATAAAAGCCTCTTTTCAGTAGAAAATGGAGCAAACAAACTATTCCACATTCTTTTGAGCAGGGGTAGGAAAATCAACAGAGCTGTCTGCATCAATCTGGTGTAAATCTGTAGCTGCTGAAAGGAGGTATTCTGGCCCATGGAGTGACAGCAAAGAGAGACCGGTGACTCCAACACTGCTGATGGCATCTGGAAAAACTGAGGAGAGGAAGGTAAAAGCTCTTGTCTGCCTTGGAGCAGAAGCCTAGCACCTGGCACTCAGCTCTGGCCTTCCTCATGGAGATCAAGCTGCTGCAGCTCTGGCATCTGCAGCTTCTCTCTGCTGCTTCCTGGGTTCCTATTTGGGATCTCAGTGATTCCTCATGGTTCCTGTAACCTTCCCAAGGTGTGGCTTGCCAGATAACCCTCCCTGCCTCAGTTTACCCACTTGTAGGGAGGGCCCACAGCATCCCCACTGAATTGATGCTGCAGGTGCACTATTTAAGAAGGAACATAATCCTGAAACCCCTTCTGTGAAGCATCTGTACCTCTCCTGAAAGGCAGTGTGGAAAGATGTCCCTGTACTGCCCTAGCCTTTCTCTGCCATTAGTGTTAATTAAATTACTGTTAATTAATATCCTCAGCATAATTCCCTGCAGAGATAATGCCCTGTGGTAGACACTTGTACCACAGCAGGAGCAAAACATCCAAGTCTGGATCCATTTCTGCCCTGATCCCAAGGGCATGGGATGCACCAGCTCAGGCTGCGTGGTGGGCACCGGGGCAGTCCCCAGTCCCCAGGCTGCCCCTGCAGCTTGTGAGTTATACATGCAGGCTGCAGGCAAGGCAGGCAGGGCCAGCAGAGCTGGCTGCAGGCAGAGCAGGCCTCCTGGAGGAATGCAGGGGCCCCGGGGCAGACGTGAGGAGGAACAACATGTCCCTGCCCTGCCCTGCCGCCTTCCTGAAAGCCTTCGGGAAGGCAGAGGCTGAGGTTTGGCCTCCCCACCTCCCCAGAGCACCATCCAGCAGCCTGGCCCCCTGCTTGAGCCCAGCCTTCTCATCCACAGCAGCACCTGGCCTCACCTCTGCAGTCACCTTGCTTCATCCCTCCCTCCTCCTCCTCCTCCACCCTCTTACTTGCCCTACAGTGCTGTGCATCATCTTCCTAATATAAAGCATCTGCCAAGTGTAGATAAATGGCACATTTAATGAAAACCTCTATTAGAAAACTGCAAGGAAAGTCCATCATTTCCCCGTGCTATTCAGTCAAGAGTTCAGAGATGCTGTGGCATTGCCTAGCAAGAAGCAGAGAAACACATTTTCTCCTGCAAGAACCAAGCCAGGCTCTATTCTGGAAATACTTCTCCCTTATAAATTGCTCACTCTGTTTATACACTAGCACTGAAGCCTTTATTGCTAAAACACACCAGAGCACATATCTCAGGCACTGCAGAGTGGTGTGCATAGTCCTGCAGGAAATGACCTTCCTGGAACAGCTGGAGAGACACAGGTACTGGGGACCAGCCCTGGAGAAGTCCACAAACAATCTGGTGTGCTGCCAGCTGCTGGTTTCTCACACTCGTTTGGTTGCAAATAGGCAGTGTGAGTATGCAATAGTTGCTTTTGGAGAGAGATCTGGCTATAAACCGGCACCCAGACTCCTCCTAATCATGTTTTCCCATAAACTATATAGCTGTGGGCTGTTGTCATGCTTTAAAATATGAGGGTGTTTTCTCCCAGATAGAAAAATGATCGGGAGAGAGGGGGGGAAAAAGAAACTTGTGAACTTGTGGTGGAGAATTTCTTCACATTTTCTCCATCTCTCTGTAATGCAAGCCCAAACACCAACGTGGCAGCATGAAATAAAGATAGATTTTCCCCTTCCTGCTCTCATTCACGGCTTCCCTGTTTACCTGGGCAGGCAGAGCTGTGCCCCAGCCTGCCAGCCCCGAAGGGCCACGCTGCCCCAGCACACCCACTGAGGTGGAGCCAACGCTGGGAACACCACTCGGGACTCCCTCCACCCCATGGGCAGCTGAGATTGCCACGTGGAGCAGGGCTGAATTACAAGCTGCCACCATTATTTTGCATGAATAAATGCAGTGTGTAAGCCTTGCCCACAGGAACAAAAAGAGATTACATGAGAGATGGTTTCTTTTTGTTTATTTTTCTCTTCAAGGGGTAGTGCTTAGAATAAGTTAATTCAAATTGGCACATAGATTTTCGTCCTGTGCTACAAGAGCAATCATGGACTCCTTAATTTCTTAATAGGCATGGGCTGTAAAAGTCACAGGACCTATAAACATGTGGGACCATATCTAATTGCAGCAGAAGGGTCTGCAAGTCAGTGTAGTATTACATCTCCAGTCTAACAGAAAGTTCAAGTTAATCATCTGCTCACTTGGGAATACCCCTAGCCCAAATCTCACAGAAAGAATAAATCCAGGCAGGAAACTTCAAAGGTATTTTGCTGCCTAACGTTCACTGAAAGCGTTGCAAATTCAACTCCAAAATGCCTTTGAATGGCTTGGCTGTGATCCCCCCTTGAAGGCGCTTGCCATCAAAGTGTCTGCTCATGCATGCAGAGCCTGGAAGGAGGCCAAGCCCAGTGTGAGGGGTTCCCTATCCAACGGGCTTCAGCAGCCTTTTCCAAGTTGTCCGCGTAAGCATTGTTCTGCAGACAGCTGATTTGATCCTTTGGCATAGGAAGGAAATGTACTTTACATGGCTGGTGAAGGTCAGCAGCATCCAGAGCAGCCATTTGGCAAGAAGTCTGCGTCCCCCCACTCCTCCCCTCCGCAAAGTGGTGAGCTCCTGCAGGTCGGACTGTAAAAGGACTTACAGATATTAGATAAAAATTAATGGCAGAAAATGTATGCATGACCCTAAAAAAAAAGAAAAAAAATACATGATCTGATGAAAGTTCGATTCTTCTTTGGTTTTGTGTTCAAAGCTGAAAATAGAGACATCTATTCCCAAATCCTTCTGCTCCACTCCACCAAATGATTTGTTTTCTAGAAGAATGGAAGGGGCTCATCTCAGTGTGTTGGAAGAAAAACTCTAATAGACACAAGTCTGAGACTCTGATGTGCTGGATAGGAGCATGGCTTCCCCTGATTAACTTTACATCCTTTGGAGAGAATGAGGCAAGGAGGTGCACGATGTGTAATTTCCTTTCCAACTGCTCTTTGTCCACGTTGCATATTCCTCCAGCAAGTAAAGCAGTGCTGGGGCTCACACTCCCATCCTTATCTACCTGATGCTCTGTTTCCTTTCTGTCGTTCTCCATACAAACATGAACTCAATATGTGGTTCACTACCAACTTTGTTGTTACTTATTGTTTTAACATTGAAGCTTGCCCATTTTAGATAAAAGTGGTCACACTGAAAGCTAAGCATCTCAGTTAAGCCCATCTCTAAAAGCATCCTAAAGTCAGCACTGAGGGGCAGGCATCCCACACCTCAGTCACTTCCTGTGGTTCTTGTCAGCCAAAACAGACTTCTAGAAGCCCTTTCTGAGGATGCTGAAACTGTTTTGCCTTTCATTGCCTCAGCTGAGCTTTACCTCAAACTTGACAATTTTGGTCAAGACCCACAAGAGTGGTAGTCACTCTTGCTCTTGGTAACTGGTGGCCTAAGCCTACACCTGCATGACATGGAGCAGCTGATGGGGCCACCATGGCCTCTCCCAGCCATAAAAACGGGAGGCAAACCCTTTCCAGCCAAAAGGGCCCTGGCATAGGCAGGGGTTTGTTGTGCTTTGCACGACACACATCCAGATGGAGGGAGGCTAAACTGTCAGGGCTTGTGTGAAGCAGGGTTTAGCCCCCAGGCACCCAGCTTCTCCCAAAATGAAACAGGGCTTGTGGGGATCAGCCTGAGGGAGGCTCTGATACGCCCCTTCCCTCATGTCCAAAGCAGAGGAAGGCTTGAAAAGATCTGATAGATGGGATTGCTTGATAGTTGGGATGTTTCCCTGATATTGTAAAAAGCTCCAGTATTATCAATCTCTTTGAAATGTGGCAGGTCAGGCTTAGTAGCAACATGTGCTGGGGTCCTCCTTCTCCCCATCCTGAGGACTGGGGAAGCTCCATTGCTGTGCTTCGCCCTGTGCTGGAATTCACATCCACCTGTCTTCCCTAGAAATCATAAACTCCCTTATCTAAAACTGTGTTGTGGCTAGACTATGTTTCATGAGTCCAAAGTTCATCAGTTTACCAGCTCAAGCTCCAGCCTAAGGTTGTTGCTGCAGGGACGAGCTTTCAGCCTCTCAGTCCTGCTTGGAGCCTCTTTGAAGACGCCACAGCAGTTCCAAGGCTGCCTTGAAAGAAGACAAGGCACCTTTTCCAGGCACTCACAGTGCCATCATTTTTAAGAACATTGGGCCAAATCTCATAAGAAGAGGCAGGATATTTTAGGCCTGGCCTCATTTGTTCAGGAGTGTTTTTGTAAGGGAATGGATCAAAGAACAGAGGGGATTTTTTTTTTTTTTTTTTTATTTCTAACATGTTTTGGTCACAGCCCAATTCACCGTTATTAAAGGCAGTGAATTTCCACATTCCTTAACATTTGGCCCTCCCTCCTGGAGCCTGGGGGAGAATTACAATAACAAGTTATGGGAATGCAGGACATGTGCCTGGGCCCGTAGGCTCAACTGCACCAGTAAGTTTGCTCAGAGGTTCCACAGCTCCCTACCAACCAGCCTCTCCACCAGCCCAGCAGAGCTGCAGCCCCCACAACCTCTGGGCACCTCCAGGCTGTGTTGGTGGCCATGGAAATTTTGCAATTGGCCCAGGCTGACAGAGGAAGGAGGCTAGGATGTAAAGTGTAGATTCACATGGGTAAGTCTTTAATCATGGGCATGAAGTGTCTCAACCACATTGGGGCACCCCGAATGCAGTTTTACACACAGTTCCTGTACCTCTCAAGCATTTGAGAGCAACGTGATTTGCCCAATCCCTATGCATCCTACATATGCCACCGAATTCCAAAGCAACAATAATTTTATGATGTCATGAACCATCTTCTTCTTTCCTGATCTAAATGTCTCTGGAGTTGTGAACTTGCTGCAGTTAGGTGTCTGATGCTGGATAATGGGGTGGGGGGATCCCGAAGGTGTCAGGATGGCTGGGATGCTGGCATCCAGGGGTATTTATTCTTTCAGGCCAAGGGTCGTCTTCCTGCAATGATACAGGGTCCTTTAGTCATGCTTACTTAAGCATAGAATGCCTATCTACACCAAGAAAATTCATACAATTTCCTACTATGCAAAATAATTGCTCCAATAGTTATGGAATGAGATTTTCCTCGCAGTTTTTCATGGGGGAGTAGGGCTGGTTTGTTTGTTGTTTTTCCCGACGGGCGTCTGTGACTTTTCACAAGGCTTCTTCAGGAAGGTTGCAGGGCTGCAGGGTGAAAAAGAGGAACATTATCCAGCGAGAAGAGGCAAAAAGACCGGGTAACTTTAAGCACCGTGCGCACCTCCTTCCCAGCTCTGCTGCCCGACCCGAGCCCTTCCCGAGCCTGGTCGGACACCGCGGGACGTTCTTTGGGACAGCACGCGACGCTTCCGGACACACCGCGCGCGCCCTCTTCACGGAGCGGGGACGAGCAGCGCGCGCGGGGGGGTGGGCGTGGTTTGGGGGCGTGCCCAAGGGAGTTCCGGCGTGGCCCCGCCCCCGGCCCGCGCCCACAGCCACGCCCCCGGGGGGACGGGCTCGGCGGGAGCGCGGCGGGACGGAGCGGCTGCCGCTGCCGGCGTTGCCTTGATTCCCGGCGGGAAAGAGGAGACGAGGAGGAGGAAGAGGAAGAAGCAAAAGAAGAAGAGGAAGGCGGGGGTCTTCCCGCTAAGCCGGGCAGGATGGACAAGTACGACGATCTGGGTCTGGAAGCCAGCAAGTTCATCGAGGACCTCAACATGTACGAGGCCTCCAAGGACGGTCTCTTTCGGGTGGATAAAGCTGCCGGCAACAACCCCGAGTTCGAGGAGACCAGGCGGGTGTTCGCCACCAAGATGGCCAAGATCCACCTCCAGCAGCAGCAGCAGCAGCAGGAGGAGATGCTGATGGCCGCGATGAACGGAGGGGCTGCCGCCTTCCACCCCCCTCGGCCCAACCCGCCGGTGGCGCGGGGTTCGAAGCCGCCCCCTGCCGCCGAGGGGCCGCGAGCGAGGCCCTGCGAGGGAGGAGAGCGGAGCTTCGGGGAGAGCGGCGCACGTGCCGAGGGCCCCGGCAGCCAGGCCGGGCGCCGGGGCTGGGAAGCAGAGCCCGACAGGATCCCCCGAGTGGGAGGCTCACAGCCTGGCGCGGGGCGCGGGGAGCAGCAGGCTGGGAGCTCCGGCGACCCCCAGCCCTGCCGCGGCGGACAGGAGAACGGCGGCGAGGGCAGGCGAGGTGTCGGGGACCGTGACCCGCTGGCAGCCGGACAGAGGTCCTCCTCCTTTTCAAACGCCTCGGCGGGGCCAGAGGAGCCCCAGCCACAGCAGGGGTCCTCGTCCTTCACAGCACCCTCAGCGCAGCCCACTCGAGGGTTCTCAGGCTCTGCTGAGCCCTGCAGTCCCAGAGCGGGGGGAGATGGCAACCAGCCGTGGTACCAGGGTGTCTCGCTGTCCTTCCCACCAGGCTCCGCACCTGCTTCTCCCAGTGTGGAATACCAGCCCGCCGCTGCCTACCCCGGCCCAGCCGGTCACTTTGTGGCCCACGGTCAGAACCACAGGCCCGCCAGCAGCAGCGGGAACCCTGAGCCGGGTTCCTCGCGCCTGGCCTCGCGAGAGATGGTGGCTCCCAGTGCACCTCAGGTGCTTTTCCCAGAGGCCGTGAGCGGGCCACGGTCAGACTCTGGGCACCTGGATGGCTCCAGCACAGCAAAGGTGAAGCTGCCCTGCCAGACCCTCCATCCGCAGCCAGAGCAAGGGCCATCGGCAGCCGAGCTGAAGCTGGAGGCATTGACCCAGCGCCTGGAGCAGGAGATGGATGCTCGGCCAAAGGCCGATTACTTTGGTAAGGAGGCAATCCACCCGTCGGCACAAGTGCATTGCAAAGTGTCACGGCAGGGTTCAGACCTGCAGGATTGCATTTGCCTGTATATTTTCTTGGTTGCTCTCCGTCAGTTGCCCAGAGCAGGATGTTTTAATTTAACTTTTATTTATCACAGGGATTAGAAGCTCTTCCTCCTGTGACACCTTTTTCTTTAATCCTGCCTCTCTAATTTTAAAGCAAAGGTAGTTTAGCAGCTTTGTGGGGGGCAGTGCTGGGAAGAAGCTGGATATTTTGAAGTGTCCTTCATTGCGAGCAGGGAGGAGCTTAACTTTTCTTGACAATACTCCTGGTTCTCTGTGTCTTACAAGGATGCATCCCTCGTCCACCTGTGGCTGGGAAAGCAGCCACCCAGCCTGTGGAGGAGTTGTGCCTGCATAGGCTGCTGTCATGGAGAAGGGCACGGAGCTCAGGGAAGAGAGAAGTAGCTTGGAGATGGGGAGGGTTGTGGTTTCCCAAAGTTGCCAGCATTGCCTCTGCTCCCAGGTGCTGGTTCCCATCAGCAGTGAAAGGATTGGTGTGTCCAATGGAAGAAAAACAGGCAGTAGACATGTTCTTCCCTAAATCTTGGGTCTCTCTGGCACTTGGCAGTGAAAAGGAACCACTTACATGCGAGCATCTCCCGATGAGAATATTAAATGTCCTTCTGAATTAAATTGATTTGCTACCCCAGGATGGCAGGAGGTTGGGGCAAATTGTGTGTTTCCTATCCCTGCTGTGCCACTTCACAATTTAAAAGCAGGTAAGATAGCTTAGCTTATGGGAGAGGGGAACCCAGAGTTGCTGGGAAGGCTGGAAACTCCACAGTTAACTGAAGAAACAACAGAAGCAGGCCAGGTGTATGGATTTTCCTCAAGATTTCAGACCCACAGTCTCAGAAGTAGAACAGGGCCAGACTAAACTCTTCAGCCTGGTGCTGAGGAACAGTTTGCATCTCAGGCTACACAGGTGCTGTTGCAGTCCAGCTGTATGCTCTCATACACAGGGTCCTGTCTGGTGGGGTCGGTGGGTGGCTCAGTGGTGGTCTGAGCCACACGAGCTTCGCACCGAGCTCTGGGGATGTAGCTGGAGGGACCACCGAGCGCTCAGCTGCAGATTGCATAACAAAATGTGTTTCTTGGCAGCAGGCAGGGGGACTTGCCCACAGAGCGCTGTGCCGGGGTTGTTTATCTTGGTATCTGAGACGGTATTAAGCCCTGTGGTTGGGCAGGGGCATTTTTTATCCAGTCGCAGAAAAGTGATGTGTTGAGCTGTTCTACTCACAGTGTTTTGGCCTGGAAACAAGTTTTGGCACCTTCCGTCCCATGCAGGAAGCGCACAGTTTGAATGAGCACAAGGAACCTCGTTGTGGGGGGCTGAATGCCATGACAAGGAGCTGATAACGGAGATGGGGTTGGGACATCAGGCTTGTGGGAGGTGGTGCTCGAAAATGGGAATATTTTTCTGGAGATGACATTCAGCTCCACTGGAGAGATGTCGGGGTCTCCCCAGCAGACCCTGGCTGTGTCTTCTTGCGGCGTGTGTAAACTGGCTGGCTCATACCTCATCCAAAATGTGCTTGGATGGACTCAGGAGGCAGAGGAACCCAGTTGATGGTTAGATTACTTTTACATTTTTGTCACAAAATAAGGACGCGAGGCAGGAGACTTTTTGTCCTGTGGGAGATTTATAATGAAGCAGGAGTATTTTTTGCAGCATGGAGAGCCCGGCTGATCAGGTGGCTGAGTGGGCCCCAGCGAGGAAGAAGACACGGAGACTGCCTGATCCCCTGTGAAGTGTTTTGACATCCTCCTGCCTGGAGATTTTGCACCAGGATGTGGTGTCTGAGAAATTTGGGAAGGAGGAGAGTGAGAGGGAAAAAAAGAAATTATGCAGTCTCTGCAGAGGGAAGAGTAAAGTTTTGTGGAGTCTCAGCTCAGCAGGCAAAGGTTCAGCAGATCTGCCCTGCTGAGGACCAGGGAACAGGAAAGAGCAAGTATTGAGATATTTTAGTTCTGAGCCTCCTCCTCCCTACCTCTTTTTCACTTCTATTTTCATTTTTTGCACAGTTACCTTACTTCCTTTGAAGGAATAAAGGGCACAGCTAGCCTTCTCAATTATTTTTTGCTATGCCTTACTCTCAAGCTACCAAACTTCAGGATGTAAAATAAACACTCTTATGCAATAGTGATAAAAATTATCAATAGTTTGTTTTTTTTTGGAAACTTTTTCCCCAGTGAAGGGAAGTCTATTGCAACAGCTTTGAAGTTCATCAGAGGCAGGAAATGAAACCAGGACTAAAGTACAAATGACCAAAATATTTTATAAAAAAATATTTTCAGTTCTCCTAATTTTGTGTGCTGCTTTTGTAACGAGGGGATGTTTTTGAAGATGAGTCTTTCTGTCAGGTTAACATACTGTCCTTCAGTCTGTCTCAGTCAGGATCAGATGTTTGTAAAGAACAATTAATTCTGATCATAGTGAAGGAGCCGCTTTCTCTATGTGAAAATGTGTGCTTGTAAGTGAAAGCCTAAGAAAGGATAAGCCAGGGACTAGGCAAAATACAGGTAGGATGCTGTGCTGAGGAGTGGCAGTCTGGTTATCTGTCAGCACTAACTTGCTGCGCAAAATGCTTTTGTCTGCTCAGAGTAGGTATAATAAGTGAAAGGAAAGAAACATTCAAAGCCAAGAATTCTCTCTGGGTTTTTTTCCTTTTGTTTTTTATAAGTCGTGACCTATGTGTGAGCTTCATGGGTTGCAGATGTCTCTGGAGAATTTAGGTTCTCCAAGAGGGCTTTTGAAGTGCTGATTTGATTTATGTGGGCTGTCAAGGAGGCCATAGGGAGTCTCAGGTATCACCAGGTCTTTTGCTTGGGGAAGGAAACCTGAAGTTGCTCCCTAGAGAGGCTGGTTCCCATGCAGCAGAGAAGGGCCCCGTATCCCTGGGAGGTGTCACTGGAAGCCAGGTTAGGATGTATTTAGGTTTTGGTGTACTATTTCCAGGGAACATTCAGGAGTGAGGTGCCCAAATTCCACTGATTTCCCATGGTGTTCCTTTGGGTGCATCAGCCTTCATCTCCTCTTGGTGACAGAAGATTAAGTAGGGGTGGTCGAGGGAGTTGCAAATCCTTTGCTAGCACCACCCAAGTGTTTAGGGTTAGATGATGTGACACCGTCCCAAAGACTGAAGGTTCTTGATGGGTTTTCAGGTGAGACAGATGTACAGCCAAACCGAGCATCTGCCTGCAGTGCCTGGGAGTGACTTGGTAGAGGAGGCGCCTGTCTGAGGTGTGCTAGGTTTTGCAGAGAGGTTTGACTGCTTGTTTTAGCATGCAGTGCCTTGGTCTGCAGGCACAGATGGGCACTTTTAGAGGTGTAGCATGTAGCATCACATCTAGCATACAGCTAGATGGAAATCTCCACCTGATGAGATTATCTACACCCTTACCAAGAGCTTTTTATAAAACTATTTTTATGAACGGTTTTCATGTTGTAAGTATTTGTTAGCTGTTGTATTCTGGCTTCCGTGCTATTTACAGCAGAGCTGATAAGCTGCGGGTGTTTCAGGAGAGCCCCGGGCATCTTGTTTTGCAGTGAAAAGCTGGGATGCTTCCCAGCAGTCAGGCAGAGAATATCTTGTAGCAAAGTCTGCAGAATTTTTTCCTCTTGGCAGAAGCAGAGCAGTAGCTGGATTGCTGAGCCCTGTGGAGACCTGGAAGCCCAGCACCTTTGAATGGGTGTGAGCAGCTCAAAAGCCACCACTGCTCTTTGTAAGTGTAGTGCACAGTGAACTGAAACGCTGCTGAAGCCACAGTTCTTTTAACTTTGGGGCTGGACACACCTGGGGATTTTACTGGACCTGGTGGTGGTGGGACACCAGGACACTGTGTGCAGCAAAGGTAATCTCAGGGCTGACTAGTGGAGAATTTCTGATTATGAAAGTTCCTCTGAGTCTGTTTTGTTTGTGAGTGATGATGACAATGCCATTTCCACTGGGAATGAGCAGAGGCATTGTTTACTACCTTCTCCTGGGAGTGTACCAAAGCTGAAAGGAGATACCTGCCTGCAGCAGAGAGGAGGGGGAGGCAGGGAGAGACAGGTCCTGGTGGAGCAAGGAAAGCTGGGAAAAGGAAAACACTTGAGGTAGTGGGTGTGTACAGATTGCAAAGCTTATCTCACTGCAAGAAACCAAACAAATAAGTATTGGCCTGAAATACGGCTCTTCAAGATTACAGCAGTGTGTGCTTCTCCTCCCTTCCTCTTGGGAGCTCAGCTGGGTTTGCAAGCTGAGGAAAAATCTACCAAAAGGAAAGAAAAAGCAAGGAGTTGAGTCAGAGGAGCAATCAGTCTTTCAGCCAGGATACAGCAGGAGTGGGAACTGAAAGGAATAAAGAGCCTCATTAATGTGGACTGGAGTTATCATAATCTCTGACGTCACTACAAGGTACGTAAAATGTCACTCACATGAGTTTGATGGCATTTTTCTGTCCTTCACTGGCAGTATGTACATGAAGGTGTGCAGCAAGGTCAGGGGTCAAGAAAAGGCATGGAAAAGAGATGGGCAGGGCGTACCTGTCCATCTTTATACAGACAGCCCAGTCACTGAGCGATGAATGGAACCAATCTGCCGTGTTTTCCAGGTACTCAATCTCACCTGCTCCTCCAGATCTCCTTTAAATCACCTCTCCAGAAAGAGTTACTGCTCAGTGGTGGATTACAGCATAGCAAGGCATGCAATCTGTGTAATTTCGAGTTTGATGTAGGAATTACTTGGTTAAGGGGAGCCATGGGAAGGTGGGTTCAAGTTCCAGAGACATTCTAAAGCAAACCCAGGAGAGCATCACATCATGTATGATAGGGTGAAGGCTTTTCTCAGCAGACAGTCTTCAAAACGCGTGTGTGCAAACACAAGTGGAGGGCTTAGTTCTCCTGGGATGAATAGGTTGGACACACAGCAGCTGTACCTGCACAGGGTGCTCCCTGTCAGAGTGTCAAGAAGAATTCTAGTGGGGAGGACCCTTGTGAGGGTACAGCTTCTGCCAAGAGGCATCAGGGTCTGCTTCTGGATTAGGTATGTGCATGTGTGGACAGATGGGAATCCCAGAGGTGCAAAGACTCTGGGGGGTTCTTCTAAGTTCAGCTGGAAGTTCTTCAGCATAAATCCAGCCTCCTGTAAGGAGGGGGCAAAAGCCAGTTACATCTGATGGGCAAGAGTCAACCTGATTGTGGAAATGTGGCTTGCACAGAATGTGTGGAAGGAGTAGGACAGACTTGCTGTTTCTGGATTAGCCAGATAAGCAGACCCATACCACCAGAGTCATCCTGCCCCTGCATTCCTCTTACCTGGGACCAAATTGGCATGGCAAAGAAATCTCACCACTGAAGCACTGTCACATTGGCTGCTCAAAATGAAGTGACAACCAGGAGCACATGTAGGAAAGCTTGGCTGTGCTGTGTGCTGCTGAGAAGCAAGGTGCTGCTGAAAATAGGGATGCTGTTGGAATAGCTGTGATCTTGGTCTGTAGATTGATGTTGTCTGAAATGTATAGATAAATCCTACTCCCAGAAAATGCTGCTGTTCAGCATGGCTTGTGTTGAATTTTTAGTGAGTGGGATACAGTAAGTAACTAAACTCCTGATGAGTGTGAAATAGCAACACTTGGAGGAAAAAATGTCTCCAGGGGCTTTGAGTCTGGTGGTAAATGGAAATGCACTTCTTGAATTTTGAGGGTGGGACTGACATTTCAGACTGAACGCCAGGTCCGCTTTCATTTCTCACAGCCCTTGAGGTGTGCATCCAACCTGTTGGATCACGTGAGCTGAGGCTGTTCCTGGTGACAGCCCTCCTGGTCTGCAGTCCTGAGATGGAGTGTGGCAAGTGCTGGGAAGTGGCTTACAGGGCATGTTTTCAGTCCCAGCTCTGTTCCAAAGGTCCCTTTGTTCAGACTCTCAGCTGCAGCGCGGACGGTTGCTTGCTGCATGATGCAAAAGGGAACAGAGATTTCTTTGTTGTCCAGGGACAGCTGCCCTGCCGGCAGAAATTGAACCAAAATCAGCAATTTCCATTCCTTTCCCTTCCCAAATCTGGCTAACATTCTGCCTGTGCAGGCATGAATTTAGTGATGCTGTGCATGTGTGGTGGTTTGAGTTTGTCATCCTGGTGGTAAAAGAGAAACCTGTCATTTCTTCTTAATAACATTGTCTAAGATTAAAAACCGTAATTTCAGAGGGGATGTCCGCTGGGATTGGTGCTTGCATAAGCACTTGATACAAGCTGCAAAGGTACCAAGCGCAGGAATCAGGGATCTTGCTGAACTCAGGATCGCTCTGCTTCACACTGAGGACAGAAGTTTTAGCTAAAAGCCACTCCATGCCAAGAAAATTACCCAGAACTGCTGACTAGGGCCAGTGGCATGTGGGGCTGGAGTGATGCTGCTAAAATTTTAACACCAGCAGAAAGCACAGTCAGCACTGTTTTGGGTAATAGCCATCAGAGCTAGCGTGGAGCAGGGTGCAGAGCTTGTTTTGCAGCAGGATGGGGTTGGAGGTGGCCCCGGTTGCACTGGCTTCCATCAGCTGGCTTTGCACACATGCTGCCGAGCTCAGCAACTGGCTGCTGTCAGCAACAGGTTTTTCCTTGCTTTTTCCTTGCTTAGCCTAAGCCAAAAGATCAGGATCATTGTGACAGCAGGGAATGAATGGGAAAAAAAGGAAAGTGGAAAGAAAAAATCAATAAAAATCACTTTTTCCCCCCTCTCTTTCAGGCCAGGTGTGCTCAGTGTCAGATAAAGGCTCAAGTATATTGGTTAAAATACTTCGTAATGTTATATTTGGCAAGAGCAAAAACTTATTTAGAGAGTAATTTCACTTGCAACTGAGATTTAATAGGCTTTCAAGTAAGATTTAGCAGATACATGTAAGAACATAAACCAGATTCAGATGTGCCGTAATGCCATTTTTCAATTGTCAACCTTGGCACAGGATATGTGTGAATATTTATAGCATGTCTGGTTATTACATAGTTGAGTAATTTAGCACATTACAGTTTTTACAGAAAACATTGTCAATTTATTTTAAAAGCCCTTTCATTCCGTGACTTTATTTTCCATGTTTTAGGGGCCTAAATATTGAAAGAAGTGAGTGAATGGGTTGATTGGGGGGGAAATGGAGCATGGACTGAAAGAAAGGTGGAAGGATGCTTAGGGGAAGTTGGGGGATAGGAGGTGGAGAAAGGTTTTGATACAGATGCGAGAGCCTTAACAGCTCCTGCAGGATCTGTGCTGTTAGGAGCCCAGAGGAGCAATACCCGTGCTCTGAAGCTTAATGGCAGAGACAATTTCTGCCCTCCTTAGCCTACTTCATAGTGGCTTATGCCTACCAGCATCTTCACTGGGCGCTGTGCCTGCACTCAGCTGCTGTGCCTTCTGCCTCCTGCTTCTGCTTGCTGCTCATCCACAGTCGGTGTCACCTGGCTGCTTTGTGAAAAGGAGGAAATCGGAGCATGCTGGTGAAATTTTCTGGAGCAGCCACTCATTGGCACGGAGAAGGGGAAAATGCAGCACTTGCAGTGCAGTAAATACGTTGGCTCTGTGGAAAGCCAGGTGGGTGTTGTGGAAAATTGGCAGGTTTTCTGCTCTTGGAACTTTTTGCTTGGCATTGCTGTACTCAAGAGGGAATTTTGAGTTGTTAGCTCTTGTGTCAAATCATTGCACAGAAATTCAGGCTGCCGCTGAATGTGCACATTCCTGGGAGATCACATCCATTTGAAAAGGCAATTTTTTTTAATCTTTGCCTTGACCTTTGGTTTTTTTTAATCGTTTTTCTAATGCCTGTATGATTTATCTTTCTTAAAATGTTTCTTTCAATAAATGAGATAAACCTGCTCAGTTAAAAAAGAACCAGAAAGTTTTGCTCGCTTGGTGCCAGCCTGAGTGCTGGGGTGGGCCCACAGCCAAATGAGCATTTCAGTTTGTGTAGGATTTGGACAAAACAAAGTAACTAATTATTCTTTGCAGCCTTCTCTCCAGGTTTGTGTCAGTGTGGACTCTGGCTCTGAGTGCAGTGGGGCTTGGCACAGCACCAGGACAGCTTTCAACATGCTGGTTGAACGCACGCAGGCAGCTGCAGCATAGAGAGCCAGGTCTGCTCTGCAAAAACCTGGGAAAAACAAGTGTCTGCTTTTTAGCAGCCATGTGTGTGCTACTGCAAAGGACTCCTGAGTGGTTTTATCTCTGTAGTGTGAAAACTGACCGCCATGACTATTGGCTGTGGGAAGAAATTTTTACTCACCCGAGCAGTGCAAGCCTGGTGCTGCTACAGTTGAGTTACTTTTCAGCACTGTTGTAAGCACAATGGACTTCTTCCTAACTTTCTCCAGACTTTTTCAATTACTCTGGAGCTTGCAGTGCTCCAAAAGAAGTGAAATTTTGTTTACCATCCTTAGTATAACTAAGGATCTCCAGCAAGATGATGCTGTTCCTCCTCCTAGGCCAGTAGGAGTGAGGTGTGACTCACAGTCCCTTGACCAGGCATTTTAAGAGCCAGGATTAATAGGGCTGGGTAGTGGTGCAAGGAGAGACCTGGAGGTGGAGTCACATTAGAGCCACTACAGACCAGAGACAGAAACACAAACACATAATCTGTTTTTCCTTCACACTGCCCCTTATTCATTTATTTGATTAAACAGAGATTCAAGTTTCTCAGTTGGACAGTGATGCTGCTTTATAAATAGCCTGTCACAATCACAGGGTAATTCCTGAAGTAAGTAAACTGGCTTTATGTGCCATTTCCTTCTTAAGAGAGGTAGGTGTCAGGTGGTCTAGCTCTGTTTCACTGGGAAAACATTAGGGCCTTCAGCAGGCACAACTGGGATCTGAAATGGATGATTTAAAGGAGCTAAGTGAAGAGCTGTGTTTGCCTTACATCAGTTGTGACCAACAAGCTTATCTTACACAATAAGTAGCAGAAACTTTTGGTCTGTGGAGAGCTCTGAGCATGACTTACTGATACTCACTGCTTTTGTGAGGGTCCTTGTGCAGGTTTAGATGCATATAAAGGTTGTCAGAAAGGATAGGAAAGGAGAGAGATGTCACTGTACCTGGACAGGTCTGTTCTTGTGCAATTTACTTTTTTGCAAAAGTCTTTCAGTGTACAATGTGTACATAAAATGTATAGTGTACAAAGGCTGTCATGACCCCTGTTAACAGCATCTCTCAGGGCAGGTGATGGTGATGTCACCTACATCTTGTGGCTTCAGTGAACTACATGGTCCTAATCTGTTCAGCCGCCATGGTGAGGTACATGTGTTGTCACTCAGCCAGTGTCCCCAGCCACCCCGTCAGGTCCCACTTGTGACCTCTCTTCTCTCTCCCAGGTACCTGCGTGAAGTGCAGCAAGGGCGTGTATGGAGCAAACCAGGCTTGCCAGGCCATGGGCAACCTCTACCATGACAGCTGTTTCACCTGTGGAGCCTGCAGTGAGTATCCCTGGCCTGGTCTGATGCTGGTGCCGGGTGCTGCACCAAACTCTTCGGGATTAACATTTTTCTGGTGTAGAGGGGGAAGAAAAGAAAGCACTTGTTAAACTATCTCCCAGCTGGAGTCTGCTGCAACTGTATGACTTGGTGGTGGTGGTGGTGGTGCTTGCTGTTTGTTTTTAAATGGATTGTTGCAAGGCATGTAGAAAGGATATTTTGGATTGTGCCAGGCTTCTGCCTTCCGGTATGGGGGATTTTTGTTTTCTTTCCTCTGCCTCTCAGTTACAGCTATATATTCTTGCAAGAATATTTTTTCAAAGTGGCAGTGAATATGCCTCAGCTGGCATGTTTTTTGTCTTAGCAGGCTTTACTTTTCAGATGGAGCTGCTGCAGGATAAATCCAGTGACAGTGTTTTCACTGCATGCATTATCTTTTACTTGCTAAAATAATTTTTGTGCCTCTGAAATACCTCCAGTTGAAGCATGTGAGTGCATGAGTGACCCAGGTTGCATATCTTGCTCTCTCTTTCTCCAGAGAAATGCAGCCATGCCCTGAGATAAGGGGCATGTCTCTGCCAGCTTGGTTTATGGTATTTACAGAGAGGGAATTGGTTACTGTGCAGAGGTATCAGGCTGGGAGCAGAGATGATGAGCCCTGTGAAAGCTACCCAAAAAGCGGAGTAAATGATTCAGAGTAAATGATTCAGCTGGCCCTGCTGAACTCCCTGTGGGCCGCTTTGTCAGACCCACATCTGGAGCTTGCTGGGGCATACAGCAATGTGTAGATCCTCCTAAGCAGTTTTTCAATGAGGTCTGTGATGGAGCTGGAGTGAAGAACTGGCCACTTGATTTTAAACCATGGCTATGTTTGTAAGACAGTGTTTTTTCTGTTGTATTATGTTTAACTCCAGCGCTAGTAGTGTATTTTTAGAAGTGTAGCTGTATATGTAGTGCCAGAAAAAATAATAATCTTCTCCTGCTTTTGTATATATGAGTTTGGTTTTCCCAGATGAGACTGAGGGTTTTTCCTCCTGAGTTGTATTTAGAGTTATAAACTCATCAGTACTGCATGTGTTTTATTTGGAAATGTAAAGCTGGAATAAATATGGAAAGATGTGAATGCTTTTTAATAATAGCTGAGCCTTGAACTATCCCCATTTCCCATCTGTCCTACACCAGCTGCCCTGCCTCACCTATGTTTTTAGTAGAGTATTTCACTATCATCTGACTGAAAATAGGAAAACTGAAAAGAAAAAGTGGTTTTTGCATATAGTGGCAGTTTCCTAGAGGCTCAGAAGTCAGCCACTTATTCTTCTGCCCTTTCTTATAAATTAATTTGAAATTAATTAATTTTCTCCCATGGAGAGGATCCTTGGCTTTGCTTCAGTTACCTCTCACCCTGTAGGGCCAGTCAGTCTCTGAACTGCCCTTGCACCCAAAGCTCCCGTTAAAAATAATCCAGCAGCAGGTTTGAGCTGTCTTAAATTTCTAAATTACTACCATGCACCTGGTGCTTTAGAAACACTTTTGATCCTCCTTTTAAAATGAATTTTACAATCTTTATTTGGAGACCAGCACTAGAAATTTAGTTGTGGTTGCAGAGGTATCCGTGGTTACGTCTGTTTGTTTGTCTATGTTTGGTTAAAAATTAGCTCAATGAGGTGGGTTGGTGAGGGTTGAAAGAATAGCTATTTGCTGCTTATTTAAAAGTCAAGCCTTTCCAAATGTTTCCAGTGCAAGATGAAAAGGTGTGGATATCAGGTGAGACTAAGAAAGATGGAAGGAAGCCAAGTTTAGCAAAATGAAGTCCATTTTCTCTCTTACCCAGGCTGTAACTGAGAAATGTGCTGAGTAGATGTGCCTGGGCAAAGGGTTTCAAACTGAAAGTAAAATTAAAAAATGAAGATAGTGAAAATGATAAGGAGGGGTGGGAAAGAAAGAGGTGTGGGAGCAATGATGGTATTTTCCTCAGTAGAAAAGACTGTATTTCAAAACAAGATAAAAAGGGGAATGCAAGTCATGGACATATAAGTGAGAGCCTAATTCAGCTTGTTATATTTGGAAGAGTAGTCATGAAAGCTGAATTCCCTCCCATTGTGGCGTTGGCCATACTGAAATGGAAGCTGGAGTCAGTGGCAGCTGGCAGGATGGCATGGATGGATGTAGAGGAAGGTGTGTGGTGGCATGGGATTCCCAGCGCTCCAAGAAGAGTGGTGCCAGAGGGAAACCCACAGTAGTGGTGTTTTCCCTCATATGCACAGACCTCTACGAGCAGCAAGGTTTGCAAGAAACCCTTTAGTGCAGGGGGTGGTTTCCTGCACTGCCCCTGTGGTCTGCAAGTCCTTCGTGCACCAGACACTTGCTCCGGGGCTTTGTGGCCTGACCTGTGCTGGGTTGCCTTTCTGATTCATCAAGCCTCTGCAGTGCAGCTGCCTGCCTGATGCTGCCTGGGGAGGTACAGGACATCCTGCCTTGCACTCAGGAAGGAAACCTACTCGAGGGGAATCCCCCCTTTCACAGCCCAAAGTAACTTCCCAGCCCCACAGACCATCAGTTGCTGTGGGAATGAGGGGCACACACTCTGTCATTCACTCAGAGAAGACACATGCCCCTCTGCAGGCTTTCTGTCACCTGTGTCACTGCAGTAAATGTGATGAGACCATTTCTATCTGGCAGAAAAATAAATATTTATTTGGTGTTGCCTTTCTAGCTGCAAAGCACATGAGCAGCCTATGTGGAAACTCTGGTTTCTAGCTGAAAAGTAAGTAGTGCTTTTAAGTGGAGTTCATCTTGGACACCATCCAGTAAAAACTTGACTTTGAGAAGTCAAGGTTGCTCCTGATTTCAATCCTAAAATTTCTTCTCTGGTGGAACACTGAATATCCCCCACTCCAATACATAAAATATACTAAATTACCTATTAAGGTAAAGCATATTGTCCTCCAGATATTTATAACCACTGACCTGCTGTTTTCATTTTAGCAAGGATTTCTAATTTTGCTCTTAGCTAGATTTGTGTCCAAATGTGCATTGGTTTCCCCAACACAGAAAATTAAGAGGGTCTAAGAAGCAAGGGGTTATTTGGGGGAGTGTGATACCTCATAGTGCCAAATTTCCTTCACCCTCTGTTTCTGTGATAAATGATAGAGCAGTTTGTTGAACAGGGCTACGCATACACTACAGGGTTCAGTTGGCAGGGAAAAAAATGTACTGTCTTATCTGAGCCAATGGCATGTAATGCAGAAAATTTGGCTTAGAGGTCAAAACAACAGATTTAGAATTATTACTTTGGCATAAACGTCTCATTTATCTTCTTGGTTGTTACAGGACAGAGGCACAAACAAGGCAGCCTTTTGCAGAGAGGGAGAGGAAAAAAACTTCAGGCTCTTTCTGTAGGATTAGTAATAAATGATATTTGCTTTATAGGAGGGCCACGAAAGTAGGTTAAAAAAACAAAACAAAAAAATGCCTCCAAAGGCCTTGAGCTATTTCCTGCAATCTCAGGGTGTCTGTTTCCGCCTTGGGGTTTGGGGTTTTTTTTGCAGCTTGTTGGACAAAAGGTTGTAGCCATCAAATGGTTTGCTATATATTAACAATTTTAAATTAAAGCACAACTTTATACCTCTTCAGAACAAAAAAGATACTTGTGTCTCCATATGTTGATATTTACCATTTATTTAGTGAAGAGACTTATAAATTATATTCTTTTAACTAGATTGTATCACTCTAACCTGCAGTGTTAGTTTTAGTGTTTTCTCGTGGATTCAGCCAGGCTTATATCCAAATGACACAGGTTGCCGGGAAAACAGACCTTTTTGCCCTGCTAGCAGTGTGGTTTAGAGCATAAGAGTCTTGCACTTGAGCCACTTGGTCCTCAAGAGGAAATCTGAAAGCTAAAAATGTGCAAGGAAAATGTTAGAGATGGCTGGAAGGAAATGAGTAGGTGAGGAAGAAAGTCAGAAAGAAACAACTGATTGCAAGGTGATTTGAAGGAGTGTTTGATATTGAACTACAACAGGAGGGCCAAAGTGAGGAACAGATTTTGACTCCTTACTGCAAAGTGTTGGAAACCTTGCGTGTTTGCTAGATTACAGAATTCAGTCTTTGACATGTCAACATCCCTGTATTACTTTGTTTTTCTTTTCTATTTTTGCAAGCTCAGATTAATGTTTATGTCAGTGTAGGGGTTAATAGGCTGCCAGGTTAGCAGGCTGCTTCTTGCCACCCTCTGGGTATATGTATTTTATATTTAATATTTCACTACGTAGTTGTGTTTAGAGGTATCATTTACTAAGCTAGGTAGCTAAGCTATCAAAGCATTGTTTTCTGCAAGAATAACCCTCTGCTTGGACTTATTAGTCTTGCTGCAGTGATTATAGCAATGCAGTTCTTGGGCTAATTATGTTGAATAAACTTGTCCTGTATTGGTATGTAACTCCTAGAAAAAGAAGGCCGTGGTTTTTATTTGCACTGTTAAATAACTTCAAAAGCAGAAAGTCATCTTTTTCTACCCATGTGACTTAATCCCAGACAGCAGGATAGTCAGCCTTGCTAAGTGAATTTCCCCATGTGTGGGAAACAGAAAGGTAGAAACTTTCACAGATAATAAAGGGTGTGATTTGCAACCTTGGAAAAAGCTTGGATTAATGTAAAAATAGAAGCACACAGATATTAAACAGAAAAACTATACGCTTATGTTTCTATAGTTGTAAGTAAGAATATGCCTTAAGTAAGTAAGAAACTGTATTGGATAAGATGGTAAAGAGTTTTATAGTGTAGTAGGGGAATTGTATAGAGTAAGCTAAGAGTTTTGGTGTTACAATAGAAGCATATGTGTGTACATGCAACAGTAACTCATTGGATAAAGCATACGCAGTGTGGCAAAATTAAGTAAAGGTGATAGGTCAGAAAAGCAAAATATAATTTGTAGCAACTTTCTATTGGAATAAAATGTTGTATACTACTTTATAATGAAGTATCCCATGACTACTTTTTGAGCTGTGGCTGAATTCTTGCTTCTCTAAATCTCATGCCTTGAGTCTGATGTATTTTGAAACATTTAATCATCCTTAGCACCATCGTAGTCCCATCCCTTCTTTTAAAGCAACAACAGTACCCACAGTCACATATATGTGTATGGTTATCTTCAGATGCAGAAACTGCCATCTCTTCTAGTGGAGGCAGAACTTAGTGCCTATAATTGGATAAAAACCCACTGCACCAATCAACTTGCTTGAGAAATGTGCTAATCTTCGGAGTGGAGAGTGCAAAGCATTGCCAGTAATCCATCCTCAGCATTCCTTCAGTAAAATTATCATACCAGAGTCTGCATAGTAAACAATATAATTTTTTAGCAAAAATAATGTCAGGAAAGATTCATGTGTGCTTGGCTTTATAGTTTAGGAGACAGGCAATTCATCAGTACATTTTTCTGTTTCAGTCTAAATTACTGTTATGTTCTTGCTGACTTTCTGTTTTCTGTCTCAGCTCACTGGTGAAAAATCCTGTTGTTTGTCACAAGAAGTGCCTGCTATAGATGAGAAAAGCCAGGGCAGCTTTTACAGTAACATGACAGTACTTGTTTCTCTCCTGGCCAGATTTCAGGGCAGTAGTGATATGAGGCCTGATCTGAAGGGGCTTTGGCGTGAATCAGCTGTCCTCAGTAGATATCCTTGATGGAAAGGTGCAGATGTTCAGCTCCTCAAGGGGATGGATGCAGTCAGGGTTTTATCAGTATAATAGTGGTTTTGGTCAATTGCATGTGTTTTAGTGCGGCTGAAAGTCTGAAATCGTTAGGACAATGTGAGGAGGAAAAAAAAGTTTGAAATCTTTAGTGGAATAAATTTCCAGTCCTTCTAGTCCTTCTATTTTGCAATGTCATCTTCAAAGTACTGTTTTCTGTGAAGAACAGGCATAGGATTAATTGGTGCTGTAAAGATTTTAGTGGGTCTCTTACAATGTTTGAATGATGCTTGTGAGTAATTTTCCGAGCCCTTTCCATAACCAGAGAAATTTAAAAATTACTCTCACATGTAGTTTCAACACACATTCCCTGAGGTCACAGAGATTGCCTCCCCCTCCTTCCTCCTCTGAGGACTCTCTGTGTTGCGATGAGTCACTGGGTGACAGGGTGGGAGGCCAGCTCTTGACAGCCACTTGGTTTTGGTGCATTTTGGGGAACAGGGCAGCAGTCTCCAGAGTGATGCAGTGTCTGAGCACTGGGATTAAGACCAGTTATTGAGCAGGGACTATCTGGATCAAAAGGACTGTTTTGTCCCTGAGTGACTGTGTTTTACCTCTGAATTGTGACTTCTAGGGGTTTTCCCTAAAAAAAAGAATGCAGTTTGCATTCTTGCATTTTGCCTGATGGCAAAAGAGAGATGTTGCTCAGTTGTGTGGTGTGCTATGTTTCTGTCTGGGGATCTGTTTCTGCCCTCACCTGTGGTTGTGTTGTCATTAGAGGCAGCTGACCTTTCTTGCTGACGTTTCTTATGTGCATGTATTGCATGTTTTTGGCTTTCAGGCATCTGATCATCTTCTGAGAGTTTTGAGGTTTTTTTGCTTGGGTTTGTTTGGTTTTTTTCCTACTTCTTCAAATGTATGGTGAGAGCACAGAAAGTAAGCTTTGCAATCTTACCATACAGCTAGTGTAGTTGAGAGAGACTGAACATCTTATTACCTGGTAATGGAGTTACTTCTCAGAGATATCCTTTCCTCCTGCCCTTGGTTTCAGCAAGACTTTGGTCTGTCCTGGGATATTTGCCACTTAACCTGATTTGGAGGATGTACAGTCATTGAAGTGACCCTTTCATGCAGGCTGAGTTCTAGAGCAGACTGGAAATACAGATGCTTCTGTGTCAGCCTCAGTGCTGCATCCAGCTTTAACAGTGGCCAAGAGAAATGGGGCAGATAGCAGAAATTAAACAGAGCTGTCTGAGGTCTGTCCTAGTCTGCTGCACATGGTAGGAAACCATACTGCCTGTCAGGAGAGTGTCCACAGAGGGTTCCCAAAACACACGTGCTGGCTGAATTTAATGTGCCATCAGTAATTACATATCCAAGTTTATTTTACAGCTGTGGTACTTGATTTTTGTAATGGCAGAGGCCCAGCGCTGTCTGTCTGTGTGGAAGGGACCCAGAAGAAGCTGCCAGTCAGCACTGATTTCTGCCTGACTGCTGTGCAGATACCACAGGGAGTTCCATGGTTCCATCCAGATAGGTGATAAGTGAAGCCCACACACTGCCTCTCCAGCACTGCAGCAACCCTGGCTGTGCATTCCTGTAGAACTTTGGGATCAAAACATGGCCTTGTTTCATTGTATTAATTGACGAGCTATCTCTTGTCTTTGAACATGGGTTTGTGACCCCATTGTTTTTAATAAATAATGGAAAAGCAACTTCAAAAAAGAAAGTTAAGCCCAAATCCTTAGCAAGCAAAATGATGCATCTCTCAAGATCCTCCTTGCGAAGGACGTTGCAAGTCCCTGATTAAACTCTCTCTGCGTGGTCTTCAAAATGAGAGAGGCATCATTTGAGAAAACAGTGGACAAAAGCACTGGCATCCTAGGAGTGCAGCCTGATGGTGTGCCTATTATCACCTGCAAAGCAAAGTATGTTTATTTTAGCATAAAGGCACTAGTGACTAAACTTGAAATATTTTGAAATTGGTGCTGAAATGACTTTGAGGTCATCCTGAAAGTCCACAGCTAAACAGATTAGACAGACATGTGAAGGATGAGCAGTACATAAAAGCTTTGGTCTCAAACTTCCTGTCAGACAGATGAACAGCATACTTTGTAAAAACAAGTGAAGACAGTAAGGTTGAAATGCCAAAGAATTTTAATTGTCTGAATCTTTTCAGATATGAGATTAGTTAAATTCAGGGTAAAGTGAAAGTGAAATACAGTCAGGAGCCAGCAGCATAAGACATGTAGTAGAGCAATTGATCCTGAAAGCAATAAGCCACGTATTAAATATTCCTGGGTTTGTCAAAAGATATTTCGTCATGATATGTATTGAAGGTAGGCAGTTATCAAAATGTGATTCCTTATATGCCATTTAACTTCTCAATCCTTTCTTTTGGTGAAAATAAAACAGCATCTCCATGCTCAAGTGAAACCTGTGCTAGCCTCTGCAGGCACAGTCAGAAGTATTGCTTTTGAGAGGGACTGGTTTAGTTTAAGGCACTATCCTATGGCAGGAGCTCAGTGCAGGGACTGAAGTCACTGCCACCCTGCTCTGCACTGTGGGACAGTCCCAGTGCCGTTTGTTTTACTGGTGTGGCTGCAGCAAGAACGTGCATTTCCAAACTCCACCAGGACAGTCCCCAGCACAGCCTGGGGAAGTGAGTTTTTCATGCATCTTGCCTTCCCAATTGTATGATGAGAAAGTGCTTCCTCACCTCAAAGAGACACTGGGAGAAGTCCATCCCAGAAGTGCGCAGGGAGAAGTTGAGAGCAGCAGGGAAGAAATGGGCTGTGTTTACATGAACCACTCCCACAGTGGCTGCAGAAGCACCTGGTTACTCATGGTTTTTGCTAATTTCCTTTTACATTTCTGCCAGGAGCTTAAAGAGAGTCATGGAGAACTAAAAATAGTTAAAATGCTTACCTCTTCCCTAACAAAAGTAATTAAAAGTGCTCTTGGTGTCAGCAACTCTTCAGGGACTCTTTTAATGCCAGTGGCCAAATTATGAATCCTTTATAAAGGGTTTATCCCTCTGCTGAATGAGCTTACAGCAGAAGCCCAGACATAGTATGATGGCTGTGGCACCTTCACCGGAGCTCTGTTGCTATCAATCTTAACCTGCTAATGTCACCATGTTAAAAATACACTGGGTACGGAATCGCTGGTAAATGCTTTTTTTGTCATCGTGGAAGAATGACATTGTGGCAATGATCCAAACCTCATCCCTTCTGTTGGAATGTCTGCTGCTCATGCACCAGGCCTTCATCCAAAGAAGTGTTTCTCATTGCATGGCCCTGTGTGTGTGTGTGTTTTCCTCACCACTGTCAGCTCGTCTTTAAGAAGACACATTGCATGCGGGTGGAAAGTCACTTAGACACCTGCCCATTGCACTGAA
The DNA here is from genome assembly GCF_029582105.1 of Oenanthe melanoleuca. Taxonomy (NCBI): domain Eukaryota; kingdom Metazoa; phylum Chordata; class Aves; order Passeriformes; family Muscicapidae; genus Oenanthe; species Oenanthe melanoleuca. The sequence continues at coordinate 104,150,720 of NC_079335.1, read as the reverse complement.
CTGGAGCCCTCGCTACTATGTAATTTAACAAAAAAAAAACAAAAAAAAACAAAAGTTAAATGTTTTTGTTAGTTTTACATTTTTGGGAGTGCCAAATCCTAGTGTTGCATTTAAATCAGTGGGAGATTTTCAGGAGTACTTTCTGCTGCGATAGGCTTGTTATTAACTTGCTTAGGACCACCCTTGACAAAGGTGATGCAAATCTCAAGTATTCCCATGCCTCTCCTGTCCCTCCTCAGAAACTGTGACTCTAAAGCTGCTAAAGAACATGTCAGGCTTACCTGTGGACAGGCAGACACAACAGGTGGGGTTATTATGCCAATACACACCCTGGGTCATGAGCCACAAAGATTACATGTCCCAGATTAGACACTTTCTATTTTGAACTCTGGGTCCTGTTTCGGTTTCAGCAACCTTGGCAACATCAGGGCAGAGGAGAAAAATCAAAGTGGGATGCTTTCAGGATTGTCAGGTTTTCTTCCTATCCAATGTCTGTTTTGGTGCAAGGATAGGCTGGTGCCCTGGGTCATCTCTGACTTTCAGGTTACATGGTTGTCCCTAGCAGGGATTAGAAGAGAATGGGGGACAATGACTATGACAGGGCTGTGTGCTTTTGGCTCCTGCACTGGTCCAGTGAACACAGAGCTAAGCAATGTCCACAGTTTAACCACGAAGTTCCTTCACATGCAAACCAGCAGTCCTGTCTTCTGCCTGCCCTGCTGCTTGAGACGTGGACAGGGCACTGTCCTGTTGGCTGCTGATGAAATGCTGGTCTGGCTCAATTCACTGGCAAAACTTTGGAGCTTCCCCAGAGCATCTCTATTTCGCAAGATGCTCCACTGGGACATTTCCCAGTGCAGCCTGTGGAAATGAGCTTTTCCTGTATCTTGCCTTCCCAATTGTATGATGAGAAAGTGCTTCCTCACCTCGAAGAGACACTGGGAGCAGTCCATCCCAGAAGTGGGCAGGGAGAAGCTGAAAGCAGCTGAGGAAGAAATGAGCAAGCAGAAGTTGTTTCCCAGCCTGAGAGTGCCCTCTGGCGTATGCAGGAGACTGTAACACTTGTTTCTTGAAGTGGGTTTATTTGGCTTCCTCCTTTCCCTAAAGCCTTGCAGCCAGCGTGGTTCTTTGCTGAAGGCTGCCGGGTAGGGGCATAACATAAGGTGAGCCCCAGACCAGTCTCGTCTGTTGTTCACATTTATACACCCAGCAGCTGACAATCACTTTTTAAATAATACTGGCCACATTCAGCATGTCAAGCAGGAAGCTTCTGGGCCCCAGTGTCTCAGACCCAATTTACTTTCAGCAGTGCCTCACAGGTGTCCAAAACCAGCCTGCAGCAGGTCCTGCTCCTGCCCTGGGCACTGTCTCCTGGCACATGCTTGGGGCTCCAGTGCAGAACCATTCCACTGACAGGCTTGCATTTCAGACTCTGGGCTCAATAGGGAAACTAGGCTGCAAAGAGGTAGGAGCAGCTTTTTATAAACAAACAAAACCTTTTTTCTTGGGAGAAGGCAGGGTGTTTAGGAGTGATGGCAGGGTGAGCAAACATTGCCATGATTACATGGAACTGAAAACATACGGTAAATGAGAAGCATAAACACTGAAGCTGCAGTAAATACAAATCTTCTCCATATGTCGAATCCTTTCTTGGAAAAACTTTGTCATCTTGTCTTGATTACAACATTTGGATTTTATAAAATTTTTTTTCTTTAATGGTTTAGAGCTTTTTGTTGGCAGCTGCAGTAACAAATGTGCTGGTAGGTAGCAGAGAAGCCTGTTGAGTGCTCTGGGGTTGCACTCTGCTGGGGCAGAGTGAGTGCTCGGGTATTACAGTGTCTTGTCTGGCAGCTGCTGCTCATTGCAGAACAGCAAGGTCGTGACATTTTGAAGAATTAAGTCATGTGTGGGTCACTATCTGTATGCCCTTTCTTCTTTCCTCCTTGCTCCTTTCCTGGGGTGTTTTCCAGCATGAGTCAGTGTATCCTCCCTCACTCTTCCCAGAGTTACAGGATGTGGTAATCTGCTGGGGATTGGTCCAGGCTTGCAAAGCCACTACCTCCTACCCAAAGGTAGAACTTTTGTCCAGATCCACCAACTGGGATTCATCAGCAACCACCAGTAGAAGAGGGTTTGGCAGGCTGGAGTCTGGGAAAACCCATGGTGGGGCTAGATGCTCTTTTCCAGCTGTGTGATATCTATCCTTGGACGTCTTCATTGCTGTTTGCTTCTCAGCAGCCAGGTTTTGATCACATTTTCTCCTTGCTCTCTGCTGATCTTTTTCTTATCTCTGTGGTTTTTTCCTTAGGTCGAAAACTGAGAGGAAAAGCCTTTTATTTTGTCAATGGAAAGGTATTTTGTGAAGAAGACTTTCTGGTAAGCACCCAGTTGACCCTTGTAATGAGACACCTCAATGTTGCCAGCAGACTCACAGCCTTTCTGCCTGTCAGCTTTGCCTGTGTTTCACACACTTCCAGTCCAGCATCCTGCCTGGCCCTTCTGCTCCAGCATTTTCCCAGACCCAGCCCCAGCCATGGTGGCTGCCCACATGTGGTGCTGGAGGTAGCTGAGTGAGAGGTTTTGTGGCACAGACCTCTAGCTGAAGCCATAACCTGTTGTGATGGCTCCCTCAAAGCATTGCCTCCGTAGCCATACTGAGGAGGTAGGAGTGAGATGAACAGCTACAGAAGAATGAATGTGTGAATTTCTTTTTCACCTAATGGATATCTTAATGGATATCTTTCTGTTGTCCTCAATGCATTCTGTATGAGTGTACCTAAGCAGGAAGCAACCCCACAGTCCTCTCCTTGGCTGGTGCAGATAAAAATCCATACACCCTTTTGCACCCTTCTAATCCTGGTAGATTAAGCCTTCCTTGAGACTTGAAAAAGTTGTATTTGCTTACTTATTGGTGAATCCTAGTGATTTCTGTCAAAGTTCATCTTCTTTGTTCTCCTCAGTATGTTCTACATATAATGAATATAAAAGGATTAAATGCACCTAAAATATTTCATTTTACAAGTTTGCATTTCCTTCATTGAGACAGATGATGTGCTGTGCCCAAGGTGCATGTCATGGACATGACAGACAGTTCCTTATCAATAGATCTCAGCAAAAACAGCAAAACAGTTGCTCTGGGCCAGACTTGATTGCTATCCTGACAGGGAACTGGAACAATACCACTGACCTCAGAGAAGCTTCAACAGAATTATAACCATGTAACCAAAGAAAAATTTGGCTTTCCAGTCGTATATATACAGATATTGTGACATAAATATGTGATAAACACAAGTAGGTTCTTGTCTTGTAGATTCATGTGGCATGTAAAAGCATGTAAATTAGTCTTATTAGTATCTGCCGTATTTGCATGTGCATTTATGGTATTTTTTAATACTTTAAATTAAACTTAGATTTTGGACTTGGAAGTTACAGGAACTTGTAATTTTTCTGAAACTGGGAAGTCAAAAGTATAGATAGATTATCAGATAGAATATCATATGTCCACGCCTTTATATAATAAAAAAAGCATTGGAAAGTTTAACTTTTCTGTCTAAGGAGCACAGAAAAAGAACCAATAACAAATATGCAAGTAACACTCCACAATGTACAAACAAAGTGCATTGTTGTTTATGCTTCAGTGGCCTTGTGAAATTTTAAATGAATTCTTTCTTGTCCTTGCAGTATTCTGGTTTCCAGCAGTCCGCTGACAGGTGTTTCATTTGTGGTCATTTGATAATGGACATGGTAAGTGATAATTGTTTTAGGAGAAAAAGCTCCCACAGCTTTTTAGAAGAATGCATTCAAAACAAAATATATTCATATCCAGTGCTGTTATCATCTGGTAGTTTGCTTAGTGCAAGACTGGTAGAAGGAAAATCCACTGAGCCTTTTGTTGATTTTTTCAAGAAAGGAAGGGCTGGCACCCTACTATATGTGGTGCAGAGACACTGCTCTACCTGTTTTCAATGGGTGTTAAAAAGCAGAGCCTCCAGGCCTTTCATCCCTTTTTGGACTTCTCTGGATAGTGTATTTGTAATCCTGTTGATACTTCCTGCTCAGCAATGCCATGGCTCTGCAGTGCTCCCTTGCTGTGAGGTGTCAGTGCAGCTCTCTCAGCCTCTTTCCTGCATAAATCTGTGGCTTCCCATGTGTCTTCTGGAATAAGTCACTTCCTTGTCATTTTTTTTCTGGGTAGTGATACTCTGGGGAGTGGGTTTTACCCAGAGTGTGTGAACCAGACCTCAGTTCAGATCTGTGAAGCAGTACTAGTCTACAGCAGGTACTATCCATTCCAGATGTGCATGGGGGTGGGGGATGCTCAGGGGGTCAGCATCCAGTTATAGGACGTTCAGAGGGAGACCAGTATAGCTGGTGGTATAAGACTACAGCTGAGGCAAAGAAATTAGGGATTTCTGGTTCACAGCATGCCTCCCAACATTTTCTAATGCTTATCATTAATTATCTTTGTTTACTTGTTTGCACTGGAAAGCATTACAATTGGAAGCTGTTTCCTACTCAGAAGTCTGATCCTTCTACTGATGGACCATGGTATTCCAGGTAGTGAATTGCAGCTGTTGAGTTCAACACAATTCCCATACTCTGTGCTAATTAGAAAGCCAGGCGAGTGAGCACAAAGTCCTTAAATATCTAAGGAATTATGAAAACGTAGCAATAATACTAGTTTCAACTTCTCATGGAGAATATAAAAGTGTATTTCCTTTGTTTGGCTGGTACATCTTCCCTTGTGATCTTGCTAAGTATTCTCTACTTGTTGACTTCAGAAATTATTTTCTTTCCTTTAAATTCTGTCACTTCTATCCTTTGTCATGCTAAATACCTTGACTGAGTCTCTAAATTGTTTTCTTACCCATGCTAATAATTAATATCTCTAGAGCCAGATGCTATATATTGATTCCAGCTGCCCTTTCCATCCTTGTTAACTGATTTTTCAGATGAGACAGGGGAAAAAAGATGCAGCCCTGCTGATGAATATGCAGCATTATCTGGTGTAAAGCTGTGTTTTTACTGTTTTAACCTTTATTGGCTCTTCATGTGCATTTTTCCTTTCTCTTGCTCTGTTGCAGATCCTGCAGGCTCTAGGGAAATCATATCATCCGGGCTGCTTCCGATGCGTCATCTGCAACGAGTGTCTGGACGGTGTGCCATTCACTGTAGACTCTGAAAACAAAATCTACTGTGTCAGAGATTACCACAAGTAAGGGCAATAAAACCAGCAGAGATGTTCCAAGCTGCAAGCCTCTAATTTATCTTTTCAGCTAGTTAGGAGTGCAGATTAGTAAAATAGGGACTGGGTTAGAAGTTTGAGGATGGGGCTAGACCCTAGAAATTCCTCCTCTCTCCTCTTATTCACCATTGACTCCTGTGTAACTCTGATGAAGTCAAATAACCTCTGGGCATCAGCTGCCCCTTCTGCAAAGCAGAGAGAGTGAGAAATAGTGCTCCTGAAGTGTTCAGTGATGTACAAAATTAGTCTGCTTTAAGGTAAGCCTGTGAATGCCTCTGGAAATCAATGTGATTTCATTTTTGAATAGTTGAAGGGCTGAATTTGACTTTTAAAGAATTGCCACTGAACCTGCAAAGCAGAACTTTTACTAAATTAAACAACTGAAAAATCCACTTTAAAAATCACTTCTTATTTAGACTGTAAAATAAAATGGCTGTGCTCTTGGCTGGTAGTTATGGTATTAGAGCTGCACACATTTCATGTGTCCTTTTGGCTTACTTTGGTCCTTGCTCCATTTTCTGAGCAGAGAGAGTATTAAGTGTTGCACAGGCAGCCCTTGGAACTCTTCTGTGTTGTGCCAAGACTAGAGTTGTTACAATCCTGTTGCTAAGATTAGTGCCCTTGAATGCCAGCATTATTCTGAAATAATTAATATTGCCTTGCAATTTAATTTAATTAATTATTGTGTTAAAAGGCCTTAAGAAACTGTGCAGTCATGTGATATTTTCTCAAAAATTTTCTGCCCAGAGGCTGCCACTTCTTTTAATGTATTTTTCTGGTGGAAGTCCTGCTCAGTTCCTCTTCATTTTCTTTTCCAAATCTCTCAGTAGCAGCCAAGAATTTTATAGGGAAATTTTGTATTTTTTCTGGCACTAAGTGAAAAATATAAGGTCTCTTTTTGCCTGATAGAGCAACATGTGCCAAGCATTACTTAAAATAAATGTGAAAATTAATTTATGATCTCAGCTTTCCTGTGGGTAAGTGATTTACAGCTGCAGCTTTTCATGTTATCACTGAGAACATACAGGCCTCTCCTTTTATGTTCATCCATAACTTGCCTTCAATTTCTCATTGCTCTTCCAGAGTTTTAGCTCCAAAGTGTGCAGCATGTGGACTTCCCATTCTGCCCTCTGAGGTGAGAGCCTTTTATTCCATATTCTCTCAGGCCTTACTCTCTTTCATGCTTGACCATGTGTCAAGACGAATGTGCTTGTAGATGGGGAGAGATGGTCGCTTCCCCTGGAGTGCAACCATTTGGTCTAAGCTCATGCACTGTTCTTGAGATATGACTTCTTTTGTTCAATGATGAAGCTTATTCTTCCTTGGCCAGGCTGCTTTTTTCATTTCCTGCAGGATTATGCTGCTGCTAGTTTTATGTTCAGGAGATTTTTCCATTATGTCAGTAGATACTGGTGGTACTCACGAATGTCCTTTGTGTGACCACTTGAAACCAACTCATTTTAATACTTGGAGGAGATGAATCTTGGGCAAAACCAATTAAAAATGCTGAAAAATGTAATCTATTGAAATTACCAAGTCATTAATTTGTGATTTCTGATAGATATTACTGTTAAACAGGGAACATTTTTACATTTCTGGTGTCACATTTTTGAGGATATCTGCAGTCAGTCGATGAAGCTTTACTGTAAAAATAACTGCAAGTGGCAGGATTTATTTGTGGTCTACAACCAGCTGCCCAAACGTATTTCCTCAACATTCATTTTGTTGCAGGAAGCAATCTACAGAGTGCATGTGTCTAATCCTGCTGTAATCCTTTGTAATTTCTGCTTTGCTCAAATGCTCACAGGGGTCTGATGAGACCATTCGGGTTGTGTCCATGGACAAGGATTACCATGTGGAATGTTATCACTGTGAGGTAGGTCAGCAGCTTTCTCAGGGAGTGGGTGCATAATAGTCATAACTGCTATTATTTTTAAGATTGAAATAAATCTCCTGCCTTACAATGGCAGTAGCTGAGCAATTCAAACCTTGCAGTGTGAGACCCTTTCTGTCGACTGAGAAATTTCCAGACTGAGGACAAAAGTTTTAGCAGCAATTTCATTTGCTATCCATAAAGTTGCGGGCAACAAGTTAACTTTTGCTTTTGAAACTTGGCAGTTTATTCATTAATGCAGGAAGTGTGGTGACTTAGTAAGGTCTATTGCTTCCTTTCAGAAGCCTTGAGCTCCAGATCACATCAGTGTATCTGATTTACAAGTCAGATTGTTGAAAAATGGTGGTGACTGATCCTATCGGGTGTAAGTTACCTTCACTCTCATGGGAAATGAATGTGTCTTTGGGGCTGGAGAAAGGATATGGATACATAAGAAAAAAATTCCAGGAGATGCCAGCTCTTAAAAACCATTTAGTCTCTGTGCAGGGCTTCTCGGAAAGCCACCATACTTCTGCATTGAGAATTAAAATAAATAGTTGTCTTTTCTCACTGTGCTTGTAATGCAATGAAAAGAGGCCCTGACTCCACAAGCTGATTTCACATCAGTACAACTGTAATATGAAGAGGTATCTCTTATCTCACAGTGTAAGGAGACACGAGCATGTTTAAAATACAGCGGGTTGCACCTTACCATGAGATAAAGCTTATTCAATAAAAGTGCTTTAAACAAATTTGTACAAGGCTGCCCATCAAAATGCCTGTATCAGATGTTTTTGTTCTTGTGGTACATGCTGGACCTATTAGGAAGGAGCTGTTGGCTGAGTGTCGTCTGTCCTTGTCACAAAATCACTTTCCTGGGAGTCAGACTCCAGCTGACACTGGAAGATGAACACAAGCTCTAATAATTTGCATGGCCTCTCTTTGCAGGACTGTGGGATGGAACTGAACGATGAAGATGGACATCGCTGTTACCCACTGGATGAACATTTGCTTTGTCACTCCTGTCACCTGAAACACATAGAGAATGGCACAACCCCAGCTGCTGCCTACCAGCACCACTATTAGTCAGCGTGGCCAGCATTGGAAAGCCAGGACACAAGACTTGTTACATGATCTCCCACTCCCCACCTTCAGCTGATTTCCTGTGCATGTTTCTTGCCAGTCAGCAATGTTCCCGTCAGAGGATATGAGAGATTTTTGCTGGATTCACCGAGCTTGTGTGTTTGTGGGTTTCAGCTGCATCAAACTATGTCTACTTGACCAAGAATGTGGCATGTTACCTAAACCGATCTGTTTACTTTTACGTGCCTTTTTCTGCCTCCTGAAGATTCCTCTGGGCTTATTTTGGAAGATTCTTCAGTGAAAGCAGGATTTGCTCTTGTGCCTATGAATTCAGATGGTGCCATGCGCAATTAAAAAGGCAGAGGCTGGTTTGCCTGCCTGCCTGCCTGCCGAGGATGTCCCGTCTACTGGTTCCTGAAAGCACATTTCATCAGGTTCCCTGAATAACACCAACCTATTAGTACCAGCTTTTTAGACGCTCTCACTTTTTATTAATTCTTTAGGAAAAGAAGGGTCTGTGCAAAATGGCACTCTCAGACCTTTTGGTTTAATGCCCTGAACTCCAGTATCATGTCTGACTGAAAAAGCATCAACTCTCCAAGCACAAACCAGGCAATGCTGTCTGGCAGTTGGAGGCCAACATCCCATTTCAAACAGAACAAAAACCTGGAACAAGCTAGGCTAAGCTAATGCAAGGACTTGGGGCCCAGGCTTGTGTGTCAGCATGACACATAGGGGCCAGTCTTCTGTGTCAGAGTCTGAACAGTGGATCATATTTGGAAAGGAAAGGTCAGGATGCTGAAAGTGTGGACATGGGGGAAATCCACCCTCATTCTTGCTTGCAGAGCTCACTTTGGAAAAAAGCTCTCCATACACAGACAGCTGCCTGAGTTTTCCAGTTTGTCCTCACAGCTCAGCCCTCAGCCTGGCTATTCCTTTTCATGGTGTTTACCCAGCACAAAGCCATTTCACAGTGGTGCTTATTTAGAGCTCGGGGAGCCAACTTGAGATTGTTATGAGGGCTTTGTTACACAGGGATTTAGAGCCCAGCTCCACAACTCTTACTCAGATGAGCATATTGGCATAAACAGATTTGCTCCTATGAATAATAACAGCTTATCTGAGTAAGGAGTTAGAGAGTTTGGCCCTTACTTTCCATTCTGCTGAGAAAGCAGGAAGGCAAATTGTTTCTTTTCTTAACCATGCCCCGCCCTCCACCACACCCCCAACTTTATAGTCAAACAAACCTGTTCCCTTCATATGTGTTACATATATGATAGGTGTGCCTGCAGTGCATGTTCTGTACCTAGAAAAGCTGCACAGCCCGTCATGTACTGGTACTTTTGTTTATCATAAACTTCTTAATTTAAAGCCTCAGATGCAATTGAGGATCTTAACTACTCTTTCTTTGTGTGGAAAATTAGTTAAATCCTGATGTATCTATGCTGGGATGGAATGACATTCTTGAAGATCTTTTCAGTATGGAAACAACAATAAATTAGCTGAGCCATAGCACTGGGACTCCCAAAACATGCCCATGCTGAAAACCCATTACAGTTCAACCAAACCTCTTTTCCAATAGCACAGATGTAGCTTGAACTTCACTTGATGTAGTCAGACAACAACATGTACCCATCTGGAGCAGCACAAGTGTCAGGTACCAGCAAGTTGTCTGTCTCTGCCTGTGCTAATAAATCATATTGCCACGGCTGAAATGTGAAACTGCCCCAGCCTCAGAAGCTTGGTGGGCTTGGCATGGAGTTTCATGGTAGCAACTGACCATCCAGACCTCTGCCCCATTCAGCTGCAAGTGCTTCCACCCGTTTCCACTGCTCTTCAGCATGGGGATGACAGCTCAGGGCTGCAGGCTGGTCCTGCCTTGAAGCCATCCAGAGCTTTGGTGTAGCATGGCTCTGCTGCACCATTTTTCCTGGGGACATACATCCCTTCAGTGAGTGACTGAAAGCTCAAGGGAGGGCACTTTACCACTGTGAAATAAATCTTCTGAGAGTTTTACCTGTGATTTTAGAGGAGGTAAAATTGACCCCAAATATGTGAGCCCTCCTAGAGCCTTAAATTTAGCCACCAAGTGCTGGTTGGGAAAGGTATGGAAGCTGACACGAAATGTAAGCAGTGCTGCATCCAAGCAGAATGGATCAAGGGCAACAACAGCCACAGCAGGTCCCATAGTGCTCTCCCTCCAGTGCATCTCATCAGCTTCTGTCCTGCAGCACAGCTAGGCTGGAGCAGGGAGGGGGTGTTCAAGGTGTGACTGTGATCTTAGGACTGTCTGAAGGGACTGAGCTGGAAAATAACACCAGCTCGCAATCCCTAGTAAATAATTCAAATAGTCCTGGGCAGGTGGTTCTGTGCCCTGGGCTGAACCTGGGTTTTTTGAAGTGAGCTGGAAACACTAGCCTTAGTCATCTGTTGCTGTCTCTGAATGACCAGCTTCTATGTAATTCATGCTTTCGCTACCTCTTGATTTTTTTAGATCAAGCCCTTGTACACATTTTTTGGCCTTCATTTTGTGAAGATCTGAAAACACTAGTGGGACTGGTATTTTCTTCTTAAACTGCAGTTTAAACTTCTGTCTCACCCTTGCAGCCTTCCCCACAACCTCAAAATAAGCAGGAGAGGAGCAGATGAGGAGGACAATTTTCCTTCATGGAAAGCCTCAAGCGGGCAGTTTGTGGCAAGATGTCTTGCAAGACCCCGCTTTGCATCACCAGGGTGTTTGACCTCTGCTCCCTCTCAGTGTTTTCTTACTCCTGTCAGCCATCCTGTATCCCTCAGCACTAAGCAAATGGAGGCTGCCCTACTTCCAGTTTTGAGGTCCCCTATAAATTGTTAAATGCTAACACTCTCCTTTCCTGTATTTACAAAGAGCTGGAAGTGACAGTGTGAAGCTCTTGAAAAAGGAGCCTGTGAGCTTGTGGTTTTGAAGAAGCATCTACTGCACTGCCCTGCACCCCTGTGTGTGCTAGCTTGCACTGCTTCTATCTCGGGGAATTTGAATTCATTTAAGCTCAGTATTATTTCTCCCAGGCTGTGAATGTTTGAGTCCCTGCTGATTTTCCCCAGCTTGTCCACAGCTCTGCAGCTGCCTGACAGTGGGTCTGGCACAGGGGCAGGCAGGGCCATCCTGTATGGGGGAACCTTCTCCTCCTGACTCTCCACCAGGCATCTGTGGAGCTGCAAGCCCTCACTGCCTGCCTTCAGGCAGCTTCCCCAAAGGGAAAAATAGCTTTGGAGCTGGAGGTGTGAGGCTTTGTGTCCTCTGCAGAAGAATATAAAAAAAACATGTTAAGTTCCACTTTTGTCCTGGCTTATGCACATTGGGTTTTGCTGTTCACATGAACTTTGTTGCCTTTTAATTTATTAAGAAGCTATGAAAAGTTAGTCTTGATTCCTTCCCCAACAAGTTCTTCTGATTTTAAAGTAGGGGACCCTTGGAAGTCCCATTGTGCTGTTAATGAGTACCTCACATGCAGATAGCTACTCAAGTGAATTCCCTGAAGTCTGCTTTCAGGAATCAGAGCTTAAAAGATTTTTTCATTCAGATAATGCTGTTAAATTTCTATTGCTTAGAATACAGGAATTCATTTAAATAGAGATTTCTGCATAAGAGCAGGGGGAAAGCCCCAGCTGCAGAAGCAGCAGACATTTTTTGTTATTTAAAGTCTACGAAGCACCTGTGATCAAAGAAATTTGGGAAACTGCCCTGATGTTAAAACACAGGGAACAGCAGTTTCTAACACTCTGATAAAGAGCATTTGAAAAGATCTGTGCCTCTTCAGTTTCTGAATTTCATTTAGGGGCTTTTAAAACATTTTCCCACTCTTTCAAGGTTTAAATGCTTTTTTTTTTTTTATTTTATAGATCTTTTTACTGTAAAGTGAATAGCTGCTTAGTCTGGAAATGATTGAGTTTCATCAGCAATCAGGTGTGATGTGGCAGCCTTGAAAGGGGAAATCTGGGCTTCCAAGAGCTGGCATGGGTCTGGCTGGCCATTCCAAAGAAAGGATTATCTTCTTTTTGGGAAAAAAAATCCTGTGTGGGCCTTGACGGCTTGCTATGTGCTCACTTTTGGGGTGATGTGTGCAGTTGTGTCTGTGCCCACAGATGTGTGGCAGGTGCTGCTTGTGGCACACCTGTCTTTCACACCTCTGTGCCAATGCCAAGTGCTTGTAGATGCCTTTTAAGCAACTTTCTGTGCATGAATGTAACACATTGACCCAGGCTTCATCACTGGGAAGTACCCCTGGAGTCAGTACGTGCGGGCAGGAAAGGGCTATGACCAGATACACATCCCTTTCCCCTATGCTGTGAGTGCCTGTGCCACTGGGAGAAGCTGGGAAGGAGTTTGCATCTCTCATCATCGCCAAGCATTTCTGTGTTCATTTTTCTTTTCCATTTCTGTGTCCTTCTGCTCACTGGCTGCAGTAGCCCTGGCTGTACCTACTGAAGCTGACTGGGCAGACAGACATCTTCCTGTCACAATCCCAGAGAGAGCTTGGAACTGCTCACCTGCCCTTTTCCTAAGGAGAAGCAAAACTTTCCTGAGCAATGAAATCCTTACCCTGCTTTCTTCCAGGGCAGCCAGAAGTTGATGTGGCAATATGCATCTGCAGCACACTCAGACATGACAGGAGACAGGAAGAAACTGTCCCCATGTGCAAATACATGGCAAGGAGTCCTGTAAAGGCAGGAATGCCCTACAGCCCTGGTAGAAGGATGACTGGGCTGCAGTTCTGCCAGCACCAACCCTCCTCCCCAAGCAGCAGGTCTGCGGAGCATGGCCAGGCAGGGACTCAGGCACACACACCTAGGCTTTGGTTTTCTGGATCTGGAAAGCAGATCCAGAGCCTGGCTAACGATACTGAATGGTACTAATTATTTTATGTTTTCTTCAAAGCTTGGCTCCAGGAGAGAATATTTTAGGATTTGTGCTGGTGTAACTAACCTTAGCCTCCTGTGAACACAGCCCTCTTTTCTTCTGTGCTGTTAAGTATTTATAAAGAATGAAGACCAGTAGCAGAACGAAGCCACTGGCCTGGTGTGGTTTCAGTGATTAAAGAGAGTATCCTAAGCAACACTCAAGAGTCAAGTCTTTCCTAAACTTACAACGATTGTCACAGTGGGGGGAGTTATGCTGTGAAGTAATGGTTTCCCAACCTCTTCCTTACTCCTGTACCCCACCTCAGTGGCTGAGAGTGGGGAGTACCACCTCAGTGGGGTTCACTGGGAATTTCCAGTCCTTTGCAGGCAGCTGGTATTTGCTACAGCTCCATCGGAGGCTGTCCTGCTCTGGCATCTTTCTGGGGAGGCCCAGATCCCAGGCTGAGGATCTGGGGAGGGATGTGCCACATATGGGAACAGGTTCTGACCCCAGCATGGGAGTGTCCTTTGCAGCACTGGGGAGGATGGTTTCCTCAGAGGGTTTTGGCTAATGTTCCTATGGCTCTGGCAGTCAGGCAGCCTCATGGTGTTGGCCTCACACCCGAAGACTGGATGTTGGCCAAGGAGCACCACAGCAGCTTAGAGCTATCAGCTAAAATGAAGCAAGTGAATAGGAATAACTAATTATAGTTCTCCCTGCTTGGGGCAAGAAGCTGTCCAAACCAGGGGCATGGCAACCAGAAAGCTAAATTCGGTGGGGAACTGGCCAGGAGGTGCCCCAGGTTTGCTCCTCACCAAACCCGATGGCCTGCAGGTTCAGCAAGGGTGGCCAGGTGGCCAGCAACTGTCCCCATGTTGGGGGACTGCCAAGAGCAGGAAGCCCTGTTAACACCACCCAACCCTGTGAGGTCTGGAGATCACCACATTGGGGGCAAGAATGTGGCAGCAGTGGGCCTGTGCAGAAGCGTGAGGGGGCTGTGGGCATCCCCCTCGGCTTGAAGTACAAGAGAAAAAAAAAGAAAAATATGAGGAGAGAAAAGATGAGCAACCGAGCCAGCCAGGAGTCGAACCTAGAATCTTCTGATCCGTAGTCAGACGCGTTATCCATTGCGCCACTGGCCCTGCCTGAGAGCAGCGTGCTGCCCTGTACACTTCAGCATAATGCTTGACGCTGCCTCAGCCAATGGCGGCGCCGGCGAGCCCGCTTGGTCCCGCCCCCTCCTGCCATAGGCAGTACCCCGCCCTGGGCTCGCCAGCGCGCCCGCGGAGCTTTGTCCCGAGCGGGGCCCCGTCGCTCCGGCCCAGGGATGCGTCAGTCGGGCAGGGAGGGAGCGGCCGGGTCGGAGCGGAGCCGGTCGGCCGGGGACAGTCCGAGGGAACGGATGGCGACGGCGGCACCGGCGGGAACCACGGCGGCGGCGGCCTACGCCAGCCTGAAGCTGTGAGTGATCCGTTGGGACGGGGGTGACGCGGCTCTGGCACCTGCCGGAGTGGAGGGAAAGGGAAGGGAGGAGCCGCCGGTGGAGTGACGGTCGCCCGTCCCTTGCTGTCCCCTGCTCTCCCCCGTCCCGTCCTCTGCCCTTTTTGTCTATCTCGGCTCCCTCGCTCGCCCGAGTGCCCGCGAAGGGCTTGGCCTGGGAGGGCAGGAGGGGGAGGGAGGACTTTGGCCGCAGACACGGGTCCTCTGTCGCCGTCCATCCGACAGCGCTGCGGGCGGGCGGCTCCCGTCTGTTTCGCTGCCCTCCCTCGTGTCCCGGAGGTCAGTGCCTGCGAGGCTTCCCTTGGCGAGAGGAGCCAGGGCTGCCTGCTCGTTGTGGAGGCTTCCTCTTTGGAGCCATTCCAAACCCACCTGGAAGCGTTCCTTTGTCACCTGCTCTGGGTGACGCTGCCTTGGCAGAGGGACTGGACCAGGTGATCTCCGGAGGTCCCTTCCAGCCCTGACAATTCTGTGATTCTGCCTTCATGCTGGGAGCTGGCTGCTGCAGGGGCTCGGGCACTGGTGTAAGGCTGTGTGTGTGCAGCGCCGCTTGCCAGCAGAAGGTTCCCTAGGCGTGCCTGTCCATCGGCTTTCGTGACACAAATAGGCTTTTTTTGTGGTGCGTGATGGTTTTGATGCCAGCTGATGACTGAACTTTGAGGGCTTTAAACTTTCATTACTGTCCTGTGCAGTGCCGGCTGTGACTTTTACGAATAAATTCTTCTAACTACCCAGTGTAAATTTTTTATTAAAACAGTTTTTTTTAGGGGAGACTGTAAGCCACATGTTTGTGTGCTGCCTTTAATACAGCAGCAGAAGTTGCATAACCAAAAGGAGTGCAAAGTTAACACTGCAAGAGGCATCTCCATTATAAACCCTCACACTGACTGGTTCTACCTCCCAAGGATATTGCTCTGAGCATGAGACTCTTCATGACTGAAGCCAAAAGTGAAGTGCCTTTGTGTGTCCTAAAGGTGTTCCCAGGCTTTTGACCTCTAAACAGTGTCTGGAAACTGCATAATTGAGTTACCGATGCCATTTTTAGGTAGCAGTATCTGAAAGTGACTCTTAAGCCTGATTTAACTGTGCTTTATGCTCTGTTAAATTTCATTTGACAGTCATCTTTTGGAATCAGTGCAAACAGGTCTTTTGGAGGTCTGTATAAACAGTTTGCCATAATGCTGTTACATGTTTCAAAGTCACCAGGCTTCTTATTTTGGTGAGGTAGTTATGTGAGGGTACACCGACCCTGGAGATAATTGAGTAGTATTGCTGAAGAGTAAGATCATCAGTGATGGCTGAAAGACTTACTTGACAAAAAGCTTTTTCTTTTTTTTTCTTTTTTTTTTTTTTTTTTTTTTTTTCCTCCCTCTTTCCCTCTCTCCTCTTGTCAACTTAGCAGTATTTGTCTTTCTTTAAGCTGGTCTTGTGGTCCTTTTGGCTGGAGAGGAGCAAAGGTAAGTTGTGTGAGTAGCAGTTATGCTGTGGCATTTAGTGCACAGTTGTTCTTACTGAGAATTTTTTCAAGTAAAAGCCCTTTTCTGGACACAGGCTTGTAAAGAATTCTCTCATTCAAAGTTTAATCTTGGTTGAAAGTAAGCTTTGATCTTTTTAAAACAAGGCTGTCTCAGATGTAGTTTAACATGAGTTTTTTCATAAACATGAAAACAGAATTGTTTTGTGTTCTGAAAAATGAGCTTTTTTCCTTTTCTTATTACTACACCAAGCTGTGATAATGGCTGCAGCCTTTCTACCAAGCATTTGAAGATATAGGGCCATAACTTGGGTGATGAGTCAAGCCTACCACATTGTCAAGGTCAAATGAGAATGTTTTTACAAAAAGTCCAGGCTAGACATCAATTTGGGGATTTAGTGGTGGCAGCCTTTCGGTGTGGGTTTTTAACAGATTATTCACTCTCAAGCTGGTAAGGTCAGATTCTGCAAATGTACCTTTTCTGGCCCTGTATGGCACCTCCCAGATTGGAGTGCTCTGCAGGGCCCAATTCTGTACATCCAGCCACAGATTCTAGCTCTCAACACGAACCTCTTGTGTTCTCCACCTTATCAAAAGTAGTGGTTTGTGCCCTTTGTGCTTTGACCAGTGTCATCAGTCAAGTTCAGGTGGTAATAGTAGAAGTGCTGATGTCTGGCATTTGTGCTGCTTACTGAGTTACACCAACAGTTATTGGGAAAACTATGAACCTGAAATCTGCTATCTAGTTGTCACCTCTGTCATTGCATTATTTAATTAACTTCTTCTGGTAGCCTCAGGAATAAATTGTAAAATTCAAACAGCCGTTGCAGGTATTGTATCCACAACTAGCAGTGGAGTTGCCAGTCCTGTTAATATATACAAATATATACATTAATATATACAAACTGATTGTTAAAGGTGTCTGCAGAATAGAGAATAGAGAAAATTCTGGCTGTTGTTTTGGCTCAGTTAAAAATAACTTTTTTTTTTCTTTGTGCTTGGATTGCTTGTCTTAAGTGATCTTGGATCACTTATCTTGCTGATAGCCTTCTCAGTATCTTGTGGGTCCATTACACTACACTAGCTCTGTTTCAGATTTAACTCCTCCTGCCCGTAGTTATGTTGCCTCACATGCTTTGTGAAAGTACTTGTCAGTCTTTGGTAGCTACTGCACTTGAACACAGTGCCTTCCACTTGTGTGTATGTTTGGGGAGGAAGTCTAAAAGGGCATTTTGGTTTGAATAACACTTCCAGAAAGAACAGCTACAAATTCCTTTCTTACTGCTCCATCTAAGTTGTTGTGGTAAAGCTCAGGGATCTTGGTTGAGCCAGACATTAACTTATGCAGTAAATTATCTTCATGTAGAGTGAAACTTCACTGGAAATAGACATTATGTAGCTAGGCCTTTAATATATGCCCTTTTCTGTTTTGTTTTAAAATGGTGTTTCCATTAGTTTTCTAAATCCTGGGGTTTTTCTCCCTGCAACAGCTACTGCTGTATGGGAGATGTTCCAATTCCTTGAGCTGTTTCTGCTCGAGGAGTAATATTTATGGGAGACATATAATTAGCTCACCTGATCACCTAGAAAATCTGGAATCTCTGGAGTTCTGAAACCACCAGTGTATTAGCTCTGTTACTTAACATACTATTGGGACTCTGCATAAACTAACATCTTTCCTGTATCTCACTGCAGGGCAGTTTGCTGTGCTCAAGATCCCAAATGCATCTCTGTGCCATACTGGATGTACTTTTGGCTTGCTTTATTACAGTATTCAGAGGCTGACATCAAAGAGTTTCCTGCATTAGAGCAATGTTAAGTATTTATGGTGAAATAATCAATTACTGAAGTAAGAGTCTGGCTGTTGAGGCCTAGAAGGCTTAAGTGATATTGAGTGAAGTACTATCTTTAGTGGCCATTAGAGCATGCAGGGTCTTCTTTCATGCTGTATCTGAACATAGGAATATTCCTATCTATAAAACCAGCCTGATTAAAATGTGAGATGCAAATGTGCATCATCTGTATGATACACAATGCTGCTTTATAACATAATTAAGGAAGTGAAACTTCAAAACAAATACACAAACAAAAGAAATACTATCTCAACTGCAAATTAGTCTGACTTTACGCTTGGTGTAAGCAAACAGTGGTTTGTTCTTTTTTGGGTTATTTTAATGTTTCTGTTCTGTTGGGAGTCAATACTTTTTCCCTGCAACTTCGACTTGTAGGAATGAAATCTAGTAATTGCTTTATCTCTTGGCATCAATCCAATAGTTTCAGTTGGAGAAGATTATCAAAATGAAATTCAAGTCACCTTCAGTAATATTTGGAATGGGAATTTGGTGATTGTAGTTCTTCAATGCTTCTTGAGTAATGTGAGTTCTATTAAAAATGTAAAATGTAGAATTTGTGCTTATTGCTTCCTTTGTTCTTTAGCAATACTGAGAAATAGTTCATTATAATGGTGATCAGCTTTCTTTTAGTTAAAATAAAGGAAATAGAAGGACTCAAATTTTGTGAAGATTTGACATTAGTTTATTATAATGGTGGTCAGTTTTCCTTTAGTTAAAGGAAATAGATTCCTATTTTGTGATGATTTGACATGCTGTTAAATTGTAAGGGAATCAAGATGGTGATGGAGCAAGGTGGTGAGAGCTCTTTATGTTCTGTATGGTTCTAGACAGCAGTGGTAATATAGCTGAGGAGAAGGCAGGCTCCACTGTGAACTATAAAGTTTATACAAAACTAGAATGTGGCTGGGTGTATGAAGACCAGCTCTAAACAAAACTACAGACACTATGGGTTTCTATAAAATACTGCTTTCCTAATTATTATTTTTGATATAATACTGGCACTTGGACTTCATCTGTCCTTGTTTCATTAAAATAATAGAATGAATCTGCAATTTCTAATTGTGAATTATCCTCTTCACCATTTAATGTCTCCCTGTCATATGAGTAAAATTAGCATGTGCGCTATTCATCTACACTTGTGATAGACATACAGGCTTGCTGGTGAGTACGGTTTAGAGATTAACCTATTCTTGCATGCAGTGTTCATTAGCTTCCTTTCTGAAAGACAAGTAAGAGTCAATCATCTTGACTATAGCAATTTTATGATAGACAGGGTCATGAAAGTGTGAATGAGACTGCAAGCCTAGTTTTGGTAAGTGGTAAAGTTGTAAATCAGCACTTGGACTGGAACTGCTCTGATTCTTGGCCTCTTCCTCAACAATATTTATTTTAGGAAGTGTCGAACTTCTTGCACAAATGAAGCAAGGACTAAGTGAATCGTCTTTCTGTTGAAAATTCTGTACAGCACTAGTTATCCCACTTCTTCTGAAGCACAAATTTAATATCTTGCGGGGCCTTAGGCTTTCCAGTTTGTGTTGCACAGCTATATTTAGGGCAGTTTTTGAAAGTGATCCCAACAGTATTTTGTTCAAGTTCTGTCAACTTTGTAGATTGATAACTTTGTTTTCTTTTACCCCTGTTTCCTCCCTCGCTCAGGAGTCGACAGTATTTCTGTTTCAGACTGCTGCAAGCTGCTGGCCCTTTTTGGTCTATTGAGCTGAAAACAGGGATGATTTGCCTTACATTTTTCATGACACTTTTGTCACCAAATTTGGTCCTAGAGAGGACTCTGGGAAGGAGGACTTCAAATAAATGTGAAACATAAATTTCTAGCTTTGCTTAAACTATAGGCATTGCGTAAGAGGAAATGAAGATGATAAAATAGTTAAAAGGGCAATGTTAGTGGCAGGAAATAATGTGGTCTAGGATTTGAGACAGAGAAATGCTGGGATCTGATCTAGCAAAGCAGAGCATATGACACACATTGAGAGACCAAGCATCATTTGCTGTGGCAGCCCTAATTTTCTCTGTTTTCTTTTCAGTTCAGTAATATTGAGGTAAAAGACTTCTTGTTCCTCAGGGAGAAATTGTTACTTTTGAATGTGGTAAAGAAAGCATTTGTTTATATAACAGTCATTTGAGATTTGTAAGCTTCTTCTCAGTTGGTTAAAAACGGGCTTTAACCAATATGAATGTGAATCTCTTATTCCGAGACTGTAGTAGTGTCATGGCCATGTTGCACTTCATAATGTAAGGAGCAGCTTTCAAAAATACTGGTCATGGATGGAAATTCTTTTTGTGATCTGTACAATCAGTGTAGATGTCTTGTCCATGTTGTGATCTTCATACAGAGTATTCAAAAACTGAAACTATAGGTCTCAACACTTTGCTTACAACCTGATAAGTTAACCTATTTTTTCAACTTTGCTTGAGATGCTCAGATGAGTAAGAGTCTATAAGCATCTGTGTTAATGGCACAACAGGTCCAATATTAAACTTTGTAGAATCTCTTCCCACTTGTTTTAGATGGAAACTTGTGTATCAACTGACATCCCAACGAGTGTTCAACTAAACCAATGGAAGACAAGCTGCAGCTTTCTCTTGTGGAAAAAATGCTTCCTGCTACTTCCTGCCAGTTAGCAATGGGTTTCTCACTGTATCTTAAATAGTATATCCTCTTAAAAAAAAAAAAAAAAAAGATTCTTTAACAAAGTGAGGGTTTGTAGATTGTCTTTAAGTTTGTTCTTTCCCTGTTCTGTCTGTGTACCTGTTTGCTTTATTGCTATAAAAACAGTTTCCATTATTGCTGTGAAGCTCCTCTAAAGAGCTGAGGGTGCACATGTGCACTTCATCAAAAACAAAAGTAATGAAAGCAAAGTAGGTGTTTTAAGGCTTCAGTGTTCAGTAAACAGCATGTTTGTATTTCTTATTCTGGTGTTTCTATTTTCAAAGATTAAGCATTTAGTATGTGTAACTGAAAGATTTAAGAATGCTGATTTACAAAGGAAATACTGTAGATATGTTTCCCATGATTTTTCTATGATCCATAGACTCATTTTCCTGTAACTTAAATTATCTGATGAACACCTATTTTACAGTTGGTTGGTGGACTTTTTCAGTTCAACATTTGTTCTCCTCTGGCTTTTCTCTAATTCCCCAGTGAGGTCATGGAATCGCCATCTTTCAGGAGAGTTAAAAAACACCCTGAGAAACAGGGTTTAACTAAGAAGTTGAATAAACTTTTTAAGTTGGTCCTGCTTTAAGTGGGTGGAAAGTGGGGTCTTCTAAAGCTCTTTTTTAGAGGTTTTAAGTGTGGTGAGTTGATCCTGGGTGCCCACTGAAGTGACTCATCACTCCCATCTGCACATCGATAGGGAAGAGAAAATAAAAGGAACAGCTCTTGGGTCAAAATAAGGGCAAGGAGAGATCACACAGCGATTACAGTCACTGACTAAACAGAGTTGACTTGAGGAAATTAGTTTAATTTATTAATAATCGGATCTGGATAGGGTAATGAGAAAGCCTAATTTTAACACCTTCCTCTCACCCCTCCCTTCTTCCCCATCTCAACTCCAGTCCTAATTTTATTTACTTCCTTTGTCTCCCCCAGTAGCACAGGGAGATTTGGAGTGGGGTTTGTGGTCAGTTCATCACACTTTGTTGGTGCTTCCCCAGTGGAAGGACTCATTTTCCTCCTCCAACATGGGGTCGCTATCCCAGAGACAATTCTCCACAAACCTGTGCACAGTGAGTCCTTCCCACAGACTGCAGTTCTTCATGAACTCTTCTAGCATGGGTCCTTTCTATATGATGCAGTCCTTCAGGAACAGGCTGTTCCAGCATGGTTTCCCATCAGGGTCATAAGTCCTGCCAGGAGCTTGTTCCAGCACAGGCTTCTTATGGGGTCACAGCCTCACAGAATATTCTGGTTTAGAAGGGACCAACAAGGATCATCAAGTTCATCTGTTATGTGAATGGTCTGTATGAAGATCAAACCCACTACATTGGTGTTATTAGTACCCTGTTCTAACCAGCATCACCCTGCTCTGTTGTGGCCCTCCAAGGGCTGCAGGTGGATCTCTGCTCTGCCATGGGCTGCAAAGAGACAGCTTTTCCTCACTTGCCTTCACCAGGGGCTGCAGGGGAATCTCTGCTCCAGCTCCTGGAGCACCTATTGCCCCTCCTTGTGTACTGACCTTAGTCTGCAGGGTTGATTCTGTCACACATTCTCACTGTCCTGCTGCAGTTGGTGTTGTGCTGAGCAATTTCCCCTTCTTAAATATGTTATCCCAGAGGTGCTGCCACTGTCACTGTTGTGCCTTAGCCAGCAGTGGGTCTGTCTTGGAGCAGGCTGGCATTGGCTCTTTCAGACACAGGAAATTTCTAGCAGCTTCTCACAGGAGCCAGTTCTGTAGCACCCCCCCCACCACCACCATCACTAACTACCAAAACCTGGCCATCAGATTCCTCTGCTCTAAATCAGGATTCTAATTCAGCTTTCTGAAGAATTAAAAGAAATAGAAGATGTATAGAAATGCAAGATCTATTTAGGGAGAAGGAGCCTAAAAATACCTACCCTGTTACCAGAACAAGAATTTTAAAACTCTGACCCCATGTCTTCTCAAGCCTTAAACTAAGAAAAATCACTATAAGAGTGAAGAACAATAGTTTAGAGTTTTTGGGGGTTTTTCTTTGTTTGCTGAGCATTTCCTGTGTGTGGCTACAGGTCAGTCCTGCATAAACCTCCTATCAATGCACAGTATAACGTGTCTGGCTTCTTGCAAATATCACAATGGGTGTATTTTTAAGGAACACTTCTAAAAGTGTTGGGTTTTTTGATGGTTTTGAGGGGGAAGGAAGGGAAAGATGGCAATGAAGTCTAAACAGGAAGTCAGTGTGTGACTTGTTTGTCTGATGGCGAGATACATGTTCATGCCATGTGTGTTATGTAGACCTGGCTAACACGTCTGGGAAACAGTAATGTTGAGACATCTGCTTTAATAAATTAGTGTGCTACTTGAACTTTTCCATTTCTACTGTGTTTTTTCTAGTGGATTATTGCAATACTTACAACACTAGTGGAACAGGTGTGTTTATCATTTCATACATTACATTTTATGTTTATTAGACTTGCATTAGGGATGTGGTTTAATCTGTTAGGAAGATTTTTGTTTAAAAACTTCTGATTTTATGTTGTGAGATGGGTTTTGGCTTACCAGATATGGTTCAAGCTTACAGGAATTAGAGTGGGTCACTACATACATAAATTCACTTTCATGTCTTTGCCTTATAAAAAAGGATTAAGATTGTTAAGCAGGCCATGAATTTTGCAATAACTGATGAGCTGGACTTGCTTTGTTTTGGTTTGATTTTTGGTTTTTAGGGATTTTTTTTTGGTTTTTTGTTGCTTTTTTTTTTTAATTATTATTATTTGTTTTGGGTTTTGTTTGTTTTCTTACACTGTCAACATCAGTGGGTGTTGGGAAGCAGTCCAGTGAGAATTTTGTTATTTTGCTGCTGAAATAAGATGTAAAATTGATTGTTTATCCTTCAACACCTGAAGACAGAGCAATCTCAAATAAATTTTGCTAAACTAATTCCTTTTTCCTCTCTATTCCCTTAAAGGCATACCACACCAGAGAAGTTCTATGTGGAAGCCTGTGATGATGGAGCAGATGATGTGCTTGCCATTGACAGAGTCTCCACAGAAGTCACTCTTACAGGTGACTCTCCTCACCAGTATTTCTCAATACAGTCTTCCTTGTCCTTTTGTCTGTTTTGCTGTAGGAGTCCAAGAAGATATTCAGAACCTTACTGAGATGATACTGACATAATTTTTTTTTTTTATTTTTAGTTACAGTTTAAAACAATGCTTTGTATTTTGTTCTGCAGAGCTTTGTTTCAAATGCCTTTTGGCTGTGAGTTTGATGATAGTACTTGCCTGGTGAGACTGTCTATCACAACAGGGGAAGCTGACTCATCCAGGCTATTTGGGGCTGGTGCTAGAAGTTCAAGATCAAACAGGGAAAGTATTGAACACTGGGGTTCTACAGCTTTTGCAAATTGTCCCAGTGCTGTCGTTTGTGTATAGTTTTTGTATAAAACTGAAGCTTGACTTTTCATAAAGCCTCCAGAAATAGCAACAGTAACAAAACCTGTACTATAAATTTTCATTCTGTGTTGCAAATCCAGGTTCAAGTGTTAGTGGGAATAGTTTTAAGTCTCTTGATTGAAAATTTTAGTTAAATTTTTTTAAAAATATGAAACAAAACACTGAATAACAGTAAAATGAAGGCATTGGGAGATTTCCCTTTTGATTCTTCAGGGGTTTGGTACCATGGTATTACTGATCTCCAAACAGACAAATGCTACATAAAAGTAATATAAAAACAGTCATTCTCTCTCTTTTATTAGGCTTCTTGTATACTTCATGTAAGAGCAGTGTGCCCATCCCACTGATACTTTTGGTATCATAGTATATTATTTCAATTTCTCCTTCAAAACTGTCTCTTCAAAACTGACAAGATAGTTATCCCAAGTCTTTTGTCAGCCTACATCTCTGTCACTACTGCTCTTTTATCAGATGAACCTCCAAGGTGTTTAAAGCAGAGGAAGATTCAACGGTTACCTTTTTCAGTTTTCTGAGTTCTGAGAAAATGCTTCATTCTGGGGGATGCTTTGGGTTTTTATAGATTTTTCTAATATCCCTTCTTTTGTTTTAGAAGTGTAAGTAAATGAAATTTACACGTACTAAGACTTTTAATTGATATTTGAATACTTTTTGGATCTCTTAGTATGTTGTTTGGATTACTGTGTCTTTTGCCACATGTATGCTGCTGTTGGTAGTTTTGCAGACAGAGCTTACACCTTCTGAGATGGAAATAGACCAAGGCTCAGAAGAAGCAATCAGACCTGGAGGCACAAACACTTATGGTTCGGTTGTCCTTGATGGCTTCAAAACAAAACTTCTGGAAGCTGGCAGGACAACACATTATTGAGGCATCTACTTGCTATACTGTCATGTAAATAAGCTTGAGTTTATTCAACTGAATGACTACTTTGATTAAACGTGAGAAATTGGTTAGAAAGTGGGTTAGAATCCCAGATCCTCCTCCCAAAGCTCCAAAAGGCTTTGAAATTCTGACGCTTTGTTTCTTATACTTAACACTGTAGCAAAACTTGATTTGCTCAGGGAGACTGGAGAGACCTTGTTCTAATAGTGTTCCAACACAGGCATGAAGGAAGCAGTCTAAAATGCTGATGTTCTTTTCTTCTGCTTTTCAGTTAAAAAAGATGTTCCCCCTTCAGCTGTTACAAGGCCTATATTTGGTATTTTGGGAACAATCCGATTGGTGGCAGGTAAGGAGAACAGAATTATGCTCTTTAAAAATACTTAGACAAAATAGACTGCTAAAGAGGCTTTAAAGGCAAAAATAGTATTTACAAGTATCTGAGGTTGCACTTCCATTAGTATGATAGACTTTCCTTGTGAATTCTAGAGGTTGGAGGCATCCAAATCTACTTTATCGTGAATGTTTGCGTAACTCTTAAACCAGGATGTCCTCTAAAGACAGGGTTAACTGTCAGTTGTTTTAGTTATAAGGAATGCATTTCAAATGAGTGCAAAGAACCTCATTTACTTTTTCTTTGTAACTATTTTAATCTTAGCTGCAGGATTTGATGCAATAGTCAAGTGTTTGCTGTGAAGCTTGATCAATAATCACGGTACACAAATAGCTGAGAGTGACTGGTTGCTAGACAAGTAGATTCAGCTGTTCAAGTAATGGCTGTGTTGTAACTGCCCTACAAATATGAAGAAAATCCAATATGAAAAGGAAAATGGCAGACTGGAACAATTCTAAGTTTAGGAAGTTTTAGGATAATGTAAGAATAAGTTGTCTAGTTTTTCTAAGTGTCTCAGTGGTCGGATCTCAGCAGCCACTGTCATGAGTTCACCTGATGCATAAAGTGTATACTTTTGGGAAAGTAAGCATTGCTACTCCAACAGTCCTTTTTGTAGAATCTGGTAGAGTTTGAGACTGAAGTAATCTGAAAAATTATGTAATAAGCAGCATACATACTGAATAAAATTCACATGTGTAAAAAGGATTAAAGATCACTCACTGCAGTATTCCCAAAAGAGGCTAAGGGTGATTTGATTGAATGCAGTGACTTCTACAGGGTGTTAAAACTGATGAACTTTCTATGCCCATATTCTAAAGAGTTGTGGGTCTTGTAGAGTAAGCAGTGTAATGAATACATGTGTCTTAGGGATTCAGTGAGTGCTGACTCTTTTAAAACTGAACTACCCCAATGGGGAATTTTCACCACTTACAGGCTTGGTAATGACTACTGTTCATCTGCCTGATTATCAAATAAAATATAGAATATGTAAAGTCTCTTAAAAGCTTTGGGCTTTTTCATTCTACCCACTAGAGCTTTGTACTGAGTATTAGTATACAGCTGTCAAAGTAAAGATGTTATGAGCTAAATTAAATGTTTAGCTAAATGTTATTAGGTAGTTCACTGCTGTTAGCTGTGAAACTGGCCCTGTATCTAGCAATGCAGCATCTTTAACAAATATAAATAATCTTTGCCTATTGCAGTATTAAGAGTAAGCTTTTTATTCAAAAACAAGATGACACTGAAATACCCTATGCTTAGAAATAAGGTTGTGTTGTGTTCACCAACAAGTGTAAATTAATTGCTCTGAGTGAACTGTCCATGATTATGGGGTGGGTTTTATAGTTTGTTACTTACTAGGCAACCAGGGAAACAGCAAAGTTCCTGTCTTAAGACAAGAACCTGAAATTTCTTTGTTCTGTTTTGACTCTGTTAGGAGGACATGATAAGTTGAATAGTCTTTTTGGCTTTTGAAGCATGCTTCCTTTCATGTATTTTGGACTTGTTCTGTGCTTTTCAAACCATATTCAAGATCACTGGCCTCTTCCTGAGTTTGCAAACTTGAAAACTTTGACTGTCTCTGATCAGGAGTAGGTGACATTTTATCCTGTCCACTTTTTAAAAATTCCTTAAACTTAATGAGCAGCTCAAGATCTCTGAGCACGGGAAAGTGAATAGTTTAGCAAGTACATTTTGCTTTTGCTCCAGCCCTGTTTGCTTTTGCTACACAAGGGCATAAAGTTCTCTTGATTTCAGTTTTCTGATATGAGCATAGACTGCTTTCCTTAATACATGCAGCTCTTTTTTTTTTTTTTTTTTTTTTTTTTTGTTTGTTTGTTTGTTTGTTTTATTTTTTAACATTGTTCTTTCTGATTTACAGGCACGTATCTTATTGTAATAACAAAAAAGAAAAAAGTAGGTGAGATTTTCAGTCATGCAATCTGGAAAGCAACAGACTTTGACATCCTCTCCTACAAAAAGACCATGCTGCACTTAACTGATATTCAGGTAAGTACATTGATTAGGGGAGTGTGGAGGAATGTTATTGTATGTTGATGCTCATTGCTACAGGACCTAATTTGATGAACCTATGAATTTTTTTTAAGAAGCTCTTTGAACAATACTTTTTTTCTGATTTGTTCGTATAAGTAGAATGGCTTTAGTATTTGTGTATAGATGTATATAAAATCATGGCATTCAAGATAATAAACTCATATGGTGCAACTTAGAATATCATCTATAGTTTTTGTATGTGCATTTTTGCTTCTATTAAGATGGTACACCCTTCCTAATGCTTCTGTTAAGTCTTTCTCACAGATTTACTTTTCTGATGGCCTCTACAATAAACTGTGTTGTTGTTATCTTATCTTTCTTGCTTTCTTTATGGAATTGTTCAGTTAGATACTCAGCAGGGAAGAATTGACTTCTATTTTTTTGAGGGAGTGACTGATGTAAGAATTTTTTAAAACAAATGTGTAGTGGATTGATGAAGAGCAGGTCAGTGTGTCTAACCAATGGAACTGGAAGGGAATCTGATAGTTTTCCAGGAAATTAATGAGATTAGTCAGAACTTGAACCAGAACATAGATTATAACTATTATTTTGTCTTGCCATCTTGTTTTTTGGGGTTTTTTGACTGAATTATTTTCAGGGCAACTAACAGCTTTCCTTTTGCTTGGAAGTTGTTAGAATTTGTTTAATATCACTAGCTGTTTACCTCACAGGAATACCATTCTCTGCTCTCCACTGTTGTTGCAGAATTTGGTTGCAGTGTGCTAACTGCAAGTTATCAGTGAACTGGTATCAGAATTGCACTCTCATGCTTTCCTTCTCGTATGGTAATCTCTGGATGATGTCATGTATTGCTAGAGCACTAGCAAAATTCATCTCAACACTTCAAAAAGTAGTGGTAGCTTACAAGAGTAAAATATTTGATAGTAGTGACAGCTCTTCTGTTCTTTTCTCATCTCAACAGTTGCAGGACAATAAAGTATTTTTATCAATGCTTAACCATGTCTTGAGCGTGGATGGGTTTTATTTCTCAACAACCTACGACCTGACACACACCCTGCAACGGCTGGCAAACACGAGCCCAGAGTTCCAGGAGATGAGCCTTCTTGAGAGGGTAAGGATTTGAGTTTGCTTTGTGTCAGGCTCTTGCAAATTGTCAGTCAGTTTGATGTAGATGATGTTTAAATGATGCCAGTGTTCTGTCCAAGCTATTAGAGGTTGTGTCTGAACACACTGGTCTGCAAGTCTCATAGCCTGTGAGCAGCACAAATGTTCTAGGGAACTGTTCTGATCTTATGTCACATTTCCAGATCAGCAGTTAGAAGTACTTCCTAAAGTATATTTTGAATAGATTCTGAAAAATCCAAAATAAATTAAATTTTGCCTCTAATATTGAACGCTTCTACTTACAAGAAGGAGCTAAGTAGGAAAACTGAGAAAGCAAGTAATTCCTTTGACCTGGAATGGGGGGAAGGAATCCAAAGTGGAATAAATTGTGCTTGTGTTCATATTCTTTTCCAGGATAACTTGGAATAGTACTGCAGGTTTTATGGCTGTCAGTGTTAGGATGTTGTATTCTGTCTAAAGTATTCTAATTCTTTGTGTGGAAAACAAATTTAATATGTCGCTTTTGTCTTAAAGACAACAGCCAAATGCAATTTGAACTTGAAATTCTCTTGTGTCTATATTGATGGGTTTTTGTTTTGGTTTATTTTTTTAACATTGGAAAAACTATTTACATTTGGGGATTGTTTTGCATCAAATGCTGCCCTGGCAGTGCTCTTGCCAGGGAGAGAAAGGACACAAAAGGATTGGTTTGCCTTAAAATTATGTCACTTCAGAAAATTGTTTGAAAGGCAAAGTACAGTAAAAAAAATCAGTTTCAAGTAAATTCAGATCTCGGATGGTTAAAATTATTGCAGTGCAACTTCATATTCCCATGGCTTCAGTATAATGGCTTATCAAAATGATGGTGGCAATTTTGAACATCTCCAGTTTGCCTTTGCGAGAGAAGTCTGGTCTGTGGAGTGTGGGTGGTATTTTTTTTAATATTTGTTTTTGTTGTTTTTTTTAAGAATACTGGTAGAAGGAAATAACCCCAGTGTAGGGGCACCAATGCATTATGTTCTGCAGCTCAGTTGTTAATGGTTTAGAAGTGTCAGGCCACACCCTTAAGAGTAGTTAAAAAAATAACTCTCTCCAGTCTTTTAGATTTCTAGTTGAGGGTATGAAGGCTACTGATAAAAGAACAATTCATTTGTACCTGTTCACCTAAACTTACATGACACATGGATACTATGATATTGCCTTTATGTTGAATTAAACAGAACTGACAGTCTTTAAAAATATGCTGGCTTTTTTCTTGCTGCAGGCGGACCCACGGTTTGTATGGAATGGACACCTTCTTAGAGAATTTATTGCTCAACCAGAGGTAAACACTTAATAATGATTAGATTAGAGCACAAATATACTTTTGCTATAAGCATGCAACAGCTTTTTGTAATTCTGTCTCTTTCAGACAGCCAGAATCTAGTATAACGTGGCTAATCATCATCTAGTTTAGCACAGTGAGTCTTCTGCTTTCAAACTTCCAACTTTGTCAATGTCCTCAGTAGTACTTCTAGAAAGCTAATTTTTTGGAAGTGTCTGTATTTGAAGATACTGTGCTGTGAAGATAGCTGCTCATATAAACCAAAGGGGAAGTTACACTGAATAGTGTATGCTTCTCAAGGATTTTGAAGTTTAACTATGTATTTATCTTTGGATATAGCCAAGGTCCAGTTCATCACTTTTTTCCTAAGACTGTGTGAGTGCAGTTTCAATTCCATTTTCTTCATTAATAGATCATAAAGCTGGTAATTAAGAGTAAGACTGGCAGTTTAGATTCTTCCAATTTATTTCAAATGAAGACTTAACACACCTTTAAATTCATTTAGTCCAGCAAATAAAGTGCATGACCATGAGCCACAGCTGTGGCAGTTAATAGCCAGACTGTCTAAGCTCCTTCCTACCAGAGACATCCTCTGTCTGTTAAACTCCTTCGATTGCCTGCACTACAGCAGCCTCCTCTCTCCATCAGTATTTTGTATTTATCAAGGCAAGTGATGCACAGCTTCTATTTCTGCCCCAGTAATGTGTGGAGATGTGCTGTTACATTAGACAACACTGTTCCAAAAGGCTAGATTGTGCAGTGCTTCTGGAATGTGAAGATATGAATTAGAGAAGGGCTGTCGTGCATATTCCAGGAGCATACGACTGGGAGTAAAGCTTGCATAGTGCTATGCAAGTAAAGCTTGGGAAATGAGAGAAGCTGTGGTGGAAACAGCAAAGGAAAGCCAAGTGTGGCTGGCTGGTGAAAACAGACCTAGGTGACAAAATACAGAAGCTGAAAAGGGAGATAACTGATATTTTTAGGCTACACCTCCCCTCACATTGATTACAGCTGGCTTGATGCAGGAACCATTTTAGATAATGAAGTGTGGGACTTCTGACTTCTAGTATTGAATTTTTAAAGTTTTCCTGAAAGATTGTTATTCAGGTATGGCAGGATAGGAAGAACTCTGGAACAAGCATTTTGAGTATTATTCACATAAAAATGATCTTACTGGAGGCTTCTGTAACTATTATCTCTGCATATGTTCTGCTGTGGAGGTAAAGTAAACATATGTCAAAAGATTTCAGCAAGTATTGCTTTATATCGGGCATGTTTGTAGGAGAGTAAATGCTAGGTATAGGGAGGACAAAACAGCTTGTCTTTTGTCCAGGCTGATTAATTGGGATTAGACTTTTACTTTTTCCCTCTTGCTAATAAGGATTACATATGTTGCTGTTTTCCCTGAACTTCTTTTCCCAGAAAGGAATGTTTCACCCTAAACAAAAAGTAAATTATATAAACTATATAAAACTACCACAAAATCCTTAGGAAAAGCATAGTCACTCACCTTTTTTGGCTGCTAGTGTTTAATATTTTTAACATGTATTTGTGTGTTTCAGATCCATAGGTTTGCTACACCAGTGATGCACGGATGTATCCTTTTGTGCCATAAAACTGAGTGCTGGATATGGGTAGTCCATTAGCAAAATGAGGCTGCTCTATTGTTACACTGGTAATTATAACAGAGCACGTTGTCAGAAATATAATTTGCTCATATATAGGTGTTACATATTGTTTGATAGCCTACTTGTGTGTCAACTCCCTTGAATATTTTGCTTTGAAGGCTACACGTATTTAATTTTACAATCATGGTTTGCATAACTTTTTCAGTGGAAAGGTTAAGATTAATATGGCAAATGCTATTCCACCAGCTTTAGTACTTTTTTGTCTTGCTATAAGGATGCATCTACTTTAGATACAAAATAAGGGAGAGCAGTTTTGACTTGAAGGAATGCGTGTGGATGTTGATGAATAAAAGGGTAGGTTCTGCTGAAGGCTCCTGGGCAGCTGCTTTTCCTGCACCAATGTTTTGGGAACAGCATGAAAAGGACTGGCAAGACTGGATGGAGCAACTTATGCTGTGTTCTACTTTGTTCCTCCATTGCAAAGGTGTGTGCAGGGAATGGCTTCCAGATGGAATAGATTGATCTGGTAGGACTGTCAGCAGCTGGCAGATCTCCAGTCCTTTCCTGCTACTTATCTAATGGAAAAATGTTGTGGAAGTAGGCAGAGAGACAAAGGAAAGATGGCACAAGGGAACCATCGAAACACCCTAATCCTTATCCTTCTGGTTCTGGGTAAATTGCAATTAACCACTGACAGACTGCAATTAACAACTTCCTTGATCCTGTTTTTTTCACTCTATAAATAATTAGCATGAGAACTGTTTGGTTAAATTAGAAAGCTAGAATTACAGCAAAACCTTAGAGAACTCAGGAATTTGAAGAAACAGGATTTCTAGCAGTAAAAATGCTAGGAAGACCACTCAGCAACACTGTTACAGTGCCACTAGTAGATATTTCAGTAGTATCAAAGGTTCTGATTTTTGGGGGTTTTCCCCCATATAAACCCAAATGTATTTTTTCAAGTGGGTGTACTGGTCTTCTAGTCTTGCAGTGGTGAGAAATAATGGACTTGGATAGTTGAGATTTTGATCATCTGAAGCCCTAAACTATCTTTAATATTTCCCTTACTGCTCCAAACCAAAGCCCTTCAAAAGAACAGTAAATTCTGTCTTGTCTTATCTGTATATGTGGATGTTGCTAATAGCAAGTTGTCATTCTAAGTGAGGACAGATTGCCAACAGAAAATAGGCTGACAATTGCTAAGCAGCTAAGGTTAGAGGTAACCTTTCTTGCAGTATACTGTTGGCTGTGCAAATGTTGAATTAAAGGGTGGGGGACCTGGCAGGAATTTTCCAGGAAAACAAGAGGAATCGGTATTTTTCAGCCTTGATTTATGAATTGTGAGAACATTCTGGATGGGGTCAATTTGTATTATATTTTTTGGGGTTGTTTACATGTGTTTATTGGCATAAATATAAACAGAAATCAAGATGACTCATATGAAATCACTGTTCTTTATCACAGCTGAGGTGTTTGTGTGTGACACAGCTGCTTTATGTCCCATTCAAATCATAGATACAGAACCTGAATTTCACTTGAGATGAAGTATCTAGATTCCTCAAAGAGAAGACTGCAGTGCACTAATTTAAAAATTGACTGTCTTGATCTTTTGCTTGCTTTAAAGTGATAAGTTTCAGGTTTTTAGGGACAAAGCATGCAAGCTAGTGAATCTACCTGGAGACATTTTTCATGAGTGCTGGTCTCTATTAGACTTGATAGCTTACTGCAGTCCAAATAAGTGCCACTATAAGTAGCACAAAACAAGGCTAAAGCTGAAACTCTTTGTCATTGCCCCTGTTTATTGGTTAGTCCCAGGTGCCTTTGGCACTTTGGGTATGTAGCCCAGACAGGAAACCATGTGTGTGAGAAGCTGGAGTCTTGGTGTGTGTTCATTCTCTTTTTCTTCACATGGATTTGAAAGCCATTCTATTTTACTGTTAGTTCTGGCATTTGTAGATGTGATGTGTGGTGCATTTATGGGAGCAAATGCATACCCCAAGATATTTACTCTTCTAAAAGCCTAGAAAAAATTTTGAAGCTGTATTTTTTGAAGTAGTTGTTAATCTTTAAAAACAAAAGGGGCAAGAAACTGTTAAGGTAGTCTAATAAAATCATGAGATAGAGTCTTAGTTAGGACCATAAGACCCAGAATAAATTTCCTTAGAATCACATTTTCTCAAAATTACAGCATTTTTAATTTTTGTTCATCAGTGACATCACCACAGAGTGTTGTTTTGCAATGTGCATATTGATCCTAATATTGTTACTGTCTCTCAAGTTTAATGTTCAACTGTTGTTGGGGTGACAAATGTTTACAGATTTATTTGAATGTAGTCTCTTGATCCCTTGATGTTTCCTACTTGTTGATGTATAAAAATATCCTAATGAAAAGCTGGGGTTTTTCCTTAGTGTTGTTCATCAGTTATCACTATGCACTCTTGTTCTATTAATGGCAAGTGTTTTGACTGGCTGCTTATTTCCAGAAGAAGCTGTTTCAGGGCTGGCGTACGCTACTATGTACGAGGTAAAAGAAATAAACAGATTTATTTAAAAAATAATATGTATTCCATCTGCATGTGTGAATTACCTTTAGGAGTAATTGCTGTGTAATGGCTTGCAAAAAGACTGTATAGTTTGTCTTGAGGTTCTTCCTCCAAAGAAAATGTTAGGAACTGAAGCATTTTTTGACATTTATTCAAACTGACTCTTCATGTCTTTAAGACATAACTGCAAAAGTTTTGTAGGGATTTTTAACACATAGCTGTTTTCATTGGTGCTAAATGCAAGTGTGTAATAGCCCTTTTGGTCTGGCAGTAAGTTCAGCTAAGAGTATCACTGGTACTGGCAGGGGAGTCCTGAACGGTGTTCTGTAATTGTTTCAAGTTGAAAAGCAAACGGGGAAATGACTTTAAATTACTTTCTCTGTTCTTAGTCCCAACATACATGCTTTTGAAGAAATTAGTCCCTTTCTGCAGTACCATTGTTACAGAATTGTGAATATTTTGGTGTCAGAGCACTGGTATTTTATTTCATATTAAATAAGAATTTCTAGTACTAGAAATACTAAAATATCTTAACTTGAAGAAACACAGTTCTGCTTAAATTTTGTGCAGATCATGTTAAACTTTTACCAAAGGTGTGTTTAATTTTATGTTGTCAGGCAACTCTGTGCTTCCTGTGAGGACTTAAAAGGGAGGGAAAGGAAGCCTTTTGCTGATATACTGACACTGTTCTGCAGGCAGGCTGAGCTGGCTAACACAATCTTTTTTCCTACACAGGTATTGATTCAGAAGGGCACGCTGCTAACTTTGTTGAGACAGAACAAATTGTGCATTACAAGGGGAGCAAAGCATCATTTGTTCAGGTAAAGTCACTGTAAGGAATACAGATCTATTCTTTTAAATATATATTGTATATAAGATATGCAAATAAAACTAAACAGACTGAATTAGTTTAACAAAATAAACCAGTCTGTTTTATTTTTAAATGTCAAGTGAGTTGTGTAAATTCTGCTCTTTAAAACCATTTCCACTCTTTTGCAGACCCGTGGATCTATTCCTTTTTTCTGGTCTCAAAGACCAAACCTCAAGTATAAACCAAAGCCACAGATCAGCAAGTCAGTAAATCATGTATGTGAGTGTTTGTGTCTTAGGGTTTTAACAAATTATTTGGCTTATGTTTGTGTGATAGGATAGCAAACTGTAATCAGAAGAATAAAAATCAGCAATAATGGAGCTTAATTTTTTTCAAGTAATAGCAAGAAACCTTGCTATTCTTATAGCTATATTCTTATAGCAAGAACCTTGTACTTCTTATAATGAATTCAAAGGCAAAAAAAAGTGCAGACAGTGGGGGTAGTTTCTCTTTGGATCCAGTTTGCAGCAGTTTTAGTAGCTGTGCAGTGCTCCTTATCTGTAGCATGTTTAATGAGGAGAACCGAGTGGACTGGGAGATGGAAAGTGGGAATGTATTGGCACAGTAGAGAACATAAAGCAGTTATAAGAGTCATCAAAAAGATTATAATGGAGCTTTTTTTGTAAAGCACAGATAATAGTGTACGTCTGTCAACACATTTTCTTTCTCTTCTAGATGGATGGCTTCCAAAGACATTTTGACTCACAAATAATTAGCTATGGAAAGCAAATGATTGTTAACTTGGTATGCTTTCACTTGTTCTTCCTGAAAAATTGTTCTTTTAAGCAGGCTTTGGAGTAATTCTGTCTCTGTTTTCCCTTTTCCTAGGTCAACCAAAAAGGTTCAGAGAAGCCTCTTGAGCAAACCTTCTCAAAAATGGTGAACAGCATGGCAAATGGAATGGTCAGGTACATGTGATATGAAGTGATACATTTTGTGTTACAAGTCATTACCTCTGAGACCCACAGAGTGGTCAGCTCTTTGGAAGCCTCTACCAACCCTGTGACTTGTTTGCATTTTATGTTTATGAAATTATTGCTAAGAGAGGACACAGACAGAATAAAGAAGGAAATTCAGAGGCAATGGTAATGCCAGTGTTGGAGTCATAGTATGCAATGGAGGTATTCTGCATTTTAGGAAAAAAGAAAACCATGCCCTGTAAAACTGGCTTCTGGCAAAAGGGCTTGGTTATGTTGCTAACTTAGTGAGGAAGTGCTGAGCATGAGCAAAACAGATGGAACAGTAAGGGAACAGGTAATTTAAATGTCTGGAGCTCAGTGTAACAGTGGGCCAGGAGTGGAGAATGCACTTGGATTATGAGAAATTCCATCTCTGTGGGAATACAGAGTGCAGTACACAGTCTTACAACCTGTCTGTGCTTGATTTCATTAACTTCTAGAGGAAGGGCTTGCATCCAGCTCTCCCAGATTATTTACCTCTCTACCTTATACTTGAAATTTCTGTGCCATGGGTTTTTTTATTCTGTGCATATTTGCTATAAAGTCATCTGGTGAAAACCAAGATGTGAAATTATGTGAAGGTGCATTTTGGTGATGGTTCTGTATATGTTCACAAGTGGTGTTTGGCAGCCCTATTTTACTATTGCTATCAAAATCTTCTTTCTTGGTTAATTGTTTTTGATGGTGTTTACCTACTGGAGTAAACTTGAGACTTCAGTTGCTTGTTTCAGTGTGTATAGACTTGTATAGATTTCAGGACTATGCATCTTTCTTCATGCATAGTCCTGAAATCTTGGCAAATAACTTTTGGGTTATGAATGATTGATGGGAGGAAGGTAATGCCCTGTAATTCACAGCAAACATATACCTACAAATGGTTAATTAATCAAGCACTATTCATTTAGAGCACTTCTTTACAGAAATTGGCTGTTAAAATTTTGTTACAAGTCAGTAGCTCCTTAATTTTCTTATGGCATTTAGGTTAGCTGCTTAAACAGGTTTCTAGAGTTATTGAGGGAATTATGCCAGCAAAAAATGTTGATTTCAACACCTGTGTCTAGTTCAAAGTGAACAGAGAACAAAAGAATCCTGGTGGGGGGAAAAAAACCAAACAAATATTTAATAAGATTTGTATCCCTCCTATACTTTCTGGAGGAAGAATATTAGCCAGAACATAAAATGGAACATACATAGAACTTGGAACTCAATGTGTGCTTCCCCAGACTAGTAGCATTTTGTAAAGAATTTTAAATGTTCTCACCATTCACACTAAGGGTACAGCAGCAGGAAAAATCTGCAGTTCTGTTGAAAGTCATCTCTAAAGAAAAACAAATCCTCTGTCACTACCTGTTTTATCAATCACCTTTTTGCTGTAGGGTTTTCTGTAAGCTTCACTGCAGTACACAGGTAATCTGAAAAAATGCGTCTCTCTCTGAGCAGGTACGTGGCATTTGACTTCCATAAAGAGTGCAGTCGGATGAGGTGGGATCGGCTTCAGATTTTGATGGATCAACTAGCAGACCAGCAAGATGAGTTCAGGTAAGGCTCTGCAGTTCTTTCACCTCTGTGCTGTTAAAATGAGACCACTTCCTCATAGTTTCTACAGTCTTGCATTAAGGCAGTAACACAGACCTGTAATCTTTTGTAAAGAAGATGCATTTGTGTGCATTAGTGTGTTCATATCTCTGGTGTGTGCAAGGTTAGAGGCCTGCTGGGGGGTAAGATATAAAGCCCATGTTACCTCTCAATAAAATGGGTCAGGGAATTGCAGCAACCCTGAGTTGTGACAAGAGCTGCCTTTGTAAGGTTAGGTGAAAGGTTAGACAAAGAAATGAATGTGCATACAGCGGGTGCTATTTAAAAGAAAGTCTCCTTAGATTATTTTTTTTTTTCATCCATAGTAATTCCAGGTGGTGTTGACAGCAAACTGTTCTGCCACATAATGTAAAACATGGGATGTTCTTTCCACAGGCATTTGTAAAATTGTTTTCTCTAACACACATTGTTCTGGCTCCAAACCTTGCACTGGCATTGGTTGTTAGCCCTTGCTAATATAAGTAACCCACAGGGAAACAAATTCTCATTTTCTTTAGTCATATAAAAATACACAAAATGTCCAAATCAGTTTAAATCTTCAGTCCCACAAGTGTGTTTTTGGTCATAGCTACTTGCAGACCTGTATATTGCTCAGCAAATAGGTATTTTGTTCTGCTTTTCTGATTGCTTCCTTCCTGTTCCTGAAGCCTTGTGACTAAAGCACAAAGTAGATCAGCTAAAACATTACAAAGCTAGCAGTGGTAGAGTTTATCCTGACAAAATAAAATGAGGTAAGCTGTGGACTAGAACAGGAGTCTTGTTACTAAAGTCTCTTGCCTGGAGTGATGGCCATGAGAATTATATAAATTAATTAGATTATAGTTAATATTCTATGTCCACAAAAAAAAGTCTTTATGAAAAACTCAAAGGATCTTTATCAAAAACTCATGAAAACTTGCTTTAGGTCTTTTTGAAAAACTCATGAAGTCCTAATGAATAAACTGACTTTGAGCACCTCAAGTAAGGAGAAATAAGATTGTAGGTTTTTCTTATACAGCAAGGATCCTTTATTCTTAGAATTAATACTGAATCCCTTAACTTTTTCACTGTCAGCTGCCTTTGGAGGCATAGAAAATAACCAGATTGCCTTGAAATGAAGAAAAGGAAAAAAAGCCATCTCTTAAACAAGATACAAAATTGAAGACTCTTTCTCAAGATTAGGCTGGTTCTAACTTAACTTGTTTTATTTCATCTGCAATGGCTATTGCTTAAATAGGAACAGAAAAGTCTGAGTTGTAATCCTCATAGAAAATAGTTTTGCAACCCCTAGGGAGGTAAAAAACTCTTATTTTCTGCTGGCTAAATCCAGCTCTGGAAGATCTGTCAGAAAGTAGGACTGGGTTTGTGGAGGTGTTTTTCGTTAGTTGTTAATTTTTTTAGAGCAGCTGTAGGAGATGCAGCATTTAAGAATAGACATTTCTATTAGGATAGTAACAAACTATCTTATCCTAATATCAGTTGTAGGCAGAACTTGGGGTGGTGGGGAAGGAAGATTTCACAGGTATTATTGTCTGGTTTAGTCTTCAACAGTGTAAAACATGGTTTAACAAAACTAGTTCTGGAATGATGAAAATGGCTCTTAAAAAGAAAACACAAGGTTAATCAAAGTAAGTTCATGTGCTTCTAAGGCTCCTGATCATAGTACTGCCCTACTCTAGACTTGATTAAAATGCTCTACAGTAACAGTGGATTATGTGTTAGTCCAGAGTTCATTACATATTGGAGTAACTTAATCTATAGATATGTAAACCTGTAGACAACTGAAAGTTTTGTGGTGTGGCAGGACAGGCATAGTTCTTTCCCATTCACACATCCAGCTTATAGGTAGATTGGAATATTTATTCTACCATCTCTGCATTGGAATGCATGTGTGCAATTCAGTATTTAAAATGAGCTGTTTGTTATCAACTGCTGGAAACACCTGGTTTAGTGGATTTAAAAGATTGAGGTAATAATTAGCACATGCAAGGGGGAATATCTGGTTCCCCCACATGTTCACATAATGGAGAGAATAGCATGTGACAGTAGCAGATTTTTCCATATTTTGTAAGCACCCTTTAAAAATCTGAGTACCTTCCTGGAAGAAGTGTGCCTGAAAATTTAGATTACTTTTTATGCATTGGTGACTGGATTGAACTGGTGACCACTTATAAACAAATCTGGTTACTTCTGCTTTTATGCTCTGCAAATGTTCTTCATATCTGTGGAGCTGAGACACTAAAATAACTGGGGAAAAAAAAAAACACAAGTCCCTGATTTTGCACCAGAAGCTGCTCTTCCCAGTGGCATGTAACTCAGTATCACTGATTGACTTTCTGAATGGTAAGAGAGAATTCTACCCCAGGATTGCTAACTGTTATCCATTGATGCTGTTTTTCAGCATGACAAGAATTCAGGGAGGCATCAAAGTTTGAAGACATGGCTGAGCACTCATTAAATGCTCAGGACAATTGCTAGGATATTTACTTGTGAAACATGTGGTTTATATGGAGTATTATCTCTAAATACATGTATTGTATGTGTTAGTTACTTTCTAGTTGACTCGGAGGGCAAAATTGTGACTCAGCAGGAAGGAACGTTCCGCAGTAACTGCATGGACTGCCTGGATCGGACTAATGTGATCCAGAGCTTGTTAGCACGCAGGTCTCTCCAGGCCCAGCTTCAGGTAAATGTTTTACTCTTCTTTGACAAGCTGGAAGAGGAGAGAGGCTTTCCATTTGGAATGGAAGTGTAATTTGAATGCTCCAGTAAGATATTGCATAGTGGAGTTACTGTACTACTTACTTGATCTTCATTGACTAGACTCAAGTTTGATAAATACAGCTTTTTCTGAAAGCAAATCCTGATTTTTCTATCAAACTCCTAGCAAGCCTCCATGTGCTTTTTATTCCAGAGACTAGGTGTTCTGCATGTGGGACAGAGAATTGAAGAGCAGGCAGACTTTGAGAAAATCTACAAAAATGGTAGGTTGTTTGTAGAGTTCAAACAATGACTTTTTTTTCTGAAGAGAGTATATAACTTCCTTAATATTTCTTACTGTTTTCCTGTTCACAGCATGGGCTGATAATGCTAATGCTTGTGCCAAACAATACGCTGGAACTGGTGCCTTAAAGACCGATTACACCAGGTAAGTCAGCCTTTCTTATAATTCTTTATTATATTCTTTCTTTATATTCTGAGTTTTTGAGCACGTTTGGGATTTTCAAGCCCTCATATCTGAGAAGGTTATTGATTTGGGGCTTAGGCTATAAATGAGTTTTTTGCAACGGTTCAGTTGGTAAAAAGTCAGACTGAAATCTCCAGATTCTTTGCTGTGTTTATAGGAAAGTAAAGGCTGTTTGGAAATGAAAACCTGGGGAGTGTGCCATGAGGATGCACACTTATATTGTCTGATGGAAAGAAGTGTCACTTTATTTTCCAATTTTGTTACAAGTACGTGTGGTAATAGTGCAGAGGCGGCACTAGGTAAATGTATTCCTGTGCACGTGTTAATTTAATGTACACATCTGGATAATGAACGTAAATCTGAAATTATGATCCTGAATTTATACATCTATTTTAAACATTTTTCACAATTTCTTTTTGCAGAACTGGGAAGAGAACTCAATGGGGCTTAATAATGGATGGTTGGAATTCATTAATACGTTACTACAAAAACAACTTTTCTGATGGATTTAGACAAGTAAGTTAAGCTTTTAACTATGGAAAAATGTATTTGATAAACATTGCTGTGCATTCTAACTCTTGCCCTCCCTTTCTCTTCCAGGATGCAATTGATCTTTTTCTTGGAAATTATTCTGTGGATGAAGTAGAACCTGCTAGTCCTTTACATGTCAAGAAAGATTGGAAGTTCCTAGCTGTGAGTATGGAAACATTGTAATAAGAGAAACACAACTGTTCAGTTACTGGCTTCATTATGCCTGAGTAGAACTTGTCTGTTAGTCATGAAGCGTCCCTGTAATCTGGTAATGTTTTTATGATACCTGCTTACAGGATTAAACCCAGACTGTTCCCTTGACAGAAAATTGAGTGTCCTTGAGGTATTGATAAAACTGCTGCTTGCTTTTTTTAAAATCTGCTTCACCGGGTGGAAGGGGGAAATTCTACTAGTCACTATCAATGACTGTTTCCTTCTGCAGAAAAAACTTGTGGAGGTTCTTTCTCACACTTTATGCAGAAGCATAGACTGTAGCACAAACCCCCACTCTTTTCCTTTTGTTTTTTTTCACCCTTTCCTTTCTATTTCAAAATGGGATTTGGGAACATAATGGGTTTAACTGGTCTATTTTTTTTATTTTAAACAAAGCATAAACCTCAACTTCCCTTTTAATGCACCGGAGGTGTATTTCAATTCTAAACATAGTTACTGAGCAAAGTCTTTCAAATTTTGGAACTATCCAAACCTTTTTGTACCTGAGGCAAAGCAAGTAAAGCAAAGCAAGTCAATAGCTTTACAGTACAAGCCATCTTAAAGGAAATTAAGGAACATATGTACTGCTGTATCAAGTGATTATTCTGTTTCTCTTTCCTCAGTTGCCTATTATTATGGTCGTTGCTTTCTCCATGTGCATTATTTGTTTGCTAATGGCTGGTAAGTCACTACTGAGTTTAGTTTCATTCAACTGGCTTGTTTCTCTGTGAACTTTGTGTAAATGGTTACCAGTAACTGTTCAGTATAGAATAGCTTCTCAGTCATTCTAAAAGGTGCTTGAACATGGCTCTGGAGATTGAGGTTTAGCACTGTATCATTAATGAGGAAAAAACTGCTATAGAAAACAATGTTAAAACTTATGTAGAAGTCAATTAAGGGACAGTTAATTATTCTTAAATTTAGATGCACCTTGGTAGACCTGTAGCTTTATTGTAGGCTGAATGAAGCCCCAAAGGAATACTTGTCTAATTTTGGGCAGAAAGACAGTTCAGAACTGTCAGATACAGGCATAAGCCTGGTTCTGATGAATTTCCCTTTAATCTAAATCTGAATTGGGTGTGGTGAAGGCTTTTGCCTTCTACCTTTGCCCTGAATTTTCTAACATTACTGCCAGTAGAGTTCTTGACTGAATTCCATAGATTTCTATTCAATGTGTTCCAAGAACTGTGTGGCAAATACAAATTTTCCAAGGTAGGGAAACAGAAAAAGATCTGTGAAAGAATTTTGATTTCATTTGACAACAGATCTGAGGAAGAGCTTGAAATATTTGCATTTGTCCTAAATTAAAGCTGTCTGCTAATTGGAGATAATGAGCTAAAAGGCTTATCTGACTCTCCTTCTCAGGTGATACGTGGACTGAGACACTGGCCTATGTGCTTTTCTGGGGAAGTGCCAGCTTTGGAACTTTTGCTATCATTCTTTACAACGGCAAGGATTTTGTAGATGCACCCAAGCTGGTCCAGAAGGAGAAGATGGACTGAATTTGTGTGTGTGGAAAGCGGCTTGGTACTGAGGATTCTTCAAGCCACACTTGGAGTCTCTACTGACCTGCTTTCCACACCAAAAAATACTCTTATGAACATTCTTCC
This sequence comes from Oenanthe melanoleuca, assembly GCF_029582105.1. Taxonomy (NCBI): domain Eukaryota; kingdom Metazoa; phylum Chordata; class Aves; order Passeriformes; family Muscicapidae; genus Oenanthe; species Oenanthe melanoleuca. The sequence continues at coordinate 104,107,851 of NC_079335.1, read as the reverse complement.
TTGGCAGTGGGGGGTGGTCAGGGGTAAGGAAATGGTGTCCTGTGGTGGTGGTAGCTTTCAACTGAGACCTGACTTGACAGTCTTCGTTGCAATGGTCTTTGGAATATTGCATTAGTGGACAGGCCTCCAGTATTACTGGCATAATGCAAAGACAAAACCCAGCTTTTTGGTGTCTGGAATGTTTTGGAGCTTAAGTAGACTGCTTAAGCTCATGCTCCACCTGGGTTGTTGCAGCTGGTCTTTTGGTCTTTACAGGAGAGAGTTCTGATGCTGTTAGTGTCTCAAAATACCCAAATGTTGAAGCATTAATAATGGAACATCTGATAGTGGTCTCTGAACAAATATGGTGGCATACCAATAAAAAGTCTAGGTCCAGACTTCCAGCTGGATTACATTTGTTGTGATAAAGTCTGTGTTAAGGAGTCCTTTGTGCATATTTGTGTGTGGATTCTTTTCACTAAATATGAAAGATTTTTGAATCCTAATGCTATTCTAAAATGAGGTTTTTGTCCTGTCTTGTTTATCTGGAACTGATGCAATATTCTGCTAATCATTGTTTGGGTGAAAGGGCAGTGTAATTGGATGTTCCTGAAGTTGCAAGTGTCTTGCACTGTTTCAATACTACAGTCTCCATATGAAAATCCAGTAGTTAGTGAGTTAAACTGTAGAATTTTCTTTCTGAAGATGTAAACAAAATCAAAGAATGTAAAAGTCCTTTGCAGTGTTTATTCAACCTTCCTTATGCTAAAGTTCCAAAGTACTTCATTACTTTAAGAATGGTCACAACATAAAAGATGTCATATTGTTTTTCTAATCAGCTGCTTCTATCCTTGGTTATGTTGAAATAATTTGTGAAAGAAGGAATAACAGCCTGAGGAGAAAGCAGTAAGTCTAAATTCGGTATTTCTGCTTGGAAGCAGCCGCTTGCTTTTCATGCATGATACTGTAACACACTCTTTTAAGAAAAAAAAAAAAAAAAAAAGGAGAAAAAAAAAAGCTGCAGACTAATTTGTGCTGGTTAATGTGTGTCTTTAAATTTAGTGCTTCCGAGCTGTATAAAAATAAGGACCAATTTTAAAGAATTTTGTCACTTACATGGTTTGTTCAAAACCAGTCATGGAACTTGCTTAAGGGCGCTGTGCATTGTTTAATATTTTCTGTAAGTACAGCTGTATATTCAGATTGCAAGTATAAAATTTAATGGGGGGAAGGGACAAACATGTAGAATACTACTAGGACTAGCACAGGTGTCACTTGAAGCTAGAACACAGAACACTGATGCTCCAGTGTTCCCTTGTGTTATGACTGAAAATCTGTACAGATTCTTCCTTTTTTTTTTTTCTTTCTTTTTCTTTTTGCAGCTGTTCATTTTAACCTGGAATGTTTCTGGAGGCCTCTCTGGGTTTTGTGTAAACATAACCTGTTCATGAGCACTAGTACTTGCAAAGTATCTGCTTCTAGATGCTGTAATGGAAAAATTACCAGTTTGTGGCTAACTGGAAAATCCTTCTAACTTAAAATTTTCAAAGGTGAACTCCCTCAAGGGCACAAAATACAAGAACATCATAGACTCAATATTTGAAAGCAGTGGTTCTGGTGGCTCGTTTGCGGGTGGAGTTTGAAACTTGGCTCAGTTGTCTTGCAGTCTAGAACTAAGTTGTTGCATCTTTGGTGAAAAACTTATTGCAGCAAAGACCAAACTTGAATTGCTAATATAAAAGGTTTGTAAGACGTAGAATAATGTAGGTTTTAGAAGTTGGAAGGCACCTGTGTTTCAGTGCTTTGCAAAGAGTCTGTATTTCTAAAATTACAAATGGTGTAATACTCCTAAATTACAATAAAATGTTCAACTTTTCTAGATGTATTGTCTGCAGTGCATTTTGTGCTTTGGAGCAGACTGTTCCCAAATTGTTCCTTAGGAGCTGTTGCACACCTGAAGGATGCTTTGGTTTTGTGTGCGCTCATTGCAGTTGGGGATTATCATTCAAATGGTGATGATCTCACCAAGTGCCTGATGTCAGCCTGCACTGTGTGATGTTCTGCTCCTCTCAGCCAAGGCTGGATCTCTCTCTGGACCTACCGTGGCTGGAGTGTTCCAGTGCTGCAGCCCCAGTGTCACTTCTGCTCAGGACCAATGGCCCTTTGCCTCTTTCCCCACAATGGTGCTTCAATGTCTTATTGACCATACTGATAGACGGAAATTCAAGGTGTCTTCTTCCTTTCTCTTTTACCTTCACTAGGTGAAGAGACTGACACGCAGAGAGAAAATTCTTGCTATTACAGTTCTGGATCCTGAAGCGGTAACTTTTCACAATAAATTAGTGCTTTACAGGTTCTAGGCCTTGAATTTTTTCCTATTTGTAAAGCTCAAAGCAGGTTTAAAATGAAGTAGTTTATTTTTTTCTCTTTTCTAAAATTTATTTTTAATTAAAAAAAAAGGTTGTAAAAGGTTGTAAAACCTTACACAAGCTTTCACAGACCAAGCCCCCTCATTTCTATCCACATCTCCTTCCCACCATGCCCATCCCTCTTTTCCATCCTCAACTTTCCCCCATCTCCTTTTCCTCGCCCTCTCCCCCCAGGGGCGGGACCAGGCCCTGCCGGCGCTCGCCGTGGGTCCCCCGGGCCGCTAGGGGGCACTGTCGCGGCCGCGTCCTGGCGCGCGCGGCCTGGACGAGAGGCGCCTCAGCCGCACCGCGCTCGGGGCTCTCATCCCCTTTCCTCCCCTCTCCTCCTCGCCCGGGGCCGCCCGCCTGCCGCCATGAAGCTCGTCAGGTGAGCGGGTGGGCGCGGGTGGGCGTGGATGGAGGCGGATTGCCCGCGCCCGGCCGCGGCAGCGAGCGAGCGCGCTCAGGGCCGGCCCGCGCTCTCCCCCTACCGCGGGCGGGAGCGGCCCGGGATGGGCCCGGCCCGGGATGGGCTGTGCCGCGCTCCCGTCCCGGGGCCTGCGCGGGTCGCTCGACAAAGCCTCCCTCCTCCTTTTTGGAGGGAAACCCCCCAGACTGGGTTAGCGTTGCCTTCCCGGGATTGTGACGATTTTTAAAATGGTTCCTTCTTTGTACGATAATGGCCGTTTCGCCTGGAAGTAGATGTGTATCCGGCAGTGTTTGCCTCAAGCGTCCCGGCTCCCGGTGGCTGGGCACGACGTGAGCTGTGTCGCTGAACATCCTCAGCACAATCCGTGAGCGCTGTCTGGGAGCTCAGGATGCGGAACTGCACGTACGGCTTTATGTGGAAGTGAACGGGTTTGGGTTTTTTAAAATGAATTTTTAATTCCCAGGTTTCTAATGAAGCTGAGCCATGAGACTGTGACCATTGAGCTGAAAAATGGGACGCAGGTGCATGGAACGATCACAGGTACGGCACGATGCAGTAAAATATTCCCCGCTGCCTTTTGGCAGACAATTGGCAGTCGCGGTTTGAATGAGTTTTTTTTGTCCTGTGCTCCCTCTTGCGGGGACCGGCACAGGAAAATGAAGGAGATGGGCTTTGTAATTCATATCTTTGTGTGCAAGCGCGAGGTGTGTTTGTGTTAGTGTCTGGATACTGTCGGGGGTTGCTGGGGGAACAGTGGGGATCTGTGACTACTAGCTAGCTCTCGATTGGCAACCACGAAAGTACTTGGGAATTTCAGTGCGTCACGGATTGTCTTTGTGTAGTAGTGGGCGAGTCCATATGTGGTCAGAGATTTCTTTGCTTTAAAGGTTCTGCTGGGAGCTGTAAATTTGCTGTAGCACTGGGAACCTCTCAGCCCAGCTGCAGCTTTGCCTGCAGACAGGCTCGGGGGGAAGGAAGCAAACTCTTCCAAACCTTGCTTAGTAGTCTCTCAGAATTTTAGTAGCACAGTCGCAGAGTCACAGAATGGTTTGGGTTGGAAGGGGACATTAAAGGCCATCCACTTCTAACCCTCCACTATGCACAGGGACACCTTCCACTAGACCAGGTTGCTCAAAGCCCCATCCAGCCTGGCCTAGAATGCTGCCAGGGATAGGGCATCCACAGATTCTCTGGGAAACCTGTTCCAGCTGATGTGGTCTTAAATTGGTTAAATTTTGCATGTAGGCTGTTCTGATCTTAAAAAATAAAGTTAATTATTGCTGTTGAGCATGTATTTTGTTAAGGCAAATCTAGATGGAAATACATATTTGCATGTGTTTGAAGTCATGGGAGGCAGGTTTGAAAACGCAGAGCTGGGTGTGGGATCAGGGCAAAGAGGAATCCTGGCCGAGAGAATCTTCTCCCCTGCTGCTGCCAGAGGTCTGTCCTGTCGGTTCATGGAGTTCCTGATTACCAGGTGCTTCTTTGTACCACTGAGCTGAAAATTGCAGGAAATTCTGTAGGGTTTGTTGTGTGGTTCAGGTATTAAAACATGTGCAAGCTGTTTTATTTGCTTTAATAACCTCAGTGAGGGACGTTGCTAGGAGAGTGTTCCTGTGAGCTGTACTTAAAGACAGCAGGTATGGTGTTGGTGGAGCATGTTGTGTTTAACGAGGCAAACCCTCACGGTGAGCTGAGGAAGCTGCTGCATCTCCCTTCCTAAACTCACCCCCTGCAGCTTTCAGAAGCTCTTCTGCCTAGGCGCCCTTGGGAAAAAAAAAATAAAAATATACAACTCTTGTTAAGGTTGAATTTTATTCCAGAGGATTGCTGAGATGCTTTTTTGGCCGGTAGCAATCTGTTGGGATTTGGCAGAGTTTAAAACTGGCATTATTTTGCAGCCAGGTCCATCAGCTTTGATTAGAGCTGAGTGAGCCACCTCGGTGCCCGATTGCAGCACGCTCTGCTGAACCCAGCCAGATAGGAAGCAAACACACTGCTGGGCTCCTGACCTCGCTGCTCTTTCAGGCTTAATTGTGGAGCAAAGCCTCTCTTATTTTCTGCTAAGCATCTGTAAAAACATGGCACAATCTCTTCTTCCTCCCGGCACCAGGGCAGGAGCAGGGATAAAGGGAGAGGTTTTGTGTAATGCCCCTCACACCAAACAAGGGAGTGGTTTGGGTGTAAAATTTAGAGGGAGGGGGAGAGGACAGAAAAATAATATCACTGTCATTTTGTTCTTCATAGCTGGAGATCAGATCTCACCTAAAACTCTGGATATGAAAAATAAAAACTTCTGGATTTTTTTTTAATTGCTTCTCACAGCTGTTACACAGTACGCACATCCAAGTGGGATGTTTTGTCCAGTTTGGGATTATGCGTAATAGTATGCACAGTACTGATTCCATACAATTCTTATGTACTGGCTGTTCTCAGAGTTTGTAACCACAGTGGTTGCTCCTTGCAGTTGGATATTTTATGTACTTTCATAGAAAATTCATTCTAGTGTTGAATGTATTTTATCAGAAGATGTATGTTGCTTTTGTGGTTGGATTTTCCTAAGGCTTATAGAAAAATGAAATCATCCAGGTTATTTTTCCTCCTCCAGGGTTTGTTTTACTTCTTTTTAAATTATTAAAAACTAGTATTAGCCTTCTGTAATAAGCAGTAATTTATTTGTTTTTCAGAGGAGTTATTTTAACCATTTACAAAGCAGCTATTGCCAGGACGTGGATAAAGATCTCTAACCATGAGGAGCTAAAGGCCCCTCATGGTAACTGGCATAATTCAAGAGAGAAAAGAGATGTAGTTTCCTTCTGTGACAGACTGAAGTAGTGATTCATGAGTGGTAGAAGCAGGTGTTGACAAACAGGATAAATCTTATTTCATGTGCATATTTAAAAACAGGCAACAAGAGATCTCATCCCTGAAATCAGGCTTGTGTTGTTTCAGGAGTGGATGTCAGTATGAACACACATCTCAAAGCAGTGAAAATGACACTGAAGAACAGAGAGCCCGTACAGTTGGAGACACTGAGCATTCGAGGGAACAACATCCGCTACTTCATTCTGCCGGACAGTTTGCCTCTGGATACTTTGCTAGTGGATGTTGAACCAAAAGTCAAATCCAAGAAAAGAGAAGCAGGTGAGTTTGTGCTTTCCTAGTCTGTCTTTGTTCTGCATTTGTGTGCATTTTAGTACTGTGAGTCTGAAGGTGTCTCATTTGAGTGTCTGCACATCTGCATTTGGCCTCATATTCTTTCATTGGTGAGGATTTGACACAGCACTGGCTCAGTCTGCCTTGCCCACCTCCTTAGCATCTGCTGAGCTTCACGTGAAGTTGTATTGCGGCTTTTCATGCATCTATTTTTAAAAATGTAAATGTTTATCGGCTTGAATAAGTCTTAACCTGAGTCTTACAGTTGGCACCCAATGAGATTTACACTTCCTCTTCTCCAGATATCTGCTTCCCCAGTTTGTATGGGGAGCTTCACGCAGATAATAACTACAGGACAGTATCTCAAATGGTGTTGAATGGTTCACTGAAATTTGGTGGGGGATAAAAATGGTATCCATGAATTTGAGAGACTTGAGAACCTGAGGGAATCATGGCTATATGCCAGTGAGCACATCTCCAGCTTTGGCTCCCAGTCGTGTTCCAGTCTCTGATCGTCTGCTCTGCCTGGAACTCTTTTTTTTTCAAAGTGCTGCTCCTTTTCCTTAGAAGCGTAACAGTATAGACGGTAACTCAAGTTTAATCCACACTGTTAAAGATGAGTCTCCAAACAAACCCCAGGAAATCAGCAGCAGTAGTATTTCTATTTTGCCCACTAGTTAAATCTGTGTGTTTTTAAAACAGTGAGCTGTAAGTGAAAGCTAATTGTCCTCTAAAATCATGTTGTACCATTTCTCTTGTAATTAGTGTTGAAGTATGTGGGTATGCAGGATGTTCTGCATTGGTGAAGAACCTCAGCGGTGCAGCACCAAGTGCCAGCGCTGCAGCTGCTGCCTTGATAGGAAATAAAGATAAAGCTCCCAAAGGGGCTTTGCTCCTCCAAGGTCATTAAAAACAATCCGACCACACAGAGAAATTAGTATGGCTGCATTCCTTTTTTCCTGAACCTCCTGACATGGTGTGAACAAGAACATCCCTGCCTGGTATCAGCTTTGGGGAAAGCTGCCATGATAGCTCCAGTTTCTTCCATTCAATGCTCCCTGCATCCACAGTGTGCGGAAGTGGTCTCAGACCAAAGCTGTGCTGTGCTTTGCCTTTAATCCATAAATGCCCTTGGGCTTCAGAAGTGTAAAACCCTTGATCTGTCCTTGGCAAGTGGTCAGAAAAAAGGACAGGATGCTGGCTTGGATGTGTGTGCCACGTGTGCCTTGGGTCCAAGCATGCTGGTGCTTTCGGTGAGCACAGCTACCTGCTGATGCTGTCATCCTCCAGCTGGGGTTGATACTTCCATGGATTTTACAGGGTCAGTGTATTTACCAGCAATATAATGACACCTTGATTATGTCAAATTTGTCCTATGTGTCTGCTCCTTCTGTCTTTTCTGCATTTCTAACCTACGTCCCAGAATAATTGCCACAGCTTGCTCCTTGAGTGTGGGTGCCAGTGGGTTCTCTTAAGAGAGCCACTTGCTTCTGCAGAATTTTCAGTATCTTTTTGAGCCCTGCACTCACAAACTCACAAACTCTTGGAAGAAACAATAATCTAAAGTTTGCAGAGTGTCCTTGCAACCTGGTGGGTCACATTTCTTGGGGAGAGAGAGATGCAAAGGCATATTATCACATTATGGATCATACGACATTCAGCAGTTGCTTGTGGCCTGCACTACCCTATGATTGTCTTCCCTTTACAATTAAATAGCAATAATTAAAACTGGGAGTACACAGTCATGACCTTTGCCTTAGAATCACATCTGCAGTTGACAGAGGCATCACTGAGACCAGTAGGAGCTGTTGGATGCTGGAATCCTTTCAAAATGCTGACCTTGCACATGGTGCCTGAGACAGGATGGGTTTGGGAATCTCACAGCATGTCAAAATTTGCATTTCTCTCTAAAAACCTAGACTCTGTGTATATAGAAAAAAGAGAAATCCTGGTTTCCTGTCAGATTACTCAGTCATTTGAGAGCAGCCAACTTTTTTATGCTCTTGCTTTCTGTAAAGCCAAGTACAGGCAGTAGTCTGTGGAAGTTGTATACTGGAAGAACTGACATGAAAGATGAAAATATTTCCTGAGACTTAGTGAATATTAACAGACTTAATACCTAACTTAGTGTCTTATCACAGGAAAGCAATGTGGTGATTATGCTCAATACAGAATGTTTTAATCAAAATGAAAGTATCCCTGGGTCTCACTAGATTTACCCTTTTTCTTTTACCTGCCAAGTTGCTGGAAGAGGCCGTGGAAGAGGCCGTGGCAGAGGCCGAGGTCGTGGAAGAGGAAGAGGAGGCCCAAGACGATAACTTCTCATCATACAACCCTTACCAAATTCTGGGCAATTTTGGCTATTTTTTGTACAGGTCTCGTTTATGGTATCCATTTTTAATAAACTGAAATGTGAAAGGGTGTCTCTCCTTTGTTGGCAAAGCCTGGGGAAGGAGGCAGATGTGTCCAGTTTCTAGGGGTGCTTGCAGATTACACGGATCTTGGTTGTTGCTGTCTAGATTTTGCCCACCCCAGGGGGCTGTACAATTCTTCTTACTTTTTGCCTCAGAAGAAGAGACTTATGTTGTGCTTTAACAATGTATGAAATTAATCCCTCTTTTCTAAGGCACTTGCCTTCTTCTAATGGTTCCATAGTTAAGACACTGTATTAAGAACCCCTGTCCCGTGAGTGTCTCTAATATTGTGCTTCAGAGTGACCTTTTTTAAACTTCATAGATACAATTTTAATGTTTTCTATTACATGAAGCTTGCAATTTAAACATGTTGCTTTCTTTATAAAACATTTACACAAGGATATTAACCAGGTCCATGGAACTGCTGGATTGTTACATCTGATGATTAAAGAATACCTGGATATGAACTTTGTCAAAGCTAATTATATGGCATACTTTTGTTTGGGTGGGGCTCGTAAAGCAGCTTTATCACAGATACCTTCTAGGGTACTTCAAGTACATCCCTAGAAAATACAAAGTACAGCACGGTGCACACAGTTGCATACTAGAATTGGAAGCTTACTTCTGCAGGTGGGAAAATTGTGCAGCTCACAGATGTGTGCATATATATATAGATATATGTATATATAAATATATATATTCACTGCTTTGCTGGATATAGGTAAAAAAGTCATGTTGGCCACATTTATCTCCCAATGCCATCCTGCTTATTACTCCCATGTAGGAAAGCAATTGTCACGTTCTCATTGCTAGACTTCAGCAGTTTCAGCTGTTGACGAAATACAGTTGTCATTTCAAACAATGAGTACGCTGAGTGTCTTGAATGGTTTGGGGGTATTTGCTGGTATGTTGGTGCAGGAACATGCTTGGTTGTTCATGTTTCCACACAGGCAGTGCTACAACAGTGGAAATGAATCGCCTAATACTGTGTAATGGGCTGATGTGCTGGCTAATTTGTGCTAGCTGGCATTTTGTGAGCTGCTCCTCTCCTCACCTCTTTTACAGAGGCCACTTTAAAGCTTCATGTTGTTGCAGAAGAGCTTTTTTCCCCCAAACCACTGTGGAACCTCCCAAGAGCACTTTTTGGTCAATATAGCACCCACCAGTCTCAACTCTATAATAGCTGCTACAAATAATGGTTGCTGCTGTCATCCAGAAGTGCCCAGGTCACTGGTGATGGGGGTAAGATCTTCCCAAATCCAGCTGTCAGCTTTCAGGCAACAGTTGAAATTCGTTCCCTCTTCAGCCTCTTCCTTACAAAAGTCACTAGTGCGCCCAGGGGTATGCACATGGTGGATGCTGCCACCAGCAGCCCGATCACCTGCTAGGGCATAGCCTGGGTAATCCTTGGTCACCAGCTGCCCCTGCAAGGGAGAAAAGCAGTGTTGGATCTGTGGGATCTGTCCCAGAGTTGGGCCACGAGCAAAGCAGTGTGTATGGACCTAAGGACCTCTGAGGAGCATTTTCAGTCTGTGGCAGCCCACAGCTGTCTTCTGTGTTCTGTCCCAGCCGTACACACTGAATACTTGACAAGAACAGAGCTGCTGACAAAAGGAATGGGGGAAACTTCAAGCTTTGATAAAGAGCAGATTTTTGCTTGATTTGTGTTTCTTAATGAGGTGGCTGGGCCCTGACCTCTGTCAGATCTCTGTTCCTCTTGTGGAGCCTGTGGGCTCATGCTGATACCCAATCAACAGGCCAGGCCTGCCATGAGTCCCAGTGACATGAAAATAATTATGTGCTTTATTTCTGCATGATGGAAACACTTCCACAAAAGGTTACTAAACCAGTGATTACCTATCCAGTAGTAATTGCTCTGTGATAAATGCACAGACCAGTATTCATAAGAAAGTTTTCTGGCCATGAAGAAAAATGTATATGGAAATTATGACAACTATTCCAGCAGCAGCTCAGTTCTGTTAAAGTAATATTAATTTTGTTTGAAGTAAATACTCTTTGAAAGTAGGGGGGTTTTAAGTATACTTTTAAAGATCATATTTGGGTCTTCAACATGAATGAAATTTAATTCTATGAAAGGGTGATTAAGAATCATAAAGGGAAATTAGTTGATTTTACAGAATCATTGCATCATCACTAAGTCAAGTTTTCCCTGGTTTTCTTTCCACAAAATTAAGAGATGGCCCTGACTCCAGCTACTTGCTTTCAGAAGGCCATTTTGTGGAACAGTGTAGTTAGGAAGGAAGCTTGTATCCTTGCATGAGCTAAGGAAAGTTTAAAACAGAAAAAAAGCTCAAACCCAAAACTCTTTACCTGTGTGGCATCCCATGCTTGGTATTGCAATGTTCCTGTGAGGATATAGTCAGTGAGGTAAAAGATAAATAGGCTTATAATTAGCAGTGGACTAACAAAAGCCCACATGATTTTCCAATACCAGTTTGGCTTGCATCCAATCATGGTGTAAAGATCTTTCTCAAATCTGTTCAAAAGAAAACCAAACATTTTTGTGAAGAAAATCAAACACATATTTTTGAGACTGGCTACAGATACTCAATCAATACCTTGTTCTGCGTTAGATTCAAAAACCACCTACAGCATCGAGTGTGTCAGATTGAGAGAGGGGAGTACAGTTGACCACAAATTATTGTCTGAAAAGCTTGCTCAGCAGAATCACAGTGAGAAGGAAATCAAAGAAGACAGTGAGGCTTTCAAGACAATCCCCAGTTGCAGAGAATAGCTAGAAATAGGTACAGCAAGAAAGTTCTGCCTGAAGTGTAAGCTCAGACTACTGCTGGTGTCAGCTGACAGAGAGAAGCAATGATGCTGAAGTACTTTGGAGAAAACACCTGGGTTTATGTAGCTGAGTGTTACCAGTGCTGTTACCTGACTGTCTTTGAGGAAGTACTGACACTAGGAATGGTACCTCGAATCTCACAGGAGACCTGGATCTGATTCAAAGGCTTGGAACTCATCAGGGAAGAAATACCCACATGTGTGCCTGGACACCCTCTGTGTAGGCAGACTAACAAAGCAAATACTGAAGCCTTTCCTTTCAGCTATTTTCAAACATCTTTGCTGTTCAAAACTTCTGATTCCAGAGCTTCTTTTTACCCACAAGGATTGACTTGGGAGACAATGTGCGAGGTGACCACCTTTGAAGGCAGACTTTCTGACATTCTCGTCCTGCTGAATTCCTGTCATGGGAGGAGCAGAGTTTTGGCAGAAATTGCTTCTGAGACCAAAGACAACAGCAGGGAGCTGTGTGTACTCCTTAGTACTCCCATGTCATCAGAGACAGTGTCAGCCCAGCCTGGCCCCTCACAGCTCTGACCCAAGGCCCTGGAAGCGGTCTGCAGGGCAGAGGAGACCCCGTTCCCCTTCTATAGCACAGGAGAAACATTTATCTCGAGGTGGGACTGTCCCACTATGAAGGAAGCAGTGCTCCAGCTTTTACCTCCTTATCCCATAGATGTAACAGACAGCAATGGTTTCCACTAGCACGATGAGCAGCAGTGAGAGGGTGGCTGCGTAGTCATTGAAGATGTCAAACCAGTAATTTCCAGCCTCCATGGTGAAGATCAGGCCAATTATACAATTCACAAAACACACAACACCTGCATGGATAAAACAGGGATCCTGCCATTACATCTGGAAGTTTGTGTAGGGAAAATGTCACACTTCTTATGAAAGAAGAGCTGGTGGGATTTTTCCTGAGCAGTTTTTTCCGAGGAGGGGGATTTTCCTTTCCCCTGCAGAAAAGACCTGCCCATTTGTGTGTGTGACAGTCTTTAAACTGCTGCTCCTTAGCTCTGCACAGTCACATCACCCCAGGCATGTCAAGATAACCAAGTCTTAGCTACAGCCTTATCATACATGCGTGCAGCATCTGCTGTTGCCTCTGGGCATCCAGCTAAAACAGGTTTTAAGATAGGACAGCTGATTTCCATGCCCAGACAGGAGCCCTTACTTCTTCTGACCAACAGCTGAAGTAGCTCATAGTTGGGATCCTGGCACGAGTGTCCTTCAGACACGAGTCTGAAGGAGCTGGGGTGTGTCAGGAAGCCTGGAAATCCACGGCCACGACTGCCCTGGTGCTTTGGGAGCTCCCAAGGGAAAGAGCTGCACAGGATTTCACAAGGGCACGCAAGCCCTCCCCTGCCTCCACCCGAGATCAGAGTGGAGTGGCACTCCACTCAACAGCTGTGGGAGACCACAGCTCCTGCACACGCACACACACGCACACAGCCTGGCAGGATCTTACCTGAGATCACCTCCTTGGGAAAGCGGGAGGCAATCGCCCTGCTGTCGGTCAGTGGGGTGAGGATGGCAGCCGTGTTCCCCAGCATACTGCCAATGCCCAGCATCAGCAGCATAAAGAAGTAGAGCACGGAGTACAGCTGGGGCACCTCCATGTTTTTGATTGCTTCTGAATAGACTATAAATGCCAGTCCCGTCCCCTGGACAGCCTGACAGAGACAAGGGGAGTTACAGGCAGCTCCTCAGCTCGATAAAGGACATAAGACAAAAGAAAGTGACTCTGTGTCATGACAAAGTACACCTGAGGTGTGGCTTTGCACAGCAAAGGCAGGTGAGGTCTTCACCGGTTTATCCCAACTGCACAGACACTGTATGGTAATGACCCAATCGAGCCCCTGCCCTATCCTAAGATGTAGAAATGATCCCCAGCCCTGGCCAGGCAGCTCATGGCTCACATGGGGCGCCTGGGCTCAATGGGAGCAAAGGACATACCACAAAGTGGCAACTCACCGTGTCAAGCTCAGCTTCTAAGCTACAGTTTTTAATCTGTGGTGCTAATTGGGCATATTCCTGTGGATAAGTGGCCATGAGGTAATCTTTCATCTCATTGAGGTTGTCTGCTGTTACAGAGCCTTCCTCCAGGTCAAAAGCATTCAGCAGCAGCAGGATCACCCTGGGAAGGATTATAGGAATTTAGTGGCTTTCAGGCCCAGGACACCTCATCCGTTTTCTCCATCGACCCCCATGGGGATGCTTTGCGGGCCCCAGGGCTTCAGTATCCCTGGATGAGAGCAGCACTTCCAGCACAGTGCTGGGACACAGGCAACCTTGTGCTCATTTGTGCCTTGGAGGGAGCAGCTCCTGTGCCCACACTGCTGCTCCAAGACAGCTATTTTGGGTGATGGCCAGTTCTGGCTGGTGTCTCTTCCCCTTCGCCCTGCAGTCTCATGTCCACACCCCAGCAATTTTAAAGTCTTTTGGCAACAAGCAAGGACTAGCAGCTTGGTTTCCTCTCTGATCAGCAGATAGATTGAAAGCTTTAAAAATATGAGTAAATGTGTAACTGCCGTGGGCCCTGTGCCAGGGACTGCACGCAAGCTTGCAGCTACAGGACACCAATCCTGTAGGCTGCTGGGCACTTGCAGAACATCACAGCCAAGGAGGCCGAGCTCCTGGAACTTATGGGGTTAGCCTTAAAAGGGGGATCTGAGCATCACTGCATTTATTAATCAGCTCCCCCATGTTCCCTTGAGCATGGGCCAGAAAAAGAACATAGGAAAAAGTGCCTCTGTAACTTGCCCTGGCAAACTCATCCTCTTGACTAGGCTTGTGCCTGGAAGCAGCACCCAGGTGTCAAAAGGCAAAGCACTCTGACCTTTTGTCTCAGGCTTCATCACTTTGAATAGCTCCTTTAGCTTTATTAGAGCAGTATCAGCTTGGTCTTGGGGCAGTGCTGGCAGTGCTGCGTGCTGTTATTTATTTACCTCCCCCGTCTCCTGCCCCAGAATAGCTTGCAGTGAAACCCTGGGCTCTTACTTGTTGATACAGCTCTCGTAGTTAAAGGTCGCCTTGAAGCCATAGATGGAGAAAGTGACGATGCTGGCGAATATGGAGGTGGTGCTGTTGATGAGGGACACGATGATGGCGTGTCTCTGGCAGTTGTTGCTGGGCTCGTTGTAGCTGGCAAAGGCGATGAGGCTGCCGAAGCCAAGGCCCAGCGAGAAGAAGATCTGCGTGGCAGCGCTGATCCAGGTCTTGGGGTTCGACAGCTGCTCCAGCTGCAAAAGCCAGACAAGACAGCAGGACCATGAAGTCCCACAAACTGCCAAGCACTGCCCCTTCCAGCCCGCAGGGATGGGACAAGGACAGGGATGGGACCCTCTGTGCACTCATTACAGGTCAAGGATGGTTTTGGTCAGAGTTACTGCTCTGGCTGAAAGTAATAGTAATAGTAATGGAAAGATCTTTTTCTGCAGGAAAAGCAAGCTAAAGCAGCCTCCAGCTGCTCCCAGCGGAGGTTTACAGCTGCAGACCTATGCAGAAATTTAGTATAAAAAATTTGGTATAAAAAAAAAGAAGGACAAGGATCTTTTAAAAACTTATATATTTAGTAACGAATAACGTTTCCTGAAAAATTCAACACAGTTTTTCTGTACCTTTGGTGTGAACATGTAGATGAGCCCATTCACAGCTCCATGAAGTGTTAATCCTCTGATGAGATATATGATGAGAACACAGTATGGCAAAGAGGCTGTCACGTAGACGACCTGGGGAAAGAGGGTAAAGACCTTGGTCTAAAGAAAACATAAGTCAAAGCTGATCTGCTATGTCAGTCTCACTTTACACAAATAATTTCCATTATTGTGTTTGTTATCCCATATTAATCTTCAAAGAAATATTATCAGACAAATCTAACTTTAGATTTACATTTTATGGAAGTTTTTAATAATACTGAAGACCCACGCTGCTGTTCCAAATGTCTTCTCTTTGATTGGAAATCAAACAAAAATCTAAAATACTTGCAGCATTCACAAACTCAGTTCTGCATCATTTGGCGGCATAACACCAATTCACAACTATCTATCAAAAAGTCATTAGGTGAAGGTCATTCATCATTTGTTCTAAAAGAAAGGCAAGCAGAGCTCATAAAAGGTCAAAATGAAACTTGAATTCAATCAAACTGAATCAAAATTTAATTGAATCAGTTGCAACAAGTTTAAGAGGTTATTCCTAGTTTACAGTCTCTTGGCTTTCTGTATTTGGCTAAGACGATTTGGGGATTACAGCCCTCAGCTTGCTGCTTAGTGCAGGCTCAGCCAGGACATTGGGGTTTTTCACCCCACTTCCTCATAACTTATGCTGTGAATAAAATACCAAGCAAAAAACGTCCAGTAGGTGTCTTGTTTTTCTTGCAAAGACTAAGGAATAGACTTCTCCTGATATGGCTCTGCTGGGGCAGATGGCTTTCCTCATGGCCTGACAACTGGCCATGAGAGAGAGTTGGCTGTTTTTAAAGGATTTCTCTGGATTATTTTTTCAGTATCACGGAGTGTTTTGATTGATCCAGCTTCAGCTGCAACATGACAGGGCAGCAGAGGCAGCAGAGCTCGGTGCTCTGGGGGAGATGCCGTGACCCCGAGGAGCAGCAGCCGCCCCTCACCGCCGGCTCATTCCCCTCCCCACCCGGGCTCAGCAGGGCTGTGCCCCCGCCCTCACCTTGCCGGTGGAGGCGGTGCCGCGCAGGATGCAGAGGTAAACCACGAGCCAGGCCAGCGTCAGGCACAGCGCCTGCTCCCACTGCACGCTCCCGCTGGCCTCCAGCGACGGGGAGATGTTCAGGGTCTGCCGGTACCAGAAGTACTGCGTGGACGATGTCTTCTCACACTCCTCCTCGTAGCCCGTGCGGTTGCTGTTGAGGGGGCAGGTGGCCCATGGCAGGGGATCCTGGGAGGAAGGGGCATGAAGTGAGTGTGGGCTGTCGGCGTGGCAGGGAGGGCTGGGGTGCCAGTGGGGAGCAGGGAGGATGATGGCAAGGGCAGCTTTCTGCACAGGCTGGGGATTGATGCTTTCTGATCCTCTCCCCTGGGAGTGACCCTTTCTGAAGCCCCTACCCAAGGACAGATCAGCTCTGTCCCTCTTCCTTGGGGATGACCAGACTGATTCTCCCCCCAAGTACTGAGCCTCTTTAACCCTCTCCCCTGGGGAAGACACTCTCCAAGTCTCTACTGTGGGGCCAAACCTCTCCCCTGCCCTCAGACAGGCCCACCCCAGGATGCAGATCACCCTGGCACCAAGGCACCTGTGACCAAAGCGTCACAAGCCTGACTTTGACCTGAATTCCATGGTGAGGAGAAGACAACAGCCAATGCCTCTAGGAAGACCATGGAGGAGGACATCACTGCCTCACTTTTTCTTTCAGCTAAGCCCTGGGTTTCTAAAGTTTTTGACACCCCTCCACATCCCCATTCCCAGCAACATCGAGCACCAATGCAAAGCCACTGTGACTCTCCGCAGCGACAGTGGGGCCAAACTGGGCCATTGGGAGCCCACACACCTGAAAGGAGTGGAAGAGGTACCAGAAGGCCCAGGCATTTATCACATTGTAGTACATGGAGAGGAAGAAGGAAACAACAACACTGGCAACTCCTGTGGGTATGGAGAGAGACACTTGGTCAGCAGAAAACCCCAAAATGCCCAGAGCTCCATAACATCTGTGGGATGTGGGAGCAGCCCATCATGGCTGACACAAGAGAAGCTTTGTCCCTGCACAGCCATGTGAACAGGACATGTCCCTGTCACTGTAGTCACTTCCTCCTCCTCCCACCAGCACATCCTGAACTGGATTTGATACTCTAGGTCCTGGGGAGTGAATATTCAATGTATCATTAAAAATAAAATATGTGTTTGTGCAAATTAATAAATTAATGATAGCTTGGGTTTTCAGGGTACTTTAACAACATAAAAATGTAGCTAAGAGTGAACATTGGTAAATGGAAGCCTGGAACAGTAGGAAATTAAGGCACCATTTTATTACTCCTGTTTGCCTTATTGGGAAGGTGGTCTTGGGGTCAAAGTCCAGTGTAGACGGCCCCAAGGGCTGGGTTTAGCACTGGCTTTCATACTATGATTTTGGCAGTCTGCCTGAGGGCAGGGTGACTCACACCTCTTAATCCAGACCCAACACAGCAAGCTGGGGTCTGGCCCCGACAAGGGGTAGCATAAAAGCATGCCATGAGGTGTCTGGCTTTGCTCAGCCTAGTGAGACCCAGTAAAACCTGAGCTCCCACCCCAGTCACTTCTGAAAGACAAAGCTCTCCAATCTCAAATAACTCCCGTTCCCTTCACGCTGGAAAATAAAGATGGAAGCTGAGAACATACCGACACCGCAGAGGTAGGGGCTTATTATTTTCCAGGCGCCGATGCTGCCCTGCCGCATTCGCTGCCCCACGGCCAGCTCCAAGTACAGCAGCGGCATCCCCTCAGCGATCAGCATGATAAGGTATGGGATTAAAAAGCCACCTGTGAGAACAAACCCTACAGTCAGCCTTCAGCAGATCAGCAGCAAGATAAACACACTGCCCTATTTGTGTTCAAGTCGTGCTGTCAGTGTCCCACAGGCTGGCGAGGTCTGAGTCCTGGTCCTGTCCAGGTACCTTGAGTACTGAGGGCACGGCCTAATCCTCAAGGACATCTCACAGAGGTTTCAGGCAGAGTCCCAGAGGCTGGTGGGCGCTGGCTGGCGAGGCCTGGGCACAGGGAATTTTCCGCAGGGACTTGGCAGGGCTGGGATTTCTGCTGTTAAACTGTGCTGCTCGGCGCTGCGGTGTGGCGAAGGTGTCCGAGCTGTTTGAGCAATGCTGGGGGCAGGGGCTGTTAAAGGGTAACCTTGTAACCAATAATGAGACAAAGAGGAGGAGGGAAAGATCCACTTCAGCTTAGGGTGTTCTGCGGCGCAGCCGAAGTGCTCAAAGAGAAGGAAACAGCAAGTCTGTGTCAGAGAGTTTTGAGCTACATAATGAAGTCTGGCCTTGCTCAAAATTAAAAAATAACCAACCAAAAAAAAAACAAAAAAAAAAAACAACAAACTAAAACGCTCCCAAATCCCCATGCTGAGCCTACAAGCACCAGCAAATTAATGAAGGCTTTTGCCCCAGGGCCCTGTCTGTGGGAGCAGATCCCGGGACAGTAGCTAGGGTCTCCTCCTGCATGGGGCTGCTTATCCCTGCTTTCCTCCACAATGAGAGCCAGAGATGATCCTGTGGAAGAGGAACAGCAGGAATGGGAAGGTTGACAGCAAGGAAAGAAAAAGGACCTTCCCTCCTGGCAACCAGGATGTGCTTTGGCTTAAATTTATGCCAAAAAATAATAAAAATTTAAAAAAAAAAAATCCTTGGGCTCACTTCAGAAAGAGCTGCTGACTGAGTCAAAAGCTGGATTTTTATGAAGGCTTCCCCTTTTTACAGCAAGCCAAAATATTTACATAAATATCTCTTATTTAGGATTTAATCTGTGGCATTAACATTCCTTGCAATGGGCTCTGTGCAGCGCTGTGGAGGAATGAACTCCGTGCAGCGACTAAGGCAAAGACCTGGAAATAAACACAGAGCAATAATCCGGTTTATTCTGGGAATTAATTTCCCACCTCCCAGCTCTCTTGTTATTAACAAGTCCTTTGTTATTCTGTTAGATAACTTCCTATGCCGCAAGGGAGCTGTCGAAGCTTTAAGAGCTGCGGCAGCCGCTCCGTGCCGGTGGGGTGCGAGCTGCCCCAGCGGCCACTGGGGCAGTTCTGCCGTGTGCCACATGGGAATCAGCATTAGTCCCTTGCAAAGGTTTTCCACCCTCCCAGCAGCGCTGTCACATTTTTGGCATTGACTGTGCCACCTGCCAAGGAGGAGAAATGCCTTCAGGCTTGTTTTTCACCCCAATGTTCCCCCGCAGCTGGGGGTGTCCGGGCTAAGCCCCTGCCCCTTGCTCTGCATCCTGTTTGCACACAGATCTTGCTCCTAGTGCTGCTCTTTCCAAACAGTAGAACCAAAATGTCTCACACAAGTGACTCCGGGCAGCCGATAAACCAGCTCCTTATCAGCTGTGAATCAGCACAGCTCCGCTCAACTCCCTGGTCATTGGCACCGGGCGTTGTTCCCTAGGGTGTCAGCTGTCTGCAGAAACTGGCTCCCAGGCCAGATCCCTGTTGTTAGCAAAACGTGAGGAGTGTGCCCTGTGCTCGAGGCACTGGGCTTGGCCAGTGACACCCTCGCCCCTGCTCAGGCTCCTGCCTGGTGCTTAGGGGCTTCCTCGCCCAGGGCTGAGCGCTGCTGAGCACCAGCCCTGCTGCAGACCAAGCCCAGCCTCGTTTGAGCCTGGCCCAGCCTGCTTAGGGCTAGACGAACTGCATTCACGAGGTTTGAATCCCTTCAGCTCTGCTCAGGTCATGCTCTCTGCAGGAAAGCAAGGAGGAGGAGGAGAAGGAGGCAAACTGCTGATGAACAGAATGACTGGTTACAAAGTCTGTAAATACTCAGTATTATCTGCGATAAGGGCCCTATTGCCCTGCTGGGCAGGACAGGATCTGTCTCTGTGCTTGACTACAAGGAAGATGCCAAACAAGTTGGTGTCCCCCCTAACCCCAGTGCCTGACATATCCAGCTTTTAAGTTCCTGAAATGATGTTCTGTATGCGTGGGTTTTGTGAACCCCTGGAAAGCCTCAGAATCCTCTTTAAGAGGGCAGTGAATAAAACAATTAAGAAAAGCAAAACCTCCTGTCAGGAGTTTTAATTTCACAGTAGAAAGAGCTGCCTTTGTCCACATAAATATAAGTCATGAAGAGAAAAAGAATGGAACAACATTCTTATAAAACATGCTTTTTAGAAAATACTTGGGTATATCATAGAATCATAGAATGGTTTGAGTTTGAAGGCACCTTTCAAAGATCATCTAGTGCAAAGCCCCTTCAATGAGCAGGGAAGCTTATTTAAGCTTCTGCTCAGGTGAACTAAGTGTTCCAGTTTCGGTTACACTTCAGAGAATTTTCACCACCTACTACAATACAGATAGCTGCTTAAAAGAGTTACACAAAACTTCCAAAATATCCAAGTTTTGCTGTCCTTCAGGATGTCTGCCATAATGGGCTGCTAGTAAACTGATCACATGTGGTTTGAATGTATACAGAAACACATTTTAAGCTTTGTGCTAGACTTCAGTGTCAGATATAAAGTCTTTACTCTTAAAGCATGTGTAGGGGAATACGTTGAAAATTACAGCACATCTATCATTTCTGCTGTCTGAACTAAGAAAACTTCAGCCATTGCAGCACTTTTCTTCTACTGACACTTCACCTGCCATATTATCTGGGTTTTTCTGACCTGATCCCATGGGATAGCTCTGATGCAGTCAGCAGTGAGATGGCTTTTCAAACAGCACCATGAACCAACTCCTACCATCATAAGTGCATTCTGAAGTAAGCTACAAGCCAACAAAGCAAGCATAAAAGCAAAATATCCATTTACCTTCTCAGTGTTTCTTCCTGAAAGGAACCAGATGAGGCAAATGCTCATCATGTCCCTTAATGCAAGATTGAGACCGGTCCCAAACTATGACAACAGATGAAGCATGAGAAGCAGTAAAAAACTCGGTTGTCTTACAGAGAGCCTGTTTCTAAAGATTCTTCAAAACAGTGGTAGCTGTATACTAGAGGAGATTATTAAAACTGGTCTTTAATTAATCTAAATAACTGACTTTTGATTTCTAAGGAAGAATGGCTGTGGCTTGTATATACCACATATATCATCTTCCTCCAGTTTGGACCCAGGAGGAGGATAAACTTTCAAAGAGGGTTTTGGGGGCCTTTTTGGTTGACTTGTTTATTTTTGGAGGACAAAACAATTTATTCCCTATTTTCTAAGTTTTCTGGGAGGCTTTAGCTGTGGAACTCCTGTTGATCAATGCTTTTCAGCCAACTTCAAAGCAGATTTGCAGCCAAGTTTTCATCTCCTAAAGTAAGGCTTTGTATACACGACAACATATTAATGCCAGGTACTTGTAAAAATACAGCTCATCTTTAAGTTAAATCAGTGTAATCATCTCCCCTTCTCAATATTTTCCCCATAGGTGAAGGTACGAGGAATCAGTTTCTGACATCTTCAGAGTGATTCAGTGGGGCAAAAATATAATATATTAATACTATGTCGATCTATATCTCTCACTTCACCTCAATTTTTTTAGAAAACATGTGCCTTCCCACTCTTTCCCACACTTTCATTGCACTTACAGCAAAGAAATGCCACTTATTGGGGCAGCTGTCAGGTAAAAGCCTAATGCTAATGAATACATAAAATAAAGCCACAGTAAAATAGATTGTACACCAACAGAAAGCCAGACCTCCTACTCTGCCCTGGATCTTGCTGGGCAAACAGAGCATTAACATGGACAACATACTTTTGGACTTAAAGCTTGCCCCACTCCTCCTCGAGGGAAGCAAGAAAATGTAAACTACACTTACCTCCTCCGTACATCTGACATAAGTATGGAAATCTCCACACATTTCCCAGCCCCACAGCATAGGAAATGCAGGCGAAAACAAACTGCAGGGGATTGTCCCATAAGGGTCGGGATTTCTCCATTGCTTTCTTGCAGGCAGAGGTTTCAGCAGAGCTTCCTGCCTTCACTCCCTCAGGTACTCTGCCAACCGTGCCTCACACTCCACGCCAGTCCGGCTTGGAGGGGAGGGAAAGGCGGAGGAGCTATGCTTGCCAATTCCTATCAAGCTTTTTAATTACTAATCTTATTAACAGGCACATACTGAAATAGGAATGCTGGTAAATAGATTATAGACACACACAGAACTATAAAATTGGTACTTTGGGTGAATAGCTGCTTGGGTTTTGACTGGCATTTCTGGGATGGATGTGAGTTGAGGGATTTTTATCGACTTACATGTCAACTTGAAGCTGTGAGGAAATAACACTGCAGCTGCAGTTTGGTTTTGGAAATGGGACACTCCTTCCCCACAGGGCTCCATTTCTACTGAGTGGCACTTGTGCATGAGGCACCAGCTTGAATTTGATTGCACAGAAGAGGAGTTCCCATACCATTAGGAGTGGGTTTAGAGACTATCAGTGCGTTTAGGGAAAGAATAAACAGAATCCTCAGACATCCTATCACTGTGCCCTGGTGCTCACCTCAACCAACCAAGCACACTCCCCAGTTCCAAAAGCAGCCTTGAAACAGTCCTATCAGCCATGCAGGTCCTCAGTATGGTGCACACTAGACAACACTCCAGTTTGACTCTCCCAGAATACTGCCTTCCCTCTACATACTTCACATGTGTGTGACAGTGTGAAACAGCCAGTCTCTTTTCACTTACCTTCATGCTTAAACACCACTGCTGCAGGCGAACATTTCTGAGGGGTTGCTGTTTTAAAATACTTTCAAGTAGCAGGGACCAAATACAAAGGCCAGTGGAAAAATGTATCTGTGGCCATTGTGGAGGTAGAAGGATCTAGGGGGCCTTTGGGTCATCTAAAGCACACTGAGGTGCCAGGTCTGAACATGAACCCTGTGTTTTTGGGCCCCTGCCAAGGTACACTTTGAGCTCAACTACTTTGGACAGGTCTCCCAGTGAAGGAGGCTGCCAGCAGCATCTGCAGCAATAAAAAGTAGCTGAGCAACCCCAAGGATTCAGCTTCTTTCCTCTGTTTAAATGGTTGTTTTTTTCCAGGGCACCTTTCAGGACCATTTTACAAGTAAGAGTCGCTCAGCTGCTGTCAGTCTCATTCCTCCAGTGCCAGAAATTTGCTCCCTGCCAGTTCTGTGTGTGCTGCTTCAGCATCCCATTGGGCACTGGCTGAGCCAAGGCCCCCAGCTGTTGGTGTGGGTAAGAACTCCAACCCCGGGGCCTCTGGACAGGAGCCCGAACTGCAGAGTGTGTTGTGCAGTTGGGCCCAGCAGCAGCACTCAGGTCAACCTGCTGACCAGCCACCTGTATTATCAAAGTCACAAAGTGGGACACCATTTTTCTATCTGCTAAAAAATGTGATGGCAAGAAGTTTATACATCTCTCATAAGTGCATCCATTCTTCAGGGTGTATTTTAATGGTGATAGAGATGTAAGTTGCCATCAGTTTGCCAAAGCCACCTGTAGTTTTGAAGGAGTTTGTGACTTTTTTTCAGCATATGTGCAGTTCTTGTCTTGCCTGCAGAACTGCAACATGCCAGTGAGCCCCGGCAATATGTCTCATGGATATAATCCAGAATTCTGGTAGAAGGAATAATTCAATGCAATTTAAAATCCATAAAATGTTAAACATGAAATACACATAGAGAGAATGTGAGTTGTCATGAAACTTTCACAATTTATTAAAAAGTCAAATGCCTGTCCTTGACAGTGGGACTTATTATAATATGATGTGTATAAATAGCTTACAGAATTACATAATTTGGTGACAGGATAGCCTTAAAAAATAGCACATCACTACCACTTGGGACACTTCAGTGTGAATAGATTACTCCTACTGACAAGCATCATCAAGTTAAAGATTTCCTTGGCTCTGTACCTCCTTCCCATTACATTTCAAACTAGTTTACTAATGGACTGGAAGAGATCAAGCAGGCAGAGAGGTGTGATGTCCTCATCTTGGGTCAGGCCAGATCAGGAAGTTAGGTGGAATGAGATGAATGAGCCTCTCTCAGAAATGTCAGTCTCATCAGTAGCTCAGATCACAAATTACTGTGAATTTTTTTTAAAGGTGGTCATGCACATAGGCACCCAGCCAAGCACCTGTTATCTAATGGCTCCTTGGGATACATGCTTTAAATATACAAAAATGTATTTAAACAGACAACACTTCTGAATTCTTGCTGTGGGACTTCTATACCCACCTCAGATTATCAATATGCTATTCCTGATGCTGTTCATGATTTTATCTCCTTGGACCAGCTTTCATTTGGCTTAGAGAAGGGCTTGGGCTTTATCTTTAGTGACAAAGACAAGCTTCTAATAGACATGTGCAAGAAATTTTGATCATGTCACTGCTCATATTAAATATGGATTAGAAAGAATTTTTTCTCCCAGTACCTAACAAATTTGAGATGTGGGGTTTGGTGGAGTGGTTGAGAAGGGCAGGGGTTCATCTGCACAGCAGATCAGGGAATGATGGGACTGCCCAGGAGAACTACCCTATGTAAACCTAGTCAGAAGCTGATAAACAAAGCAAAGAATCCCATTTCACACTGAAGTAAAACCTGAAGTCCTAGGCAAAGGTATCAATTAAAAACCCTGGTCAAGTGTCTCTTGATGCCAGTACAGTAAAAAGCCAAATGCCTCTCCCAGCTACCTAAAATGCAGACAAAAAGGGAATCTGGGGTCCTAGCAAGGTTGAGGTTGAGGACCATGATTTCAAAGTGTGAGAGAAGCTTAATAGTTTGATTGGCAAAAAGTCATGGAAACAAGGGAAGAAATTCTATGAGGTAGCCTGGACCTTTATTATGCTACCTCAAACATATACCACTATACCATGTAGATTTAAAAATAAACCCTCTTGGGCCTTCCTTGATCAGCCAGACATGGGAGGGGTGTTCAGTATCTTCAATTCCTGGAGGCACTCACTTCCAAATGCAAACACTGCTAGTTCGTCAGAGGACTATCAGAGCAAAGTCATGGAGTGTCTACATGTATTTACTGATGCTGTCAAGGGAAGCAGATATGCAGACATGGGAGTACCAGCTTCCATGTATGGATTTTCTGTTGGGATTCACTGTTCACAGTTGCTACCCTAAGATGCCTATTTCCTTACCTTAGGAGAAAGAAAGAATCCATCTGGATTTCCAGATCTTTGAATACTCATAGGCCATGACAATTGTTGGGCAATTGCTCTACGTGTAATTGGAGATTACAGTTACTCCTCTAAGCAGTTATTAGGATTACAATTATTCTTTCCAGTTTATCATTTATCACTACTACTTGCAGCTTAGTTCCAAACTATAAACAATGCCTTTAAGGTCTGTACCCTAAAGTAATTTCCAGCCTCTTAATAACCCTTAAAACAGTTTTATTTTACCTCAACCTCCCAAGAAAAGACTGAAAACAATCTCTCTTTTTATTTTCCTTGCTTTTTCTTAGCATCACAGCTCTATCGATCTTCTGACTGTCATTTTTTAGGGTACTCACTCCATAAAAGTGCACTCAATAATGTTTGGATTTGTAGAATTGCACCTAGTTCACCTGGACTTCAAAACTGACCTGTGTCAAATGAGAAACAGAAACTGGCATGTCACTAAAAGATAGCTGGATTACTCAGTCAGTTCTTCTGCTTGACACCAGCCAGTTCCCATTTTTTCTGTAAAAGCTTTCCTGCAGTCTGGGGAGGTCTCTGGGTAGCTCTCTTATTCACCAGCAGCTGTCAGTCGTGAGCTGCCCTGCCACAATCCTGCACCAGCCACTCTGCATCACCATGACTTACCACAGACACTCCAAGGCACTACATCAACAAGATCCTAAAAACAATAATTTAAAAATAATTAACAAACAAAAGTTTCTGTTGAAATAGAATGACATGAATAGACTCATCTTTATTTGGAGAAGAGCTTATTCCAAAGAAGCTGACTAATGTGTCAGGATATGGTCAAGAGGAAACCCTGCTAAGGAGGGCACATCTAGATGTCCTCAGGGGGGAGTCTGTAGGCAGCCAAAGCATGGCAGGAATCCTGGGACAACACTTTCTCTGGGACATTGTCAAAATTAACAATCATAGGATAACTCCTTTGGAACATTCTGTGCTCAAAGTCAGTTACAAAAATAACTATGGTAACAATTGCAGTAACAATTCTTACCTGCCCATACACAAACTTACCTTCAAATTACTTCAAAATGTTTTAGAAAGCACATCCTTCTAGACCAGGTCAAACCTTTTAACCTTGATCCATTCAGCCACCTGATACCCCAACATGATTCACATTTGCTTCCTGAGGCAGTAAAGATTTCCCTGTGGTTTCACAGCATTTCATATCACACAGAAGTCAAGACCTGTTCTTGATAATACCAGAAAAGGGAAATCAAACTAAGGAATTTTACAAATGCTTTGGCTGGACTGAAATCTAAGCTGTAAGGCAGATGACTGGGTTTCCCAAAAGCAAGGTATGTGGGAAATGTGCAAATTTCAGCTGTTGTAAATATTAGTCTATCAAACAAAAAGGTGCACTTGCAGGTTAAGTGTCAATGCATGTATTAGTATTCACCCTGGGATATTTTTAAAAATGGCTATTAGCCATAAGAGAAAAACAGGTTAGTGAGTACTTCATGAACAATTAAAGATCATTGGTTAATATATGGTCTTATTAAGATGGCAACATGCAGGACTACTGGCTCATTTATAAACAACAACTGAAGTCACTGTTAGAGCATAGGGCTGTTTGTTGGCTGTTAGAGTCAGTACTAGCAAAGCTGAGATGCCTAGATTTCATTCCCATATTCTTCAGTCTGCAAGAAAAAAACAAAACAAAACAAAACAAAACAAAACAAAACAAAACCAAAACTCAAACCCTAACCAGCCTGAAGGAGATTTGATTTCTGCAGACCAGCCAGTCATACAGAAATTTTCTTTTTAAACATTCCCTTCAGGCTTACCTAGGGAATTAACAACTGAAGTGGAAGAAATTGATGATGTCTATTTGAGCAGAACAAGGAATAAAGGCTGCTAAAAGCAGTATTAGAATTTACACCTTGCTGGAAGAAGTGAAGTTTTAGAAACATTGGATACTGTAAGGAGAGGTTCAGATGTCATCTCCATCTTCAAAATATTGTACCTATCTCATGAAAATAATCACTACTGTATAATGCTCCAGATCTTCTTTGAGAGGTACATTACCTGTCAAAGATGATGTATTTTTCATCAAGAGCTCAACCCAAGACTTTTAATTGCCCATTCTGTAGCACAAAAACCAAGCATCACAGTGATCTCACACTTGCTAAACTGGCAATCTGCAATGCAGAAAATCAAAGTCTGAGTTTCAATTTTGCACTGCACAGTTCTTTACAAGATTTGCCTTACTCATTGGAGGAGATAACAACGTGTGTAACAATGCTTGTCTACAGCCAACTTACTTCATTGAGACCTAGCCATATACTGAAGCTGACAGTGTACTTTCTTGCTGAGATGGTTTCTAAGCAGATAACAAAGGCTGATACAAGGCTGATGAGGAAAGAAGACCAGCAGGAGTAATGAGAATCTCTTGCTTTCTTCACCCCTTATCTGCCATTTTAGAAAGAGTAATTGATGTCATTAAAGTGAGTGTTATTATGAAGAAAAAACCCACAATGTTCATCCAGACAAGTATTCCTGTCATTCTGAGCAAACACAGGCCAAAAAGCTCTTTGGTACATGCCTATTAAGAACTTAACATTTTAGTGACTGTACTGAGGGGCAAAAGAATGCCTTTCATTATCTTAACAGTCACTGCATGAGGAGGATACCATCCCATAACACACTACTATTGTGCCACAGCAATGATATCCTGCCACAGGCATGGGACTTTATTTCAAACCAACCTCACTTAACCAGTGGGAGGCAAAAGACAGGAGAACTTGCAGAAAAAAGAAGAACTTAGACTGCAAGTGTATGGCAGATTTGAGTTAAGGAATTTTAACAGCTTTGCTTATTAAAGAAATAACAAGGAACAAAGATCTGTTTCAGTTCAAGCAGCTCCTGAGTAAAACACTGTTAAATGCCAGTTTCTGTAGCACAAACACCCTGTCTCTATTCAGCCCTGTCACTGGTACTCTCTTTTACAGCTGTTTGATGTGGCTTTGAGCACAAATCTGTAATTTACATGTTTTCATTTCTAGCAAGATTCTTTACTGATCTGCCACCCATCCATACAGATATTTAAAAAATAGCTATACAAAACATTCCTATTAAAAAACTCCAGTCCTTAAAAGTTAAATGATTGAAAACATAGTATTTTATTTGAAGTAAAATACAAGATACATATGAACAGGGACAGATGAACAAGTAGAATGCTCTATTAGGCAACTGACAAACAAATGCAAGGCAGAGAATTACAAGTAGAAGACTTCAGAGAAGTAAGCTGTTTTCTAGTGAGGTTACATTAAGAAAGGAGATGAAAATGTCTAAAATAACTTATTTCCCAAAAACGTTGCTCCACTAACTTTCCTATGCATATTTAGATTATCATCTCAGTATTAAGAATACTGGCAAAATCAGAATCTGTCTTCTGATGTTCAAAGTTGCTTTAAATCAATTCAAGTGAAAAAGCACATCTTTATTTGAAAGGTCCACCACTTTGATTATAAAGTATGTTTATCTCATTATCTAATGAACATCCTCTAGAAAAATGCTACTGACCACACTTTGCTGAGCTATGACATGTCCAATGTGAAGTAACATTACAGAAATATAATTTCTTTTTTATTCCTCCTACTCTTTCACTGATGAAATTTTTACATATAATGTTACTTCACAACTACATTAAATACACAGTAGTAACTGGAGTTTCCACTTTGAAGACATCAAAAACTCTAATGCATATATTTTTGGTCTTTTTTTCCCCCTTTTTTAACAAAAATAATCTCATTTTTTGGTAGGGAATGTTCTCAGTTCTTCAACAAGGTCCTGTTTCCTGTTTCTCAAGGAATGTCAATGGTTAACCATTAAAAACATGACTGCAGAAACTAATACCTATAAACTGTAGGTTTACAAGGAAGTAAGGTAAGAGTTTCAGTGTGAAATTAATAATAATAATAATAAAGAGTTATTTTAAACACTAGAAGCAAAGAATACACCATTCAAAATGAACATTATTGAAAAATAATTCCAGCCTACATTTTCTTTCCATGACAACTTCTGACAGATCAGATGCTTTTTGCTATTTCAGTCCTCTGACTCATATCTGAGAATTAAAAAAGAATAAATAGAAAAATAATTAAAACAGACTAGAAAATACCTCAAAGACATTTTGTCTCTAAAGAAAATATGAAACCAAAGCAAAAAATTACACACAAGAGTGACACATTTCTGTCAAGGTTTGTTGAATGACTTAAACCACAAACAAATGCATGTACTTTGTACGCTATTTTCCTTTTAAAACTGGCTAGTTCACCAAATAGTAGAATGAAAGAATGACCTACTCACAAATCCAAACAATTACCAAAGCACCTGGAACATCTCCCATGTGTCTCTCGGTGTGTAGCACCTGAGGCCTTATCTACCACAGCCAAGAATATTCTGTATCCTCCCCATACCAAATTCTCTCATTACTTGCTATATGGCAGCTGGTGTTGCACACACCAGCTCTAACCACACAAAATACCCATTCAAAGGACTGGTTTGTCAAAAATCAGGACACAGTCTATTAGAAGTCCTTATTAAGGGAAAATGTATAGACTGTTTTACAGAAAAAATGGGAGCAGAGCATGGATCCAGAACAAGGATCTTGTTGGGACAGAGAGAGCAGCACCACTTACTTGGAAAGTCTTCTACGCAAATCCTTTATCTGTTCATTCTTCTTGGTGAGAATCTCTTTCATGTTGCGATAGGCAGCTGTTTGCTGAAATTTCTTCTCCAGTTCCTACATAATAACATCAACATATTATTTACATATTATGAAGACTAGACAAAATTATTTTTAAAAAAACCTACTTGCTTTTCCTCCTCAAGTTTGACAATACTAGTTTTCCATAACTTATTCAAACTTAGATAAAATCAGCTGGTAGATTTAAATGAGATTACTGGGGCAGCCATAGAAACACCATTTTTATGAAGTTAGAAAACTTCATTTTCTAACAAAATGAGGCTGAAAGTCTTCAGAAGACTGGGAATATGCTCTTAATTTAAAAATTTATATTTAGACAAACAGTCAATTTTTTAATATTCATCTCATTATAACCATGCAGTTAGTTGTGGGTTTGCTATTTTATGTATAATGTACTTTTTCACTGAAATAACAAAAATACAAGGGCAAAAATGTGGCCTGGTAAACTCTGTATCCTGTAGATTGTGCTTATTAAATTACTAGTCAGTTAAAATGTGAGTAAGGAAATCATCTTCATATTACAATAAAATGCTAACCTTTTCAGCTGTGGATAGCTGATCCTGAACCTTCAGTAAGTCATGTTTTGTTGTCACCAAGTCTTCTTCCAAGAATTTTTGGTTTGCAGTAGTGTCATTTAAAGTCTTTTCAAACTGGGATTTCAAAGCTGCCACTTTATTCTCCAGTTCAGTGATATCCTGGTTTGCGTTATTCTTCAAAAGAAGAAATATTTAAAATATGTCAAATTCAAGAGAACAAATAATTAAAATTTTAAGTGCAAAATTCCACACGAAGTAGGTATGTCTTCATTTTTAATAATGATGTACAAGTTACTCCTCTAAAGCCTAAATGAGAAGTGCTTCAACTGAAAAAAAGAGCAGGGACTGATTTATAACTTAAAAAATTGTTAATAAATGCTTTTTAAAGATGGCTGGATGTCTTCTCAGCTAAGACGAGATTTTAAGTTCTTCTATTTCACTTCTTTAGGAGTTAGTCAGAGCCAGAGGATGAATCATATTACAAGAAGTTATTTACCATACAGAAAGAGTAAATTACCATTTAAGATCTGAATGTCTATGTCACAATTTTTGAAACATTTCCAAAGCTGTTCATGTAGTATGGGTAAGAAAGGCTGAAGGTGTTAAGGCTCACACTCTCAGACAGGTACCAACACTGTGCCATTCTCAAGTGTCTTACATAAAGAGGCTCCAAGTTGCGAAGCAACTTTTCCAGTTTCCTTACGAGAAGAATCAACTCAAACTTTTCTGAACTTTGGTTCTGGGTCATAAAACATAATAACCATGTAACTGTTCTATGGATTTTCACTTAAGCAAAATCAAAAAACCAAACACAAAACATTCTCGGGTTTTAAAATTAATTTTCAAACTCAAAAGTGTAATGACTCAGGACGAGGCTGAACCAGAAGCACCTTAAAGCAACAAAATCTAAAACCTAAGTAATCCCCATTCCTTTTTCTACCTGGAACTTAAGACTTGAGAATAGGAAACCAATTGATAGTATCACCTGTACAGAAGAAAAGCTCAGTTTGAATTGAGACCAAGGCTGCAGTGTTGAAAAGCACTACATACATTTTGTATGGTTTAGTTGTTATTTTCTAACCATGACATAAGTCAATTATACAAAAATTCTAAATCCTCAAATTAAACTGATCCAATAGAGCAGTTACTCCCAGTTACTGCTGAGAGTTACTCCCAGTTATTGTGATTCACACTTTCTATACAAAGCCATCTATTAACTATTAATTTTTAAAAAATCAATCTGATGAGTTGGTCCTTAAGAACCAATTGGGGTTTGGCAGTCATTTATTTGTTCCAAGAGTTTGAAATCTACTGCTTTATGAGCAACTGGGAGAAAGGGACAGATTATACAGAGCAAATTAGGACATGAAAGCTGAAGATACTCAGCAGCCCTGACACTGAGGTCAATTCATATTTAACCAGAAAAGAAAGATGAGATGCAATTCCAATCTTTTAACACTATGAACAGTATTATTCAGTCTTTAACACACTCCTTTAATATTTTAAACCTTTAATAATTTAAAGTTTAACAAAACAGAGAAAACAAATATTTGCCATGACTGATTAATTAAGTTTCCTATTAAAAATATTATTGAATATAATTTTGGAAGTTACTAAGTAAACTTTTAACATATTAAGAAAACCAAATACATACCATAAACCAGGTAGAAAGCAAAATAAAAAGAAATCAGGATTAAAATATGAAAATTAAAATATAAATGGTTTATTATCTTGATCTTTACTTCCTAATCTGTAAATACTGCAAGAATTTTAAAGTCAATTACTCAAAATAATGGGATTAAAGTGTTCTAATTTTGTTGAAAGGATGAACTGAAACGTTTTAATTTAAGACACAACTACATATGAACAAACTTTGGAAAATTCTAACTGTTGACAAATAAAGGTAGAAACTTAGAAAAATACTAAGGTGGCCTCGACAGATTTATTTGTGTTACCATGACTTGCATCTTCTTACATTTTTTGCCAGCAGCAACTCATCACATTGGAGTCATTATTTATAAAACAGATTAAGTACCTCAAGTAATAAAAATAAATGGTGAAACATTTTTAACAGTATGCTGATATAGGGAGAACTACAAAAAAATCAAACAAGCAGCAAGTGTGGCTTGTTCATGTCAACAAAAAGTGACAAATGTGTGAAAGAATTAGTGTTTCACTGTCGCTCAAAAAACCAAATTAGGTATCATTCTCTCATTAGTAAACAAGAAGAAACAAACAGACATAGATTTGTGTCTGTTAACACACAGACACAGCCCTGGGAATATGAATTCTGGAATACTACTTCCTGATAATTCCTGAATACATCAAAACATCAACTAATGTTATGGAATACCTGCTGACTGACAAGAGCAGTGGGAACAGACAGTGTCAGCAGGAACAACACTAACTCAAACTCTCGCATTTGCCAAAGAAGAAACACACCATACAGACCAGCATTCTGGATGTATTGGCAACATTTGTGTTAAATGGGAGCAGAGGGATATAATTATATTTACCTTCTGATCTCCTTGGATCATCTGTAAATCCCTCAGTGACTTCTCCAGCTTGGACTTCTCATCTAGGGCAGCTGTAGCCTGCAATACATTGAAAATTTAAAACCTCAGAAATGCATTTTACCTGAAAACATAAGAATAACAACCATGGGATTCTTATTTAGATATTTTAAAATATGTAACCAACATTAAGCATCCAAGATTACAGGGAATTTACCTGTATCTCTATGGTCCTGAGTCTGGCCTTCAATTTTTCATTTTCTTCTTGAAGAAGAGCAACTGTCTTTGGGTTAAAGAACAAGAAAATGTTGGTGAACATCCTTATGCCATTTTGGATTTTGCAAATACTTCAGAGAAGAAAATACATTTCATAAATTAGGAAAGCCAAAGAGATCCTAAATGCTTATAAAAATGGTCTTCATAAGAATTCAAGAATACATTATTTTATTTTATTTTTTTGCCTCAGTAAGAAAGCAATTTAAGTCTCCAATTCTATTGTAACATATAGGGTTGTTCATTTAAACACATGCTTTATTGCATTGAGATTATTGAGAATGGTATCTTGTTAGTATCAAGATTTATGATTAAAAATTGTATGTTCAGGAATGCAAATCTCATTGTTGCTCATAATTCATATTTTCAATCAACAGGCAAGTAAGAATTTATCCACTATTCCTTTTCAAAAGAGATGAATATCAGGTTACTGCATGTCCTGTTCTGTGCCACAGGAAATACCCATGTTTTATCCCTCAGAGTTAAATTCACCACATGAACTTTGAATGATTTGGGGAAAAAAAAAGACAAGAGATATACATATTCAAGAAAAACTGCTATGATTGTGAAATTATTTTTGAAAGAGAACTACATTAACCTATAAGCAAAATACAAGTCTGAATTCTTGAATGCTTTAATTATTGTAGTGAGTAACAACAATTTGAGACAGATATTGTACTCAACACATCATTTTGGGAATGCAGGACAGAATTATCTTGATTATGAGAAACTTAAAAGGGTTTTGTAAAAAGTGTGAGATTTTAGAAAAGTTCAGTTGAATGAAATTAGTACAATACCTAACAAAAACTATTGATAATATTAAGTACTAGAAAATATTTTGTAATCCTGAAAATTTTTAGCAAGTGAGAAATCAGATGTTTTCAAAACCAGTAAATTCCAAATTCTTTTAAGTGCCTGTTTCTTTGGGAGCAATTAAACCAACTTACAAAACAAAAAAGAATGGATGTAGTAAGATTGATTTCGAGTGATACAGAAAATGTTGAATAACGTACTAATTTCAGCCAGCTACATATTTTAATTTACTTCTTTGTAGAAGCACCAGATAACTGCATGGAACTAATTTACTATTTTACCCCATTAAAGGGAAAAATAAATTAGTACAAAGATCAAAATGTCTTGGCAAAGCAAGAGTTAATATTGCAATACATGTTAGAGATCATAATCACACAATAAATTTATGATGCTTTACAATATTTAATAATTTACTAGTATTTTACTTCTGGGATATGTTACCATGCTGCCTGTATAGTAACAGACACATTATACAAATATTACTGTACAGTTATTCAGTTCACTTGCATAAGCAGAATGATCATTGACCACAACTGCATCAACAGTCAAGTTCTTACCTTGTTTAGTAGCTCTGACCCACTTTCATTTAATGGAGCAAGTTTTGGTTTAATGGGATCTGCAGTGGACTAAAGAAATAATAAAGGTGAAAAAATTTATACAGATATCTAGGAGAAAGAAAAGTACTCTTTTAGCCAGGAAAATAACTACAGATAGTCAATGCAGCTTTCTTTTCCAAAGAAAATGTGTAACCTTTTATTTCAAGTTCATTTTCTGAAATGAAAAATCATTTTGGTTCCCTCTTTGTCTCCTAAGTTACAAACTTCACTTTGAGCTTAAGTTAAACAAATATATTGCATAGAGACATAAAATATTGCAAACGTGGTTCTACAGAAGACTGACAATCCTGCAGCAACCAAAAGACAAAGAGTAAGGATAATATAATATTTTAGTAAGAGTAAAAAGTATTTACAAAGCTCCAAATAATTTTCTCATTTAAGGTATTTAAAATAACATATATATAAATACAATATAAATATATATAAATATATCTTTATGCTACAAAAGAAATAAGGTGCAACCATATTCATGCACACAAGCTAGTGTGATATCTGCACTGTGCAATCTTGTCAGCTCTTGAGTTTATGCTGTCCCCAGGCACCAGGGGAAGGGAACCCAGAAGCAGACGCTTCAACCCATCCCTGGTCTGGCTGACCTTGCAATGAGGTGTGTGTGGCACACTCCAGAAGTGCAGAACAGGCACTCCAGAAACAGCCAAGGCAATTCAGAGGCAGCCTTGGTGCCAAAATGCGACTTTTTGGACAGTTGC
This sequence comes from Oenanthe melanoleuca, assembly GCF_029582105.1. Lineage (NCBI taxonomy): Eukaryota > Metazoa > Chordata > Aves > Passeriformes > Muscicapidae > Oenanthe > Oenanthe melanoleuca. The sequence goes on along the minus strand of NC_079335.1, from coordinate 104,072,680 downwards.
AAAGACTGTTTTGAAAAAAATGGTTGGGGTTTTGGTTTTCTCTTAAGCACAAAGAGTCAATATTAAGATTTTAAACATCTGTCATGACTCCACATGATATTTGATTATGATTTGATTAAAATAAAATTCTACCTTTTTGTTTGAAGATGTATATTCTGACTTTTCAAACTCAGCAACCTGGTCCAATAATTCTCTTGAAAAAACACAAAGAGGCACTTATTTATCAAAGAAAAATATAAGGAGGCATTTCTTTACTAAGAGCTAGGCTATCAAACACATTTTGAAACACAAGAAACAGGTTGGTGCTATGCTTTTTCTTACATGTAAAATTCTTGTTAGAAGTACAGGATGGAGCCCTACACAAATACCATAAATGCAAGAGATCATGTCATGATACCTGCATTACAATAGATTTAGCACCCTTAATTAAAATATAATCTAACCAGACAACAAAAGCTCTTTAATTGATTCCAGTCACCTGCTCTTAAATAATTAATTAAGTAAGAATACAACTAGTAAAATGCCTTGCTTACAAGTTTGAAATTACTTTGTATCTTGCTATTTTATAATGGAAACATTGAAGCTAACCTATCATTGATACAACAGTAAAGTAATAGGTTTTTATGGTTGGGAAGAAGAATGTAAAGAGTCAAGGTTTTGCAGTTTTCTTATTGTTGCAAGTATAGTCCAACAGCTGTTACCGATTCTCCAAGTCAGAAACATCTGTCTGTAACTTCAGGTACCATTTCTCAGCCTGTGAAAAGAGCTGTCGGAGAAGTAAAACGTTGGTGTAAGTTGTGTTTATGAGCTCTGACTCCACTTCACTGTGTACAACACTCTGCAGTCCATCCAGAATGTCTATCACCTCGTCAACTGTGAAGGTCTCTTCAACAAGTCTAAACAGAGAGGTCAAGATGAATCAGGTATTATAAAGGTAACAATTCTGCCTTGTTCTGAGATCTCACTATACAGGTACCACTCATGTAATGCAATATTTTCTAAGAACATCCACTGTTGGTTGTTATTAGATGAACACAGCATTACTAATTGGTTATTTTATTCGAATTTTCTCTTTAAATTATTAAAACCACAAATATTAATTCAGCTATAGCCTTGCATTGAATTTACATATCAGAAGCAAGGCATGAAGCAGTGTCATGCTGTCAATACCTCTGTTAATTCCAAAGAATTTGACCAGCTTGGGTTTAAAAGCATTTGACTTGCAACTTCTGGAAAATACAAGAACATACAAACCTAAACAGAGAAAAGTCACCCCATAAAGTATTCAAACCTGCGACTCCTGCTAGCATATTTTGCTTTATTCTTGCTCAGAACCACCCCACACAGCACCTGCTGTCCTTGAGGTCCTGAAAACAAGAATCCACTGTTTTGAGACACATGCCACGCTTGAAACGAGCAAAGCGCATGTAGCTGACCACTTCCTTCTGGTGGTGCTCATTAACACCCAGCTCTGCCTGCAGAGGAGGATACAAGCACAAAGACAAACATAAGGAAAAATGAGTATAACTACTGTGGATACTTGCCTTCTGACTAGTTTCTGTGATTGCTTTCACAGGGTTAGCATGCTAACTAGCATGGTGAAAAACAACCACATTTTCATATGTCTAATCCATATACATCTCTCATAAGTAGGTGAGAAAGCTCCAGTACTTGGAAGCAAGGGCTCAAGTAACCTCAAAAAAGTCATACAAAATCAGAGACAGACGAAATCAGAGGATCAGCATCAGAAGGACTGTAAAGAAGAAGAAGCTCTTAGATAAATCTATCTTGGTATTACATTACACAGGCATAATGTAGCAGAATGATGTATGTTCCATAGATGTACTAACATAAAACCCTGGAGGAAAAGTACGCTATTTTTGTTACTTTTTATGTAAATTCTTGAGACTTGTCACAGAATCATAGAATCACAGAATGTTTGTGTTGGAAGGGACGGTAAACATTATCTAGTTCCAACTCCCTGCCATGGGCAGGGACATCTCCCACTAGACCAGGTTATTCAGAGCTCCATCCAACCTGGCTTTGAACACTGGCAGGGATAGGGCATCCATAATTTCCCTGGGTAACCTGCTGCAATGCCTCACCACCCTCACAATAAAGATTTTTTTTCTGTATATCTAATCTAAACCTACTCTCTTTCAATTAGTGCCCTTTACTCCTTGTCCTATCACTGCAGTTCCTGATGAAGTTCTCTGGCTTCCTTGTAGGCCTCCTCCAGATACTGGAAGGTTGCTATGAGGTCTCTCCACAACCTTCTCTTCTCCAGGCTAAACACACTCAACTCGTCTGTTTTCATAGGGAAAGTGCTCCAATGCTCTTGTCAGCTTCATGTCCTTCCTTTGGACTTGCTCCAACACTTCCATGTCCTTCCTATGCTGGAAACTCCAGAACTGTATGCAGCACTACAGGTTGGGGTCTCATGAGAGCAGAGGGGGGAATCACTTCCTTTGACCTGCTGGCCATGCTGTTTTTAATGAAGAAGGAGATCGCAAGTGATAATGTGAATTTGCTTCTGAACAGCCTATTGCCCAGAAACAAATATTGCCAGGGCAAATTAAGGAAGTAATTTTAGGTCTGGCTATGCATGCCTCCATTTCAAAGAATTATTGGCAATCACATCAGGACTACATTGCTCATGCAGGTACCAAGAGTGACAAGGAGGCACAACAGGGCAGGACTAGGAGTTTATCACCACAGTCCCTGGAGAGCTGATGCAAAGGCAGGTCCATTTCATTTACTCCGATGCATTTTATTAGCATGGCTTATGTTGGGGAGAGACAGCAATGTAATATCTCAAGACAAAACAGTCCATCTGATCACCTTGTCCTTAGGGAAGCTCCAGTGACAGTGCAATCCTGGGATACCTGGATGAATCAATACTCTGGAAACCAAATGCAACCGAGGAAGAAGCACCAGCACTAAACAAAACCAGCTCTTATAGTCTGGCTGCAAGCCCATGTTGCCCACCGAGTCCCATATATGGCAGATGAGGGATCACATGGAAAGCTAAATTAATGTCCTCTTTGCTGTTGCTGGAGGGGTTTTTTTAGTTGAAAAGCTTCTATTCATTATAGACAGAAAGGCAATTATACTAGTAAATAAACACATAAGCACAGGCCACTCGTGATCTCCGAGTCAGTTATGCTGATTCGTAGATAAGCCACCGGGTTACCGGATCCCGCAAAAATCCCAAACCCTGAAACTCTCCGCAGGGATGGCAGGGATGCCCAGAGGGCAGATGGCGGCCACAGCTGTCCCGAGCGGCTCCCGCATGCGGACAGACCCCTGACCCGCCTGCGGGCCGGCCGCCCTTCGCGCAGTGCCTCCGTGCCGGGATGAAGCGGGAATGCCGAGCGCGGCCCCCTCCCGCTACTCACCATGGCGGCCGCTCCGCCGGAGCTCGGAAGGTTGCGGGCCCAGCGTTGCCATGGAGACCGAAGCCTCGCGAGTTCCGGCGGCGCGCACACGTCACCCGCGCGCCGCGGAACCAGATAAAGGAGATGTTTTCTTTTTTTAAAAAATTTACCTTTCTATTTCTTACGTGCTCGGGTGCAATTTGGAAAACTGTGCTGTGTAGTAGTGAGCTGCTGAAGCAGTAGGGGCAGTTAAGCGAGGTGGGAAATATCCCACGTATATTTACATCGCCTAGGATTTTTTTTCCAAAGGCTTTTTCACTAAACACGGATTTTTGCAAAGCATTAGCACGTCAGCAGGACAACTCAGAACCATAGAACGGTTTGCATTGACAGGAACCTTAAAGAGCATCTAATTCCACCCCCTGGCATGGGCAGGGACAACTTTCACTGGAGAAGGTTACTCAAAGCCCCATCCAAGCTGGCTTTGAACACTCCCAGGATTGGGGTATCCACGATTTCTCTATGCAACCTGTTCCAATGCCTCACAGTGAAGAATATTTTCCTAATAACTAATCTAAACCTACCCTCTTTCAGTTTGAACTGGTTCTCCCTTTTCTAGTCATTACAAGAACATGTAGGCTCCCTTCAGGTACTGGAAGGCCATAATTAGGGCACCCCAAAGCCTTCTCCAGGCTGAGTAACCCCAATAGTCTCAGCCTTTCCCCATAGGAGAGGTGCTCCATCCCTCTAATCAACTTGTTGGCCCTTCTAACTCACTCCAACAGGTCCACGTCTTTCCTGTGCTGGAGACTGCAGAGCTGGATGCAGTACTCTGGGTGGGATAACTGTCACTGGGGTCTTTCACCTGGGTCACCCAAAAACTTTATAAAATGCAGAAAAATAACCTGGCATCCATCAGCTGAGCGTATGGAAAAAGTCTAACCCATTGCAGGTGGCCTAGCTGTATTGAACCCTGATTGTACCTAAAGAGAGAACAAAAATAATCTTGACAGAGCTTGGGATTTTCCAGTGTAAGTAAAAAAAAAAAAGTAAGTAAACACTAAAAGTATGAATCTTGTCCATTAATTGTCCTCAAGGCCTGCAGAAGGAGACCAGATCTGTCACAGCAGAGATGCAATATTAGTGAACCAGACAGAGGAAATGTTGATCATTGAATCTGTCCCATTACAAACAGGAAGAAGGGATGTAATGGCCTTCTCCCATGACACCAGTGGACACTTCAACAGCCGGTATCACTTTCCATATCTAGACAAGCTGTGAAAGCAGGGCACCGGAATGACACAGCTAAATGACTAACAAACCAGGAAGCAGAAAGCTGGGAAAAGGCTGTTTAGAACACACACAGGCAGCAGGGCTGCTACACTTGGGCAGCTGTTCCATCCAGGCACTTTCCAGAGCAGAGTGGCCCCAAGGGAAAAGTGCCCTTCCACAGTTTGAGAGGGAAAATTGGGATCCATTGCAATTTCCATTCCTCAACATTGTATTTGTCTTACTGACTACAACCTACAGTGCATTTCCATTAACTAATGGCCCTAAAAGCAGCAGTGACTAGTTTAGGGTTAATGGGCAATTTTGAGTAGCCAGCTATATTGGTGGCAAATCTAACCTAATTTCTATTTACTTCAGACACAATCAGGAACAAGTGACAAAATTCCATCAAAATCATCTGGATCAACTTTTGAGACAGATAAGGCCTGACGCCTTTGGAATCTGTTTCAGTAAACACAAGTCATATGGAGTCTATATTCAAGACAGGAGACTCAGGACATGTTTACAGCAGGCCCTGGAACATTCCCTCAGGGAAAGGCATCTAGGTGTGTCCTCAGAACTGAAAACAACATCCATGTGGCAATCATGAGAGTGCAGAGAGACAGACCATATGCACAAAGGTTGTTCCTGAGCATAAGCAGCTCTACAGTAGTTGAAACTGGCCTAAAAGACCTGGCAGGAGCTGTGCTATGCCCTATGAGCTTGCATCTCCCTGCCCTCTGCTCCACCACACATACATGCAGGCAGCATCACTTCTTTAGATTCCTCAGCAAGCTGTGCAGAAAATGATGTCGCTAACACACATTGCCACCAGTGATCTTGACTAGCAAATTTTATGGGGATTTTGTATAGCCTGTTTAAGGTACTCATGGCATCAGAAACTGTTGGCACTTGGCTGGACACATGTTCAACCATGGTTTCTCTCATTCCTCTTCTTAGATAACTCCTAGTTGTAGAGCTTGGAATGACTGTGCATGAATGGAATGATTGAATGTTCCAGAAGGCTTGAGCTGCAGTAACAGCCTCAGCTTTTGATGATCTGGATTCCTCTGCCTGCTCTGTACTGCAAAGATATCTGCACCTGGAAGTGCTTACCTTGGCTGCTTCTGCACACTTGTTAGCCAAGAGGCCCCAGTGAAATGAGGTACAAAAGAAGAGAAGTGCATGTTTTCAAGCCATAAAGAGAGCAACCCCTGAATGGCCAAGGTGTAACAAGAGAACAGTGCAAAACACTGAACAGATCAACCTCCCTTTCACTGATACTTTTGCCCCTATGCTTCTGCCAATTCAGGGCCCAAGGGCAAATGAGATGCTGGAAAAAGATTAAACCAATAACAGGCGTCAAAAAGCTGTCACACAGGATCTGACTAAAAAGTATTTTGTTTCCTTTTCTGGCTGTGGCAATAACCAGGAGTAAGAAAAGAAACAGAATGAGGTGTACCCTGTACGGTTTTAGCCTTCACTTCCATATACCCTCCCCACTGAGTGGACCGGCAACTTTTTAAGCTGCCAGACAAACCCAAACTGTAGTGGTTGATCATCATTCTGGAATCTGTCTGCTTTCAATTTCTCTAGCTCATCTTCAAAGATATTTGTTGTTTGTCTTGACAACCACTGTGAGAATGTACCATATGCTCATTATTTCTTTTTGTTTCAGCCTTCAATCCATTCCTGTCAGTGTTGTCTGGCTTTAGCTATCTCCTGTACTTAGTGCTATGTCAGTCTTGAAAAGAAAAAAAGGAGATAACAGTTGGTCCATATCACACCTGCAGCGTGCATTAGGTTGTGATAGGTATTTTTATGCTTGCTGTTTCCAACCTCCAGAGCTTCCACAGAGGACAGGGCAGAAATCGGGTTCTAAGGAAAACAGCACAGAATTACAAACAAAATTATCGCCTTTCATGGCTAGTATTTGGAGGGGAAGCATTTGAATCAGGGGCCAAGAGCAGTGTCTACTTCACGAATAATTAACAGCTGCACCTGGGGTCTCAAGCTTCTCTCTGCTCCCCTCACAACCCACTGGAACAGATCTCTGCTTTACTACTCACAACCAATATTTTCTAAAGAAACAATTCTGACCAGTTATCTTCCTCAAACATATCTAATTCAACCTCCTGAAGCAGGAATTAGAGGTCTGCAAACCCTTCCAGCCAAAGTGAGCAGGGACCCCAGGGCAGTGAAAATGTCAATAGTGATCAGGACAAGAGAGTATTTGTGTGAGGAGAACAGTCAGGATTTGAGAGCAATGTTTCTGCCATCCAAATCTCAGCCTCTTCAAAGTTGCAGGAGAAGATACATTGCATTTGTGTCTGCAAACCTCCCTAACAATCCAAGCTCCCTTTTTCTTGTTGCACCCTTGAGAGTCCTATCAATCCCATCAGAATGACACCATCATTCCCACAGGATCAAATATAGTATTTTCCATGGGGAAGCCAGTTTGGAACACTGCCTCCTACATCATGGTGCCTTAATGCAACTAAATGTACAATTCAAGTTATATTTGGTCTTGTTGACTGCAAAAAAAAAAAAAGATTATTTTAACTTTCTAGGGGAATTATGTGTATTATTGTAATCATTTTTTATAAGAACTTCAAAGAAAACCTACTGCAAACACGAAGTGAGCTTGCTATGCAGAAGAAATTAGATACAAACCTCAGATCCATGCCAGGGTTTCATCTGTGCTTTTCTTCAACAGAAATCAAAGGACATTTATTTTTTATTCACATGCTTATCTCCACAAATTCAGAGCTTTGTTCTTTAGGAAGCTGGGCTATACCTAACAAATAGAAGGGAGCTATCAGTTACCATGGGCACTGCTTAGCTCTGGTGCTACTTCCAGACATAAACTATTGTACTGCCCAGGGAAAGGTTATCCATCTCTAGAAGTCTCACTGCACATAAGCTGAGAACTCTGCCTTATTGCTATGACTTGAGGAATCATTACCAAATTGCTATTACTATAGTAATGATATCGAAGCTGGTAGTTCTCCAGGTAAGCAAAGTCTCTAAGTAATAGAAGATCTGTAGGGCTGAGTTTTCATTGCTATTTGTTAGCTATACATGGAGAAAGAAAATTCCCTTAGGAAAATTCTGAGATTTTTCTGAGAGGTATTTCATAGCAGCTCTCAATTGCCTTTCTTTCTCATAAATGCACAGAGTGTGAACTGTGAAAACAATATAGATTATGTCAACTACTTCGTTTTCCTAGACTAGACTGATTCTGTCAGTTAAACTTTTTATTGCTTTAGCAGGAACCAGAATTTCAAGCAGGAAAAAAAAAAATCTAATAATCGATTCAAAGCCATAAGCCACCATTATCCAGTAGTATCACTGAGATGCCTCTATAATGCATAATCCATAACAGTAAGAGTGATGCCAGACTGCATTTTCCTGAATGAAATGAGAATGAACCATAAACACTCACACGCATCTTTTGGGGGATATCTCATTACTGCAGGAGATAATGGCCAATATTGCATGCATTTTTCTTTTTTGAAATTATAGTAAACTGTCAGTTACAGGCTAATACTAATAAGAAACTATTCCTTTGCCAGAAGGATTGCTTCCTAGTTTATGCTCTGTTCCCTGTAGTATCCTTTTTCTATAACAACACTTCTGTTGAATCTGAAAAACATGTGATTACATGCTGTATTGTTATAATTTGAGCCCCTGGGTACTGTGTTAGTGATGAGATTTTCTTTAAGCATTATTCTTTTATAGTTCTTTCAAAAAGATTATCTTCCTCCAATTTCCACAGAGAATTTTAATAGTTAAGAGTACAGCCTCTACGAAATGCTGTCAGAATTGAATTGTAAAGAAGATTAAAGAGGGAGCATGGTGTGAGTGCAGTAAGATACAGTCTTTAATTTTTTTTTTCTCTCTGAATTTGCCCGTGCTCTTGGACAAATCTTCGAACTGCCTTCTTTCTAGGGTATGCTAAGACATGTTTATAGAATCACAGAATCATCATCAAGGAAAGAGATCTTTAAGATCATTCAGCCCAGGTGTCCACCCAGCAGTGCCGCTGTAACACCTAACCCACATCATCCAGAGCCAGAGGCCGCGTGAACGCCCCAGGGGTGGTGACTCCACCACCTCCCTGGGCAGCCTATTCCGATGCCTGACCACCCTAACACTGATTTTTTTTTTTTTTTTTTTTTTTTTAATTTTTTTAAAATGTTTTTCTTTCTCTAACATGTAATCTGAATCTCCCCTGTCTCATCTTAAGTGCATTTCCTCTTGCCCTCTCACTGCAGGCTCGGTAGAAGAGACAGGCCCCACCTGCCCACAGCCTCCTAGGAACTTGTAGAGAGCGATGATCCCTCCTGAGCCTCCTCTCCTTGGAAGTTTAGCCCCTTGAGAGAAGAAGGGGGAAATCCCAACCCCGAGTTCCGCACTCCGCGCCAGCGGGGCGGGCGGAGGGCGGCGCTGAGGGCCGTGCCCGCCCTCCCGGGCCGGGCGGTGCGGCAGCGCAGGCGGCCGGGGCTGCGTCCCCGCCGGACCCCTGGGGGCGGAGCGAGAGCCAGGGCACGGCGGCATCGTCCGGCGCGGCCATCGCCGGTCTGCTCCATGGAGAAGCGGGGCCCGGTGCTGCACATCGTGGTGGTGGGCTTCCACCACAAGAAGGGCTGCCAGGTGAGGGAGCGCGGGTGTCCCTCGACTCCCTCCTCTCCGCTCCGCTCTTGCGCTTCCTCCCTGCCCTCCCCCGGCCCCCTCCCCCGCGCTCAGCGGCGCCTCCCGGGCCGAGGGGCTTCGCTCTAGTCAAGGGGCGGTAAAGGAGTGGTTGGGAGCCGGCAAGGCCCCGATTGGCTGCGGCCTCCCCCGGCCGGGGGTGACTAGCTGGGTGACTCGACTCGCCGGGGCAGTTCGTGGTCATGGAGCTGCCTCCATTCCCGCCCCGCCTCGGCGCTCCCGGAGGGAGCGAGGCGGGGTGAGGGCCGGCAGGGTGAGCTCCCGGGAATGAGGGGCGACGGCGCACATCCGTGGCACGGTATCTGTTTCGAGTCGTGCGTTCAGAGAGAGAATTCTGAGGAAAAAAACCTAAATTGTGTTTTAATATACCTTCCTCTATCTCTGCCGGCCCATCGAGTGGTCACCCGTACATCTTGTACCAAACGGCCTCAGGGCAACACGCCCACCCTGGATTTAAGCTTTCTTTGCCTCTCTTCCCCGCTTTCATAAATGCTTTATTGCTTCATGTGGCCTGTAAGGTAGAAGGATTTTATGTCATAGCTGGTTTATGTTATGATTGTTTTAATTCTTTTTTAAATCTTGAAGCAGGAGATGTGGTTGCCCATCTGGGCTGCTCACACAGTTGCTTTGCTATGACACGAGCAGACAGACATAATGTTGGGTTTCCAATGAGTCTTTTTCCATAGTGAGTTCTTGGCCTTTATAAAAATTACCAAGACACTAATGAATGTGATGGTTATTGTTATACAAGAGTTGATCTTATGTAAACACATTCCATACAAGGTAGCTGAGAATTAAATTATTGCTTCAAAAAATCCAAGCACAATTCCTCAGAGGCAAAGGTGCAATAACTCAATTTCTGAAAGATGTGCATGGTTTTCGAATGCATCGTTTCTCCTCAGGGTGTCTGTTCGCATATGGATGTTCATGGGATCAGTTCTGTGAAGTAATTAGATCATCTTGGTTGTGAGGTTTGTAATATTTATCAGGCACTTTCTTGTCAAATACTGTTACAAGGTGAGCCTTAGTTGGGTATCTGAAGAAGGAAGAGCATGTTTTTGCCATCTCCTTGTTGTTTGCCTGTTGGAAAAGAAGCTTTGTTTCTTCTGTTCTTCTGGAGTGTGTATTTATTTTCTTGCACATTAAGCGGTGTTGATGCAAGGAAAAAAAAAGAACAAAAAACCCAAACAAACCCCCAAACTATAAATTAGTAGCAGTGAATTTTACTTTGTTGCCAGTAAAATGCTTATAGAAGTACATTTTTGAGGTGTTGTCAAAAATTAGGTCAGAATACCTCTGAGATGAAGTTTTCTTTATCTCAAGAAATGACCTGGAGAAGCTGGAGAGGAAGGTAGTTTGGGAAAGGGACAGGGTAGCTGAGTCACAGGGAGAAGAACTGCAAGATAGAATGACAGTCAGTAGAACCACAACCAGCCAGGCTTCCTAAGGGAAAGCTAAACAGAAATCTGGTTTTAAATGTATCCTGCCTCTGACTTAGCAGATTTTTTACTGAACAATGGAGAATGTTTCCTAAAAGAACTGGAGGCGAGGAGCAGCATGGCTATAGCCTAATGAGTTTGACATCAGTAGTATGCAAGACTCTAGAGAATTTTTGAAGGAAAGAATTAATTAACAACATGAAACTAAGTAGACTGAGTCCTATGTGCATTTGCTAAAGATAGTTCATGCCTGATTGACTTGCATCTTTTGTAAGAATAAGTGATTGAATTCCTTTCTCTGTGAAAGAAATGGAGTAGCTCTAATCTGCTGGGAACTTGATAATAGATCATACTTATTTTTAAGGTAGAGATACAGGAGAATTAGTGCAAGAGCTGATACCTGGGTAAAGAGTATGAAGGAGAGGAAGCAGAAACAGATTTGAGTCAGAAGAGGAACTATTGGTTTAAAAGGTACTTGCAAGAAATGTTTCTCAAGATTGAAAGTGGTGCTGGTATTGTTTACACCATAAAATTCAACTGTGATAAGCAAACTTGAGGAATCGGTATTTCAAAGGAAAACTGGAAAGTCGTGCAAGAACTGGACAATAAGGAACGCTGGATTGTTAAAAATGGGGTGCCTTATGAAGCTGTGCAATAGGAATGAGTAATAACAGTATAAGCTTGGGAATTGACACAAGGAAATGTCTGGAAGCAAACTGAGACCACATGTGATCAAGGCTAAGTCACCAAAGTAGTATTATTTGAGGGCAAGAATGACAATGTATGTAATCCTGTTGTGTGATAATATGTTTATCAATGCATATAAATTCTGATCCACTTTTCAGAGAAAGGAGTCTGAATTCTGTCTTCCAGAACTGGATGAGATAGTCCCTGGGCAGTCTGTATTAAAGAAGAATGTAGAAGAGCTTCCCTAGCTAGGCTAACAAAGTAGATTTGGAGGCTGTATTCACCTTTGTAGATCTAGAAACATTCTTCCCTTTTCTTCTCCTGCCTTTTCACAACTGGTAAGCAGAGGCAGTTGTGGTAAGCTGCAGTGGGGAACTGAGGCGACCAAAAAGCAAGCCTTGTTTTGGTGGGTTGCTTTTGAGGTAGTTTTTTCACAGGTTTTGTTTGCCAGATGGACAGCTGCAGAGAGCAAACACATGGGCACAAGGAGACTGGTGAGGGTGAATCACCTCTCTTGATCTGCTGGCTACATTCCTTTTGATGCAGCCCAAGATGTGGTTGACTTTCTGGGCTACAATGTGTGAAGTGCACATTGCTGGCTCATGTTGAGTTTTTTGTCCACCCCCAAATCCTTCTCCACAGGGCTGCTCTCAATGACCTTTAAAGTATTGATAATGGCCTTTGAAGTACTAATTAAAACATTGCATTACATGTAGTTGCATTCCAAGAAACTGTTGGAAAGTTAAAAATAAGGAGGGAGAAACAGCCATTTAATCTAAATGAGTGTTGGCACAAGAACCAGTGGATATGAACTGTCAGAGCACGTGCTGCAGACTTCATAGCTGGAACTGTGAAGTGCAGAAAAGCAAAGGTCTACAGCAGTGCTCAAATGGACATCACTCAGAGTAAATTTGGAAAGCTTAAGATTGAAAGATCATAGAGCTAGACTGCCTATCCTAACAGGAATCAACCTGGTTTACCTGAGAAGGCTCCCTTCAGTTTCTGTTCCCACCTCTTTTCTCTGTAGTCTTACTAGGAAATGCATGTGGAGTTAGGATTTTCTATGGATTTCTTGATGCTAGATTCTTTCATTAGCTGCTTTGCTTCTGAAGCTTCATCACTTGAAATGTACAGCTCTTCCTGTTGGTTAACTTAAAGGGTAAGAAATGTGCAACATGCAAAGACTTCGATGTGCAGTTTGGAAATGTATAGGGATATTTTTTCTTTCACAGACTTGAAAAATGATCCATAGGCATTAATTTCTGAAAGAGAAGGAGAGTCAGAGGATCTCTTTCTATGTGCCTTTGGATTTGGAATATGAGCACCATAATTGTTCCTCATGCTCCTTTCAAGGGCTGACTGTATAACTGGGGGTCTTTTTGCTGGAATATAAGAGACAAAGTGAAGTGTTTCCATATGTTCATTGTTAAATCTGGGGATCCAGTTACCCAGGCAGTTGTTAAAAGCTTGAGAGTTACCACTCATTGTTGTAAAGGCTTTGTGTTATCTGAAAACTAAAGCACTAAAAATTTGAACGCATTGGGAGGAATTTTTTCTCTAGCAAGTAGGGAGTAAACTTTTGGAGAACCTGCAGGCTTTTGTTAGTTTACATGAGCAGATTGCCATCCTGTTTCTTTGGGCCTCTTAGTTACTGTGAATCCCCTGAGTTGAGCTGTGAATCCAAGGAGATATGCCAAAGGTGCTGGTTGCTGTCTCTTTTTGCTAAGGGTTAGAGGTAGTTATGGCAGAGTGTTCAGAGAATGGGAGGAGAAACTTGGCTGCAAACTACAAGGTCCACCTAGTATTTGACACACTTCCAACAGGCCCATTAAGGAAGGGAATGACAGTTGGCAGGAAGCAGGAATGGTGGCTGGTTTCTTGGCTCTGTATGTGCTGGCTGACTTATTATGGGAGCCCTACTCAGTGAGTCATTAAATAGTGAATGTTCTGAAGTGGCAGAACTCATGGGCAGTATGCATTCAATCGTGGCTTTTATGCATCTGAAATGAAATGGCAAACATTAAAAATTCCTTTTGTGATCCCTCTTTGCTATGTATAAGAGGAGTGGCCTCAGGAAAAGGTAGCAGCAAACACAGCACTTCATCACATGTAGTTGCTCAAACTCTTGCCCATTAATGTAAAACATGCAGTTTTGGTGCAGTAGGAGTTCTACACACTTCTCAGGCTCTGTAGGACTCAAGGCTCAAAAGCATTGGGGCACAAAATGAGAATGAGAGAAATCTGCTGCAGAAATGTGTCTGATGTGTTTTGGAGTATATGTAGCTGCTCAACTCATTACCTACTGCAGCAGGTTCTGTTGATCTGCTTCAGTGTAGGGTGGTAAGACTTGGATTTCAGGACTATTTGTGCCTTTTTATCTGGAGTGGCTGAAAACAAATTCCTCAGTAGTTTTGAGGAACTGTAGTAGTGAGTGACTAGTGATTTCAGAGCAAAAAAGGGGAAAGATTTTTTTCAGGATCATGAAACACTTTTAATTACAAGTGAGTGATAAAGCATTTAATTTGCCTTACTTTGATTTTTGAAAATATTAACTGGTGTGGAAGGTCCTTACCTGCCTTATAATAGGAGTCTTTAGTGAGAATGTAGCCTTAACGGACCTTAACTAGAAGATGCAAGTTGTGTTGAAAATGGAAAGACTTTTGATTTATAGTGATGGTGGAAGACTGAAAGTCCTGAGGTTCTCCAGTTGTGATCATGTGTGCTGTGACTGTCATTTGAGCTGTCTCCAAGCTTTATTTACATGGAGAAGCAAAGAGATAATAGTCTCTGAGAGTGTAGGAAGGCTTAAAATATCACAAGTACTCTAGAAATAATTCATTTTGAAGGCACAGTTAAAATGAGAACTGATGCATTTGTAAAGGAGAGGACGGAAACATTTAAGCAAAGCTGGAAAAACTTGTGGGTAGGAGAGCTAGGTACAAAGTCCCTGTAAACCCCCTGGCTGGTTGCTGAGGAAGTGCATGGTCCTTTTGTTACTGCAGTGCCTGACCTACTACAACAATCCCTACCTTCTCCTGATGCTGCAAGGATCTCACATTGAGTGAACTCGGGCCCTGTGTCACCACCAGTGAGGCTGCATAGAATCTCACTTCATTTGGGGCAAGGCCCAGCTTTTCTGCACTCGGTGTCCTGAGCAGTTGTGCACATTACTGCTGACCTTGTGCAGCAGGTGACCATTGTCTCACATATCCTCTTAAGACATTAAAATTATTCCACTTTACTCTTGGCTCTCTTTAATATATGCATTTCTTACTTTGTTGTGGAAAAAAATTAAATTGTGAGTGGTTGGGAAGGTGAGGGAAGTGCCCTGTGTGTCCTGGAATGCTCACGCTGCTGGTCAATATTGTTTTCCTGGGATCTTTGATCTGTGAAATAATGGCAGTGTATTTTGACCCACTTCTCTGTACTTCTGTGGAGGATGACATTTCAAATTCCTACAGACATGGGAATGGATTACTGTAAATACCAAAAGGCATCTTTTGTGGAATCCTAAAGTTTGCTGTAAGGGCCTTCAAGGTTCTGAACTTTATAATGTAAATGTGATGTCAGCTTTCTCCAAAGTAGTGTTTGAGTGCTTGTCTCTTTGAGACTGTTTTTGTGTGGACTGTGCTTGAAGACCAATCCCCTTCTCTTGCCTGACCAGAGGTTTTCTTCCTGGCTTGCAAAGGAAACCTAAGACCAGGAATTAAGCTGATACTCAGTTTAAGAGAAGAGCCTGAATATAATCCTTGAGAAGAAAGAATGTCCTTTAATTCTTTCTAAATTGTATATGTAATCTTCATCATTTGAGAGTTTCAAATACTTGATCTTTGGAGGATGGTGCTTGTTGTGATCTGCAGAAATCAGCGCCTGACATGGCCTGAGTAATCCGTGCGCGTGGCCTTTTTCACAGGTGCCCAGGAAGCAGGTGTCTTTAAACAGAAATGTTGGCAACTTAGTCTTAACTTCGCAGAATTGGGAGATATCTTAAGGAATGAGCACGGTCAGTCTGCACTTTTTATCAAGTCTTGTGAACTGCCTATGTTTCCAGGTCTGCTGCACTCTTGATTGTAGCACATTTTTTCTAGAGGGAAGTATTGAAGTTGTTCTCTTCCTTAGATTCCATGGGTGGGAAGTTTCAGGGGAGCACTTTCCAGCCTGTCTTAGTCCCTGTTTCATTTGCTGCCTTTCTTCTAAGACTCTGCTTTACTGGAGAATTATTTTTCCCTTCTTGATCTTTGTCATCCAGTAGTTGCTGTGATTCTCTTAGATGTGCTTGATGCTCTTAAACATGCAGGTGAAGTGTATGCTTTGTCTTTAAATTCCTCATGTCTTTACTTCGTGGGAGCACAGTAGACAGAGATTATGCAATAGGTAATCTTGTCTAGTGATTAAACAAAATCTTGTTAATGGAACAACAGAAACAAAAATAAGTTGAAAAGGAACTAGGCTGGAATCAAGCTGAAGTGCTTTGTTCCTATTTCTATTGATAATAACCTGTAAGCATTAGCACAGTTCTTTTGGTTTTGTTGCCTGCTTTAATAATATTAAAGCACTTTAAAGGATCATTATGAGCATGAAGTCTTCTAAATAAGTTAATCATAGCATACATCAAGTATCAAAGATTAGTCTTTTGTCTAAAAAATGTGGATTTTATGCTCAACAGTTTGTAACTTTTAAAGACGCTTTTACCTTTTATTTGTAAGTCTACTCTAATTGGCAATGGGGTGCTAATAATTTTAAATGAAGTGCTGAGTACACATGTACTTCTGCAAACAGTGCTGCAGATTCTGATCTCTTGTGTAGAGTTAATGATGAGTTCCATTTTTTGCATATCTGTTTAATCCACTTACATAGTACTTAGTGTTCAGTGTTCAAGAAACGCTTCAGAGTATGGTTGATTTGTTTGTTTCTTTATTTTGTTTCTTTGTTTAGTTTTTCAAAGAACTCTGTACTTTGATAATCTTGCAGTCACTTCTATGAAGTGCTGCCTGGGAAGTGAACTGTTCCATACTGAAGGAAGGATTCCACGCTGGATATTTTTTCCATAGTTGCCCTGATATGCAAGTTGAGAGAAGGTCCCTAAATACCCATTTGCAGTTATGTAATGCTTCCCATAGTCTTCATACTTAACTTTCATCTTATGATTCTCTGTTCTTTGTATGTGTCATAACATGAGTAGTTATTTTAATATCCTGTGCCAGGAATCTTCGCCTTTCTCTTGAATAAATGAATGAATGATAAGTCAATAAAACATGTATTACTATACTTCTGCTGCTCCTTTCATTTACCTATTTCATAATGTTTTCAAATAATGACTTGAGCTCTTGGCGCTTGGGGTGGCAACGTAATTTACATAAATGTAGAATAAAGAGAGCTCAAAGCTGTGAAATCACTGAACAGAGATCACTCCCTCAGGAGTAAATTGGGACTTGCAAGGCTTGACTTTGTGTTCCCTGTCCTAATATCACAAATGGTACACAATGGTACAAATCTTGTCTTGATGGCAATTCCCTAGCAAGTCCCCTTAGCTGGAATTGTTGCGGTAGTATTAAGTTTCTTTTCTAGGAGGAGTGTGGGGTTTTTGTTGTTGTTTCTTTCTTCTTTCTTAGAAGAGACTGATAAGGGCCAAATTTCCAAAGCACAGTATCTATGTAGGGCTTGAACTCTATGACTATACAAATAAAATGTTAAATAATTGGAAAGAGTGTCTAGCATGCTAGCATGATGTTGAAAACAAAGGTTTTGATATTTTCAGTTTTTTTATCTTTTAAGGGCCTCAGTAAGAGTCAGAACTTTCATAACCTAATTAGAATTTTTGAATCAAACTTCAATGGTGGTATTGTGCCTACAAATGGTGCCTCAGAATTTGTGTTCTAACTGGCCACTCTATGGCTTTAGCAATATGGAGATGTGAGGAAGCGCCAATTTCAGGAGCTGAAATAATAGAAACAACTATACCCTGCCTCCTTGTAATACAGGGATTTCTTTTGCTGTTGCTATTTGTGTATATAGTGTATTTTAAAATATATTTATATAAGTATGTATTATATGTATTCTTCATATATATTTTTGTATGCACATATACATGTATTATACATAGTTGTTACAAATATTCAAATGTATATAAATGTATAATGTATATTTAAAAATCTCCTTAAAGGTCATTATATTACTGCATGGGTATTTATATTATTATAATATTATATCATATCATATCATATCATATCATATCATATCATATCATAATCTTACGCATAGGCTCTTCGGCTTGCAGATCCTGGTCTGTTGGTTCTGGCATGCAAAAATGGGGGAAGTTTGTCATTTAAATTCAATTGTTATTCAAATAATAAATTGTTCTTAGAGCTGAAAGACAAACAATGCTCTTAGATTTTCTTTTGGCTGAGTGCTGCAGTTGTTATGGTGATTCAGATAAGGTCATTGGTGTGCTGGTCTTCTCTGGGTTTGGCTGTGCTAGGAAAACGGATTTTAGAAATCCCAACTTCGAGTGAAGAACAAATACTGACTTATTTATAAAGAGATATCAAGTTTTAGGTGTAATTTGCATCTGTTGGGTTTTTTTGATTACTGCATCTTAGAGTTATATTCTATTTAGCATATTTATGCCTTTATTTTTTAGAGAGGAAGGGTTAGTATCCTTTAAATTAAATGTGTTGCAATGATTTATGAAGGGAAAAGATTTTCCAAGTAGAAATGTAAC
Organism: Oenanthe melanoleuca; assembly: GCF_029582105.1. Taxonomy (NCBI): domain Eukaryota; kingdom Metazoa; phylum Chordata; class Aves; order Passeriformes; family Muscicapidae; genus Oenanthe; species Oenanthe melanoleuca. Next base: position 104,054,474 of record NC_079335.1, on the reverse strand, counting down.
TAGTGCGTTTTGCTGATATCCTTTTCTTAATTTAAAGCAATTATCCTACCTGTTTGCTACAGTCAAAGCAATGGGAGAAATCAAAGTAATGTTTTAGAGGATGGAATGGGTTTTCTTCCTGTAAATTAGATTCTGTAACTTACTGAAAACTTCTTGGTCTTTAACATATACTGTCATTCCAAGTATTTCAGACTTTTTGGAGATTAAATAATCTCTCCATTGTACCAATGCAAAAACTTACTTGGGTCCAGATGTTTTTTCATTACTTATCTGAAGAGAAATCTTCCAAAATACCTGTTATACTAAAGAAGAAATCTTATATTGTGAATATAATTCAAATGTGATAGTAGATGAAGTGGGCAGCATGGGAAAGTTATACTGACTTGTGAGCACATTTTAAATTATCACTGTTTAATGCTCACTGAGGATTCTACTTTGGTTAACAATTAAGCACTTTTCACAGATAAGGAGAACAACCTTACCTGAGTGTAAAATTAATGCCAACTACCTGTCTAATGTTTGGGTGCAATAGTTTAGCTAGACATGCACATATATTTGGAAATTCCTCTTTTATCAGTGTCCTTTTTAAACCTCTCTTCTGATTGTGTACTTGCAGTTTAGTAGAAGACACTATCAATGCATTTTTCTTAAAGAGGAACTATCATGTTAATTCCTAGATGTAGGAACTAAAATGCATTTTTCCTTGCCTGCTCTCATGTTTCATTCCCGTGACTAAATGAATGTGTAGTAAATTTATTCTGGCTAGGAAGTGCCTTTAGAGACAAGAACAAAACCAGAATACCTGAATTTCTTTTCCACTATAATTGGGTGTTAATTGGTGCTTTGCATCCAAACTGCTAGATTCAATACAAACTGCATATTAAAGATTACTTGATGCTGCAGAATTCCAGAAAAATAAAAAATGCTAGTTCCAGAAATGCAGTTGTACATCCATTTAAGGAGTTTTTAAAAACTAGATTTTATTTTAACTTGATAATTCTCAAGAGTTGAAGTATTTTGTGTAGTGAAGAGCACAGTTATTTATTTCTCCCCTAAATCTCAAGACAGTATTCTGTATTATTTTTAGTTGTGAAATCCATCAGGACCTATCTGCTTACAGAACATGACAGTTTGAACTGGCAAAAAGCATTGCCACCAAAACCCCTTGACAGGTGTGAGCAATATTTCCAGCTGAAATAAAGATCCCTGACACTTGGAAGAGTAAGAAATGCCTGGAGATACTAGTTCATGTTTTATGTATTTGCATTTTTGAAGTCTCTCAGGAGTTCAGCTTGGTATTTGAATTTTGTCTTGTTGAGGAGTCTTCTTTAATTCAACTGAGGAGACCAAAACCTGTAACATTTTATCTGGCAGTCAGCTCTAAAAACTTGTGTCTATATCTTGGTTCCTGTTGACTACTGGGCTTTATGAAAAGATTTTATTTCTCGTATTTGCAGGCATTTTTTGTAGTGATACATATATTAATGACATACAGTGACATTTAAGTGCACGTTTATGCATGCACATGCATATATGGGTGGATTTACATAACAAGCCATTATAGTTAAATAAAAAAATGAGCTCCTCTTTCTTCATTCTTTGAAGAGTGTAAAAGAGGTGTGAGACAGGTCTCTTCAGTAGTCCCATCTCTTCCTCCTGTCATGGTTTGTCTTGGGTTTATGGTGGAAAATAATAAGAAAATAACTTTTTAAGTTGCCTTCCGTAGGAGCACTGCTCTGTAGTTTTCACACACAGACTGGGAAAGTTTTTTACTGAGACTCTAGTTGTTTGAAAACTCAGAACTGATAGAACTGAAATTCTGTTTATCCTATTATTACCACCTTTATACATATGCACTTCTCAGTTTCATAATTTTCAAGTACTGTGAGTTTTTAGCCATTTTTTAAAGGCTGCTCAATATTCTTATAATACTTTGTTTTTGAGATAATGGTTTCTTTCCTTGCAAAGGATTCCTAACTGCAGTTGGTGCAAGTCTGCAGATTGAGCTGGAGAAATCAAGCAGAGCATCTAGAGGATGGGGAACAGTTAGGGTGAGTTTCATCTGCGTTAAGTCAGTCATCTGCAAGTTAGATTTAGAGCCAGCTCTCTTCAGAGATCGTCAAAAGAAACAGATCAGATGAATCACCCTCTGCAGGTGTTTGGTTTCTCTGACTTTGCAGAACACTTAGGAAAGCTGCTTCAGATATCTTGCTTTTTGATGTACAGTCAGCTGACATGAGTCTCACCTGCAGTGACTGCTTATTTAATATCAAATTTCAAACTTTCTCATCACTGGACACTGCTAAGTTGGAGGAGGGATGGATGGAAGTCTTCCAGGACATTGCATGCTCCTCTAGCTGTTGGGTTGTCCTTTTTCCTGTTTCTTTGTTACTTCCACACTTATGGTACTTTGGCCAGCAGCAATTCTATTAAACTACATAAATGTGATTCCTCCTTAGAAACTAGGATACTTCCTATATGGATCCTCTTGGGGAGGAAGAGAAATAATAGTATATCATAATATAAATAGGTCTATCATAAAGTATATCTGTAAAATAGATTATTTAAAGCCATTTAAGCAGTTTTAGTTTTGATTTGCCTGAGTTTTGTGATCTTCTCTCTTATACACACATGCATACAGAAATTTATATTAAAACTGATTTTTGAAAAAAGGCAACTAATAGAAAACAAGATTGTCATCAGTGTCATTAAGGCCTGTAGAGTTTATTGAATTTGGAACTGACAGAACCTGCAGAAATCCCTGTTGCTGGAATTATCTGATAGCAGCTGAGGTGTTGATAGCATATTGTGAGCTAGAACAAAGTAGTTCTTCAGCAAATTTCACACTGTAAAAAGAGCACAGAAGACAGATTTCTCATCTTTATTATGGAATTTAAAAAGGAGTGTTCCTTAGTGAATACGTGTAAAATACAATGGTAATTCTGAATGTGCTTGGAAGCAATGATGTCTCAAATCCTTACTTATAGTATTTCTCTGTCAGGAGTGATGCATTGAAGGTATTTGGTGGAATCTAAGGAACTCAGAGCTTGTTCTCTATTTGTTAGAAAGAAGCTCCTTCAGAGGGTGAATCTGAATCCCTCTCTGTTGGCCATGCAGTGAAATGAAATACCTGAGTCAGGACATAAGTGTAGATGCTCCTTGACTATCTATGTTTTAAGCTTAGTAATTGTGCTATATTTATTGCTAAAGCTACTCCTGCAAGATTCTAGTAATAATTCTGTAAACAGTGTTTTCAGCCAGTTTGAATCTGAACATCAGCAAAAGGTATGATATTGCTGACATTTATGTGAAGTTTCTACAACTTTAATTTTCTTATCTACCATTGCAATTTTCTTATCTGTGACTTGAAAAGGATAGCAGGGAATTCTCACTATGTATTTGTGTACTAAATGGCAGAGAGTTTATCTGCTTCGTGTATGAATGCTGATTCCAATGTATGTCTCTCATTTAGAAGTCAGAGGCTCTTCTTTTTTTCTTAGTGGCATATTTTGTTTAACACACTCTATGGGTTCCTCATAATTACAGGGAATTACAGGGGTGACTTCTCCAAGAGGCTGTCAGAAGCTTCCTGCGTGTCTGACAGAGCTAAGGAGAGACCCAGAGCTGGTGACTGCCTATGAGGGGTGGTAGGAGGACCTCTGGAATCCTGTATTTGAGAAGGAAAGTTATTGCAGGGAAGCAAATTGCAGCCAGAGAAGAGAGGAATGATAGTATGTGAGAGAAGCATCCCTGCAGACACCAAGGCCAGCAAAGAAGGAACGGCTGGAGATGCTCCAGGCACTAGAGCATAGATTCCCCTGTTATGTCTGTTATGAAGACCACAGTAAGGCAAAGCTGACCCCCTGTGTTGCATCTAAGATGTTGCTTGGGGTGAATGAGCAGGAAAGGCCTTTGCAGGGTTTTACAGAGGTGTTTATTTCAGCCATGCATGGATTCAGGGTTCAGGGAACAAAGGCAAGGCTTCTTGGGTGGGTGTAGATTTTGTACATGGGATGAGCAGGTGGAAGGAGCCTCAGGGACCAATTACTAAGGGACACGGGGGTGCTACAAGGGAAGGGCTAAGGCAAAGGACCAACAGGAAATTAGGATGGGAGTGACCAAAAGGTTAACGGAGAGGGAAAGGGTTTAGGCTTGACTCGGGTAACAGAGCAGGGTTTGCATTCCTTAGCTGGGAAAACTTCTCTGGGTTTCCACACCCCTGGAGCCCACGGAAGTCTGTGGTGGAGCGGGGATCCACTTGTAGACAATTCCAGGCCAGAGCAGGTGGAAGCCTGAGGGAGGCTATGGCCCCATGTGTTGGAACTTGTGACCCCGTGGGGGACCCGCACTGGAATCTGTTCCTGGAGGACTCTACTCTGTGGAAGGGATGCACACTGGAGCAGTTCATTAAGAACTGCAGCCTGTGGGAAGAATTCATGTTGAAGAAGTTAATGGAGCAGTCTGCTGGGGGAGAGTCCCCATGCTGGAACTGGGGAAAGAGTCCTCCCTCTGAGGAGGAAGCAGTGGCAGAGACGTGTGATGAACTGACCACAAATCATTCATGTCCCCCTGCTCTGCTGGGGGAGGGGGTAGAGAATCAGGAATAAAGTTAAGTCCAGGAAGCAGTTAACCCACCCCAGGGTGGAGAGAAGGTGTTTTCAAGATTTGGATTTACTTCTTATTATCTTACTCTGTTTTATTGATATAAAGTTAATTTCCCCATGCCAAGTCTGTTTTGCCCAACACGGTGACTGGTGAGTGATCCTTCCCTGCCCGTATCTCGACCCATGAGCCTTTCATTATATTTTCTCCCCCTTACTTAGGTAAGGAGGGAAGTGATACAGCAGCTTTGGTTGGCTCCTGGTGTCCAGCCAGGGTCAATCCATTGTAACAAGGAATAAGAAAACTTGAAATTGATACCAACAAGTATCAAGGCTGATTTCTTATGTTCTCATGTTTCTCTTGTTCTTTGTGCCTTTTTCTGAAGCTGGCAACAGTTGTAGACAGTGACATTGTGTGTTAAGGTGAAGAATTTCAATTTTCCTTGGTACTCTAATTTTTCACAAATTTTTCTTTTGATGCTGTTGTTATTATTACTACTATCTTATTTCATTATCAGTCAAATGATAAGATTATTTATATGCTTGCTTTTTCATGCTTTTTATTTTCCCTGTGTACATACATTTTGCAGCTCACTAGTTATGCTCCCTAACTAAATATCCTTGGAGACAAGTTGCAATATCAATAAACAGTTTCTTTTACTGAGAAACTTGTGTTTAGATTTTATTCACTGAATTCAGAAATGCCATCTCAAGAGTTGGTGGAAGTGGCTGGAAACCCAGAGGAGTCTCCATAGGAAAAGAGGATTGCACTGTAAAAATGCTGATTGTGGGGATCTGTGGTAGATGTGTTGTGCAGTGCAAGAAATGGAAAGATTGTCCCTATTTCTAGGAAAAAGAGGTAAATGACAATTAAATGAAAGGCAAAATTGAAAAGCAGGATTTCTTAGTGAAAGGAAAAGGAAATACTTTTTGCCATTGTGTCGAACAGTGTGTTCAGGGACATAAAAATATATAAACCAGTGTTCTGCTCTTAGTGTAGGTTCTGAGATGATTCAATGTCTTGCAGGGTAAAAGAGAGGCCTGCATGTGTTAGTATTACCTAGTCATAAGCACTTGAAGAGCTTGGAAGTCAAATCTGCTTTCTGGATATGTGTGTCCCATCACCCCTGCTGATGTTGCAGGTGTGGCAATGTTCTGCTGGCTCTGTGTACACAGGGAAAAAGATATTCAGCTCTTGGGTGCTGTTTCTGTTTGCAGATCTTTTTAATTTTTCTTGAGGAAATGGAATTAGGCTCTGGAAGCTAAATCTGCCCAGGGCCTGTCAGTTAAACCTCAGACGTCAGTCTGTGTGTGCATTGAAGAAAGAGACAAGGAATGATAGTTGGAAGAAAATCACTATTTTTCCATAATATTGGTAGGAAAAAAATGCTAGGGTGAATCATAGAGGCCTGCTTGTATGGTAATTGTAACGTATTCTCTTTTTTTCCCCATTGCTTTCATTTGTTTGTTTAGGTTGAATTTTCCTATCCTCCCCTAAAACCTGGAGAAGGACATGACAGCCAGAGTTTACCGGAGGAATGGAAGTACTTGCCATTTCTTGCCTTACCGGATGGCGCTCACAACTATCAGGAAGGTGAGAAATGAGAGAGAAAAGTTGTGTGTACTTCTACTGCAACTCAAAGAAAAAACCTGATATCTGAACAGCTGACCAATGATTCTTTTTCTATTAGACTTCCTGCACTTTTTGTTTAAGTTGCAAAATACATTGGCAATGGTATGTTACTTTAGGTGCAAATAGAGGTGTACCTCCTACATCCAGAATTCAAATGTCAGTAAAAACTTCAGGGTTGCATATCAATTTTGCATGGTTCTAGCACAAAACAAGGCTGCTGGCTTTTTCTGAAGTTCTTTGAAGGGTGAATGAATCCTCCTCCAGGAATTTAGAGATTATTAAAATGACCTACAAGTCATGGAAAGCCATGTCAGTATGGCTGATATGGTAAAGCCATGGCATGAGCTTTGAAAGGGTATTTGTTGGCAGAAATATTCATTTGCCATATAGTCACCATCAAGTTTGTGGCATCTTTTATAATTTTAGTATTGCATTTATTAATTTATTAGCAGTTCTATTCATCCCTGACATTTATATTGTGTGCAGTAGTTTAATTTTCTTTTCTGCAGAGCAGACAACAAGGAAGTCACTTTAAATAGCAAAATCACAGAAACCTTTTAATACTACTTTTAATTTGTTTTGTTTTTTTTAACTTGGTATACTTAGCTTCCTTATTGTCTAGCTTTTGGAGATCTCACTTGGAAACAAAGGAAGTTTATCAAAATAATCCCTTTCCTAGCAGCAATAAGAGTGTCTCTGACTGCTCTGGATTTTTGCTGAATTTCTGCATTTTTAAATACATTGCAAGTAGGCTATATTCAAAGTTAGGAAAATCACATGCAGCTGCATTTACCTGCTCTCTCTTGTCTCAGTACCATTCCAGTTAATACTCAACTTTGAGCATTTTTATTGTTGTTTTAGAAGAATATAAATGTTTATTTTTTGTTAAGGAATAAAATAGTTGGCACCAAAGGGGAAATATATATATATCCTTGTGTTTTGTAGGCAAGAATATACAAGAATTTGAGCCAGGTGAATAGATTTTCTGATAATAATTGTATTTCATTTACTGTAACTTTATTAGATTTTGAGTTTTAAACTAATTCCTGTGGGTAGCTGCGTTTGTGCAAAGAGGATGACTTGGTACAGGAAATCGTCTTACAGGCTTTCTAAAGCCTCAGGTGATCTCCAGAATATAAGCTTGATCAAGGTGGTAAGCTTTGTTATACAAAGTCTGCCTCTCTGTTGGTTATAATGCATATGGGATTGTCTCTCCTGTTCATTTTCTTACTATGAAGTAAACAAAAAATTAATAGTTGGTTTCAAAAAAGATTTCACTCATGTTTTGAAAGGAGAGGGCAACTGTCTTTCTTTGCTTGGGATTTAGCAACTTTTTTGCAGTAGTATCAGGTGTGTGTGTGTGTGTGTATTTCAAGCCATAAAAGTCTTTCTCTTGTCATATTTTATAGAAAATTTTGTTTTTTGTTTTGCATGTGCACAGAGACAATAATTATTTTCTGTAAGACTAGGTTTATTTTAAAAGCATAAATTGCTTTTTATTTATTTTAAAAGCACAAATGCTTTTTGGTAGTGTAATGTTGGTGATGGTGCAGATATCTACCTTGACAGTGGTAGGAACTTCTCTAACCTTTCAGCTTTCACTTTCCTCCTTGCTGTTTGGGGTTTTTTTCCTGTCTTAACTGTGTTTGCCTTCTTAATGGCATCACATTCCCAATTGTACACACTGACTCACAGTGACTTGCCTTTGTTCCTTTGTCCTGAACTGGGAAAGCAGCATGCCTGTAGGTTTCAGTGGTGCTTCTCTGCTGTCAGTAGCTGCTTCTGAAAATCAATGTTTGGTTTGTCTGGCTAAATGTGAAACTGTCCTGCACACTTGGAGATTCTTCCACAAATTGTCTTGCAGTGTGAAAACTAATTTGGATACTATAGCTTTATAGGTAACTTGTTCCTTTAACTTTTTTTTTTTTTTTTTTTTTTTAAGAAAATAAGTATGTGCCAGTTCTTTCTGCGGTAAACCTTTAAGGGATGCTGAAAATAAATATACCAAACTCTTGTTAATGAATTATAAAATAGTCTTGTCGTTTTTTCTAGATACAGTGTTTTTCCATTTGCCTCCAAGATGTGGGGATCGAACCACTGTGTATGGTGTCTCTTGCTATCGGCAGATTGAAGCAAAGGTAACTTTCCAAGTTGTGAATTAATGAATAATAGGCTTGATGCATTAATAAACCTAAAATTCAGTGGCGTGCTTTACACCAACAGGCAAAAAACTGCATGATTTTCTTACATTAAAAATCTGTGAAAATACTCACAGTATGTAGTTTCAGAACTTGAGTACTCTTTCCGATACATCAGCAGTAGTACTTTCTGATACTTGAAATGTTCAAGGCAATTGAAAAATATATTTGGTTTCCTGAAAGCCAATCCAGCCATCAGCACCAAGGAGAAAACTCAGTTGAGAGTCTGTTAGGTGGCAAAGTTAAGTTTCCAGGAAGTAGGCCTTTTAGGTGGAAAAAGTTGAAACTTCTCGCCACAGAGAATTTGAGTACTTCCTGGGATCTGACCATGCTAGTGTAGGGATGTATCTCTTCACCTACTTCCTTTGCCATGTACACTTGCAGAGTAGACTGGAATCTTCCCATTCATTGTAGCTGCTTACTGATACCAACCAAAAATTGAGGGAGCCCACAGTGTGCACATGATCACACTGAGGAAATTAAGTACTTGATCTACTCAAATCATCTTGTGTTTTCAAAAATGGTAATGGTAATATGATCTGTGCACTTAAAATTGAGAAGATACTACAAATTTCTTCTAAAATTGCTTCTTTTTTCAGTGAATTGCCAAGAATTTGAATGTCACGTGGGTTTGAGTTTTAATTTGTACTCATTGTCTATGACTAATTTATGTACTCTGTTTCTGTGTTAATTACATCTTGATTATATTTCAAATTCCTGTTCTTACTCTAGGAGAAATTTTGCATGATCAGTTTTTAATTCCATTCCTTTTGAACTAAATTCCATGTTGGTTTTCATTCACTCTTTTTTTGCAGCAGCAGCCTTCACTGTATTCTGTGATTTGGAGTCTTGCTGTATTTAACTATGTATTTAACTTGGCTTTATTGTGCTCTTGATTCCAGTTTATGCTTTTTAGTAACCATTTAAGAAGATAAATAAATATTTAAAATTAACTATTTGAAACAACTAGAATAAAACCCAATGTGTTTCATATGACAGCTTTAGCACTGTCTCCATCTGTCTTTCTTGATGTGTGGGCTGCAGTCCATATATTTTCTGTTTTGTACAGTTAAATGAATCATTGTGTATATTCTGCCCTCACCATTTCCAGGTTTGCTGTTAAGTGTTGGGACCATTTGTTCTGGCTGAGAGTGTAGCTTATTTTATAGATAAACTTCTATTTTATGGATGGCTCAAAAAAGATGTTTGAGTATGAAACAAACAATTTCTGGGCAGAGACATTTTAATCTCGTCTGTTTTCACAGATGATGTTAGAGAAGAGCAAGTGATATGTTGTCCTTTCTCTCCTGTACATTCCCCTGAGTTAGAATGCTGTTTCCTTTTCCAGGCTGTTGCCTTTTTCTCACACTAGTGTCTTTTAAACAGTGCTTTGCCAGTTGTCACAGCTGTATTTGAATCTTTGCTGGACACAATGAGATGAGAATACAGCTCTGACATGTCAGTGTTTTTACTAGGTAGAATCATAGAATCGTCATACAATGGTTTGGGTTGGAAGGAACCTTAAACATCATCTAGTTCCAACTCCCTGTCATGGGCAGGGATGCTACCCACTAGACCAGGTTTCTCAAAGCCTCATCCAGCTCATCTTTGAAAGCTGCCAGGGATGAGGCATCCACAAATTCACTGCTTTCCTGGCCAACATCTGAGTGGTTGGATTCCCCCTTTAGGATGAGAGTTTGCAAGCACAATGCTTTGTGTAGTTGAAGCAAGGCCTTGTCAACAGGCTGCCCCGAACAGGCAGCTTGTAGTAGACCCCAGCCAGGTGTCCTTTGTTGGTGCTGTCCTTGATTTCTACCCACAAATTCTTGACCTGTTTGTGGCTGTTTCTCAGAGGCAGCTCTTTACAATCTAGCCATTCCTTATCATAGGGGATGACACCCATGTCCCTCCTTCCCAGCCTATCCCTTGTGAAAACATAAGAGCATACTGTTGCATAGTTTGGATATTCTACCATAGCTGGTTTTAGGATTTTATCTCAGTAGGGGTGTAGTATGTGGCAACTAGACTTGAGAAAGAATTCCTTTTGAAATTATGTTTGGGTAAAAGCACTGTAATACTTTTATTTCTTAGGCATTAAAAGTACGGCAAGCAGACATCACCCGAGAAACTGTACAGAAAAGTGTCTGTGTTCTCAGCCAGCTGGTAAGAATGTTTGTTTAACTCCCAAAACACTTTCAGGTAACCTTAACAATTGCTTTTCCATATTCTTGTTTGGAACATTGGCTTCAAACATCTGTCTTAGCCATGCAGAGTAAAGTTGAATTGGAAGGCTGTGGCATTTGAGTGAGCTGCCTTGGTTTGTGGTATCTGCTTGAAACTGGAAAAGTGTCCGTTGTCATGGATGAGGATACCTATTTGCACTTCCGATCCTTCTTAAATGCTACTAAGTCAATTTCATATGGTAGTTTTCATATGGTAGATGAGTTTGGCTGGTATAATCAAGGAATGGGTAAGGTTGGAAAGGGCCTCAAAGATAATCTAGCATAGTAGCTGGAGAGAGTGGCTACCATCTTCAGCTGTGAGGGAGATTTTTTGATAGCCACACATGCAGCATATTCTTGCTTTGAAGAGATACCTTTTATTTCTACCTATTCATCAAAAGCTGCTGGTCACCAGGCAGGGAACAGAAATTCTTTTTGTGTTTAAAACTGAAGAAAGAACTATTACTAGAGCTATTACTATTATGAACAGCATTAAAGCAGGAAACTGCTTTTCCAGAAAGATGTTCAGTGAGGGTATGGTACGTTCAAATGGAAAGAAAATGAAATTGTCATCACTTAAAATGAGCACAGGAGAAAGATGCTGGGAGTTAGCCACTGAGGACTGCTTATCCATGAACTCCATGTATAATGAAGTGTCAGTATTGCAAGATAAGCGTGGAAGAAGATTAAAGTTCAAAATGAGTGACTAAATAGTTTTATTCACTTGCTTTTGTGTTTGTTTTTCTTCCAAGCCTTTATATGGGTTACTTCAGGCAAAGCTGCAACTCATCACACATGCATATTTTGAAGAAAAGGACTTCTCACAAATTTCAATTCTAAAGGTAACTTTCCAGTAAAATCCACACAGAACAGCTTTCAGTGTGTGGCCACAGACTTACTTGAATTTAATGCTCAAATATGCCTTTTGCATAATCATTCAGTTATTCAGCTCCTGTAATACTTTAACATGAACTAAATGTGCTACCCTAATCTGACAGAGTCAACTTTCTGATTTGTTATGAGATATGAGTTGGTTGTCAGCCTGTATCTCTGTTGATTCCCTTGGTAAGGTTTAGCTTTCTTTCTGGAATAAGCCACTGAAATCCTTAAATAAGTGAATTTTATTTATTCTGGATTTTGTGTGACCATTAACACCTGGGTGGTTTTTTTGCCTTTGTTCTAACTTTTGCAGGAACTTTATGATCATATGAATAGTTCCTTGGGCAATACTTCGTTAGAAGGGTCACAAGTTTATCTTGGTAAGTGACGTGTTTTGTACAAAACAGCAGAGATGATGTTACACTAAACAGCACATGCCTCTCTTGAACTAATTTGTTTATGTGCATTAATAGATTAGGCACCAGAGGTCTGCATTTCTTTATTAATGGATTTAAATAAATGTAAATGGAGTGTTGCTTTCATAATAGCTGCAGATTGAAAGCATATTACTCCTTTACCTAACAGTCTGACTAGCAGCTGTTTATCTGCTTTTGGTAATTAATGTTTAGATTGAGAACCCCACACCATCAAATTGTTCAAGCTTGCATCTACCCCTTATTTAGGATATCTCACCATCCAGTTCTGGCTTTTCCCTGTGCCTTCTGAATGCACAGTGTAGTATTTACCTCAGTATTTCCCTGTTGATGTGTGGCAGCCAACAGATGTTAACTCAGAGCACAACTGCTCATGTTATTATTGTCTCTATTGTTGAAGAATTATTGCTCCTGCTGAAAAAAAAAAAAAAAGAATTGTTTCTGAATTCTGCCATTAAAATAACCAGGTTCACACAGAATCCATGTTGGGTATCTCTCTCACGCTGAAAAATGGTGACAAGAAGTAAATTAGTATTCCTATCAGCTGTTGAATTGTAATAATTGCTCTCTTTTTGGTGTCTCAGGTCTGTCTCCTCGGGATCTTGTTCTCCATTTTAGACACAAGGTAGGCATTCTCTACTAGACATTTGAAGGGCTGCAATATTTTGGGGAGTAAAATACTTTGTAAGGAGCAGAAAAATAAGCATAAATAGACATACCTGAGTTAGGAGTAAGAAGACTATTTCTTAAGTGCTGCTATTTAGAGGCTCCTGATTTTTCCCTCCCATTCCACTGCATAACTTCAATGAAAGCACATTCTAGACTAAGAAATTTTGTTAGCCTGAGGGATTCCTGGAGATTTCTAGGTTTGTGTGACATTTTTTAGTCCTGTCCCAAAGTGTAAATGCTATCTCATTTGTGATTGTGTTTCTATTTCCTGTTTCTCACTTGATGAATATGATAAAAGACTATTGCTAAACTTGGAGCATTTATCCCGTGTTTTGTAAATTTTGTAGCTTCTGCAATCACAGAACCTGTGGGGACTTGGACCTGTCCTTCTTTCTCCTAATTTCTGTTGAAATTGAATTTACAGATACGTACTATAGCTAAAGTAGAAACAGCATTTAGAATCTTTTATTGACTGAGATGCATCAGGGAAAGAACTTTGAGAATCTGAATTTCATGGTGTATTTGCACCTGCTCAGTAGATTTTTGGGGTAGAACTCACTTTTGCTTAGCTTCCGATGTCTGCCAATCATTCCAGAAGCACTTGTGTTTTTTCTTTAGTGTAGGGAGTCTGGGCAGACACTTCTGATCTAGATGCCTCATCTGTAGATGCCTAAAATTAAGTGAGGTGAATACTATTCTTGGTATTTTGCTGGATTTTTTTCAGTAATTCTGTGGAGGAACTCTTTTATGTTTATGTAGTTTACTGTTTTTTAAAATTCTGGAATTGCACAACATGTCCTTTCTGCTAAGCTACGTATGATTCAAATTACACAGTTCTTGTTTGTGGAGGTTTTGGTTGTTTTTTAGTTTTTTTTTTTTTCATCTCATGCTATTTTTAAATGTGTGCTCAGGTGGAGAAAGGGTATTGGAACACTGGTTTCCACTGGTAAAATGCATTTGGTCATTTGATTGTTATGCAGTGATAAACATAAAACCTTGAACAAGAATTTATGCTTACACATTATTTTTGAAAAATGGTGCTGGTTCTCTCACCATTTTTTTATTATTGTGTTTTTTTCAGGTCTTGATCCTTTTTAAATTGATTCTTCTAGAGAAAAAGGTAACATTTTGTAAGCTGAGGCAGGTAGTTTAAATAGAAATGTGTCTGTTAAATATTATTCATCTGTAAAATAGAAGCATCTGAAGTCATATCAACAGCTCTGCATCAATATATAAATTGGGCTATTACGCTAAAAGAAACCGCTGTGTGTTAACCTATAAATTTGCTTCTATTTCTGCTCTGTCCACACCTTGCTTCTTTAAGCCCAGCCAAAGAAAAGTGTGATGAAATGCGACTTAACCTACTGTAAAATATAGGACAGGATACATATCGTGCAGATAGGTACCTATGTGGAGGAACCAATGAGAAATGTGGGTACCTAAAAAGGCACAGCTTTATAGAAATCCAGTAAATAGAACTTCTGGTTCAGACTTTAGATAGACAGACTAAAAGAAACAAGTGCTAGAAATGCCCTTCATACCTGAGTTCCATGGAGAAGACAATGAAGAGAGCTGTATCTGTTAGGTTAGGCTGAACTCAGATTATAAATTGGTAATAACTGCTGAATTCTATGCTCAGTGCTTGCTTTGGGCTATCTTACTGCCTCAAAAGCAATACTGTTTTAGTAATTTAGGTGTAATATGCAAAATGTAAAAGCAGACGTGAAATCGAGACATTTGTTTTCTTCTGTGTTCATATTAATGCCCTAGAGCAAGAGCTTTGGGTGAAATGACTATTTATCAGCTGCCAGACATACTTATGCAGGGATTTTGTTTTGTTTTGGTTTAAAAACGTTGTTTAAAGCTTTGTTTCAGTTTCCCAAATGCTACTTTTTCTTCAGTGAACCTGCTGTGTTAAAACCCAACTTCTTCAGATTGCTGGGAAGGCATGTTAGAATTTCCTGTTAGCTGCAGCTGGAAAGTCAGTAGGATTTAGTCTATAAGTTATCAAAACAGTTGTGGAGGTATCTTTCGTGAGGCACTAAATATGCTGTTCCGTTTTAAAATAGATGTAGCAGCCTCTCTGAAGTGTTTGCGCTTGTCACTAAATTCTGTAGGTCAGATATAACTTGACAGTTCTCAGTATTTGATGATGAGAATATATGCTGAAGATGGCTATATTAAAGGCTATGCAAAAGGTACACTTGAGAAAATACAATTACGGCACAGTAGGGGTCACCAGATCAGTTCAGCATTTGGACACATACGAAAAAAATACTTCACTGAGCTATGGTTCTTTTCTGAAACTGCTCAAACCACAAGAAACGAATGCACAGGAAGAGAGGAGAGGGTTTCCCAAGTGTGTTCACATTTGTCAAACATACAAAATTGTTTTGAAAGTAACTGAATGCTTATGGAACAAACCTGCAGGTTGTTTTGTGTCTCTTTTTCCTTAAGCTCTGACAGGAAGACACTTGCAATTTCAAAAAAAAGTTTTAGTTTTCAGGCACTGCCTGTTTTCTGGCAAATGTTATGGTTTCAGAACAGCTGTGGGAATCTGTATGTTCAAAGACTTTAAATATAATATGCAAGAAGCCACTTATAATGCCAATTTTCCTTGATCTGAAAAATACCACAGACTAATTTCCTTTAATCCGTAGCAATTTGGTTGATGTTTTTCCACAGGCTAAAAGAATTTTTTTCACCTCTCATCTGTTATTAGGCTGGAAGACTACTTCCAGATGGTGATCATTTCAATTTCTGCTGCCAGGACCACCCAGTTTGCTGATGTAAATGCTGTGGGCCATATAGTGGGGTTGGGAGGGGTAAGGAACTGTGCATCCTTATAGACAGAAAGATAGCAGAGGGACCTGATGAAACAAATATAAAAAAGTATTTGCCTTAAGTAAGTGGTATACCCAAACAAAAACCTAGACTGGAATAGATTTCTTTAAAACAAGGTACTTCTTTATAGGCTTAATTATTTCTGTACACTTAAAAATAAGCTTGGTTAAGAATCCATGGTGTCTGAGAATCTAAACCTGTGGGAGTATCATAAGCATTCTGTTGTAGCTCATTGCTATTATATCATGCATTTTCCATACATACATTATAGAGCAGCATCTTTAGACATTTTCATTCCCATTGGAGTCAACCAAAACTCTTTCCACAGATGAGCTGCTTCTTCTTCTCGTCATGCTTTTTCAGTGGTTGTTGCAATTTGAATTCACCTATCTTGTACAATTTTTCTTTGTAGTATGTTTAGAATAATATATATAGTCTGTTTTCAGCTGAGGTACCATTAAATATCATTTGGCCAGCTGTGTAGATCTTCCTCTTTGTTTTATCCATTCACTACCTTGTAGACTGGCAAATATTAGTGGCACATGAGCTATTATTTATCAACCTCTTCTAAAGTTTCTTTCTTTGTTACAGCAGAAGTCTCTTATTAAGGCTAAGTCCACAAACTTCCACTTTTAATTACATCATAGGCTTACTAAACTGGACTGCACAGTCATAAAGTTAGATCATTCTGTATTCCTTTACATTCTTGATTTCTTGTAATGCTCATGTATGTTTTTTTACTGGTATGGTGCTGATTAAGGATGTAAAAATGGCATTTTTAAATAAGTTTACTTTTGTGGGGATTTTTTGAAATTAAGTTGTTTTGGGTTTTTTTGGGGTTTTTTTTTCCCTCCCTTTTTTACTCTGAAGGCCTATTTTGAAGAAATTCCATTAGTAATATTCAGTCTGGCTTCTGTTTCTTCTTTCATTGCTAGCGTTTGACACTACCTTTTGAATTCCTGACTAATTTACTAATTCCAGTCTCTCTTATTTAATTAAGAAGATTCTTTTTTCCCATATTATGCCTTAAGTGCTTTACCAAAATGAGTATCTGTCATATCTTCTGTTTCCAAAATATCTTTTTTGTTACATAAGAATATTACTGTAATAAATGCATGCAGCATTTATCCTGTTTTTCATTTATCTACATATCCTTAATATAACTCCTTAAAAGAAATGGTTTTGCATAGGTTTGTATCAGTGTTCTGGAATGGAGATTATTTTGCCTCTTTGATTTATAACAGAGAATTTAATGTGCTACAAATGAGCAAGAATTTATTCAGCGTGCCAGGAACAACTTTTTTCTGTCAGTTCCTCAGTAATTTGGAAAAAAAATCTTAAAAACCAGTAGAAAAATCTGAATAACTGAGAAGTGTATTGCAAACACATGTGTGTGTATATATTTATATATATATATATATATATATATATATAAAACAAATATTACATAAGGATTCTGTAGACATATTTAAATATTTACTTTGAACTGTTGTAGGAAGTTTTGCTAGTAAGCAAACTTTCTAATATAACATAAAAAGCAGTGCCTTGAATAGTTTGCATGTGTCATTTGTCATGCATAAGTGTAATGTTATTTTTCTCATTCTCCCCTCCCTAATTCCCCTTTCTTCTTTTGCATTCTCTCTTCCTCCCATTGCCCTCCCTCCTGCCACCAGGTGTTGTTTTATATTTCTCCTGTAAATAGATTGGTGGGAGCTCTGATGACTGTCTTGTCACTCTTTCCTGGTAAGAAGAGAAGTTTGAACTTCTTTTTGTATGCTTTCTGGTGATAACTGAGACAGGTTGTGCTGTCACTTGGAAATCAACTTGTGATAATAAAGCTAGGTTAATATGTTGCCTGAAAAATGGGTAACTTGTGTGCATGTTCCATGTACTATGCACACACCTCCTAACACTTACTACTTGCACTTTATGGGTTATTTCTT
The DNA here is from genome assembly GCF_029582105.1 of Oenanthe melanoleuca. NCBI lineage: Eukaryota > Metazoa > Chordata > Aves > Passeriformes > Muscicapidae > Oenanthe > Oenanthe melanoleuca. Next base: position 104,037,051 of record NC_079335.1, on the reverse strand, counting down.
ATGCTTAATTGGAGCCACTGGATTTTCTGTATTTCCTGTACGTAACATAGGTGGGTCCCCTGAATAAGTAATACATTCCTGTTGAGTTCCTTAAAACAACAAAATATAAAATTTTCCTTGCACGTGTGCTCTTAAAAACAACAAAAAAAAAACAACACAATCCCTACCCTTGCTAATCTTTAGCTTCTAACCAGTATTCTTAAAGCAAAATGTTAGGGCAGATTCTTTAGGAGAGAAAGTGTAGGGTTTGGGTTTGGGTTTTTTAACCCCTCCCTCCCCAAACTAGTTTTAAAATACATTATTTCCTCTGTGTACACAAGAGCACCTTTCCCCCCTGCCCCCTGTCCACAGAAGTCACTTAAATTTCAGTTGAGGTACTGATATTTGTGTGTGCTGTTCTTTCCAGGTATGATTGAACATGGTCTTAGTGACTGCTCACAGTACAGACCAAGAAAGAGCATATCAGAGGATGCTGGCTTGCGGGAAAATACACCACAGTTGGATGACTATGTTTCTGTGTCTGCTGCTGATGCTTCAAATGCAAACTTAGGAATGGGAAAGGGAGACAGGAAGATGGCAGGAAATAATTCACTGGAAGGTCAAAAAGCAAATGTGCCTTTCTCCCAGCCCGAGAAGTCTTGCAATGGAGCTCAGTCCTCCAGCTGTACTGTGCAGCGCTTGAAAGTTCCTTCCCATGGTTCTCCAGCATCCTCAGAAAGTGACTGGGAGACCCTAGATCCCAGCATTTTGGAGGAGTCTAATTTGAAAGAAGGAGAACGTGAGAATCCAGCATCAGAACAGGTGGAAAATCTTCAGAGCAATGGCGTGAGCTCCGAAGGCCTCCCCATCACTGTGCAGCCCCAGGCAAACACTGGGCACATGGTGCTTGTTCAAGGACTGGTGTCTGGGTTGGAAGAGGACCAGTATGGGATGCCACTGGCTATTTTTACAAAGGTAAGCATGTTCTTTGTGGTACTTGGTAACTCATAAAGACTTTTCTTTTTTTCCAGAAGTGGCTAAAATAATTTTAGCTTCTGAACTCCAGCTGAACAGTAGGGTACTACATCTCCTAGGCAGGTAGGAAGGCCTGAGAGGGTTGTGCACATGCATATTTGCATTCTACTTTCATACCTATACTTTATTACTATTTGCAATTTTACATGGTGATAACTTGCAGCCCCACTGTGTTAAATAAATTGTATGTAGCAGAAACTACAGTTTTCCTTTACTCTGAGGAATTGGTGATCTAACCTGTGTAGGGCAAGATCAGAGTACTTCAGAAACCTTTAGATACCTTAATCTAAACAAAGATTCTGAAAGTTCTACCTTTGCTGACACCTAAGTCTAGGTTTGCCTCTTTTAATATATATCTATATATGTATTTTTAAATGCATATGTGTATATATGCACAAAGTGTGTATATAAATGTATATATACATACACACAGACATAAAAAATATATAAGATGAAATTTCACCCTCCTGTCTGCGATAACTTTCTATTTGTCTGTGTCTCTCTTTCTGTGCATGGTGCTGAGCTTCTGAATTTTAAGCTTGCACTGGTACCTAACTGAACTCCAGGTAGTACAGAATCTCTAAGGACTCTGATTAGGCATAGTCAGATATCAAGTAATAGGTCTGGTAAGTAGGGTTAGTTTACCATAAAAACCAGTTAGAATGCATCCCTTTTAAAGATACTGCTATCAATAAAAGAAGTTATATAGTACCTTTCATTGTTTTGTTTTTAGTGTAATAAACTTCTAAATAAACATGTGCCCATAGTAGAAGATAAGATTCAGATTTATTTCCTCAAGCTGCTGATATTCAAAGTGTTTTTTCTTCCTTTGCGGGGACTTATTTGCATTTCCTTGCAGAATGTTGTATTTTACCATTGTGTTTAAGCTTCTCACTGTAGCTTTCATTAGAAGTAGTACACTCTGTGGGCCCAAGTGAGCAGTTCAAATGTCATTGCTCTGTATTACCTCATGTCACCACTATAAATACTGTTTCAACAAAGATCTGCATCTGATGTTTGTCCTTATGATCTGACTAATGTGAGCTATGGCCTGTAAGTTGTATTTAGTCTAGTTCTTTGAAAATACTAGATGGAAAGCAAGAATAAAATAACTGGTAAGGGGACCTCCAAGTACAAACTTTTGTTTGCTGCTAAGCTCATTAAATGGAAAGAATTTTAAGGAAGTTGACAGTTTCTACATGTTCCACAAAGGCACTTTTCACTTGAGTTCAGCCAGTGTAATTAAAGCAAAAACGCTTCGCATGTCTGAGTTAGCAGAAAAATCTGATTCAAAGTTACAGTTTTAACCACTTACTGGAAAGTTTACATCTCATTTAGAGCTCTTATCTCAGGATTGTTTTATGCCATGCCATGGAAAGACTAATCAATCTGACAAATTTGAATGGGAGGAGGTTTTGTGGGGTGCCATAATAATTACCAAGGTACACCTGAGCATAAGAGAAAATAGCTTGTGGTACTTGTGTTCTTTAGTATCAGTTCTGTAAGATATAATAGTAATTTCGTTTGCATTCTTTTAAAAAAGAATGGAACATGTTCATGGAAATAAAAGTTGTACTTATAAATGTGCATTTGTAAACTGAAATTTGATACTTTAAATAGTGAAAGATTTCCCAGACTTTGCTACTTTAGTATACAGTAATTAAACCTTCCTTTTCCTGCTTCTTAAGCTGTATTTTTTGAAAACTTCCCATTTTAGGTTTGTGATTCCTTTCAAAGCACTGTTGTTCCTTTGACACAGGCTGATAAGTGCTTGTCATCTCTAAGGCCATCCCTGTGTCTAATATAAAAAAATGGAGTAGTTATGCTTCTTTCTTCCATATGTTTCCAATTACCATGTACTGAGTGATAGTGTGTGTGCTCTTTGTTTCTGTCCAATGTGCCATTAGCCCTAGTGAAAAATTGCTTTGGGCTTTATGCAGGTGAACAGCTGGAATTAGATGCCAGGGGAATGCTGGTCCTATGTTTAAAAAGAAATTTACCTACATCTACCTCTCAATAATCCCTTAATGACTAATTCAAAGCCTTTTTTTCAAAATGTTACAGGTGTTTGTTTTTTTTTTTAACTGGAGTGCAGGATACTAGATTAACTTACCACTCTGAAGTGGCTAAAAAGCACAGTGTATTGCTTTCTGTCCTGCTCCTTCTTAAAGGAGACTTACATATGCTTATCAAAAAATTGATTGCTATGTCTGGTGTCTGGAAATTTCCATCCACAAGATGTGGATAGCTGTCAGTAGCTTTCCTGCATTATGTGTCTCACAACTACCAGAAGACATCATATGCACAGCTAAAGAGATGAATCCTTATCTCCATTGGCTTCTTGTCTCTTAACTGATCTGAGGCCTCATTCTTGATGCTTATTATTGCTCTTATTCTGTTACCTTACAAGCACATTAAATTCTCATCCTTTGCTTTGGATTTCAGTTTCAATCCTGAGACTAAAAGGCAACACAGTCTCTTAAAAAATTTAATTCATGTGGAATCTGATGGCTTCACTTCACAAATGTAGCAAAACAACTGATGATTGTGGCTGAAACTGTAATAACCAAGGTTCATTCTGGGTAAAATATGCTGGCTTTTATTAGGAAAACCTCTGCATACAGGCACTTTTTAAAATGTTATTTCTCTGAATGTCTCTGTTGCTCCAGGGGTACCTTTGTTTGCCGTACATGGCGCTGCAGCAGCATCATCTCCTGTCGGATGTGACAGTCCGCGGCTTTGTTGCGGGAGCAACCAATATCCTGTTCCGTCAGCAGAAACACCTGAGTGATGCAGTTGTGGAAGTATGGGTCTTTGTATTTGAGCTGGGGGAAAGTTGGAGGGAACTGAGGTTCTATTTTAAATGCAGCTTTACAGTTTCATATGTATGCCTGAATTTTGAATTCCTTCCATATGAAATAAATTCTCAGATGCAGAAGTTTGTTAAATTTCTATTACTTGAGAGGGCAAGATTAGGCAAGATTAGGGCAAGCTGTGCAAAACTATTGCCCATATTTCATATGTATCTGATATTTGGATTTGCAGGGCACTTGTTAATTTTTTTTTTGTGTTGGTGATGTAATTTCATTTTTCATATCATGGGCTTTTTCATGGCTTTTTAGTGAGGACTTAAAAAATAAGTGCTTGCAAGATGAGAATCAGATGCAGGTACTGATTTGACTTCCATCTGATTTAATCAAGAGGGTAAAACCACAGTATCTAAAACACCCACTGTGTCACTTCTAGCAAATAGACGGAACTATATAATCACCATCTGGTAACCTAAGATGGTTCCATATAGGTAATTAACTTAATAAATAGAGGTGATAATCAAAGAGCACCATACTTCCCTTGCCAAACTTTTTCCAAATCCTGTCAAATAAGCAGCTTTTACTGTGTGCCAGGGAAATGATCAAATTCTGGATAAATCAGAGCAGTATCTGACTTTCTGAGAGCATTTAGTTCATTGTTTCTTTGGCCATTTGTTTCTTCTTGGTATTTTGGGGAAATGAGGGTTTAAATTTAGATAGCAATATGTAGTAGTGTAAAGTCTGTATAAACACTTTTATTTAGATAAATATTTACCCTTGGAATTATTTCAAACAGATAGAAGATGCTCATGTGCAAATCCACGATCCAGAACTCCGTAAGATCCTGAACCCAACAACTGCTGACCTAAGATTTTCAGATTACTTGGTGAAGCATGTAACTGAGAACAGAGATGATGTATTCCTTGATGGCACTGGATGGGAAGGAGGAGATGAGTGGATCAGGGCTCAGTTCAGTGCTTATCTTCACGCACTACTTGCTGCTGTGCTGCAACCAGGTAGAACAGATACCTTGTCTAGGGGTAGAGATGAGGGTGGACATGTCAAGCATTTGCTCTGTTGCTGTCGTGTAGTCTGTCAGTGGATTGCCCTCTACTTAAAGTTTCATTTTAGACTGCTTTTTAAGTTGTCTTTGGCTATCCTTGTTACTTCTTAACAAGCTTGTTATTAATTCACAGTCTTACAGACACTTTCTTATTAGAATATCTTCTTCTCATTGATTAAGTTTTCCTCATAAGTACCTGAAACCTGTATGGGATGAGACTTACAAATCTGAGTGTATTCTAGATTGTGTTGCAACGTGAAGTTAATTTTGGGAAACTACTTGGATTCAAGGAGACATGAAGTTAAGCATCTGTCTTCAGGAAGTTTTGCTAGACTGTTCCAGCTCTTTTCCGTTCTTGCCATGGTCCTAAGTAGGGATTCACATACACGAAAAGTGTCATTTACAGGCTTTATAAGCTTTTGTTTCCTGGAACTCAACATTTTTTGCTTTACCTCAGAAGGAATTCTCTATGTTCCAATGTTTTGTATGAATATAAATAAAAGAATCAGTGTTTATTTGTGGAAAATGTTTAGCTTGCCCTGCACTTACCCTTTTAACTTCATTCTCATAATGATTTTTCTCTGTTCACACTAATTTAAATTCAGATTTTGTTTTGTGGTATATATGAGAAAGCATGGGATTGAGAACCTGATTTTAAAGTCTGGAAGATGCCAAGTTATTGGTCTGACAAAATTAATATTTTAAGAAGATTACTAGATTGATATGAAATATCAGGGTTTTCTGGGAACTCATAATACTGCACTGGCTGGCTGTTAAATTATTTCCCATACTCTTCAGTGTTTTAAAGGGGTTAAGGTTATGATAAGTTTATTCCACAGGATTTCCTACTGCAGTTTTGGAATGGATTTGGAAGTTACTAAATTTGAATGAGTAATAACAGTACAGCAAAGCCCAATATATCTGACCAAGACCACTGCAAATTGTGTTTTTGTTCTTGGTTGCTATGTGGCCATTCTTTTCCCTTTCCTGTCATTGCCCAGAGAAAAAGTCAAGAGACATATATTTGGATTACTTTTTTTCTCAGTTGAGTTCTTAGAGCTTTATAAATGAATTTAATATAGGAAAAGTAATTTTTAGCTTTTTTTTTTTTTTTTTCCCCTCTTGTCCTCTGGTACTGTAAACCATTTTTGAAGTACCCAGGTTTTAGTACTGGAGTTCTAATTGTTATTGACTTGATAAGAGCCTGGAAAAATGAAATTTTTCTTACAAGAAAAAAGTAATTTGTCTTGTAATTATTAGATCTCTAATTTCTTCAAATTCTCATCTTTATTTTAATTTATCAGACAATGAAAAGATATTGTCAGACTTTGGAACAGCATTTGTAACAGCCTGGAAAAACACCCACAACTATAGAGTATGGAATAGCAATAAGCATCCAGCTCTTGCAGAGGTAAACTCTAGGTAAGGAAATTTTGTAGTATTTACTCTAATTTGGGGCAGTAGTTTTATGAAGAAAAACATATCCAGAGTCAGCAGAAGTGAAGCTTGTTCAAGTTGATTGTCAGCTGTCCCTAGCTACAGAAGGTTTGTCATTCTTCAGGAATTGCCCTCAGATGGTTCTGCTTTTTATTAGTTGCTTCCAGGTGTGCAGGGAGTAGCTGTGTCCAAAGTTGTCACTGGTGGGATAGAGGGGAAGTGGCTGTTTTGTGTGCATTTTCACTGAAAGATGTGACAATGCCAGGCTTGTGTTCTGTTTAGTGTGGATTATTACTCTGCTGCTTTTACTTTGTCAGTTGCTGTAGTGTGAAAAAGGTTTTTTCCCTTAGACCTACAAAGCTCTTTTGGTCTACTTTAGGGATGTTTTCTATTTGTGTTACTGGAAGGAGGTGCTTTTGACTTAGTGTGAAAAGGTTGTTAATATCTCATCTGTAAATAGAAGGCATCTTTCAGGTCATTCATAAGAAATCTGTCATTGAATAGACACTGCAACCCAGACTTCTGTGAAGCGATAGAGTAGTGTATCTGCAAAATATTTAAAATTTTTCTTTTTGTTAAGTCACAGAGGGGAATATAGCTAATCATGTGATAATGTGATACAGATTCATCATGAAAAAGAAATTAATGTTTTCTTGGATTTTTCCTTCCCCTCTAGCCATCCGTTCCAGGGACAGTACTCTGTATCTGATGTTAAGTTAAGGTTGTCACAGTAAGTACATAGCACTTTGATTTGTATTTTTTAGAAGTGTGGTCAAATATCAATAACTATGCTATTGTGAACTAAACAAGATAAGGATTCAAACTGGCTATCTTCATGAAACTATACTCAAAAGTTCTCTTGCAAAACGTCACCACATCTAAAGATAAAACATTTTCCTGAAATAAATAATTTCAAAAAAAAGGCTAATGCACTATTTTGTGTTAGACTTTACATAATATAGACCTGATTTTTGCATTGCAATTATAAGGCTTTTGTACGTTTACTTCTAATTAGTCAGCTAAAGCTGTTAAAACCTCCATCAGTGACTTGACTTTAGGTCTCATTATTAGGACAAAACAGCTTTTTTTTTTTTTTTCCTTTCTAATTATCTGGTTTTAATGCAGCATTGTTGTAAAATTCAAACTTCACTGTATGCATAGTGAGATGTGGTTCAGTTCCTTCAAGTTATAAGTTTCAAATGAGTTTTGCATAGTCTTATTGTACTAGACTCAGCTGAACTTGAAGTTGATCTCAACTGCTGCCTTTAAAATTCAACTCTAAAACTCAGTGGTGCTTGTTTTTTCCATAGCTGTTCAGTGCTAAATAAAGCCAGAATTCAGCCTGGGGTTTATGCACTAGGCAAAATGGATTTTTTTCCTCATTTAGCTGTGCTAACCATAAAACAACAGTCTCTCACTCTTTTATTAATGGATGATCTTTCTACAAAGTCTTAATTTGAAAGCTCTGGAGGTGCCTGTTCAGTCTGTTTTTGTCCCCTTTTTTGAAAGGGTTACTAACTCTTTGGGGTAGTGTGACATCAGTGTAAAAGGACCAGTCGTTCCTAGTGTGCTTCTAATAAAAAGTATTTTTACAACAGTGCCTTTATTCTGCAAGTGGGATTTTGATACCAGATCCTCATCAAAATTACTTGCCTTTGCACACTGAGCCTAGACTTGGTTTTGGTGTATTCTGTTTTTTCTGCCTTTTCTATCTACACTAAAGATTTTAAAAGTGGGAAAAGAATGTGGCATGATGTGTTGTTAAGTTTCACATTAATAGGTTTTCAAAGCCTGAAATGTGGACTTGAAAGTTGCAATTTAAAACTAAATGAGATTATTTTCAACTGATTGTACTTGTGCAGTAGAACTGATTGCTTTTGTGCTTTTCTTTCCAAATGATGACTATGTCTGTAATTTTCTTGCATTTCTTTAACAAAAGCATGAGTGTAAACTGTCCTTGATCAAAAATTTAATCTTAGGTAAAGATACAAGGTAAGCTCTATCTAGAAACAAGGACTGATCAGTTGCACTTACTGTTCTGTTTAAAGGTTATGTATTAGGGCTAAGAATTCCCAAAACTACTGCAAATCTGACTTTGTAGTTTTGATCATAAATGCATTTTGGTAAACGTTTAGGAAAGATTGATTGAGCGTTGGAATGAGCTGCCTAGGGAGGTAGTGGAGTCACTGTCCCTTGAGGTGTTTAAGGAAAGACTGGACCTCAGAGCCATGGTCTGGTTGACAGGGTAATGTTCAGTCCTGGGTTGGACTCCATGGTCTCAAAGGTCTTTTCCAACCCAATGGAGTCTGTGAAAGATGGATGTGTAAGAATGAACCATTGGGTGTTTTGATTTCCTGTCCTGCTGGCAGCATCTTTTCATCCTCTCAGAAGCTTGCTGAACTGGTTTCTGTGGATAAGATGAACGCAGGAGTTGGGCTTGACCATATATGTGAACTGTATATATATATATGTATGCTTTGTAAATCTGTGTGTAATGATACCTACTTTAACTAGTTTACTTACACCTGGGAGTAATAAGAAGTCAGTCAACTAACAGTTTTCAGTATCTCTCTTGTTCAGCTCAGTGCAAAACAGTGAACGTGGAAAGAAGATTGGAAATGCGATGGTTTCTACTAGCCGGAATGTGGTACAAACAGGAAAAGCTGTAGGTAAGAATATATTTAAAAGTTTACATCTATGCTGGATTTTTTTGAAGAAGCATTCCATTTCTCAGTTATATTCTCTTTTAGTTCAAGTGTATTGTATAACATGCACAAATCAGAGCAACATTTTGAAGGGTAAAGCTGGTGATTGAGGCCCCATATATTGTGTAATAACAGAAAGAAAAGCAGCTAGATAAAGAAATTAGCGTACATTCCTTTTCCAATGTGGCCTGGAGGTGCATATGGGAAGAGAGAAGTTCAGGTAGGAGATTCCTTGTAATCTGGTAAATATTTTGACCAGTATCTGCATTGAGTTATTCTCAACTTTGATATCATTTTGACTGACACTGTCCAAAGTCAGTTGAGATCAGAAAAAGTCCTTGTGTCAGTTTCTGCAGATTTCGCAGCAATTTGTAACTTTCTGGAAAAGTACTTGTGTCACTTGAACAGGGACATTATCACATTGTCATCTTGCAGTGTGAGTTAATGAGAGTTCATCCATTAGGAGGTCTGATAGTTTGGCAATACCTGTACCAAAAATTGTTTAACTTTCTCTTTAATTCCATTGGAGTCTGTCTTTTCTTTTTGCTGTGGTGCTTTCTGGTCAGGAGTGCCTTTCAGCCCAAAGTCTGCCAAGCCTTCCCAGGCAAAGGACACCGTAGCCCATTTCTGCTGAGCTGCTGTGTTCAAGTTCTTTGAATATTTTCTGGCACAGAATCTGGAATTGGATTTTAAATCCCAAATTGGAAAACTGATTAAGTTGGTTTTTTTTTAATATTTCTTTGTAGCAACTCAGTAAGGATGACACTTAATTGTTAATATTTCTTTGTAGCAACTCAGTAAAGATAACACTTCACTATTGATCTTTGTTTTGTATTGCAGGTCAGTCTGTTGGAGGAGCCTTCACAAGTGCAAAATCAGCAATGTCATCATGGTTCTCCACTTTCACACACTCAACCCAAAGCCTCGGGGACTAAGTGCTGGTTTGGCGGAATGCTGCTATTTCAGGTGCAATCTTTCTCTGAGCTGTAAAAAGACCACTCCAAAATGTAGGAGTGGAGATTTACCTACCCTGGACCAAAATAAGGTATATGTTGCTTGCAAGCAGATGTGGAATGTTATTATTCACTTTCCCTAGAAGTACAGAAGAATGTTGAGTGTCACCATGCAATGGGATGGCATTTGTAGTGTATTGGTTATATTTAAAATGACTACTTCTCTTTAATAACTGAGCCTTTATAAAGACAATAGCAAATGGGGCTTGTTGCAAGCCAAATGTGTTTGACTTTAGATTTGTACATTTTCTTGGATGTTGAAGATATTTATGTAAAGTAGTTCTATTTTTCAATCCAGATAGTCAAATGTTTGTGAATTCTTGTTAGAAATAATCAGATTATAAATATAAATAATAATTCCTCTTTTAGGTTGGATTTGAGAAAGTCTCTGCAGCCCTTAAAGGGTGGAATTTTCACACTTTTACCTGCAAATTAAAATCAACAAGGTGCAGAGTAAGACTGTGGCTGACAAAATTTTTTTTCCTCTATACCCTGTATCCATATCTATCTCTAGCTCTCTTTGTGTCTCCAAATCTGTGTGACAGTTGCAAAATCAGTAGTTTTTTTTCATGTTATACAGTAGGCCTTCATACCTTAGTGTATGTTTTGGCTGAGTTTTTACCCTGGGATGTGAATAGGATTCCAGTTAGAGAGATCTCTTCAGGGAAAGAATTACAAAGCATTTCTCCCAAATTGGGATTGGATCATAGACAGTTTTTTAAGTTAAGATGTAATTACAACATTAATGTAGTTGCATATGTATGAATATGAAGTACTAAACCCACCCAAAACTAGCACAGTAGCAAACTCTGTGTGTTTCCCCCCTCCCCTGTAAAGTTATGAGGACTCTTCTGAATGAAAATCAGCTATGTGGATTTTCTGTGTCAACTCAGGGAATGTGTTGTTTGGATAATTGCTTTTTTCATCAGGAAAGTAACACTAGAACGGAGAGTAACTAGAACAGCCCAGTTTGTATCCTTGTGTGAAGAAATATAATAGTTAATTTGAAAAGATGTGGCATAATGCTTTATTTCCTATGTAACATGCATGTGGTGTTTTCTGTATGCAAGCATATTGCACTTCTTATATGTCTTGATTCCAAGGGAGATTATTTCCTGCTTTCTTGCAATGTGCGTGCCTCTAGATGCCTTCTGAGATCCCCATATGTTGCTCTCAACATTATCAAGTGTTCCAACCTTTCTGTACCAAAAGGCTCTTAGTTTATTGTCTCATCAATATCTGTCAGCATTTTGCCATGTTCTTTTCTGGGGCCAAGATTTGTAGTCATGGTTATATTTCCTGTTCCTCAAATAAAATGCAGCAGCTGTACAAGAGATAAATGAGAAGGCTCAAATGTTTTTAGGAAATTATGTTTGAATTCCTTATGTGCATTTGTAAAGTTAATAGAAAAGCCACACTTGCATCATGTTGTCACTGTCCAGCAACTTGGTTGTCAGTTTTTTTGCTTCATTGATTTGAAAATGTGGGATCTGGTTTGAAGCCTTCTTTAATTTTTTTTCCAAGACAGACTAGATAGAATGACTGTGGAAAACCTAAAGGCAAACAGCCAGTTTGAGTAGTTTGATTTGAAAAGGGCAAAAAATGCCCCTAAAGCTCTACTAATTTATTGCTTCTGACACACAAGTAAGATATATCTACCAAACTGCAGCTATTGCTCCTGGTTTCTGTGCCTTTGTATTTCTCCTAAAACTTCTGATGCTCTTTGCAGTTTTATTCCACAACTCTGTAAAAGACATTTATATATTTTAAAAGACTAGATATTACTTTAAAAGCAGTGAATAAGACTAGAGCTGTTTATTCATGGTGTGTCTAGAGCTTTCTGAATCAGCATGCAGGTAAGAAAATAACCAAAATAATCACTTGCTTTTGTGAAATGACTAACATATTATCTGTGCTCTGGGATTTGAATGGTCATGGTCTATGTTGTTGAGAAGACTGAAGAAAGGTGCATAAAGGATTTAAGCACCTATAAAACTTAACTACAGCAACCTAAGGCATACCTAGGTATATTTAGGCTTAGGAGCTCACAATGGTGATTTCTAGAAGCCAGGCAAGTGGTTGGTATTTATGTGTAAAAGCTGTAGAAGCAGGACCTTCAAGGATCCCTTTTCAATATCCTTGTCTTTGTCACCTCCTCACCTGAGTTCTTTTCTGTTGAATTCTTAAATGCTCCAAATTTATACGGCTGATTTATTAGCTCTCTGTATTCCCCTTTTGAAGAATTGACACCCAGCTAGCAAGTTGGACTTGGATTTAAACTCAGATTTAAACAGTGATTAAGACTCAATGAGTGAGTGGAGATGAAGTGATCATCATAATTAGTTGTTTTCATTAACATCTACATTTGCTCTCCAACATTTGCTTAAGCTTACTTTTGGGCTGTAGGAAGGCATGCAGCCACCGAGATTCATCTAAGCTCTTCTTAACTTAGTACTTGTAACCTCTTTAGTTAAATCCAATGCAAATGCAAGTTTTCCTCTACTCTGCTTTAATATTTCCAGTGCATGCATTATTAATTATTCAGAAAGGTTTAGGCAGTCAACTTCCATTTCAAAAGCCCTGACATCTCTTTCTGCACTGTAAGAAAAAATGGGTCCAAAGTGAATTGGTGATAGTGCCTCAAATCAGTCAGCTGTGAAGATATTGTTACAGCTCTGTCATGATTTGATGTTGCAAAGGTATTTCTGGCTGTCAACATGCAGCACACACTGACTTACAGGTAACACAATAGCACACCTCTCAATTTTCTCTCATCACAGGCATTCACCTCAGTTTTTTGTATGTACCAGCTTTTGAGGAACTGTCTGTTGAGCACAAATATGAGATGTAAGTCCCCAGAACCACACAAAACTTAAGTATTGCTGACCTTATATTTTGTTTGACTGAAGTGTTCAGCATCTTTCATCAGTCATTTTCCTGTCATAACCTTAATTCCTGTACAAATCTCATACCAGTTTCCTCAAATGTCACAATTTAATTAGAATTTTTAGGTCAGTGTTCTGATATTTTGCATTAGTTTGACTTTGTACTTCTGTTTCAAGCACCTTTGTAATTAAATAAAATATTTTGCCTAAACAAGCTTCTGATTTCCATACAAATTATTGCTAAGCAGAGAAACTAATGTGGCAGTATTTAATTCTAAAAGTGAAGGTGTGAATGCAGTTTTTAAACATAGGAACAGTTGCTTGACAATTGAACACACATGTATTTGATTTTTCCTGTGCTGCTTGAAAAATAAAATACATCCAGCCTGTTTAAAGTTCCATCTGCTCAGATTATTATAATAAATTAATTCTACCCAAAGACACTTGCAGGTGTCTGGTTTTGATAATGGTAGCTGCTTGTAATTCACTGGCAGTCCTCTTGAAATTTGTCTTCCATTTAAACTGATTATGAATTCTGCTTTTTGCAAATTTAGGACAAAAGGATCCTCTAGAGTGACTTTTTATTCCCTGTGGGGTGCTGCTTGTTGTGAATTGATTCAAGTCCTCAGGAGGTCACAGACCTGTCTTACATCAATAAGAATTTCAAGTACAACTAAAAATTTGGTGTAGATTTAGCTTCAAAGTAACTTGTAGTTTCTGTGGATTGTGACATCTGGTCAAAATCAAGATGTTATGTAAATTAATTGCTGCACATCCAGTTCTCTGCCATAGTGAGCTGTTTTAAAACTTCAGAACTTCTACTGCAGCTGTCATTGTACCTGTCTGAGAATGATTTGGTAAATGACTGACTGCCTTGGATAACATTTAGATGTGAATTAGATGAAGGTTATGTCTAGAGAATGGTTGCAATTCCCTAAAATAGGGAAGGTTTTTCCGACCATGTGCAAGTAGTTGTGCAAAGATGCTGAAAGAGAAATTTACGTCATGCTTTTTATGCACTGCAATTTCACTTTCTTGCCGGTATTTGGTTTTCATTTAAAAGGGTAACATGGAGAGTATTCATTAAAGGGAGAAGCACTACTTGATTATATTATGATTAAAGATGTATGACAAATTGCTTCCTGGTGTTTTGAGTCTTTAATGCTTTATTAGAGAAGGGACTGACTTAAAAAAGCAGGTGCAGAGCTTTACTTCTGTGATGTTCTGGTCTTGACCCAATTCTTTAACCAACATCAGAAGCAGTATATGGATTAAGTAAAAAACAGGGAAATGGATGACTTCTGTCAGTTAAATGGTGACCCTTACTCAGATTACCTTATTCCCTGCAAATTCACATCATGTGTGCATAACATCTACAACACAGGTGGCTTAATCTCAGTTGGGAGGGAACTTGGAATTCTAGCTGTCTTGAGTCAAAATTACTGAATCATACATTGTTCCTCTTGTAGTAATACTTCAAAATGAACTGATCAAGTAAGGTGGTTTTTTTTGTTTGTTTGTTTGTTTTGTTTCTACCCCTGAATTTATTGACTAATATTGATGAAAGCACAATTACTGTTTGCCTTAATAGCAGCAAAATAAAAATTCCTTTTTTTGTCTGAACCCAGATCACCAATAATATGGCACTGTTTTCTGGATCAGGTGAGCATAATCAAGCAAGAATGTTTTGACTGAAGGAAGAACAGTTATTTGAAGTGAAGGCAGATGTACAGCTGTAATCTTGTCTTAAAAACAATATGGGAAATAACATCACTTGCATACTATATGAAATAGATGGAAAATACTGGAGAATGGAACTCACTTGATCTCATGTCTGAAGAAATGCACACAGAAACACAGTGGAGAATTTAAAAGTCCAGGCATACCAGAAAGTTGCAAAAAATAACAGAGAGCTTAACATACTGCCTAATATGATCTGTGGTTACTGACTTTGCTGCTGTGAAAAATTTGTGTGTATATGGATTTTGCAATGTGCCAAAGAGCTGACTGAATCATGTGTCAGCTCTTAAATTTTGGAAATCGTTTAATGTTTTTTTTCTCTTCAGACTCCTCCTCTGGGTTTATAGGCTCTGTAAGAACTCTATCTTGCTGAACTGTGCTCATGAGAAATGTTGTAGGAGGGAGGTATTTTAAATACTTCTGAAAGTGGAACTAAACAGAACTTTGTGTGGCTAATGTTAAGCATGAAGTGAAAAGAAACTGGTTTTAAGAGTGAGCCTGATTCAGTCTGGCTAAATTATAGCTCCTTTCATGTAGGAATCCAGAGCAAAAAGCCAGAAAACAACTTGAAGGTAGCTGGAAATGGAAAACAAAGGAAGAAAAACACTATTTTGGCTAATAAGTTCGGTGGTCTGCAGGTTTGTCCACAGGTGTCCCTTAGCTGTAGTGCAATGTGCCAGGTGCATGAGCATCTTAACAGAGGCATTGAGAAGTGAAATGAGAAATACTGTGAAAAACAGTAGTGCTTTAAATCTTGAAATAATCTTTAAAATGTTATCAAATTATTTCCCCCCCCAAATGTAACTGTCTGATCCTGTTCTCTGCAAAGCTTGGCACAGTTCACTGTACCAGATCTCATTGATCCTTTACAACAAAAATTAAACTTGCAATTATGTATGTGTTTAAACAACTGCTAAAAATTTTTGAATGCATTAAAAATTAGCAGAGGCCAGATCATTTTTATTACTTTAGGTAAGGGAAGCTGACACTATGTAGGACTGACTTAAATTAGCTTTACCAGAAAAGAGGTAAACTTCTTTGCAAATGTAGCAGAGCTTGAGGACATGAGTTGATTCACTGAAACTTGTATGTAAATATACTTCAAAGCCAAGTACATGTTGAATAGGCTAAGATTAGGCTGAAGCTTTGTACTAAAGACACCAGTTAGATCTCTGTCTCTGAGGCTTTAATCATATTTGCTCTACTTATGACATGAGAACTGCATTTTTTTTAGCTGTTGTCTTTGTTCCTGCAAATGTCTTTCTCTAATTCTACCACTAGTGACCACTTCCAGGCAGATGACAATGCTTTGGCTGCACAGTTTCCCTCTTGAATTATGCAAGACAAGAATTTAGACTGGAGAATAGCATTTGCCAGCTGTTTTTCTTTGGGGATGAATACTGGCTCAGCAACTAGTTGTGTAAGTGAACTACTAGCATGTCTTTAGCAGTCACTAGAGAACTGTTCACCACTTGACTAGTATTGTCTTTAAGTGCCGTATTATAAATAGCAAATAAATTTTACATAAGGTACTATATAATCTTGGGCCACAAAAAAAAAAAAAAACAAAACCAAAAAAACAAAAAAAAAAACCACACAGGCAATGTACAGAAAAAAAATGCAGACAAGCAGGAAGTCATGCAGACTGTATTTCAAAAAATGTTCTTAAGTGGATAAAATCAAGTTCTTCCAGGTTCTGTGAGGCAGTTGTGACTTAGGAAATAATAAATTGTGGTGGCTCTATTTAGTATTTCTTGGTTCCTATTCAAATATACTTTTTTGTTGTTGTTTTCCTCCAGTAAGAAACAATACATAAGATTTTAAATTCAAGATGAAAGTTCTCAGTAACAGAATGAGCCCACTCTGCTCCTTCACTAGCTATAGGTTATCTGCAATTAAAACAACAAAGCCTTGTCCTAAAGCCTAATGCAGCATGATAACAATAGGGTGAAGTGAGAAGGAGCCACAGAACTGAGCAGCCCATCCAGGTTGGAGTTACTTGGATACAGCTTATGTTTTTGCCTGAGGTATGTGATTCTCTAAATTGCATTATAAAGGAGTATCTCTGTCTTTCTTTTTATGTATGCTCCCTTGTACAGGCTTGCAACATAAAAGCAGTATAAACAGACCTATCAGCAGGAGCTTCTGAGTCACCTCACACCTCTTATCTAAAAAATGTAGCTGTTAAAAAAAAAAGTTTATGTAATGGTAAATGCAAAGGTTATGTCATCTTCATAAAAAGAAAAACCAACTGGTAGCTTGCCATTGTTACTGAGTCCCATAAATCCTCACATGGCACAAAATGCCAAAGCATCAAGAAGAGTTTTATATAAGCACCTTTCTTATCTAAAGCCCCTTTTCGAGTCAAAACCTTAAATAAACAAGACAAAACATTGTAAAGCCCCTTGAGACATAGCCCAAACAATATACAGGTGTTGTCTTTATTGAAGGCCGCAGTTGTATTTACTGCAATAAGAAACAATTAAGGAAAGTCCAGTGACAGTCTGGACAATGGAGTAAATAAATTTGCTCTTGATTACTGAAAATAGGTCTGCCATCTTCTGAACTTACAGAAACTGTTCCTCCTTAATGCCTGATGTTCTTCGCTTTCAGTAGGGCAGAATTTGTACCATGACTAGAGAAAAAGGTAGCAGGGGATTCCAGTCCTATGTAATCCTCAGTTTGACTTCAATATCTAATTTTCAGCTTTTGCTGAGTAGTAGTGAGCAGTCAACTTTTCTCCAGGCTTTTTGCAACTTACCTATTTCTAGCTGCCTTCAATAAGCTATTTCCTACAAGTGTACATGTGGTGGGAGGGTAGCACAGCTCTATCTATTTCAGCCAAAAACCACACTCAGGCAATTGGATTCAGTCTTTTTTTAATAAATTAATGTCATTCAAAATACAGTGCCAGAACATGATGCAGCTGAACATGCTAGTAAGGTTTGTCATGAAGCACCTGTGTTCATGTTAGATTGGCGGCACCCCGCTACTGCTAGTGGTTCCTGGGATTAATGCCAGAGCAGCACTAGGCATCTGCTCTCCTGCACACACAGCACAGGATATTCCTGAAGTTTGCTTCCCCCCCAAAGTAAAAAACCTGACAGCTAAGGGATATCTATACACAATCACACTACAGTAATGCTTGTTATTAAATTAACAGAAAATAAAGACCTGGTTAATCCACACTAAAACTTTGTTTTACAATGGAAAAATACATCAGCAGCAGGAAGTAATATACATGAGCCAATGTTACTGTAATACAGAATGTGGAGGCATTTACTGATTAAAGCCCCACATAGACCCGCACTATGAGGGCTAGCAATTCCTATTGCAAGCCCAGCAACTTAAGTCCACACCTGGTAATCTACCAGCTGCTTGGAAGACCTGTATTCTAAACAGACAGGTATAAGTTAGTGAAAATAGAATACATGCACCTCATCGTACAGCTTGACTGAACCTGCAGTCATTTTGCCCAGCATGTTACCATACAATGGAAGATCTACCCTTCCTACCACAGGTAGATCCATGGGATTTGTTTTATTTTCTTTTAATGGCATTACTATACCAACATAGATATTAGTATTTAGTAAGTGCAGCACAGTTCTTTAATTAGGCCACACTGACAATTATATAACTAGCACTTACGTAGAATATCCAGAAGTAGTTCAAATGTAACTGGAAGATACTTTCAAAAGAGTTGTGACATCATCCTAGAAACAGTAACTCCTTTTTTTCTGAAGCTAGTTTTGAACCAAGACATTATAGAACTAGAATTAATTCTTTAGACAAGTCAGATGCTCAAGCTCATGATATACATATATTTTTCTCAATTATCTGATAATAGTATTTGAGATTATGGAAGCATATCTGCTCATTTCACTAATTCATACTGAATGGCGGGAAGTGTTAGGTAGGGCATAAAAATACAATTCATGAAAGACAGCTTCTGTCCCCAGACCTGTTCTTTCACAGCCATTTATTTCTTTTATTAATTTATAAGTGAGCACAGACTCTGTTGTGCAGTCTAATTTGGGAGCTATACAGGTGGTAAAGTAACCATCTCCCCATCCAGATCAAATTCATCAGCTCCGTCTGGTGAGAAGAGATACGTTGGAGGTTTCCATGGGGACTCTTCAAGGCAAGATGGATATAGCTTTCCTACCGTGCACCGGAAGTCTTTCCCCAAGTCCCACAGCACACGTTCTGATATGTGTTGCCTCAGGAACCAGCGGTCGAGTTCCAGGTCATACTGATAGGTGGCATACTTGGCTCTCTCATTCATGTGGGTCTCCCGTATAAAGACACATAAGGAATTGGAGATGACAACTGCCCTGACGCATGGGTCAGAATAGCGCTTGGCAGGGATGTTAGCTGCCATCCTCCACTCATTTTTATTCACGTCATAGATCTCCACTGTTACAGAAGACCCGTCCACAGTACTGCTGGGGAGCCTTATTCCAGAATTGCTGGCAATATGCAGTCCTCCGATATAGAATATCTTATCACCAAAAGCAGCAGCTGAGGCAAAACATCTGCTTGTTTGTCGCATTGCCATCTCCACCCAGGCATCTGAGCGGGGGAAGTAGCAGTACATCAGGTTGTGCGCCATCACGTAGATGCAGTTGTGAACTGCCACGGCCGTGCTCCACTGCCACGCGCAGGGCAGGGGGCTGACCATGGTCCACTCGTCCTTCTCGGTGTCGTACCTCTCCACAGTCCTCCTGTTGAGCTCCCCGCCGACGCTGTCTCCCCCAATCGCATAAATGTATCCTTCACAGCACACTAGGGACGGCTTGATGCGCACAAAGAGCATCGGTGTCTTGGGGAACCAAGTGTTCTGCTGCGCATCAAACCAGTAAAAGCAATTCACAGTTCTGAAGGCAGCCTGGAGTTTGCTGCTTTTACTGTGATTGGTTTTTGTGTTCTTCAGAGGAACTTGCCCACCTGCTATATAGATGTCATTATCGGGAGTTACCAGCGTCCCAACCTTATGCAAGTCAGCGGGAGGATTGCAGAGTTTGTAAACTTTCTCTGCCTGTGGGCTGTAACAGACAGAAGAGTAAAGACTACCAGGGTTTTCAGCAGCAGCTTCAATGAATATCATCATCTCCTCTTTTGTCATGCCAAGTCTGGGCTTGAAAAATTTGGGCATAGATTTGTACAATCCTTGCACCACCACTGATTTATCATTAGGTGGCAAGCCTTGAAACCAGGCTCTCTGTGTTACTTCTGAAAGTGCATCGATCCGGATTTGGCTAAGAACAGAGGACAAGTACTGCGAGCGTGATTCCGTGTTGTACTCCAGCCATAACATAGCAGCCTCACGCACTGTCTCCTCCTTTTCCACATTTAAATTGTCACTGCTTAAAATATCTATCAGTAGATCATGTGACAGTTGCATGAAAGCCTCCTGGTGGTACACAGCTGTGAACTTGTGCTCCACCATTCTTTTAGCACTCTGTTTTAACTCTTCACAGCTGAAGAGATCAGCAAAACTTAATAGACGCACACAATTTTCAGCATTAATTTTTTTGATTAAGTATTCTCTACATCGTTGTAACACATCATCTACCTGTAATGCAAAGAAACACATGAAGTATTACACATACAATCTATGCTTTTGTGTAGCACCAGCACATAAAGTACCTGCATCTGGTGTTGAACAAAAAGTTCAGGCATGGAATACTATACATACACAAAAATACAGCCATGACTCACTCAACTGTTTCATGCAGATCAAGTACACATTGTGATTATGTCTGCTGGCAAAACTAATTTTCTAAATGTTAGAAGTGCACTGGTTTACTTCCAGCCTTCCAAAGGGACTGTCATGCAAGGAGGGATGGCTACATGAAGCAAATTTGGCAAGCAACTGCTGTCTATACTGGGTGAACAGAACAAAAGCGTTTTGAAATTGCTCAAGAGGAAAGATCTTTTAACAAGATAAAAGAATAAAGCGGTTCTGAGATTAGAAGATTTATTTCCTCCTCTAAACATTCTTACCTGTAAGAAGCAGGCAGTTTCATAGAGCTGCTCTACTGTGCTGTCACTTATTGCCAGGTTACCCGTGTATGCATAAGTGATGATGATCTGCAGAGTGGCTGCATCCACATTCCTCAGGTGTACGTGTGTCTGTTTGCTCTCGCTCAGCCCACTCATGAACATTGCTCTGAGGAGAAACACACGTATTGAGACAAGGATCAGAAGTGAGTAAAGTAATCTTAAAGTGTCACCTGTGAGCCTTTGGTGATTACACTCCTAAAGGCAAACAGTCCTTTTGCAGGCCTGTTTACAGGTATTTAGGGTTTACCTTAGGTTAACGTCTACTATTTAAGATAAAATATTTGGACAGAACATTAAAAGAATAACATCAGTGCCTTCTGCAGAAATATTTTATTTTCATGCAAACCCATCTGTGTTAATCAGCAGACAGCTCTAATGATTTTGGTGCTTTAATGATACAATTTAAATATTTTCTGTGATAGGTGATAAAAGGGAAGAAAGATCCTCCAGAAAATAATAGATTTTAGATTCTAAAACAAAAGAACCAGACTTATGTAATGGACTGAGCTAAGTTATATCAAAAAGGATGCTCCTCTGGGAAGAGAAGAAATGGAGCAAGGAATAGCACTCTATGAATTATTTCTTATACACTATTTATAACATACAGTAAATTTCACATTTGCAGGCAAAAATAAATAACAGAAAAACCTATCAGATCTAGTCTGGGAAAAAAGAAGAATGAATATTTCCATTACATCTTCCTGAAAAAGACTAGAAAGGCAATTTAAAACATGGTTATTTCCTTAATGTTTTACACACCTCTTGCCCATTCTGGTATTTTAATTGTAACACAGTTAAGAACTAGCTGCAATCTGGTACTATAAGCCACATACTTGTCAATTTTCTTAAAACAGGGGACATTGATTTCAAGAGCTTTATATTGATTCAGGTTTGGGATTCATGGTTGTGCTAAACATTCAGCTCAATGCTTCTTATATTTATTTGGGCTTTTTTTTTGGGCTTTTTTTTTTTTTTTTTTTTAAGGAAACCAGGCATGAGAGAAGTTAGAAGGGATAGTGGGTGCATCTTTTAGTCCTGTCTCTGGCTGCAGAGGTGAAGGGGACATGGAGATACACTCCCTAAGCAAAGCCATTCCAGAAAGCATCTGATACAAAGACATGGTATCCCATCCCCATTTCTGTCTTCTTCTAAGCTCCTTAACTCAGGGCAGCTTGCATTTTAGGAGGAATTACTGACTGACTATCAACTTGCTGTGCAGCTATTTAAAGGTAAACAAGAAAGTACAAGAGGGTACAGAGACTCCTCAGAGAGGAAGAGGGTGCTGTTGGAGGCTCTGATTCTTGCTCACACACTGCTGAGCAGCCTGTGCTAGAGCAGGGCTGCACATCATTCAGACACAAAGATGGAAGGTAAGCTGGCTGCAATCACACACAATGGCTGGATCACACATAGAGATGCTTTGCTTTTCTTCCCCCTCCTTCAGGGCTATCAATTTTTCATAATAAAATTAAATTTAGGAAGCTGAGTGTCTTTTTATAAACCAAAGTAGAGAAGAAAAACAGAACATGACAAAACTACAAGTTTGATACTTCTTTTAACCAGTGCCAAAACCTCCTTCCATAAATAATAAACAAACACATATGAATAAGAGATTTGACTGCATATTCTGATGCAGCACACTGGGTTGGACTCATGTCAGCTTTCCAACTTTGTGATTAACCACCCACATTAAATCTGGGTACATTTGCAGTGGCTGTTATTTTACAAATTGTTGGAACTATGTAATCTGCACAGGGCCAATGGTAATAATTACTATCTAGTGATCACACAATACTTGTTGCTAAAAATTGGACCAGATTCATCTGAGATAAAAAAATAAACAGAAAAGCTATCAGGGACAAAAAATTCCCTGAAATGAAAAGTGAAAGTAATAAATTAATCCTTCCACAGTTTTCCACAAAGGAGACAAAGTACCGAAAGCATCTTGGATGTGTTCTGTATAGTGAGCCTGTCTCAGGAAAAGCAAATTTTTAACCTTTCCTGTGATTAATCAGGAAAGAAAAGTTACAATTCCACCACAAATGCAAGGTAAAACGTGGCTGTCACCCAGACTAGTTTCAAGCTTCAAAATACCTTCCAGACAGGCAGATTAATTATGCTATGTTGCCAACAAAAAAATAATTAATCACTGCAGAAAATTCATGGTGACTCATCATCCAGATCTTACTATGAAGGCATTTACAAAAAGTGGTAGCACTCAATGTATCTTATTAATAAAAATGTTTTAAAAGACCAAAACCAGGACATTTGGGAAACAAGAGCTACTGAACCAAAAATTTCAACAGTATCTTGGAGGCGACTATGAATCAACAAAAAACCACACACAGAAAAAATCCACTTGCATTGCCATAACACTCAAGGAAGGGAAGAGTTTCTGGCTTTGCTGAGCAGAGAAAACCAGATGATTCAGAAAAGAAGGCCATGAACTTGCACAGCAATCCCTACTTTTAGCAGATGCTTCTACTAAGAAACTACAATTAAACATAACAATGGAATTCCTGCAGCCAAGTCTCAATAATCCCTTGTTATCCTACCTTGGGAAATAAAAACAGATTAAGTATTTTAAAGATTAAGTGTGCAGAGTAAGAAATTTTCTAATTATTCAGACTCAACTCCCTAAAGAAAATGAGCCATCACAAGTGTGGTTTTTTTCCCCTCACACTCACTGTAGAAACTACAATAAATATTTAGAATAAGCCCCAGGATGCCAGAAATTTTATTTTGCTCTGTGTTGGAAAGTAAGGATGTTTAGGTTTTGTACTTAAGTTACTGATCTTTAAGTCTCTGTAAGACATTGTCAATCAATTAGTATTACACTCAAAACCAGAGATTTTACCATAGATTTTTATAGCATTTGAATACTTACCTGAAATATGAGCTGCATGTTGCAAGAACCATCTTATGGCAGGGAAATTCAGTGCCCTCAACAATCAGCACTATGTCAGTTAGCAACTGCTGTTCATAAAAGAATTTTAACTGCTCCAGCAAGGATACAGCATACTCTGTATTTATCTGCCTCTCGTCCTGGGTAGACATGACTGTATTCCATTAATATTTCCAGGACCAGTGAGAAAAGTCAAGATCTCTTCACCAAAGAAAGGTCAGTTGAGTATTTCTGAAGTAGCCAGGAAAGAAATGGCAGGAGGTCTGTAGCCTTCAGAAGTGATACTGATAAAAAGGGCAGTGCTATCTTGAACTGCTGAATCAATGTTTGAGACTTTGACCTCCTGTTAGGTCATCATGCTTTGACTTGATGCCCCAATCTGTTCAGAGTGTTTCAAGAGTGTCTGCAGAGCTCCCGTTGGGATCTATGATGCAGCAAATGAATGAACAAAAGTGAAGTCTGAGGTAGATTTTCTGGTAGCATCTCGTGATCAGTGGCTGCACTTGACTGACTGAAAGCAGGAAAATAAAATTAATTTACACATTAGCACATTTTGAGAAACTTTTCATAGTTACCCCTTAAAAGTAATTGTCTATAAACACTTCTAAATTAGTAATTTATTACTTGCAATAAAACTCTTCTAAGAAAAAAATTTAAACAACAAAGAGAAATGAAAAGCAGAGGAGTTTGTACATTAATCCTCCTATGACCTAGACTCACAAATTTAAATTATTTATTCTGTCAACACAGCTCCTAAGGCTGGAGAGTTAAAACAAGGTTCAGTAAGACTTTGTTCCTCCTCAAAGAAATACCCAGATTTCCCACTGAGTACACCTGTGAATTTCATTCAACCATTGATAAGATAGCCACTTTTCCCCCATTTCTACATTAAACAGCAGGTTTTTCTGCTTCTTTGTTTTTGTCCACTTAAAGCTTATCAATATTGGGCCACTAAAAATATAAACACAGTCATTTTAATTTTAATTACATCACTTCCCAGCTAAACTCTCAGCATGATATCAGTCTGTTTATTTAACCTCTGGCATTCTAGTAGAGATGAAGCAGAACTAGCACTAAGGATTAACTCCCCTCTCACCACCCCCCCCCCAAGAAAAAAAAACCTAAAAGTCTATATTTCCAATGCATATTAAATTCATCTGCTCCATGCAGAAGGGCTTCACCTATTAATATTTCATATTCCCTTGATTTCCTCCCAAATAATTTCAATACAACCAGCTTCATTGCTGCAGATGGGAGAAAAGAAAAACAAGGAAATAAATAGGAGCAAAGGGATATTGGAATAGCAGGGCTCAAACACCTACAGTAGCTACCAAGGTCTATTATCTTGTTTGGACATTTCTCCTCTTAAAAATGGGATTAGGTTTTATTTCATCTTCAATGTGAACAAAAAAACCTAATTAAGAATAGGATAGTTGTGACAGTAAAATTGCCATCATAGTGGACACCAGAGTACCACAGCTATCAAATGCTTCCAGATTTATCTTGCAACATTCTTCTGCATTCCAAAATTATGTTTGTCTTGTGTCTAACAGATATCGCTATCTGTTCATAATGAAATGACATTCCTTAAATTCCACACAAAATCACAAGATTTAGTGCAAGATGAAGGCTGTAGAAATGCCAGCCACACCAAAGATCTACTGTTTCAACACAGCCCTGCCTGTAATAGAATTCAGAAACAGCTGTCTTTCAACATTCATTCACTTGAAACAGATATGCTTAATTAATGCCACTTTAATTACTACTAATTTAGTGTCCCTGATCTTTTTCAGTGATAAATATACACAAACAGGAATTTCAAACTCTTAGTTTCCCCTGGTTGTTTAACTGGAAAACAGTCCAACTAGTCAAACCCAATGTTCACTGTTGAGGTGAAGGCAGTTAATTAAAGCAAACACAAAAGGCTTTGATACATGGGGGAAGGAGTAGATACTACTGTGTGTTACAACAACAGATACTAGCATAAGTCTTGATTGGAGACCTTAAAGTTTCAGGTAACCTCTGAAGTCACTAAACCATAAATACATCGAGGATATAGAGATACTGCTCCATCTCAAGCAATTACCTTCTGCGTCAAGTCACAGCTTCTTTACACCAAGAATGTGCATCCTGTCTCTGCACCACTGCCCATTGTCCTGGTACTCTGGGAACAGCTCACCGTGCAAACTAATCCACTGACAGATTTCACACTAAACTTTAAATGGCTACAGAGACACACAGACTTCCTAAGTGTGTTAGGCCCACAGAAATAAATAGCTTGTGGCTTTGCTGGTATCCTAAGTCTCTCTACAGCATTGTTTTTCCTGGCTTAGGAGTAAAGTTTCAAGAACAATATAAGCTGATGGATTAAGCTCTGTTTGGGCAGAGCTTTAGAACTCATTGATAAGCTTTAGCAAAGATCTCATTGATACCATAACTTCCTTTTCTGATGTAATTGTAAAGAATATATATATTTCTTCAGAAACAGGAAAAAAAACAATACTAATATGCACTGGTCAGCCATTAGGTACCAGAACAAGTCAGAGGTGCCATAGAGAAATTGATACACACCTGCTAGTAAGATTAAAGAGATTTTTGGCAGCTAGCTGCTGACAGTCAATAACTGAGAAAACAGACCTGTTCAGCAGAAGACAAGTTGAAATGGAAATTATTAAAAGTAATTTGAACATTTGAGTACGACCCTCAGCAGCAGAAAAGACTGAGGAGATGACAGGAATCCTGATGCAGAACATTTGTGTGATGTAGATCACCTTTGAATCGTACATTTACAAAGCTGGAGTTTTTGGTTTACAGAAAACCATCTGTCATGTACTCCAGGGAAATGCACATAGTAGGAACATGCTACGTAC
The DNA here is from genome assembly GCF_029582105.1 of Oenanthe melanoleuca. Lineage (NCBI taxonomy): Eukaryota > Metazoa > Chordata > Aves > Passeriformes > Muscicapidae > Oenanthe > Oenanthe melanoleuca. The sequence goes on along the minus strand of NC_079335.1, from coordinate 104,010,543 downwards.
ACAATTCTTGTTTTCCACATCCATACTGTTTTGCTGCCAACAACAACCATTTGCTAAGGAACAAAGTTCTGTATTTGTCACAAAGTCAGGACTCACATCCTATTCCCTTGTAATGGAAATAAACACACTGAGGACCTCTGAATTTTTGGTGCAAAACTGCCATAATTTATATTGTCATTTGCCCAAGAGCATCTAATCTGTTCAGAACATTAGGATAAGTGCTAGAAACATCCTTTAGTGCCTAGAAAATCATCCAAGATTACCTACCTCTCTCACACCTCTTTGGAACGTTCTAGACAATTTTAAAGGAGATACCCTCCTAACTTTATAGGCCAAAAAAACAAGACATTGAAATAAAAAGCAAGTTTGTCCAAAGCCATGTACTTCCAAAAGAGAAAAGCAAGAGGCTTAGCTCTTCCCAGTCCCAACCCAACATCTCTGTCGTTGCACTGTGCCTGGCTGGCATACAGTCATTGGATCTGAGATAAATGAAAAACTGTGGACTTGAGAAAATGTCTACAGATGCACTACTGTCTGCTGTAGTCCCAATAACTATGCAGCAGTGGACATCTCTCATTTATGGATGAAAAGATCTATGGCTGAAGTTAACTTAATATCCTGAACTGAAATTCTGATAGAATAAAAATAATTCCTGAATACCAGTTCTAGGAATGAGACTTTCCCCTTCAACGATGTCACTGGAGTGGCCATTTTGTTCTGGGTAATTTCTTGGAAGCCAGCTCTCCAAAACAGGACTGGCAGGTAGCTGCTGGAAGGCCACAGGGTGCTACACTGCAAATGAAACCAAGTAATCAGCAGGTGATACAAAGTACTTCCCTATCAAGCTGGAGAGCAACATTAAGTAACACGTTGATAAGAGGGTTTGTTTTTAAGTAATTATTCCTTTTGGCTTAAGTAATTTTAATGAGGCAGCTTGTTAACACTTGTTCATGTACTTCAAATCTGAATGAGCCCATTCAAAAATTAGTCATCAAATGTTAATTACTTATGGGATAGATTATTAATTGCCTTCCTTGAATCTGTTTATTTTCTGAGGTCAGGCAAAGATTAATAGAGATATATACTGGGCTACATACATGGCAGTATTAGCACTATACTTCAGTGTGTAACATGGAATAGGTATATTGACTATTTCCAAATTGGTAGGGAAAGAGATACACAGATATAACATTCTCAATTTGATTTAATAAATAATTAATTTATTTCCCCCCCAAATTATTAGAAGGGCAAAATATATATATATAGGCATCTTTTGTTTGGGGTTTTTTTGGAGAATCTGATACTCTGAAAAGTCCTTCTGAAAATCCCATTAATTAGTCTGCCAGATTAGATGCCTAACTTCCCATAAAATGGTGGGAAACATGTAAAAGATCTATGAAGGTGTCACAGGCTCCCATCTTCATCTTCAGCCATCTAAATACCTCTTGAATTCTGACTTCACTAACTCAAATTCACACTTTAAAAAACACACTTCATTTTCCATCTGTCTGGAAGAAAACTTAATGAAACCCCAACAACCCAAACTTATCTCCCTGGACATTCAATTTAATTAGTTTTAACTAATTAAACAAACAAACAAAACCAAACGAAACACAAAAAACCCTTTAAATACTACTTTGTACATTTTTAATCAAATTCCTGTTTCCATCCAAGGGCAGCTTCATACAAATCACAAGTAAAAACACGTCTAAAGAAGTGAGTCATTCACTATTTTTAACATAATAAAAGGTCAGAATTTAGACCTGAACAGCCATAAGCCAAACTGCACAAGCCTTGGTGTGTGTGGAGATAGCAATCCTCCCAGCTAGCAACACAGAACCCAGCTCAGGCACTTTAATACTTGGTTACTATGACGGATATTCTGAGTTACAAACCAACCAGTTTCAAAAGTAACAAAGCAGCTAATAGCAAGGGGGAATGTGAGTACTAAAACTGATTAGAAACAATTATGTAAAACGACACAACTAGCCAATAGATCTCAAAGACAGGAAAGAAAGAAAGAAGAAAAAGGAGTTGGAAGCTCTAGATTCTTGAGTAATGTATCAAATTTGCATCCTTGGGAGTGAGAAAGAAATAGGTAATTGATTAAGCATTTCCAGACTTGGAAGATTTCCTCTCTTCTAAAGCCATCAAAGGTGTCTTTGATAGCACAGTAGTCCAGAAAATTGAGGACATCAAGGAGATTCTAATGAGGCAACAATGTGAAATTTCACTAAAAGCAAGGAAAGGTTTAGTCCTACAATGTTATCTTGAAAATGACTATTCATTTGGAAACTACTACTATTTTCCATATATTATATTATGCTTGGGAGGTGAGTTACAACTTTGAGGTAGGTGAGTTTTCTGAAACTACATAGAAATTAGAGACTAGAAGTGTCAGACTACATGTTAGCAACATGTTTGGTCACAATGCACTCCTGTTTTTCTGCTCCTAAAGGAAGTTGCACACTAAAGGAAATACCAGTCCATAAAGAAAATTAGCATTTATGACATGATAAACCAACAGCTTAAATTAGCAACTGGACTTCTACACTGAGCACAGGTAGTTTCCATTCCCAAGGGTGTTTCTGTTTTGCGGAAGACTTGACCTGTTTTGGAAAACTAACCTTTGAAAAAAAGTGAACCATGAATGTGTTCAGTAGGATCCAGCCATCTATCCTGTATATACTTTTTTTTTTCCTCTGAACTATAGTACATTAATGAAGCTAGTCTGTTTTATGTAACAAGTTCAATCCTAGTTTAAAAGTACACATAATTTTCTCAAATATTCACTATATGACACTTAACTATAAACTCAAGCATTTCTACATTAAGAAATTAGTCATTAATGTAACTGAATTAATTGTAAGTTAGTTCCTGAAAGGTTAAGTCTTATAATGGATATCATACTCATGCATATAAAATTTATTCTCAAAGCACAATAGTCACTAAGCTGAGAAGGAGAAATTTTAGGGTTTGCACCAATTCTGGTCTGTTTCATAATCACATGACCAAAACAAAAAAGCCTGCGTCAGCAAAGAAAAAAACAACAAGCATCTGTCTAAAATGTAGTCAAAAATATTAAATAAGCAGCAACATATTTTCTTCCTCTTTGGTCTGTTCCTGAAAGATGCTGCTTCCACATCTTTGAGTACAAAGGGCCCTTTCTATTCGACCCACAAAAACAATTACGAAAAAGGTGTGATGACACCTATACTCAAATTGGGAGACTACTTGATGTATACGTCAGAGCACATTAAATACTAAAAATTACCTATTCCTCCAGATGCATTTCTGAGAAACTGAACTGTACTCAGTGTGCATTTTAATAATCTCTTAAATACATCATCTAAACAAAATTCTTGTAGCTACAGCCCTAGGTGAGCTCACAACAGCACACAGCCTTTGAGGCCCATTATGATCACCAAGTAGACGTACATGATGTAGAAAAGCCAAGCTGGGGCTTTGCAAACCTCTAAAAATGCACATGCTAAGTACAGCACAAATCCATTTCTAAATCACAATTAAAGTTATTTCAAAAGCAGCAGGTATTTATCCCGGTTAATAGCAGGAATAATGGTAAATGCTGGAAAAATTTTAGGCATGCAGATGTACTAACATCAAAGCTATACTATGTGTTTATTTAGTTCAGAAAAGCTTAGTAATAATTATGTGACTCTTCAAAGCCACATATGACCACAAAAGCCCACCCTGGTCATTGCAGGTACCCATGATGTATATATGCACAACTAGATGGATCAGTAGGTAATGCAGGGGCAGGAACGGGAAGGAAAAAGGAACGGCAGTGCCACTATACTGCTGTTCTCCCAGACTTCAGTGTGTGTCCCTCCGAGCGCTGCCAACACAAACACCGATTTCAGACACCCCCACCTGCTCAGCCCAGGGGGAGCCCCGCTACGCCCCCACTCCCCAGCACAGCCCCGCCGTCGCAGCCCCCTCCCGCCTGCGGAGCGCGGCGATGCTGGACTAGGGGCGAGGAAACACATTTCTTCCCTGTCCCCGCTGCTCAGGTGCGCCGTCCCATCCCTCCACCGCCTTAACCCCTTTCCTGCTTCCCCCAGAAGAAAGGGGGCACCTTCTCGCTCCTCCAGCACCGACGCACTCCGGGCTTAGGAACGATCCCGATGGCCTCTCCTCCTCTCCCGGGTCTCCCGGGAGCCGGCCCTGCCTGAGGGTACGGAGACGTCCCCCGTTGCCACCGGCGGGGCCGGGGCCGTGGCCGCCGGGTAGGAGCGGCGCGGCGGGAGGGGGCGGGCGGGAGCCGCGCCCGCCCGGGCGGGGAAAGCGGCTGCCGCAGAGCCCCCGCGGGCCCCCCCGGGACCGAGGCCTCCTCGGGGCGGCCACTCGCCCGGCGGGGACGCGAAAGGGCCCGGCGACCGCGGCGCGGCGGGACGCGAGTGCGGGAGCCAGCGCCATCCTTCCCACCCCACCTCTCCGTTCCGGACAAACCTCCGACCGCCGCTTCCTCTCGTGCCTGATCGTCCCGACCGTGGGCGGCCGCGGGAAGCGGTGGGGGAGGAGGAGGATGCGGCGGCGGATCCGGTCTCTCTCCCAGGCTGCGGAGGCGGTGGCGGCCCCTGGGCGCGCAGGCGCTGCTACTATTGCCGCCGCCCCCCCACCTCTTCCTCCCCCTCCTCCTCCTCCTCTCCCGCCCGCCGTTACGGAGCGCCGCGCCCGCGCCGTGTGCGCATGCGAGGCGCGGGGGGGCCGCCGGGGCCGCCCCCGGTTTCCTGTCCCTTCTCCCGCCCGCGAGCGCCCCCTGCCCGCGCGCCCCGGCAGCGGCGCCTCCCGCGGGAAGGAGCGGGGCCCCCGGCGCCCTCTGCTGGGCGGAGCGGCCCGCGGCGTCACAGAGCCCATCGGCTTGGGAAAGGCCTCCGGGGTGACCGAGCGCGGGCTGTGACCAGACATCACACTGCCAGCGGGACCTCGGCACTGGGCGACACGTTCATTCGCCGCTTAAACACGTCCCGGGACGGTGACTCCTCCGCCTCCATGGGCAGCCCGTTCCAATGTCTAATCACTCCTTCTGTGAAGAAATTCCTCCTAATGTCCAACCTAAACCTTCCCTGGTGAAACTTGGTGCCGTTTCCTTTCACCCTGTCGCTGGTAGTCTGGGAGAAGAGACCGCCCCCCGCCTTCCCACAGCCTCCTCTCGGGGACCTGTAGGGAGAGATGAAGTCCGCCCTGACCTCCCTTTCCCCAGGGTAACACCAGCAGCTCCTCAGGGTTAACATCCAACTGGGTCCTCTGGTCCCTCTGGGACCTGCCTTTGGTCCTTCAGCCGTACCGGAATTCTGGAATGTCCTTTGGCCAAGGGTTTGCTGCCCTAAAAGCAAAGTTCACCTTGAGGTTTGTGGGGACTGGAGCTTGCTTCACTATGAAAGGAATTGACAGGGGCACAGGAGGCTGAAGGGGAGGTATGGAGGAAAGGAAAATCCTGAGAACATACACCTTTGAAAAAAACATCCAGTGCTATTTATTTTCATTAGCTAGGGATTTAAAACATACCAGGCAAGCCACAGAACCAGAGAATGTTAAGGGTCAGAAGGGACCTTAAAGACCATTGAGTTCCAACCACTCTGCCATAGGTGTGTACACCTCCCACTAGGTCAGGTTGCTCAAATTCCCATCTAACCTGACCTTGAACACTTCCAGGTATAGGGCATCCAACAACATCCTTGGCCAGCCTGTTCCCGCGCCTCACCCCCTCACAGCAGAGAACTTCTTACTAATATCTAGCCTAAATTTCCTGTCTCACCTTGCACCCATTGCTCATTGTCACTACAAGTCGTTTGAAGTGCAAGGGCGGCTGTCAGTGGCAAGGACAAGCTTTGGCTGGGAAGGTCTGCAAGGAATGGATCAGTAACCCTTCCCAAACATTTTATAGTTTGTGTTTTGGTACAAAGGATGTGTTTAATCTGAGCACTATAGAAAGAAAAAACACATAAATTTTGGGAACTTCCCAACACAGGATTACAAAGAGTCTCTTAGCAGCCATACTATCTTGTTTTTCCCTAATCACTCACCAGCCTGCACAGCACATGCTTTGTGCTTTTGTCTCCTTCCACATGCCCCAGTACCAGTGGTCTCTCATTCAGGGATGTGCAATTCCAAAGCAGCAACTCAGACTCACACCTCCTGTAAAGACACAGGGTAGAGTGAAATTGCAGCTTCACATTTCATAAATTCCCATGACACATTGTGGAGTACACTGTACAGGAAGAAATGTTTCTCCTGTTCATATGGAAAAAATATTACATTTCTCAGCCCCCTCAGTCACATCAGGATGGAAGAACATTGCTCCCTTCACTCAGTACTGAACAACTGGTAAACCCTGAAAATAAACTCGGCCTTGTGTCTTCTAAATTTTTCTCCTGAAAGAAGTGTTTTTAACTATAGTTTGAATCAGACGATGACTGATGATATTTCCCTTTTTTTCTTGAAAAAAAAATAATTATTTTCAACATTATGAAAGGGAAATACCAGATTTACTTAGAGATGCAGCTTAAACATCCGCAAGATGAGACTGCCAACTTTCTGCTCACCAGCTGAAGGCTTTTACAACTATTTCTATCCTTATGTTTTGATTCTCCTCCCACACAATGATGGAAAAGCATTCCCTGCATCACTGTTAAATGAGCCTCAGGTGGGAGGAGGAGTGGACAAGAAGCAGCTGCCTGCCATAAAGAGGGTAAGCAGAGGACTGGGTTAGTTTTTTGCTGGGCTGTAAGCAGCAGCAGCATTAAACATAAGTTTTTGGGGCTCTAAGGGTGGGGGTGGGATTAGCCTAGTTCTTTTTTGGGGTTTTGTTTGGTGGTTTGTTTTGGTTTTGTGGGGGGTTTTCTCCCTTCCCTGCACTACTTTCCTTCTCAAAGGTCTAAGTAGTTCTTTGGCCTGAGGGAGTCTGTAGGTTTTTTTGGTGCTTTCAAGAGCTGCACAGGCTGCCTTAGATGGAAGCTGCAGACAGCTCCAGTGTTCCTAAAGCACTCTGAAGCTTTAGGCTGAACTGTGTGCTAGCTTGCAACAGGTCTGAATAATTTTGTGTTTTTTGTTACTTTGAAGTGCTTGAGTCTCCTAAAGAGTTGAGCTTCTGTGTTCTCTGATTTATTATAGTCTTACTTATAGGCTATGTGTGATAGTTTTGTATTGCTTGCAAGTATTAGTTAGCTGAGGAGACATCTAAGTGTGGGAGGAAGTTCTGTTTTGTGCATTTTCTATGGCTCTGAATGCAAAGTTACACATAAGGATTCTGGGGGTTGTTTTTGCTACCTATCATTTGTTTTAAGCATAGGAAGTAGAGTATTGCTGAAATATGAGGTTTACTATGCTAGTTAGCTGTCGTTGTTCTTAAATATAGTATAAAGTACAAATCCTGAATTAATGGAATTCTTATTGTAATGTGTAGCAACACATGCATTTGCATTAAGAAGCATTTTCTTCAAGAAGCATTAAACATCTGATTGTGTAAAGCCTTATTTGGTTTGGGCCTTTTCCTGGGTTCCCCCCTCCCTTTCCCTTTTGTGTGTGGCCTCTTGTTCAAGGCTAATTCATTGAAGGCCTTTTTGCTTAATTAATTAATTAATACACAGCTATGACTACTAAAGTTCTGTAGCTTTAGAGGACGTTACACGGTTGCCTTGAAGGACTGATATTGAGAGCTGTGTACAAAAGCTTGCTTAGCAAAGCCTAACTGAGGTATTTGACCTTGATAACAATGTCAGTTCTCTACCTTCTGTTTGGAAAATAGCAGCTTTCTTTTGGAAGGATATTTTTTTCTTTTGGCAGCGAGAAGAACATCTGCTGAATTTGGGCAGAGCATAAAAATAATTAAGTCATGCAGTTTTAAAAGTGGTTGATAATAATCACTTCTCTCTTTCATTGTTTAAGGAACAATGAATACTGCCTCAACTTCAGCAAGAGGATCGTATTCCACAAACCACCCAAGACCCTTTTTTTTGGCTCAGCCATCAGCTCAACAGCCTTATCCAAGTCCTTGGCACCTCAGTTATGTATACAGCCCATACTGCTTATCTGCTCCAGGTAAGGTAAACAGCAGCTCTCTGTGGGATCTTTGCTTAGTTACTTGCTTACTTCTTTCCTCCACTCTTGCAGTATCTGTGTTAGTGAGCCTCTTGGGAGTTTAACTAACACTTAATGAATCAGATTTTTGGCAACTGTAGCACATTAATTCTGTCTTATATATGCAGTTTGTGTGGTGGAAAGCATCTGCTTCTGGAGAATGGAAGCTAAGCAAAATACTAAGTAATGGTCATCCTGCTGATACAGAGCTCTAGAATATACTTAGCAATTAATATGTGTGGGTATATATAAACTCCATATGTGCATACGTGATAGGTATGGATAAACATAAGCTGAAGAAAATAAGAAAAATATTGTTAAATACACCTTGTAAGCACTATACCTATGTGAACTTCTATCTGGAGCTGTCTTTTTTCAAAGACAATGTTATAGCAATAGTCTGTGGAAAAAAAGTACAAAAAAATACAGAAAGCAACTTGGTGAATGTTCTAAAGGATGAAATCAAGCTCTGGTTAAAGTGTAGATGTTGAGAAGCTATTCCCTAACAAAGAACTCTCTGAGGTTCTGCACCAGATTTGTTTCTAAAATGTGGAAGGTGGTGTGTTTTATTTACCGATGTGTCTGGTCTTGTAGGTGTCCCTGTCTATGCAAGTAAATCTGATTCCGGAAGACTTATTTCAGAAAGATGATATATTTGTCTTTTCTCTCTGACTAATGTCTAGGCTTCCCAAGTGGAAATCCATATTTTCCATTTTATTCTGTTGGGCTCCATGAGTACCCTGGATTTCTTGTCCCACAACATCCAGTGCATGCAAGAATTAACAGAAGACCTTATTTTAATGCTGCCTCACCTTCCCCTGTGTTCTATCATGCAACAAGATTTAGACATTATAATAGTCCTGGGAAGAAAATGGAGACAAAAGAAACACAGACTGATCCTAGACAGCCTGAAAGCAAGCAAAAAAGGCAGCAAGATAGAGAAATGAAAGGTTGTGATGCAGGAAATATAGCCTGTGTTTCTCCTGGTATAGGTACAGAGACTGAAAGTACTTCAGAGAAACAAGATTCATGTGGGTCTTCTATCGTGGTAGACAGAGAGTTTCATAATAAGAACCCTGCCAGCTCTACACAGCATAGAAGTCTTCCTACTGGAAGCTATGCCTTTGAGAAGGAAGAAGTGAGGATAGAATATGGAAATGGCTCTCCAGCTATTCAGCTGTGGAAGTCCTTTAAAGAAACAATTCCGTTGTATGACGTGGCAAGTGGTAAACGAGTTCCAGAGAACATAGTGCCACATGACTTATTTTCTGCTAGCTCGTGTGAAGGTCTGATATATGGCCCTCATGAAGGGGAGAATATACTGCCAGGGGCTTGCTTAGATGAGAGAAAAGCTGTTGTCAGCTCCAAACAGGGTGCTGAAACTCTGCAGGAGAGAGATGTCCAAAATAATGAAGTGAAGCTGGATGCAGAAAAGCTGGCAAAATGTCCTCCAGGTGAAACCATGGCAATGCAAATCACAGAGTTGGCAAGATCTGTTGGGGTAGATCAACCAGTGGTAATAACTAAGAAATCTAGCACTATAAGGTCTGCACAATCAAAAACTTCTCAAGAAGAGCCCAGCTTTATTCAACAGGCAGGACTATTTCCATCTAATATGGAGGTAATGAGTGACTTTCAGCAGAAAAAGCTGAGTTTAAGCCACAGTGCAACCAATGAAAGTCAGACAGAAAAAAGTATTTGGTGTGACAAATCAATTGAGAAGTTTGCTCCCTCTAGCACCAGGCTGGCTTGTTTGGACAGTATGGACACAACCTACAATGTTTGTTTGCCACAAAGGAAGCGTCAATGTGCAATCAGTCTGTCTTCTGATGACATGTCCTCTAGGGAGGAAGACTCATCAATTGATAATGTCTCAGTGTCTTATTTTGTGCCTGACTATGTGCTTCAGAAGAGCATGCATACCTTTCAGAAAAGTACAGAGGGTTTAGAGAACAACAAGCAAATTAGAAGTGGTGGGTCCCTTAATGTAGATGAAGTGGTAGGAAAGGAGCAGGTGAACAGCTTGAATGACCAAGATGTCAACTCTTCAAACACAAAGATCAAAGAGACTTCCAGTAAAGGTAGAAAGCTGGGAGCTCTTTCTAGGTCCTCTAATAGGAAAGAAATCGATTCTCTCAACAAAAAAGCAACTAAGAGTTTATCAGAAGTCGAGGACTCTGAAAAATACTCTGTGAAGGGAGAAGAAGAAGATGAAGATGGAGAAGATGAGTATGAGGAGGAAGAGGATGATGACATAGATGAAATTGAGTATTTCTTCCAAGAAGCCCCTCCATATGGCATCTTGATGCCAAGTGAAGGAAATTTCTACCAAGTTGGCCAGAGAGTGCTTTGGAAGCCACCTAAAAATGCTGTACCAGCACAATTAATTAGCTGGCCTGCTCAAGAGAAAATAAAAACAAAGAGTGGAGTTGTTGAAAATATTGATATAGTTTACAAGCCAAAGAAGAGAGAACAAGATGAAGTTGTATACAGTGACTATGGGTATTATAGAAGAAAGAGGCCTATGACAAGAAGAAAAGGACTTGAACACCAGCGAATGCTACGGAAATTCTTGGGAGGTGAGCTAATTGCTAAGGGCAAAGTGCTGATCAGTGGGATACACAAAGAACACTGAATTGCAGTTTCAAATAGTAGCTTAAACTAGTGGGAAGATTAGAGCATGTTGTAGCTTCAAATTTGTCCGAGAGCCAGAAGTCCTGCAGAACACTTTCTGAAGCAGAGGAAATTTGCTGTAACTTTTTACCTATTGCATAAGGACTCTGCATTTTCACAACTAGCAGAGAATAATGCAGAAACTCTCCTTTGTGTTAGATTTGATATACTTAACTCTGACATTCATGGCAATTTATTAATTTGTAACATTTAAAGTAATTTGGATTATGTATTTACTGTTGCTTAATATCTTAGAAGCTCTGCATTTAAGTTTATACTGTCTGACTCTCCTATCACAGACTAATGCTGGGTGCATTAAACAGAATTAAGTTCATTATAATCTAGTGGACATGACCTGTGTAACTTCCCTGCAGTGGAGGAGTCAAACAATTTTTTTAAAATTACAGCTGCTGCTCTCTTTTAGCAAAAAAGTGTTTTGTATTTTTGAAAAGTTGATGTGAAATGTATTAAATTTGACCTGGAAAAGGACATCTTATTTAATCAAAGGTAAATACTCTTAGGAATTGGGTTAGTTTAAACTGAGATCAAGAAGAGTTATCAGTTTGCAACTGGTTATGTGGTCATTTCAGTAGGTGGCTGATGTTTAGCCTTGTATCGTGAAAACCAACCGAAACAGGGTGATTTACTTCTAATAGCAGGCTTAGTGTTTTTTAAACTTTATTTTCTTTGTTCAAAATATGTAGACTTAATGTGTAACTTGTAATTTTTGTTAAGTGTGGCCTCCAGAAAACTGTTTTAATTTTAACAGACTCATACAGATCCAGTAGTTGGCTTTGCATTCTGGCTTTTGGATCAAACAGTACACCAGCATTATCAAGACTAAATACTGACCTTACTTTTTTTTTTTTTTTTTTTTTTTTTTTTTTTTTTTTTTTTTTTTTTTACCTTCATTAGGAAGGCTGTTAAGGGGGAACATGGGGATACCACCTGAAGAGTACTGGATTAGAAGTGGTGCTAAACCCAGATTTACCAGCCAACTACGTGGTAGTTTCTCACCTCCAGCAAAGAGCAAAGATCAAGGTACAACTCTGTGTTTTTGTTCTTAAGGGACAATCAAAAGAATATGATACAAAATAGCAAGCATGTGATAGTGGTATAAGATTTGAAAATAAGAAAACTAATCCTTGTTGCCTTGATATTGATTAAATGCTTGTCAGTCAACATATTTTGGATATGTTTATAGATTTCTCAGAAACAAGGTAATAAGGATGCATCAGAGGTATTTCTGGGGATTTTTAAAATAGGATATCAAAGCATTAAATGCTTTGATGTGGCCAAAGCAAAGCCTTTCTTTGTAAAGTTACTGCCATAAGTTGTAATATTAATTCTTTATCCAGATAATGCTACTCTTGATAGCATATGCAGTGGTAGTTCCTAATTTTGATCAGTAAAACATACAGGGAGTTCTATGTGGTAACTTCATATGCCAATGCTCAGAAAAACTAGCATGAACCAACAGTTGCCCTGACACTGCTAAAGAATGATCAAGCACAAATCATTATGCTCTAATTAAGGAAAATATGAAGAAATCAGTTACTTTAACAAAGTAAAAGCTTAGATAGTTTCTTAGCTCATGAAGCGGAGTGGTTTTTTTCCTCTTTATAGTTAATGTTTTACTTGGAGTTCAATTCTGGTTTTGATACTTTTCAAGGGTGTTTGAGCTGTTGGAATGGCTACAGAATTTGTTGTAGTGTGGGTATTGCCACTCTTCCGGGCCATGTGTTTCAAGTATCTCAGGGTCAGTCTATCAAATAATGGGGTGTGAAGCTATCTTCAGAACAGATTGATTTGCTTCTCTTCAGTTCACTGCTAATATAAATCAGCTTTGCTTTATCAACAGCCAAATAGACAGTGTATTCATTAGAGTTCTTTCTCTGCATTGCTTTCCTGCTTGAGCATATTGGCCTTTGGGATTATTTGCCTCTGCATTGGAGGCTTTCTATCTGCAGACTTCAGTGTTGTAGGATTTTAGTTTTTAATGCTAGCATGTTCTATAAAAGTTGAAAACATTTTACATTAGCAGCATTGTTCTTGGCTCCTCTACAAGAACGTATAAAAATATGGTAATAGCTCTAAAATAACTGTTACCTTTAACTTCCAGAATATTTCTTCTGCATCTTTGAATTCATAGATGGTGCAGCAAACAGAGGATGTTTGGTCTACTCCTTTCTTACTCTTCCTCTTTTTCCAGCCCAGGTAGTTTGAAGAAGTCATCACACTCAGTGTTAGGAAGCAGGAACTGGTGGTTTCTGTTTGTGCCAATGGGTGCCTCAGAAGTGCTATTAAAATTACATCCTCTTAAAAAATGTTGTCTATATTAGCATTTGCTTTTTCAAATTAAAGTGCCCTGCAAGTAAGGAGGTTTGTCTAAATGAGTTATATTACTTTGGCAGTAATATCATACATGAAATTTAACTTCTTGAGCAGTGTACTTGTATTGCATAACTTCACATGAAGGTTGAAGTTTTTTAAAGACAGTGAGTGAACTGGGTCACTTGGACAGCACCAACTAGTCTTGAACACTTGAAAAGAGAACTAGAGCAGAATTATCCAATGCACTAAGTTCCTTTTTCACCACATTAACATCTATCCAAATTATGACCCAAAATACAATGCATCCAGAACTATGGCTAGACAGTGATTAAATATTGTAGATGGGTGAGGCTTGCTTGACATGTGTAGTGTCAATTTTATCTGCTACTAAAATGGGTACAAAAAAGGGAGGGAGAAAGAGGAGCACTACAGACCAGCTGGTGAAAGTCAAGGTTAAATTTGCCTTGAGACTATGTGTTGGAGAAATAACACCATTTGTATCTTGTTATTTAGTGTGCCCACCTTTGGTTAGACCAAAGAGGAGAAGAATTTGCAAGCCGGCTTCAAAACGCAGAGACACGAGACATGAGGTGGAAGAAGTAGAAATGCGGGAGCTGCCTAAACACAGTGTATACAAAGGTTGGTATACAGTGCCAAGCTACAAAAAATGACTGTTCCAAGCATTTTTTGTCTTGGGGACTAATCTTTCTTGGTTTGAACTGCAGGGATGTTGGATAGTGTGTGAAATAATAGCAAATGCTATATATGCAGACAAGGTTGGGGGGGGAAGCAAGCTAAACTTGGAGCATGTAATCACCTTGCTGTGAATGCCAGACAGCTTTGACCCAGGTTAGGTTCCTTCTTTAAGGTAAGGGTGGAGGAGGAAATCCACACCAAAATCTGCCGTTTATTTTCAGTCTAGTTGTTCTTCAGACTGCTGTACTGTCTTTTTAAAATGCTGGGGCCTATGTTACTATGCAGTGTATGCTTTTATTTAAGCTGCTAATCTGTCTCAGCCTAAATGATTTGTAATTTGATACAACACAAATGCATACAGATAAGTCTTAAGGTCTCCAACTTCATGGAGTAGGAACTTCTGGCTATTTTGGAGGAAGATGGGGAAAACAGTGGAGGGAAAAATCAAAATTAAGTAGGTTCAGCAACAAATATTCTTTTGTGCATTTGTGTGAGTCTGAAAAGGTTGTAAATTGAAATGATCTTATCTGTTATGCTAGGATATTCCAAAGCCCAACACCACTCATGCACATTTTATACTTGCTGGGAAGTGGAGTATATATTTTTAATATCAACCATCTGTGCCTGCAATAGGAAAAGGCAATCACTGATACCTAGTCTTTCTTTAGAAGCAAAATGACATAGTTTGGATGTGGAATATATACATAACTTTTTTTTTTTTTTTTTTTTTTTTTTTTTTTTTTTTTTTTTTTTTTTTTTTTTTTTTTTTTTTTTTTTTTTAATTTTCTTTTTTTTTACCTTTAGGGCATTGAACAAGGAAGTCCCTCTCTAAGAAAAGATAATTGCAAATATTGGAGCAAAAGGGGGTGAGGGGAGGGAATATCAAAGATCTGTTCTGTATAAATCCAAGATTTGATCATTATTCTCGTATATTTTGTAAGTTGCTGTTCACTCTAAAAGGGCAAGAAGTGACACTATAAAGACTGAGGACACAATTAAAATGGAATGCAGTATTTAATCCAAAGTCACCTTTTTATAACTAGCACATCCACTATTTAAATAATAAATTTCACAGAATTGCACTTTGAGACTTCTTGTGTTCCTTCTTTACACAGCAGCAAAAAACTTTAGATGGCCATGTATGTGCACAACTGCTATACTAGCATGGTGATTATTGCTGCCTGTTCTTAACTGTGCAGGATTGTGAAGCCTGTCCATGTCATCTCATAGTCATATGATGTGGACATAAGTACAAGATTTTTTCTATCAGCTGGATTTTTTTCTGTCACAATGTAAAGGAATATAGTTACAGCTGTATGAAGTCAAGCGCTGTTCTAAAGTTTCAAGGCAGTTCCTCACATCTTACTCTCATGATTGAGGACTAAAACTAAAGCATTTGAGTTCATGTGATGCTTCCCTTTCCACCTCTTTTTTCTCTGGAGATTTTTGAGTCCTTTATGGAGACCGTGAGCTGGAGAGCTGGATCTGAAAGGTGAAACAAAAGTTTTTAGGGGTGTGCCTTGTTTTGACTTCCTACTGGTGACTTCTATGACTTAGTTGATACTGTGTCTGGAAGTCTCTTTATAGAATAGTCTTTTTATATCATCTTTATAGATTATAAAAGTAGGTCTGTGCTAAGCTGTCCTATGAATAATGGTAACAGACTGGTCTAGATGAGGTGGATAGCTCAAAAATATGTAACTTTTTCCCCATGTCTGTGAAGGCTATTATCACTGTGTGAGAAAAATTAATAAATATTGCCAGTCTTGAATGATTACCAAATAAAGTGATAGTGTCAGTAAAAAAGATAGGGAAACAAAAAAAAGCCCAACAAAACAAACATCTGGTTTTCCTTAAAGGGTGGGGTAAATGGATAGACAGAATTTGTCTTTTGCCTCCTCTCCTGTTCTTACTCTATCCCTAGAGTAACCTACATGGATAAAAGTAGCATTTCCTGTGATCATGTTCAGGTTTTGTGCCTACTTATTACTAGTTTAATGTGTAACTGAAGTTATGTTGTTTTTCCCTCTCAGTGAGGAGTACTGATGTTTCCTTACCCAACTGATCTTTCTCTTATTTTTAATACCACCTGTTTAATTGTTAAAGCTCTGCTATAGCTACAGCCTTTATCACAAGATGTTAGGGAAAAAAGCTATTGTGATGACAAGATTTCAATTCCTTTTTACTTCAAGCAATGAAAGAAAATAAATGCAATAAAAAAATCTTATTTGGCTTCTGGGCTGCACAGATATTTCTGCACCAGAACCTCAGAGACTAAAATGAGGAATTCAAGCATGAAGCTTTCTAACACTCATTTCTGCTGATAGCTTAGCTGTATCTTTTGCTGCTTATCTGATAAAGGAATATTCATGACCTCACAATCAGATTATATTCTTACTTTTGGGAACGGGTAATACTTGACAGTAACTCCAAACGATCATCCTGGTCATCCTTTTACAGGTCTTGCCCTACTCGATGTGATTTCTACTCAGATGCAAGAAGCAATGTAGGGCCTAGTGATGCTCCTGAGAGGAAGTGAAGAAGTAGCAGTAGGAGACTTCACACAGCTTTATCTGAAAACAAACGCTATTTTAAGCTGGTTATATCTTGTACTATACCAATGCTATGCCCAATGCTTAAAGAAGTATGCATGAATGCTCCAGTGATTGAGAAATAATTCTTTGATAAAGTTATATGCAGTGTATTCTACTCTAACAGTACTAGTCCTGTGACCTTAAGCCAAGTAGATTTAGGAGTTTTTTTCCATTCAGCAGCATGGACAATTTGTGAATTGCATCTTAACTGGCTTACAGCTGAATCTAATTCCAGTGAGTAAAATGGCCGTGCTTCACAAAGGCTATGGAGTACAGACTGCATTTAAAAGGCTATGAATTTAAGCCCAGGCTCTTTTTATTCAGTCAGGTAACTAAGGCACAGTGATACTTAGTTTTGCAGATGCACATACGTGTCAGCTTTTGTTCCCACTGCAGCCAGACTGACTGCCCAATGACTCACTATAGAGCTGGCACTACTGTGAACTGGTAACTGTTGCAGTACTGCATTGCCTTTTTCACACACTTCCTGCAGCATCTCCTGAAAGGCAGCTGAAGAATCTATTTGCTGCTTGGCACACCAGCAACAAACCTTAGAGGAACTGCCATACTGAGACGATTGTTTGGACAGACTGTCTGTGGCTCAGGATTTCTAAATCATTATTTGTAGCTAACTGAAACCCCTGCTGCAAAGTGGGTGTGGTGTAATTACTGAAGTGGAGCTGTTGACTTGCCAGGTATTAATTCTGTATTTTAATTTTCAGTTTGGCAGCACCTGGATGGCATAAATTTTTTTCCCTTTTACAATGCCTGGTGTTCTGCCTTAAACTGGAAAATATTAACTATAGGTCTTTCTATTGAAATCAAACAAAGGAAGACCAGAGCCAATGGCAAAAAAAAAAATAAAACCCAAACCCCAAAAGACGGTTACACTGAAGGCATACCAAAGAAAAACAGATTAATTATTTTTTTAGAGTCCTTAACTTCCCCTGATTTGCTGCCACTGGCTGTCTCACTCAAAAAGTTTATAAACCCCCACTAACTGAATGGCCAAAGAAATGAGGAAAATATCAGTATTTTACCTGAAATACATTTCTGACAAAAATGGTGCAGAGTAGTAAGATAAAAGACCCAGAAAGCTGTATTGCTGTATTGTTTTAGCTACATTTTGCACTTATTTAGTTTCATGGGACTATATAATTGTTGGGCTTCAACAGAACATTCAAACGGAAATCTAGGCCTACAACGACGGCCAGAAAAAATGCTTTTTGAACAAAAACATTAAATGCTTATGATTTAAAAAATAACGCTAGTCAGTTTTTCAAGACTATAACTTTCTGTCCTGCTTTCTGGATTTACTTCTACATAGAACTGTTTTTCATTAATCTAAAGGGGTGTTGGTATTTATCTCTAGTCTACATATTTTTAAAGAACTTATCTTAAATGACAGCTTTGGCACTGTTTAAAATGCTAAATGATGACGTGAATCATGCTTCTCAGCACTCTAGCCCTGGGTGTTAAAAGTGCTGCTATAAATCTATTGAAACTGTTAAATTTTGAAATGCTACTTTTATGAGTTGCAGTAAAGACCTGCATGTGCTATGACAGAGGCTTATAAAACTGGAACTAATACAGGGAGAACAAACAGGAGTCATTCACATACCTTCCAGTGTAAGAAAGATTAAAGGTGTGTGAAATTAAACTAGTATGAAGCAGTGTGAAAGCCAATTGCTACAGATCAATTAACTAATAATAAAGGATTTATTGCTGAGGAAAATTGCAAGATTTATAAACAGTGAGTAGATATAGAAGAAAATTTATATCCAAGGCCACTAAATACTGAAATCTAACCCATGATTCTAAGTACCTGCACCACAGGTACTCTCACCAGTAGAGGCTAAGAGAGCATGTCAGTGAAGTAACAGAAATAATAGCAGAGTTTGCACTGTTCTGCTGTGCAGACATCTTCTATTAACCATGACTGGAAAGATACTAATGTAACAGACCTTTAGTCAGGCATAGGAAAGTGATTTGGCATCTCCAGCATTTAAATTAGATTTGACAAAAGTTAGAAATGGTCTGCTAATTTATTTTTTTTAATTGTTGAGATAATAAACCCTGATACAAAGAGAGGTCCATTAACAAGGAAGGGGATTGTAAAGGAAAAATTGAATTTTTTTTTTTTTTTTATTAAACTAAGCTTCAGAACAATCTTAAATGACAAAAGCTGAAGTACCTGGAGTAACTGAAGAGACCTTCAGTTAGCCCTGCTGTAGATAAGCCTGAGTAAGAGTTCTCTTGGAATGCATCAGGTGAGTATCAGGCTTCCAGGATCTGTTCAATAATCTATGAATGCATTAATCTCAGGACCAAGTGTGGCAATACAAGAATCCTAGAATGGTTTGAGTTGGAAGGGGTTATAAAGATCATCTAGTTTCAACCCCCTGACACACAAAGGACACCTCCCACCAGACCAGGTTGCTCAGAGCCCTGTCCAACTTGACTAAGAGAATCAGTCCATTCTAGATCTCCCCATGCTATTTCAGCTGTTAAAGCTGGTTAAAGAGCAAGAATCTTAGAATTTGATTATGCTGCTGATAGAGGGAACTACCACGAGTCACCAGTAAGTCCCATCACAGGGAGCTCTGCTAAATACAAGTGAAAATACAACGCCACCTTCAAGCGCTGGGAATACAAAACAAACTTTTTTTTAAGTAGCCCTTGCTTATCTCTTATTTTTCCTCAGAACATATTGTGAATGACTGGCAAGGAATGGTGGGTTAATTTTACTAAGTCACTCTTAGACCTATAGGAGGGAGGAAAAATTTTAATTTTTACTTTCTCTCATCCTCTCTTCCAAAGCTCTGAAGAAAATAAAAAATCTTAGATGCATTTTAGTCTATGGTTCCTTGATTTCACTGTTAATGTTCACTCTATTGTATTAGAGATATATCATGTGGGGTTTTTCTATCAATTTTAGCATACCCACAGAGACTAAATTCTATAGTTCTTTCAAAGCACATCTAGTTTTCTCTTTCCTTTTGCACAGTACCACTATCCATCATCTAGCTCCTCTAGTCACAGCTTGGTACTAATGTACCTTGAGGTATCAAAGAGAGTTGGTTACTGTAATGCTGTTTATAGCTATCTCCGTCTTTCTGGTTGAGTGATGCCTTAAATCCTGAGTTTTCTGTTCTGCTTGGGTATGCTTTTCCATTGTGCTTAGGGAAAAAGACAAAATAGTCCGATATCAGCGATTAACTCAAGGACAGCGTCTTCAAACTCCAGGCCCTAAGTATAAACAACGTGAAAAGAGGAGGGTCGGCTAGCAAGCAGGCAAGGAGGATGAAACCTTACAATTTGAGACTATTAATTGGATGGTTGACTCCTTTATGCAAATAGACTAAAGTCCATAAAGATGTGAGATCATGTGACTAAGCCCTCTTTTGCTTCCATCTTGGAGCCATCTAGGCAGGGCAGGGGCCACACTGTGGCACTGGTACTGTCAGGGTGTGGCCTTTGAAGGCCTCTCAATAAATACCCATTTTATTCCCCTTAACTCTGGTAGTCTCTGTTCCAGCTCCTCAAGGCATCATGAGTCAAGATTACATAAAAGAAAAGGGAGGTCAGTACGTAAGGTCTATTAAGTACAGAACTTTCTCTTCTTCTTGCTTACTATTTCTTTACTACTGCCCTGTGGCTTCATGTGTATAGTTGAAAACTATTTTGAGAGCCTCCCATGTTTATAATCTTGTGGGATGATTAAAAAAAAAGTTACCTCATCAAATTGAGTAAACATAAAAAGTAAGTGGGAATTTATTAAACCCAAGCCTCTTAAAAAGGAAATCTCCCTTAACTTGTATCAAAACAACTGATACGGAAGAATATGCAGAAATTAGTATTTTTAATTTCTTATGTGAAACCTCCCTTTTTAAATAACTAAACTCACCATCTCTTTGCAGTTAAGTTGAATATCTAACATCATTATACTTGGCTCTTACTTCTATGATTTAGACACTGTAGATGTTTCACTTTAGATGTTTCAGAACTGTATATTAATGGTAATGATGTTGATATTTTGTTACACACATACACACACATAAAATTAAGTCTTGCTGATGCTGCAATTTTGTCTTAAAGTAAATCCCCTTGATTACTACTTTTCCCCTGCAGCAGTACTCTTTATTTCCTTAGCTGCCAATATTAAGATATGTACACAGAATTTCAGCATGTATGCAGAGAAGAAAATGCAGTATAACCTGCTCATTATAAGCACTCTAAGGGAACTCTCAGTGCTCTGCATGGTGCAAACTGCAGTTCTGTTACAATGAGGCTTTGTATATAATAAAATATCTTCATGGAATAAAGACACCTCAACAGACAGTCTGCTAATGTTGCAGGTTTGTTGGTGATCCCTTTGTGGTTGCCACTTTCTGCTGCTGGTAATGGGCAGCAATGCAGAGCCCCATCTGACCAAGCTGGCTGACTCTCTGTATGGGTTTTACAGCACAAAGATATGGTTTAATGCAGCTTTCTTCTTTCTGACTGCAGAGGGACAGAAGAGGATGCCAGTGAAGGATGCTGTATGCATACACAAGTATGTTCCAAGTTTAATAAAGCCCTTTCTGGTGTTTTCCTCCTCATTCTTTGGATCTTTCTTTGCAGTTCACAAGTAGAGAGGTCAGTGAGCATGCAGCAGGTGCCTGCTGTCAGTCAGATTCTGACTTGTCATTAGATTTGGATGATTTACGCTTCTTCTTTTTCTTCTTCTTCTTTTCTTTTTTTTTCTTTTCCTTTTTTCTCTTTTTCTTCTTGTGTTTATGTTCTGAGGAAGTGGAGCTGCTGCCATCTTCATCATCCTCATCACTGCTATCAGATTCTGAGGTAGAGTCCTCCAGGAGCTGCTTCAATTGCTGTATCCTGAGTTTAAAATATGTGAATGAGAATCCTTTCTAGCTCTCCCCTACCTCTAGTAATTTATCCTAGCTTTTGTCTTTCCTTCCTGGCTTGAGGAATGGAAGCTGCATGCATAGGGCAGAGAATGCTTCCTCTTTTTACTTAATTACACTCTCATGTACAGATAATATCATGGACTGATAAAAGCAACACCTTTGAGACAAGCAGATGTTCTGCTCTCAAGGACTTTCCATCCCATTGGATAGGAAAGGCAAATTAGCTTATTGGCTTATTTATGTGTGCAAAATAATAAGGCAACAGCTATCATCAGCCCACCTGGTGATGAGAAGTTCTATGCTTTTTCCTACAGAAGCATATTAGGATTAGGGTATTACAACATTCATTGCCCTGCTGATACAGAGAGGATGTCAGTGAAGCTGACAGAGAAGGCTCTACTCTAGAAGCAAAAGTATTTTTGAAAGGCACTCTTCCTCTGAACTTCCTTTGAACTCAAGGATTACTTGAAAATAGGGACAAAGTATTTACTTATTTTATTGTTGTCTTCTGTATCCTCTTCAAGGATTTCTCTCCAAGAGTGCTGCTCTATGGGCTACCTATAGTTTGTTCAGTTATCCAACTGAAGCACTTCAAGCAAGAAAGCATAAAAAACTGCCACTTTATATAATAAATAATGACCTCACAAAAGTAGTACTATCAGGTGCCTAGAACTACCTTTCTAAACCCTCCCTTCATTTCTACTGAAAGCATTCTGACAAACCAAATTTTAGAAAACATCTCAGTGAAATCAGTGAAAGAAAAAAAAAATCAAATTGTTTTTTTTCAGGCCTAAACCAAAACCACACCTAAGTGCCTTAATATCATGGCATAAATGCATATAACTGCTTTTTAAACTTTGTTTTGGGGGAAAATACAGAAGCTAAAGAATTAAAGTGATTTGAAATACTTAAGAGTAATTATTTAGAAAGTAGAAATGCATCAGTCTCTCTACATAAAACAACTGCCATTAAAAAATGTTCTGAGCTAAAAGTAAGCTACTGTAAAAAGGTCATCTATACATTAGTGCCACATTACCAAAATAAAAACAAAATTGAAAATGCAGTTTACTACAGACGCACTCACCTCTTTTCTTTTTCATGACGCTTATTTTCCCTTATTATATCATACATTGGATCTTCATGTGCCTTGAAAATGGAAAACAGGAAATACAGTGTTATCACCAATGGTTTTATTTCCTAAAAAAATAAACCAAAGCAATAACTGCAAGAGGCCTTTATTAAAAGATGGAATATGCTTAGCAAGCTCACTGTCAGACTTAGCACTGTTCACCTGAACTGGTGTGTTTGCTTTAGAGAAAGGTTATCTAGCTACATCTCCAAAGAAGTGGACTCTCCTTAAGTATGTATCTCCCTACCTCTCCAATCACAGCCAACTATGAGAATCCCATATATAATCTATGGGAATAGCTAGACATAGATTAAATACTCATGTTCAAAATAATGAGCTGTACCCTTATAGTACATTAAAAAATTTTGGATATAAACAAACAGGAATACAGGAGCAAGGAATGTAAGACGTATGGATAATGAAGTTGGAGCTGTCCTACCATGCTAGGCACTACCATTACTAGTTCTTAAATCAAAGTAAATGGGCATTGCAGCAAAATACAGCTGTGAAGGAAGACAGCAAATAAACTTTACAGACATATAAGGTGGGCTCATGCCATGCAAGAATGCAGAAACAAGGTGGGGTGTTCATTTCTGTTGGAAGATTAAGCAAACAAGTCCAAGATGCTGACCAGAGGTAGGAATTGAAATGTCAGGAGCAAATGAAAGATGTTGGGAATGCACCGTGAAGGGCCTTGGACGTACAACAAGAGTTCGGTGCAACAAAGAAGCCTGAGGGAAAATGGAGAATAGAGGCAGTCTGGTCATGGGAAAGGGATAAAAATACTCTTTGCAGGTGCATGCAATCAGTATGAATCCAGAATCTGGACAGACTAAGCCAAGATTACATTTTTCAAGGATAGAAATGAGGACATAAGACATGAAGTGATGACAGCTTGAAATATAGGTTAATGATGCAGAGCAACAGAAATAGTTAAAGAGATCACACAGGAAGAATCTGCAGAACTGAGATGTAGCTTCATGTAGCAAGACATTAGACTTATAGACAATGACTGCATTACAGACCTAGACAACAGTATTTGTGATGTGGCTGTTCACAGTGAGAGCAGAAGGCTTGAAGCAGCTGTAACGTGGGCAGCTCAAGCTTGACTAAACATTTTTTGTTATGTTGACATATTAATCACCAAAAAAGAATATAATGGTTGAAATAGGTTCTTGAAGATTTCCAATTTATATGTAAAAATTATTAACTTTTCTCTTGAAGAGTAGATTTTCTGCAAAGTCAAACATCCAACCACACCTGTAGCTTTTCCTTTATTAGGAGATTTTCGGCATCTATATTATACTAGAGACAGAGGAAAAATTCTTAATAAAGCATTATCTAACAGGCTTATCTTCAGTTGCAAGATTATGCATTATCAGTACTAAAAAATACAAGCAGTAATACTACAATATTGGTACTCACTACTCTAAATTGTTCCAATTTCTGATTGCCTTTAATAAAGAATGGGCATTCCTTATCTCCTGTTCTGTGTCCATAACGTTTACATCTCCAACCTTTAAAAAAAAAAAAAGCAACAGTGAGTTGCACCTCTGAGACAGATCAGAAGCAGCATAAAAAGCCAAAACCACATTTCTGCAAAATATTTTCAACCAGCTGGAAGAAACAGAGAGATACAACTAGTATGTTGATAAATGTAATGTCCATAAAATACAAGGCTATTACAGCCTTCAAGATACTGGTTGCTTTTTTATCAATTTGATGTCAATCTACCTGGAATTCATCATCTGTCCACCAGACATTATGCCCTCC
Organism: Oenanthe melanoleuca; assembly: GCF_029582105.1. Lineage (NCBI taxonomy): Eukaryota > Metazoa > Chordata > Aves > Passeriformes > Muscicapidae > Oenanthe > Oenanthe melanoleuca. The sequence continues at coordinate 103,986,334 of NC_079335.1, read as the reverse complement.
CCCAGTGTAAATGGATGGATGTATGATGGTCCAACGACATCTGGAATATTTTCACAGTCTTACACTGCATAACTTTGACTTCTTTTCCCAAAGGCATCCAAAGCCCTTTTGTTGGGGCATGTGCCAGGAATTCTCGTGCGCTTTCATTGCCTGGTACATCAGGTATGCAATCTTCTGGTTTTGTTTCGTTCTCCTACAAATAAAAAAAAAAAAAAAAAAAAAAAAAAAAAAAAAGGACAATAAAATAAAAATAACTTTCTTTTTTAACTTTGCCAAATAAATACTTCTAGTCTACAGACCTTTACTTAACAAGAAACATATTTCATCCATTACCTTTTTTCCTTGTAACACACAAAGTATCTAAAATACTTGACCCTTTCTTTTTTTTCTCACGCTTGAATTTTGCAGCCAGAACTTTGCTGGATTTCATTCCTTCCCATCCATTTTAATAATTTATTTAAATAAATAATAGAAATGAAAACTTAATGCAGAGACTTTTTTATCCTCTTCCTGCTAGTAAGACATAACAATTACAACGAAGCCTTCACAACGCAAAGCCGTTATTTTTTAGGGTAAAAGCATTACTTTATGGCTAAGGTATATAAATTTGGCAAAAGTAATGAACATGACAAAAGAATTATTTCAGCCTAAGCAATGGAGAAGAATCCTGAAAAGATGTCATTCAAACAAAAAGCTGCCTTCCATAAACAGCTCCCCACTATCCACACTATTAAAAACTGTATGAAGTGTGGTAAGAGATGATGAAAGACCTGGTCTCCTTCTATCTGATTCTGGGCATTTCACCCTGGATCACCAAGACAAAGTGGTCAGCTTGTAATGATTCCCTGAGATTTTCCTGGGAAGCACTTACTTCTCTCCGTAATTTATCTAGGTAACATGGACACTTGAACACCTAAAGAACACGTTTTGTGAAAATCCCTCATAATCCTAAAAAACTACTGCTATTTACCAACCTTAATTAGCCCAGGGGGAGGTTTCTCATAGCTGAAAAGCAATAGAAATATTGTTACTCTGCAGCTTAGCACAGACAAATAAATGGAATAAAATACAGTTTTTCAGTGGTATTGAGTTAAAACCTTCAGCTCACATTTTTCCTTGAATTTTACCCTATAACTAATAACTAAGAACTACAGCAGAACACGTATACAGCAAGCTGAGAGACAGCATTTATATTAGTACACATGCAAACTCTTGCAAACTTCCTTCAGATTCATACTCTTGTGGGAACACTACTTCCTGGGCATACGTGGTGTATTTGATTTAGCTTCAGTTACTATACATGCATAATTCTCTCCTCTTTTTCTGCCGCATCCCTCCCCAAAGTCTCCAGACTTCTTTATTCCAGCACTGCTGGATCATAAACAGTCAGCTGAAAATGTCATCAGACTGTTCACTACACCTAGCTTTGCCAGCCAAACATAATACATAGTAACTTCATCATCTTCTGTGTATTAAACCTAAAGACAGATGCCTACTGACCAAAGTACCATAATTTTCTGTAGCATTTCTTTGGGGTTAACAGTAGATAAAACATTTGTTAAAATCCAAGCAGCAAATAGGTACTACATAGAGCATACAGCATGCATGAGTAAATGCATGTGCTAAGGAGTTAAATGCCAAGGCAATATGAAATGGTCCTGGAGGTAAAGAATACACATTACTTAGAAAGATGCAGGTCTGTGTAACTGGATTTGTATTTTTTTTTCCCCTCAAATCTCATCTGTATTTAAACAGATGCAGTGTTTCCTGTAAACTGCCGCGTTAGTGAAAGTACACAGAAATTTTAGAAGAGAATGAAGATTTTTTTGGTTTTGTTTTTCAATGGCACAAGAATGGCACCGTGCAAGCTCAGAGTCCCAAAATCTTTGTTTTATGGAAGACTCTTTTCAACAGGACTTTCCAGACATTATCCATATATTAACTCAGCAGGACACAAAACATCTGTACTGGCTGTGCATCACTTTAGGCCATAAGTTTGACGGCATAGGCGATATTTCACCGGCTTAGCTGTGCACACACACCCCTACATACCTATAGGATGGCTAAGCACAATCATACTAATACAGTAAGAACATCAGGGAAAAGGTGGTTAAAGTATGTCCATCCCATTTTTATAACAACAACTTCGGAGAGCTGTTTGGTGCACTTAACAACAAACTGATTTTCACTTACACACAGAAAAGAAAACACCAAAATCATGTTCTTGTGACCTTCTTTATTCTACTAAAACAGTAATTCCTTTTCAGTGAAATAACATAAACCTTTTACAGCACCTTTTTATCCCAGTTCCTTTTTCTTTTTCTTTTTTTTTTTTTTTTTTTTTTTTTTCTGCATTCTAATGAAACAACCTCTGCTCCTATGCAGCATCTCTCGGACTTGGAGAAACCCGGGGGAGCCCCTTCTGTGCCTCAGCGAGCCCTTCATAAGTCACCAAGCAACTCTGCAAGTGGCCCCGAAGCCCTTCTCCCGACTCACCCTTAAGGGGACGGGAAGAATAATCACTATCCCCTAAAAAACCCCAAACCCTGCACTGGAAACGAGCCCCAAATGCCGGCGGGGTGTGCTCAGGGCAGAGCCAGGGCGGAGCCGTGAGCAGCCTCCCCTCCTCCGCTCCTTACAAAGACTCCAGGTGCTGGATCTTCTGAAGCTGCTGCTCCTCCTGCCTCTTCCGCTTCCTTTCATGCCGGTCCTGGGTCCTGCTGCCGCCGCTCGCCGCGGGCTCCGCATGGCTCCTGGCCCGCGCCTGGCTGCCCCTCGCCGCTTCCTCCTCCTCCGCTCCATCCTCCTCGTCCTGCCCCAGCCCCCTCGGCGCCCGCTGGGCCATGGGCGCGGCGGCCAGAGCCGCGGCGGACGGCGGCGCCCCGGCGACGCCCCCTCCCCGCCCCCTCCCCGCCCTCCGCATCCCGGTTTCCGGCCGGACGCCGACTTCCTCCGGCGGCGGCAGCCTCGGGCAGCCCGCCCCTCAGGGAGCCGGTCGCGCTCCGGGCTCCCCTTGCCGCAGCCTCGGGCACCCCGGCATCTTACCGGGGGTTAGGAATAACGTGTGCAGTGTTATATATTTAAAATTTAAGAAAAAAACCCAAAAGCTACTTCCCAGTCATTCCACCCTTGCTGGAGAGCCACTGCGCCGGTCGGGCGATACTCTGCCTGGAGTGCTGCATCCAGCTCTGGGGTCCCCAGCACAGAAAGTACATACAACTTTCGGAGCAAGTTCAGAGGAGGCCACCAAGTTGATTAGAGGGGTGGAGCACCTCTCCTGTGAGGAAAGGCTGAGAGAATTGGGATTGTTGAGCCTGGAGAAGCGTCTGGAATGACCTGACTGGTCTTCATTACCTGATGGGAGCTACAAGAAAGGAGGGGGACTTTATTCAAGGGTGTGTAGTGACAGGACAAGGGGGAGTGGATTAGAACGGAAAGAGAGTAGGTTTAGATTAGATAATGGGAAGAAATTCTTTACTGTGAGGGTGTTGAGGCATTTGCACAGGTTGCCCAGAGAAATTGTGTCTGCCCCATCCCTGGCAGTGGTCAAGGCTGGATTTGGTGGGGCTCAGAGCAATCTTGCCTAGTGGTGTCCCTGCCCATGTAAAGAGGTTGGAGCTGTTATAAATTACTCATCACAATTGGGTAGGTCAATCAATAAAGCAGTTTATTAGTTCGTTGATAAGGAATAGACAACACAGCGCTGGGAACATGGGGAGTCTGTGCTCTGCCAACACATCTGTCCCACCTTTGGTCACTGCCCCTTTCATAGGCAGTATCCTGGTGGGCTGTGACATGCCCCTGTGCTGGGGTACAAGTTCGAGCAAGCCCAAACCTGTTGGCTAGCACTCCAGCAGCAGTGGCTACAAGCCTCTACAAGGTCTGGACAAGGCTCGAACATGTTTTCTGGTTAGACTCTTAGCAAGCAGGGGCAAGCCTGCTCATGTTCAAACAGGCCCATGTTTTCCTTATACGTAAGAGTGGATACAATTTGTGATTATAGTGACAAAATAATAAAAATACATAAAAACAACAACAAAAATCAATAATTTACAACAAAGTGATTAAAAAATATAATGAAATTAGATTTGCTTGTATCTCATGTCTATGCTTTACTTTGGATTTAGTATTCTTGTTTATATTGATTATAATGACACGAATCACTATGTAACATCTCACAGAACTAGGTGATCTTTATGGTCCCTTCCAACTGAAACCCTTCTGTGATTCACACACCCGGACTGAGGGTGTGTGGATATGCATGGGGGAATATGGCAGTGGGTTGGCTATGAGGTATCAGGGAGCAGGTGCCCCCAGAATGAGGGAAGGCTGAGGGAGTTTCTTCCCTCACCAGGCTGAGGATGCAGCTGAGTTCCCTCTGAGGGAAAGGGTCTGGGTGAGCAAGGAGGGCTTGCCCCATCATGGTGCTCACTGGGCATTCTTTACTGTGAGGGTGGCGAGGTAGTGAAACAGATTGCCCAGGGAAATTGTGGATGCCTCATTGCTAGAAGTGCCCAAAGCCAGGCTGGATGGAGCACTGAGCAACCTGGTCTAGTGAAAGGTGTCAAGGGAGTTGGAGCTAGATGATTTTAATGGTTCTGTCCAGCCAAAACCATCCTATGGGTCTATGATTCCATGCTTGCTGTGACCAAAATACATGTGGCTGGAGAGAGGAGAAGGTTAGCATCCAAGCCAAAACCCAGAGCTGGGTTTGGTTGTTCCTTCTTTTATTTTTTTTTTTGATGGGTGGGTTGCTGCGTAAAAAGGTACATGTTGGTTGTGGGACAAGGTTCTAATGCCAAAAAGTCTCTAGATAGAGACTTTATTTTGGAAGCAAACACATCAAGGTCTGGCTTGGGCCATGCTGCTGTGGTGGGGCCTAGCTGACAAGCAACTTCCTCTTCAGTGTATGAACACCACTGGAGAGGCAAATCTACCTCCAATCTTTGAGTTTCCTGCCTCAGCTGTGATCTTTCTATTGGAGGATGAGCAGCAGAAGTAGATTGGTATTGGGAAGGTAAAGTTAAAATTTCTACTTTTGTTTCGTGCTGAAATTCAAGGGCACATGAAATTTTGGGAATTCCTTAAGACCTGAGCGAAACTTGAAAAATATATCTTAGAAGTCCAGTAATTGAAGCTGTTTTAAACTGTGATCGTTGTGGTGCTTCAAAAGTGCACATCAAAGGCAAAGGATGGTAATTGCTATTACAGCACCCTGTGATTCTGAAGTGCAATAAGACAAACATGGTCCTGAGAATGCCTATTTTTTACAAGGTAAAATGCAATCTTTCACATTATTTAGCAATGTAATATTGTTAATCAAACACTATTTTAATATTTACTTTAGCTTTTACTCAGTAAAACCTTGTCTGGGATGAACATTCACATGTCATGTTTCTCGCTTGCATTCAGCTAAGTGGCTGCCATTGGAACTTCAGATCCCAGAAAATTATTTTTGTCCGATTAATTGTCACTGTCCTTTTCAAGGCAAAAGGTGCTTATTCTAATGTTTAAACAAAATAATCTAGCTTTTACATGTCATTATACTAATTTACACTATTGATGAACATTTTTGTTTCATGCACCATATTTTTTAGGTTTACTGGCCCTGGAAAGAATGCAGAGGCCATTCTCTTCCACAGAACAACACTCAGCAGCAAAGCAACATAACCTGGCAGATACACTTACCAAAAAAATCCAACTCCTGCTCTACATTATGGACAATTGAGGGAGAGGTGGGGACTACTAGCTGGTGATCAGAATCCGAATTTACTGTGAGTTACTGTTGCTTATAACTAGGAAGGCTAGTAATTTTTTACTACATTGATTGGGTTAAACATCACACAGACAAACTTATACATTTTGCAACATTTCTACTTGATTCAATCTTCTTCCTTGTTGACAGTTTTGATCCAATCTTCTTGCTCTGTTTGTTCTTGCCAAGGCATTTTGGCTATGAAACTGCTTATGCTAGTTAAATCCACAGTACAATCTGTTTTAGCTTCCTTATATATAAACTTATTCGCACCTATCCATCTGACTGAGATGTCATGAGATGATGCATAAGTTGTGAATAAACCATTTTCATTCATCCTATGGGTTTGTAGGCAGCTTGTGTATTTTCCTTAGCGGAGGACCTTTGGGAAGTAGCCTTTATTTGGGCCTAAACTCAGAACAAGCTGAATTGCTGGCTTGTCTTGAAAAGGCAGATCACAGCAGCTGACTCGAGGTGCAGAACTCCATTAAGACCTCTTTTCTAAAGGCTTAGAGGCAAAATCAGTTTATTTGCTAATCTGAGTTAAATATCTGTCTATGAGGCAAATGCAAGGTGATGTGGTTTAATATAATCCACTGTGAAGTGGGTTAAGTAGATGACTTGATGCTTGCTGGAGGCTAAGAGATTTGCTGCTGTGACACTCCTAGCACGTGCAAACATGTCAAACTGCAATCACTCCCTTACATGGTCACGTATCTTCAAGCAACAAGTGAGGTAGGTGAAGTATTTTTACGTGCTGCAATTACATCTAAAATGTCTGAAAGAACTTAGATGAGACATTATCAGTTTTTTACTCTATTTATAGAAATGGCAATAGTTACTAACTATTACCAATAGTTAGGGACAAGCTGGACTGAAGCCTACTAAATAGAGACTTTATGTTGGAAGCAAACTGAAGTGATATAATAGAGGTTTTTGGCCCCCCTTTCAGGCCAGTGTCAATGTTATTTTCAAGTGCTTTTTTACTTCACTTTTTCAAACTAACAGAGTGGTCAGCCTCTGAAACAGCTTTCCAGTGTGATAGGTCAGTGACAAAAAATCTAATATGATTCTAAGATGGAGTGCTTCCAGTTCATGAATGGTATTCTGTGGGAGAGATGTGTGAAATAGCACAAGAGGAGTTCTCCAGAAACCCTGACAGTCTTGCTTTCATGCATTCTTGACTGTCCTAACTTGGCTGAAGTAAGAAGACTTCTGCCAGTTTGAAGAATGTAAGGATCTGGCTTAAAAGACCTCGAATTCAAGGACTTCAGTCTTCAGACAGAATAACTGGTACAAATTCAGGAACTAAATGCATGGTCTCAATAGAAATATGGGGTTCCAATGGAGGCAGAAGGACAGATCATAGTATATATAATCCCCTTCTTACCATTAAGTCACTGGATCTTGGCTCTGTTCTTTGCATCCCAGTGGCTTGGACACTCAGGCTGTAATTTCTGATCAGATAAAGACATTTGGAGGTCATCTTTACTGCAATAACTTAATGGGGCACACCAGAGTTAAAATTCAATAGATCCATAAATCTGCACAGACACAGTGGTTTAAATGTGTTCTTCAGTTTAATACGAATAATTTTCAGTGCATTTTCTCATCTATCTTGGAAATGAGCTTTATTAACTTTATTACTTAAAAGTACCAAGGTCAGACTTTTTTAGTGAGATGAGATTATTTAAAGCTGTAGGTAGCTCAAAAGTTTATTTTTTTTTCCTTTGCTGGGAAGAAACCCTGGATAAGTTGCACACTTACCCAAGAAGGCAATTGCTTTCATATCAGTCTTTAGGAAAGATCAGAACAAAATGAATTGTGAAAAGTAGAGAGTAGAAAAAAAAAAGCTTACTTATATTTCTATTTATTCTGAAACAAATGTGCTCAGTATCTGTAAATTGTTTAAGTCTATTCTATTTAAAGGGTTTACATTAACTGAGGATGTGGTTCCTGGTACTTAGAAGGGTATTTATTCAAAATTGTGGGGTGGGTTTCTTTTTCTTTATATTAATGTAGTGCTTCAGCCACTTCAAGAAGTTAATTTTTTGGGGAAATTTTGTCTGTCAAGTGGTGTCATGGCACTGTAATTCCAGCTTCATCCAAACATCTAAGCAGAAACATTAATTGCTGTTGCAATGCGAAGTATCCAAAAAGCCATTATTTTTCATGGTATTTATAACTTTATAATGTTTCAGCGATAATACTGGTACCAAATTAATTTACATCCATGTCATCCCATGGGCATCAGTATTTCTGTGAGAGTTTAGCCCTGGCAGAATGTCAGCCAGTCTGTTTTCTCCATTTTTGGCTGGCTAGAGCTTTGGGCCAGGATCTGTTTCTGATTATGTGTCAGATATTACGCATGAGAGAGGAATCCAGAACCTGTGTTGGGCTTCATGGGAAGTTAAGCACCCCCTAATGGGATCCAGAAGAAGCAGATCTGGGCAGGCTGAGCAGAGCACAGTCTAAATCCAGCATGGCCAGCCAATGGCTGCCTGAAGCTAGATGGAGACATTCAGAACAGAGTGAGTCTAAGCTCTGGACCACTCCTGACCACCGGAAAGGCTGCCTCAGAACAGCAGTGGCCCTTTAACCACTTGGGAACCTCAGCTATTAGGAGAGGTGCTGATGTCATTTCTTATAGAGAAAAGTTTTGTCTAAAGTGGAAATGCTTTTGATACTAATTTAGCAATTAGAAAATTTGGTTCCCTCCTTGGTCTGCGTATTCAGTGATGGAAGGTTCTTTGTCACTGGGATAAAATATCCCCTAAGCATCAAGCTAACAGCTACATCTGTGGGGGCTATCCACCTTTTTTGTTGCACTCTTTGGAAGCAGTAGAGAAAAGCATTTGAGATTCTTGAGATTCTTTGAGATTTAGAAAAACAAGTATGTTTGAATTTGGCTGTGCATAGACTAAGAGGACTTCCCATCCAACAATGGAAACTGTACTTCTTTCTGTGGGATAAAAATCAGTACTCTAAGCAGGGAGCAGAGACCTGTTCTTCCCTGTTTAGCATCATGGCACCAGGTGACAATGTTGTGCTCCTAGTTCCTGCTTCTCAGATTAATCTCATATTTACAGTGACAGTGCTTTGCAGTGAACTGTTCCTACACACCTGAACCTTTACTGTGGTGTTTGCTGCCATATGCCATCACATAAAATAATGAGTGAGTGGTATGATCCAGTTATTGAGAGATGCCTCACCAGAATGTACTAACCAGCCTTACCTTCATTAGACTTGGATTTAACACCTTCCTGTTGCAAATTCTTCTCTTCTGTGCTTATCTCAAGTTCCTGATGTGGTGGTTTGTTTTGTAGCAAGTCCCTTCTGAGACCTTGACATGTTTGAGACAGGCAGTTATGATCTTTAAGCCTCTTACAGGCAGCAAATGTCTGAAAGAACATGATGGCCACAGCTGCATTTAGTACAATCCTGATCTAGGTAGTTTTTGATATTATCTGTACATGTCCACAGCGATAAGCTTTTTGGGACAACTGGGCAGAAGAACATCAAACTTCCATCAAAGATGGATTCAAACCAAGCACAGGTGTGAACTAAGCATTGAATTGTTTATTTCTATTAAGACTAGGTTACTATGTAGGTTTTTCAAAAATGTGCACTTGCTGGGAAGTTTTATAGCTAAGCAAGGAAGCATCTCTGGAAATTAGTCGAGCAAAGTGATTTGAACTGCAGTTTTAGTTTGAAGTCCCTTGAACAGCTATATCCCGTTTTAAGCACTCAAATATTTTTTTTTTGTATCTATCCCAAAGTCTGATAAGATGGGACTTAAAAGAGGAATGTTCATCTTTCTTTTTGTAAATTCTGTCCTCCAAAGGTTTGGTAGGTGATTGCATCAATGAACTCCTTCTGTGAAGATACCATCTTGTTTATCACTTGGAGTTTGTAAAGTCACCTTCTCCATCCGAAGTGTAATGCATATCATCTCTTCAAGCCATTACTCAGTAAAAATAATATTTCTTTAATCTTTCTTCATTATTTTAATTCACTTCAATCTTTAAAGACATTTTTTCATTGTTTTTTGCCTTCCCCCCGTCTTTATACATAAATACAAATAATTGTATGTAGTCCCAGACATTTTGCTTTGTGCCATTTGCATTTTTTTCAGGAAGAAAATAATTGTCATGTTTGATGTATGTATATTTTTCTAGTACACTCTTGATATAGCATTGTACCTCTGTGTATATGCTGACACTGAATCATGAAATCATTAAGGTTGGAAAGACCTCCAAGATTATTGAGTCCAACCTTAGACTGATCACGGCCTTGCTTTTAGACCAGAGGACTAAATGCCATGTCCAGTTGTTTCTTGTACACCTCCTGGGGTGGTGACTCCACCACATCCCTGGGCAGCCCATTCTAATGCCTGACCTCCCTTCCAGTGAAGAAATTCTTCCCGATGTCCAAGTGGAAACTCTCCTGGCACAGCTTGAGTCTGTATCCTCTCATTCTATGACTGGTTGCCTGGGAGAAGAGACCACTCACCACCTTGCTACAACCTTCTTTCAGGTACTTGCAGAGAGCAACATGTTGTCTCTTCTGCTAATGGTGAGCCCCAAATACATCATCACAGAGGCAAAGTTTTACTTGCCTCAAGAGACTTTACCTGAGTAAGGACTGATTCAGGAACTATGTGAGTAGTAGGAGCACTCAGATGCTAATGACACGTTATATAACAGTAGGGAAAGGAGGTTTTTGCTGACAACCCTTGGACAGTCTCCCAACTTCTTACAAAACATACCATCCTTTGTGGGATCACTTGTTCCCAAGCTGAGTGGCCAGGACTTTGGTTTCACGAGAAACCGCCAAATGCAATGAAATCCATAAATCTTTGTCTATCTGGTTTTTTTACAGATGAGAGTTTGAGTCAGGATCACTGTAATTTGAACCCCTTACTAGGGGGATGATAATTATTCCAGATTGAATGTTTATTCTGTATTAAATATATATGTACACACACACACACACACACACACACATATATATTGCTTCTTAGCCCCTAATGGTTACTGTCTTACTGTCATCAAAGTTGGCAGGAGTTTTGCTGCTGACTAAGAATCAAGGCTAGATTCTTTGCCTGGTAGCCAGTTGGTTTTTGGTTTTTTCACAGCTGCAGGAAATTCCTTCTTCTGAGCTTTGGCTATATTCTCCAATCAGTGATTGGTTTACAAGAGCTTTTTCCTTGCAAAAGCAGATTCCTTTCCTGAATTTTGTGTCTATAATATAGTGACTGATAAAACAGTTCCCGTTTAAACGATGCCCAATGTATCAAGTAAAATAGGCATCTTCAGTGCCAGTATCTGTCCTTGGTATGTCCCCTCTGAGCTGCCAACTTTCCAGTGGAAGCTAAAAAGGCTCCAGTGTTTACTAATGGCTCACAGAAACTGCAGAAATAAAATGATGAAAAATAAAATCTAAAAAGTTGAAGGCAAAGATTTTTGGTGGTTCTGCTTGCCACTTCTATTAAATGGGACTATGACTTTCTCTTCTTAAAGTGGTTGATCTGTTAGTTCCATGCAAAGCAGCTGTTCCCACTTCACAGTAGTTGTTTTCAAAACTATCCAGAATTCACAGCACTTTAGCTTAACACACTTCTCATATGTTTGCTCTCCAACAGCTTTCTAGCTAACTGAAATGAAAGGAGTGGAAACATACAGTTCTAGACTTCCTTCTTTCCCTGTACATCTTGAGGGTAATATTGAAAGAGTAGTGTAGCACTGGCACAGCAATTAAGCAAGGATTAGTTAAGCAAGTTGACCTAGTAGTGTCTCTGACAGGAATGAGAAAAGAATTCTCCTATGGGACAGTTGAAACTCATGCCAAACACACAGAAATAATGTTTTCCAATAGTGGGCTAGGAATCTCTATGTATACAGAATATGTCTGTATTCCATTATGCTGGTTTTGCTATGAATAACATCCAGGAACACTCCCTCATAGTTACTTTTGCTTTTAAGTTACTGTCATCTGTAGTTATATAGATATAGAAATGGATAGATAAATATATCATTATAGATAGAGAAAAACACATTCTTTCCTAGTCCACTCTGTATCTAGGTGGATTTGTGCATGGCCTATGCTTCTATTTGTCATTTGCAGAGTGTGGAAAAAAAAAATCAATTTATCATCCTCTAACAGGGCTTTTTTACTGCCAGCCGTGCATGATGCTTTTTGGTCATGCTTGAATAAACTAAGAAATGAGAGGTGTGCTGCCCAGTTATAAAGTAATTTTAATACAGTACCAGTGTTCTTGCCAAAACATGTAGATGTTGGCTACAGGTAGTTAGGCTGTGTTAATAAAACATTAGTTAAGCTATCTGGAAACCACAGCTTGAAGGCTGTAGATTAAAAAAATTGTGTATTTTGGGCCTCTCAAAATGCAAGTACAAGATAAGAAAATTCAAGCACAGGATGGTAACAAAGGCCTCAGGACCATGACACAAATCACAGACTGTCAATCACAGATCACTAAAGAAATGAAGCCTTAGAAGCTGAATCAATAGATTTTAGGGTTTATGTACAATATAGGTAAAACCTATAACCTGCAGTAAAGTGAGATGTAACACTGTACTGTGAGCCAACAAAGAAGGAGCAAGTTGACAGACTGGTAGTGAATATAAAAAATGACCTCTAGCAGACCTTGAGTGAGGAGGGGGAAATGCACAACATCATTTTCCTGGCTAAAAGGAAGAAGAAATCATAAATATCAGCACTGTAATCAAGGCAAAGAATTTAGGATGCTGACAAGTTATTGCAACCAGCCTGTGCTTTTCCTAATGCCTGATTTTATTGATTTTTGAACCTAGTGGAAAGGGGAGCATGAGACCAGAGAAAGGCATAGGTAATATTGATTTTGTGATAGTAGTTCTAATTATATGATTATTGAATTAGCCTCAATTATTAGCTGACTTGGACAAAAAATCTCAGCATGATTGTAGCCAGACTAATGATAACAATTTTTTCATTGGGTCATACTTTAATTCTTGGATTTATGTTTACGGAGTATTTATTTAGTCCACTTAGATTGCATGGGATGTCTGGTCTGAACCATAAGGACATACAGATAAAACTTGGCTGGAACAATTAGTGGAGAAGGCAGGAAACAAAGCCTGTGACCTGCGCTGCAACAGCCCAGCAAACCTGGAATGGTGTCAAAATGTGCCTGGCGCTCAATATGATCTTGCCAGGCATATGCAAACACCTAAGGATCGTTGTGTAACGTAAAAGTTCCCAATTTTGTGAGCCTGGGCCTAAAACTATTCTTTAGTATACAGATCAGATGGCTGGAAAAGTTACTGGAACACCACTCTGAAGTTGCTCTGGAGATGGACTCCTCTGTTAAAAACAAGCTCACAGATGCAATCCAATAAATCTGTGTGAATCTGCTTCCAAAAGAATGCTGACATTTCTAGTAAAAGTTAAGTGTTAGGAATTGATGTCTGAATACATGATTCTTTCTCTCTTGAGATGCAAAATATTAATAAAAATTCACACTAGAGTCACTAAATGCTTACTGATTAGGAGAGAAGATTGCTGCAGTCTTCTTGCACTGGACTTCTGGCAAGCACCTTCTTTAATGCTTACACACACTAATAAGAACGAGTAAGCACTATTTTGTAACACCTACAAACTTCAGGCAGCTCCCAGGGGATTCACACCATTAATATTCAGCTGAATATTAATGAAGGAGGGGAAAAATAACAAGGTGTCTTGTTTCCAGTTTGCTTAAGCAGTGGCCTCTGGCAGCTACAGCCCTGGTATGCAAAGAAATGACTGACCTTATTTGCCTCTTTTCCAATCGCTTCTGCAAATAATTTTTCTACCCAAGCCATGCAAAGCGAGCTTCAGAAAAGTTTGCACAGTTTGTTTTGTGCCAAGTTGTTTGCTGCTGAGCCATTTTCTCTTCTCACAACACATGCAGCTTTTATATGGCAGTTTATATGGAAAATGCAATAGGCAGGGGATGGGTGGATGTGGGGGTGGGGGTTAGACTGGAGCTTGGATAAAAGGGTTCTGTCTTTCTAAGCAGCAGTCATAGTCCACACCTAATCTGCAAACCAACTTTATTAAGGCAGTTTTGTTTAAAAGAATGTTGGAACAAAACATTATTATTTTTTAATTATAGAGCTATAACAGTTCTAGCAGACAGAGTACAGATCAGACATGATAAAACTTAAGTGTGGTAAGTTAGTTATCCAATTATGACCATTTGCTTTTTGGACCTTAGTGTCTATCATACATCTTGAAAAGCTTTTTAATCTTCAAATAAGTGCATAATGCTTCTGCCCTCCCTTTTGACTGAGTGAAGACCCTTTTAATAGGCAAACTATCAGTAACTGTTTGATTGTTTTTAATTGCATTTAAGGAAACCAGTGTGATCCTTGTTGCAGGAACCACCTCTTTCTGCACAGTTTGAGCAACATAATTCTGAGATTGTTCATGCCGCATGTGGAGGTTCAGTGAGACTCAGTGTTTTGCATTTTATATGACAGAAATGACAGAAGGCTGCAGTTTAGTGCTGGTGGGTGTAAGGGGGGTGTGTGTGTGTGCGCGTACATGTGCAGTCCCCTAGATAATTTCCATTGCAGGTGCAAACCCCCATTCAGAATATCCAAGTCTTTCTGCAGTTTAGTATAAGCAGTCCATGGTTTCAAAAACATTCTCTGACTTTGCAGCTACTTGCAATATATTTAGATTATGCTTTAGTTTAGGTGAGTTTTAATAATTTGTTATCCAACACATTTCTCTTTTTGTCTTCAGCTACTTATGTTACATTTGGTATGTGCCTTATAACCAGATTTTTAAAATTTTAGCCCCTCCATAGATTAAGTTTTCTGAAAATCTGGTAACTGATTTTCATACTTATTTTGAAATGGTGAGTTTTAACCTCTGTGGTCTCTACTTTTAAGGGTATTTAGTTCTGAAAACTCTTCCTTTTTTTTTTTTTTTTTTTTTTTTTTGGTGATATGAGGGTTAAGGCATTTGGTTGCAAATACACATATATATCTTGCCTGATAAAAGCATGAACGTTGAATAGGAAGTGGTAATGTTTGAATATATATAGTTGTGCGAAATGGTAGGAAAAGCCGGATACATAGGGTAGTTTTTCTGCAGTTTTACACTGTCACGTCCACACTGAGGCCAACACCAGCGTTCCAGGGTAATTAGAAAATAGTTTTGCCCAGAGTTGGCTTGCTACAGTTATTTGTTTGCTTCTAGTACAGTGCAAATTACAACAGTTGCAGTGCAAACACAAAAGAAGGCGTGACTGATGCCTTGGAAGTGTGCGATCCAGACCTATGCTTTTGACAGCCATTTGCCTTACAAACAATAGCAGTGTTGGTGGAAGACAACAGTCAACTGTAATTTATCCTCTGTTTGGCTGTTGGGAACCACTGCCTCATCTCTGATGGCAGCGGCCTTTTGTAAGAGCTGTCTAACCGGTTTCCGCCAAAGTGAGCCAGGCTTGCTAAATCATTTGGACACTAATTTAGTGTGGCACATTTGGAATGATGGGCTATTCATAAGCACTAATTAGGACAGCTCTGTTGGTGTATCTCATTATGCTGTGACATCCCGCAAAGGAATTGCTGAGTACCTACGGCAAATGAGACCCTCCTGGCAGGGCAGGGTCTGGAAGAGAGCAGTGGTTCACAGCATTACCCTCTGATTCTTTGACTTTCCTTGGAACTTCCATAGTAGGTAGAGTAGAGATAAACTGAAGATGGATTGGAGCAAGTGAAATGTAACTCAGTATCAGAAATTAAAAGTATATAAATTTCTCTGATGCTATGTTTTTTATGTTCATTACTAAACCACTACCAGTAATAAACCAGGATAAAAGCTGAGTGTTAAATAGTCTGTGGAGGTGTCTGAATTGTCCAGCATGACCCTCTATGAAGAGTGAAGAGATCCTAGACACAGTATTTCTCATGGCTCACCAAGAAAGAAAGAAGCCCAAGTCACCTGGATCATGTTGGTCGCCAAAGGCATTTAGGATCATGTCAGTCCCTAGTGACTAACACCATTGACTATAAATTTCATGCAATTAAATAATTTGTGATTGAATTGATATTACAATATTTTGGGTGCAAAGAGGTATTTTAGGTTCCAGATCCTCTGGAATAATTACGCAGCTGTATAAAACAGAAATAGCATTTCTTTAAAATCCTGTTTCCTAAAACCAGTACTTACTGAGAATGTTTCGTAGTTATAGTTTAATCATATTTCATAGTTACAACCAGTGTTTCCATTGTTGCTTCAAAATGTCTGAAGAGCTCTACAACCTTTATAGATCTTTGGAAGTAGAAGCTTTTTAATTACAATTAGCTTTTTTTTTTTTTTTTCTTTCTTGAAATACAGTTAAGCAGTGAGAGCACAATGTTTTTTTCACATTAGCTGTAACCCAAAACTATTCTCTAAAAAGCTCCTTAGGATTTTGAGGGTACATACTGTGGTGAACAGCTGTGGAAAACTGCAGAAGATAAAAATAATTCAGAGTCCCTTGTCACAATCCCCCCAGTAGATTATACAGCCAAAACCAGCAATATATTTTGATCTTTATGAATATTGCCTACCTGTTAAAAACTGATAGATGTTTTTAAAAACTGGATTTCATATCAGTTGAAGCTGCGATTTCTGTTGTTCTCACTTTTTTTTTACCTTTAGTACCTTAATTATCTCTAAATTTGCCTGCCGTAATTTCAAGGTACCTGCAAGCTGCAGCATGTGACATACTCTAAGAAAAAAAGGATTTCTTCTGTTTTCCTTGATCTATAATTGATAGAGTATTTAGAAAATGTCGCAAATCCTCACTGTGTTTTTCTGTCTCATTATGCTATCATTTTAGAAAACCTCTGGGTCAAAGCACGATGCATACTTACTTGAGGGCATCCAGGGATTGGATCTTTGGGCCTGTGATCTTAGCTGTGACAGGGGTAATTGACAACAGCCAGTTGTTAAGTAGTAAGTCCAAAAGCTACTCAGCAGAATGTTTCACTAGTCACAACTCCTCCTGTGTTTGTGACCAAATGTGTTGCAAACATTTTCATTTACGTTAAGCCCACCATATCATGATTGCCTGGTGCTTGGCTTCAAGCACGTTCCAAGGAGTGGAGAAGCATCTCAAGTTACAAGCCAGTGGTATCTTGCCTACCTCAGATTCAAGCTGAGGCTTTATTTCTTTTCCCCAAGTTGCCATAAATTAATCTTTAATTGAAGTGACTCATCAGCATGGTCCTCAGCTTTCTTCAGTCCTTCTGAGACATGATTTGTATCAAGTAGTGTATGAAGGAATTTTCTTATCTTATTCTTGGAATTTGAGCTTTTGGATTTTTCCTCTATGCGATGCACTTAATGGTAATGCTGGTGGGATACAAGGGGAAACAATGAGAGCCGACATTTTACTTCCTTACCGTTCCAAAGGATTTGGGAACAGCATCAAATCTATTTTAGATTGATGAAACATAGCTCAAAGCTAGGAGACCTGCAGCCTGTTGGACATTACATGAAGCACATTGTGTACTCCAAAGGGAGATGCAAAAGCATGAATTCCATTTCCTTAATCCTCACTTAATGTCTGACCTGTGACACTTCTGAAAGCTAACTTTTCACAGGTAGACTGGGCCTCAGCTGTACTGTGTTTTAAAGTTTGGAAAGAATGATCCTCCTTCCAGGACCAGCATCTCTAGGAGGTTCAAGCATGTCTGTGCTTTTCTCTCACCCTTCTCACTGTGTTAGCCATTGCTATGTTTTGGGCTGACTGAAGAACAGGTCTGATAGAGATCAGCATCCCTAAAATGCTTCCAGGTAAGGTGGGTAAGTGTTCAAACAAACTGACATATAAGTAAGAGTTCGTGTGTGCTTGCCTGCATATGTGCTTTGAAAAGATAGCAAAATGTTTAAATTGACATTTCTAAAGAAAATACCACATTTGCACATTTGCTACCTCTGTGAACAAAATTAGGGGGACAAAAGGGCATGCACCTTCCTGGCTGACAGCTGTCTTGAGCTCTGTGTGTGCTTATGGGGAGGCACATGGCACATGAGCCATGGGGCAAATGGAACTGAGACATGAAGCGAGCAGTTTGGTAGCACAGAAGAGACATTTGGCTCTTTTAGGAGTTAATAAAACTGGAAACACTTAGAGCAGTGTTGAGGCAATGGTAATTACATCAGAAGTGGAGAACTGTTATTGACACAGGTGAAGAGTATTGAGTACAAATCTGCATAAATATAAAAAGGCCAAGGAATTATTTTGAAAACACAGAACTTCTTAAATAAACATGCAAAAATTAAGATTGTGTCACTGCCTGGCAGTAAGAAGTACCAAATTCAGGGTAAGCTTTATCTTTAGGTTGGTTGTATCAACATACTCCAATGGTGAACTATGAGTTCTCCTTGAAAAAATAAATAATGTCCACATAAACTAACATCAGAATAAGCTATTTAATTCTAGGCAACTGTCAGATAATTTACGTTACTTGTTTAAAAAACAGATTTGGAATGTGCAGTGTGACTGTTTTTGGAAGGAGAATGTGATTTGTAACCTCAAATCTTGTTATCTTTAAATAATTGTCCAATTTTGTAACTTTTTCGACTGGTTAGGTCATCGAGCAGCACCCATTTCCTAGCGACACATCAATATTATACAAGAGCAATTTTGAATGCACTTAAAAAACCTTTGGTTTGACTGCATCCATTCTGCTGCTGGCTTGGTACAGCTCGGTGGTAGATGCACAAAAAGTGGGAAACTGGACCTGTGAGCTGTAGTCTCCCCAGCTGCAATGCTCAGACACACCCTTTTTTCTGGTTCTCTTGGGCTTGCAAGAGTACACTGTTCTTGTTTAATAATTTGTCAATAACAAAATCTTATCATTGGTGTTTCTTATAGGATATTCCTATGGTGTCTGCATTTCCAACTGGTTGCTTCAATCCTGCTATCATAAATTTCTCTGCTTTTCAAAAATATTGTATAATTGTACTTAATCTTGCTTGAGGTTCGTGCTTCACACGCAGATGCTTAGCTTTCCAACCCTTGTTCGCTGAAACCACTTAGAAAAACAGAGAAAAAAAACTAAGAAAAAAAAAAAAAATCTGCGGGCAATGGCGGGGTTGTGTCTGCGTGTTAAAGACTCTCGGGGTCCGCCCGTCTCCCGTGCTACCTTCGGGAGCGGAGGAGCGCCGGGAGGGCGGCCGGGGGCAGCGCCACGTCGCACCTCCGGCCCGGGCAGGGAGCGGGGCGGCCGCGGGGCGGAGGCGGCGGTGCCAGCGCTGCGCTCCGGCCTGCGCAGCCCAGAGGCGGGCGGGGGGAGCCGGCGCGGGGCTGCTCCTCCCCCGTCCCGGCTGGGAGCGCTTCATCCACGTTTGCAAGTTCGCAGCAGTGGGAGGAGGAGGAGCGGGCGGGCCGGGGTGGGCGGCTTCTCTCCCTTCCCTCTTTTCCCTCCCTTCCCTTCTTGCCTTCATTCCCTCCCGTCCCTCCATCCTCCCTTCCTGCCCTCCGCGCTAGCGCGCCCTGCGGCTGCCCCGCTCGCTGCGCTCCATGGCGGGGCCGGCGGCCGTGCGGCGGCGGGGCCCGGGCTGTGGGTCGCTGCTGCTGCTGCTGCCGGCGCTGCTGGAGAGCTGGGCGGCCTGCCAGGCGCCGCCGGTGCCCGCCGCCGGAATCCCTCCGGACGGCGCCGAGCTCGGCGTCGAGCGGCGCTTTGTGCCCGAGAGCTGCCCGCGGGCCGTGCGCCCCGGAGACTTCGTGCGCTACCACTACCTGGGCGCCTTCCCCGACGGCACCCGCTTCGACTCCAGGTCTGGCACAAGCCCGTTTGGTGGGCACTGTGAGGGCGAAAGGAGGGGAGCGAGAAGTGCTGTCCCCCACGAGGGCGGAGTTTTTTTGTGGATGTGCAGAGGTTGTGGCTCTGGGTGGAGGTTCGGTTCAGGTCCTCCTGGTTTTCCCAGCAGTGCCCCGTGGCCGTTTTTGGGGTGACCAGTTGGAAGCAGGTCAGCAGCAGGATGGGCAGTGTCGTACATGCGGGACATACAGATCACCATGGGAAGATGTCTTTGAAATATGAAGGGCAGAGAGCTGGGCAGTGACCGCTGGGGACATGGGGAAGACCTCTGTAGTGGCTGAGTCCGGTCCGCTGTACTTTGCTTGCCTTTATGGATCTCTACCGCGTTCTTTTAGCTGCTTCTTCAAGGCGCTGAGTGGCGGTTTTCTGCTCCCAGAGTGAAGACCATAAGGTTATTCAGCTAGCCCGGTAAAATGGGGTGTATATGGTATTAATCTCTCACAGCAGTGATTTCCTGCCCGTTTCATTATGTACGTTTCCTATGTCTTCTCCAGGCTCAAACCTACAATGTGGTTGTTTCTGAATCATTATCCTTGCCAGAAATATAGGAATTATCAGGCTGTACTTACATATAATTTTTTGGATACTTTATCCTTGAATAAATGAGACCTATGTACAGTGAAGTGTCTGACTGCTTTCCTGCTGTTATTTTGGGACCAGGAAGCCTAAATAGTGGGATCAGGAGATTGTGAAGGATGCTGTTGCTGCTGACAGCTTATTTGTTTTTTTACTTCATTCATTGCCAATGGTCAAAGTATTATTTAGAAAGATAAAGCAAAATGTATTTTCAGTAATCCTGGTAATCTCCCTTGTGCTTCAAGGAAAATCTACAGCCTCAGGGAAATAACTGTCCTTCAAAGTTCAGTTCTCCCTCTGGAGCTGACTGTAATTAGTATGCCAGTAGTGCCATATCACCAGCACTTCACTGGCTAAAATGTAGGATGTGAGAGCTGGCACTTCAGCTCGTGTTGGTGCAGTTTCAGTGAAAAGGCACAGAACAGACAATGAATCCATTGGCAACTGATGGGCTTGGAACATACATCTTAGCCGTGGATGTGGGGACACACAAAAGCAGCATCCTCATGCCTTATTTTGTAAATATGTAACAATTGGAAAACTGGCCACGTCTTCAGAAATGTGTTTCTGATTGCTGCTTGTACATTGAGGCAGGACACCTGGAGGGGTTGCCCAGGTGCTGGCTCTCCTTTTAGTTCCAAGTTCCCCATCATTTTGTTCTGAATTACTGGCGTCAGGAAAAGACTGTGCAGAACTGTATTTATCTCTTTGGATCCTCTAAATATTAGTAAATAAGTAGTAAGGGTGATAGTCTAGTCCAACTTGAATATTTTTGCGGCTGCTTTCATTTCAAAAGTGTGCAAAATATCAGGTTTGTTCAGCTTGTTTTTTTTTTTCTAGATGACAGCTCATGTTGATGTACACTTTTGTTAACTATAATCTCTTTGAAGATTGATGACAATGTTTAATCATGGAAAAACAGAAGGATTTAATCTTCTATATGTTAATGGAAGAATTATTTTGGAGTGTTTGTTGTAAAGTCTTTGGTGTTCCCTGCCTAGGAGTTAAAGAGATTGAGTCAATTTATATAAAAATAAGCTCATTTTCTTATCTGTTTTTTGTTTGTTTGCCTTTTTTTTTTAAAGTTTTTGAGCATGCTTACCTGCGTCAATTTAATTACTATGAAATCAGTGTAGAAAATACTCTAGATGTTGAGCTAAGGGCAGATTTGCCTTGTTCCTTCTTCAGCTCTTGAAAATGTTCTTGAGTTTTAAAATTATTTTTCTGTATTTCCAAGTAGCAGGTACCAATACTGCTTTTCACGTTATCAGGCTGTTGACAGAGTCTTAGTAATCATGGCTGTGTCACATAAATTAGCATATTACTATCATTAGATGTATTTTTTTTTTGCATCAGCATTTTTTATTTCAATGGCCATAAAATGATTTGCATTTAAAAGTGTATATTTAATTGCCTAGTCATATACTATTAATTTGGTCAATTCCACTCATAGAAAAAAACTTTGCTTAATTTTAAAGAATCTGCAATGTCAGTCCTGCAAAGCTGCATGGTCTGATCAGTGCTTTGTTCAGTTCTCTTTGCATCAATGTTCTCTTAACTGTACATTTATTTTACTAAAAATAAAGGTCTTCTGTTCTAAGTTCATCCCAGATGTATTGCCAAGCTTTGTCAATTGCTACAAAATGCCATTTTGGAGGATTTCTTAGAACCTATTATGTTAGTAGTCTTAATATCTTAAATACAGTTTTGTGTGTATAACAGAATTTGTCAGGGCCTAATTTAAATATTTTCCATCCTCTCCTGGTTGTGGGAATATTACTGCAACTGAAAGTGAGTGCTCAGTAATACAGGGTTGTCTACTTTAAGAGAAATATTTGTCAGAAGAAAAAAAAAGATGGAGCAAACAGAGAGAACACTCAGTAAAATATGTGAGAGATTCAAGGCTGTGGGACTGTTAGGAGGCTCAGTATGTTGTGGAAGTGATGTGTACAGTCTTGGAAGGAAAGTTTGACATTATTTCTCTAGGGATGGCTAACTGCTGGATGCTTTCCAGAATTTTAACATTCAAAAGGCACAAGCCTTTTTTTTTTATTATTATTATTTTTTTTTATTTTATTTTATTTTTTTTTTTTTTTTTGTCCTTGAAATTATAAAGAGAATTTGGGAAAATGGAAGCAGTAAAAGTTTAAAAATAGGCATGAAGGTTTTGAGATGCTTCTTGATATGTGTTTATATATTGTTTCAAAATGTTCAATAGCAGTAATTCAGGCACATCAAAGTGGGGTCATTGTGCAGATTTAAGGTGGCCACTTATGAACCATTTAAAAGAGCATTCTCCTGTGGTAGGTAACACTACTGTTCTGCCTCCTCTCTGGAAAACTGAGTCGATGAAGCATCATTTCTTTTGCCTTTTGAATATTCATGTATTACCAGAGAGGAGGATAATTTGTTTCTTGATTCTTGATCTGGCAAACTTGCTGTTTAAAACATGTTTCTGCACTTTAAATGAGAGCTGTGAAAGTGGAGGGAAAAATAAATAACCTGTTGGCAAACCTCACAGCTACTACTTTAAAAGGCATCTTTTCCCTTTCCCCTTCTCCCTCAGAGGTTGGAGGTGTGATGTCTCACACTGTAAAGCTTACGGGTCTTAATTTTTTGTGATGTTACTGACTGAAATCAATATGATCATACTGTGGGAGCAGTTATCCTTTCATACCTTATAACAGTGTTTAATTTTGCCTTTTCTTCCTTAATTTTCCAGTGCTGCTTTTAATATTAGTGTGCCAATTAGCTGTTTGCATTTCTGGCCTTCAGGTGCCTGTAGTATACCTTGCACTCTGCTAGAATGTGTTTCAGGTAGGTGATGAGCAGTGGACAGAAGGAGAACTGTGTTGAAGTCTCAGGAGCATCTTGGATTTGCCCCTTCCTTTAGGAGCTGTCTTGTGAAAAAGTTATGCTAACGGGGCAAGAGCGAGACAAGGTGCAATTAACTCTGTTTCCAAAAAACCCAAACAAAACTTCAATGTAATGTAAAACTTTAATCAGTGGAAGGGATGCATGAACCACTAACATCTTTGCCTGCTTTTCCCCCTTCAGCTATGACAGAGGATCCACGTTCAACGTGTTTGTGGGCAAAGGTCAGCTTATTGCTGGGATGGACCAAGCTCTGGTGGGCATGTGTGTGAATGAGCGTCGGTTTGTGAAAATTCCTCCTAAGCTTGCCTACGGAACTGAAGGCGTGCGTAAGTAGAGCACCTGGCCAGCTGCTTGTGTAAGGGATTCAGCAGACCAGATAGGAAACTGAGCCACAGGAGAGAAAGCAGAAACTTCAAGTGGTGAATTTCGGGGAGATTATGTGCTGTTCTTCAGAGGTGTTTGTTAAGCCTATAGTCTAAAGTCTCCAGACTCCCTCTGCATTCTGAAGGAAGAACAGTTCACTGCAGAAGACCTTCAGGAAATGAACCTTGCTATGAAAGTTAACTATTTATTTATATCTACCTCCCTGTTAAATACTTAATTAAACCAAAATTGTGGTTTGGCGTTGCAGTGCTGCGCGTCTTGTCAGTTCCAAAAGTATCTTTGTTCTACTGCCTCAGAGAGGCAGCAAATGCTAACTCAAGATAGTTTGCCTAACAGACAGCTGTGATAAAGAGTTCATCTTGACAGATTTCCACCCATAAATATCTGCAGCAATGGCAAGGGGCCAAGGAGTTGTAAGCACAAGAGGAAATAAGGTGTGCATGATGCAGTTTTTTTAGGATATGCGTGGTTTGGTACCTTTTTGCCGATGTATGAAAAGGGAAAGAAAACAACTGTGTGTTGTTTTGCTTTTGCAGCTGGTGTGATACCCCCCAATGCTGTGCTCCATTTTGATGTGCTCCTGATAGATCTGTGGAACTTGGAGGACGAAGTGCAGGTTCAGACTTATTTCAGGCCTGAGAAATGTCCTCGGACAGTCCAGGTGTCTGACTTTGTACGGTATCATTACAATGGAACATTCTTAGATGGGACCCTGTTTGATTCAAGGTGTGCAGCTGTCTTTGTGTAGTTTAATAATCTCACCATCATTTGCTCCCTTTTTGTCTGTGTAACAATTAATGCTCATTGCCCAAAAACACAGGAAATGAAATCTGGCATTGGGTGTATGTTAATAATTTATTCAGGGATTATAGGCTAGCAGTACTAACTCAAACCAATAAAACTGTGCATTATTTCTTCATGGGCATTGCCAATCCAGATGCTTTTTTTAATTTTAAATTTTGTTCCCTGTATTCATATTACTACTTATTGCAGTCAGTTAAAAGTCTCTACAACTGGTATAGCTGTTCAGATTAGATACAAGTTTTGTAAACTTAGCAGGGTTTGTAATGAAGGTGAGCAACTAACACTTTCTTACTGAGATTTTAAGTGCACAGCACTTCATTGGAGCCCAGTGGAAAATGATGCTTTAGTAAGTCCCTGAGAGCCACTTTTCAAAGCCTCTGTGAGGTTCCTGACATAGCTAAGCACTCTGGAAAACTTCCCAGCCAGCTCTTGGTAAATGAAGGACTGATACTTTTGGACTAGCAATTTGTGAGTTACACTGTGGATTTATAGGTTAATATTGTTCTTTCCCGTGCCAGTCTCACATTTGGTTGCGTTTCTTTTTTTCTTTCTCATGTTTAGCCATAATCGGATGAGAACTTATGATACCTATGTGGGAATTGGATGGCTGATTCCTGGTATGGACCAGGGTCTCTTGGGAATGTGCGTGGGAGAGAAGCGCATTATCACAATACCACCTTTCCTGGCATATGGAGAAGATGGAGATGGTAAAAGTTATTCCTTTAGTTGTTCCTCTTTTCATTTCAATCCCAAGTCATACATATTTTAAAACAAATTTTCTGCATTTTAAATTTATGGGCAGCATCCCTGTTCAGAGAGACACTGCTTAACAGATATATTGTTGATACAATTGTAATATTTATATACTGAAATTTTATTTCAGTCAAGGAATATAATCTGTGATTAATGTCTAGTGGCACCAAAATTGTGAAGACAGGTGACTAGATAATTCTTTCAGACTGCCACAGAAAGCAGAAAACTTTTAAGAAAAGAATGTGTTAAATGTGTTTTTAATCCCAGATGGGTTTTGTTGGATTTTTTTTTAAAAAGCTCTAGTGAAAACTACAAAATGGATTGTCTTGTGAGACTATGCAGCCTGTGGATCATACATAGACATCCCCATGTTTAATTATGGAACAGTTAGGTTTAATTTGTGAGTTTTCCATATATTCTTTCTCATCTCTGATGTTTAAGGATATGTCTGTGGTGTTCAAGGTTTCATACTCCTTCTGTGGCTTCATTACCATTAACTGATGATGAAGAGGTCTTTGTTTTCAGTGAGGCAGTGCCATCGCTGTGGGAATAGAAGGAAATGATTGAATTGGATAATTCAGCGAAAAACCCCCTGAACCAAAAAATTACTGACTAGAAGCAAATTTGGAGTGAGACCTGATTAAATTAGAGGACTGGGCCATATGAAATTAAACTGGATTCTGCACCTGGGATGAGGCAACCCTTGTTGTGTGCACAGACTGGAGAATGAGAGGCTGGAGAGCAGCCCATGGGAAGGGACTTGGGGCTCCTGGTGGATGGCAAGTTCAGCATGAGTCAGCAGAGCCCTGGCAGCCAGGAGGGCCAACTTGAGGGGACAGCATCGCCAGCCAGGCAAGGGAGGGGATTGTCCCACTCTGCTCTGCACTGGGGCAGCCTCACCTCTAGTGCTGGGGGCAGGTTTGGGTGCTAAAATATGAGAAAGATATTAAGCTATTAGAATGTGTCCAAAGGAAGGCAATGAAGATGGTGAAGCGCCTTGAGGGGAAGCCGTGTGAGAAAGAGCTGAGGTCACTTGGTCTGTTCAGCCTGGAGAAGACTGAAGGGAGACCTCATTGCAGTCTGCAGCTTCCCCATGAGGGGAAGAGGAGTGGTAGGCTCCAATCTCTTTTCTGGTGACAAGTGACAGGACCTCTCAAGTTGTGTCAGAGGAGATGGGATATTAGGAAGAGGTTCTTCACTCAGAGGGTGGCTGGGCACTGGAACGGGCTCCCCAGGGAAGTGGTCACAGCACTGAGCCTGACAGAATTCAAGAAGTGTTTGGACAATGCTCTCAGGCACATGGTGTGACTCTTGGGGTGTCCTGTGCAGGACCAGGAGTTGGACTGATGATCATTGTGAATCCCTTCCAATCCAAATAATCTATGATTCTAATTTATTCTGGGAGGGGAGGTGCTTGATATTTTGCAGTTTGTGACTTTTCTTCAACAAACATGTTTAAGCTTCTGCTAGAGCACCTGCTATTTCTTACCAATTTTCTGCTCTAACACTTTTATAGGTAAAGAGATCCCTGGCCAGGCTTCCCTTGTCTTTGATGTAGTTTTGCTGGATCTACATAACCCCAAGGATGGTATTGCTATTGAGAACCAGCTTGTGCCCGAATCTTGTGAGCGGAGAAGTCAGACAGGAGACTTTCTCCGATACCATTACAATGGCACACTTTTAGATGGCACATTATTTGATTCCAGGTAACCAAACCATTCAACTCTACAGATTGCATTTCCAGTTTGACTCCTCTGTCGTGTCCATAATATGCTCAAACACAGTTCTTTGCTTCTCGTACCTTTTTGAAAATTTTGAGTGGACTTGGAATCTTTTTAATAGAGTTATAGAAAACTTTTCCATATGGGAAGGAAAAGAGCTGTTTTGTACCATGGCATTGTCACAGATGCCATCTAGGGGTAGTGACCCACTCAGTGAAGCCAAATGCTTTAGGCATACAAGCCTGAAGACTCTTTGCTCCATTGAGTTTATTTGCCAAATACAATACCACTGAAGAGAGAGAAAATAAAAATTATTCCATTTTATGTCCTGAGAACTGTGAGTCAGTGTGCTAGTGGCTAGTGTGAGGTTAATCATATTTATACTTAGAAACCATTTGCATTCTGAAGCCTGATGTCTTTCAAGACTGAATTATGGAATTGCAGAATTTAATAAGAAGGGTTTTTTGTGATTAAGGAGGAAGAATTACTGTGACAGTAAATTCAAAGCTCTGTGGGAACATGAGCCTCATATACAGAATCATATGAATAATACCCTTGTAGATTTCTGTGACTTATGTTGCTTTGAGTAGAACAGTGCTTTACTATCCCACTCCTGCTTTTGGAATAGCTGGCAGAAGTAGCTAAAAGGAGGTGAAAATGAGCCAATGTAAATTTTTTTACGAAATAAGCTCAGAGAAAAATGTTTTGTACTGCAGCAGCCATGTCTGTAGACCTTGATTTACAATTTGTGAAAGCTTATAAGTTAAGAACTCAAAGCTTATCCATAGTGTACTTATTCCTCCTTTTTGAGATATGAGTATTTCTGGAGTAATTAATCAAATTTTGAAAATAGCTGTATATTTATGTGAGGATTGCTGTCAAGAAATAGTAATAAATACTTTGTAGACAACAGCCTCTACATCATTCTGAATTGCTGAGAGTTGTTAGAGGGCTTGTTCATTAAAACATGGTATCCTGACTTCCTGCAGCATTCATAAATGAAGTAGAGCAGCTAACAATAGGGATTGAAAATCCTGGAGCTATCCACGACAAAGTTTCTCACTAGTACAGGGAGCATGCGAAAAGCTCTGCAAATCCTGGGGTTGAGAGCTCTAATAATATTTTCCTTTGCCTTTTTACTCTGAAATATTCGGCTGCAGAACTGCCCTGGGCAGCTCAGCCAAGGCTGTCTGGACTTAGAGCAGTTGAATAAACCCCTGAATTACATCTTGGTCTGGTCTTGTACTTGTTTAGTTCTTTCCCAGAGCTACCCTGTAAAGATGAATTAAAACCTTTCTGCCTTCTCTTTCTTGGGCTGTGCCTTTGTGTAACTTTGAAGAAAGGTAGAAGATAGTCATGTCCATGTAAGAAACATAATTTATTGTTGTAGCCTTGTTTTATTCTATCATGAGGTATTGAAGCAGGTCCTTCAACCTACGTGATTTGGAAAGGAAGGGTTGGCGTTGATACTGTTTTGTTGTCATGACTCATTTTAATGTTAAGAATCCCAGGAAAACTTGTTTATCCCACCTGCTCCTTCTGGTAGTTGAACTACATAGCTGTGGTTGCAAAATGAGGTAGTCTGCTGGGTGTCTCATGAAAATGAGGAACTTATCAACTATAGTTAGTTGATATGTGCTTACTGAAGTAGTGTCAAGGCAGAGGAAATTTTAAAGGAGTAAACCATTTTTTTCCCAGTTACTTGTCAAAACCTGTTTTCTGTTTTGTTTAAAATACATAAAGAAATGTGATTTTTCTTTCATTATACAGTAGAAATGAATTTGCAAATTTGCTAGTGGTTCACTAGTCAGGGTCTCACTGCTGAATAATCAGTATCCCATGTGTCACTGACTGATGAAACCTGCTGGCCTGGATTCATGGAACATAGTTCCTTTGGGCCTTCCTGGTGCTGGTTAATGACAGTGTTTGACCTTAACTGGTTTAAGAATTGTGTTGCAGAGCTATTGCACGAGCCCATGTTTTCTTGAGTACACCTGACACTGCTAAAATGCAAATGTTTTCTGTAGCTACTCGCGAAACCATACATATGACACCTATGTTGGGAAAGGTTACGTGATTGCTGGAATGGATGAAGGTTTGCTAGGTGTATGCACTGGTGAAAAAAGAAGAATAATAATCCCCCCTCATCTTGGATATGGAGAAGAAGGGAGAGGTGAGCTTGGCTTTGCATTCAAGTCTTCCATAGTTAAATCTTATTGTTTAGTTAATCTTTGTATATTTTCATTTTTCTGGCATTTGAAAGGTTTATAAATTAGTTCATTAATTTGTGGACATCAAACCGACAAGACCACATCCAAAATTTGCAGGATTATTTTGATTAGCTAAATAGGCAGAACAATAAAATGCAGAACAATCTCACATGTAACTGGTAGTTTGAACTCATTTGGGTAACTGGTGTTTCAGGCAGACTGGTACTTGGATGCCAGGAGCTCTGCAGTGTGAGATCTTCCTTCCTGGGTGTCTTAAACTCTCTGTCGTGAAGGAGTTCCCCGTTCTTTCCACAGCCACAGGTTTGGTGGACTTCTAAGCCACCTCTGTAAATTGTGGGTGCATGTAACAGTGAAGTAACTGTGTGTATGTAACATACAATTAATATTTCTTTGGGTAAACTCATTGCTATCTAAACAGATTGCTGTGAGAGGCTGAATATGATAACCCTTCTGGCTGATCACAGCGTTGTGGTTGCTGTTTCAAAAAGTGCCTCCTGAGATGTTACTTGGATAACTGATTTAGAAAAAAAGCCTTTCTTCTGGGAATGCAAGTTCTGTGCTGTTGATTTGGAATTGGATTCCTTTACCAACAAGCCCTTTATGGACAAGTCCTAGGCCTGGATGTGTCTTGTTAATCCTGGTAAAGCACATAATCCTGGGAAGAAGTAGAAGAAGTTGCCTGCTTTTAGGATATTTTAAGGAACTGTAACATTTTACATACAATGACATTTCTTGAAGCATGAGAAGTTCTTGAGAATTTTGATGATCAATGTTGAAGTGGTACATGAAACACAAATGAGTTATGTAGGATGGTCACAGAAAATACATGATTATCGCTTAATTTTGGCATAATTAAAAAATTTAGAGTAATAGAAATTTTTCCTTCACCATTGAACTGAGTGAGTGTTTAGTGCTTTCCCGCTGATTGTCTTTCCTACATTGGATGCAGCTTGCATCTGTCGTGTCCTTTAATTCTGAATAAGAAGAGCAAAATTACTCAGTAGCAGACACAGCAGGAATATGCATTCCTACAGGTGCAGTACCTGGACATCATCTGCCTGTTCAGGTACCATTTCTTTCTCTATTTGTCTGATTTGCTTCCTATTTAGGAAAGATTCCGGGATCTGCAGTGCTGGTCTTTGATATCCATGTGGTGGACTTCCACAACCCCTCAGATTCAGTCAGCATTACTGTTCATTACAAACCTTCCAACTGCACTGTACTGAGCAAGAAGGGAGATTACCTGAAATACCACTACAATGCTTCGCTCCTGGATGGAACCTTGCTGGACTCCACGTAGGTATTTGAATGACCTGGTAAGGAGAATACTCCCAGCAGCAATGAAGATGGAATGAATTCCCTGTAAAGCAAGCTAGCAGGGAACAAAGAATTTATTTTTTTTTAAGCTAAGTAGAATGTGTTTTTCTCTTTATGGCTGCCTGCCAAAGGTACATAGGAGAAGGAATATTTAAAGAAAATCTGTCATAGCCTAATGAGAGAACCAAGAACAAAAAGGATATAGGAGTGTGTTGGAGAAGAATGTAAACATTATGTGTGGAGTGATGAAACTTATTGCATGGCATTCTGTTTAAATGGGACATTTGAAGTGTCTGGGCCATTCATGCCAGGACAACACAGGTCTCATCATGAATGAACTGTCCAGGTTTATTCAGTTTCTTGGGTAGGATTTGTGCTCTGAACTGATTCAGTGCTCCTGAGGTAGGTCTGGTGGGGCTACTTGTGCTCTTGTCTAAAATACCTTGTTTATGGTTTATAGCAAATGGTTACCTGTCATGTCTGTAGCACACATTGCTGATGTATTGTACTGTGGCTTTAAGTATCAGCATGGAGAAACTATCACAGGGCTTGATTGTGACTGTGAGGATAATATGCCTCTTACTCCTTTCTCTTGGCAGTAAATTTATGAGGGAAGCAAAAGATTGCTCCAGTCTGTCTCCTGTAGCACTGAAGTGAGCCTGGCACACAGCTACAAGAATATTTCTGTTAGCTTCCCTTTTTTTTTTTCTTTTTTTTTTTTTTTAGTCTTTTGAATAGTACAAGTCATCCAAACAGTATTTTATTTTTTGGAAGGGAAGTTGGGAAAAGCTATTTTTAACCAGGTTATAATTAACACAGGAAGCAGCTCATAGGTTTCACAGTGTACACAATAGCTTGTAGAGCTGAAAAGCTGCCTTAATTTGGAGCACGTGGTGCGATGCTGTAGGCAAGGATGTATACAAGTAACGTGTTTGGATTCAAAACACTTTTATATGTCAGGAATGCTCATTTTGTAGCAGGAACCAAGGGATGTCAAGACCATGTTACTCAAAGCAGTTTTTAGAGAATCAAGGATCATGAATCAAGTGCTCCAAGTTTTAAGGCTGACCTTTAAGCCACTGAGCTGTTTTCTTTCCAAATAATACTCTGTTGTACAAGCATGTCCTGCAGAGGCACAGCCAAGCCAAATAACCAAAGAAAGGCAACCAATAGAATAAAGTGCCTTAATGTTGCACACTCTGTCTTTAGAATCACAATATTTATTTGACTTTTGGGCTTTTAATAGGTGTTATTTTCTAATTTTAGAAATGAGCCATGGGCAGCAAGGTATAATTCAAAATTTAGTATGGTTAAATAGCAATAGTAGTAGTAGCTATTTGTGTTAGTAACTACTACATTATAGTGACTGATTTTTGTTAAAGAGATGGCTGATCCATGAGAATGCACTTAGATTCCTATATGGAGTTGGTGGTGAATGTTGTCTTGGTTTGGGGCAAATTTTGGAGAAAACCTCTGAATGGGGCCCCTCTAAGAAACAGATTCAAGCAGTCCCTCCCACAACTGGTTCGGGAAAATATTTCCTCAGAGAGAAGTGGAAAAAAACCTGCTTATTTAAAAGGCAAAGCACTTCCCAGCACAAAACTGAACAATACTGAGCAGCAAAACCTCTCATCGCTCCAAAGAGATAACAGATTCAGAAGAGTCCCTTCGTGGGTTGCAGCCCAGCTCACTCAGACTGGTATCAATCCCTCTGGTGCTGGGAAATGCCAGGGCCCAGGCCAGGCCTGGTGGGCCACAGGTGCAAGGTCCAGGTTCTGGGTTCTCAGTCCAGAGCAGGTTTGGACAATTCCAAGAAAAGGAAAAAAAATCACAGTCCAGGGAGCTTCTCTGCCTCAGCTAGCCAGAAACTAACCAAGAGCAAAGGAGAGCTCTCTCCTGCTGTCCATTGCAGACAACACAGTCTGTGTGAAGGATGCAGGGGAGCAAGTGCGGTCTCTGATAACAAACTCTGCACCTCTTCTCTCCCTCATCACTCCTGGAACCAATCTTAAAGCTGAAGAACTCAATATTCAACACCAACAGAACAGACAGTTGGGGATACAAGCGTCATAAAGTCACCCCAGGACAAATGTACATCTGGAACTTTCACATCTGCTGAGAAGTCCAATTATAACAGTTAAAAAATATGTTGAAGGCAAAAGCCCTTATTTCCAGATGAAATACCTTGGGGTTGTAATTGGCACGATTAATGATTTTAATTTTGGATTTCATTCAAGAAGCCTATAATTTTAGTGCCAGAGGACATGTCAGCATCAGAGACTAGTCTTTTTGGTCCTGGCTGTAACTTGAGAGCAGCTTCAGGTAATTGTTTGGTAGAACAAAGCATTGAGTATTAAGTTAGCTTTTGGCAATGACAGGACACTACTAGAAACTGCTACTTCTGTGATAAGTTTGAACAACAGAAATTTTCTATTTTATGTTGATCTTTTTTTTCCATTTTTCCCTTCCTTTCCAGACACAGCCTTGGCAAGACCTACAACATAGTTCTGGGATCTGGGCAGGTGGTGTTGGGGATGGACATGGGCCTACAGGACATGTGTGTTGGGGAACGACGGACAGTCGTTATTCCACCTCACCTTGGTTATGGAGAAGATGGAGTTGGTGAGTGCTCATCCACTTAGCATCTCTAGAATGACTGAAGCACAGGCATGCATGCTTTATTAGCTGCTTGAATGGGATTTTTTTAGAGGTTTTTTGTGTCATTTTAGACACTCCCCTCCTCCCTGTTCTCTAGTGGAATAAACATGCTGTCTGTGTTGCATTTCAAGTCATGCTGTTGCTGTGGCCAATAGAAAGACTATCACAGTACAAAAGGGAACATGTGCCCCCAGTAATGTTGCTTTGTCAGAGCAGAAAGCTCCAGGCAGTCTGGTGTTGCGGATGGATGCAAACACTGTTTTCCATGATAGGGAGTTGGGTGCTTGTGTTTGGACATGCAATGTGTTATTCAGGAAACAGAGCCATAGGGGACTGGTCAGCATTAGGAAATTCAGAAGATACATAAACTGAGCGTAAGATGTGAAACGGTGTATTGGTGCTGTTAAAATTCCAACACAAATACATTTTAAGGCACTTTAGGGCATTAAGGTGTATAAATTTTAAATAATGTGGACAGCAGTAATAAAAAGAATGATATAGAGATGACAAGAACTTTCATGTCCAGATATGTTGTTTCTGGTTTTCCTGGTTAAAAGATTTAAGGGAAAGAAGTCTATCATAAGATCATCAAGATCACCAAATTCTGATGTGTATGGAAGCAGTTGCATAAGTTGCTGTGTTCTTTGAATAGCTCCAGAACAGTTTGTAGTTTATGTAGATGTCAGGCATCATGTGCAGAGCTTAACTGAAGAATTAATTTGAGTTAAGAGATAAGAATGCATTTCCACTTGTACCTGTCTTCTGTGAAAAATTAGGAGTATTTATATATGCCATGTTTTATACATGATTTTATCTATTATACATTATATATAATTGCATAGCCGTACGTAATAAATTGAAAATTTCCTCATGATATGAAAAGTCTGCTGTGTAAAGTACCTCTCACAAGTATTCACCATTGTTCAGGTTACATTTGATACACATCCTGAAACATTGCATGATTTGTTAGTCTGTTGGTATATACCCAGCTATCTGAAGAGACTGATTGTTTGCAGACTCTTGCAAACAGATTAGAGGTGAGCTTGATTCTTCTTTTTCAAGACTAAATTAAACTCCTTCCATGGTTTCCCTGAGATAACATCCCAAACTGCTGCAACACTATTGAGTCTCACAGAAGTACACTGATACACAGTGTATTGGTGAGATAAAGGAAAATGTATTATTCCCACACGCTTAGTTTTTAAAAGTAAAAAAAAGTGGATGCAGTTAGAATCATAGAATGGTTTGGATTGGAAGGGACATTAAAGATCACCTAGTTCCACCCACCCTGCCATGGACAGAGACACTTTTTGCTAGAAGAGGTTGCTCAGGGCCCCATCCCAGCTTGGCCTTGAACATTCCTAGGAATGGGTCATTCATGGCTTCTGTGGCAATTAGTTCCAGTGTATCAAGTTTTATTATGAAAGGTTCCTTTTATGATCACCCTTGGTGAAATGATCAGGAAGATTTGATGGGCTAGGGATCACACTAGAGAAGTGTCTTTTGAAGCAGGAAGATAAATTTAATTGTGGACTAAAAGGAAATATCCCCTTCAACGTAAGTGAGGATAAATATCCCTCTTTGCCATTTGTTGTGACAGAAGGAGAAGTGCCTGGAAGTGCTGTATTAGTTTTTGACATCGAACTGCTGGAATTGGTGGCTGGCTTGCCTGAAGGATACATGTTTGTATGGAATGGGGAAGTCTCTCCCAACCTTTTTGAAGAAATAGACCAGAATCATGATGGGGAGGTTCTTTTGGAGGAGGTAAGCTAAGACGATGAAAACACCTGCAGTGGTTTTCTTCTACCACCATTATTGCCAATGTGGAAGGATGGAGTCTTTCCTCAGTTTTTTCTTATTCTTTGTCTTCATCTTCATTGTCATCGTCTTTGTCTTCTTTTTTTCTTCTTCTTTTTTCTTTTTTTTTCCTTCTTTTTTTTTTTTTTTCTTTTTTCCCTTCTTTTTTTTCTTCTTTTTGTTTCTTTTTTTCTTCTTTTTTTTTTCTTCTTTGTCATCTTCTTCTTCTTCATCATTGTCTTCTTCTTTGTCTTCTTCTTTTTATCATCAAGGGAACAGGAAAGCAGCGTGTCAACTATAGTGCCTGTTAAGCTTGAGAGTTAAAGAAATAAGGACTGTAAAAATGGCCATAATGCATAAGATCAGTTACTGTTGTGGTTTCCTTGGTTAGCAACAAATCCTTAGGACATAAGTGTAAGAGGCAGAGTTGGTATCCAACATTCCTTTCCTGTATCAGCCTTCTTGGTGTCTGTCTCTGTGTTAATTGGCAGTTTGTGGTGAATTCTTGAGCCAAAGCTGAGCCTGCAGCAGTGCATCCAGGAACTGTCTAATCTCTTCTGGAGCTTGGCAATGCCTGTGGCCACTCCTTACACATGTGAATTGTGTGCTGTGTGGTCAAGTTTTTCCACTTCCTTGCTTTTAAAATCTGTATTGTGAGAATGTCATTGGTTGCCCCAGTTAAAAGCCACTTGCCTTTGTCACACCAGTTCTGATAACGTAAACATCTGTGAAATTTTCCTCTGCCTTTTCTTTTAACTCAAATTCTATTTTTTATATTCTCTTCTGAAGTCTGCTTTGTCACCTTTCTCTATATTTCTGTTTTGTCCCTTCTTTTTTTCCCCTTCTTTTCTCCCTGAAGTGGTGCTGCCTGCTGTGCTCACAGGGCAAGCTGTGGCCCTGTGGAACAGCATGAAATGCTTTTGAGGATTTAAAAACCTAATGTGGTAGAATTGAACTCTTGTTTTCCCTTTTCCTAGCACTCTCTTTGTTTTCCTTCCATCTCCATCTTCTCTCTTATGTCTACCTCCATGTCTGTCCTTGCAGAGAAGCAAAAAGCTTTTACTGGTTTAGAGAAAGAGGTAGGGTGAGGCTGTTGTTGTCCACATCAGCCATCATTCTTGTGTTGCTCCCTCTAAGATGCAGGTGGGTTTCTCTTTTACACTGTGAACTCCACTTATCACTATGCAAAATTACTGCCCTCATCTGTATAGAGCTGTTCCTGTGTCCAGCTGTCCAACCCATTTTCCTCCTAAATTATGAACAAGACGCTTTCTTCTTATGGGTCCAAAACCCACTGGAATGAATAAGGAAATCCCTGCTGAGCTCCACAAAGAGTGATTTAATCTCAGGTATCTGGTTTAATTAGTCCAGTTTGGGTGGTAAACTTTATAGGGTAGTAACAGTGTCCTAGGTACACTTAATAAATAGTAAAATGCTGGATACTCTTAATTTTCAAATGTCCTTTTCACTGTGAGCTGCTTTCTTCTCCTTTCCCCTCTCATAGTTTTCAGAGTACATCCAAACTCAAGTTGATACTGGCAAAGGAAAATTAGCTCCTGGCTTTGATTTTGAGAAGATTGTTAGAAATATGTTCACCAATCAAGACAGGGATGGAAATGGTAAAGTTACTGCTGAAGAATTCAAGTTGAAAGATCAGGAGGCCAAAGAGGAGCACGATGAACTGTAAAGATAAGAAAAAATCCAAGAATCCTGACCTGACCTACTGTTCAAACGTGTACCAGAAGGAGTTTTGGCAAGCATGGTTCTGGAAGGATAGCCCTTGGATAGCCTGTGTCTGCCTCTGCTTGGGTGTGGATAGGCTGTTAAAATAGGAAGGGATTTTCAGTTGGAATTGTTAGATATCTCTGAAAAAAGTGTTAAATGTGTCAAGGTGGAATGTATGGACAGGTAAGGAGTGTCCTGCTGTGTGTGGTGCTGTGAACCACATGTGTATGTGGGGTCTGCTTTTATGCTAAAGATACGAAGTTCTTATTGAACAACACATGGTCAGTTGGGTGGATGGTAGATAGAAAACCAACCAAGTGCTTTTAAAAGAGTTTTAAAAAACCTTCTGTATCAGAAATATTTGTGTAGGAAAATAAACCAAAATATTCCCTGTAACAATGACCTGTAAAAGTTGTCAGCTATTGATCCCAGTTCCTTCCAGAAGGCATGAGCACTCTTCCCAGTAACTGAACAAACTCGCATGGATTTTTCCAGCAGAAAATCTGATTTGCAAATTGCAGAACATGGCTGTGCCATTGCAAAATTGCATAAACTGTCACTTAAACAGACCTAGAATTGATACTGAGTATGTGTTGGGTTTTTACCTCACGGAATAAAAGCTTCCTACCATCTGTACTTGCTGAATTAGTAACCTTGACTCTTTTGCTGGCCAGTGTCAGTCATTCCAAAATCTTTCTAGTTACAACCTTATTTATAGTTTTGTTAGACATTAAACATTAACATACAGGGTGCAAATGCTGTCATAAATACTGTTGAATACTGTTGTAAATACACAGTTGATTTTGTGTTGGGCTTCTGTCTCCTATTTTGGGAATTGATAGATTAAGGAGTAAGCACTTAGAGTTTAAGCAGCAGAGCAGTCTGCAGTGCCAAACAAACAGACAGACAGTGATAGAATCAAGAAACAGGCCCATCTGTTTGTGTGTGCTAACGTTCTGGCCCAGCCCTCAGCACAAAGTCAGGCCTGGGAGTGCTGCTCAGATTCTGTGACTTGAGACAGTCACCCATTAGCTGGACAAATGCAGTAGAACTGCTCAGTACTAAATACATGAAACAGATTCATTTTCTGGAAGGCCGTGGGATCCTCCTCAGTACACAGCATGCAAAGAGCCCAAACACATAGAGTGAGACACTGTCAGAAGGGAGTGGGAAGGCAGTTGTGTTTCCATTATAAGCTTTGTGTCTAGTTTCTCGCTTTCCTTTACATGTGGGATGTAAGCTCCCTGAGATGCTTTTTCTAAAAACTTATTTCAGTTGGATGAAAACATTTTGTATTGGTTTTTAATGCAGTTCTTACAAAAAGTGCAGTGAAATATTTTTTTTGAGTTTGATACCATTAAATGTTGGATAACTGATCTTTTTGTTAAATAAAATGTTGATCAACGATTACTTTTAAAGTTTGTTTTTTTTTTCCCTGGAGTTTTGGTGGGTTGGGATCATGAGTTGAAGCAAATATCCTTCCTGCAGCTCTCTTCTCTTCTACACGGTTGGCTTATCCTGAATATGTTCAATACTATTATTAATGTTCAGGAAGAATATTTTAAACTATGATAAGGGATGATTTTATACCAGATGTAGAAGTTGTGGATATCAGGAACAGGCATTTCCATTCCATACTTTGGGTCCAGAATGGCTCCTTACCATCTTGTGAAAGCAGTTCTCTCAGCAGACTGTTTTTCCCTTTTGCTTTACTTTGAAGCAGGTAGCTTACTTTTTGCTGTGGTTCAGATGCAGTCCCTTCTGTGTGCTGACAAAGCTGAGAGAAGGAGTGAGAAGCAAGTTGTGATTGGAGTACTGCCAGAAGCAGAATTCAGCATGGAAACAGTCCCTTACTCTGTTCTCATATGTTCCCTCAAGTCTCTCTGGAGGATATCCCCTTTCCTTCTGTGGGGAAGGAACTCAAAGATCTTTAAGGTTCCTTTCCCAACCCAAACCATTTTGTGATATCCTGAATTGTTTTGTCTGAGAAGACCTTAGTGAATGAACCCCATGTTTCTGCATGATGGAACATTCCAAATGGATCCCAGGAGGTGGCTAAAGAGTTCCTGGTAAATCAGGATAACAGAGTTGTCCTGCAGGGCAGACGCAGGGGAAAGAGCAGCACTGAACTGCCGTCAGGTGGTGATCCCAAAAATTGCTGTGCTGAATTTTTTTGGAAGTGCTTGTCAGTGATGGGATAGCAGGGATGACTTTACCAGTGCCTCTGGCTAGGGTAAGTACATCTGAAATTCTCATGCCATTGTTCCTTAGGACTTTGCAAATATGGATCGTGATCCATCTAAAGATGTTTTTCCTTCAAGAGGAAGTTTTTGTTGCCCCCTCACCTCATCTCTCCAGGCCCACAGATTGCCATTTTGAAAATAAGAATGCAGCTTTTGGAAAAATCAGAGAATATTTGGAAAAGCTTGCTAGAAAATAGTGGCATTTGTACTGGGCATTGCCCAGACAAAGGCAACAGAGGCCAGGTCTGCCTGGCTGAATTAGGCTAAACTGCTTAAAATCCAGAATTTCTGATCATTAACATAAGACCCAGTCCTATTCCTTCCTTTTGGCAGCTATCGGCTTCTCCCTTGAAGGAAGGCTTGGGGCCACCTTCCTCAGCAAAAATGCACTTAGGTTGAATCCTCCACCTATTGGTTCTCAGGGTATGTGGCAGCCCCTGAAAGTAAGGACAGTCTGCCTTGCCCATTCACCAAACCAGAACCTGGGGGCAGGGGGAGCTGGCTGGGAAGTGAAATTGTGCTAGTGTGGACTGGGAGAGCTCAGCACAGCCCCTGCAACCCAGATCCAGTGACTGATAAATCCTTTCAAGTCACCATCCTATTAGAGAAGGTAGCCTGTGAGGAATATGGATATAAGGGAGATATTTTGTATGTCAAAGTGTAAAATAATTTTTTTAAGGAAAAACTAGCTATTTAGAATTAATCTGGCTTCTATTTAGAATTCATCTATTTATTAGCATTTTATTGTTGGTATTTAGAATTAGCCTATATAGAACTTATCTATTAGTATCTACTATCTCCTAGTATTTATAACTTACTTATTTAGAATTATCTGTAGAATCTCTCTTTTGGATTTATTTATTTATTGAATTAGTATCTAGACAGTTTTTTACCATACTTAATTGAGATTTCTTTATAAAAATAGATGATAACTCTCAAGGTTCATTAAGAACCAGATGTAACTGGGCTTAGCTAACGAGGGGGTCTCTAGAACTCAGGCTATTTCTACTCCTCTAATGAAGCAGGCAGATACTATTCTCAGAGCTGGCAGCTGACTGCTGTTAAGAAAGGAAGTTGCTGGCAGCCAAGGTTAGCAATTGGTGACTGAATTGTCGGGGGCTCAGTGGAAAAGAAAAGGAACAAGGGTGCATGCCCAGAAAAACCCAGGTATTTATAAATATTTTTTTTTTCTGTGTGATTTTTGTGTCCTAATTTGACAGCAATACTTTTTGCTATGTAAATCCATCTGATCCAAGTATAACAGGCATTATACTTAAATCAGAATTTGCAGTTGTTGAACTTGAATATTATGTTTTTCTTTGTGGAAAAAAATCTGGATTTTCCTTTAAACTTAAAAATGACATATTTAGCTAGTATAGGGTACAAGTTTTTAGCTCAGTTCAGCACTATCAGTTGTTATTTGCCAGAGAGAGGACATTTGAGCTGGCTGCAACACCCTCTAAGAGGAGGATTCATTTTCAGCTAAATAAAGGTCCCAAATACTTGACCTTGAACAGGTACTACAGACAGAACAGATATTGTGAGTAGAGGAAGAAAAAAGAGTAACAAATTCACTTAATTTTGTTTATTCCTTTAACTTTAGATATACTCTTTTGGCTATGGGAAAATGGTCTGGGAAATGCATATCTTTCTTTCCAAACTAAATCATAAAGTAAATACATTTTTAGGGTTGCAAAATGTTTCTAGTTAGAAATTTTATTTAGAAAGACATTCTATTCACAGTATTTCTTTCTTAAAACTGAAAGGAGAATCTCAATACCCATTGCAAGAATTAGCTGGCTGAAGGATGGCTTAACCTGTAGTTGTAGAGTTAATTTTGTTTGCAGTTAATTTTGTTCATGGTTTTGGAGAAGCAACTTATAATACAAATTCTATTTTCTAGCCAACATCTTAAAACAATGAGATTTTGCTAAAGTGGAGGAGGATATTTAAAAATGCATCTTGTGTTTTCCCTTTAAGTATTACATAAGCAAGAGTTATGGTTGGCAGTGGGATGTGAAATGATGAACAGACAATGATGATCTGTACAGCACTATGCAGGCTTTTAAAATTTGACCTCCTGATTCAGGGTGATTGAATAAGTAACTATTTTTTTCTATAAAGTTGTATGAAAGGCATTTCAAGAAGTAAACTATTTGGCACTGAGATATCCCTTGCACAGCAAATGGGTTCTTTCAAGTAACTGCAACATTAATTGCAGCTTAATTGCTTTCAAGCCCTAGCAAAGGTTTACTGATCCTTAACACAGATTCTGAGACTTACAGGATTTAATGCTAGGAGAAAACTGTGCTGGAGATCTTAACTTACCTGCATCTTCATGGAAGGACTAGAATCCTTTTCTTTAAGTGAGTCTCATCATAGATTGAACATTGGTGACTGAACATACATTGTCCACCTGTTTGGAGGTGAGATTGGAAAATCTTCCTTACATAATGCTTGAAAGCCAATGGTTTCATCTGAAATCCTCTACCAGTTTTAGATGTCCATGCAGCTGGAAAACCATCTCATTTCCCTCTGATATGGGTGGGTTCTA
The DNA here is from genome assembly GCF_029582105.1 of Oenanthe melanoleuca. Classification (NCBI taxonomy): domain Eukaryota; kingdom Metazoa; phylum Chordata; class Aves; order Passeriformes; family Muscicapidae; genus Oenanthe; species Oenanthe melanoleuca. The sequence goes on along the minus strand of NC_079335.1, from coordinate 103,945,071 downwards.
GGGAGGATGATTACTAATTTCAGTAATTCAGATTAAGATGTAGTTGGAGATCTGTTTTTGTAACTGCTTTTAGAGATGCTTCCTAGTCCTTTTCTATATTCCTCTGCATGTGCTCTTCTATGTGGTTTTGTTTATTTGTTGGGGTTTTTTAAATTGTGGGTTGAACAAGATCTTCATTATGCTGAAGGAGTGGTGGCTTGCTTACCTGCTCAGTGAGGCTGAGGAAGAATTCTGGAGAGAGGATCAATGAATTTGTGTATCCTGAGGCAAGTTTGATGAAAACATGGGACACTCTTCCCTTCTCAGAAACATCGCATAGAGACCAGAACTGCCCCCTTCCTTTTTGCTGGTGCTGGGATAATCAGGGAAATCACTACACTTGTAGTGAGAATGCCAGTGTTGCTGACACATCTCGTGCTGTGAAGCTGTAACTATCAGCTACACTTCACATTCTCTAAATTTTAGCTGTTATCTATATTCCAAAGATAAACTGTCTGTAAATAGAAAACTTTGTCCCAGTGTATACTTTGGGAGTAATGCCTGGTAATTACTCTTGCAACTAGAGGCTGGTTGAGTAAGCAGTGCATCCAAACACCCTGATGTTTTTCAGAAGGCCTTTGCCTTTTGGACTTTTATTTGGCAGCTATGACAAAAGAGACAGCATGACTGCATGTTCAGAAAAGCTCTAAACCCAAGATTCACTAACCCCACTCCCCCCCTCCCAAAACTGTAATATTAGGCCAGCTAATGTTAAGATCTGCAGGTGCCTAAAACCCCAAATGTAAACTGTTAAAGAAATTGTGTCTGCTGAGCTCCCCTGGAAATGCTGCAGCATTCCCCAAATCCTTGCTGTGCCTGGGTGGGCAGCTCATACTGATGCCCATGAGGAGTCACATTTAGCATAGCCCTGCTTATCTTGCCCTGAAGCAGCAGCACAAGGGAGGCTGTAGGAACGCTGCTCCCTCTCTCTCACATTTGCCATAACCTTCCTGCCCTCCTCCCTGCCCCAGGAAAATGGAGGGGACAGGGAGAGAGGCCCCAGGGACTGGACCAAACTTCACACCTAGTCCCTGTGGCCACTGACTCAACAGCTGGTACTGGTGCTTTCAAGTTTTCACCATCTTTTGGCTTTGGCTGACAGGCTCTTAGCAGCTGTTGCTCCCATTTCCTCCTGTCCCCAGCACTGCCACGGTGCTTTCAGCTCCTCCAGTTTGCTGCTGCTGCCTCAGTCACACCTTTGGAATGGAAACAGACAAGGCACTATCCTCAAGATCCTCATCTTGGTTTTCCTCTCAAGACTCCCACCTCTTACCTCTGGCTGCCTCTGTGTCAGGCCTAGGGAATTGAATGACTGTAGGTTTTGGTCATCATCCCACAAACACTCTGCCTGTTCAGACGCAGACTGGAATTTCTAAAAGGTCCCTGTGCTCAGCAGTTCCCTGATGGCACAGCATGTGCCGTGTGATTTGTGAAAGGATGCTCACACTAACGTTACATTGAGCCTCTGCCCTGCATTCAAAACACAGGTATGATTAATTTCATTTTACTGCAGAGGTGGGGTATGGAAACTATCCTCTCCTTCTTGGAAAAGTTCTAGCAGGGGTAGTGACAGATGTAAAGCTGCTGATTCGGGAAAAAATGTGTCTGGTGATACCAAGTCAGAATTTTAATAACAGACCACAGGCTGTAAGGAAAGAGGCTGCTTCTTGAGATGTGTATTAATTCTGTTGGAAGAGAATGCAGATCTAAGCTCTCCCACATTTTCATTACAATTCCTCATGGAACAGAAGATGGCACACTTTCTGCTCTGTATAAAAGAAAGCAAAGGGGAACAATGATTATATTGCACATTAGGGGAGTTGTATGGTTTGCTCTCTTTTATTAATGAATAGATTTAGTACAGCTAACACCTCACAGGAGCAGAGACACATCATCTTTAACCTACCCTGCAACATATCCAAACAAGCTTCTGAAATTGTGGCTGTATTAAGCTGTATCACCCTGTACACAATGCTGAGAGGTGCTGTAATGTGCTCAGTATATACTTTCTGAAGTATTTTTGTGGTGAGGGTGGTGAAACTGGCACAGGCTGCCCAGAGAGGTGGTAGATGCCCCATGCCTGGAAACATCTAAAGGTCAGGTTGAATGGGGCCCTGAGCAGCCTGGTCTAGTTGAGGCTGTCCCTGTTCATTGAAGGCAGGCTGCGGACTATCTGCTTGTGAAACTATCTGCTGTTACAAAGATGAGAAATTTTATCTCAGATACACTAACTTAAAACATACTTCCCATTTCACAGAGGATAAAGAAACAGTAAGGATAGCGAAATGATGCAAAAATATGAAGAAGAAACACTTTGTCGGAATTGGGTGAATAAAAGCATTTTTACTGAAGAAAAATATATATATGAAAAACTTGAGTGAAATTATGTAGCATTATGAGTAAGATCCTTCAAAGTACAGCTGAGACTGAAATGTCTTTGAAAAGGCAACAAGTGCACACTCTCTTTACAGAAGCTGTTTACAGCTTCAATTTCACGAAATAGCCATGTTTTCTAAAATGCTCCTCTGAAATGCCTGATTAAAAAGGGCAGTGAACCATAGTATCCCATCAGCAGCAGTTTATCACATCTATAAATCCAATTTAGATCTCGTTATAACAGGAGTGTGAGACAATAAAGAACAGTGTAAGAGCAGTAAAAGGAGCTTGTAGATGACAATTGATACCATATATATTCCATAATACCAAAATGAAGATAAAAGTTTTAAATTAAATCAAACAGTTCTGTAAATGAGTAATAAACACATCTAAGATAGCACGTGTGCTCGTCTGTCCAGTTGCTTCCTGGAAGGAATGGAGTGACTTGAGACTGCAATTTACAGGATTTTCTGTAGAATGGAGTTGGCAACATCCAGGGATTCATCTTTCACCAAGACAATATCATAAGAGTCCATGTATTTTTCCAAAAGCTCATCTACCTAATTGCAGAAGGGATAAAGAGAGAGACCCCCTTAGTTACAGAATTAATATTGAAAGAGTTTTTGTCATTAAAATACTGCCCAATCTTTTCACCAAATTTTGGGAATAAGCCATGCAGATAATGTATCACTCCTACAAGTGAATTCTAGAGGAGGACAGAGTAGGAGTGGCCTGACCTAAAGTGCATTCTAGTATCTTACATATAGAGATACTGAAGGAAGAACTTCCTCTGGAAGGGCAGGGAGAAATATAAAACTGAAGTTTTCTCTCTCCTCAATGCAAATGGATATTCATTATAACTTATCAAATAATCAGTTGAGTGTCACTTAAAACCCCCAAAAAATAAAAAGAAAAGAGGAGAGACTGCCTGGATTTTTTATTTGCGAGATTATAATTTTTCTCAATTATCAACTGAGTACTGAAAGGAGGAAGAGCCACAGGAATTTAAGATAATTAATTTTTATAGCCTCTGATTTTTACTTCTCTAGGAAACACCTGTTTGGAAGTAGTTCTGTACAAAAATCAAAGCAATATATACTTGTGGCTCTGAGCTTATGGGTTAGAAAAAAATCCATGAAAAATGTTTGAAATTTCAACCCAAATATAGGTTAAACACTTGGTTTGATAGCTGAACTATATTATAACAAAACCGTTTCTAACTCCCAGTGTTTCATTCAAAGCCTACAAGGTTATGTAAGGCTACTTACTTTATCATTGAGATAGCCAATCTTAAGAATGTGCTCAACATTTGCTACTCCATCTGCCATACTCAAGTCTCCTTGAGAGTCACCCAGCAGTATGATATTGCTGTTGTCTTTCAGCTGTTTGAAGTACTCCGTGTTCTTCAAGGCACCATCATGTTTGTTATAAACGTGAATCAATTCTCCTTTAAATCCTTTTAATATTCCCTATTGAAAAAAAGCAACACTGAAGTTATTTCTGGTACCATTCAGGCAGAACAGAAACCAGAATGAAAGAGGTGATGTTACTGTTGAGCCAAGATTGAACTACATAATCTGTGATGATGAACAAGATAAATTAGTTTCCAGTAATGTCATGGCTGTGACAGCACAGCTAAGAGCAGGCAGACACTGATTCTGCCTGGAGTGTATGTATCTATCTCTATATCTATCTATCTTGTAGTGTGTATAAATAGCAACTAAATACCACAAACAGCGTGGTATTTATCAAACATATTTGATAAGAATGTGCTATCTCATACGTACATTTTCATCAAAATCCATGAAATTGGAAACCACTTTGACATTAGAATGGTAGACCCCAGCTTGGTGGATTACTTCCTCAAGGATGTCGCCAATCCCAGCAGAAAATATGAACACAGGAATATTATGTTCACTGAGCTTATCAAAGAAGTTCTCATACCCTTCTCTGCAACACAGAATGCAAATATAAATCAAGTCTCAAATAAAGAAAGCCAAGAAAAGTCTGAGTTTTCAGGAGACAATCACATCTTTGGAAAATAATTAATATTTCCTGAGGATGTTACTGCATTTCTTTTACTTCACCTTTTCTGGTAAGCAAGAACCATCAACCTAACATAAGACATGTTTGCAAGAAACTGCTGAAACAAGCTATTTAGTCTTGGTCTGTATAATTTTTCCTCCCAAAACACCTAATCATGTTTTGAAGGTTTAAAAACACTTCCCCCTTCCTAAGTACTCCAGAACAAGCAGGCACCTAGCAGAACTCACTCTACTTATTATCAGGCTGTGCATCTTCTTTCAATCTTCCTTGCTTAAATATGTGACTTTCTATAGGGTCATTACTATAAAACAAATTTTGTTTTTAAACCTGGAAAATGTTTATTGTTGCTCTCTCCAGAAATTTTTTTAGTATTTATGTCCTAGTATTTATATCCTATGTATAGTATTCCAGGAACAAGATAATATTATCTCCATATGCTTTCTCCATACAGACATAGATTGGCAGAATTTTATATTTAAAAAAAGTATTGTGAAAGTTATGGAAAGAGTTTTAGCTTGTGGATAAATATTCAATGAACATGGACTTAGGACTTCAAACAGGTAGAGACTGGGTGTTTGTCTGTTGTACAAAAATAAGGATACAGTCAGTGTTATAAACAAATACTTCCACAATTTAAGTTCTAACATCCTGTTTCAGTATCCCAAAATTTACAGGCAGTTTTAGAGGACTTTCAAAGAGATGCAAGCCACAACACATTCTGAACATGGATTTTGCTGTTTTTTAAAATTGCCTTCATCCATAGAGGAAGAACAATATTTAATACAACATATGAAACATGTCACCCAAGTGTTTCTCAAAGGAATTAAGTTAAACTTTACATTGCTCTTTAAAAAAAAAGGATCACCAGTGCAATTTAAAGAGGATGAAAGCCTACAGAAATTAAGCTGGTAGAGAAGGGACTAAAAAAAGTTCCAGATCTCTGCTTTATACAGTGAGATTATTGTTTACATTTAGATACGACACACCAATTAAATTGGGAGCATGGAGAGCTTAATGTGGTCCAATATTAAGGTGTCACATTCTCAGGAAAATGAGTGGGTTTTTTCAGCTTCCCTTTTCCTTTTTTTTCCTCTTACCAACAATCAGGAAGAATCTAAAGAAAATGCTCTGAAACAGATTGATATAATTCAAATCAAAAGGAACTTACTTTAGCATAACATCAGACTCCCTTACAATTTCTGCAAACTTGTCCTTCTGTAAGCCTTGTTCAATGAGTAGTGCATGGGATTTATGGTACCTAGAACATAAACAAAAACTGGGTTGAATGTTGCTTACTAAGGTTCACCTTTCATTAAATTTCTTGATGAAAAGCATCCTGTATAGTTAATTCTTGCTTATTCAGGTAAAGAGCAAAACAAAACTTTAATAGATTAATTCAGTTAATGTGATAGCTAAAAGCTAAGTACTGCCATTAATTTGCTTTTAAAAACTTACTAGATCTAATCTTAATACAATCTGAAAATAGGAGGTGTCTCTTACCATTCAACCATATATGGGTATTTCTCTTCAATGGTGAGAGCTGGATCAATTTCAATGGCATAATAGGTTTCTTTCAGCTGCAATAACTGAAGGGAAAAAAACCCATCAGATTTTATTTCATTGGTGTTTGGGCTAAGCTATCAAAATAACGTTGTCAGGGAATAATGACAGATGTCTGTATAACAAACCAAATGCTTGTAGGGTTTTTGTTTACCTTTTTCCGACATTCATCTGTGATGATCTTAGAGTTATCAATGATGTCTGGCAAAGGGGTGGAAAAAAAAAGCATTAAACAAGATGGTACATTTCATACCAGTATGCTTCCTCAGAACTCTTCTTACCAGCAACCAGCAAAAAGCACATTTTTCTTCATAAGTATAAAGATGCTCTTCCCTTCATCTCTGAATTACAAGGTCAGTTACAAGCTTTTGTATCTGTTTCTTGAGATTTAATTGTTTCTGAAATCATCCTGAGGCATCCTATATGATTTAGAGTTCCCACTTCTCCTTGTTTGTTCCAAAAGACTACAGCATAAGGATAAAATTGCCAAGAATTCTAAGGAGTTTACTATCTGGTCCTTGCAAGCGTCAGGACTATGATGGACTCTTGAAAAACAAAAGTCAACCATGCCATATCTGACCACTAACATCTGAGAGTTCAAAACTTAATGCTTTAATTGTGATTAATTTAAAGCATTTAATCACAATTAAAGAATTTAATCACAAATTAAGTCTGTGATTTAATTCACACTGATTTTGATTTTTATATATATATATATATATACATAGAAACACAAGCACTAGAATACTTTGTCAGTAGAACACAAAGATTAGGTAACAAGTCAATATAAAATTTCATTAGGAAATAAATTAAATAGAAAATTAAAATATAGGAAAAACTAAAAAGAGTGAACAAATCAATCTGTATTAAAAAAAAAAAGTACTCACTATGACAAGTTGGACATCTTTTTCCATTGTAGGAAAATCTACTTAATGTCATATCAAAATCTGTAATAATCTATTTAAGGAAAGAAAAAGCAAAACTGTCTTACAACATGGAGGAACAAAATAAAGAATGGCTAGAAATTCTGAATGATCAACAATAGCTGCAGCTGAGTAGCATGTGTGTCACAGAAGCCTCCCTATTCTATTGAGCCATTGTCACGGAAGCTAGCATATCCCAGAAGAGTAACGTTTTTTTCTAACAAAACTGTTTTTCTCATTCCTTTGGTGAGAGTATTTCCTGAAATTACTAAGCTTCTATGCTTATGTCATTTACTTAACTAGTGTTTGGCTGAATTACAGTTGAATCAACAAGGACTATTAAAAGCGTTAACATGTCTAGGTTTTGGAGATTTCTTAAGGTTGAATTCTATGACATATATATAGATTAAATATTATATATAGATTAAATATTTTGGCATAGAGTAACAATCCCACAGCTGCTTTTATTCCAAGCTGTTTACACCTTTACCTGAAGTTTGGCTGCTCCACCTTTGATGAGGCCACAAATAATCTCCTCTACTCTTGCTGGGTCCTTAATATGGACAGTCTTCTTCTGAAATTCTGGCATCTATGAAGAGTAAGAAAAAAGACCTAAATACACTTGCAGAAGAAAACTTACTAGCCAATAGCTGCTATCCATCAGATTGGAAGCTCTGCATCTATAAACAATTTCATGTGACATCAAGACATGGTCAGGACAGAAAGACAAGTAAAAAGAAACAGAAAATACTCTGTATATATTAATCAATGACTGCATGCTGTTCTGTTAGTTTACAACATCTGTTTTAATTTCCTTTCCTAATATCACATTATTCACTAAGTTGACACACAGAAAAGGTCATTATATTTGTAGGAAAAAGGGGAGATACATATTAACAGGACATATGGGATCATCTTGTGATTCAGATATGTCACTAGGAGATAGTAAATCTTACAACTAAATCTCTTTGCAATTAATATGCCCTTTAAGTATCATCAGAGATAAAGAACACATCCATTGTGTCCTTGAGAATGCTGAATGAATGTCAATTGAGTACTTCAATACAACAAGGCTATGCAGTAATCCCTCTTCCCTTACCAGTCCATCAATTGCTACCATTACCTATTTCACTGCACACGTTTGAAATAACACATTATATCACACTATATATACCTTTTCGATTGTATATTTCTTGAATGTTAAGATAAATGCTGAATTTGGTGTAAAACAACAGAAAAGCCCCCCAAACCCACAAAACTCCATTCTTCCCCAAACAATTCCCCAAGCCTTTGTTTACTCTTCAAACTGGCACAATGGCAAAAGAACTATTTATTTACAGAAATTTCCCAATGTAGCATGTGTTTATTTCCTTTATAATCATGTATGGACCCATTCTAAAAAAAAGGCATTGGACATTTGCAATCTGTCTAAACAGGTATTAATGATTAGTAAACTTTATTTTCTGTTTATAAAACTTCAAAGATGATAAATGTTAGGAATTACATTTTTAACATCTGATCCTTCAACCCTCCTTTCCTTGCAGCTAGTATGTAATCTTTGTTGCGCTAAGCTAATGAAAGAAAGAAAGCTGGGGGAGCAGTTTCTATTTCAGGACATTCTGGACCCAGAGTTCTTGTATCCCCAATTGTCAGTAAGTCATGCAGAACTCTTTCTTCCAGCTCTTGTTACTAGTAAGTCTTTTCTTCATTAGTAGCAGCCAACTTGCAGTTAATTGCAATTTGGTTATCACCTAAGAAAAAGGTATTTTAAAGTATGTAAACATATGTTTTTGTAAGGGAAAAGTCATGTGTGCCAGACATAAGAAGGATCCAGACATACAGTAAAGTATCAGCTCCAGTCTACTCTGTTCTCAGATGGGAGCAAAACACTGCAGCTACATCCTTATCAGATAAGCAGAGGCTCATCTAAGTCATTCTTCAGAGCCCCCACTCACACATTCCTCACTTTCCTCAACTACCTTTATGTTTAGAAAAGTTTGCTTAATGTCTAATCTTCCTTACTGTAATTTTAAGTCATTCAACTTGGAGAAAAGTGTTTTTTTCTCAGATGCTCACTGGATAAATTTTCCCCTTCTGCCTGAACATAAAACCCCAGTGTTCTTCAATCTTCTTTTGCAGAACACAATTTTCCAAATCTCTGATAATTCTTGATGTTGTCTTGGCCCACCCACTTGAACCATAGTTTTTCCAACACAGCATCCATGACTTTTGGTAAAACCTTTCTGCTCTGCCCTGACAAGGCCTTGGCTGAAGGGCTACTTTGGCCCTTGTCATCAGGTAGCATCTTTGTATGTACATAAAAATACATGCCCTGTGTTAGCAGTGATATGGTAAGAATGATTCAAATTCAGTTGGTAACCACCAAATATTTTTCAAAATTACTCCTAGAAAGAAACAGGTATTTGTGCAAAGTGTTAAATTTTAGCTTCAATCTTTCTGGATTGTATCCTTTCTTCCATGTCAGTGCTTCTATCTTTCCATATAACAAACAATTCTAATTCCCACTGTGCTTACTGCTACTTTCTGGCTGATATTCTCAAAGACACTGCTGAAAATAGAAATCTTTCTAGAACCCTAATAATGAGTCTCTGATAAATTTCCAAGTTTTTCTATCCATTGAAAAAGTTTCACCTATACCACAGTATCTTGTAAAAAATTATGTCCTGAACAGGGTATTCATTATTTCTTTGCTTTATAAATCTCATAAAGAAACAAACTGTATTAATTTCACTTTGATTAGAAGAATTAAGGTTTTCCTTTCTCATCCTTTGGAAAAGACATTTTCTGTACAAGTGGTATCTCCTACGCTAATATCCCTGAGTTCCTTGTGTTGTTGCAGTGCCTTGCACTTCTTTTAGCACAGCAAAGTCACAAAAAGTACATTAGAATTGACTTCCAGCTCTCAGCTACTTCCCAGGCAGTAGTAATTGAGAAAGCTAATGAGTGTTGACAAGAAATAGAATTCCTGAAAAAATCCATTAAAGAATTTACAAATCTTCTGAGATATACCTTTACAAAGCATTTCTTTATTCACAGTTAACAGCACATCTAGCTTCACAAAACAAAATATTAATAATGACTCTTTAAAGGTGCTTTATGGTATTTCTTTTGTATGTTATATGGTGCTGGTAAGCAAAAGTAAGCTTTCCACTTTTTTTCTGCATATACAATACTCCTTATCATGAAACACAAAGCACTTTAACTGGGTTTGGTATTTTTTTTACTGTAAATTGACTAATCTAATTCCTTTAACTTTCAGCAAATTATATATGTATTTTTAGATTTGGAATGCAAAAATTAAACAGTGAAATATAAATGTATGCTTTTCTAAGAAGCAGTTCAAGCATTATTTGGTTTACTTACATACTAAGCAACTGATTTCCTAATATAACTAATTTAAACAGATGTGGGGTAGATGGAGAGATCAGAGGAAGGGACTGGATGAGGAAAATTGGATTGTTTGGTACTGTTTTATTTCAGACTGAGCCCTTTTGTAAGTTTCTGAAACAACCTGAGGAAAAATCTTGGTAAACACTTTAGCAGATCATGTTAAACAAGATATTGCTTAAGATTTTAAGGATGACAAAGGTTTCCTGCTTTGATGTTGTAAACTTCTACTCAAGATTAGTTTGTAAGATTAATTTATTTCTAACATATTTTTCATTTTTGCACAAATTGGTTGAAGAGTATTTTAATTTAGGGGTGGGGGAAAGTCTTCTGCAGCAAGTATAATGCAGACATTTTCAGTCTCACAGGCACTTTCAGAAGAAAAAGCGGGTCTACATTATAGATGTGACATCTGACAATGCCTCAGACAAATACGGTTAGATAAAATAGCCACTTTTCCCATCACTAGTTCCTTGTATTAATATTTGCAACTGAACATTAAGTAGCAATTCTTTTATTTTGTCTTTATCATTACTAGAGTAGAAGTAAATGAAACTCTCTAAGGAATGGTAAATGAAATTGAAACTGCAGCCACCAATTTTCTGGCAAACTGTCTCCTCCAATGTTTTACACTTCTGCCCAGTTTAGCTGTTGTTCATTGTTGCATATTTGCCATTCTTTGCAGTTGAAAGAGAAAAGCAGATTCTAGCTGGAAGGAACTGATAAGACAGATGAAAGAACAAAGGGTGAAAAGTTCAGTCAATTTGATAAAATTTGTGTTTCTATTTACTGTTTAAGAAAAATCTAACAATCAACTCATAAACCTCCCAAAATTCTGATGGACCAGTTGATTGGGAGCACAGATAGAGAATCAGCCAACCAAAAAATCTCCACAGCACTTAACCAAGTCAAAAAAGTTTTTAGAACTAGGAGATTCTATATACAGAACTATACAGAATTACATGAGCAAAGGAAAAAATAATCCATTGTGACATGTGAAAGTATATAATATGAAATCACTTAAGTGCCCCTATTTATTCTGTCATATTATAAAAGTGTGAGAAGAGTTCTGCTGTCTTACCAAGAGCATCTATATGCTACTGAATAGCTCAGAGGCTGCAGTGTTTTAAAACACATGTGTGACAAGTCCCAAAGGTAATTTGTGGTTGGCATGTACACTGGCCACAAATACATTTCAGTTTCTAGTCTGAGATTTTTAAGGAGCCTTTGAGAGAAGAAAGAACAAAACTGAAAAAGATTATTTTAAAGGTTGAGCTTAGTTGGATTTTGAAAAGGAAAAAAAATTATCTGCTTGTTTGTGATAGCAGGCAACTGAAATAAGGATGTAGGAAATAATTTTGTAGCTAAGAACGTTATGGTCATACCTTAAGGAACGAACAGTAATGGATTCACGCAGGTTTGGAAATCCCCAGTCCTACAAACCACAGAATGGGTCATTTACAACAAGGATAGTTCTGAGAATTACAAGTCTATTTAGTACATGAGACATGCATCTGTGTAGCTGGGTTAAATAAAGGGAAGTATTTGCCATAAAGACCATACTGAATTCTAGTTTTGAAATGAAGTTTTTTATATACAACTGGATAACAGAAGTGCAAATAGAGCTGCTTTTACTTATCCAGATGTCGCTTAGTACATAAATGGTCTTCTTACTATGTGAGGCAGCGTGTATCTAAGTGCATGCTGTGTCAATTTGATTATAAAACTGGAGCTGGTGATAAGACCTGTCATTCATTTTAGTGATCTAAGTGAATGACATAGTAGGCATTTCCAATTAGGTATTAAAAGAAAATTAATAGCTGATTGAGTCCACAAGGAGTAATGTCATGTTTTGGAGCTAGGATTATACTGAATTTTTCAATCTACTGAGAGTTGGAGGTAGAGCAGTTACTTTCCTTCCCCTATCCAGCAAACAAGTCCCAATGATTAACACAAAAATTAAAAAATGTCAGATAAAAAAACTCATATAAAGGACAACTGAATGACCTTTTGTTTTCACTGTCAGTAATTTTAAGTAGGGAAGGATGAGTTGATGAATTACTTGCTATCTTAAATACATAAGAGATATGGCTCATTTCACAATCAACTCTAAACACAGAGCCTGAAATATTACTAGTAATAACTCAAACTTTAGGAGTTTGTCATCATAAGTTTGCTAAGTAATGCTTGGACAAAGGATGTAAAAAACTGGTGCAGAGTATTTTTATCCTGATATCCTGTAAGCGTACACTAGTTAGCAAATACCAAGTTTTCTTATTTTATAAAGACTCATCTTGTATAGAAGTCTCCCAAAACCCAAATCATTGCTAAGAAAATCCACCTTGGATTATAGGTGGACAAAATTTTATGAGAACTTCTCTATAAATCTCAATGATTGTCAGAGTACTTTGTTAGATGTCAGTAATTCTGAATCACAGTAAGAACTGTTCTCACACTTGTAAATGTATTAAAAATATTCCACAAAATTTCAGATCACCATAATGCCATAAAAGGGATAGGGCAATAAATAAGATCTAAATACAGATCTAGCTGTAATGGTATTGAAGTATGTGAATTTCAAGTATAACACAATTTTTATTTTCCTACTTTTTAGGTAAACCTGCCTTAGACTAAAGTAGATTTCAAATCTGTTATCTTTTGATAGAGAAAAAACACAAGGGTGAATGGCAGGGAGATAGAACTATCAGTGTTATTTCTGAGCAAGGCAAATGTATATCAAAGTGATAAACTGGATGGGGGCAAATTATTTGTAGATTTTATTCTAATCTATGGTGACAGCCTCCAGGTAAGAAAGTATAAACCAAGACTAAATGACATTTATTTTGGGAACTGCAGATGCCCAATTCCAAGGTCTTAGACTAGCTATCACATATATTAACTTATGGACACGTGCCAAAAAAGGCAGGGCCTGGCAGCAGTGACAGCTGCGAAATTTCATACCCAGAAGCTACAGAAAACTGGTTTGGGTGTTCTTGGTGGAAGAAAGTAACAGTTTGGTGAAAATTTAAAGAAATGGGGCACACTCTTTAATTTACATGTTATTTTCTGTTTCCCCCCCCTACCCCCATTATCACAAAACATTACTTGCTCTAGAAAACAAAGCTTACAAAAAGCTTCTGAAAAGCATGCAAGCTTCTCCATGTAACTTCTGCTACTTGCAACACTTGAGTTGCAAGAAATGGGGAGGCATACCAAAATCCACAGAATGACACTGTGGGAATATTTTCCTCCATATGTTTATGCTCATATATGTATAAAGCAAGACTGCCTATAATTCAGACAATTTGAATTCTGGCCCAAGAGTGCAACAGATGTCTCTCTTAGTTGTTAGTAGGCTTATTTTTAGACAGGAACATCAAAGGGTACTGGACATGAGCGTAATCACATCAGTCACTCCATTAATTGCAGGTAGTCAGGAGAACTTCACTAGTTTTCAGGCAGTCTGCTAGCATAGTCTGAGCTCAGGACAGAGACTCACTAATATAGAATTCCCAAAACCAGATTACATTTTATATTCAGATGATGTAAGCTCAAATATGGTAAGAAATCCTTAGTAACTAGTAATTACCAAATTACTATTTTAGTAGTTCTGCCAAGAAATAGCTTTAGGACTATTTAGGTAAAAATTAGTTATTATGGAAATGAAACAACAGAACACTAAGTATCTTCACAGTTGCTTGATAACATGCTGTAAAACTAGATACCCAGCACAGGTTATATGAAGTAACTGAACATGGGTTCACTGCCTAAACTATTTTAAGACATGGAATAGGATGCACACTAAAAATATTTTTTCCTGGTTTACTTTATTTATTTACATTTTTTTATACTTAATGTGCTGGGTTCTGATTCTTAATTTGGAAAAAAAACCCTTACAAAAATCTGGAGAGAGCGCTTTCACAGAAAACACAACAGCGTTTCCTCTTGTGTTTTTAAAGGAGAGTACCTGTGCGTTGAGCTTAGGGCACTCCTGATTCTTCTGTCCTTGATTTTGTCCTACTGCAACAGCATAGGTGGCAAGCAGAGTCCAGAGATGCAGGGCTTGCATGCAGGCTGCCAACAAAAACCAACCAAATCCTTTTAAGAATTGGTCTGCTATATTATGTGATCTTTCTATTCCTGCTGTATAAAGACAATATGCATGGTACACAGTGACATCAATGTGAAAATACCAACACTTCAGGACAATCTGATATATACTTAAAAGCAGAGGAACATTTAAGTTGAATTAACCTATTCAATGAAAACCACTAAGTACACTTATTCCTTTGATGCTGTTGCTCATTCTGTGCTATCAAATATTAATCTAAAAACACAGTTTTTTTAGGTTTTTTCACATTCACAATTAACAACTCTAAATAAGCCCTAAGCTCCTAACTTTGGCTTAAAAACACAGGCAAGAAGTACAAGAGTCAATACTGCTGACAGAAGCTGCTCACACTTACCAGAGGGTTTTGCAGGAGCAGCTGCAGAAGCAAAAGAAAATTCCTCTTGCTTGAGACACACTAATATAGCAGCATAGGGTGCAGTTGAGGGCGTTTCCAAATACAGCCTGACTAATCCCCGTGCAAAACCTCAGGGTCCTGTGACGCACGTCAGCAATGCACAGCAGTTTGTTATGCTCAGCAGTACAGCCCAACAGGCTTACAGATCATCAGCTGGTTCACCAACAACAAAACCTTCGACCTTCACTGAATGAACAGTTTTCATGGATGCAGCAGGCAAATTTGGGCAGCTCTAACAGAGGAAGGCACTTGTTTTTCAAAGCAGAAGTTTACTACTTTGTTACTTTTTAGCCCTTCTACAAAATCTTTCCAAGTATTTTAGGATTTCCTGTCACATAGTGCCACAAATTTCTTAGAGCTTCATTGACATGGTTTCATTAATATTTACTAGGTAGCACACATTTATTCATGTAAAAGGAGCAAATGAATTAATCATTGTTTTGGCAGAAATTATCTGTGTGATTCTGAAACAGGAAATCAAGGAGCCTTGTTTGTTACGATTTTTGAGAGACAAGGCCACTCCACATAGTTTTAAAAGTTTGTCATTAGACATGCTGCCTGATCAAAGACCATAACTAGATGACATAAAATGGATTAAAAAATATTTATTAGAGTGAGGGGATGAAGGAACTATTGTCTAATTGTATTTTACAGTCTGAAGTTGTGTAAATGCTTGTAAGTGCCATGCAAAACTAACTATTGCTATAGCAGCAGTGCAAGCTTCTCTATATTAGCCCCCAACTCATGTTCAACCTCAGGTTTATGATTCCCTTTTTCAAGATGCCTGGACTAACCACCAACATCAGGCCAATTCATACATGGCCACCAATGTGACCAGTGCAATTGTCAGAGCTGAAGTGAGGGCAGATCACAAATGTAGCATGTACAACACATGTAACGCTATAAAAAACCCCACAATAGCAGGGTTCAAGAAATCCATTAGTTATGAAAATTTCCTTCAAAGGAGGATATGCCTTCTACATTAAAAAAGCCCCAATAGACTTTCTGAATGGTACAGTAGATCTGTGTGTTTTGTGTCTACATTCCAGTTGTAGGCTACTATAGTTGTCTATAGTAGTCTATCAGGATTCAGTGTATCTGACCTACATGTGTACTTTCGTTTTTTTTTCAGAGGTGTTCTCTGTTTTGAGCCAACAAAACAACAGAAGCGAATACTTTAGCTAATATAAAACATGCAACTTAAAACAACACTTATCCTCTTAGAATTGTCCAAGATCACCTTAAATGTACATATTAAGGTCTGCTATATTCTGAAGCAGCAAAAGAGTTTGAAAAATATGTTCAAAATATAACATAATTCTTGCAAAGACTGTATACAGTAAATTGAACTAACCTGGCATAGTTATTGCCAGGATTCATAGCTACCACTAAACTACATGTTATAGCATTTGTAGCAGGCAACATTCAGAGAATTTTATGCTTCATAGTATTTTAATATAGGCTTTTTAATATAGGCTTTTAATTAATATTTTTATAATGATGTTGTTTGTTGTTTAGCACAGTGTCTTGAAGAAATAGGGATTATTTGCACAACAAAAACCTGCAGCTTGTGTCCCTGCTAGATTTCCCATGGTAAAAAAATCTTATGAATAAATGAAGTAAAACACGCTTGCTAGATGAATCATGCAATTCAGGTAAGACATCACTTGATACAGTTTGTGAAGAACCTGCCTTTGAGCTTTTATGTATTTCAAAGGTGATAATGGTACTGATACATAAATGAGTCTTGTGAACCTCATAGCTGAGGCTGGGATTTGGTGTGTCAGCAAGCCGGCCTGTTGCTATTCTGATACTTCTCAGCTGTGATTCAATGAGAAAATTAACTCCAGAGCTGTCAAAAATCAAAAGAAAGTTAGTTTCCCTTTCAGAAGGCTGGGGAAACAAAAACAAGGTGGTTTTAAAAAAAAATGTTTTATTATTTTTTTAATATTAGAAAAAAAAGACTTACAAAAATTACGTTCAACACTTATAGACTGCTTTTTTGTATACCAAACTAGTTGGAAAGCATTCTAAATGAACAATTAGAGTTTTACTGAAAGCCCTAGAAAATGCTGTGAGCAAAATTTCTGTAAACATTAATAGAGCCAACACCTAATTCTTAGAAAAACATCTACTCTATCTTTATCAACAGTGTACTTTCACTTTAATGAAAATGCTGCACATGAAACTTCTCATATACAAAAGAAGACTGTCTTTGTAACTCCAATAAATCTTTGTGTACAACACTTTAATTACAACAGCTCCACAGAACCACATTCTATTACTGCTGATTTGAGTCTGTTGAGCATTTCTTTACAGTATTTAATGTCTGGTAAAAGAGGACTTAAAGTGAACATTGTTTTTTTAAAGAGGGAGAAATAAACTCCAGCATGACATTTCTATTCTTGAAATATGGAAGGTCATTTATATATATTTTAAGAACCATGAACTGTAGAGGCATCATTATTTCAACAGTTAGATTCTATTTTAACATTTTCTCTTTGGCTGAGGGCCATATCTTGACTACAGAATAGTCTATGCAGAAAAAAAGAGAGAGAGAAAAAACCCCAACACTGAAAACACTAGATAATTTATAATTTATATAAGACTGGGAAAGGATTCAACTTTCTATGTTTGTGTGTTAGGTGAATGTGGTTTGTAGAGGATGATCTCGAATATGACGCACTGCAAGTTTTAAAAAGCAAAGAAAAGCTGGTTCTACCAGTCCTTCCACTCCTGTGACCTAAGTTGCATCCCTTTGTGGTAAGAATTAGCACAGGTATATTGCCTAAGCAAGTAAACTGTGCTTTTTCTTTAACTAATAAATCGAATACTTCAACTAAACTGACATAAACATTTAAAGATCAAGAAGATCTTAAAGACCATAGCTTTTTAGAATATTTTCTACAAAATTTAGAGGTGATTGTATCCTGTCTGCAGTGTAAACATTAGCTAGTGTCTTTTCATGAGCTTATTAGCTTTTATTCCTTTTTAGTGACCTTACCACTACTGAACAACTTTTGAATATATCCCCATATATTTAGTATGTCGCTCGACTTTACTTAAGCAATACCTTGCTTTATTGAAGGAATCAGTTTTAAAAATTAAAGAACTGCATTTGTTGTCTAATTTGCCTTTGTAATAAGTTTACTTAGTCCATATTTTCCAGAACAGCCTGCTTGATATAACCTCATGAGACAGGGAAAGGTAACCGAACCTTGGTACTCAAGTACCAAGACCAAGCAGAAGAAAGGAATCAATACAACCCCACTGTACACAAACACTGTTATTAATGCTCTAGTGAACTGAGTTAATGAGCAGCATAATGGTTCCAGGAATAGCTTTTAGTATTTGTGACAATTACGAGGAAGGGAAGATCAATGGTCAGTTTGATGAGGTTAGGGTACATAAAAATTTAGAAGGTTGCCTTGCAATATTTTTTGAATACCATTTATCTTTGCAGTACAGGATCAGTGTAAAAACCCATTCTAGCCATATTTACAGTTGGTACAATGCAATACAGAACTATGATTTGTATATGAAAGTGTGTCTGTCAGAGATCACTTGTGAGGAGTGTAAGCAATTCTAAAATGAAAGAGCTTGAACAGGACTTGTTATGAAAAAGTGCTAAGAACACATTAAAGATTGAATCCAACAAATCCAGAGATGACGCATGAGAAGAATGTGAGGATCTTAACCTGAATGGTATTACAAGACATATTCAACAACTTTTTAAATAGAGATTTTCTTGATCTGATCAGAGATCCAGCTTTCTTTATAGTTCATGAGAAAACCGGTGATCATCTAATAGTCTGACCATTTATGGCTTTACCAAACACGAAGCTAAATGTCAACACACACACACTAGAACAACTCCTTAAGCATTTCTTCTTCTTATGTTTAGTACATTTTTCTGATGAGAAAACAAAAGCTATTGCAGCATCATTGTCCCTTATGCAGCTTCTTCTTGTGCTTACAAAATCATTCTAAAATAAAAGATTTTTGCTGGTGATTGATCAACAGACATTTTGAATCTTACAAGAAGATGAAGAACTAATAGTAACTAGCATCTACATTTCCAGTACTTCATGTGATTCTGTCAATTATTAGTTTGGGCAAGAATTTAGTCTGAGAGAATACAGGAGGTACAAAACATACAGAACAGTTCTGTACAGTTCTGCTGGGGTGAATGAATACAGCTCAGGACATGCATTTTTAAATCTGATTGTACGTTAGGGGAATCACCTCATCTCTGCTTAGTTCCCATTCCCTCACTGTGAAAGAATTAACTTTTATAACTGGCCAGCTAAAAGAAAAGGTATGTATTATTTAGTTATCAGTCAGTATCTGGAAATGATGAAGAGATCTTCGCTCATTTCTAATGAGTATCTTGGAAATACTACACCTACCTAGCCAAATTTAAACTGATGAGGTTTTTTATCTTCTTTTTTTCTCTCCTGCCCTTGTAAAATAAAAGGAAGAATATAAAAATATTCTAAATGTAAACAAGTTCAGATCAATACAATTTATTGCATTACACTTAACTTTTAAAAATAGCTTCTAAAGCACCAGGATTGAAAGAAGAACTCAAGGTTGTGACATCCTTTCATTGCTCAGCAGAAGAAAACAAAAGTGTTTTTCTTGGCCTTCATACATACATTTCACTGATGCCTATTCTTATCAGGGCTTTCTGAATAAAATCATTATAAATCCATTATGAACTTAGAGTTTAAATACCAAAAGCAATTCTGGTTTCTTTACCTTACAAGGAATAGACTAGAATTAGAAAATGCCCTGAGAAGGGCAATAAGAATGAGGCACGAGAAAAGTCATGCAATGAACAATTGAATATTCCTAGAACTCCTTAACATGGAAATTACAGGGTGGCTTAGAAAGGGTTAATAGGATCACTATCTCTTCCAGTATAAGAGGTAGAGGTCATCAACTAAAATTAAGAGGAAGCAGGCTCAAAACAAAGGAGTCAGCTACAATTCACACATTTAGGTAAAGCTATAAAATGTGAAATTTCTTTTTTGTTGATACTGTGAATTTACACAGCCTTAGAATGGTACTGGGTAATAACATGGAAAAAAGCTCATCCTAAATTACAGACACTGTCTCTTAAATACAAGCTGCTGGAATAGAGAAATAATTTTAGCAAAAACATTCATGACAAATCGCCCCTTTCCTATGCCATTGTGATTCTATCAGTATGAGCTAAGACTTTTCAAGGAAGGCAACTCATCACTCCCTGTTTGTAACATTTAATGACAGGGAGAATAATTTGCTTTTCATGATAATGTTTCAGTTTGATCACAAGTGCCTTTGTTTTAGCTCCATCCTTCTTTCTTGCCAGTTCTTCTTCTCAGAACACAGATATAGAAAATTCACTTCTGAAAACTAAGAATTTTTTTATTTGAGTGGTACTCTTATTTTACTTTAATACTTATATGGAGTATGTTGGAATCTGACACCTAAAAGATCCATTTCCCTCTCACATTTTACAGAACCTAATGCTTTCTTAAAGAATGCTTACAGGTGAGGCTGCTAGTACAATCTTTCTTCAAAATACCTAGGCAAACAGTGTAGAATTCTAAGAACTGACAGTATGTAAATATACTGGTACATTAACAAACTCTTAATTTTTAATTAGCTATCAGGCATGCAAAAGTTCACCTTACATAATAACGTAATTTTGATGAGCTATACTATTTTTCCATTCGCATGTATACCTTCTATAATAAATATCCTGTATATATCTACATGGGCATGCATTGAAATAACTTAAAGAAATGCTTGTTTCCCTAGAAGCTTCCCATGTAACACTATCTAGAATGGAATTTGCATTAAGGTCAAGGCTCAGACTGAAGCAGTTGCTGCTAATTTTCTTTTCTTATCTGCTTCTAAGAAAAAAAAATCTGCTTAGAATTTTTTTCTCTAAACCTAAGAATGCTATATCTAGATCAAATAAACTCTGACCCTTGAATAGTGGAGTTGTGGGACTCAGTTTGAAAGCAAAGTCAGCAGGACAAAGTTTAATCTACAATATATTACCAGACACTACATGTAAGAATGAAGTGCTAATATAATATCCAATTAAATTACACATTGAGACGACTGAAGTTTTAACTATTAGGTTCTCTTTGATTACAAACCATTTCTTAAAGTTCTTGACAAAAAAAATCCATTAAATATAAAGTTGAAATACAGCTATGAAACACTCCTTTAAAAGGTAACAGGCAGAAGCATCATGACTTGAGGCATAAAGGATTGTTTATATTCCATGTCTCATTGTTTTATGGGTGTTTCTCACTGCTGGATCCATTCTAAGATGTACCTGAATGCCTTATTTATTGTATCTCTGTGTACTTGCCTTCTGGAAGTGTTTAGAACCAACAAGTAATAATATTACCACTACTATCCTTTGCACTCTACTATTGCTGAAGTACCGACACTGCTACTGCTTTATGCTAATTCCTACCCTTTAGTTTCACATACAATTTTTTTCCTGGGATCATGCAGACCAACTGCAAAGGCAGATGCAAGTTTTGTGATAAAAGCTGCTGAGTGAAAAAAATCACCTTTTTGGTCTGATAATTAGTAAAAAGAGAGAAAGCTTTAAGGGAACAAGATTAATGGAACATTTCAGTGGTATTCATTCTGTCAGATTAAGGTGGAGCAAAACAACTCCTAGGTAAAAAAAATTAAACCATGAATAATCTTGGATTATTTCAGTGATCCAATTTGCAGAGCAGACAATCAAATCTTTATATAAGAGTGCAGGAAGGAAATGACAGTTAGTGAATGGGAAACAAGTAAGAACAAGCACATTTGAACAGGAATTTTCTTGGTGGCAAACCCAGCTCAGGAAGTCTGAAAGTCTCTATTCAGACACTTAATGAATCTTCAGTGTCCAAGTCTGGGCTTTGCCCCAGCCCTCAAAAAATAAAATAAAATAAAAAATTAAATAAACTGACTGAGATATATGAAAGTAAAAACCACATTTCCTTCTAGCAATAGGTATTATTGCTGTAATTCAGAGAAATTGTATTTAAAATTATTTTAGTAATTATTTTCTGAGGTGAGTGCAATTCTCTATTCTTTTGAGGCGTTAGTGAATGAAAACAATACATACATATTTACATATACATACATATATATATTTATATATAATATAGAAGTATTAAATACTTTTAGTATTTAAACATGGTGTCTTCTTTGACCTGTGGGCTGCAATCTTAAACATATGCTCACTTGTACTGAAAAATGTCTTCTCTTTTTTTTTTTTTTGCATTCATATAAAGAACTCTTGATGATTAGCCAAATTAAAAATAATCTGTGGACTTTTAATGGATTTTTTTAAATGGATTTTTTTTTTCTTGAACCATCAGAAGCTCCACACAAATAAGTTATGAAAGAGTCAACAAACAAAGCAGCCACAGATTTCAATTTAAATGGCACACTGCCCATCAAGCTGCTGCATGATAGATATTGCACTAAAATTTTGCCTACTGTAATCATAAGTTCTCTGATGTTTTACAGCAGCTGGCCCCTGGTGATTTATGACTTTTGAATGGGAGAAAGAGACTGACATCCAGCAACTGCTCAAGATAAGAGCTGTATGAAGACTGTGCCCCAGGAAGAAGCAGCTGCTGTGGATCAAGTGCTGCACAGTGCTGTGACTGCAAGAAGGCTAGTTAGACTTCATGCCCTAACTTTTATTTCACACACCCTCCATGACAATTTAAATGACTCTCTTGTCCAGTCTTATCTGGCCTTCTATCCCTGTGCAGTGGTTAGGATGGGAAGCCAGGAAGAATGAGGTGTTCCTGCCTCTCAGGTGTGCTTAGCCTAATTTCAGTGCTGAGCACTTGGCAGGCAGCAGGGACGTGGCTACTGCTGTGGGCCCGGTGCAGCAGGAGCAGTTCAGCTGGACATGTCTGACCTCAGCGGGGCAGTGGCCAAGAAAAGTCATTGCTGTGGGCCAGCATTCCCTGAAGGGACAGGTTCCTTCCCAAGCAGTTTCAGACGCGGCTTGCGCCAGCGCCACCTGCTGCAGCTCAAGCAGCACAAATTTTCCTTCGTGAAAATTAATTACTCTCTGACAAATGCACCGAAACACAGCACTAAAAGGTAACAGCCTGCTTCTCTTCTAGTGTTTCTCCTTAAGCTCTCTCCAGTAACAACCCTTCGTAGGAGGTGAAGAGTACACTGTAGTTTACTTGCACAAAATACACATGTGTGTATGCACATGTGGAGTGAAGAGTGATGGCTGATGGCTTGAAGACTACTACTGCAAAGAATACAGAAAAGAATACATATTTTGCACGTATGATATGATTCATGCAATCAAAAATAAAAGGTAAAAGGCAGCTGTGGTGGGTTTTATGTTTGTTTGTTTTTTTTAAAGAAAGAACTTGAAAAGTTCAGGCATTCTGCAAGTTTCCAGTCCAGATTTACACAAATTGTGATGTTTTTACATTTACAGGTACATTGCTATTGAATTCACCGCTAGTATTCTCCTACTTATAAATGCATGAATCCATACCCTAGGTGTCTTCAACACTTATATTGACCAGTTTAGATACTTTTAATAAAAGCTGGTATTTCTTGTTAACTCAAGACTGAATGGTATGATTGGAATGCTATGCAACTTTAATTCATAATATGAAGAGACTTGCAATGATATGTGTATTCAGACTAAAAAATCCCTTATTACTGCTTATATTGTTTGACAGTTAAAGGTAACAGGTTTAAGACTTGCAGTATTTGGTATTGGTTTTAATCTGTAAAAGAGTTTAATAGAACAGATGTCATTATAGCTCACCTGGTAAAAACAAGTTATCACAAACAGGAGAAAAATCACTTAAAAATAAGACTTAACACATACCAAGTATTTATTAAAAGGTAAATATATTTCAAAGCAGAATGAGTAAATGAAAGATTGCTTTTCTTCTTGGAGAAAGACTTTATATGAAAGTTAAAAGAAACCAGCTAACCAGCTCTTCTGAGCCTATACATACAATCTATATTCTATCCTGACATGTCTCCGCTGACTACTTGGAACTCACTTTTCAGGTATAGATCATCAGTATGATTTTGATAAGTGTTGTAACTGGCATAAATGAGTTCTAAAGAAACTAATGCAGAATTTTAGCTTAATTAATCTTCCCATACCCATCCCTTGTAAGAATGTAGGTTTCAAGACCTCCTGAATTAAAAAAAAAACACCACAGGCAGCAGCAATTTTAGAAAATTAAAACCTTCTTCTGAAAGGATTGGCTTACTATACTAAATGAAGTAAAATATTAGTATGTACATAATTTTGAAAGTGAGAGCAGAAAACAATGGAATTCCGTCAATTTTTATTCTCCTGGGATATAATATATATAAATTTTAAATATTTCCAACTGAATTATTTTACAGTGAGAATGAAAACTGTTATTTGTATCCAAGCTGTATCAATAGGCATTGTCCTTAGGGTTTTTCCTCCCCCGTGAAAACTTGCTTTACAAGCCACATGTTAAGTGACTTGCATGATGCACAGTGGCTTACATTAGGCAGCCTGATATCATGCATTACTTAGGTGGCATATGTTATGAGTATCTCTGCAAACAGCATGTGGGCAAAACAACCTTGTTTTAGTAATTGGTGTCTACCACTATCAGCTGATTTTTCTGCTGAGGAATACAGTCTAAACAAAATCCAAGTTTTATAGCAATAGTTATATAGCATCTTAAGTACTCATGTCAAATTTAACTTGGTTTTAAAATGTTAACAGTAAAGCAAAAATTATTTGAATACTGTAGTAACATAAGGGCTCTCATTCACATGTCAATAGGTAGCAGTGTCTCAACAGTTCTTTCACTTTTCACTAGTTAGGTTTATAAATCACAGCACCATTCTTTTCGAATTATATTACTCCCAAATGGATCATATCACTGCATGGCTCTTGAGTGCATCCAGAAAGTGACCATGTCCTGTAAAAGCATCATAAGAGGGAGTCCATCTTCCTTCCATTCCCCTTTCAGTGATTCCAGTTTACTCAGAATCTAACCCTTCTTTAGTTTTGAATAGTCAAAAGTACATATGAAGGAGTCGCAAATACCAATCACTTGGATTCCTGAATATGTATGTTACACACTACATGCTCCTCTGCTTTTTACTGTGCTGGGAGATTAATGTCTGTGCTGCCAGAGTAATGCCACAGTTACTATAACAACTAGTTACCAGCAACAAGACAAGAATAAAGAAGTGATGTGTGATTGCTGCCAGTTGTATCTTTATCTGTGGCACAAATGCTCTTATGCCCTATGAAACAAGAACATAGTCTCACCAGAGACTGCCAGGTAAAACAAAATAATAATAATTTAAAAAATACATCTCCCCCCCAATGCCTCTAACAGTCATGCTTACAGAATATGTTCCTGTATTTCTTAGGCAAGTAGATAAATAGCAGTTATCTTGCTTTTTATTAATTTCCTTATTTCCCTCCAGGTACAATCTAATACTGCAAAAATCCATGCATTTCTTTCCTTCTTTAACACAACAAAAAGTGCACTGTCCGGAGACAGTTGAGTGGTTGAAATGTTTCCTGTAAACTGAGAAACTGCTTTGAACTTGATTTTAATTTGCTGTTGCTGAACTTTCATACAAAGTCTCTTTTTCATGTAATTACATCTCTCAGTTCAGGGGCAGATTGGAGAAATAGACAAATGTAACCACATATTTGCCCAGTTTTCTGGAAAACAAACCTGAGAGAGGAAGTCTCAGTTTAAGGTATTCTGCTATTCTGCTTTCAACCAGCCGTATTATGTTTCTGATTCTAAAGAGAAAAACAAACAAACAAACCAAAAAACCCACAAAAAACCCCAGAAAAAACAATAAAAAGCTCCAAAACCAAATAGTGAGGAACAAGCTGCTGAAAAAAACCCTAAGATTTAAATAACTTTGTTTATGAAACAGACAACAAAAAATACTGTTACTCCTCTAAGAAGTTTTTCTTATGTTAACTCCACATTTTAATTAATTTGGGAAACTGCTTATAGGTGAATGTTTTTGAAAGATTTAGACAATGTTTTTTTGCTCTAGTTTGTCAACACCTGTTTTCTGCTGAGCTGATAAAAGGCTCAGTGAAGAGTAATCAAAAATTTGAGTCTATTGTCAGTACAACTATTTGCTGTATAGGAATCCACAACTTAATTGCAAACTTGTCTGTGGCTTGAAAAATCCAAAAGACTGAATGCTACTATAAAGTTTAATCTCTTTCTAAAATATCCTGAAACATTTTCTAAAAAGTTACTCTGAAAATCTAATTAATTGAAAACCATCCCTTTAAATTATAAATAGCAACCTTGTGGCTAACTTTTGCTTTCACCTGACTGTGGAAACATATATACAGTTTCACAGAATGTGGCTGTGCAAATAATAACAGAAGGCTTGGAGAGATGGTTGTTTCTTACCACACAGAGTGAAACTTCATGTGATGATTACTGTTAATGACTCTGTTACTTCAGAAGTGGAGTTGAAGTAACTCTGTCTTACATTCATGGGTGCCTAAGGGAAACACCCTGTCCGCAAATTACACACCCTGGATGAAGAGACAATATTAACATTTTAGTTATAAATTTAAACCTGTTTCATCAAATAAGATGAAAACATTTTAAGGTGTCTCCATAAAGCTTAGATTTCTGTAACAGGCTAATTGGTGTGCTTAAGGAATTCATCTACTGAAATGCAAGCTAGATATTTCAGAATCACTTAATTTCATTATTCAGCAAGGAAAGAGGGTTACCCTTTCCCCACAGTGCTTGAGAGCCCCTTCCATTTTTCTTCACAATAAACAGTCTTGGCATTATAATCTTTGATATTAACTTGTCTTATAGATGGTCTATTTGATTTGTAAAGTCCCTGTCTTCTTAGCACTTAAAGACAGCTGTATTTTTTTTTTTACTTATACTTGGGTTTTATATTCATCTAATTTTATTTTGACTAAGAAAAAAAAATCGCTGTAGTTAATTATAATGAAGTAATATTTCATTCACATAACTAAGGTGTAAACAGGCCTGCTCCCTACTGTTTTTGATAAAAGTTATACATCAAGGTAATTCTGAGCCTAACGTGGATATAAAACTAAAATGTAATGTTCCCCAAAGAAAATCTGAACCAAAAAAAATCTGCTGAAAATACAAGAATGATCCCACAATTTTAATCTAACACTGAAGATCAGCCTGGTATTGGAAGAAAATACATTTCAATAAGGCAGTATTGTTCCTTACCATCATCCTAAATTACACTAAGTTACAGACTGGAAAACAGCACCTTCTCCTCCACAGCTCAAACAAAAGTCTCTCTTGTCATAAAATAAAACTGATACAGTGTCTTGTAAGTGACAAACATTGAACCAAATCTGCACTGGTGGATAAAAGAAGGTTCTTCAGAATGCAGCATATTCAAGTAAAACACATGTACATATTTTTGTCCATACTTGACAAACTCAACTGCTTGATATGAAGTTCACATCACTATTTCACTTACTTCAAAGAAATTTCACAGCCTGAATACATGCGTCCACTGAAAATACTACCTAAGAAAGAAGACTTGCACCTCTAGAACTAAGGATGTTTGCTAACTGGGGAACCTTTAACCTGAATATCAGCTGAAATGCTCACTCACTGAATGTGAATGTGTTGCATCCAATTGATAAAATGTTTCTGCATAAGAAATTGGACATGCTTTCAACAAGTTTAATTTTTCCCTTGCAATTTAAAGCCGAGAAAAGCTCTAACCATAAAAGTGGAATTTTGGAAATATCTACTTAGGATCATAGGTTTGTGTCTAAGAACATAGCTCTGAAAATGTTATCTGAAGTACACACTTAAGAAAATCACTTACCAGTAATCGGTTTAGCATTGGCATAATGATTTTTTTTCCCTCACCAAAGGCAAAATCCTGGCAAAGTTCAAGTCTTCTCAGTCAAAACACCACTTAAAGATTGTACAGAAAGTTAATATAAATACATTTCAGCAGTTATTAGGTACTTTGTGAACTACAGCTCAAATCAGGTATGAACACAAGTTAGTAAAACTATTGGATTTGCCTTTTGAGCACTCATATGATCAAGCTTATGGGTGCTGTTATTTTATTGTCCACATAACTCACGTGTAAGTTCTGGTATTATAGTATTAAAAACAAACAAACAAACAAAAAAACACCACTAAAATTTATAATTAACCGTATTATGCCACTGTTGGTTTTCAAATGAGTTTTGTAAAATCCTACTATAGAGTCCAAAGCCTTTTCACAGAAATAGATCTAAAACCTCTCTAAAGTAGCAATCCAAACTTTCTGCTCTCCCACAAGCTGTTGGAAGTGGGCTTGGAGAAACTAAAGAGCAAGGCAACCCCCTCCAAATTGTCAGATGACATGACTGATGACTAGAAACAGTATTTTTTTCAACAGTAAGCGATGTCTCTACAAGTAGCAAAAACTCAAAGTAGAATTCCTCTTTGGACCCACGTTATCACAAATTGCACTGCTTGAATTCCACTGGCAAGCATGGCAATACGTGGCCAAATGAGTACTTAGGCAGCTTGCAATTTACATACAGGAATCCTAGCTCTTACTAAAATCTGTTTCCATGTGTAATTATAAAAATTCATCACAGCTTTCAGTAAAATTCAACACGAGAGATCACAAAATATCTATTAGCTAGCATCAAGTGCCTTGACGATTTCAGTTCAGTTCTTTGGCATGGCGGTGTGCAAATTACAAAATTTGAAGGACTTCCACATAATTAGCACTTGGTCCAAACTAGGATTTTTTACGACCCAGTTATTTATAAGTAGATATTTAAAAAACTTCCTAAACAACTTTAACAAGGGCAGCAAGAGGCAGCGAGCTCCATCTTCCTTTTATAGTAACCGTGAACAGACTGTGCTTCCCAGTTTCAACAGATGGTTGAACACGTGTGTGTGCGCGTCCATTTCTCTTTTAAACAAATTGCAAGCAGGGTTGTAAATTACCACCAAGAGCCACGGGTACGTATGTGTCCTACAGGTGCATATGGGCCGGACAGGACAGGGCAGGACGGCGCAGACCCTTTCCACACGCACCTTTTCAGTGCTAGTGGTTCACGCTGAGCTGGAACAGCTGCTCCTGCCTCCAGCGCCTGTCCTTACAGAAATTCCAAACTGAGCTCAAGGTCCCCTCTCTGCCCCTCCAGATATTCCCTCGGGATATCCGCCTGGCTCCGCGGGGGCGGCCTTGGGGAGCCGCCGGCCGCAGGAGAAGGACAAGGAGAAGGGCGTGCGTCCGGGGACCGAGGGACACTCGGCCTCTTACCACGTACCATCTCGATGATCTTGGTCTTCTTACCCGTCTTCTTCTTCATGGTGAAGATATACTGCGCCAGCACCACCCCGCCCACCAGCGCGCAAACGCTGGCGCTCGCCACAGCTCCCATCTTGGCCACGGCGGTCCTATCCATGGTAGCAGTTCCCGGGGAGCCGGGAGTAGCTGCCGGGAAGCGCGGCTGCGCCCTCGGTGTGGGCGAAGGAGCTGGATCCCGGCGGGTCCTCCCTGGCCGACCGCCGGGTCGGCAACGACGGCGCCGCACGCGCCCCGCCGACCCGGCCCCTGGCTGGCCGTACCACGCCACAGGGGAAAGGGGAAGGGAAAGGGTGGACGCGCGGGTGGATCTGGGCGCCTCAAGAGCAAGAGGTTTCCTTGGAGGGTTAGTAAAAGAAACAGCACAAGCCACCGAATGCTTAGGGTTGGTTTTTTTGTTTTCTTTTTCTACCCCCTCTTCTAAAATACAAAAAGAAACGTTTCTCTTCTTTGCTCTTCCCCCCCAAGTACAGGACGAAGTGAGAGAGCCCAACGGCCCATGGCGCCGCTTCCCAAACTACATTTCCCAGGCTCTCCCTTGGGCGGGGCGCGGGGCGGCGAGCGGTTGGTGCCGGCGGTGGGGAAAGGAGGATGCTGGAGATGGCGGCGGCGGTCTGAATACTCCTGTAGCTCTGCTGCTCTGTGCCTCGCCTCGGGCCGCACCTGAGCGAGAAGCTCCTGTGAAGAAGCGGGGCTACCGCCCTGGAGCGGCTCGGACTGCGCGTGCCAGGGAGCAGTCGCCTCCCGCTCAAGTAAGCCCCGCCGGGCTCCGTCTCCTTTCTCCGGCTCCACGGGGATATGTGTCTGTGTCTGCGTATGTGTCCGTGTCCCAGGCTCGGTGTAGGTGCTGTGTGTGCTGCTCAGGGACTCTGTGAGGGAGGGCCGGAGGGAGTAGTGAGGGCGTGTGTGTGGCGGGCTCTGCTCCGCCCGCGCTCGGCGGCAGCAGGTTGCCTAGCGGGCATAGCGACGGGTAAAAGGTGTGAAAAAAGGGTGAAATAAGTGTTTTTGTGCGCAGGACTTGGTTTCCTTGAAAGAGGAAAGGAGCGGGCTTGCAGGCTGCGTTTGTTTCGAATTCCGTCTTCCCGCTGGAGCTGCGTGGCAGACCCTCGCCTCCTGTGCGGGCTGTGAGATCGAGTGTGTCCGGGTCCATAGGCACCGAGCTGTGAGTTTTGAACTAGGATAACGCTATTGTCAAGCTGCCCGCAAAGGGATTAGTCTCCTCGCTCCTTCCCTCCCCCCCTTCTTAAAATAACATCAGGTAGGGAGCAGAAAAGCTGATTTGTGCCCTGTATGACCGAGTTCTTTAGTCGTGTCACTGGAGCATCTTCAAGGCGATTAAACGGTGGAAGTTTTGATGTCGTCTTTTATGTCTTCACTTGTCTAAAAAATAATTTCTCTTGCAGACGACTTGCATCAGACTTTTTTTTTTTTTTTTTTTAAACTGGTACTCTTTGGTAAGAGAAGAGACCCCAGTTCTGTGACTTTGAAAACTTTATTATTTAGTGCTGGTAACAGAAGGCATTTAGCATTTAACAGTTTTTAAAAGTCTGTTCAATTTTGCTCATTTTCTTCATATGGCTAGCAATGTCTATCACAACTAATTTAACTAATGACAATTATATTCTGAGATTGTTTTCTTAACTGTATAACCAGAAACTCAAGACACCTGGAATTAATATTTGTTTAGCTCACACTAATGCAATGTGAAACCCAGAGGTGTAATATACTTAAGGAAACCTTATAAGTTTTTTGTATAAACAGTTGTGTGTATTAGTATAAACTTTAACAATGGTTTGTTTCCTTTTCAGTAAAGAAGTATGTCCTTGTTTAAAGCTAGAGACTGGTGGTCCACCATTCTTGGAGAAAAGGAAGAGTTTGACCAAGGCTGTCTGTGTGTTGCTGATGTTGATAATAGTGGCAGTGGACAAGGTAAATTCAAGATAAATTGCTGGCTTTTAAGCCACACATCTGTAGGTTTGCTTTGACCAATTAATGCTAAAGCTTATTAGCCAGGCTAGTTGGCTAGTTAGCTAGTTGGCTGCTATCTTTAATGTGTCCTTGTAGCCTTAAGAAGACAAATTCAGTGCTCTCTTTTTAAATTTGTATGCTGCTAAATATGTTAATTTTTGCTTGTGTTCACTAGTAACCTCTGTTGTCTTATTCCCTCAATGGTAGATATCTTTAAAATAAAGAATTTTCAGTTAGTCATGGAAGCAAACACATTGAGACTTGTAAAAACCAAAGGGGAGAAAAAAGGAAGGTGAGAACTAAAAAAGTAAGAATTCAGAAAAACAAATAAACAACCCTTTTGATCTGGAAAATAAGTGATGATTGAAGTAAGTGACTGTGCTAATGTGAAATCATCTTTGCCGTCAGGGAGGGGTTTTGTGTGAGTATTTTTTAAAATTAATAAATTCTTTGTGTCTTTATGATATCATGCTCACCTTGGAACTTTGTTTTTGCCTGATAGAGGTACTTGAGTTTGACTTCCTTGCTGCCATACTCTTCTAAAATGATTTTAATGTAAGATTCTCCCTTTCCAGGATCATTTGATTGAAGTTGAGCTGTTACTAAGTTGGTGTACAACCTTTTTCAGTAGAAATTCATTGGAGTCATTTACGTTGGAAAAGACCTTTAAGAACATTGAGTCCAACAGCTAACAGTCTGTGTTTGCTACTAAACGATATCCTTGAGAACTATGTCTACATGTCTTTTAAATACCACCAGGAGTGGTGATTCAGCCACTTCCTTTGGCAGTCTCTTCAAGTGCTTCACAACCCTTTTGGTGAAATTTTTCCTAGTGTCCCATCTAGGTTTTGTAGCCCCTAGTGCAACTCTAAGCCCTTCACTGGCTTTGTTGCCCTTCTCTGGCCATGCTCTACCATCTCCATGACTTTCTTGTTGTGAGGGGCCCAAAACTAAATACATTATTTGAGTTGCAACCTCACCAGAGCTGATTACAGGGGGGCAATTCTTCTCTGGCCACACACTTTCTGATACAAGCCGGGATGCCACTGACCTTCTTGGCCACAGGCTGGCTCATATGCCAACTGCTGTCAACTGTAACCCTAGGTACTTTTCTGTTGGGCAGCTTTCCAGCTGGTCTTCCCCAAGTCTGTTGTGTTGCACGGGGTTGTTGTGACTGAAGTGAATGACCTGACACTTGGCCTTGTTGGACCTCATATGATTGGCCTCAACCCGTTGTCCCAGCCTGTCCAAATTCTGCTATAGATCTATCCTACCCTCCAGCAGATCAACCCTCCCAGCTGATTTGGTGTTATCAGCAAACTTACTGAGGGTGCACTTGACCCTCTCATCCAGGTCGTCGCTAAATATATTAAACATATATATTAAAGGTATTAAACAGGACTGGCTCCAGTACTGAGCCCTGGGGAACATCACTCGTGACCAGTCACTGGCTAGATGTAACTCAGTTCACTACCACTCTCTGGGCTCAGCCACCCAGCCACTTTTTTACCCAATCAATGCACCTGTTTAAGCTGTGACTATCCAGTTTCCCCAGGGAAATGCTGTGGGAAATGTTGTCAAAGGTTTAATGAAGTAGAGGTAAACAGCATCCACAATCTGTCCTTTTTTCATCAGGCTGGTCACCTCATCATAGATGGAGATCAGGTTGGTCAAAGAGAGCCTGCACTTCTTAAAAGCCTACTGGCTGGGTCTGATCCCCTGGTTGTCCTGTACATTCTGCATGATGACACTAAAGATTATATGCTCTGTGACTTTCCCTGGTACTGAGGTCAGGCTGACTGGCCTGTACTTCCCTGGATCCTGCTTCTGACCCTTCTTGTAGATGGGCATCACATTTGCTGACTTCAGCTGGGAGCTCCCAGCTCCTTGGTCATCCAGGACTGATGATAAATTATGGAGAGTGGCTTGGTGAGCACTTTCCACTCTCTCCTTCCTGGGTGGATCCCATCTGGCCCCATAGACCTGTGTTTGTGTCTAAGTGATGTAGCAGAATTCTGACCATTTCCCCCTGCATTATGGGGGCCTCATTCTGCTCCCTGTTCTTATCTTCCAGCCCAGGGGCTGGGTACCCAGAGAACAACTGTTGTTCTATTGAAGACTTAGGCAAAGGCAGCTATAAGTACCTCAGCCTTTTCCGCATCATTTGTCACTGTATTTCCCCCCATATCCAATAAAAAAATGGAGATTCTTCTTGGCCATCCTTTTGTTGCTTATGTATTAATAGAAACATTTTTATTCTATTTTATGACAGTAGTTAGATTACGTTCTAATTGGGTTTTGGCCCTTGTAATTTTCTTCCTGTATAACCTTATGATACAGCTGATTCAGACCCCCTGATTCAGCTGCTCCTTCTTCCAAGGGTCATATCTCCTCTTTTTCCTGAGTTCCAGCTGAGACTCTGTGCAGCCAGGATGGTATTCTTCCCTGAAAACTTGCTTTGGCACATGGGAACAACCTAGTCCTATACCTTTTAAGACTTCCTTTGTTACAAATGTTCAGCCCACCTGGGCCCCTTTGCCCTTCAGGACTGCCTTCCAAGGGACTCTGTCAACCAGTCTCCTAAATGGGTTAAAATCTGCCCTCAGGAAGTCCCTGACAGCTGTTCTGCTGTTCCCCTTTGTTCCTCCTCTAAGAAAACAAAATTTTATAATCGCTGTGCCCACTACAGCCTTCAACCATCACACCACCTACAAATCCTTCTCTGTTCACAAACAGCAAATCCAATGGGGCACCTTCACCAGTTGTGTAAGGCAGTTATCTTTCTTACACTCGAGGAATCTCCTAGACAGTTCCTCTCTGATGTGTGTTCAGCGGACATCTGGTAAGTTGAAGTCCCCCAAAAAAGCAAGGGCTGGTAGTTGTGAGACTTCTTCAATCTGCCTGTAGAATATTTCATTGCCTCTGTATCCTTGTTGAGTGGTCTGTAACAGACTCCAACCATGACATCTGCCTCATTGGCCTTTTCCCTGATTCTTACTCATAAACACTCAACCCTATTGCTGCTATCAGTGGTGCTGATAGATATTCACCTATCTGCAAAAAATTTAATTGCTGAAATTAAATTAGAAGACAGACCAGAATGAACATTCATAGAATCATGTCAATATTCTATTTTTTTAGGGTATTATTTGAAGCGCTCTGCAGCAAATTGAATTCCACAAGGGCTATTGCATCATGTAGTATCCTATGAATTGTTTTTGTTTGATCGTTTGTTTGTTTGATTTGTAGATAAAATTGTTGTGGGCAGTTATAAGGGATATCTCCGAATTTTTAATCCACATCCTGTGAAACCTGGAGATGAAGTTCAACCTGAAGACTTGCTCTTGGAAGTGCAGTTGCGAGAACCAATATTGCAGGTGGAAGTGGGAAAATTTGTTTCGTAAGTAAATGGCAGGCTGTGGTGATGTTTGTTTAAGTCTTAGATGTGATCTTCTTCCGTTGTTTTAGAGGGTGAATTTTCAGTTTCTAGATGGACAACTATTTATCACATCTATGAATCCTATCATATGCATTTGATCTGCTTGAATCATCTTCATATGAGAGATTTTTACTTAAGGTATATATGAAGGATAATCTTCCAGATAATTATATAATTTTAAAAGTATGTAGAACAGGAAAAACTTAATATTGAAAGTTCTTTTAAGGTGTTAAGAATACTTGACTAACCTTTTATGGTCTAGAATGTAATACTGGCCATTTGTTTCCTGTTGGATAGAAGATCCTTAGTTCCAATGAATGGAAACAAGTGGCTATATAGAGGAGAAATACTATGACTCTAAGGAAAACACCCTATAGTTAATTGGCTGTAAGAGAATCTACTTAGGAGAGCTTTATTTTAGTAATTAGTTCTTGAAGGATTAATTTTAATTTTGAAATGAACTTTTAATACTATAACATGAACTTTATTTAAAAAATGAATAAAACCTGTACTAACCATGGGAAAGATTCATGCTCTGAGACCAAAGGGTCAAGTAGTCATGGAAGGACTCTGATAATGTCTTACTCTGTGAAATGAGCTAAAATATTTTCTGTATTTACAGCACAAGTACTTTGCTAAAAATATTATTTGTGTATGGAGGAAGAAGAATGTGAGAGTTTGAAGGTTCCATGCAACTAGTGCAAAAGTGAATTTAAAAAAAGTGGTGTCTGATATTGCTGAATAATGCTTGTTTGGAGGGATGATCCATGTGTCATCCCTCCATGAAAAATTAACAGCACCTTATTTCAAATGAGTTTCAAACTAAACTGGGAAAACAGTTGTGCTGCTCTTTGTATTTTAATCTCAAAATATGTTCTTAAAGGATTCATTTTGATTTTGAAATGAACTCCAAACACTTCAGCATGAATTTAGGAAGATCAGTACTTCTGAGTTTTTATGCTAGCATCTAGCACCCAAACCTTTGCATTTGACCTATACATGAGAGCAATTTCAACATGTTACTTGAATTTTGTCCTGTATAAATTCTATTTGAATTTATTTGAAAGTAGTGTTTTTTATACCCTTCTTTACAGTGGTACTGAAGGACTTCATCTGGCTGTGTTGCATTGCCGAAAACTCTGTGTGTATGCTGTTTCAGGTTAGTTTAAAGATTCCAGTGATTTTAACTGTATTCTAAAGTTTGGATTTGGTTAATGTTAAACTTGGTATATACAGTGTTTGCTCATCATCACTGAAGATCTGCAGTCATCTTCTTTCACTCAAGCCCACGTATGAAGAGGAGACATTAGTAATTAGGTTTAGCAGAGGTCTGCTGATCTGCTCCATGCCTGAGATGCTGTGATGTGTGTGGTGGTCTGTATTTAGCAGCGATTGTGAGCAACTAGTTCTCATTATGGTTTATGAATTGGTGTTATTGTTCAACATGCTAGTGGATAAATGGTTGTATAATGCCAATCTACTTAGCTCTTTAAAAATAAACAATTATTATTCTTTCTGAACTTGGAAGGCCAGATAATTTTTTAGAAAGCCAGAACATTATTAAGGTAATCCAATGAGAAGACAGGAGCTTATACTGCTAAGAAGGTGAAACCACTATGTTTTGTCTTAAATCCTCTTTCTTCTACTGCCTTCAGGTGGAAATTCTGTATGATGTGTTCTCTCTCTATGTGAAGAGCCTAGTCATGAAATATGTATTCTGTGCTTTAATTTTTTTTATTCTATATGCTCAGAGGAAAGCACAGATTTAAGAGGTCTATTAATGGTACAGCCATCTTCAAAATTCAATAGACAACATGGTGGTGTTAATTTGCTCCATGTAGTGTGTCCAGGGACACACTGTGATTCCTTTCATTACAAGAGCATGGTTGTCTTGTAAGAGCAGCTTGTTTCCTATTTACAGCCTTGTAGTCAGGTTACAAAAATGTGCTCTTTGACTGTCTGGAGACACCTGTGAAAGTGGTCTTTGCTGAGGAGAGATTCTTAGAGATGTACTGCAGTTTTTGTGCTTTCTCTTTGCTGTATTAGTGTTTATGCCTTAGGATTGTAGCCTACCAGTACAATTTTTGTTAAAACAATTTATTTTAAAATTTGCATTAAGAGCATATGACAGTAAGTCTAGAAGTCTTTAGTAGTTTTAATTTTCTGTTTGGTCTGCATGGCTTAAGCTGTTAAGTAATAATAAAAGTAAAATTTTGCTATCTTTTAATAGACTTTTCATACTAATCTGTAAGCATTCATGTTTTAAAAGTCATTTTTGCCATCTGAGTGGGTACTCTCAATCAAGTTCCTTTGAGAAATAACTATCATTACTTGTTTATGCTTTTAAGGCAAACTACACTTTCATAAAGTGGAATCTTTACTTGCTTTATACATGTTATCATATCTGTTATTCATAACAAAAATCACTCTGCTGTTTCTTTTGACAAATGAATCCTTCAGGGCTGACTAAAACATGGCCTTGATATTGTATTACAGTCAGTATAGACAGACTGATCACTTTCTAACTTGTTTATCCTGAAGTGTTGCTGATTATCTAGCAGGGCTTTTTCCCTCATTCTATTCCAGTCTTTTCCCTAATGTGAGCCTGCTTTAGGAGTAATTGTTTAAAACTATGTTTGATTTGAGTGGAGAAATTGCCTAAAAGGTTAGCATAAGCTACAAATCTTTCATAGAATATTAAGTTGTTATTGGAATAATCTTTGTATAATTAAAGTTTCAGTAGGATTTAAATCATGTAGAAAACCTTTTTATATAGAAATATTTTTTTTATATGTAGAAAACACCTTTTTTCCCAGCTGATGTGACTGTTCTCAAAGGTTTTGGTTTACTTTTTTTTTGCTAAAATTAGTCCTTAAGTATTACTTTATGTAATGAACTTTACTTTCCTGGGGTTCAGGAAAAACTTGATTCTCGAAAGAGGAACTTCACTTTTTTTAGAAAGACTTTTTTTTCTGCTAGTTCCTTGAAGGAGTCAGTAAATTAAAATTCATGCAGACCTTTCCATAGAATGTGATGTATATCACAAAATTATTTTTGTTACCTGTCTTGGTTTAATTTAGGTTTGCTAATTTTACCATACTCAATTTTTTTTTGATAGGATTTAGAAGCAAAAAGAAGGCAGGCCTAAAACTTAAAAGGATATAAAGAAGAAATTTATTAACAACACAGAGAAAAATAAGAAATTTGGAATAAGATTTCCAGATCACTCCCTCCTCCCACCCCCCCCCCCACCTTCCATATTTCTTAACAACAACACACAAAGACACTTCAGTTAGTCTTCCACTTAAATAATCATTTCAGTTCACTTTAGAGAGAAAAGTTTCTTCTTGTGTCCACAGGGTTTGTCTTCACATTCACAATTTGCATTTGCCTGGGAAAATCTGCAAATCATGGAATTCCCCCTATCTTCACAGTCTTTCCAGAGCTGTGTTATGGGTCATGTCAAAAAACATGGGTATTACTTTTAAGGGCAAGCTGTTCAAAGGCAAAAAGTTCTCTTTATCTTTCTTTTCCCATCAAATGTCTCTGTTCATTTTTCCATTTTCCAGAACAGAGACTCCCATTCCCTTCTTTTCTCAAACACTTCAACCCCCTCATGTGTTTTCTCCACAATTTATAGGAATTTTAGTGTAGTCCAGTCCACCCCCATAGCTTACAAAAAAGGTTTTTCACCCAACCTATTTATGATGTCTTTTCAATCTCTCTTATCTAGAAACTTAACTTTTACTTCACTGACTCTAGTATTCTTTCTGCTTTGTTCCTCTCATTTAAGGGAAGTCAAGAAATCTGCAGTCTTATCCGAGCATTAGAGAGGTTAAAATTGCATATAAAAAGTGAAAAAAGCCAGACCAGGCTATTTTAGAGCCGTGCCAAAATCTGAAGCTGTGCTGGGGAAGGCTTCGCCTTCCACGGCTGCTTCAAGCCGGCGGCAAGAGCTTCTCTGTCTCTCTCTTCCCCAGCCATCAAGGCCCATGGCTGAAAATGAGAAAAACCCTAGTAGCTACCGAGCCCCCCTGCCTGGCCGGGCTGCATGGAGAGGGGCTGACCAAGTCAGTTGTTACCTAGTCCACAGCTGGAAGTGAAAAGAGTTTTTCACTTTACCAATGTAATTCATAAAAGCGAAGTAACTTTTAATTAGTTTCCCAGGCTGTCAATTATTAAATCAGCTTTCTGATTAGTCCCTGCAGCCCACAAAGTTCTCATAGAGCAAGACCCCTGTATGTGTGTCTGTGCTCTGTGCTCCTCCTCCTTTCATGCAAAACCAGCACATTACCATATGTTTGTCTGTTTATCAATTTCAGGCAAAGCCAAGCCCTAAACACAGCTTTGTAAAATGGTAGCTGATGTCCAGCTACAGCTTAATTTGAGACAAAGACTACTGCAGCTAAAGTTGGCTGTTGGATATAGTATATTTACCAAATAACTAGAGAATTATAAGAATTCCCCTTTCATCAAAGCTTTTTTTTTGTGATCTTAGAGGTGTGCATTGAAAAATACACTTAAGTAGTAAAATCTCAGCCTTTTGCAAGGTCTTTCTACCATGTATATTATAATGAGACAGTATTTCTGGTTCTAGCCTAGCTGGGTGATTTTTTTTTCCGGAAAGTAGCAATGTGAACCTACATATCTCAAAAGCCACTAGAAATTAAGTTACATTTTCTTCAGATTGTTTATACTGATACTGTTTTATTTCTTTCACAGTGTGTAGATCAAATTAATAAATATTTACCTTTTGCTTTTTTGTAGGAACTCAGGGGAATGTGGAGCATGGGAACCAGTATCAGATTAAACTTATGTATGAGCACAATCTTCAGAGAAATGCTTGTAATATGACTTACGGCCCATTTGGTGGTGTAAAAGGTAAACTCCTTGTATATTCTTTATAATTAGTTGTTTACTGAATTTTGGAAGGCAGCATAATGCTGCTGTCTAGAGAAAAATATCTTTCTATGCATGATGATACTTTTTGTCTGGTGCATATTGAAAACAATTCACGCTGAAATGAGCAAAGAATATTAAATGTGGAGTAGATTTTTCTCACATTTTCAACTGGATATGAGTTTACAAAGATAATATTGGTTTTAAAAAAGTGTCAAAATTCCTGGCTCTTCCCTTGTAAAGTACTTCAACATCTAAAAATAATTGGTTTTTTCTGGGCTTTAATTCTGTTTTACTTTTCTGTGCTTATCCTGGAAGAGTTAAAAAGTTAACATCTTCTTTTGCTGAACATAAGGTACCAAGTGTCTTGAATATAATACAGACTTCTAAAAACTACTTAAACTTAGATTGGGAAAACAGAACAGTGGACAGTAATATTTATGGTATATTTGTAGATTTGAATGAATTTAATAGATATCAGGTTTTTTTGACCTTGTGGATTTGTGGACTTGTGAACTTGTTTTTGTGCTCTAATGTGGAAGCATTTAGATTGTCTTTGCATAACTGCTCCTTTTCTTCATAAGTAAAGGTTGCTGAAAAATATTCGGGGGGTGGCAGTCATCAACAAATATAGTGTCACTAAACTGTTGGCAGAGTGATAAGTCACTTTCCAAGGCAGAAAGTCTCCTGCATCAATATGGCAAATATATGCATACAGTTCCTTGGTTCTGTGCCTGTAATAACTTGCCAGTAATAATGCTACAATGCCTTACCCTATACCCAGGCTTGTCCCTGGGCTTAAATTCAGCTGACCAAAATCCTTACTGACTGAAGAGATTTTCACCTTCTAATTTCTTACAACTACCTTGGGGAAAATGGTCAACTCATATATAAATGCTATGAGTATCTTGAGGGGTGGGTGTATATGGTATGGGCATATTCCTTTTAAAAGCAGAAAGACAATATAGAGGTTCCTAAATCTGAGAAGAGGTAATAATTCTTTCTACATACATTCTACATTAGAGTTGCAGTAACAAATGTATAGGGGATAGTAAACTAAGTGTTGTGAGTGTCTGAAACAGTTTATAAAGAATAAAACAAGTTAACATGTACCACTATGCAGTTCTGCAGAAGAAATTCTCTGGAATTTTGACATGCATGTTTGTTTACCATGGAGTTCTAAGTAGAGGTCTGACCACCAGTTCAATCTTGATGCCAGATACCTGTCTCATGAGCTTTGGTGGATGAAAGTAATCTGATGAAGGAGGTGTCTTTGCAAGCTAGGGAGACAGGAGGTAATGTTTACCCTAGAACCTACTCAGCAATCCAAACACTTTTCAACACCTAGGATGGTCAAAATGAGGGCCAATCCTGACAAAGTAGCAAGAACAGCAGAAGGAACTCCAGTAAGTTCTGTAAACTTTTCTGAGTTTTCTGTATTAGCATGTCATGCTAATTACTTTTTCCTTTTTTTCTTCACCATGTTCCATTTCACATGTGTGTTTATTGCTGTTGGAATGATCTCAAATTGTAAATAAACAAAGAAGGCAGGGATTTATGTTATGTAATGAATAATACATATTCATATTATAAGATCAAGATGCTTTTTGTTTAAGACCTAAATCTAGGAAATGTTCAGGTAGCTAATAGAAGGCTAGTAAGGCATGTGTTGAAGCATCAGAGAAGTTGGCAAAATGGACACTGGGGGAAGTTCTTTGTGGGAAATGAAGGAAT
The DNA here is from genome assembly GCF_029582105.1 of Oenanthe melanoleuca. NCBI lineage: Eukaryota > Metazoa > Chordata > Aves > Passeriformes > Muscicapidae > Oenanthe > Oenanthe melanoleuca. Next base: position 103,903,765 of record NC_079335.1, on the reverse strand, counting down.
AGTATTTTTGGTAGATTTCCTGGACTGAATGTTCTTTTAATGTGGCTTTTCTGGACTATCTGATTAGATTTCTTATCAAGGACATGCTTTTAGTCTTGCCCCAAGCCTTTTGCAGTGAATCTATTTCAGGTTTTTTAAGTATCATCTTTAATATCTTGTTCTGTTCTTGAGGCTTATGAAAGACAGTATTGTGGTTTTATTTCCATCTTGGAAGACTAGCCAGAGTGAAACAGAAAGGAGGTCTAGCAAGTGCTGTTAATTTTAGTAAACAAATGCCCGTCCTTGTCTAGCCTGCCAAGCTATCTATGTGTATCTATGTGTTTGGCAGATGTTCTGGTGTGCCACTGAGAATCTGTAAATAAATAAACATTTTTTTTTTACCATCACCTGTCCACAGGCTTCTCTGGAATTCTCTTCAGGCATCTGCTAGATATGTCTCTTGCCTTCAGCAGAGGTTAATTCATGATGGTTCTGTAAGCCTGCAGCAATGAGCTTGCTTTGCTAACAGTCTGCCTTTTGCATGACAGTCTGGAAGTAGAATGAGAAAATACAGGGAGAGGTTTTGCCATCTGTTACTACTATAGTTGATATGTGTTTTACTGCTATTCTCAAGTATGTTTGAGACAATGTGGGGGTGAAAGAGGCCCTTCACAGCTCATGTTCACAGAACTACTGAAACAGACACAGGAGAATGGCAGTTGAACAGAAGGAGGAAAGCATGCATACAAGGAAACATACTATGGGAGTGTTGGGAAGGAGGGTAAATGTCAGTCTCCCAGGAACATGATTTTTCATCTGAGTAAGCAAAGAATGCTGTAGGAATTGACACAGAGAACTTGATCTATGAAGTTGCTCAGTCTTGCTCAGGTTTCTCTTCCTAAAGGTTATGCTATTTTTTTCTTTTTATGGAGCTCTTAATCCTATACCTTCAGTGGTAAAGCAGTGCATTCTACTCAACCATATGATTTAACACTGACAAAAGCAAAAGATCGAGTTTGCAGTCCTGAGGGGTATGGAACAGGTGAAAAGTAAAGTCAGGACCATGAACTTCAGGCAAGAAAACTTCCCACTCTTCAAGGAGTTAGTTGGACTAATTGTGAAATTGCCCTTAGGGAAAAAGGAGTCAAAAAATGGCAGCTCTTCAAGGATGCCTTCCATAGAGTGCAAGGACTCAGTATTCCCAGATGTGAGAAATTGGGAAAGGAAGGCAAGAGATGGACATGTCTGAGTTGAAACCTGCTGGTCAAACTAAGGGCAAGAAGGAAATGCGCAGCCAGTGGAAGCAGGGAGTGGTGATCTGGGAAGAATATAAGGATGCTCTGTGATTGAGTAGGGATGGCATCAGAAAAGCCAAGGTACAGCTGGAGATGAACTTGATGAGGGGTGCAAAGAATGACAAGAAGGGCTTTCACAGAAAAGGAAGGTTGAAGTTAGCAACACTGGCAAACTGGTAACAATGGACGAGTGGAAAGCTGATGAACTCAACTTCTTTGCCTCAGTCTTCATTTGTAATCTGTCTTCCCACACTTCTTGAGTGGTAGAGAGCAGAATGAGGACTGTAGGAACAAAGTCTTTCCCACATCAGGGGAAGATTTATTTCATGACCACGTGAGGAATCCAAGTCTATGGGACCTGACTGAGAGGCATCCCAGAGTTCTGAAGGAATTGTCTGATGTAGTTGCCAAGCTACAGTCCATGATGCTTGAAAAGTCATGGCAGGAGGTGAAGTCCAGGGTATTGGACAAAGGGAAACATTGAATGCATTTTAAAAGGACTGGAAAGGAGCACCCCGGGAAACTGTGACCTTTCAGCCTCACCTCTGTGCCTGGAAACATCATGGAACAGAACTTCCAAGAAGCTGCACTAAGGCACATGGAGAACAGGGATATGACTCTAGACAGCCAGCATGGCTTCACTAAGGGCAAGTCCTGGCAGATCAACCTAGGGCCTAGTGGTAGAGTGCCATGGACTGGCTACGTCTGTGGGCAAGGTAAGGAGTATGGATGTCATATATGTGGACTTCTGTAAAGCCGTTGACACACTCCCCCACAACATCTGTCTCTTTAAATTGAAGAGAGATGGTTTTGATCAGTGGGCTATACACTGGATGATGAATTGGTTACATCTAGAGAATCATAAAATCATAGAAAATGCTGAGTTTGAAGGGACCTATCAGATCATCCATTCCAACTCATGACCCTGTGCAGGACACCCTGAGAACCACGCCATGTGCTTCTTTAACAGACAGATTTGGTGCTGTGACCACTTCCCTGGGGAGTTGCTTTACCACCCTCTGTGTGAAAAACTTTTTCCTGATGTGCAACCTAAACCTCCCTTGACTCAGCTTCTTGTCATTTTCTTGAGTCCTGTCAGTGGTCAAAAGAGTGAAAGACCAGTACCTGCCCCTCTACTTCCCCTCAGGAGGATGCCGAAGACCACTATGGTATCTCCTCTCAGTTTCCTTTTCTATAGGTTGAACAAATGAAGTGACCTCAGTTGCTGCTTATAACGCTTCTCCTCCAGACCCTTCACTATCCTTAGATGTATAGAATGATATGGTGTTCCTTGGGCATCCATAGTGGGACCAGTGCTCTTCCATATCTTCTTCAATGATGTAGACAATGCGATTGAGTGCACCCTCAGAAAGTTTGCAGATGATACCAAGCTGTGTGGTGTGACTGACACACCTGAAGTATGGGATGTCATCTAGAGGCACCTGGACAAGCTTGAGAAGTGGGCCCATGGGAACCTGACAAGATTCAACTAGTCCAAGTGCAAGGCACTGCACTTGGGTCTGAGAAATCCCAGACATGAGTACCGAAGGGGAATTAGTGAACTGATTAAGAGCAGTCCTGCAGAAAAGAACTTGAGTGTTCTCATGGTTGAAAGGCTGGATGTGAGGCAACAGTTTGTGCTCGCAGCCTGGAAGGCCAAGCGTGTCCTCGTCTGCATCAAAAGCAGTGACCATCAGGGTGAGGGAGGTGATTGTCTCTCTTATTGGAGTCCTCAGCATGGGAAAGACCTGGATCTGTTAGAGCAGGTCCAGAGGAGGGCCATGAAGATGATTAGAGAGCTGGAGCACCTCTCCTACGAAGACAGGCCAAGAGAGTTGAAGTAGTTCAGCCTGGATAAGGAGAAGGATTCAGGAAGACCTTAATATGGTCTTTAGGTACTTAAAGGGGGCCTACAGGAAAGCTGAGGACAAACATTTTAGCAGGGATTGTTGAGATAGAACAAATGGGAATGGTTTTATACTACAAGAGGAACAATTTAGATTAGATATAAGGAGGGAATTTTTTTTACAATGAGGGTGGTAAAACATTTAAGGTCAGATTGAATGATGTTCTGAGCAGCCTAATCTGGATGTCCCTCTTCATCGCAGGAGAGGTTTGGACTAGATGACCTTTAAAGAACCCTTCCCACCCAAGCTATTTTATGATTCGATGATTTTAATATCTTTGGAGTTGTTTCACATATTCAAAATACAAAAACAAACACCACTAGATGTTTATTGCATTCTCATTCAGCTTTCTCTAATGTAATTTTTTGCTGTTCTATCCCTGCTAGTTTATGGCAAGCTTGTAATATTTTAGTCTATTTCTCTCTGGCTGAAATATGATGGAGATGTGAAACATACACAGTTACAACTGTCACTTCTAATCTGTGGATTTTTTTTGTCTCTTGTATTAAGAAAAAACTATTAGTGTTTTCTCTCTGGGGAGTATTGTGAGGTAAAGAAACCTGTTTTCTAGCCTAGTTTCTAAATTCCATTCTTGCTAGTGTCTTCAGAGTAATGATTTATGATCTATGAGCAATTTTTATATGTGGAAGAATTGAGACAGATGTTCTCGTTACAGGAATAGATGAAGAAACAACAAACTCATTAATTCTCCTAATAGAAAGTTGAAACCTAAATTAAAGAAACTATTAAAGCTGTGGAATAAAAAATTCAAAGACTGAGAAGTTGACCAGTGGCTTGCATAGATTAACAGTGTACATTTTACTTAAAAATAGCAGAGTGTGAATTGTGGTTATCACCACTAGATGGTCCTCTTATAACAGTTACTGATCAGCATTCCTAAGCTGCATTTATTATTGAACTGATTCTATAGATGTATTTACTGCAACACTTAGTGAGGTATAAAAAGCACAAACGCATTTTCTAAAAACCTCTGTAGCTAAAAGTCTTTTACTGATTGAAGCAAAATGTATTCTGTTGGTTATAGAACTTTAGCAAAAAGGTAAAATGAAATTGATTCTTTCAGCAGAACTGTTAAAGGCCCCGGGGGTATGAGAAATAACTATGAAATCCCTTATAAGATTAGTTAGAATTCTAAACAAAGCTAATGGAAATGTTTAAAAATAGTAAATGGAAAACACCTACAAAGATGAAAATATAGAAGTCAAGCATAGTGTTGGCAGAATTGGTTGTGACTTAAAACTTTAAAATCTATGGCAAAGGATTATAATGCAGATCTTTACATTTCTTTGCTGCTTTAGCTATACCTTTGTTCCTTGCTGTCTCTGAACACTGGTGCTAAACTGAAAACAAGAAACTATCAAGAAGGGACACAGGAAGATCAGCTATTGATTTTTATATTAAAAAAACCCACAGTATTGTTAGCCCAGACTTTCAAAAGTTGAACTTCAGACACTGCCTTTGTTGTTTAGAATGCATGTCTCCTTTTCATATTTCTGAACTCTGTCTCATGGTCTTAGAGTTGAGTTTGTCATCCAGTGCTTCAATTCTAGTGTATGGGTCATTTTAGGATGACTCATGATAAAATCATGAGTCAGTAGTGCTGAACCCTGGTTTTCAACCAAGTGAACTCTTAACCTAGCCACAAAATGTCACAGCCCTTAAGTAATGAACAGATTGTAAACTTCTTGGTTTACTTCACATATAAAATTTAAAGACCCTGAGGGTACTCTACCTTAAGCTGTTTTCTTTTTTTTTTTTTTTTTTTTTAAGAAAATGAGGGTGAAAAAGCATATATCTTAATGATTTATGTTTCACCCTTACTTATGGTGAGGACTCAGCTTTACAAACAATTTATATAAACCCATTCATCACGTATGTTTTATAAGGTCAGGTTGTACTATTATGGCATGCAATTATGCCACCAGAGACTGCTTTGCTAAGAATTCAACTGTCATATGAAGTGATGTTTGCTGATAGTTTGTACTATCTTGGAAAGGGTGTTTTTTGTTTTCACATCGATAGTATGTTTTTCTGAGTCTTTATGAGTCAAATACCAATGACCTGGTATTTGTCTCAAGCTCATAATTTAAGATGATGAACTTATCAGAGAGGTTGAGATTGGAGGCAGTGTGGGCTGTGGTGACCCGGCCTGGTTGAGTTTGTGATCTCAAGGAGCACAGTCTTGGTAAGAAGCATAGCCAGGACCCTGAACTTTGGAAGACTGAACTTCCAAATGTATAAGGAGTTGGTGAATGAGATGCCCTGAAAAACTTTCCTTAGGGACAAAGTTGTTGACCAGAGCTGTCAATTTTCTTAAAGCACAAAGCTCTCCATTCCAATATGTGAGAAATCAAAGAACATAGGGCAGACACTGGCATGGATGAGCAAGGATCTAGTCTCAAAATGAGAAGTAAGAAGGAGATGCACAGCCAGTGGAAACAGAAGACAGGTGACCTGGGGAGAGTACAGGGATATTATTCAGATGTGTAGAGATAGGATCAAGAAAGTCAAAGCACTGATGGAATGGGAGTTGGTGAGGGATGTGAAAAATAACAAAAAGCTATTCTGTAAATATACAATGTCAGAAAAGAAAGGCCATGGAGGGTTTATACTCCCCAATAAATGACAAAGGAGAACCAGTAACAACAGATATGGAGAAGACTAAGGTACTCAATGAGTTTTTTGCCTCAGATTTCACTGACAGTTGGGTTCTTCCACACCTCATAGTGGGAGCTGGGAGAGCCAAGTCCGTTCTGCTGTAAGCAAAGAGCGGGTTTGGGGCTACTTGGTGAAACTGAGTAGCCACAAGTCTGTGGAGCCTGATGACATGCATCCCAGGGTCCTTAGGGAGCTGACTGATCTTGTTGCAAAGCCACTCTCCATTGTATTTGAAAAATCATAGCAGTTAGGCAAAGTCCTGGTAACTGGAAAAAGGGAAACACCTCTCTTATTTATAAGAAGAGGAGAAAGGAAGATCTGGGGAACTACAGACTAGTGAACATCTCCTCTGTGCCTGGGAAAATTATGGAGCAGATGGTCCTGGAAGCAATGTTAAGGCATGGCTTCACTAAGGGCAAATCATATCTGACCAATCTGGTGGCTTTCTGTAATAGAGTTACTGCAATAGTTGAAAAGGGACAGTGAATGGATATCATCTACCTAGGCTTCTCTAAGGCCTTTGACATGAGCCCACGTGGCATCCTTAATTCCAAACTGGAAAGATGTGGATTTGCTGGATGAACTATCCAGTGGATAAGGAATTGGCTGGATGGATGCAACAGGAGCGTTGCAGTCAATGGCTCTATGTCCAGGTGGAGGCTGGTGACAAGTGGTGTCTCCTTGGGGCTCTGTCTTGGGACCAGTGCTCTTCAATATCTTCTTCAATGATGTAGTGTCCTGGTATCTGCCAATAAAGGCAGAAACTTCTATTTGAAATGGAGAATATAAACCGCCTCCCTCCAAATTATTCTAATTTTGAAATTAAGGGGCTCTCAGGCAAAGATATGGGAATTCAGAATAACAATTCTTTACTAGGAAAATTAAAATAGAAATACAGTATGACAAAGAACAATCCCAACCCTGCAGAGTCAGAGTACAACCTGACACCCTGTCATTCAGTGTGTTGGTAGCAGTCCCATTACATGGTGGCTACAGTCCTCCTCCAGTGGCAGATGTGGTTCAGTTGAAGCAGTGCTCCTGTAGAAGGGTGCAGTTTTCCTCTGAAGGTCCAGAGATGATGTGGAAAGATCCGGCTTTTCCTCTGGAATCCAGTGGAAAGGAGTTAACTCGCTGTCCAAAATCTCAGTTTTTATCTAGGTAGAAAGGTTTGGCTCCTCCCCCTGGCTGGGAGCATCTCTCAATGGGATGATGTAATTTTATCAGTCATACAGTGGGACTTAATGTCCCATTAGCAGATGATATCTTCCTGGAGGGAGGATGGATTGTGAAAAAGATAAAGATGATTGCCTCACCTTGTCTTAAAGATGGACCATTAGCAGATGGTATGTGCCATGGTGATGTGTATTTCTGGCCTCATGAACCCAACAAGTGTAGACAATGTGATTGAGTGCACCCTCAGAAAGTTTGCAGATGATACCAAGCTGTGTGGTGTGACTGACACACCTGAAGTATGGGATGTCATCCAGAGGCACCTGGACAAGCTTGAGAAGTGGGCCCATGGGAACCTGACAAGATTCAACTAGTCCAAGTGCAAGGCACTGCACTTGGGTCTGGGAAATCCCAGACATGAGTACCGAAGGGGAATTAGTGAACTGATTAAGAGCAGTCCTGCAGAAAAGAACTTGAGTGTTCTCATGGTTGAAAGGCTGGATGTGAGGCAACAGTTTGTGCTCGCAGCCTGGAAGGCCAAGCGTGTCCTCGTCTGCATCAAAAGCAGTGACCATCAGGGTGAGGGAGGTGATTGTCTCTCTTATTGGAGTCCCCAGTTGTAGTGCTGCTTGTAGTTTTGGAGTCCTCAGCATGGGAAAGACCTGGATCTGTTAGCGCAGGTCCTGAGAAGGTCCACAAAACAAATCAAAGGGGTGGAACATCTCTTATTATACGCTGAGACAGCTGGGATTTTTCAGCTTGGAGAAGAGGCTCTAGGGAGACCTTGTTGTGGCCTTACTGTGTTTAAACCAGGCTTACTGATAGTGATAAGACAAATGGGAATGGTTTTATACTAAAAGAAGAGAGGTGTCCTATCCCTGGGATTTTTCAAGGCTAGGTTGGATCAGTCCGTGAGCAACCTGACCTAGTGGGTCCCTACGATAGTGACATCATCAATTAGACCAGGTTGCTCTGAGGTCTGTCCAGTCTGGTCCTGAATATTTCCTTAATGCACAACCTGTTTCAGTGTTTTACCTCTCGCCTTGTTAAAAAGTTCTTCCTTATGTCCAATCGAAATCAACCCGTTTTTATCAATACCCTTAGCCCTTGTCCTATAACAACATGCTCTTCTAAAAGTTTGTCCCCATAAATCATTTAAGATGTTGTACTTGGCTGGTAAACCCTAAGTGATGGAATAATTTTTTGCTGATTGAAAGTCACTGATGATTGAAAGCTTATGATAAATAAGTTGCATGTTTTTCAGTGTTAAAGGACAGGAATGGAGTAAAGCCAGTGAACTGGGCATAGTGTTTTAGTTGAGAATTCCTTTTCTTTTTCTTCTTTATCATGAAGTATGCCTCCAGTTCAGTTTCTAAGGCATAAATCTGGTATTAATCTAGAAATAGTCAAGCAATATTCCATATATTGTTTAGTCTTAATAAAGTTAAAATAATGTTAATTGAAAAACAGTGAGAAGGGTTTTTTTTTTTTTTGTTAGCTAGGTAGTAATTGGATTTTGAGCCAGTATATTTTTTTTACATTTTGTGATTGATATAATTTGATCATAATTTTATATCATTCCCATGATTTATTTTTTATAGTTACACCAAAAAGGCCCAGTTATTTTAATTAAAATAGTGATGAATTGGATCTGTTCTACCTGCACAGAATTTTGGTTAATCAATTTGATGTCAACTCTTGTTGGCATCAGTCGTATGAAATAGTTGTTGTAAACTGTCTTCATGTAAAAATATTAAAACTCCTTATAGGTGCATAATCATGCTGAGGTTAGTTGAGATAATTATCAGCTGCTTGAGAATCTCATTAATTTACATATTGGCATGGTAAAAGATTTGCAGGGAATGGGCATTAAGCGAAACTTACTTTTGACTCAGTGCAAATAAATTAATTTTACTTCATAATTAATTTTTATTGTCTTTTCTTAACATGATGTTTAGATAATTAATGCTGAAGTTACCTTAATTTTGTACCTACAACCTACAGAATAAACTATGACCTGTGCCTTGACTTTGTCATGCCCATATTGAAGGTATTTAGGCATGGTATGTTTTCCTGCCTGTAGAGAAATCTGAGAAAGAAGACAGTAGTTTGGAAAATGACTCTTACTCCTACATTACCATTTTCTGTTGGATAGGTTAGGACTTAGCCACATTATTCTGTTAGCTTAAGTGCTTCTACATCGAGAGAAATGGTCAATGTACTTCTTGTGCCTGACTGTTCTTAAAAGGAGAGATTTACTGATGTGGAGCCTGCTTATGAGAAATGATGGTATAATACTTTTTATAGTGGAAGTAAAGCGTCCTTATTACTTCTTTGAAAAAGTTTGCAGATCAGGCCACAATTTCGTTATTTGCCTTGTTCACCTTGAGTCAGATGTGACTTATGTTTGAGGAAAGTATTTGCAATAAATTTTTGCTGAAGTAATGCGAAGAGTAGAGAAGGGCTTTAAAGTAAAAACAAAGCCACTGTTACTTGAAATTTAGGCAGCTTTACAGATTATCACATAAATTTCCTGTGGTCAGTTGTGCATTAGACTGAATACTGGGCAGGATAGTAGCTCATACATGAGCAAACAATGGTGTGTAAGGAGTGAATACTAAAGTTCTCTGCTTTGATGACTGGTGAATGAAGTGGGGTTTTCCTGAGCTGCTCTCTGAAGTGCTTAGGAACTGCGTGAATGATCACATGGTCTAGTGGGAGCACGTCCTTTCCCAGGTGAGGATTGAGTTCTGTGGTTGTTCTTCAGGGTGTAAGTGAGACATTAAGGTGGGTATATAAACACTCTGAATACTTCTGGTTTTATTTTTAATTAAAAAAAAATTAAAAAAAAAAAAAGTTTTTTCAATTTCAAAGATTTTCTCATCTTCTTAAGAACTAAAGAATCAGCATATTGATAGCTTACTGGTGGGGGACACAATCTATTGAGGTGCTCTTGAATAGAATACTAATTTTATTTAGTGACGGGCAGAAATCATAGTTTAATAACTTTGCTATCTTAGCTGCTGAATTATTTTTGAATGGTGCTTACTTACAGATAATGGTTTTGCATTGCAAAAGCACTGTTACTGCTTTGTTACTGCTTTGTGTGATTCCACACACTTGCATAATCTAATAGTTAAGTAATAAGTGAATTAACCACAGTTTTCTATAACTCTTCAAATGAGTTGATAAATGATTTAGTGTTGGATCCTCCTAATAAGCACAGGCTTTGCAATTTATGTTTTCATCTGAAACCTTAATGCCTTAAGTTGGCTTCCGGAGTAATTCAGATTTATTTGAAGTTGTTTCATGGATATTCTACCAATAAAAGCAGATAATAAAGCAATAGCAAAGGGAAGGAAAAAAGAAAATACAGCTTTGGCATGAAAATGTTACAAGCAGAAAAGTGTGAAATACCTTGAACCTATATTTTTCTCAGCAAATGGCTTTGAATTCATTTTAATTTTATTATAGCATTGGCCTAGAGGCAGAGTATGTTTGAGTGTTACAACAAAGAAGGTGCTATATGGAGGAATTTTTAAAAGAATGAAATACAACATATGCATAAATCGTGCAACCTTGTCACAGGAAACTTTGTGAGGAGGGTAGACTGTGTTTAACTTTTCTCCAATTCTGCAAGAATAAATTTTATTAGGTGTTAGTCAGAAAAAAAATGATCAACTGAGTTTTATGCTGTAAGGTTAAATGATTCTTACAACTATATTTAAATACTGGAGTAATATAAAATCAGACTTTGATTTATTGGCTAGTTCTGTTAAGGAGCAGAATATTTAAATGTTGCCTTCCTGTTAAATTGCTTCTGCATGAGGACAGATTTTTGGAAAGGTTTGGGCTTTGAAATTTCTTCATGGAATAGATCTGCTGATGACTTTCTCACTCAGCTTTGGAAAACTGTTAGTGTTTTGTTTTGTTTTTCTATTAATAATTGTGTTAGAACCTCTTCTCTGAATTGAACAAGTGAATGGAAAAATAATCAAGGATAATGTTCTCTGAATCTGTTACCATTTTTTTCCTTTTGCCTTCTTCAGCTCTTCTTAACAGTAATGATTGTAGCCTAATGATCACAGCCTTACTGAAATAAGAGTTCACATTGCCTTCAGTGTGCCAGAACTTTGCCTCAATTGTGAATTCCTAGATAAATCTCTTAATCAACAATTTGTTTTAAAAAATGAGCTGTAATTTAGGTGAAGTAAAATTAATTGCAGAAATACATAACTTTAGGAGCAGTTATACATGCAAGTGAAAGACTTGTTTTCAAAACTGGTAAATTCTATATGACAGTTTTTTAAATTTCCCATGTTGAAGTATGTACCCAAAAGTGTGCAGTCATTGTGCACTAGTAGTGTAAAATGTTTTATATCTTACATGTGGGGTTACGGGTTCTGCAGTGCTCCTGCCAAGAGTCAGTGAGTGCCAAGGCAGAACAATAATTACCTCATATGTTTTTAATATCACATGTATAATAATAATCACTCAATCTGTCTTTTGTCTTTTTGATGACATATTGTTGACTCATTTTAATTAATCATCCTACTCTAATCTCCAGACTCTTCTTCTTAGTGCTATTGCCTGCCATTCTCTGGTTTCCTGTGAGTCAATTGTCTGAGATCACATCAGATGTTTTATTTCTGTTTAGAGATGCTGTCTCTAAAGTTTAGAAATGTAGTATATATTATTACTCTATCTAATAAATAGTTTGGCATGATGAATTTTCTGTTACTTCAAACCTGTGTCCAGCTTTATTATTTACATATGTACTTTTTTATTTAAATGTTCCAGCATTTCATGTGAATGCATTTGTCTTTAAGATGTGTTTGTTGCCTTATAGTTCTTCCTCCAAAAGAAGGCAGTTTTAGTTTCTAATTATTTAGTCTATTTTTGTCTTCTCAAAAGGTCATCAGAAATGTGTGTATGTAGTTTTTGTTTATTTTTCCAATGGTCATCAGTGATTACTCCATTACAAAAAAAAAGTCCCCAGCCTACAGGAATTTATTTGGAAAGTCATCAAACCCTCGTTAGTTGCTTTTCCTGGAGAGTTGACATGTACCTTGTACAAGCTACAATGCTTTATACTAATTTTATTTGGAGTTATTATGTTTGGTTCAAATTATTCCTATCAAAAATTACTTTGCTACATCATTGTGGTAGCTTAGTCCCTAAGTACCACACAGCTGCTCATTCACTTTCTCCCACTTCATCATGGTGGAATGGGGAAGAGAATCAGAAAAAGGTAAAATCTGTGGGTTGAGACAAGAACAGTTCAAAATCTGAAATAAAATATGATGATAATAATCATTAAAAGAAGAGAGAAATAAAACCCAAGAAAACAAATAGTGCACAGTACAGTTGCTCACCACCCACTGACTGATGCCCAGCATGGCCCCCATCAGTGATCAGCCCCTTTACAGCCAGTTCTTCATTGTTCCTGCTTGTTAAACCTGTGATGTATTTTCTGAGATTGCCAAGAAGGAAACTAATAGGAAGGAGATTTTTTTTGATAGAGATGTAATTCACTGACTCGTTTGACCACAAAGTAAGAGTTAAGCTTTTCTTTATATTGGTTGCTAGCATAGGATATATAGACAAATTACTTGAATGTGAAAAGTGGCTGTGTTCCCTTGGTGTTTTTTAGCAAATTAAGTCAAGCTGTTTATTTCTAATTTTTTAGGGTATATTTGAAACTTCTTGAAAATATATTGGACTTTCATCTAATACTCTGTACAGTAAACCCTCACTTTTGTGTTGTAAGCTTCTCACCATCTGACTTTGTTGTAAAAATTCTCAATGAGTTCTTTGGATGTGACTGCAGTTTTTCTGGAGGTAATTCTTCAGCACATATCTTTAACAGTTCTTTAGCTCAAAAATTAGTAAATAGTCACACAGAAGGGGCAAAGCTGGAAGTTACCCCTGGAGGTCATCTAGTCTACAAACCCTGCTTCTCCCTAGAGCATGTTACTTGGGGTTGTTTCCAGATGGCTTTTGAATATTTCCAGAGAGGGAGACTCCACAATCCCTCTGGGTAGACTGGTCCAGTTCTCAGCCACAGCCTCACAGTATAGGAGTTTTTCCTCATATTCAGGTGGAACTTCTTGTGTACATCAGTTTTTGCCCGTTGCCTCTCATCCACTTGGCACCACTGGGAAGAGCCTAGGTCCATCCTCTTGACACTCTCCCTTCAGATACTTGTATATGTTGATAAGGGCTCCTCAGTCATCTTCCTTAAGCTAAAAAGGCTCAGCTCCCCCAGCCTGTCCTCACAGCAGAGATGACCTAATCCCTTAATCATCCTTGCTCTCCCTTGGCCCTGCTGCAGGAACTCCATGTCTCTCTCTTACTGAGGAGCCCAGAACTGGACACAGCACTCCAGATGTGGCCTCACCAGGGCTGAGTAGAGGGGCAGGGTCACCTCCCTCAGCCTGCTGGCCATGCTCTTCCTAATGCATCCCAGGATAACATTGGCATTTTTGATCACAAAGGCACACTGCTGGCTCATGGATGTCTTGCAAAATTGCAAGGTCCTTCTCCACATAACTGCTTGGACCAGCTGTCTTGGACCCATTGTCCCTCTAGGGCATGTTCCCCTGGGATTCTTCAAGAAAGTCCCTGAAGAGGCCAAAGTTAGCTCTCCTGAAGTCCAGGGTTGTGGTCCTACTCATTGGCCTGCTTCTTCCTCACAGGATACTAATGATCTCATGGTCCCTGTAGCCAAGGCTGCCTCCAGCCTTCACATCTCTAACCATACATGCTGTGTTTGTTAGTAAAGGTCCAGCAGCACACCTTTCCTAGTTGGCTCCTTCACCACCAGTGCCAGAAAGTTATTGTTAGTGCTTTCCAAGAACCCCCTGGGTTGTTTATTTCACACTGTGTGGTTCCTCCAGCAGATGTCCAGGTGGTTGAAGTCCTCCATGAAAGCCAGGACCTGTGACTGTGAGGCTACTTCCAGCTGTCTGTATAAAACGTCATCTGCTTTCTCCTTCTGCTCAGGGAGCCTGTAGCAATCACCCACAACAGTGTCACCCGTAACAGTTTGCTCTTTAATCCTAACCCATAAGCTCTTGACTCACTCATCATCCTCCCTGAGACAGAGCTTCATGTATCAAAGTGCTTTGGGAAGTGCTTAGCTGCCATGAAACTTCTTAGTCTAAGGAGCATACAAAAGGAGAAGTAGGAGTAAAGATAGGGAATTTCACTGGGTTTTAACAGTGGGATCATGTAGTTCTGTTTCATTGTAAATTTTCAGGTCTGTTTTAAATGGAATTTTAAAGTTGATAGATTTATTTTATGACGGTGACAAGATCTTACTGATAACTTTTGAAAGTATAAAAAATATTGAAAAATAGGGCATGTATTCAGCTTCAGCTTAATTCAGTGAAAGGCCTGCTGTTGATTTATGATTCACTAAAAACATCCATGTGCCTAAACTCTTCAGTCAAATGTTATTGATTTTGGAGGGCAACTGGTGATAGTACTTGCTTGTGGGAGATTTGCCAGTTCAGTAAGATGTTCTGTAATATTTATATAATGTATGGTGGGTGTATAACTTCAGATGAGAGGAGAAGGGTTCACAAACTGGAATTTCTCCTACTTGCTTTAGAAAAAGAGTATGCCGGTGTTGTAATGCCTGTATGAATGCAAGACTCCTAAAAGATTTCTGCAGCTGCTAGGGCCTGAAAAGTGTTACTAAACAAGTTATGGCAACAGAATTTAAGGAGAAGAATTTTAGCATCTCTTCATGAATTGTCATTATTCAGGCTACATCCACGCATACAGCCTTTTTCAAAATATCCTCTATTTATGCTGTCTATAATTAATCTTCTGCATTAAAAAAGAGAGCAACTTTGAGTGACACTGCTTTCACAGCTGCCTGAATGCTTTTACTGAGAGTATTCCTTGCACTAGGTGGAAACATCCACTTTTAATTGTAGAAAAAATTATTTGCTTAATATGAGGTTGTAATAAACAAATTTTTGTACTATGATCTGTTTAGGGGAAAAGACTACCTGTCATGTGTGCACAGTGCCAAGTGCTATGTTTCTTTTAGTAGGAATTTTTGTATGTTGCATGTTGCAGCTAAGATACTTTATACTGCATGCAGATCTATCTACTCCTTTGAACTATATACTAGTGGGTCCTTCCACCACCTCAGGTTGATATAAGATTTAAAGGCATTGTTGCCAAGTAACATAATTTAACTGTATCATCTTTTATGGTAAGACTTGAATCAAGAACGGAGGAGTAGATTGCATGTCTCAAAGGGATTGTGTGAGTGAGGGTGAGTTGATCTTTGGAGATATTTCAGTAGTTCAAGATTCTCTTTCCATCTGAAATCCTCCTTATGTTTTATGGCGGGCAGAAATCTACAAGAGTTTAGAATATGGTATGACGGGTGAGAGAAGCAAGGACATTTTTTTTTCTTGTGGCAGCACTGACTCCATGCTTTAGTATGACTTGACCAGGGAGGCTCTTTACAGAGAGTGCTGTTACAGAGAGAGCATCTCTTGTGTTGGGGTTTATGAATATGTTTTACTGCAATGCTTTAATATGCAGGATGGTTTAGGAAATAATTAAAGCTAACGTCAGTAGAATAAGGACTTAGTGTTTTCCTTAAACACTTTCTTTTGTTTCTCTTAAAATTCTTTTCTTCCTATCTACTGCTCTATTTTTATTTACTTCCCACTGGAGTGATTTTTCAGTTCCATCTGAAAAGTACCCAGTCAGTATCATCTGGAACGTGTTTTTACTTTGTGCATCATTTTGAGATCATTATAAATCCTCTTTGCTTGTGTTCAGGGTATTGGAAGTTGGATCCTCTGGCCTAGGATGAATGGCCACAGCTGAAACCCTGAACTTTGATCCTTTCTGTAGCTATGCAAAGAGCGGCTACCAGACCACCAAACTAGTAAATTCAGTGTTCTTTCTGAATATACACTGACATACGCTTCCTTCACTGGGTTAGGGTGGTAATGTAAAATTTGCCTTTTATTAGGTGTACATTGTTTGAAGAACTGCTTAAGTAATTTTCAAATGGTTTTTCTGTTTGTCAGACCTGATTTCTGAAGTTCTTTTCTCACAGTTGCCCCAGATGTGCTTTGCTAAAAGAGCTACACTCAGCAGCAAGTAGAATTTTCCAAAATAGGTTTGAGCTGGAGAAACCTGTGTTCCCTGTGCTGTGAGAAGTTTTGGGGCAAATTGCAATGTTGAGGGAAAAGGAAAACATTCCTATTTCAAGTCAGGACAGGAACTTGTCTTCCTGTTTGTAGGAATATAATTTATGTGCATCACTTCATTGGTCACTTTTTTATCATATTAGGAAAGCATTTCCCATGTATCATTCAAGGGCTCTTAGGCTCCTGAGGGTGTTGTAAATGCCAGTTTGTCTTTTAATTTTATTTCATTGATGCTTCCTTCCACACGAGACTTTTGTAGTGAGGCATTTGATTACCATGGAAGGCAGTTAAAGTTTTCTCTGCTGACGTTTTCCTAAAGTCTGTAATTTTATGAAGTTTTTCTGATTTCCAATTTATCCCACTGCAGCTTTCATTGCTTGATTTCACGTGGGTCTCAGGCCCCGATGATTACATAGTGTACATTTTATGAAAATGATTTGATGCCAGACAGGAAGCTCAGAGTACAGGAAATCATTAACATGCAAAAAAATTTGAGTCCAAAATAACTTTAATTAGAAGCTTATTTCAAAGAATTACCACCTGTCTCTCATTTCATCTTTGCATTAGCTCAAAAAATATATTGTGGCTTAAAAGTGTCATGTAAATAGATTCATATCCTGAATATATTTTTCATAAGGAAACTAGAAAACAACAGTAGCTAGACTTGTGTGTAAAAGTAGCACTTTCTGGCTAAGGGACATTCTTCTTAAGCTGCTGAAACTGTAGAGTACACTAAGTGATTCCATCTGATATGCAGAAAACACTGTAGTTTATATTTTCACTTTATAAATGTGTCACTGGCAAGGCCAAGTGGCTGCAATAAGGTTTTTTGAAATGGACATTTCTGGTTGAGTGTTTGGAGAACTGCATTTCTCAAAGTGAAATATAAAAACTCCATCCACTAGACACACATTAAAAATGAATGGTTGAAGGAAACAAGTTGACCTATAAAAAGCTGGGAAATAAGAGTTCGTACACAATTTATTTTTCTTTAATTATGCTTTATGTATAATAGTTTGGATAACTGGAGTTTGATCCACTAATACAAGCTAGTTAAAATCCAAATTTGAAAATTAACGAGTAGGAATAACGCAAATATGATGAACAAAGTGGTGGGTATATTAAGAAATGCTGCCGTGCTTTTAAATGCCAAAAGAGTGATTGCTGATTCAGTCTTGTGCCTCTGTTTCTTTAGACAATACAGTTCCGTCCTGCAGTGTGCTTGGAGATCACTGGAGTGCTGTAGGGAACTTGTCATATTATGTCACGTCATATTCAATTGTGTCACTACTGTTAAAACAGGAGAGATTTTTAACAATGATATTTGCGTGTGATTGGGGATTATGCATGCTAAAGATGAATGCTTCCATGTTTGGCAGGACATGTAGCTTCATATATATTGCAGGAAGTGCTGTAGTTTTTCTCTTCATCATTTTCATGATGATATGGAATTGGTAATAATAAGATTGATATTTATAATATAGAGAAGAACAGAAGCTATTACTATTTGTTACTTAAGTAGTAACCTCAATGTTTGTAATGACTTTTACTTTTTTCTGTTATTTGGATTGTCATTTGTCTACGAGATTATCACTTTGTATCAATTGTATCTGCTATTGATTTCATCAGAAGAGTAGAAATTAACAACTTAACTGTATATTTTAGACAAGCTTAAACCCTAAATATTGTGGTCAGCAGTTATCTAAGAGACAGTTTTCTCACTATCATCAGTATAACCAGGAGTACCTGAAATTTAATTCTACTAAAAAAATAAATAAGACATCTGTGGTAGTAAAGGCATTAACTTTGCAAATAAGTGTCTTTTACTTTTGATCTTATATCAAGCAATGTTTAGAACTTTTCAAAATGAAATAGCAACATGGTAAAAATTTAAACATATGTAACATTGCTGTTATTTCTTTTTGTGACTTAAATTATTTTATTCGCAGTTTTAATTTTTCATTCTTGTTTTTGGTTTTCTTTTCCATGGCTTTATATCTTTCTGTGGAAGAAAGTGTGAAAACCAGGAAGCCTTAAAAAGTCCCAAAGTACAAGTGTGTTCTACTACTGTGCCCTTCAAAATTAAATATCAACCTGCTATCTGTAATTGATTTGTCTTCACGTTTCAGGGAGTTCCCCTGAAGTTAGACATTGGAAGTTAAAGTTCAGGAAATACAGCTGTCAGACAGCTGCAGATTTCCTCCGTAGATCACTATTGATGGTAGGATAATTCATAGGAGGCTTTGGAAGGGGATTTGAAGATTCTCTATGCCCAGACTTACCTCAAGAATTGCCTTCTTCAAAAATATATAAATTAGAAGTGGAACTGAACAGTTAGCTGCTGTAAAGTGTTGAGAGGGTCTGCAGTGTGCCTGATGCTGAATGTGAACATATGTGGTTTTGAGGTAACAGAGCATATGTGACCACAGCGTGACTGTGGTCACACAGACACCTGGGTTGTGAAGCACTGTATTCTTGTATGTCAAACAAAAATGCCACAAGTTATTTGTAGTAGCCAAATAATTATACTTTAAAATAACCACACCCAAGAGAGTGTGGTTGCAACCAGTGGGCTAGCACCTTTTACTAGATATCAGTGTTTGTATTAGTTTCTAAGGGAACTTTTACTGGTTGATCATTATTTTATACAGCTGACTCCCTTGTACTCTTTCTAGCCTGCGTCAACAGTGTGATGATAATGTCAGCAACTGTTAGGAAGTGGAAGCTGAGTATCATTAATATTGATAGTATACAGTACAAAACTTCTCAATTTTCCCTGCTAGTTCCTAGTTTTTTCTGATCAGGAGCATGTGATAGGACTAAATTCTGTGAAATTTCACAGCTTAGAGGAACGAAAATCTACTGTAGATGCCTTGAGTAGTTCAGAGATAAAAGACAGAATTAACTTCTTTAAATGTCTGATTTGAATGATTCTTCTCTTGACGTCATTTAGTCCAATCCCACTTTCTGAACAGGTTAGGCTAGAAGTTGCTCAGGATTGTGTTCTGTTGTATTTTCTGCATATCTGTGGGAGAAGAATTTACAACCTTTCTAGAAAATGGACTATAGTGTTTGATGTCTTTCACAGTAAAAAACCAAACCAACAACAAAAACCAACAACAACCAAAAAACCCAACAAAACAACCCAATAAAAAACCCTCCAACCTATGTTCAGATAGAATTAAATGTGATACAGTTTACTGTTTACTTTGGTCCTGTAAGTGGATGCCACAGAGAAGAATCTGTCTTGCTCTTTTCTTTCCACTAGAGACTGAAGGATTCAGTTTTGCCTCAACGAAATGAACAGCATGAGGTGCACTTTCAAATGTCCTTTTTATCACATGGTTGTTATTTGCAATAGGGTTTGTGATGCGTGTTATGAATTATATGCAGAATCTAGGAAAAAAGGATGGCAGATCTTAATTTTTAGAAAATGGGAGAATCTGAAAAAGAGATGAATGAGGAGGGAAGAACCTTGCTGCTTTATTATCTTCTTTTGTCTTTTTGTTTTTAATTCTGTTTTTTTCTGTTTTTACCCTAAGCTAAATTTTTGTGTATTTCAATCATGAGGACAAGTGATATGGCATATTTTCTGGCCTTTTACACTGCTATTTATTTTTAAGTAGTTAAAGTTTCTGTGAAGAGTCACAGTGGAGATGAACAATGTTTTGCACTGTATGTTTGTTGTTTTTCAGATTTTTAAAATTTATTTGACTTTTGTTACCTTTATGGAACTGTAAGAATGAAGTTTTTGTCTAATTTTGTTTTGCTTCACCTTCCTATGTTAGAATACGTATTAAAGGATTGAGGGTGGAACTTAGTGAACAATTTATTTGGGTCATTCATGCATACAGAATCATTCCTGAGACAAAATAGAGTATTTTAATTAAGGTAAATAGACATTTGAATATTTCATTTAGTGTTTGCAAGGTAAGAGCTTATCTATGAATTCAGGAGAGATGCATCTATCAGCTTCAGAAAGTGCTGGTCTTAATGGTATACCTCTCTTTGAATGCCTAAAAATATAGTTTGTAAAAATTGTTGTCCTTGCATATGAAGTGCAAACTGCATAATCAGCTTCGAATCTCAGAAATATTCCCAATGAGCCTTAGGATTTAGATTGCTGTACTTGAGGCACAAAGCCATGTCCTATGTCATGTCTTATGGCTGCTGAATAATGCATGAGGCTTGAAGTAATTTACTCCAAGCTGAATTTTTTCTATTTGATATTTTTTAGACTTGCTGGTTGGATTTAGTTTGTTTTTTCTTTCTGTGAAGACAGAAAACGTGAATGTAAATCATGGAAGACATTTGCATTGTATTATTTTCACAACAATACATATTTGTAGGACTTTCTGTTATGTTTCTTAAGTAGACTTGAAAGAATAGAATTGGTTGTTTCAAACCACGGTTGTTATGACTACTTGTAAGGTATGGAAGCATTTAGGAACCAGAATAATTTGGTGTTTTGGGAATATTGAAACGTTTCTTTAAACTGAAACTGTAATACTTATATCCTTAGGAATTTTGTTTTGAAATAAAATATCTTGCTTCTGCTTTTTAAAATTTTCTTTTAATGTATTCTGAATGTTATTTCCCCCACGATCTAGAAAGTAAGCTTTTATTGAGGTTGGAATATTTGGTGTTTTTTCTCATAGTAAACACTCCCACAAATGAAAATTTACTTTTGTTAGGATTGCTTATGAGTACAATTTTAATTTGCTCACAGTTTTAGTATTAAAACTACACAAATAACATTGCTTTGTTTCCTTTGTGTTTTTTTCTGTTGCTTCCCTTAGGTCGAGATTTGATCTGCATACAGTCCATGGATGGAATGCTCATGTTGTTTGAACAAGAAAGTTATGCTTTTGGCCGGTTTTTACCTGGTTTTCTTCTGCCTGGTCCCTTGGCATACAGCTCTCGCACAGACTCTTTCATTACAGTGTCTTCTTGTCAGCAGGTTGAGAGTTACAAGTATGTGTCTATGTTCAGTAATTGTAGTATACTTCGGTGGTATCATTTACTAGGTAAACACATTGAAAGTAATCTTGTTTAATTTTTAATGCCTTTACTGGAGTATCCAAAAGCAAGTAGTTTCAGGAAGTATGTTATATTTTGCTGAGTGGTTACTGTCTCAGTACAGTCAGAAGAAAGTGTGCTGTGAGTCCTGAGGACTTTATGGTCCTACTATAAAGGTAGTAAGTCTACTAGTTTATCAAGGCTCTGTTGCTCCCAAGTGCCGGGTTTTTTCCTTGCTTCAGTTTAGTCTAGTGTGTGCTTTCAGCATTGGAACATGGATGAAACTGTTGTGAGCTATTTTAGTTTGTGACCATATTAAGTTTATGGGTTCAACATTTAGAAAAATAGGACAATATGGAAAGTAAAGACTGCACAAGACATTTCCACTTCCTCCAAGCACAAGGGACTATGTATCGTTAGGCGTACCAGACACAAATCTAATAGAGAATAAGAAAGAAAAAGGTGAAAGATTTTTAAAGACAGACAAGGAAGCATTTATGTTTACTTTGAAGGAGCAGCTTGAATCCATGGGGCTCTCTGAAGCAACCACCATGTTGGAAGTTTTTCAAGTATCTATCTGCTTAGAATCAGGTGGATGCTTGAGCAGTGGGACACTGTGGTGGATGTCTGCTGTGAAGTCTTTCTCAATAAAAGATGGTTCTCTGTTGCAGACCCTTGTTCTTACAGGGTTATTGAATCTCTCTCCCTAGCAGTAAATTGGGGTGGGGTGGTGTTTGGGACAGAGCTACTACCTATGATGACAAAAATCCTCATTCCCTAAAATGGATGAAAAAGTGGCAGAGCTGTCAGGCTTACTGAGCAGTAGTTGTTCACAGTTCTTACCAGCAGCCAAAGATGAGTGATGGTGATACTGGAGCCAGTATTTCTTTAACATTAACTTCTTTGACATCATCCTGGATAAAAGGACAGAATGTATGTCCTGAAATTCAAGGACAATGTAAAATTTTTGCAAGTGGCTAATATAAAAAGGTTAGATAGGGCTGCCGTTCAGAGTAATCTCATGAGGCTGAAGGAATGGGCAAGTACATTAAGAATTTTTTTCAGAGGTAAAAATACATATTAAAGAAAATACACATTACATAATACATATTACATAAAATACATATTAAAGAAAATTAAAATGCTCCTTTTTATAAATAATGCCCTGGGAATCTAATCTAGGGAATGTTAGTTGAACATGATGCTTTGTCACACTTCCCTGTTCTGTCACCTGTAGTTCTCAAGCAATATTCTTTTTATTTTGCTGCTTAAGATTAATCAAATTATAGATATCATGTGTTGTTTTCTTAAAACTGAACAAGATATATGTGTTGGAAGTGAAAGTAATTTAATAGAAAATTCATAATTTTCCTAAGAATTTAGAATTAAAATTCTAAGACAATATTAGAATAAAATTATACTATACTATACTATACTATACTATACTATACTATACTATACTATACTATACTATACTATACTAGTACTATTTTATACTATATAATCTATTAATGTTGTCAAGGAATAAAGAAACATTTTTTCCTTTAAAATTAACAACTCATATGTTTAAATTTTGTTCAGATTCTTGACCTTTACAAAAAATGTCACCACAATTATTCATCAGTCTATTACTAATTCAAGTGTGCCATCCTTACTGTAGGGATATAGTTTTACAGGAATTTTTCACTTGGCACTTTAGTGTCAAATGTTAAGACACTAATGAAACTAATCTCTAGTGTGTGTCTGAAATATTAGAACATTAGAACAGAGTTAAATAATTCTTTTAAAGTGAAGGAAACAGATATGCTAAGGAAATAAGAGCTTGTTTTTATGTTATTTAATAAAAAAATACAACAGTTCTATCTAATGTTTTTAGCAGAATAAGTTGACAAACTTCAAATTATTCATCTTCTTATAGCTCTTACAGACCAATGGCTTCATTTGAAAGCACTTTTTACTGTGTTGATTCTGAATTCTTTCAATATCTAAAAGCAAAATGCCTCTTACATGCTTGGTATGATATCTGAGTTGTGTTGGTCATCTGTAGTTTGAGGTTTTTTTCATGTAAGACTATAACCAGGTAGCTAGTATTTAAATATCAGTATATATTGCTGTTTGATGTGAGCTTGATTTGAAACCTCTGTATTAGGTCTGTGATTAGTTAATAAAATGTTAAGGTGCTTTCCAAGACTACCAGTAAAATATGATGAAGAGGAAATTTCATTATGTCAGGATCCTTCTGACTCCCTTCCAATTCAACTTATTCAGTGATTCTGTGAATCTGCAACTTCTCTTATAAATATGTTAAGCTGAAAGAGGGAAGTAAATTCATACAGAGGACAGTTAAAGACATCCTAGTTGTACTAAAAACAGAGCTCAGTATTATTAACTAGGTCATAGCATTCACCTTTAACAATTAGATTTCTTACTCCAAATACATAGTTTACTTTTGTAAGTAAAATACTTTTAGAAACTAAAATCCTTCAATAGCAAGCAGAGTGACTACTGGATAGTTAGGGTTGGAAGGGACCTCTGGAGATCATCTAGTGCAAGCCCCCTGCCAAGACAGGGTCACCTCGAGCAGGTGATGCAGCAATATTCATGTAGACTGTGTTTCCAGGGAGGCAGACTCCATAACTACCCAGTCAATCTATTCCACTACTCTGCCTTCCTCAATGTAAAGTTTTTCCTCATGTTGAGGTGGAACTTCTTGTGTTTTAATATATGGCCATTATGCCATGTCCTTTTGCTGCACCAAAATACATGCATGAAATGTGAGGAATATTGTTGTCATAATTTTCAATCTCCAACTTTGACAATGAAGAAAAATATGTACTGCTATTTTAGATTTAATTGGAACATTCAGAATTGTGTTGGTTTAAGCTTTTGAGCTGATGGCACACCATGACTTCGAGAATTAAATGCTGTCTTTTCGGATAAGTTTATTTGGTCTTATTCTTTTTTTATTTCACTTATGTAGAAACCTTCACTTATGTATTCCATGGATTATCTATGTTCATACACAGGAAATGGGGTAGATAAGTGAGTTATGTAATACCAGCAAAAATTCAGGAAACTGTTACAGAAGAATCAATGAGGACACAATTTGAACACTGAGGACTACATAGGTGTAAAGAGGACAGATAGATGTGCAGAGCTTTTGTGGCAGTTGACATAGTTTGTTCAAACAGCTTAATTGCCAGTTTTTCTTAGTATCATTTGCTGGTGGTAAAAATAATAAAACCGCCACAAACCTTCCAACTTCTGCTAAATGTGCCACCTACTAATTACAGGTTATTGTGGTCTCTTAGATTGGAGCCACTTAGTTTACTTAAAGGAGGTGCTTGCAGGTTTCACTATTAAAGATTGTAATTCTGAGAGGTTTAGGAAGTTTTTTAAAAGCTTAATAAGAGAAAAAAATTGCAATTTTAAATTAGAATTCCAATTTCACAGTTTGATAATTTATTTCTTCTATCTTTGTGGTCTGTACTTCTACCTACTAATATTTAGACTGTTGAATTTATTTTAACTCCACATAAAATCTGAATAGAATGCTTGTTTTAATTTCTACCTTTACCCTTAGCTGCTGTCCTACACTGATACTAATCTCATCATCTTTGCTCATGGTAGACATAGTGCAGTAGGCTTTCTAACCATCCTTTTAGACTGTGGTTTTACTGTGTATGTATACCCATGATTATTATATTTTATTTTTTACTTAATGTAGAGGTGTTAACAAAGATCTAATTTAAAAAAATTTTTTTAAACTGCCTGTAACAGATACCAAGTGCTGGCCTTTGCAACAGATGCTGATGAAAGACAAGACACAGAACAGCAAAAACTCAGTTCTGGAAAAAGACTTGTGGTAAAACCCATTTATTTTACATACCCTGTATGAACACTGCACGCATATTGAAATGACTGATGCTAAGTAACGAATGGCAGCATTGTCTGCTGACAAAGGATCTGATCTGATTGCTGCTAAAGGCAATGGAAAGACTCCAGTAGACTTCTATTAAGGTTTCTTTGGGCCTCGGTTGTTTAAGGTTGGGCATTAAAACTTGCTGTTGTTCTAATGAGAAAAGAAAAGTAACTGCAGTGGAAATAACCGTTTCCAAGGTAATCTTTGTAATACAGAACCTACACTGTAGTAAAATAGATAAGTAGGTACACCTGAATTATTGCTCATGCTTTTAAATGAAGTCTGATTATGACTTTGTATTGTAGAAAGTTAGTCTCATTCTCCTTGGGGCATCCTTTCTACTTAGAGAAAAATTCGCAGTGAAATGTTTCCACAGATTGTGTCCTGAGCTCTTTTTGTCAAACACACGTGGATTCAATAGCCTTCTGGAGGTCTCTGTCACTAATTTGTTTAATATTTGAGCTGCCTCTTCTTAAAAGGAAGAGAATTTTATTCTTTGTGGTCCTGCAGTTGAGTTGCTTGTCTGCTAAATATACTGCATATATAAAATACTAGATTCATTATACTTCAGATACAACAGTGAAATATGGGGAGAGCATCTTCCTTCCAGTGGCTAATTGTAGAATTTTTTCAAATACACAGAGGTTGAATCCTACATATAGAAGTAGGAGAAGACAGTTTATAAACAAAAAACCTGGAGACTTTATCAGATACACTGCAAATGAAACAGTTTTTTAAAAATTAAAACGTGAAACATGCATGGAAACAAACGTAATAAGCTGGGTTTTTCCTTTTAAAATGGCTTCCAATTTCATGTATCAGATATGCAAGGATATTTGCTGGCACATTTTATGCTCTTTAGGCAAAATAATTGATGCTGTTTGTGTAGGAAGTGCTGACAGTTGGACTTTAATATATTTTTACTTCAAAATTCTAAATTTCTGTTTAACCAACTTGGCAGAAGTCAAAAGCATTTTTTGCATGTGTGTTTAGTTGAAATTTCCCAGAAGGGCTGAAGAAACAAACCAATGAAATTTGTCAATAAGCAGTAGTATTTTTTAAAGTCAGGTGAGGCAGGATTTCTATTGTGTATTATATCAATGTATGTCATTCGAGAAGTAAAAACACTATGACATACATGAGCATTCTCCAGATTAAAAAGTGCAGATGAGTGACTGCAAGCATAAATATTGGCTTACACGCCTAAAATGCTTGTCTAGTTTTCCATTTACATATATTGGTAGAATTAGTTGTCACCTTTTGCTCTCTATCCTTAATAATCAAGGACACGTACAGAGGCAAAGAAAATTATTCTAAATATCTATTCTTGAATTCATTAGTTAAAGTATAAAGCATCTCCATTTTTAATAGAATGTGTATTTTAATTTCTAAATGTACTTAACTGAACTGCATAGCCAACAATTCATGACTGTTTTAAAAAGATGATGTTTTTACTGCTTGGGTCACATTAAGGAAAGTTATTGACTGCCCTCAGAATAAGAGGATAATTCTTATCCAGAAAAAGACCTTGATTTTGCTTTTCTGTCTATGTTAATGATATATAATTTGATTAGTTCTGAGCCCTCTCTAAGTTTTGTCTTCAATATGCAGTTGTCATTGGATTTCTGGAGCATACTTTTTCTTTTGAAGGTGGATTGGATTTTGAACATCGGAGAGCAAGCACTGGATATATGCGTTGTCTCATTTAATCAGGGAGCTTCTTCTGTTTTTGTGCTTGGTGAGAGAAACTTCTTTTGCCTAAAGGATAATGGACAAATACGGTTCATGAAAAAGCTTGATTACAGTCCAAGTTGCTTCATTCCGTACTGTTCAGGTTTGTAAAATGAAGATTTAACTTTAGCTTGGTTACCGCTGAATAAACATATTTTTATGAATAAGCAGGTTGGATGGGGCATTGTACAACCTGGTCTAGTGGAAGGTGTCCTTGCCCATGGCATTTAAGTTAGATATTAGGAAGAAAATTCTTTACTGTGAGGGTGCTGTGACACTGGAACAGGTTGTGCCAACACTGGCAGTATTGAAAGCCAGGTTGGATAAGGCCTTGAGTGACCTGGTCTAATGGGGGGTGTTCCTGCCCATGTTAGTGGGGGTTGGGACTAGATGATCTTTAAGCCATTCTATGATTCTGTGAGTTTGTGATCTGTAGAATCATAGAATTTGGAGCTCTCTTTTTGAATGAGTCAGGTATATTTTCAAATGTTACTTTGTGTGAAGTGTCATAATTTTTAGAAATGAAATATTTTCTTTTTATCAAATTGAGGTACTTGTCTGGTGCCCAGGCTATCAAAGCAACAAATACAGAAGAATGACAGTCTTTAGAAGAGTAAACTAGTGTTTGAGGACCTTTTGATTGATGACCTTTTGATATTTTCAGATTCTTAAAAATATCAAAGTGTATTATTATTACATTGGTGGAAACAAGTTGGTTAGATACTAGGTTAGAATTAGACTCATATACCTATTCTTTTTTAATGCTTCAAAGACTATCTGATAAGTTTTTGACCTTGGCAATCTTCACATTTTATACTTTCTGATTTGAATTATGCTAGAAATAAACCCTATAAATGTATACACATTTAATTGGTATTCACAAGTTAGTGAATAGTGTAGGTAGCAGATATTTAATCAATGTGTATTTTGTCGTATCTTTCCTGGCATGCCAACAAGGCCATTATGAGTGTTTGTCATGTTTTAAATTATCAAATATGGCTGGTCAGAACCTTATAAAGTTGTGGCATGCATTGTGAAATATGCGGTTGGAATTGGTATTCGTAATTAATCGCATATGTCCTTCTTTAGTGTCAATGTAACTTTCCTAACTTTTGATACTTTATCATAATTAATTTATCACACCTAATGGCTTATAAATAAAAGAAAACATAACTATATGAGCCTCAAAGAAAAGTACTGGCTTTTGAAAAATCCTTCATACTAAATTTTTTTTTTATCTTTGAACAGTGCGAGAAGGAACAATAAACACTATAATTGCAAACCACAGTAAAATATTGAATATTTATCAAGATGTTACATTGAAATGGGCCACTCAACTTCCCTGCATTCCTGTATCAGTAAAAGTAGCGAATTTTCAGTAAGTAACTTGTTAAAGTTTACTTTTTACTTAGAGTAATCTCTGGTTATGTGATTTGCTTCTATATCCTGACAAACAGTTCTGAGGTTTGTAACAAATAAGGTAACTTTTAAAAGGAAAATTCTAAGATTTTTCCTTTGTTTTGTAAAATATTCATTTCGTTAATGAGTGTAGTTGAAAAATGCTAGAATTGCTCTATTGCCCTTTAGGTTTTCTGTTTTTTTTTGTGAAGTTTGAACCTAGAGTCTCATAGCTCCAGCCCAGTAGTTTCTTTTTGGAAATAATGACAACTGTGTTTGTGCAATCTGGCAAAGTTCGTCCCTGAGACAGGAAGATAGGGAATCTCACTGAAAATCTGTTCTTCATTAAGCATTTAAGAGCATATGCATTCCAGAGATGATTTGAACTGATTTTGGAACAGATTATTAAAATCCACTGTTAAATTGTGGAAATTAAGGAACTGTTTAAATTGCTGAGAGCTGCACTGCAACAGAACAAAACTTTAAATAAAAGAAGCATAGGACAGATCAGGGAAAAAATGGGTGGGGGATTGGGTGAAGAGAATGTTTATAACTTGTGCTGTGACTGTCACTGAAATAAGCAAACTACAGAAAGGTACAGCTAGTGTTTTTATGCAATCCAATTTATGCCTGTACTATGTGCCCCCTAAGAGCTGGCTGGGTGCTAGTTGCCCCGTGCCTGTGACCTAGGGGATGCGATAGGAGTGTCCTTGTCATGTGAATCTTCTGATCCTCAGCAGGGTGGTGGCTGCCAACATACACTGCATTGCTAAACATTTGATCATGTCAAGCATTTTGCCTCCAAACAAGTGGAAAGAGAATATCTGACTAACAAGCTTTACTGAGTTGTGCAGAGTAATCTGAGGGATGTTTATGTTTTGTTTGTTACTAATAGATACCTAAATGAAAAAAAAAAAAAAAAATTTTTTTTTAGACTTCGGAGAGAGTTGGGCTGGCTTTCATCCAACAGGTCTTAACAAGTGAAATATAATGAACAGACTCAATGGGCCACTTAATTATAATGCAGAAGTGAATTATGCAGGATATAACAGTACAGCTTTTGAAGTATGGAAAAATACTTGTATTACAAAAATTTGAAGTAAACCATTAATGTTTACAATAGCAGATTGTACTAACATTTGTATATACAATGACTTGTTTGGAAACCCATTATATTGAACCATCTGTTTCAATAATGTGTCTAAAACATTAATGCAGGTTCTGCCTGTTCCCTGTGAACTTCAACGTTCAACAGTTTGATATTAGGGAGAAATCTGAGAGCCTAAAAATCTGTTCCAGGTCAATTTGCTAGTTAAGATTCAGAATTCCCACAGACCTACAAATACAGGGTTTGACTTGGGGTTGTGTTCTTTAGCAGGTAGAGAGACAGCAATCTAGTTATGCAAACCTCTTTATACAGGTAAATGAAGGAGCATCTGTGTACCTGCACCCAATGGCCTGAAAGGCAGGAAGAGGTCCAGTGCTGTGTGTTTCTGAGCTGTGCTTTTACTTGTCTATTGGCAAAAATGCAGTGTGCTTGTACTTCCTTCTGGCATTAAAAAAAAAAAAAGAGCTAAACAGCAAAACTGTAGTAAAGCCTGTAGAGATACTAATTTGGCTTAAACAGGGCATATGTGTTGGTTTTGGTGTGGTTTTTTAAAATATTTTGAAAGGGAATTTTTTGTGATTCAATGTGATAATGATTTTCTTGTACTCAAGAAATACCTCAGTCTTAGTTGGGGCCTCTGAGCACACTACTACCGTAACATAAATAATATTAAGGACTTCAATAAGCATAAAGTTGTTAATCCTACACTGCTGAAAGATTGAAGTGCCTTAAATATGATGTATGCCACGTAATTACTTTCTTCACTTTAATTTCAATAATACTTACAAAGTAAATGGAGTATTCTGAAACAGTTGTCTCTACAATTCATACACCTTCTTTTATATTTTCTCTTTGGTGTAATGTCTGTTACTTCTAATGTGTGACTCTAGCTTGCTGGATAAGAGAAACACTATTAGAAGATATTTTATGTAAATCCCTTGGGGCAGGAGTAGTGGTTGCATCACAAAAGCAACTTGTGATTCCAGTGTATGCACCTCCTTGTTATTTATGAATTGATTTTTCCTCTTAAAATAATGTGTAATACAGTATTTCTTTATTGCTACAACAGTATGTAGAAAAAGATAGTAATATACTGCAACATTTGAGATTAAATTCTAATACAAACTGCTTGATTTCCATCACATTTGAAGAAACACGGAAGTAAAAATAGAATCAAGGAGAAGTGGTTACTTGGAACAGTTTTAAGTGTTTTTGCAATCTGAAAGTTATTTATTTTTAAGCTGTTAAATTACACTTTTTTACCTTCTGTTAAAACCTGAAATCTCTCTGTAAGGATGTTCAAAATTTGTTATAAAAGCTTGTGGTCAGAAACTCGAACTGCAGGCAAAATTTTGGGTGTTTATCTTATTCTGGGTTTTCCCTGAATATCTCTGTAACTAGTCATTGAACTGGAAGTTCAGTTCTAGTAATTGTTATAGAAGTTTGTCCCTTATTTTGTTGGAAGTTTATATTCTGGTTCTATTAATGTGTATTAGATACTGTTTCTGACTTTTAGTGTCAGGACGACTCCTACATACTTCACACTGCCTAGATTGCTTCAGAAGTGTAATCACTTATACTGATGTTTTCAATTAACTTGAACTGCTTAGGTCTCTGTCTCAGGACAAGTTTATCTTCCCATGGATAAACCTGCTGGAACAGTTATATTTTCGCATACCCTGTGCTGTTATCCTTCAAGTTATGGCTGTGCAAACACATTCTCACTAAAGCTGAAACTCTTGAAGAAAGTGGTTTAGGTGTTCTGCCTGAGTTGGTTAAAAGCCCTGAAGCATCCCTCCACCAAATCCATAAACAGCCCCTTCCAAACCTTTCTAGAGTGGTTTGAAGAGAAACTGTCCATATGCTGCAGTTGAAACAGCTGAAATCTAGGAAAGTTACACAAAGGCACTACAAAGATTCCTCTTCTGCTCAAAACTTCAGTGTCGAAATAGTAGTTGTAAGCAGCAGTATTTGCTTGGTATCCATCATAATTATGTATCTTCATAGAATTGACTTTAAAGTCCATTCCCTTTTTTCCTGCCCTTGAGTTTCCGTTTTTCTGTTTCATGAGCGACCTCTTTTCTAAGACTCTCTTTGTACCTTCACATCTGCTTTGCAATGGAAGTTTCATGAGCTGTATCTCTTACGCATACGGGTTATAAATGCTATGAATTTGTCACTGACTGATGCTTCCTGAGCTATGTTAAGATTTCTCTCTCTCTGCCTCTTTCTCATCTCACTTTTCTATTTATTTGGCACTTGGCAGAGCTATTTCTGGGAGTACATCTTAATGGCTGATTGCTTGCACTGAGTATTAATTATTCTGTCCTGGTTGGCCTGAAACTAGAATGTTATGTTAAGGTGCATTCAGTCTGAAGCAAAATAGCTAGTGTTGCCAGCCTCTGGGAGATTTCTGTCACAAACATCTGAAATGCCAATGTGGATTAAAACATATAGATAGAGTATTATATATACACATATATAGAGTTGGGATGTAGTCTCAGGAAAGGGTTTTCTGTTTTGATTACTACCAAGTTACAAACCTACATTTTGCCATGGGAAAGCATGAAGCCTTTAAATTGGGGACTTTTTTTCTTCTTCTGAGCATTTTAAAAGTTCACTACTCTCCACTTTATTTCTTGATTTTGTTTGTGTACAGACTTCAAGTTGTATCTGGTAAGCCTATGAATGCTAAAAGTTAGCCTGACTCTTTTCTTTTAAAATGAAATAGACTGCAGACTTTCTCAAATGTCTCTTTTCTTCTAATCGGTGTTTCATGATGTCTCTCATTTTGGGTATTTGTGCTTTTGACTATACACCAAGAAATTAAGTCTGGTGGTATACATATGGCAAAAAAATGTTGATTTCATGTGGAATTTATCAGCAGTCACAGTTTCAACAGGAAGTCAACCTCAGAGTTTAGGGGATATGTTGTGGGAAAAGATATTTCTTCTGTCTCTGTTCTGGGGACTGGGGACTCTTAGTACTTTACGCATCAGTTTATCAGCAGACGTAATGTTTGAATGAAGGATATTTTCCCCTTCAGCCACATTGGAATTTGGTTAGTAATACCCAAAAGAAAAAATTCAGAGTCAATGTATTGAGGCAGAGATTTGTGAGTTTGTGTTTAGGGTAAGTCACCTGTTCTGAATATGGCAAATTGTGATTTAATTTCCCACACTTGAGACCTATTACTTCAAAACTTGTGGCTTTATATCGAGTCAGTTGTGCACACTGCTGTCCTGTTCAGGGCCAGGAGTTGAACTCAGTGATCCTTGTACGTCCTTTCCAACTCAGCATATTCTGTGATTCTGTAGTACTTGTCTATAGGTAATTGGATGCTTTGCATATGTAGGGCCTCTTATTTTTAGGAGCTATGTCTGGGAATTAGAATACAGTAACTAATTCAGTTTTGTGGTAATTTTTATGTACCTCTATATGTGTGAGCAGGACTGTTCTTCATGGAACTAAGATTCTTGAAAAGAATAAACCACATAATGATGCGTGTGTCTTGTAAAATGTGAAATTGCTTTTATTACCTGAGATTGACAGGTATAGAGAAGTTGATGAAAGTAGCTAGAATATTTGCTTTCACTTTAATTTATTTGACAGATAAATATATTTTTACTTGGTAGCGGTGCTTTCTGAAGAGGAAATATAAAGAAGTCTGGAAAGGTTTTTTTATATGGAAAGTAATTTATCACCTCCAAAGAATTAGAATTTCTGAGTTTCTTAAAATATTAAATTTCCAGCACTCAACCTTTTAGCTTCAGTTAAGCTAGTAAAAGGATTTTCATTATTTGAGATGGGGGAAAAAAAATTCCAATGACGAAAGTCACTGTTGAAAAGTCAGGAAATAAAGTAGACTTTATATGTTCAAGATGACAAGTAGGGTTACTTAGCAAGCTTTATGAACACTTCAGCTCTTCATGAAATTCAAGTCTGCCTCAGTTTATTCTGAACAGTGATCCCATAAATATATCATAGGGTCTCACAGAATCACCACTGATTCTGTTTTGCTCAATTTGCAATCAAGAAGTGATTTCTGTCTGTGAATTGCTAGTACTGCTTCTCTGCAGTCTTGACTGTCATGGTCATGCCTGAACTCGTGATATTGGTACATGAACCACAAGCCCATTATGACTGTGCCAGATAGTAATATATTAATCAGACATCTCTTAAAACCAAATACCCATAGGTTATTTGTGTTAATTTTAGACATATGCAGTTCTGTATTTGATTTTACTGAATTAGAGACTAAAATTTATTACTTTAAGGTTGCATTGTGTAGGCTGAGATGCAGGAAATGCTGCAGCTTACTGAATCACTGAAAAATTATTGATTTAAGTTGCTATAGTAGTGTCCAATTTCCTTACTACTCATAAGACAAAATAAATTGCATCTTTGCAAGTAAAATTTGTAATATTGCTCTTGTATGAGTCTCTCCCTTTGTATAAGTAATAAAGAAGTAGAGACTATTTGACTAATGAAGGGACTGAAATTTAATTTTCTATGTAATCGTGTTAATAAGTGTTTGGATATTGCATTGTCCCATGTAGTGTTGATAGCCACAACTACTGCGCTTTCCTGTTTCTCAGGATATTCCCTCTTGTGTTACAGTTACACTGGTGCATTGCAAAAGAGTATTTTACAATATTTCAATAGTTTTAAAGATAGTGACTTCTTATTTACTAAGGCAATAGTTTCTTGATGTGTACCGAGTTATCATTTTGCTCCAACTCTACTAAAAACCATGCACTAAAATGATCAGTGCCTGCAGAAAAATTCCCAATGCTTTAACCCTGGGTGTGAAAGAAGATGTGAGGAAGGATTGGGTGGGTTTTATGACTTAGTACCTTACTGTGTGTTACAATACTCTGTTCCTATCCAGTCTCTCCCCATCAGTCTGCAGCTTGACTACAAGGCTGAGAATTACTGGTGACTGATACAGAGATTGTCCCTACACCACCTCCAATGCACTTGAAGCATAATCCAAATGACATGTGCTGCTGCTCTTCAGGATTTCCCATCAGCTTGCATTATGAAGGGGAACACTCTGCTGAAAGAGATATTGTGTTTATTGCATTTAAAACCAAACCCATCTTTCCCACAACACCAAACAAAGAATTTTACAGTTAATGCATTGAATGGAGAGAACCACTTTTTCCTTTTTGAAAAATGTTTAATACAATTGGGATTTTCTGATTTATTAGTATTTCATGATATTATAATGATTGGTAAGAAATGTGTGGTTTGTATACTTACTGTCTAATGAAGTTTAAAGTCCCTGTTGTTCACTGGTTTCATAGAACAAGACTTGTGTATATGAGTAATAGCTTGAGCCTGACATAGTTAACATGCTTGTAACTTCATGGCACTTTATCTGAATAA
Organism: Oenanthe melanoleuca; assembly: GCF_029582105.1. Classification (NCBI taxonomy): domain Eukaryota; kingdom Metazoa; phylum Chordata; class Aves; order Passeriformes; family Muscicapidae; genus Oenanthe; species Oenanthe melanoleuca. Next base: position 103,868,978 of record NC_079335.1, on the reverse strand, counting down.
AATATATAAAAAATCTCTAATTCAGCAACTTATCTCCTTGAAGAAGAGAACATAAACAAGTGTTTAAATTATTTGTTTTGGCAAAGGATTACTTCCCAGGTTTGAACTCACATGTAGCCCAACAGACGGATGAGTTTAATTTTAATAAGATAGGTGAATCAAAAAACGGCAGTTCACAATTCTGTTGTATTGTTTGAAAATGTACTTTTTTGAAATTTTAGCTTCCCATATTTTTAAGAGAATTAAAAATCTGGAATCAGTTGGTAAATGAGAAAGTAATGTCCTGGTTTAAATATGAACTTGCAATTAAAACTTTTTTTCCCAGCACAGAATTGTATTATTTTGGGCGTTTGGATGGACATTCTTTGTGTAACTGGGCTCTCTAAACAGTAGAAAGGCAACAGGAATTGAATTTAACTGGAAAAAACATGGAGAAATATTGTAGTTGAATTAAGTATATAAGGTGTAAAAGTACAACCACATATATAGTAATAGTGGGTTGAGTCAAAATAAAACTCCCTGCATTGAATTTTTAGTTATCCCGATGCTTGAAAATACTTTGTTCTTCATTCTAGCCCATCTGTTATTCCTTATCATAACTCACATCACCACAGCTACCACAACTGTTAAAGAATCACTGTATAAAAATGGCAAAACTTACATATAAATCCAGCAAAACTTAGCACTTACTACACAGTTTTATAGAAAGAAAACTGCAGGAATCAAACTTTATAGTTTGTTGAAGGATTTTCCCTTTCTGTATAGTAGTACTGTAATAGAGGCAATGCCAGTTATGACGTACAGTATAAACTGTTCATTTATATACATGTTTATATATAAATTTTTATTTGAGAGTTCTGTAAGAATGTTACCTGATCTGAGAAGTTAAATGCAGAGATTTCTAGAATCTTTCTACTTGAACATATTTGCATTTTAAAGAAATGTTTTTAAGGAAAAGGAAAAGAAGATTGCATGTTTTTCTCATTGCTGACTTACCACTGGATTTCTGAGAGATGGCAGTAGAAAATATGACCCTTTTCAAAGGTCTTTTGAAGAGATAAATTTAATATGTGTATCCTACCCACAAAATATGAATGTGATTGTATTTCTTTTACTTTAATAGGATTCCGATCCTGGAAAAGACATAGATGTGCCATGTACTATGTTCAGCATATATTGGGATTCAGGCCTAGCTGTTTTAGCAAGCTAGCTTCAAATGGTGTTTACTCTATGATGCTAAGGACATGCCCATATTGCCAGTTCTCCTAATTTTATTGCATTTCACTTACTTGCTTTTTCAAAAAACCTACTTTTTACAGTAATATGATTTTGTAAGGGTTTCAACTTCTGAATAACACTTAAAATATTCCTACTTTCTTGGTTCTAGAGAAAACCTTAAAAATGGAAACTCTCAAGAACCAGAGGGCAAGTAACTCCCCTCTAGTATTTTAAATAAGATTCTTGCATTTAAACAAATATAGGGGTGTTTTTTTAGTTAACCCACTATTTGTCTGTGCCAGTTGTGACAGAGTGGACTATAACTTGTATCAGGTTCTGCACTCTCAGTCTTGGAGCTGGTTATTGAGCAGTGGGTTGGAGTTTATAGGTGTATTCTGACACTGCCCATGAATGTGCTGGATGTCTAGTTTGAAAAACAGTTTTATGAATATTTCAGTCTGTTGATTTTAAATGTCTTGATTATTATGCTGTTAACCTGAAAGACTTTTTTTTTTGTACGAGGAAGCGCACATGGGACATTTATGTCAAGCTGTGGAACTGAGAGGCAGCAAGCAGTGCAAAGTGCTAGAGATACTCTGAAAAAGCAGCTTTGTTCTTTACCAGACAGGGTGAGGGCACAATTATAAATACTGTTAAAATAATAGTAGAAAGTGTACACTCTTTTTCCTTACTGAAATACTGGTGAATTTTGGAACTTGCAGGCAGCTGTGAGGAGAAAGAGATGTAAACTAATTTGAGTTGAGTGTTTTAAAAATTATGTAATTCTTAAAGCTTTTTCGTAATGTGTTTTAAAGACACATTATGGTTATTCTTGTTAACCTCTATAATGTGTGCATAGTCTAGTTTTCCTTGTGTACCTCTCAGTATTATCGTATAGGAAGCCAACAATTAAGAATAAGCTTTATCTAAAATAATAAACTTACTAGACTATAGATTTTTATTGGCGAAGCATCTCTTTTAAGTTGGAAGCAGAGATCCTTGGGGCCTCTCCAGTTTGCCTGAAGTGATATGGACTCTAACCACTGTCTTGTAGTTAGACATGTGAAGTGAGAGAAGGCCTAGAAGAACGATAAACTTTTGAGGCTCTCTGTATCATAAATGCACATGGCATTGTTGTTAATCCAGCCTTTGACCCTTTGAAAGCTGTTATATACCTGTCTGCTAGTGGGGAAGCTTGGGCTTGAAACAGATTGTAGATTTCACATGAAGGAAGTGCAAATGCTCTAAGAGAGATTGAAGCATGAAGCAAGAGATGCTTTAAATGTGTCATAGTTGGTCTTAATTTTTTCTTGTTGCTAATGCTGGTACTGTCACAGAGAAATCACAATGCATTTTCTCTTGTTTCTTATTACTTAGAACTCTGACATATAGGCTGCACTCTTACTAATGTAATCAGATTTGCTTGTCAGTCCTCACATTCATTTTCAATTCTGCTAATGCCACTAAGCATCTTTAGATATGGAACTGTGATACTAAGAAATGCAATGTGTAAATTATAAATTTTTTCTTGAATACATTATACTTCAGTGCTCTGTATATTTTTTTGCTTAGAGAAAGAACATGTATTTCTGGAGGCCTATGCCACCACATTTAATATGATGTTTTTATTTTACTTAGTGACAAATACTAGCTTTGCTTTAAAATTGCATTTTGGATAGCTATCTGCTGTAATTTTTGAATAAAACTTTTATTGCTTCTGAAATAGTTTTGATTTTATATTTTGAACAACAAGAAACAAAGTTGGTTAATCCTTCAGACAAGATTTTGCATTTTGTATGCAACCTGTAGCATGAGCTTAAATTTCATACCTAGCCTGCCTGTATTAGTGTGTGGTGTTTGTGTTCCCTGCCTGGAGGGACCAGAAGGTTGTCTCATGCAGGGATGTCTGTCCCAGGGCATACACTGTTAAATATGAGCTTGGTAAGATTCCCTTGTGACAAGGAAATAACTGTTAAGTTGGTATACTAACACTGGTAAAAAAGCCCCACATCTGCTTCACATAGTGTAATGTGGTGGCTCTCAGGGCTCACCTGTATGAAATCTCTGCTGCCCCGCAGGTGGCAGTAGTGCTCTGTCAGAAAGGACCCCCGACCCAAATTTCTGTGAGTAGTGCTTGTTTTAACTTGGCAATAAAAGTAAAAACAGTCAAGTTCTCTCTCTCTCTCTCTTTTTTTTTTAAATTTGTTTTTTGTTTATTGTTATTTATGGTTTTTTATAATGGAAAATGCTCCTTTTTGTTTGGTTGCTGGATGACATTTTATGCAATGAGTCTTTTTCACTACTACACAAGGAGAACTATTTCCATTTTGTGAGAGTTATTAGATTGTCTGTTTTCATGTGTAATAGCAGAATGGGGAAGATTTACGCATATGAAGATTGCTTCTAATCTAAATTGAACCAAGAATTTTTACTGAGTAAAGCATTTCAAAGAAGCCTGAGAGTTCTCCACAGATGTGCAGGACAGTTAGGTATCAGTAGTAGTTTGCACTGAGTCACACTGGAGGTACTTTGAATATTCAGCTATGGGAGTACTTGAGATTTTGGAGTGTTTGTTTAATAAGAGTAAGATGGGATTTTTACTTTTATTCCCATGTTAGAAAATTCTTGTAGTTAGTTACTCCTAGTTCGATCTTCCGTCAGTGTTTTATCGAATACTTCATGCAGTTATAGCTTAAAATTTCATTGAAATGGTAGTGAGGTTAGAATAATTCAGGTTCTCAAAAGCACTAAACTAAAAGTGCTATTGAGATGTGCTCTTGCCTCTAATTATCTCAAGGGGCGATCAACTGAGGAGAGAAATGAATTCTAAATGCTTGAGCACAATTCCAGGAATTAGTTTCCTAATTTAGTACTTTTAAAAGAATACATTATCTATAAGAAACAGAAAGTAGTATTGCAGAGAATCTTGTATTCTAAAATGGTTGGTTTGAGTAAAAGCAATTAAGACTACTTCTGAAATCAAAGTAGAAATTTTATGAGCTATTATGAATATAAATAATTAAAACTGCAAATGGTGTCAATAATGAGACCTTGTCTTGAGAGTTGTCCAAAGCTTAGCATGTGTCATTCAAGTTAAACTCAGAACTACAGATTCAACTTCTAAATCATTTGAGTGATCAGTTTAGTATCATATAACTGGAAACATGAAAATTTATTCAAGAATTAAGTTGTGAGCAATTTGTTTAGTAAGAGAAGACCTACAAAAAGCATATGCCATTATTATTACCCAGAATCCAATAAAAGATAGTTTTTCAAATTATTACCATATGTGTGTAGAAGCTGCTTTGAACTGTAAAGATATTTTAGATACCAGAATAATTTGTTTTATACTTTTGAGTTCCTTACTGTTAAAATGTCCCCTTAGATTTACTATTACTCTGGCTATTGTACAATACATAATAAAAAAACCAGCTTACAATAAAAAAAATTTAACAAATAATTGAAATTCCAGATTGTATGCAAAATGTGCCAAATAAAGTAATGGTATTTGCAGGAATATTGTATGAGAGCAGTAGCTGTGGGGAAAGTACTATAAAACTGTTAAATATGCTTCTCCTCCCCCTGCTGTCCTTAACCACTGTTAAAAACAGATTGAGAAAATAATGCAGTTTTGACTTGCTGATGAACATTGTGACAAAGAAATGAATGTATTATTAAAAATATATTAGAGCTGCTTACTCGTATTTTTCTTCTTGTTTCTATTGATGTGCAAATTCATGGACTATTTTTAACAAGGAAAGATTACTGAGAAAGGCTTTTTTTATACTTATTTATGTTTCATGTTGAACAATCATCTTGGGACCCAGCAGAACACTAACTGAAGCAAAGGAAAAGTATAATTTTTAATGCTGCTTTCTTTAGCTCATTCTTTTGTCTCTGAGATAATGTAGACTTCAAGGATGTCATGACTATCAGGAAAGCTGGTTGAAATGAGTTCAGTTTAATGAATGTGCATTTTGTAATGCTGAGTCAGAAATTAAGCCAAGCATAATTTACATAGGTAAATCACCTCATTGATTTAAATGGATCTCGTTTGATAGACTGATTAGCTGCAGATAACTGCCATCTTATAAATATATAGAAAGGGCTGTATTTACAAACCACTTTTGAATGTATTATACCTTAGTAGTATAACATCAAAGATTTATTGCTAACTTTTTAGCTATATATCTTCATGCCCTTTTGATTTACATTCGGGTGTCCTCATGGATCTTTCCTTATTAGATTAACAGATGCATACCTTTGGGAAAAAATTTTAAGATCGTCCAAAACCATTGCTGGACAATTCTAGAAATCACCTTGTTTTCAGAAATTGTCTTTATCCAGTGGTAGAAAAAGCTCCTGATGCTGTTTCTTTTGTTGTGCCCCCATGCCTATAAAAAAAATAAAATTATTTGCTATAATTTGATAGCAAAGAGTGGGGCAGTGTATTTGGTAGCATGCTATCATCTGCCTCAACAATGCCCCATTTTTAAAGACTTTGCTGCACCCCTGACCAGTTTGGCAAAGCTGCTTGCAAACATTTGGCAGGCATTGACAAAATCCTGTACATTAGATGTTATTTGCATGCCTTACTAAGGTTGTTGTGGTGCAAGTATTCATGATAGTCTGTCTCCTAACATTGCTCATATAAGAGAACTCAGGGTTAGCCCAATGTATTTGTTTCATGTGCCATTGAGAATTCTGTAAATGTAGCACAGGTTTGTGTTATACAGAGCTTTTTGGACACAAGAAAATTAGGATAGGCAGTATTTTTTGGGGGAGTCTCGGCATCTCCAGCCTTATGGTGCTCACAAAGACAGCTTCCTGTTACCTTTTTGGTACGGAATGCTGAAAAATTGCATGTTAACAATTGCAGCGGTAGATGGAAGCTTTTCAGTGGTAGTAAGCAGTAGTCCCATAAAAGAAGACTGTTTCTGTTTAAGATGAATTTATGTGGTAGATAAGGGGAACATTGTCTTTGAGCCCTTTTATGTGTGCTCTGTTCCAGAAAGCAGTTCAGATTTGCATGTTCCAGCTTCCATGAAGGGCTGACTGTTGTCTGAAAAACCCTTAGCAGTTTCCATACATTGATAATTCAACAAGGAGATTTATTTCTTTCACTGAGTAACAATTGCTTTCTGTAGAAAGAGAAAGCTTAAACTTACCTACAGCAATTGCTTATTTGTATAGTGCCCAGTAGGGTCTTCATTCTTGTGTGCAGTTGTAACTGTACAGAGATCAGATGATCTCAGTTACAGCATAGTTTTTCAAGATTATTTGATTGCAGCTGTAAAACCACCACTGGGATTGTGGACTTAGTGTACTATTAAAAGACATTTTGAACAGTACAGTTGGACCATCAGTGATCAAAATTAATCTGTGACATCTCTTAGCTTTTGTAATTACTATTACCATGGAGAATTTTGGATTGAGGTTTCCTGTATGTGCGTTCTGGAGCCATGCTACAAGACCAGCTAGGAAACCAGAGAATTCTATTTCTTTTACACAGCTACCTGCCTTTTTATTGTACTAGAGGAGGCATTTGAAAGGCATCTGTGTGTGCAAGTTAAAAGAATTTTTGTTAATTCTGCATGAATTTTAGCTTGAATGCTTATATAAATTCAGTATTTTACAAGGGTTTAATTAGTGTGATAGTGAATTAAGCATTCTTGTCCAAATCACTTTTTATATCTAAAAATTAAATTTGATATATCTATGCTTTTTGTGGTGGTTGTGTTTGATGAAAAGGCAGTATCTGCTATAAGGTATTCTAAGAAAGGAATAAGAGCAAATTACTGGCATGAATGTGTAACATTGTGATTATGAAAGTGAATACTGGCTTTTAATTTAATTAAAAGTAGGCATTTTAAAAAAGAAAGTGGAAGTTTATGCTCCTAGCATTTGCTGTTAACTTCTTTGCTGATCTTTGCTGTTGTTTCTCTTCTGTTAGGAATAAGCTTCAAATTAAGCAAAATGCTGGCAGCAGTCCCTATTGTCTCATAGTTTGTTAAATATTTTCCTAAATCTTGCATTTGCACTGTATAGATCAGATAAAAAAAGGAGTGACATTTTTGTAGGAGCAATGAAGTACTTTTCCTTTGAGAGAAAAGTGACTATAGTGTAGCTAATAAAACACTCACTTGTATTGATTCAGAGGAGTGTGAGGAGACTACTCTCTATTCATGTGGTTTCCTTTCAGATGGATACTGCAGAGAACAGCCAGCCAGGGTTTGAAGCCAGAACAGTGGCTGCAATAGTAGCCAAAGAATTGGTTAGGGGAGCTATTGATACCATCAAAGTCCTAAAGCTGTCTTCTTTGTGAGCATCTTCCAACTTTTCATGATTTCTTCTAACCCCTTCCCCTTCCCCTTCCCCTTCCCTTTCCCCTTCCCCTTCCCCTTCCCCTTCCCCTTCCCCTTCCCCTTCCCCTTCCCCTTCCCCTTCCCCTTCCCCTTCCCCTTCCCCTTCCCCTTCCCCTTCCCCTTCATAGTTACCTAAATATTGCAAAATCCAAAGGGCTTAGATGAATAAATAGGTTACAACTGTCTGATGTATTCAGCTTGTTTGTTCTGATCCTTTCCATTACCTCTCCCGATTGTACAGATTTGCAGGTTCTGAGGGCCATGTAGTTATCTAAGACAAATCCATTCTTAGGTATGATTGCACTGAGTGGGAGTAATAAAGAATCTGAATTAAGGAATAAATATTATTATTAATGTTATTGCTTCTATGATTTTTCCCAATTTCTTAGTAAGCGATTTTTTTTTTTTTTTTGTGCAGAGACCTGAAGGGTGTTATAGTCACTCTGAGTGATGATGGGCATCTTCAATGTTCATACCTTGGAACTGATCCTTCACTCTTCCAGGCCCCAAAAGTTGATTCTAGGGAAATAAACTATGAAGAAATGAATGCTGAAATGAAAGAGCTTCAGAAAATCATCAGGGAGGCCACAAAAACACAAGGTATACTTCTTCCTTGTTCTATATTTTTACATACCTTTATCAACTTGACTTTCCTTTTAGTGCTTTAAAATATTTTGTTTTCAGACTTTATTCATAGTTACAATTCTGTGGAAAATTTAGTATTTAAGAAAAATAAATAAATAAACCCTAGATGGTAAAGCCCTTGGATAAAAGGCTTTTTTCTTTGTATTTTCATAATTATGTTGGAAAATTGAAGATGTCTACATCAGGTTGAAGATAATTCTTCCTAGTGCAAGGGTTCAGAATAAAAATTGGCAGTTCATGGACTATCCAAAGAAAGATACAAAATCTTTAAGAATTTTAACAATCTTATGTAGCTAGGCTTCAGAGCGAGAAAAAGTATTCTGTTTATCAGTACAAATGATATTTTAAGTTATGAAATTGACAGAAAATTACATTTGAAAAGCAACTTTTCTGTTGATTTAGCCATTCAAAAAGATATTTGTAGGACAGAGTGACATATCTGATGATGATAAATTCAAGAATTTATATACATTGCTAATAAATTGCATAGATTTTATTCAAGTATGGGCTCAGAATTTTTACAGAGATCCTTCAGTTTATATTTTCATAACTGTGTTTTTAAACAGCCTGGCTTGTGCAGGGAATTGGAAGCATGGGAATTGGAAGCATGGGATTTTACAAGAATCTGTGGAAAAGTCTTCTACAAATAGAAAGAAGAAATTAAATTTTTTTTCTTGATGATAGAGGTAGCATGTTCATAAAATGCACTAAAGAAATAGTCATGTTTTTCTATGTGGAAAAAAAAAAAAAGTGAAAACCTCACAGTTGAAATTCCTAGAAAATAAAAATTATTTATCTGCAGGCATGAGTTTGATTCTACAACACAAATATTTGTTTGTTCTGTAATTACATGTAACTTCATCCACTATTACAGCAGACTTATATCTGGATTTTAATTTTCTGAATCCAGTAATGTGTTATTTAAGCATATGGATGTGGATAAATTTCACTGATTTTTACCACAGTCTATCCTTATAGGTATTTGACAGTTTTGTCTGTCTATCATAACCAAAGGTAGGAAAAGCATGATGGAAAGAACAAATCCATTTGAAATTAATCAACTTCAGTTTTTTGGTTTCAACATGTTGTCTGGAAGATCTAAGGAGAGAGAGAGAGAAAAGGACTGTAGCTGTCCTTTTAAAATTTTATAGTAACTGTCATGGTATGAATGATAAATTTGCCATGAATATTTTTGATTTTTTTGTCACCACTCTTTTTTCTTAATTTCATTTTCTTCCTCAGTTTATCTAATCTGGTCTAAGTGGTGTTTTCAGATGATAAGTTTTTATGAATGCTCTTTTAGTTGTGGAGAGATGACCTAATGATGTTGCGTTTGGCTTTAACTGGACTTAAAACTTGTACGAGAACCTTTTTATGCAACAAAACATTTTAATTATGAAGGATACCTGTCAATTTTGGATGTTTTTGCTTTGATTCATTTTGGCCTTTTTTCTTAAAAGTTTAGCTTGAACCTTGGTAGCCACTGAGTTACTAAGCACAATCTTAAATGACCACTTGACTTTCTTGTCTTTTGGATTCATGCTTGTGCAGTCACAGCTTGTGTTGTTTTGAAAGTATCTACCCTTATATAGAAATAATTTTTCTTTGTTTCTTTTTGACCTTCAGATGTGGAAGGTATTTAGAATTAGGTCATTGTATTAAAAAAAATCTTAGAGTAGTTATTTCCATAAATGTCTTGCATTTCTGTCCAGTGTTGACCATTAAACTGTTGAACTTCAGCTGTTTTATACATTTTGAAGAATAAGAATTTACAGTATAAACTGATGAAATATTTAAAATCTTAACTGTTATACTAACTTCTATACTAAATCTAATGTTACTTGCATCAGTCTGGATGACATAAGTGATTAAAGATAGGTGTTTTGGCCCAGTTTAACAGTAACAAAAAGCTGATACTAATATGTAAACTTTGATTGTGATCTCTGTTGTACTTCTGTTAGAAAAATAATTGTATGGCAGAGGTTGCATCATAGTTAGCTTGAAGAAGCAGATAGAAGAGAAATAGTTAAGAAGGGATTAAAAAAAAAATGGACTGTGCTGAGCGATATATGTAATTGACAGAACCAGTTCTTTACAATTGTGAAGGTATGTAACAGGCCTGAACTTCTTTTCTAGGTAATATTGGAGAGAAGTGTTTAGGTTTTGCTTTTCTCTCTCGTACTAAAGGTAGCATTTCTCTCTGAGCGCGAGAAAATGGATACTTATTTTCTGTCTTCATCAAAATCTTTTCCCTTGATCCTCTTGCTAGAAAGAGATAGTATGCTGTCTACTAGTTCTAGGTCATTTTCAGGACCCTGTGTGTAATGAAATTCTTGCAGCTTTCTGAATGTGCATCATGGTCTCAGTTTTTAAATTAATATGTTAATTGCCCCTTTACACCAACCCTTTGCTCATTACTTTAGGAACTATGTATTTCCTGTTCAGATTTTTAATTTTCCAATACATTTAGTATGTTAAGAAATAGAAGTGTTCTTCAGAAAATACAAATACCCTAGAGCTGTACTTCTAGACTCATAAGAGAAGGTTTTTAAGGCTTTAATTTGTATATATATATATATATTTTTTTTTTTTTGCATGTATGAGTCAGCTTAAGGTTTTGCATAATGGATAAAAGTGAGTCCATTCTTTTGCCTTGTATCTTGACAGACCTGGAAATCATCTGGTGATGTATTTTAATCAAGCCACATGTAATGGTCTATACAAAAAACTTTGATATGCCTCCTAATGCAGAGGAATTTGCTGAAGATTAGACTTTTAGACACAGAATCTTTCTTTGTTCAGCGTATTCACTACCAAATTATTTAGATGAAACTATCATGACATGTGTGGTGTTATTTTGGAGGTAGTTATTAATCATATGTTGGCATATGCATGTGAAGACAAAAGTTTAAAAATACCTTGCAATCTCTAAAGATCATGGATATTAGGTGTAAAATCTTGTTATAAAAGAATCTTGCATCTAAATATTTTTTTATATATGTCAGAAACTCAGAATAAGATCCAAGTTTAGGTTGTCTGTAGAAATCTAGTAAAATTGTGAAGCTTTTTTGGAAGTTTCCAAAATCAGGCACATTGCTATTTTGTTCTTTACACTGGTAGGTGTAGAGATGGAACTTTGAGTCTTGATGCTGTTGAAATTGTATTATTTTTAGGAATGAAGCTGAATGTTTCTTAAAGGAGAACTGCTTTACTTTTGCCTTTTTTTTCCCCAGATATTTTGCCTGAATCTGAAAAACAGAGAGATATAACTGTCACAGCAGAAGTTTCACCTGATTTGGATGAAGAATCTGTATGTACTTGTATAAGAAGGAAATTACTCTGAAAAAACCCATTGATTTCAGATGACTAAATAATGACTGATCATGCATAGTGATTACTACTAACATTTGTGTGACTGAACTTCATGGCCCCCAGTTTTCCATCAATTAGAACCCACTTTTATTAAAGATTTTAACTAGAATTATTCAAATTATTTATTTGTCTTCTGTCAGGAGACATTTAGATTCTTGGCTAAGCAAGCATAAGTGAACAAGAACTTAGGGTCCAGAATAACTTTGTAGTGGTGAGCAGTTGTAAACATTGGGCGAAACAGTTGAAATGTGGCCCTTGGATCTTTCAAAGACTCAAGCTGCATTGTAAAAAATAATCTTTCTCCAGCAAGCTGTCATTCAATATTCTTTAGTGTTGCAGCCTAATTAGTTTATTCATGTTGTATACATATGTGGTTTACAAAAATTACTCAAATTAAGATTTGGGAGAGCTTATATTGTTCCCTAAAACTCTTCACTTTAAACATTTCAGAACATATTTGTTGCCCTGTAATATCTTTAATTATCCATTTCTGGGCACTAGTTTCAGCTACTTATTGTTTAAAAATTCGTATGGATAGTACTCTTTGATAAATGGACCTCTTTAAAACATGTGTTAGTGTCCTAGCGCTTGTCTGTGGTAAAAAGGACAGTGTGACATGGTCTTGGCTAGCTGCAATAATCTGCTCACAACACTTTAAACTGTTAGGTGCACAAAATGCTCTAATGCTGCTGTGCTCATTTACTCAACCTTCCAGATGCAACTGGTCTGTTTCATATGTAAGTAACTCAGTCTATCAATCAGACCACAGCCTTGAATCTTTATCTGCACATTTATTTTAGTTTCCTGTGTGGTCAGCTTTTCTGTGGGTTCTTTCAGTAGCTGCCTAGGAAGGAAAAATCTGATAAGATACTTCATGGGGAAGGATCAATAAGCAAGTGTGGAAATGGTTTTAGGGCTTCTGCAGTTACCTTGGATAATAAAGGATTTCTGATGCTACTTCTGCACCTGTGAAAAGATTGAATTTGCGATGTGTGTGATAAAATCAATGAGGATATAGAGTATTAAAATTGTGTAGCTAAGCAAGTGGAGGACCATTCTGTTATTTAACACCACCTTCTATGTGTGGCCTCTGACCCAGGAAATCCAGGTGATTTCTGAAAGCTGAATACAATAAGGTTCCATATCTTTATACTGCTTCTACTGTTTCAGAATCAACCGGTCATCACCAGAGAGTGTGACAAGCCAGTATGAAAGTATGTGTAATTTTTTTGCTGAGAATGGTCCACAATATACCTTTGAAATCAAAGTCCTACTTCTAGAACGGAGAGAGCCTACTAGCTTCCTGACTTCTTAGGAACTTCGCAGATGTGGCCCTTACACTGTTTTTAATTTACACTTTTATAATGGGAAGGATAAGATCAAATCAGTAATTTGATATTATAGCAGAAGTGAGAGAAGTGTTTCTTTATAATAGTTTAAATGGGAACATTTTCTTTAACTGTAGTGACTGACCTGTTTCAAAATGAAATAGAAGCATAAAATAAAATTGACTGCAAGGTCAAGATAAATTTTGAAGTAGATGGAGTTGTCTATTGAAATAGAAATTAGCAGGAGCATTGAATCACCTGTTAGAATTTTCTTTTGAAGTTTCAGGTATATTTCTGATTATTAAATAGTATGTGATGATTTTATAGTATGTTGTGTATATAATATATTGGCAGATTGAAAGTCAACTTCCCCTACTGAATAGCAGAAGGTATTTCCAGAATTTGAATAAATATACAGTGAAAAGTAGCGTGCCAAACAAAACAGTTTCAAATATTTGTATATACATCAGAGTGTATTAGTTTCTTATATATACAACATTCATGACCTTTTGCTATTCTTTTTGCAGGGAATTTCAAACAGAGACTTCACATTTTCAGAAGGAACTTAGAAATGTATTTTGTATTTTACTCTGTCATAGGAATGATAAGTTCTTTAATGTTAATTCTGTGTTTACCAAGTTGATTACCAAGTAATATTGCTTTTATTGTGTTTCCTTATTCATGTGGAACATTGAATTTACTCTGTTTTCATCTTTTTCTTCACAGCAAGCCATTGACAGTGAGGTAAAAGCAGAAGCAGTACCATCAGTCACAGTAAAGGTACTGTGCCTAAGTCAAACAGCATTTGAATAGTGGTGGCAAATTGTAAGAAGCCTGTCACCTTCTGTCTGTTTCACTTAGAACATGGAAATGAGTGAAGTTTGAAATGCAATGTATACTGAATTTTTTTGTTCTCCTTAGTAAGACATGGTGTCATTCTAGCAAAGCTCCTGACTCAGTTTTATGTTTGATAGACTTAACAATAAGCCATTACAGAAAAATTATTAGGATGGAATGAAGTAGTTTTGGAAGTAATGAGAATATTTTTTCCTGTGGCAATAAATGTTTGGTTACTCAAATGAGAAGTTTGTAATCTTCAACTGCCTTTTTAGTTATCAATAAACAAAAATAGACTTTCTTTTGTAATAAGACTTTCATAGCTTTAGCAATTGAAAAAAATTATAGGAAAATCTAATTAGAAAATTGCAGTTCTTCATGAGAGCTGGTGCCTGTAGCTGATTGTAAAGCAAGTGTATGTATGTGTGCACGTGCATATGCATGCAAGTGTGGGTTTTCCTCAGTATTTCCTAAAAAGGATCATGATTTTTATTTCTGACTTTAGGATGATCTTCCAAGAATATCAATTGAGTTTCATTTTTAAGAACCTTTCAAGTTCTCTTTCTGTCTAGAGTGATAAATTCAGAGGGTAACTGAACTGTTTGAACCAGATCACCTCAGACTTGTGGGGTTTACTTGTACTTGGTCCAACATATTTTTCTGCAATTTTATGTGCTAAAAATGATACAGGATGAAACCGCTATTCTGATAAAGTCAGCGATAAGTCTGTCCAAAGAGGTTCAAATGAATTATGTATTTATATAGTTCATAAGCTTTTTAATGGGAAGACCTAATTCCCCATTCTCTTTTCTTGTTTATTCATTTTGTACCTTTTAGTCAAACAAAAATAGTAAATATAGGAGTTACCATAAATTCAGTTTTTTCTAGAGTCTTTTTTCTGTGATAAGTTCCTATAACTGGTGTATTGTTAAACCTAAATCAATGTTGATGTTAATTATGTTAAAGTAGTTTAAGTAGTTTCCTAATACTTGAGTCATTTTATAAGCCATAATATTCTAAACTGATTTAACCAGGCTGTAGGGAGCTCCTTGGTAGACCAGCAATGCAAAATAGATGATATTAGATACATGATCTCTGTCTATGCAAACCACATTCAGATCTCAGTTACCACTTTACTTTCATTTTAGATATGAGTTAGGGATACTGTTTTGATATCCATTGGTTTTGCAGTGAAATAACTGTGCACAATAGAAGCAATGGGGGCTACTCTATGTTTAGCTGAGCTTTCATTACCTGGACTTGTGCTGAGTATCCTGTAGACTGATTTTTAAATTTTGTTTGCAGTAAAAAAAAACAAATAAACTTGAAGTTATTCAGTAGACTATGCATTACTGTTTGCAGTTAAAGGAAGTAATTTCTTTGGTTATCTTTGATTTTATTATTGGTTGGGGTTTTTCTTTTACCATAATCACCTAAAAATTGCAAAATTTTATGTTTGTCTGGATTGGAATGAATGCTCATGACTCTTGAAGGAGTCAATTAATTCTTTAATTAATTAATTAATTTTATTTAATTAATACTTTAATTAATACTTTGGCTTTAGTTTGTCTTGGGTTAAAATTACAAAAAACATGAGAAGTCCCCTCAGGTTTTTGTAATCTTTCAAGTTACTGTATATCATTATTGGCTGTGAGTAAATAAGAATTGTAAAATGAAAATACTGGTTTTGAAGTTGAAATTTGCAGGTTTTTGTATCTTTCTGTTGATTATGAACTTTTTTCCTGCTATATAGATTAATTAGTTGCTTCCTTTAAATACCTCTCATGTTCCTTGATCTAGATAACAATCCAGAGCAGAGTGACTGCGCAGAAGCCAAGCCTGGCCGTGTGTGTGCAAGCTCCATTAGCAGTGACCTGTGATCAGTTTGTCTTTGATGATTTAGGTAAATTATGGTGGTACCACCAAAGCTGTAGTATACTATTACTTTCCCTGAGGTTTGAAAAGTATAGCCCAGCCTCCAGTGAGTGCATTGTTGCAAATATGCAGCATTTAAAACGATTACAAGTTTGCCTTGCCTGTACTCCACAGCATCTAGATACTGCTTGGTGGACGATGATGAAATAGATAGGAATGGAGTTGTTTCCTTGTTTATGGTATGATGTGTGGCAGGTGAAGAGAGACAGGGTGGCAGCTTAATGATGGAGGCAAAAACCCTCCAATTATTCTGTAGTACTTCTGCTGGGTTATTTTGTTTTGCTAACATTTCTGTCTATATAGAAATGCCAGTCTTGATCTACAAACAGGGTCAGTATGTTTGTAGACTAGGGGACAGTAGCATCTGTTCCCAACGTAACATCACCTGTTTGCAGGTAAGACTGCAGGTGGGATTGCATTTAAGACTACATGGAGCTGAAGGTCAGGCAAGTGTGCCTGGTGCTTCAGTTGGAACTGTAGGCCACTACTGCTCTGAGGTGGGAATAGTCCCTGTTGAAACAGAGCTTTACTGAATGCTACTGTCATTTGAAGGGGCAGTTCTTATATTTTCTCAACATGTGATAGGAGCAAATGGATTTGTAAAATACTAAAATTGCAATGTAAATACTAAAATTGCAATGTAAATCTCATTTCTTTTTATATTCTCCATGATCAGTGTAACAAATTGTTTTATAGGTTATGCTTCAAGATATTTGGAGGCCATAGTTTGCCTTTTAAAAATTAAGGATTAAAAAAAAAAGGCTTCTCCAGTGATTTGATAAAGGTGAACTAATAGGGAAACTATCATAATGTAGTAGAATAATTCTCAAAGTTCTAGAAAATATACTGCTTTCATTTGGATGCTCCTATTACTTGATTTAATTTTGTGTTGTTTTTAGAACCAGATTCATCTGAAACTGTGGTCGTATCTGTCTTTTTGAAGGAGAATTGCTCTCCACCAGAACTTGAAGGAACTTGTATGGTTTCATATAATATACCAACAGGTAAGCCACTGGAGACTTGAAAGTGATGTGCCTTTTTTTTTGAGGCCTTTTTCCCTATGTGTTTCCTATAAATGTTATTTTGAAATATACTAAAGGCAGTAGTAATTAAAGAAATAAAGTTTATCTAGTCTTCAGTTTAGTTAACATTTTATGTTGCATCAGTTTGTATAATTGATCTTATAGAGGTAAATTCATTGCTTGGGAAACAGCTGTACCAGCTTTCTCACCCTGTCCTATCAATTTGCTTCTGTTCTGCTCCACCTCTTGGAGTGAGAAGTTGATTGCATCCTTATGACTATTCACACTTCTCCACAATGTGATGATACTGCCTCCCCACAGAGAAAGAGATCTGAGTAAGCATTGGGAGTGATTATTCCTCACTTCCTTTTTTAACAGATGAACATACTCAGAGATCTGAGTAAGCATTGGGAGTGATTATTCCTCACTTCCTTTTTTAACAGATGAACATACTCATTCCAAACAAAAAACTAACCCAAAGAAGTAGAAACCCACTCGTTATTTTATGATTTTACAGTGTCCTAGTGATAGAATATGTAAATTTATTCTGCTATCCATAACTGAAGTTTTATTAGCTTAGTGTTCTACACACAGCCTGGTGAATGTGTCAGGATACTGAGCAACTATATTTAGGCTGGGCTTCCATATTAAATGTTGCATAAACCAGTTTAAGCTGTCAGTTCTTCACTTCTTGCTGCTTGGCTTTGCTCCTGCACTTTCTCCCCAGTTCTTTCTCAGCCAGATTTGCTGATTTGGTTCACTATGCAAGGACAGAGCTGTGCCAGCACAAATGGAATAGACTGGTGTGAAAGAAGTGCATGTGTACTAAGGGCTTCTGTGAAGAGTGGTGGTCTTGAGTACCTTATGCTATCTGCACATTTATGTAAATATTTTCATTTTACACTTCAAACATTGTGTTTATGATGGTAGTCTAGGCTGTTGCATGAGTAAAGTGTTTGTTTCTAGAAAAATAATGAAATGGCATGTTTTTAAAGAAAAAAGCCCTCCCTTTTAATTGCATGAACAGCTAGTACAACTTCAGTCCCTCTGTCTTGTGATTCTGACTGCATATTCCTTGTACATGAGATGCTGTGCATTCATAACTGTCCAAATTAGAGATGTGACCCTAGACAGATTTTTGGCATGACAGAATTGGTAGCACACTAGTGACTCTCTTATATCCTCTGATTTTGAAAGCTAGCGTTTTGTTTTGCTGGTCTCGTTTCTGTAATTTTGCTTCCTAAGACCACAAAAATAAATATATTATTTCTTCCAGGTAATGCTAATAAAACTGACATTTGTATTTTAGATATTGTTGGATTTTGCAAGCCTTTTGGTTAGCGAAGTAAGAAAATCTTGCATCTTGAATGTGTTTGATGGTTTATATGCTATTAAAAAAAAGAACAAGTAGACATGACATCTAACAGAATTATGGAAACTGAAGAATAAATTTTAAAAACTAATCTTTGGTGATTGAATTTCAAAGATTTCTAAGTGAAGGAACATAATTAGGGTTAGGACTAAGATCTGCTAATTTTTAAAAATATTTATTTAACTTATTAATCGGAGAGAATTTTCTGTGGAATTACATACAAATAGTAGTCTTACTTGGCAGTCAAATCCTTAAATGTAATATACTAGTAAACAAACTTTAAGTGCTTCTGTGACTTCATTTTATCTGAACAGAGATTGTTTCCTCTGTAGTTTTTTAAGATATCCATATTTGTGGCCAAATTGCTCTTCATTCTATCTCTGTGGGATTCATACAGCTGAAGCTTGATGAGTCAGTCACTTGGATGGGGTTGCACTATTGATGAATGTGGTCTCATGTCTGGTTTTTGGCTAGTATTATGTCTTTATGTATTGTCTACTTAACAAATATGGCTTAAGTTCTCAAAACTCCGTTACATTTCATTTTTCTTTTTTTCTTTTTTTTTTTTTTAATTTGAGCAATATCTCATGTATTATTCTCCCCTTTTGTCCTGTTGCTGCTTATATGGCAGAGCTCAATCCTGAAGGTGAGTGAATGCAACAAATGCAGTTTTATGGGTGGCAGTGCATGCTGAATTAAATAGATTTGGAAGGGAACTGTTATTTTGCCTGTTATTTCTATAAGTTCTTATTCTTGGTTTGATGCTATGAAGGTGTGAATATAGAGAATAGGAGGTCATAAGGATATTTCTTGGTGAAGCATATTGCACTTTCTCAAATGTAACATGGGAATTTCACATAGTATTCCTTGTACATTGAGATTGGAAATTGGAAATAATTATACTTTGTTATATCTGTTTTTTTTCCCCTAGTTTTAGCAGTTAGGCAGCTAAATTATATCTTTGGTGCAACTGAAACAGCTGTTAGGCATTTATGATGTTTGGGCTGAGTAGCTCTGAGAATGATGTCACAGCATGCCTTCATTCCAATTCTTATTGGAAACATTCAAGGCTGCAAGACTGCTTTCTGTCTGAGACTACCAGCAGTACAAAACTTAGCTGTGATTGTGGTAGATATAATTATTGAAAAAGGTACAATTAAGAGACAAAAAAAGACTGGAAAATTAGCTTATGTGTATATAGAATAAAAAGAGAGAAGGGTGGTTTTGCAGTGTAGTTGTAAATGTGTTGAAAAGATACCATGCTTGGAGAAGACATTTTATGAAATTTAAAAAGAAATATATTGAGTACACATTCCTTCTTGTTTTGGGAAGGTTAAGAAGTTGATTGTCATACATTTAGAGATCAACTGAAAGGGATTTTTCTTCTAGACAAAGTAATTAAAAAAATTAATAAACTATATAAAAACAAGTGTATATAGTTTGAAAGAATACTATTCTAAAAATGAAGATTGGAGATATTTTAGGAAATATCAAAACAAGATGAAGACCTTATCCTGAAGAGAATATTGCAGAGCGCAGTAAACTTCGTATAATTATCTGTGACAAGAATCTTTTTGGGTTACTGTAGGGTACACTGAGCTACATAAACTCAGGGTGATCAATACCAGAGCAAATATTAATTCTCTGAATATTTAACATCCTAAATTGAGAGATCTGAGTTTTGACACTTTTTATCATGCACATTAATGTTATGTTTCAAAATAACTAAATGAATGCACGAGGAATTTGGAAATGAAATTGTTTCTACAGGGCATATGACTGTTTTATTACTTATACCAGGTAATTGCATTGTATGCCTTTAAATACTAATACCTTATGAGATAATTTTAGACATCTGTTTTGTTTCAGATTAGAGGAGAATCTGAATTATTTCTACTATTTTTTCTTTAATACAGTACTAAATTGTATATCATGCAAAGTATCAGAACTCTAAATGAAGTGGTATCAATGACTTAATGAAGGGATGGGACTACTGTTGGGCTAAAAATGATGTATTAGTCAGATAAACATTAGCCTCAAAGGCCGTGAGATTTTAAAGGAGTAAGAAGTTGGCCGTAGCTCAAAGTAGTCACAAGTTTCTTCATTACAAGGCAATATGTAACATTCCAATCCAATGGAAAGTTGCCACAAAGTTTATTTTGTTTTTCTGACCTATCACCTTTACTTAATTCTGCCACACTGCATATACTTTTATCCAATGCTACTACTACATGTACACACATATGCTTCTATAGTAACATCTAAACTCTTAGCTTACTCTATACAATTACATTACTACACTATAAATCCCTTCTTACCTAATCCCTTCTTACCTAATACAGTTTCTTACTTTAGGCATATTCTTACTTACAACTATAGAAACATAAATATATAATTTCTCTGCTTAATGTCTGTGTACCTTTATTTTTACATCAATCCAGGCTTCTTCCAAGGCTGCAAATGAAACCCTTCAGTATCTGTGGAAGTTTCTACCTTTCTGTTTCCTACAAAGAGTGATGTGTTGCTAGACAGAGTATCAACAGGTTGAGGAAATTCTGACTCCCACACATGGCTACTACTTTGTTTCCCTACTACCATTTACAATTCTGAAATACTTTGGAACATTTCCCACCTAATTTTCACTGTAGCGATAAATTTTGTTGAAGCTTTTTTGTTTGTGTTTCTTATAAGCAGCTGTTTTGGATTAATTGACTAAAAATTTTCCCAGTCTCCTCCAAAAGCTAGATAATATTTGATTTAGTTTTGATTTGACCTTTGTCTGAAATATTGAAAAGTTATATTTATGATGAGGCAGACTGACAGCAGATTATATAGAAAAAAGGGTCTTTAAAAACAAGAAAAATGTCTTGTTTTAAATATAAAAAAAGGTCAAAATATTTTTTTCCTGGTTTAGGGCAAATTTGGGAGGAAACTTCTAAAGGAGTCCCTCTAGAAAGCAGATTCAAGTGACCCCTCCCCCAGCAGGTTCAGGAAAAGATTTTCTTGGAGAAAAGCGGAAAAAACCTTATATTTAACAAGCAAAGTATTCTCAAGAATAATAATTAAAAAAAAAAAGAATAATATACCACAATAAAACCTCTCACTGTTCTGAAGAGAAGGCAAATTCAGAAAGTCATTGTTATGGGATGTAGGTTGCCTCTCTCAGTCTCTTATCAGTCCCTCCTGTGCTGGCAAGTGCCACGACCCAGACCCTGGCGGGCCACAGGTGCAAGCTCCTGGTGTTTTTCTAGGTTTTCAGTTCAGAGCAGGTTTGAACAGTTTCAAGAAAAAGAAGAGCCACAGTCTGAGGAACTTCTGTGCTTCAGCTAGCTAAAAAAAAAACCAAACTGAAAAGCAAAGGAGAGCTCTCTCCTACTGTGTATGCTGCTGGTGACACAGTCTGTCAGAAGGAAAGCTGAAGCTCTTATCTATGTGTTTTTGAATACAACCACCTCAGACATTCCATCACTTGTCCTTTCTAGTTTTAAAGGTGCAAAACTTATTTCTGGGCTAAACAGCCGAATGGGGATACAATTCAGTATTATAAAGTCATCCCAGGACACTACTTTTGCTATTAATTTTTTCCTGTTGATAAGTCTCTAAGTTCAATACTAAGATGTTTGTCTTATGCTGTCATCAAGAAAAAATCTACTTTTCCCATCAGATGATGAATATACAGTTTAATGAATCATTCTGAAAGATCATGGGTTTATTATCAAGTATTCCTTTAGGAATTTTCCTTGGAACTTGGAGGTACTCTAATTATGAAGACCTGTCTTCAATTTGAATGATTTTTCTGCTCAATTTTCTATGATTTTATATTTATAAGCTTCTGCAGAATAGTTACTTGGAGGCATTATCAGCCATCCAAAACAGCTTGTGAATTGACAACCACAGGGAATAATCTGAGCCTTATGGTATCATTTTTTTCCTGAGATGAGTCTTAGAAGTAATTTTTTTTTATTGGAAGACACCTGAGAAGCATCAAAAAACCAAAATTACCTGCAAAAAGGGCTGCTTGGATGGCTATTGAATGTTTGAGCTCATTTTTTATACTCTCTGCATATACCTCTATGTAGCTATTAGTTTCATTACTTTTCTGGCAGTAACTTACTTTATTGTCTCTAAAAATCTAATTGGTTAAACAAAGTTTTCCTATAGGTGCTCCATTAAAAAATGTCCTTAAAAACCCCACAATCTGTCTTCTCAACAGAGC
The DNA here is from genome assembly GCF_029582105.1 of Oenanthe melanoleuca. Lineage (NCBI taxonomy): Eukaryota > Metazoa > Chordata > Aves > Passeriformes > Muscicapidae > Oenanthe > Oenanthe melanoleuca. Next base: position 103,846,668 of record NC_079335.1, on the reverse strand, counting down.
AAGTACTCCATATTTCATAGCAATGACTACTTTTGCCTTTTGCATAGGACATACCAGGCACTTGCTGACATGCCGGCAGTTTGAAACAGTATTTATATCTGAGAAAATTTTTGACACGTTCAAATGTGTTTTCTACAAGTTACTGTTAAAACTTTCTCTTTTCTCCTGCACCATTCTGATGAAATTGCTTGTGATAGTAGATCCTAATATTCAAGGCAGTAGTCAGCTTGTTCTACAGTTCTGTTTTATTATGATGCAATAAGTTGAAAGAACATACATTTGGATAATAACCTCCATTTACTACATTCTTTTTCTAAGCCACAAACTTCTGACAGATAATATGAAGGTTGCATAGATGTTATTTTAGAGTATATAAAAAAAAGAGTAAATATGCTCATAAAAAGCATTTAGTTTGTGATATTCCTGATGAAAATGTTGATGCTTCAATTCTGTATTTGAAGCATCAGGAGTAATCACACAGCTGTTGTTTATGTTGAAGTGGTATTGTTTGCCTAGAGCACTAAATAAAACTAATCTTCATTGCATAATAATTAGTATAAATACAGTATGCAGTAGTTTTGTTAAGAGCTCTTGGTTTCCCCTCCATATAAAAATGTTCACTTGAGAAAGTAGTTAGTAGTATTCAAATTTAAAGATATTTAAGGTGGAAAATTTAAAAAGAAAGAGAATTTTATATAGTTTAGGTTTAAATGCATGCCTTAATCATATTAAATATCTTGTTATACCTCTTTGAGGACAGTGGTATGAAGTATCCTGAATTCAGAATGTGGAAATGAAAAATGAATCTGTGTTCTTTCATTTTAGGAATACCAAGAGTTTCACAGTGTAGCTTCAGTCTGCCTTTGAAGTTAGTTTGCTTTCCAGCTCAACCTTCAAAAGCAGCAAACCACAAGCTAACTATTGATACCAACAAACCTCCTATCAGTTTTGTCACTATTTTTCCAGGTAGGTTTTTAAATGTAAGAGGTATTAGAAGTTCCCAACAGGAATTGTTTGTCCATGTGAAGTAATGAGGTAATTAAAAAATCTCATGTCAGTATATTGAAAAATATATTTTGAAAGAAATGATGACATAATACTTCAAAAATAATACACCTAAGGTAGTATACCTGCATCTGGTAAAACTGCAGATTTCTTTACATGGTATAGATCTAATTTTTGTGTATGCAGACAAAAATTTTACATAAAATTGCTTAAGTGGTGTTCTAATGGGGAAAACTTGGGTATTCATTTAAAAGAAGGTATTTAGGGCAAAGCAGAAGTGGCAAGTGTTATATTAAAGGGTATAGTTGCTTTGGAGGATGACTTGTAGAGTATTTGATGTATCAGTCTGAAGCTGATTATATTTAATAATTTCAGTAGCATTCTTGGACTGAAAAGAAGACTTGAACATTTTCTGATGTGCAAACTCACGTTATGTTCTCTATTCAGCATTATATTAAAGTAGCATGATGGAGAAGTTTATTTCCACTTAAGACAGGAAAAAGAAGAATGAAATTGAGTGCTATAAAGTGTAATGTTAAGAAAGTAAATTTTGCTGTAATCATGCGCTCACAATTTGGAAGAGAGAAGAGGTGGAAGTTACCACAGGAATACTCTGTGGTACAATATGTTGTAATCATAAGCAAACAAATAAAAATTGAGGATGCATTACACAAAATATTTGCATGCAGGAAACCAATATCATGTTACTGTGCACTGGCAAGCTGAGTGCTAGTTGTTATGTTAAATAAAATATAATGTATGTAACTCAAAAGTGTAGAAAAATGTTATCTAGAGATTTCAAGAGAATTAAAACAAAGTGACTCATTTGGCTTAAAAATACACAGGCAAAAAAAAATACAGTTGACTTCAGTAAATACTTTGTGGCTATATCATGGATCTAAATGATCATATAAGCACAAGAAGTAATTAATAAACAGGGCTTATAAAGTGGTTGTGAGTAATTTCATCTGGCAGTGATTAAGTTTTTGAAATTCAGGTGTCTAAGGTTATGGAATAATTTGCTGAGTGCTGTATGGGCCAACAACTTTACTATTGTATTTTTAAGGAGTAGCTGCATGTCTTTTAAAGCTTATATAAAATATTTGTCTGAGAACAGTGATGTAGGCTTTGTTGGTATATTTGTTTGTTTTTTGTTTTTGGTTGTTATTTTTTTGTAGCATGATTCTCTTCATTTTAAAGGTAAATATAACTTTTCTCTCAAGTGGATATGCTGTGTAATATTTGAAACATAGCAACATTTTTTTAAAAGTCTCTATTTTGAGGTTTTCATGGTAGGCTTCCATTATAGCTAAGCAATAGTGCTTTCAGAATAGCACATTGTCTTTTATTTTTAACCTAGGGATGCATTGTTGAGAATACAACACAAAGCATAAGACCGAGAAGGCATTAATATGTTCTGATTTCTGTAAATGCCATTTAAATTAAAAGAGTATGTTGTTAATTATGTTTATATTTATAAATATGATGTAATATGTGAAAAAACTTTGAATTATTTGTTGAGTACAATAAAACTGTATCCCTTCTCCCCGTTTTGCCTTATTTTTAGAAGTAGTGGGAATAGTGATGACAAAGAATAGTTTTTAAAATATGGTATTCTAAAATTAAGCCTTTAAAATTGGTATAATCCACTACACAGAATGAAAAGAAAAGTGGGCATGGATGGACTTTGCAGTGTAGCTAGTTTTAGCAAGCTAGATGTTTGTTTTGCTCTGTGCCAAAAGCTAAAAAGAGAGTGGGCATTTTAATAATAATTTGGCATTTTAATGGTAATTTTTGCAAAAGTTTTGCATAATTATTTGAATTAAATTATTTGCACCTGGTAAAAGGTGGTAGTCTTTGGGCTCTATACTAGTTGCAGTTCTTTTAGAATGTACAGACTCAACCTCTGGGAAACTAACGTTTTGTTTTCAGGCTGGGAAAGGGAAACAGTGTGTGGCTCACATTCCACCTGTGAATGAAGGAAGGGTGTACCAAACTGATATTTGTTACTTTTAAACCTTAAGAAGGGAAAAAATCTCATTCTTCTGCTTATGCAAAAATTGATACAGTCCTGGCTATGGATTGAAATTTGCTGAATGCCAGGGTCAAATTACAGAAAATGGTATTTAACTTTTTTTTTCAGACTTTGTTGATCCATCTGAGGGTGACCAAGCAAATGCTCTGGGATTTCAGTTTTTAAGTGGTTCAAAAGCCACTCTTCTTGCTTCAAAAACATCACGTAAGTTCTATCAGTATTAGAATAAAAGAAGTCTGATCATCAATTAGAACATGTACAAAATGAGAATGTGGATCATACAAAGAAAGATGATGCAAATTAACACAGAAGTTTCAAAATGTTAATTGATGGTTTCTTACCTCCTCTGAAGTAAAAAATTATATAACAAAAAAAAAAATCATAGTCAAAATACAGTACATGACAGTTTTCTGAAGAAATTGGATTTTCTTAAAGCTTTTAGCAATGTTTTTATTCATAAACTAATACTGTCATTATAATAATGGAAAAACCCTGATCTTAAAGAAAGTTTAATATTTGTGTTTGGAATTAGTCACCTACTGAAATTTTTGAAAGGGATTAAAAAGCAAGTTTCTAACTGCCCACTGACTTTGAGTAATCCATGATTTAAATTAGGCATCAGACCCTACTTGCTTCTCTATATCTAAGTAAATGCCCATCTGTTCTCTTTAGGTGCCTATATATCTTTATAAGTAAGAGACTATGGATTCAAGATCCTTCTTATTATGTTTACAGAGTGCATGAACATACATGCGGATATGCTGTTACCTGCTCCAGTATCTCTTGTATAGAGCAGTTTGTGATTTAAATAGTTCTGTTCCAGCCACTTGAATTTGTGCTCTCTGAAAGAGATAGGTTCTCTTAATTTTCAAGAGTTTGTGGTGTTGCTCTGCACAACTGCTCAACTTGCTAAACTCTTTCCTGGCATGTGCCTTGGAACCAAATATGTTCAATTGTGTTTAGCATTTTCCATGCCAGCAGAGCACAGAGTCTTCATTTAATACAGCAGAATACAAATTAAAAAGCTAGAAGAACAACTGTGCACTGCAGAGAGTTCAGTTGGAACACGGTGTGAATGCTTTGTGGAAACTGCTTTGAGTGAAAAATCCCAATTTGGTTTGTCGGTGTGAAATTTTTTCAACACAGAGATAATATTCCTTACTGTTTTCAGAAATCTGTATTTATGATGGGCTATATAAATATTGATGGAGCCAGATGTGAGCTATGAGATAATGTGTAATACCTTTTATAATGTAATCATATATGTTAAAAACAGAAACCATCTGGACAATAATTTTCATTGTACCAAGAATCATTTTACATTTCTAAGGTCCAAATCTATCTGTATTGGTTTTTTGTATGCATTATTTACATGCTGTTTTATTGTTACTTTGTTTTTAATATTTCTTTGAATAGGAGATCTTGAACAGTTTTAACTAAACTAGAAGTGCAGTGATAGATTTTAAAAACTAAAAAATTGAAGGGATTTGCAAATAACTTTTTCCTGGATTAAATCTTTGATTTGGACCTTTTCTTGCATAGTTGTTAAATCTGATTACTGCAAGGACAAATTTGTTGCTATGTAATGAATATATTTTAGCTTCTACTGAAGGCCGTAAATTTTAATCTCACACACCCCTACCCCCAGTCCTCAGTCTTTTCCTCTCAGGTTTGTTTATTCACCAGCTAGGAGCGTTGCTTGCAGTCTTAGAGTAAACTTTCCCACACTGCTTCACTTGTGAAGTTCACTTTGTAAAGGAGCTTCACAGTATCTGTTTCTCTTAGTGTGGCTACTCATTTACTGTGCATGGGAATCCTAACTTTAGAAAACAGTTGAGTAGTATGATGTCACTTTCTATGTTAGCAGCCTGCTTCCAGGATCTGCTTCATGCATTGAGCTGAGTTGGTTAGAGAAGGTCTTGGGGAAATTTGCTCATTTGAAAGGTTACCTAACTAAAACTTATTTAAAGGTAAATATTCGTAAAAACTCTTATAGTCAAGCATAATTCAGAATATTTTTATAAACAGAGACTATTGATAATACAAAGGCATTGTTTGGTAGAATATCATGATACTGAAATTATTGTGCTTGATTGAACAGATCTTCTGTGAAACTAATGAATGTAGGTGAAATTATGTATTATTTGGTAGGTACTTACTCTGCTATATAACACTGAGCTTATACTTTGTAAAAGTGCTTACGTAGCATTTTAATTGAGGAAGTGTTCCTCAAAAGGAAACTTGTATGTGTAGATAAATTTTGACTACAAGTAATGGTGTTTTAGAAAAGAAAAAGAGGTTTTTAAGATCAAGCTTTATTTCTGGTTTTCCATGAAAGGAGTTTAACATGGACAATGGAAGGAGACTTCTTTTTCCAGTATTCCTTTTCAAATGGACATTAAGTTCTGAATGGGAAGAGCTGCGTGTGGCAATGAAAGTCATCAGCTGGACTTCATTGCTGAAGCTGCAAACAGGAGTAACATCTGTTTTCATGTTAATTTTTAATTTTATTAGCTAATCCATTTTGACCAGTGTAGCAATTGACGATATTACTTCAACTTGTCAAGACTGCTGCATAGAAGCCCTGCCTGAAGTACATCTTGACAGAAAATATATATTAAAAAGTGGCTTGCACCAGCTGGATTAAAACTTTAAGGTGTTTTTTTTTTTGGCTGAAATTTTTAAAACTGTCTTTTAATGAAAGTGTAAGGAAGACTTGACTGCTAATTGTGGCTGGGTGTTTTTTTCTTCTGATGTGGGTTTTGTAGCTGAGAAGTGATCTGAATCTTCTAAACTTCCTTACTGGCAGAACAGCTATTCCTAATGCAGGTTGTGCTATTTGGACAGCCTATAGTAATGTGGAAAGACTTTGTAACCTATCTAATTTATTGGTGCCCCTCAGTTTCCTACTTTTCTGACAGAAAATTTTCTGAAAAACTGTTGTAATTTTCTATAATGGAGTTTATTTTAATAAAAAGCTAATACGAGCTGGTTAACCACCATAAAAGTGTGGGATGAACAGAAGCACAGTTACTTCTTTTTTCTTTTTTACTGTATTTCTGTTTAAAGCATATATTTAGTTTAACTACAGATTCCCAGTTTTGTAACATTTCTAAATCTAATTCATCTTTTTTGAGACTTGGAAGATCACGTAAAGCAAAAGATTGAAATGTTCTCTACTCAGGCCATGGTAACATTAGATTATGTTTGTATTGACCAACAAACAGTGTATGGAAACTAAATGTGCAATTTGGAGGAAATTAGTTTTGTCCATTTTAAACCATTAATGTATTAGATATGTCAATTATAAATGGAATGACTGTTGATTTGGCCTGAAAACATCTGAGCTAAATTTCCATCAGGGAAAAATCACTTAAGGCAAAGTATGATGATACATCCAATTAAGTCCAGCCATTGCACTGTGAGTGTTTAAAAAATGGATGTTAGGTCGAATGCTATCTTTAGCAGATGATGTTCTTTTCTTTAACAAGCATGTTTTTAAATAAAACTTGCTTCTTTCCTGTTACACTATAAACAGAGTTTGTCATTCTGTATTCAGTGAAATACGTGTCCTGGGAATGACGCCAGTGGTAATGTCAAACAATCTTGAATTACTAATGTTGAGAAAATTTAAAATAAGTACATTGAAGTTTAAAAGAATTCTGGCTAATTTGATTTACTGTGGACCTTTTTAACAAGGGCAAAAAACAATGAATGAATTTGTGTCAAATCCTCACAGTTGGCTTTCTATCCTTTTTTTGTTACTTATTGGCAGATGTGTAATGAAAAGATGTAAGGAACTTGTATTTGAAAATGCTTTATGTGAAAAAATTAAAAGGCTACTTTGACTTTCCACAATGTTTTTCTCAATATTTATTGGTTAATATCAGTTAATTCTGTTAATTAAATTAATATTAATATTATTAGTTCTGATTTCCTAGAAGTTGGAGAGAATGTTATACAAACGTGAAATAAAATCTCATTCCACTAGCCTGGTACTTTGAAACTCACTAAAATCTGATGGGTTAAATGAATTTGCTGGGACAGATAACATTAGCTAACAGGATTTGGTTTTTCACTTCAGTTTATATAAACACTTCATTTCTAATCTGAGCCATTTCTACAAAGTCATAGTATGTAGTTGGATAAGAATCACTTTCTACTAATATTAGATGTATTTAAGGTGAAACATAGCACAATCAATAAAATACAAGTATTTCTTTAACACTAGTGAATGTACATGTCTTAACTTTGGATACGGTTAGAAAGTTCTATTTGTATGTTAGCTAAAACATTGTATAACAAATTTAAGTTTTTGAAAACTGTGTTTATTAGTCTTGTTTTTCTTCTTGTACTCAAAGAACGATACAGGATTCAGAGTGATCAGTTGGAAGATCTCTGGTTGGTAACGAAAGAGCTCATATACCGACTAGAAGAACATTTCAAAAAGCAAAACTGCAAGGATTTTGCATGCACCTTTTCCGGTTCAATTCCCCTGCAAGAATATTTTGAACTAATTGATCGACATTTTGAGGTATGTTCCATAATATGTTAATTGCTAATGATCTCCTAGTTTAAAATTGGATTTTACTGCCACAGCTAATCAGATTACAACTATAGTATCACAGGCATTTGGCTTTCAGAAAAACAAAGTTGTATCTGAGGGAAAGTCCCTTCGGATTTAAAAAAACCCCTGCCCTTGTAGAAGTAGAACTGAAAATACAGGGAAGTTTGCCAGATCAGAAATAAAAGAAACGTAATTACTTTTTCCTGTTTGGCTATGCAAGTGACAATGAAAAATCTCCAGTAGTTCAGCTAGCTTGTAGAAGTAGCTAATAAAATAATATATATGCATTCTTTCCCCCATACCTTTCCAAGTGAAAAAGACAATAGCTACTTGAAAATTTTTATTAAACTCATGTATTTGGGCTAAAGCAAGAACATATGTATGCAAGAATGAGAAATACTATTGGATGTTCTTTCATGCTGCCGGATTTTCTGTATCTGGAGGTGGAGCTGTCACGACACAGAAAGAAGGTCTATAGATTCTGGTCCATATTTCAAGCTCTTGAAGAGTTATTCTATTTTCTTTCAACTAATTTGAGAGTAAAAAAATGTTGACTTTTCTTTTTAAAGTGACTGTTATTGTAGAAGTACCTTAAACTTAGGCTTCTTTAGATTGTATAATAAGCTTAAATACAATGAAGTTTGAAATACAGGTGATTTCTGGGGTGCTAATTTAGACTTTGTTGCAGCTGGCTCTTTTGAAATTTCTGAATTTTTATTGTAATTATCTTGTCTAAAAAATGTCAAATGATCTATTAAAGACTTTCTTATGCTTCCATTCCTGATAGTTTTAACACATTATTTTTTGGCAGGCTTAGGAGAATATTACCTGAGTTATCCCTTACCTGAGATGTCCCATTTTTCTTATTACTTCTAGTAAAACTTCATAGTGTTTCTTTTTCCCTTAGCACCTCTGAACTGTTTTTCATAATGACAGAGTGACATTTGCTTTTTTAAAAATATCTGGTATGTAAATTTAAGAATCTTATCTTTTCTTTTCAATTTGGGGCACTTTTGCTTGCTTTTGGAAAGCTGTGTTTCTTGATGTTTCTTCAGCTTGTCATAATGTAAGCTATACGGAGGTATCACAGCTTTTTGAGACTCATCTTTAGTAATTTTTATTTTTGAGGCATATACTGGAAAATGTACATCAAGTGCCCAGGTAATAAAAATTCCTACTTTATCTTTTAATTGTTTTATCTTTTAAAAGTTCTTTTTTTTTTTAACACTTCAAGGAATTTTGTTGCTGTTAACTAATCAATATAGATAAAGGGAAAAAGGATTTAACTTCAGAAACAGATGATCATTCGAACAGTACAGAACTCAGTACTTCTGTTCATGCTAAGGGAATAACCATTTCCTTTCTACTGCAGTGAGTATCAAGCCCAGTACACTGTATATATGTCATAAATAGCACACCATACCAAGAAGAAGCCTCCATGTCTTGATGGTGAAATTTCATTCTTATTAATAGGCTTCTTGATGAGATATTTATGCATTTCCACAGGTTATTATGGCTGTTGACAGTTAGTTTTCATTTCAGTGACAAATGATAATTCTTGAAAGTGTTAAGCTTTGCAGGGTATATGAAGTATGAAACTGGCATAAACGACATCATTTTTGAGTATTACACTCTGTCTCAAAAATTTTCCTATCCTTCTCCCATTTCATTTGGAATGTGCATGCATGACCGTTAACCTGAATTCTTGAAAACTCTTAAATTGCAGCTACGTTTGAATGCTGAGAAATACCAGGAGCTGTTATCTGAAAGGGCTGTACAGTTTCGAGCTATTGAGCGGCGACTGCTGACACGATTCAAGGACAAAACTCCAGCTCCTCTTCAACATCTGGACACCTTGCTAGAAGGAACATTCAGAGAGGTCAGTGCAGTTTGATTTTAAGCCTAACCTTTCTTTATCTTGTTGGTAAAACCCAGCTTAAAGCATATAAGCTTTGCTTTCCTGGTTACATTTACCATCCAAGAGACCAGGAAGCAGTAATTTGTTTAACCTAATAGTCCCTGTAACTTTCCAGATGATTTGCAATAGTTTTATTTAATCTGTGACCACAACATCTCTACTCCTGGGTCATACCAGCTTGACAGCACATCATTCTTTCCTAACTGATGTTGATAGTGTAAATATTTTATAGTTCATGTGAAAATATTTTATAGTTCATAGCTTGTGTAAATATTTTATAGTACATTGTAAACTGGTGGAATGGTTTGGCTGGTGTAACATTCACAACAAAATTGTCTGAGACTGACCATGTCCTTCCTATGGGGATTTATGTTCTAATCATTTCAGAATGTGATATATGCAGAAGAACAGTGTTTTTAAAAAAGAAATCCTACCCAAACCATCCCCATACTGGACAAAGAGTAAAGTAGTTTTTCCTCCTGCCTCAGCTCTGCGTTGCTTTAGGATAACTTTTTCATGATTTGTCTCCTTTGTAAAGAGATTATTTTATGTGTTTTGTGCTTTTCTGTTGGAGAATCTGATTTTACTTTTTGACATGCAATGTTCAAGAAGCTGAGTCACAATTAGAGTCTTTACTGGAAATAAGACCTTTGCAGTGTTATATATCACAGCAGCTAAAATCCAAAGGCATTGAGAAAAAGTATTTTCCCCTACTGTTTCATCTAAGAAAACATTTCTTTAAACTGGAGAAATTTACCTTTCCATGTGTGCTTATATGTAAGTCAGATTTGCTTTTATTCCAGTCTGTACTGAGTTCACAGTAATATTCCAGTCTTTACTGAGTTCACATGAGTTCACACGAGATGATTTAAGTTTGAAAGTGGGGCTTTTCTAGTTGCTTTAATAAATACTAGGTATTGTGCTAGATGGATTGTTCTTTAGCACTTTGAAATGGCATGACTAAATAAGCCTGAAAGATTAACAAAAGTGAGTTTCTTGAGTCTGCTTTTGCTTTGTAGAACTTTCTGCTTTTAAACTTCAGAGCAACTGAGATGTGCTTGACAGTTTTCTTGTGTAGTTGATTTGAAAGCTGAATTCTGAGAATATGGCAAAAGTCAAGTTGTTGAAATAGATGCAGATGGTCAATGGTTATTTTATATGAAGTCCTTCAAACCAACATTACATGGGTGCTTTTCTTAACATTACTGTTGTAGGCTTTTTGAATTGGAGTTAGTGTAGTTGAAAGAAGAATGAGGAAAAAGATTTCTTTTCCTAGAACAAATGTTTACATTTTTTCAAAATTATTTAAACTTGGTAGGTTTCTTGGTAGATTTCCTTTGTAGTTTGTTTTCTTTGTGGGAATCCCCTTCCAAGTAAGAAATGTTGTTATTTTTACTATAAACAAAGTATAGTAAAATGGTGATTGCCACTGCTGCATGTGTTGTTTTGAAAGTCAGAGCTGTGGTAGGATTTAATATTGACTCTTCTCTGGGGGTGAAATGAAATGCTGCATTTTCTGTATTAGAAAAGACCTTGTTTTCATTAATTCCAACTTGTATTCTGTCTTTATTGGAACAAGAACGTCTAATGAAAATAGTTGAGATATTCAAAATATGATAATGTGTTTCTGTAAAGGAATAATGAGGCTGTTTAATATGAACAGTACAAAGTCTCACTCCAAAAATTCTTTTAGGCATGTAGCTTTTAGACATTGAAATAAATATGCCTTTTATGTTCTCATAATGGTCTGAGAATCTCATCTCCTCTCTTATGTTAAATATTTTTATAATGAGAAAAGAAAAAAATTGCTGTGTTTTATTTCCTCATTTTTCACTAAAGTAGTTGTTATGTGCAAAGCGAGGTTTAGTTACTTCTAACATTGTGTTTTGTACTCAGAAGGGAAATGTCTATATTTCATCTAGAGCAGAAAGGGGTTTCCAGTTAGTGAGTATATGATTTTATTAGTCTTTTTGACACAGAATCTCCAGGACTTGGGCACTGTATGAATTACATTCTTAGCAGAGTAAGTATTATAGAGTAGGTTTTTCTAAAAAATTGAAGCTTTAGTATTATAACCTCTGCAAATCCATGGGGCTGTGATGATGCCTTGTATTGCTGCCTGTATTTTCTTGCAGATGTATAACCTTTTTATGAACAACCTTTTAAATACTAATCAAATAATGTATACTCAACTCATGCAGTTTCATTGCCTAGGTGTGATAAATACCTACTTTAAACATATTCTATACGATTTCTTTGCCCACCTGCAAATCGTTATTAATTTCTGAACTGATTCAAATTTTACAACTAAAGTAGATTATAAGTGTTAATTTTCAGATTTTCAACTTCAAGTAACAGTTGTGTTTGTGTGATAGGCAGGTAAATGTATAATGCAAGTCAAAGTTATAGATGTTGAACTAGGGAAAAATTAATCAAGCTGCATTTAATTCCCTGGTAAAAAAAAACATTTCTATTTATGAAGTAATTTTTTGCATTAATACTTGTACCCTGCCAACAAGGCAGGCTATATTTAGTGCCCTAATAAAATTACTGATAGAGCTATTGTAAGGAAATTTTAGCTTTACTTTCCATCTTGACAGTAATGAAATGTGCAAGCAGGCTTCAGGCAATGACAAAAAGCTTGCTTTTGGTTTTATAGTCCTGTTTACATTTTCTTCTAGAATTTGACTTTCTGAAGTAGTATTTTAGATCTACATAGATTCAAGTGAGTGTTAACAACAGTTAACAAATAGTGACATCAGGTGTTCCATTCTGGAAGGAAAAGGAAAGCTGTTATGTATATAGTAGTCTTGTACAGTTGAAATATAAAATGTTATTCTTATGATCTTTAAGGAGGATTTGTAGGAAGGTGCTATGAAAATAATGGAAAAAAATCAATTTGCAATAGATACTATTTATATGCCTATGAAATTATTGATCTTCTAAAAAAAATCAGCAATACACTTGGACATGCTACTAACATCTACTGGAAAGGATTTTAATTAGATACATTTTAAGGCCATTGAATGGTAGTTGAGATTCATATATGTTTTGTAGTTTAAAAATATGAAATGACATTGCAGCAAATTTTATGGTAGGTGTTGTAAACAGCACGTACTTTTTATAATGCTCCCCTACTAGAGACATGGTATTGCTTGAAAGTGTAGTTTAATGATATTTTATGTCTGCATGTTTTCTGTAATAATAGAAAAAAATTATTTATAGTTTGGCAGTAGCTGCAGCTTCTTGTCCTGAAATCCTAATTTTTGTGCATTGACTCTTGGCAAACATTACTTAGATTTCCAGGTACAAGCTGGAATTAATAAATGTCATAAAAATGAGATGCTTCAATTTCTTATTTCAACCCACATGAATTTTATCCTACTGAATATAAGCAATATTAACTGTAAGCTATGCTTAACCCTGTTTGGAACCCTACCACAGTTACATTATTTTAGGGAAGGAGAAGGATGAATTTTAAATATGAGGTGGAGTTCTCCAATAATACTGACTGTTCCTTAACTAACCAATTTTAAATACTTAAAACATGAATCTGAGACAAGATTAAGCAGTTCCAGTTTACAAAAAATAATGTAATTACAAGGCAATCACTTCTATCTTGTATTGCTTCTGTTTGTATTAAAGTCAGAAAAAGCAAGACAAATCATGATTTTCCCCATATCCTCACACTTCCAACATATATAGTATAGTTCCCTTCCTATTCTTTGATGGCAGTATTGCGTGGTACCTCAGGTTTCCCCACGATCTGAGGTCGCTTCATCCCCACCCTGTAAAACCACTGACTTTCTTGTGCTTTCTAATGATCTTGTCTTTTACCCTTAGCCCCAGTATCCCTCTGACAGTTGCTTATTTGTGCACTGTCAAACCAGCACACAAATTAGTGCTGACTGGCAGCAGCCAGCTACCCAGATAAGAGGGATGATGCTCTCTGTCTCAGTAGAAACAGTTAAATAGTGTTTCTCTCCTCCCAGGCTGCTAATTAAAAAACAACCAAACATATAGAGGAATGGAATGATTCCTGGCTCTTCTTGTTACTGTAAAATTTTGTGTGGTCATTGGAAATGACAGTTACTAGGAATGGACTGACAGAACAAATCTGACATAAATGGCCAGCACAGTTCCATAAACTAGACATCTAGACTTAAGAAGTACGTCTTTTCCAAACTAGGTCTTTTAAAAAGGATCAATGGTACATTTTAGCTTTTCCTTCAAGTACTTTATAAATTTGAGGCCATGTTCTATTAGTGAAAAGATCTAACACACTTTTCTAACCAGAACTAATTGATGCTGAAAATTTGCTTCCTTTATTTTCTCATATTTCAGCTATTTCTCTGTGTTCATCTTATTTATATTAGTATTGAATAACCTGTCTCTCAGAAGTACTTTGCTGTAAGTAGTAATAAGCTAATTTTCAATATGATTTCCTGATCCTATTCAGTAAACAATTAGAAGCTGTCCAGATTATTCTGCTGTATTTATTACACAGTTTGTATTTATCTTATCTTGGCCTAGCATCTTGTTAGTTCTGTATATGAACTGCACCTTGAAGAGATAAATGCACATGGGAATTTTTCACCTAAAAAGTCTTCTTGAAACAAGTGGAAAAGCTTCCAAATATTGTTTCTGATTTCAATAAGTGTTTTTCTTTTAAGATATTAGCAAATAACACAATTCTTACAGACTTGTTTTCTGGTGTGACTTCCCTCATTTGTTCTCCCTGCTGGAAAGTAAGTGTAGTTTTTTATCATCAGTCTGTTAAAAGTCATCAACAGATACAATTCCAGGTAGAGACAACATGATTCCTCATTTAGAATAAAGAAAGCAATTCCATCAGGAGGATCCATTTTAATTACTTACATGGCAGTAAACTGTATAGGAATTCGTTGCCTGTTACTGGGAAAGCTTTATCCACATATAAAGGTAGCCCTTTTCCTTGAGGTCTGTGACATTATGTCCCTTCATATACAGCCCTGGATGTTAATTGGGCATCTTGGAGCATTCAGCAGTGACTTCTGAAGAAACAAGTGAATTTTTGCGAAGGATTTGGAATCCAGATGTCTCTAAATGAATGCACCGGTTCTTTTAATTAGTAATGTCACAGGAGTTGCCCTTTCTTTTTCATATGGAAGTCTTGAAGAAAGGTGCATATATTTTCAGAACTTTGTGAACTTCATTACACAGCTGTTTCCTTGACATAGGCTTATTTAAATAGAATGATTATCTCATGTTTTTGAGACAAAATTTAAGCAACTGCACTATGAATGTCAGCTGCAAAAACTTAGGACTGGCCCACAGTTTTATGTTGCGGTGCAAGATTGATGCTTAAGTGTCTTTACTTTTGTTGTTGTTTTTTGTTTGTTTGTTTGTTTGGTTTGGTTTGGTTTGGTTTGGTTTGGGTTTTTTTGCAACTGTTTTGATCCTTTTGGAACTCTTGAATTCCATATAATTTTCAGAATGACATCGAGTAGCTGTACTACATGGCAAGATCTGTTCTGGTCTCTAGTCTTAAAAGTTGATGTTTAGGTAATCAAATCTAAAGCTACCTTTGTGGCATTCTTTTTCTCAAAGAAATAAAAATATTTAGACCAGCAGACCATTAAAGCATTTAATTGTCAAAGAACATGCAGCTCATGTTAAACAGTTAACTGTTTTTTTCTTTCTTAGTAAAGCCTCCAAAAAAAGAAAGCTGTGATACAACAAACTTTCCAAACTAAATGTATGGAGAAAAAGATAATTTTTTTAATCCCTGAGCAAATTGGAAGGCCAAGGGAAGTGCACTAAATATTTATGTTTCTTGAGATTTCACCAGAATATGTAACTAAGGTAAATTTTGGACAGAACTTAAAGGAACTTAGAATCCTTCTGAGCACATCTTACTTAACCAAACAATTGTGAAGAATTTTTAGCCCTGTGTTACTGATCATGCATGTTATGTCCCTCTTTTGTTGTGTTTTGTTATTAAGTAAGAGTGTTGAAACCTTGTCAATATTATGTATTATAAAATACATAATATTTTATGTATTATAATACTGTGTGCTGGTTCTTGTTCATTTTAGAGTATTTGACACTATCAGGCAAAATTAGTTGTGAGTGTAAATCATTACATGATTGAGAAAAGTACTTGACTCTGAATTGTACCTTCCAAATCATATGATTTCCTCTCTGAAATTTAGCACTTCATATAAAAACCAATTAACAGTTGACAAATACCTAAAGGTTAGCATATTTTGTCCTCCTTCTCGAACACTTGTGATCACTTTTCAGAACAGATTATTAGGTGATTTAAGACCTCAGTTTTCCTTACAGCCTAGTTATAACACATAGGGTTCTGGCCCAGTGTCCAAGGGTTGCCTTTTGGTGGGAGTATTGTCACACATCTGGTTCACCTGCATTCAGCATCAGCTAGGTGTGAATGTGATGCTATCTGGAGACTTTACATCTATGTCAAAGTCAAACAAAAAGGTGTACTTATACACCTTCCCATAGTACTGCACTAATCTAGCTATATAGCTCCTGGGTGGGTATGGTTCTCTATCTCCTGTCTTTCAGCTAGTGTGGACCACTTCCGTGACCATCTGCACCATTCTCTGCAGCTCTGTTTTAGTCTTTTGCTATGCTGTTGGGTGCTGCACCAAGCAGTACTTCAGGATTCTGTCTTTTGGTCTTTAGGTATATGCTCTAGGTTTGATCTTGTATCTCTCCTGCTCAGAATTTTCTGGAGTCCAATTAACTCAAATTGGTGACAGCTCTTTAAGCTTTGTCCAGTTCCTGGTACTGAATTCCCCCTCTACTGAAAGAATGTCTATTTGACACTTACAGTACTTTATAAATCCGTGACTTTTTAAATGTACATGTATACCTGAATTTTCTTGTTATCATGAAAAATACCGACAGGTGTGTGGAAAAGAGAGCCACTCCAATTGGAAGGTCCAAAGTTACTTTTATCTGTTCAGCAAGAGATTTGGATCTCATTGCTATGTTTGTGCTTTCTTTCTCCCTTCTTTACTTCTGTTTGTTTCCATTTTTCTCTGCTCTCACTATAAGATTCCCCCAGCTATCTAATGACACCCTTACATTTGATTTTTGAATCTGTCATTTCTGGTTCTTGATTGGAGACTCGCATAGTTGAGCTGGCTTCTGACTAGACATTTTTTTCTTCAAGGGAGCTGGAAAAGTTATTAATCCTTGGTGGTTTCAGACTATTAGATAAAGTAATTTCTTTTGATATTTCCATAATGATTTCAGCACAAAGATGGAAAATATATCAAAGGCAAATGTCTTTGCCCTCCTTAGATGTCAGTGTTCATTTTCATGTGCACATACATATCTATAACTACTCATAATTCATCATATCTTCATATTTTAGTCTTCAGAGTTGTTCCTGGTTGTCTTTTTAGTATTGTCTATATAAAATCCAGATTTGTACTTCTATGATAGTTGGTACTAACACCTAAAATACTGCAGAAAAAATATAATCTCCTAATTTTTCTCCTTATCTTTTTCCCATGTGCTGATTAGGAAGCCAGTAATCTGTAATTTGCTACACTGTTAGGTGTAATACAAAGTAAGTATGTTCCTTACAATTTTTGAAGTAAATATAAATTTCTAATGTTTTGAAAGACCAAGTACTCTTCCTTGCACTATTTTAACACTTGCAATGTGTGGAGCTTGGATGGTTGGTGATTTGTAGTCACCGGCAAATAAAACTCAGTATGTTCTGTTCACTAAAACACAGAGAATGTCATTAAAGGTCCATTAACTCTTTGTTCAAGCCCCTTAACTCTTTTCCTTGCTTATTAATCAGTTGATAAAAATCTCAAAAGTTATGGTTAATGATTGAGTATTATCTCTCCAGTGGCACTTCTGACACACAAGGCCTCAGGAAACTGACATTTTGGGAATGATTCATTACTTGATTACTAAGGACTTTTACCTCAAAGCAAAACCATTAGGGTTTATCATGCGTGACTCATATACTGAGCTGTATCACACTCTCTCCTGTAATAGTAATTTTCCCCTGATAATGTCAGTGAGAGCTACACCCATAGTATAAATTAGCTCATTTTGGCTTGAATAAATATGCTGTTCCTTGGAGGAGTTAAATATAACTTCTCTTGTTTTATTGCTCTTTCTGCTAAATGTCATTTTTTTCATAGCCACTAAAAGCAGCTTGTTGGCTATTACATATAATTAAAATTCTCAATTTTACTGGTGTTCAAATAGTGTTATGTTTCTGTTTCCTTAAGACTTATTTAACTTTAACAGTGGAATACTTGCAATATCATCAAAGCCCCTTTTTATTCAAAGATGTATTCCAAAAATGTCTGAAAGTAGTTAGCTGTGCTTGGAAAGCATATATTAGCATTACTGGCAAAACTCTTCTGTATTTTGGTCTGTAGTAGCAATTACTTACTTCAGTGTAGGACAGTCTTCTAACAGGCTAGACAGTTTGTTACAAGGAGGTAAAATTGTTCACTTTGTCAGTAAGGTTTTTATGTTTTTTTTTGTTTTTTTTTGTTTTTTTTTGGTTTTTTTTTTGTTTTGTTTTGTTTTGTTTTGTTTTGTTTTTGTGGAGGGAATTAGACACATGTAAAAGCAGGAAGCAGCACAGTCATCACAAGAGAAAGAGATTGGCAGTAAGATGTTCTTTTGTGGGTAGATATGGCAGAGAGTGTCTCAGCTGCAGTCTGCTGGACTGCATTCAGTGTGGTTTGTCATATTTTCCACATAGGTGGGTTCCAGCTACACTATGTTGTGTCCTGCAGCCCCGTCTACTGAATTACTCCCCTTGAACCTGTGAATAGCCAGCTTTGAACACCCACTGCTCCTTTCAAATCAGTAAAGGACCAGAGGTATAATTTTTATTAGATTTTTTTTCTCCACTCTGCTTGGGATGGGGTTCCCACTTTAGACCTATAGCATCATTGTGACTATTGTAGATTTCCCCAGACACTGGTACAGTCCATAGGGTTATGGGCAAATTGTGCTCTATGGTGTATAAAGGCAGTGGTAAGAAGTGTTTTTTGTCATTTCTTGTGATGTAAACATTCTCTGTCACTTTCTATGACTTTTGTTTCGTTGACTTATGACTTTTTGAAGGGGAAGAAAAAATATTCCTTTGTAGTGGTAGATCTTGTATCCTCAACCTAATATGAGGTCACTAGACCATGTATGAGGGCTTTCTGTAGGGACTGAAAGACCCTGTGCATTTGAATGAGTGAAAATGGAACCGCTTGTCTACAATTCCCCAAAGAAAGGCATACTGATAAGTTTTATTTCTTTGAAAGAAGTGTTGTATCAGGTAATCTGAATTATTGGATACCACTGTTGAAGTTTAAATCATTGACAGTCTTTTTCACTGGGAGAAGTGTACTCCATGGGCAAGGGAGGAAGTGCTACATAGTACTGTAATCAAAAATTGAACAAAAAAATTGATACCATCTTCATGGAAGGAGAGAAACACTCTTATTTCATGCTCCCTAGAAAGTTTTCTGTATCAGCCCTGTAATTTTCTAGTAGGAAGCATTTGAGGAATAAACATATATATACACCTAAGAACTAGTGAGTATATCTGGTGGAAGTCAGTGTTACTTTGGGAGTGTTTATACGTGATCTTAGTGAAATTTCTCATTTTATCTGATTAGACCAGCTATGATGAATTAAGTGACTAATACATGATTATCAATTTTGGTTGATTTCTGTATGCAGTACTGTGAGCATTTTTGATGGTTTGGGATGTAATTTTAATAGTTTGCCTTGGGTGGCTGCTATACTTGTTTTACCAGTGTGTACATGGGTGCAGTGCCTTCAGATAGCTAAAATAATGTTGAACTAGATAACTTTCTACTGCTTATTTCTGTAAAATAAATATACTGATTTCTTTGATATACAGTAGACAACAGTTTTGCATTGTGATGGATGTCAACTTTATGTTGGTTTCAAATTCAGAGAGTGAATATTTCAGAGACTTTCATACATGGATTCAGTGAAATGCTTGCTTATACATTCATTATACCAACAATAAATACTAAGGAGGAAAGCTGCATAATTAATGTAATTCAATAGCATTTTATGCCAAACTCAGATTTAAAACCAAACAAAATTATCTCCCTCCCCCCAAAAGAAAACCAAAAACCAGACAGGAAATAAGTATTTGATGGCCAAATTAACTAAATTACTTACTCATTTAATGTTTGCAGATCTTGGTATGAGGTAGTTATTGAAGTGGATTTGGTTGCTGTTATAACTGTGTTGTAAACCCAGCAATACCAAGCTATTTTTGTCTGCAAACTTAAGCTAAAAATGTTTTACATCAG
The DNA here is from genome assembly GCF_029582105.1 of Oenanthe melanoleuca. Classification (NCBI taxonomy): domain Eukaryota; kingdom Metazoa; phylum Chordata; class Aves; order Passeriformes; family Muscicapidae; genus Oenanthe; species Oenanthe melanoleuca. Next base: position 103,826,806 of record NC_079335.1, on the reverse strand, counting down.
TCGGTACAACTACTTATTTCCATTACCATGTAGAGGATGAGTATATAAATTACTATTCTGTTGTTCTTGGGTAGTCTTGCAAGTGTGAAATTTGATTTAGTCACTGGTGATGGCTGGCCCAAAATAACTTGTATAGACCAATGTCAGAGGTGGAAATGAGATCTCATGTTCAGTCCCTTGCTCTGCACACTCCTGTCTAGCTCAATTAAGATTCTGTGTAGTATTACTTACTAGAGGCAGTATAGTAGTAGACTGTGGATTCCTAAAAAAAAAATAAATTAAAAAATAGTATAGGTGATTTATTAATAAAAACTAAAAATCTCTTTCCTTGTGTGTGTCCCTTGCAGTCAGCTCAGAGCTGCTGCTTTAGCCACTACTTTCTGCAGAAAATGTAACTTGTGTGGTCATTCTCCCAATTTAAATCTTTTTACTAAAAGGTAGAGTCTATATTGGAGCTAAACTGTTGAATAAATCTGTAAACTGACAAAAACAAAAGAGAAAAGAAGTTTCTTCTCCATTTCTTCCTGCCAGTTGGCATCTCAAGGTCTATTTTATGTTTCAGTTTTGCTTTACTACTAACTTCTACAAAGTACTTCTACATTGTGAAGTCTTTAATTATTCTGTTGTGGATAGTTTAAACCAGTATGAAAAGGGAAAAGTCAGTTAATAAAGGAAAATTTGGCATAATGAACTGTGGGGTTCAGAAGTCAGGAATGAAGACAGAAATGATGAGTATCATAACTACAGACATAATATTGTCAGGCTTTTATTAAATAGAATGTTCAAGCCCATTCTGCTTACTCTTTGACAAAGTTTTGTGGCTGCCAATTTCTTGGTTTAATATTAGCAATTTGTTTTGGATACAGACTTAGATACTTGTTATTTAGATATCTTAAAATTAAGTGTTTGCTTGAATTTCTTGTTGAACAACAAGGACACTGAAATGTTGTGTTGACAGTTTGACTGTAACAACTGTAATCCTTCTTTTTCTAGAAAGCCTCTTGGTGAGCCTAGAAAACTGTATGTATGGCTGCTGAAGGCTATACTTGCCAGTTAAATTCCTGTAATATGGGAAGGAGAGGTGTGGGAAAAGACATTATATATCACAGGAACTGGATTTTTTAAGATGGTATTTTTAAAGGAATCGTTCAATTTCCCTTTAGGAAATTTGAAAGTACTTGGAATGGATAAAATAATTTTTATCTTGTTCATTGTTTATATTCTTAAGGTTAGTCTACTTAGAAAAAGCAACACCTATTAAAGGCCTTTGAATTCAGAGTCTTTCATGTTACAATGAGTCTATTTACTGCTGTCAGTAGGCTTGTAATATACTTAGCTTGAAGAGGTTAACAAGCGTACCTTGGAGTGTTACTTTTATTTTCTGTTCTGTGACTCTTAGCAAAATCCCATTATACAATTGAGTAGTATTGTAATGTTAAAATGTTAATTTTTTTCTGCATTCCTTTAAAATTGGGGTTTTTTTGGTGCACTGGCCCATGACTTTTGTATAAAACCTGTAATTTGAACACTACTCCATAGAAATGCTCTAAATTAGTAACCTTTTGCCTTTGCTATCTTAATTGCATCTCATTATTTAGTACTTAAAGAGCAACCTCTAGCTACTGGTTAAATATTTGCTAGCTAAATAGATTTGTCATGTTAAAGAAAGAAGTAGCCCTGGCCTTGGTTGTAATGTGTTTAGGATTTCAGAGTTTTGAGAAAATTACATGCTTCATGTGCTTTAACTTCTTTGAATTTTCCTTATTTTTTCATTTTTCCCTAATGAACATTTCATTTGCTGTCTGTTACATTTCAATAGGTAACTGAAAGTTTGCCTTAAAATAAGTATTTTGAAATAGACTGTTGTGTTTCATTGTGGTCTGTATCTTCTAGTTACATTTATTCCTTTTAACTTTTATAGACATCCGATACAGTAAATTTCTGTTTTCATTGTGGAAGCAAATATGAAGCAGATTACTTCTTGGCTACAAATAGCTGTATTTCAGATTTTTACCTCCTTTTAGGAGGAAGGCTGTATTGTTTGATCAAAATCACAAGGAATAATAGTCATTAAAACATCTGATGAATTGTCTTTTCTGACAAATTTAAAGATCACTTCTCTTTGGTCTTTTAATTGTATGCAGAAATTACACTGCAGAGGTTATTAACAGTTTGCAGGTTGACTTAATGTTCAGTATTTTATTCACATTCAGTTGATTGTATTTTTTGCCTTTTTTCTCTACTTTGTTTTTTGTTATTTTTTAATTTGTAAAAAACCATGTGAAGAGATTCTAATTTATAATTGCAGTCAGAATTCCATAATGTTAAACTCCCTGTCATATGCAAAGGTATCCTTTTTAATTTCCTATGTTACTTTTTTTAGTGTCTTTTTTTGTCCTCAAGCACAGTAGTGGAAGCTCATTAACAACAGATTTGTCTATCTGACTTGATTCCTACTCAGTACCTAACTACTGTTCTCAAAAGAAGTTAAATGATAGGGGGAATACCAGCAATGCTTTTGCAGGGAAACTGGTTGGCCCGTCCAATTCTAGGCTAAATACTTCAGCCTTTTAAGTAGATTGTTTCTCTGAAAACTTCTTCTTGTCTGTTGTTTTTTTTATGTCACTGTTTATACGTTCTCTATCCATAAGCTCTGAAACCATTACTTCACTATTGATGCAAAGGTTTGAGTGATTTGTTGCTTGTTGTCTGTATTTATTCTTGTTTGAATTTAACAAGTCAGTTCTGTAAAGGCAATGACTGCCTAAGAGGGTGGTGTTTTGTTTTGTTTTTTTTTTTTTTTTTGGCGGGTTGTAGTGTTTTTTTTTGTTTTTTTTTTTTTTTTTTGGTTTTTTTTTTTTTTTTTTTTTTTTTTTTTTTTTTTTTTTTTTTGGTTTTTTTTTTTTTTTTTTTTTTGTGCAAAACTATAAAAGCTCTGTGGAAACCCTTCCCCACGAAGAGTTGAAGAGTTTTTGAGATTTGTGTGGATTACAAAGCAATAAGAAGGGTCATTCCCTAATTTTCTTTACTAGCAAAAATGTCAAAAATACAATTTTAGCAGGTATTAGTAAAATTGAAAAGCATACTTTGTGTTCAGGGACTGGTGTCAACATCTGAGTTTGCAACACCCAACACAGGTCTAAGAGCAAAGGCTTTTCCTCATTGCCCTTGGAAGACTGCAAGATCATGCCTGTGATATTTCTGTTTAGTTGCGTCTGTGAAGTTTACTTCACCTTAAATTTCTGGGTTTTTTTTGGTGGCGGGGGAAATTAATGGCCAGTGCAAAGGAGATTTTACTCTCTGGAGAGAGAGGAGGGGGGTCAGAAAGAAAAAAGTCAGAACACTTTGTTTTGATCACAGGTGCATTTTTCTAGGAGGTCACATTTAATCTGTGTAGACTGTTATGATGGTTCTGGAGCAGATCCTCAGCCAGAATGAATTATCATGGGAGTTAATAGCTCTGACTGTTAGCACAAGCTGGGATCTGCTCTCTAGCCCAGGTAAATTTGTTAATTTCTTAAAATTGTAACAAATATGACTGCATTGTAACATACAATAAAAGAAATTGCAGTATCTTTTTAAAAGAGAGTCAAAAGTCTTGTCTCATTTTCTGTGAACATTATAATAACCTATGTAGTATCTATTATTTTTTTGTATTTTTTGTATTTTGTATTTTGATTGTGGATGAAGTGGAGGGGGCTAGGTATCTGTGCATATGTTGATTTTTCACAATAGCATGTATATCAGCTGAAGGATAGGTAAAATGAAGCATTTGCAAATCCAGGCTCTTCTAATCTCTGTTTCAAGAGGCTTTTCTGTGCCTTATTGAGGCATTTAATTTATTGTAATTTTATTGTGAACTTGGATAGCCATCTTTAATTCTGCTCTATCTAGGAGTGTTTAAGATGCTCTAACATTGAAAATAGGCCATTTTATTAGACCAGCTAATGTCTAAATTCTGGTTTCACAATATATGTGCTTCAAAAGAGTACACTTTTTGCAAGAAATGGATTGCCCAGATTTTTGCCTCTCTCTTTTATTAACTTTGCTTTGTGTATGTAGCAGGTTTGCTTTCTGTGGAAAAATGGATTGTTCCAGCAGAGTGCAGCAAAAGACAAATATTGTAAATATGTTTGGCTTTCCTGTCAAGAGTTGGTATGTTGTAAAAAAAGAACTTTGATAAGGAGCTCATCATACATAAAATATCAGATTATGGAGGAAATGTATAAGATGATTGCAGTCTAGTTAAATTTTTTCTGCTATTTTTTCCTCCTGAAACATAGATAGAATTTACTAGAAAAAAATATCATTGAAGAAGAATTAATATATAATTAGGCAAATCTCTCAAACATTCCTGATAAGTCAAAGCAGAACTTTGAACACTAGGTAGCTAGATGCTACAGGTTAGTACTTTATCTGAGGCCGGACTGAAATCTGACAGAAGAGCTGAAACAGCAATTCAAGATTCTTGCCTTCTTCCCCATACTTAAGCTATTAGCCTCCCTTGTCTTTTATAATTTTAGCTCCTAATATTTGTTTCTTTGGTGGTTTTTCATGTTTGTTGGTTTTGTTTTGTTCTGGTTTTTTTCCCTTCATAATCGCTTAGAAGTTTGCAAGTCTAATGATTTTGGCCTTTGTTTCACTATAGCATGCAAACATTTTTCTTTAGCCTTTTAAAGCTTTCATTTAATTGACCCCTTAAGAAAAGATTATATAGTTGCTGTGACCCTCCAAAATGTAATTAATAGTAGTATGCAAATAGAACTATCAAGATAATACATACAATTTGAGTCAGTCTTTGAGAATTCTTGAGGGGAGATTCCCAATGATGCCAAAGGATTCTTGCATGTTCCCTACGTGTCTGCATGTCTAAACTCACTTAAGTACGCCTTCTTTTTTTAGCATAGGCAAAACTTTGCTGGATAGCAGCACTTCTTCTAGAAGTGAAGACACCATCTAAAAGTATAGTTTTTTTATAACACTGGACCCAGTAGTAATTTTGAGAAACGGAAAATAAGAACTTTAGCCTGAAAACATGTTGATGAGTCTAAGAATTACATGTTCGGTATTTTCTTAGCTGAATATGTGCATTCAAATATTGGAAATGAAAATGTATGTATAAAATATTTCTTAAGAAATATTCTCAATCATTCTCAAAGGAATGCAGTTTTCCTTAATCTGTCTGTCAAAATTTATATAATTTGAATGAAGCTGTAGGTTTTTACTAATAGTTTCTAGTGTTGTTCCCATGTCAGAATCTGGATTTAGAGTTGTAAGCAGGCTTATGTTTTCACTGTTTGGGTTGCAGCCTGATCCCCTGGTCCTCCTGATCCTGGGTTTCAAAATGCCTTGGACTGCCAAAGTTAAAGTGGGAACTGTTCCCAAACAGTTCATTCTCAGCTTGTTAATCAACATGAGCAGGTCAAATGAGAGACTGAGGATGAGTGAGTCGGCTGGGATCCCCATCCTTTGTGGGCACTGGTGACCCATCACCCCCACTGTCTGCCTCCCAGCTGTCAGCGAGTTCCCTTCCCTTCTCGCCACCAGTGGCCCTTCCCTGGCACTTTTGTTCAGAAGTGCAGGGTTTATTGCACCAGTCCCTTCCCTGTCCTCCTCAGATGAGGAAAATTCCCTAGGGCACAGTGGGAGAAGTAGTGTACTGAGAAACTGATGTTTCTGTGCTGAAAGGGTAGGGATGTTTGGAGAGAAATCAGATCAAGGCTTTTAGGAGGCTATCCCAACATTTCAGTCTGCTGCAACCAATAGTTCCCAAGTTCTCCCATGTCCTCTGGCTCTAGCAGCTGTTGGTAATAGCCTGGTAATTATTCAGATATGCTGAATTATTTTCTTCTACTGTGACTTTGGATCTCTCTGATGGCAGTAAAAAAAGTTTCTGTTAAATTTGGAAACTCCTGTGTTCATTTTTGATCAGGTTGTTCAATACACTGTGAAGTAATTATATTTTTGTAGTACCTACAGACTCCAGTTAGTGTCAAGGCATCCAGTGTATTGCATGTTCTGCAAGCACAGAATAAAGATTTTCTTTTTTCCCCCTCCCTGAAGATCTTGCCATTTCATATCACCAAATCCTAACCAAGAATTTAACAAGTCTACTATCCTTGGGTAAGGATGAGGGCCAAAATTATAAGAACATGGAGGTATTTAGGAAAGCTGTTACACAGTAAGATGAATTGTGTTAATTTATTGGCTTTTAATACTGTTTTTTTGTTTAAATTTTTGGATCCGTCTCAGTCTGTAGTCTGAAGGGAATAAGTTACTGATCTTTCCCATACCAGAAAAACTTTACAGACTAAGAACGGTGCAGAGTTCATCTGGTATTTTTCTGGCCTTAGCTTTGTAAAGATTTTATTTACATGAAGACAAGGGGGAATATATTTAAGAATCACTCAATAAAGAGAAAATATGATTGCTGGAATGGCCATTATTCCTGTGAAAGTAATACTTAATTTTTCAAAGCACATTGTTAGTTTCAGTAAACTAAAGAAAAAGTGGTCAACAAATACAGGCCATACAGTTCACAAAGAAAAGTTTAAAATTCTCTCCAAATAGTGTGGGATATGTGGCAATATCTAATTTTAGCCCTGCCCTACAGTATTCTTTTGCTCTTAACATTTCTTTTGTGGTAGCACACTGTGGCCACACTCAAGTTGGAACCTTTCTCTGTGGGCAGTCCAAACTAAAATTACCAATCATTGTCTCAAGTACTGTATTTCTCTTTCTTTTTGTAGTATAATGGGCACCTTCACACTGATGGACTTATATTTCACTTTCTAACTGATTGGAAATTGGAAAGAAGGAAAGATATAAAATAAAGTTTTGAATGCAGACAAAAAACACCTTGTTTTTTACAGAAGCATTGCTTTAATACTATAAAAATGAGTATTTTAAATTGGCACTGGCTATAGTCAGCAGCTGGCCTCTGACTTTGCCTTCAGGCAGGCTCATCTGTATATCTTCCAGCAGAATGGGCTTTCTTGTGTAGGTAGTTTTTATTTCTATTTTCTGATGCTGGTTGCTTCATGAATTCTGCTAGGAAGACCACTTGTAGATATGAAATCACAATTTTAAAAACTTGCAGAGTTTACAGGTGACTGATATATCATTGAAAAGATATAGCAACAGCAACAATAATATAATGAGCCTGAACATAGTAATAAAAGTCTTTTGTATTGAGGAGTCTTTCAGATAATTATTACCCCTTGGTAATTGTCATGATGGGATTTTATAGGTTGGTTGTGAAATTAATATATGACAAAATCTTTAGTCTTTGAGAACCACTTTCTGCAATTGAAATGAAGATTTCAAAAACTGAGCAAGTGAGAAGAATGTTCTAAGGAAGTGTCTAGAAAGAATATGCTCACTGTTCATTTTTTTGAGATAGGAAGAGAAGGTGGAATAAAACTTGAAGAGAATGTGATGTGCCCGTATTTTTTTACTTCAGTGATGATACAAACTATATGCCCCTGGACTGACTATAGCATGTGAACTGCATACAGGGAAAGAGAAGAGTTTCAAGGCCCTGGAATACAGAGATGTCTTTGTTATCATGATACGAAAAACTCTGCAGCCTTCTTTTTACTCTTCAAGCATTGCAGCTAGTAGGGGGTATTTATGATCTGCACAGAGTTTGATTGTTTCTTGAGGTTGTGGGGCAATAGAGAAGGAGATCTGAACCTTGGATGGATTTGTGAAGCTCCCGGGAGAGGTGGGTGCAGACAATTTTGAAGTAAGGTATTGTGTAAGTAAGCTCTTCTACTTACAGTTCTCAGTGCTAGTGAGACTAACAAAGATCAATCTTATATGTGTGAAAGGTTGTTACTTTTCAGTAAGAAAATCAGAATTCAGGAAGATTGAAGGCCAGAGAAATGTAGTGGGGATTGTTGTACCTGGGATAAAAGATGGGTAAGACACTGAAGAGAGGAAGAGAATTTGGAACTTTCAGACAAAATGAGGCAAATTATTTTTACACATCCAACTTAATCTTAGTTTTTAAATCCAAATCATCTATGAAGGCCTATAAATTATTTAAAGCAGGATTGGGCATTTAGATTTTGTGTGTCGTGATTGGGAGGGAAAGCAAGGGGGAGAGGAAGAATTCCCAGCAAGTACAGAAGCTAGTCATGCTTCAAAGGAATAATAAATATTTGGTAAAGAGAGAGCAACTTTTATGCTGCTTTTAAACTTTTGTCACTCAGATGATTTTTTTTCATCTAGTAAAGATAATAAATGAATAATCGTAAAATATTTGTGTTTGGAAGTTCTTCCTTGGTGTTCATGAAGAGTATTTATTTTCCATCAGCCTTTTACACTGTAACATTGATTGGTGTGTGTAATGTATTATTCATACTGTTCTAGTTTCATCCCATTAGCAATGCCAACATTATGCTGAATTCTTCAGTGGTAATCTTGTATGAAGTCTTTGTACAGCAAATTCTGTACTGTGGTTAAGATCCTGATTCACATTTAGTGACAAGACAGGGTAAACTGTAGGACCTTATTGATACCACTCAGACTTTGTTCCCCTTCTTCCCTCTAAAGAAATGAGAATTTTAAGTGTACTGTAGACCTATAAAGCCAAATTGTGAAAGGGAGAAAGTATATCAGAACTGATTTTTTTTAGGTTCTTGTATTATATCTTTGTTTCCCTGGTAGCTAATGCCTTTAGAAGAGCCAAATGACTAAACCCATCGTATTGAAAAATAGCAAGTGCAGAATTAAAAACAGCCTTCAGATAAAAAAGTCTGGCATTTTGCTCTACAAATGTGATCCTATGGGTACAATATTGAACGTGTAAATTTTTCTGTGTAGAGCTGATTTAAATTTGTGCCAAAGCCAACTGCTCATCATGGTTAAGATTACTGAAGGTCTGTCTAATCTAGTACAAAAAAAAAAAAAAAAAAATTTCATTTATATCTTTAATATTTGCTTCTTTATCCTTTAGTACAGGTTTTTTTTTTTTGTGTGGAATAGGCTCTGCTCAACATGCATCAGATTCAATGATAACCTGCTCGTTGACTGGCTGATTTGGGCCTGCTGTGCTCAGGTGAATACTTAAGGTTTGGGGCATTTTTGTTCTGAAAAAAAAAAGGACTTCTCCATAGACTTTTCTGAGAATCTAGGCCATAATAAATTGAAAGCTTTAGACAGGTGAATGAAGATTAATTTAAAAATATTATAGTTCCTAAATACTTATGATATGGAACAAGAAGGAAATAAAATTGGAAGTTTGAAGAATTTTTCTTATCCAACTTTTTCATTTTTTAAAATAGCTGCATGAACAAGGAAACAGGCTCTTCTTGGCATGAATACTTAAAAAAAATCCCATGCTTTAAGGTAGATACGTCATGAAGGAGAAATGGTTGACATCTGTGAAACTGTATTTCTTTGGATTTTTCATCTTTGTGCGCAGGAAGAGCCTGAACAAAGGTGGGAGGTCTGCTGGGGAAATTGAAAGTCTGCCAATCAACCAGACCCACGGTTCTGAAAAAAATTACTTGAAGGTAGCAAAGATTTTAAGGAATAAATAAGATGAAACAAGACAGAGAGCTTGAGGGACAAAAGGAATAGATTCAGTAGTCAAGGAAGGGTGCACCAAAGGAATAAAAGCCAAACGCTGTGCTTTTAAATGGTTTTGGTAAGGGAGGGTGATTATTTTTGGTTGAAAATGAGTGCTTATTCCAAGAGGCAGGGTTGTTCTATGGCCTTTATTGAAGCTGGGGAAAAGACTTGCTCAACCTTTGGAGAATAACTAGGCAAGCATTCTTTACCAAGCTCTAGGTGTTCTGAAAGACATTTGTCTTATATATGCAGATCCTTTTCTGTTTCTCTAAAAAGGAAATGTGAATGGTGGAACTTACGTCAATAAAACACTGACTTTTCAGGGCTTAAATGAGTGGGAAGAAGAGAAAAATCAGTTATTTACAGCTGTGTTGTCATGTCTTAATTACAGTAAAATTGTGTGTGTGAGATGTTGAATAGATTTAATATAGAAAATCCGGGGAAGTTAGTATTTCAGTAAAAGCTTATATATTCATGTTTTCTTTGCTTTTACCATAGTCTTTATAGAATAGACTAACTGCCTAACATGTTTTTAGGCAGTTTTTCAGAAACATGCTTGAATAGACTGAGTGCTTAAAATAATTCAGTAATTGCTGCATGCTCATATATTATGTCAGATAATTATAACAACTTATTTTTTAATTAATTAATCAAAATCCTAATTAAAGCAGTATAGGATGACTCTATTTGCATGCAAAAACCAGAGAAGAGGCTCAATAATCTGTCTGGTTCAATTATCAGTGAAACCCACTCCCCGGGGTATTTCTTCCCCCTATACCTGATATTATACAGCATGTGAGGAAAAAAGATTTATATAATACCTTGTGTGGTATTTGACCTTCATAACAGTAGTTACATCTGAATGCATTCCATTGAATAGCACAGTTATGGGGAAAGAATTTAGTCTGGCCAGAGTAGGATATGCCATAGCCAAAGAGCTCAGTGGATTATAATATATTTGTTCTCACTGTCTTGCAGTTTGTATTGATATATTTTTTGGCGTTATAAATTTTACATTCCCTGCTTCATTTGGGTCCAGCTTTGTTGGGTACCATTCCAGGGTCTTTTCATACTGATGACTAGGGAGCTTAATAGGAATTAAGGAGGGTTGGGACCTGGAATCACAGTTCCTAGGGCAGTGCTTTAACCCCTCTGTAGAGGGCCCAGCATAGAGATATAGAGCATCAATTAGATGCTTTCCTGGATATGCCGTTCGGAGTCTTTAGTGGGTAGCAGGAGCTACTGTAAAGCCCCAAGCTCCCATGGAGCTCAGTGTGCTAAGCCAGCAGTAGAGATACAGAGACAGTATAGACACATGGTGGCGTTTTGTGCTGGAACCTCCTGGTCCCAGAAAAAAAGGTACTTGCACTCCATTAGGCATCATTCACAGTGCTGTTCACACACTGTAAAAAGCATCCCTTTAGATGCTGGGAACTCCAGCACCACCTCCAACCTGTGTGCAGTCTGCTGGGCAGACACCCCCTGTGGAAAAGATTCTCCCTTTTAGTAATTTCAGCTATTAAAGGGTTATCTAGGAAAACAAATAAACAACTGTGTTTAATTTTTACAATAGAAATGGAGTGGTGATCTTGGGAGACCTCGCTGCATGTTCAGGTAAAGACAAGGCCATGCAAATGAGGTAATTGCTGGTATAGAGGTGGAGCTGCCAACAGGCTCCTCTGCACAATGTATTGATTCCCTGTGTCCAGTGGCCAAGGCATTTGTGCCACACAACACAGGCCTGAAGACCATGCTGGGTGTGCAGCACAGCACTGGCCTGGGCCTCTGCAAATGAAATATTGTGTGGATCACAGACGCCTCATGTGCCATGGTCTCCAGTCAGGATTGATGCAGATGTAAAATTCAAATGAAGTCCAGTACATGAGTTTTTTTAGGTACTACTCAATGAAAATTAGTGTTTAGCTTTAAAGTAATTATATATATTCGTATATACCATAGCATTAGGCTAGATATAAATTACTTAGGAATATGGCAGATGGTAAATGTAAATTCTTCCTACCTCCAGGAAGGTAAAACTTTATTAGCAGCACAAACTGATTGCATACAAACCGTATCAATCTGTTTTTAACAAATAACAGTAAGGAAATTTAACAGCTAGCATATAATTCTGCCTTTGTTCTGTAAACAGTTTTCCCTTTCTTTCAAGTTTAACACACTTAGAGCCAGATTTTCTTTACTTACTTCAAACTGGTAACACAGCAGTTGAAAAAAACCAAATAATTAGGTCCAGCAGGCAGTCTCTATCACTTAGATGTTTACAATTTATGTATTGCTTGTAATTACTTGCATTGTGGGCAATGTGACCCAGTGAATATACTGGGAGATCTGGTACTGGGAGATCTGAATGTTTTTTCAGCTTTACTATGATAGCTCTTACAATCTTAAATTGCTGCAGTTTAGAGTATGGTACTATGCTGCATGCACTGAAAGTGCAATAAAAGTAGAAAGTGCTATTTCCAAATGATAGTGTTGTAAGAAGACATTGAGGCTCAATCTTTAACTATATTAAATAAATTAAGAATTTCTGTAATCTTAGGAAATTCATTCTCCATTTGCTTTTCTTTCTCTTTTCAGTTTTTCAAATATGTACTCTTATTTAAACTATTTTTGTGTAATTTTTGCAAATCGTGCTCCATATTGATGCTTGAAATACACTATTTGCATTTTTAATGCTTTGATAAATTTGTTGGGATTGATAATCCTCTGGGACCTTTGTCCAGATATTTGATTTTTCAATTGAACAAAAACCAACCGTGTCATCATTCATTAAAAAAAGTGTAAAAAATCCAAAAAACAGGAACAAATACTGTTTCGGCATCGACATTTCCCTGTGTATTTTAGTACGTTTCAAAAGTAATATTTCTACCAGGTTGGTTTGCTAAATTTTGATCCTTACAGTTTTCGGCCAAAGGTTCTAGAGCCAGAGGCTTAGAGCTATGTAAACATGAGGAAAAACAACACATTGGCAGATTAATCTGTGACATTCAACCTGTAGATGTAAAAAAACCTTGATGGACTGTGTTAGATAGTTTTGCTCATGGGATGCTCTCTTTTAGAAATTTTGAGTATTCCTTCAAATGTAGATTGGGATCCACATGTGTCTCCTGTTTTATTATGCATTTGAACTGCTGATTGATTTTAGCAGTCAAGTTGTAAACCTGGAGCATAAGAAAATGAAATTTTCCATGTCTTCACAAATTTCACATTACAAGCTTGTGGGTTGTGTAAGAAGTAGTAGGAAGACTGATGAAGAATGATGTTCAATTAAACACAAACATCAGTTTTCCAATGTGGCAGAGATGCAAAAAGGTCTTTGTGAGGACTCTTAGTAAATTATGGTGAAGCAGTAGAGTCCTGCTAGAAGAATTGAACTAAGGTGGACCATGAAGAAATTTGGGAATACTTATGCTTTGCTGAGGGTTTGTTATGGTTTATATTTGTTTTTTTTTCTCGAAACGTAAGATATACTGAAGTGTACTGAGACTGTGCAGTTGTGTACTGACTATAGAGGACCTTATGGCTGAAATAGTTGGAGAAACTACTCCACAATCACTGTCTTTTTAATGCTACTACCATAATGGATGGGTTGTTCTACCTCAAGATTATTATAATATTGAAAGCATACTTAAGGCAGTGATTTCATAACACATCTGAAAAATAATAATGACGAAAATACTTTGAGCTTAAGCTGGAAATAATGTTATTACTTGAATTGTATTTTCTTCCACAATTTTATTTAATTTGATGTCTTTTAAAGCCTACAAATCTAGATGTCCAGGAGCCATTTTTTGGCATCCTGAATGTCTACTGCAGATAAATCTCTTTCATGCTCTAATTTTTTTCTACTTTCCTATTTCTGGCACATTAAACTCATCTTTTTTATGCTTTTACTACACATACAGCATTATTCATTATTCTGGAGAATGCTGTCCCTTCTCTGGAGCTCTTCAGCTTTTTTGATTTTTTTTTTCAGAAAGTGCCAAATCACTAAAATCGGCTTGTTAGTTAGTATTAGCCAGTCTCCAGGCTTTCACAATTATTTCTGGTTTTCAGAAAGTTCTATCAAACTTCTGTATGGAGCATATGTGAATATTTCTTGTTCATCCAGAAATCTAAAGTGATTTGCCCTTCCAAATACAGACTAAAGGAGGAAATTGGAAAGGTAGCATTTTGAAATGAAGAACTTGAAATGTTATTTTCCACTCTTGATATTTTTGGGTTAAAAATGGTTTTGTATTGTTCATATTGATAGCATAACCATCTCAAAGCTCAAACTCTACGAGATTAAATGGCTCAAAAATGGAATGATTTCATAAATTCAACTGGAAAGTTTTAATACTGTGGATTTTCATTGAGATCGTAAATTGACAAATATTCTGCAAAATGAAAATGTTAAAAAGTTAAAACTTCTTTTTAAGCATATTTTTTAAGCTATTAACTAGGTATGTTTTTATATTCATTAGAGAGGAACTGTGTAACAATTTCTTGCATCAGAGAGATGTCTGAATCCTTGTTTTCAATTCACTATTCTCAGTATAGTATTCCCTTTCCAGCTAAATTCTAAAGGGAATCCAGATGTTTATTTAAATATTCAGAACACAACTGCTGTTAGAGCTGGGAGGATCATAGATACCTGTGTTCATTTCACACTACATTTATCTTGTAGTTAAAAATATCGAATTCATTACAGTGCTAGCAGATGAGCTCTTTGACAGGAAAAGGCATTTTTTCCCTCCTTCACAAGTGAGGCTTTATGAAAAGGAGGCAGTAGAGCTGTCTCAGAAAACATAATGTATTGAGTATTGACCCCAGTCTCACAAAAGAATCTCTGTGTACTGTATTTAAATATTGTATTCTCAAAGAATTCTGAATTTATTTACACTTGCCTTAGCACTGGACATATCTGGAAAGGCCATAAAACACTTCAAGGAGTCATTAAGATGAAGCTGAATTACATATTTAAGATGGGGATTTTATTGCATTGTTTGTGGAAAAAGTTTACTATCTTGCCTGACAATCAGTGAAGCGAGAAGAAAAAAAATTGAGTCCTGCCAGATTTGTATTAATTTGAGAAGCATCTAAAAAAGGCTATTTGTTTGATGCTTGCTGACAAATTTTGCTAAAAATAATGATGAAAATCTTAAATTTTAAGCATATGTTTACTAGCAAAAGTGATGAAATCCCAATTTGTGTTAAATATTTATGTCAGGCCTGTTTTTTCCCTTCAGATATTTTTCCATGAATTTAATGGTTATGCAGATAGAATGTGGTGTGTTTGATATATATTAATTCTGGAATAGAAGGGAATGTGTACAGTGAAAGGAAATTTATGCAGAGGGGCGTGAACGCCAGAGAGGGAATGTGGGGTATGTGTACAGAAAATCATGGGAAGATGCAAGCAGCAGTGGGAATCTCTAAGGTGAAAGGGAGAAGAGGAATATGCTTTTAAGCTATTCTGAGGAAGCATATGTAAAGCTTTCCAAACTGGTATTTCAGGCTTCTCCTTTTCTTCTTATTACTGAAAATGGCTAAAAGTCATGGTCTCTCCTTGAAAGCTTTAAGGGAAAAGCAAGAGTAGGGAGGTATGATTGATAATGCTAGAATATGTAATAATTTATATTTAGCAAAGATTATGTAGTTTACTCTGTCAAATTACTAAGGCCCTGACACCACTCCATTCTTCACTTATTTAAGGGTGTACTCCTGCAGTTTCACTATGGATTTAAATAATGTATTTAAGTATCTAAAATGGAAATTTTTAGCAAATGAGAGCAGGAATATTAGAGGAAAGCAACAAGATGAGCAAGCACAGTTTTTATAGGACTATTGGAACATCTTCCATGGAAGATTAGGTACAAGTGGTATTTTTTTCAAATATTTTCTTTCATCCTTATTCATGCATTTTTTCTAATGTGGTATCTGTCTAGGTATCACTATTAGCAGTTGTGACTTTTCCATCCAGATTCATATGATGGTGAGTGATGATAAAACATATATGCACCCTTAGTTCATAGCAGTGGCTTTTTATAAACATTGTAATAATGCATTTAAGTTGTTTGTGGAGCATCCAGCTTTATTTCAAAGACAAATAATTCCTGTATTGGGCACGCAGTATGTGCCATGTACCTGTAGGCAGTATGTACTGTTACTGTCTCAAAGAGCTAGACAGGTATATGAAAATACTGGGTTTTTTCATTCCTTTCAAACCACTGGCAAAATAGTTGAATATACACTGAATTTGCCAGAGTGAATCGTATATGTAAGAAGACTAACAATAAGGGGGCAGAAATGAAGGCTTTAAATACCACGTCAGGAATAGGGTTCATGGACATGGAAGAATTTTGGTTCCATTGGGTTACCCGATCAGAGAACTGGCTCTTGGGACAGAGCACACTTGGAAAGCTGTACAACGCAGCAGCTGCAGTGCTACGTATTGTATGATTCAAACTTACTTTCTTGTTTCCTGCAGTGAACAATGATAGTGGGAAGTACTGGTCAGTAGGGATAAATTTTAAATCAGTCATTGTGCTTCCTGCCATGCTTCCTGATGCTTGGGCCACCTTATTTATAAAACTATGACAGTTTATAATAATTAGAAGAAAGTGTAATTAATTTATAGAGCTCTAGTTATTTTGCTGAGTACTGTCATTGGAAGTACAATGAAGCCTTTAAGTAACGTCCAGTCATTGTATAAAGCTGTCTTGTGGCTGCTAAACTTTCACATTATGCTGAAGTTGGATATAAACACTTCTTTTATAACTTGCATGTCACTGAAGTACGCAGATGTCTTGGCTCTGAAAGCATGTTTATGAAACGAGTGCAGTACTGGAGTTATGCCAGGATTGAAACTTGGTAGTTTGAGGAGGAGTCCTAATACCTCTCAGGATGGGAGGTCTGTTGAATAAGTGGGTCTCCCTTGTTCTGGAAGCAGAATAGTAGTTCTGGGAGAGTGTGCTTTATGCATATTAGTTGTATTATCCTACAGATCACTTCTGAAAAATCTGTGCTGTAACACTGCTTTGGTTCTCATTGAAAAAGGCCGATTCTGTTTAATGTGGGCATTTCATGTTAAAGATGAAAGCTAGAAAATAAAGAACCCCAAAACAATAAAGTCCTACTAATTTTTGACCTAAATTCAGAACAGTTTTGTGAAAAGTGAATAGGAAATGTATGGATTCCTCAAGCTAATTTTACAGAGCTGATATGTGGGTGTGTATTTATATAGTGTGTAGTATGTAATATATAGCGTGTGTGAAAAGATGTATTTGTGTGTATAAATTCATTTGAATATAAAAAGCAGAGTTTATAAAGGTAACTCTAGAATACCTCTAGCAGCATATATTCTGTTTGATTTCTATAATGTTTCATTTCTTACATGTGAAGTGTTTGTAATAAAACAGGTGGGATAGCCTTGTCTCCATGGCTGGATTGAAATGTGGCTGTACAACATCCAAGCTGGATATTACACTTCCTCTTGTTTAGACCTAATATGTTATAAAATCTGACAGAAATTTGGTGGAACAGAGTTCTTTTTTGGATAATTTACATTGTAATTTTGATCTGTTGTTTGAGACTGAGGTGTGAGATTTTATTCTGATTAATTAGCACATGAGGAATTGATGGCAGAGAGTTGAGCCAGGAGTTGAAGTACTTGTTTTTTCAGCACTCAGCCTCTTTCTTCCCTTGTGATAACGGTGAAATGTGAACTAAAACTAAAATTGCAATCATATGTATTTTACATCTCGACATTACCTCTACTTTGCGAGTTCCCTGACTCTGTGGCAGTATTAAAAATGAATCCATGAAAGTTCTGCTTTTGGTAGGGTTTGTCTACACATCTGTAATAGGCAGATATGGCTTGCTTCTGGCTGTGCTGCTATTCTGAACTCAGTGTGTGAAGCGCTGTGCCTAAAATTATTGGGTTAAAACAGTGCTAAAAGTACCACAGTAAAATTTCTGGCTAGAGCTGTCATGCACGTGACTAACTTGTTCATGAGAATCCTGTGCCATCTGTACTTGCCTTCTTAGATTTGGGTTTTTTTAGATCCTTCTAGGAGGAAATAGAAATACCAGTTACTCATGAGACCTCTATAAAGGGTCATGCTCGAGAACCCCTGAGGTTAGATAAATTAAGAATAGCCAGTTCCTATGGCTGCAGTTAACAAAATTGAAGTGGCTCAGTTCACTTCTGCAAAAGACACCATAAAGCACCAATTGCACAGAGCTTGGCCACATTAGAAAACCTCACACCTTACTTCTTTCACATTATTCCCAGGTATTAGGTGCTATCTTTCAAATCTATGATGGAGTAAGACACAAAATTGTTATGCTCAAATGTACAGATCTTGTATCATTAGATACTCAACCTTTTAAGATCACCTAGTTCCAGTCCCTGCTGCTGTGGGCAGGGAAACCATCCTCTAGACATATATGGGCATTGAAAGTTGCCTTTCTAAGGCTGCCCTTTATATGCATTACTTCTGATTTCATATATTATCAATACTAATCTACTACGTCAATACTATTGGAAACACACTGAATTAATTTTGAATTCATGAATATGAATTAATCTTAATTATTTTGATGATTTATTTTATCAAGTGCTTGGCAATAGTTTTCTCATTAAAAATGTTACTTTTTAATTAATATTTTCCTTAATAAATAAAAAAGCTAAATGTAAATATTTGAGTTTAACTATTAGATCACTGTAGTGTCTTCATAAGCAGTAATACTGCATATGCAATCCTTGGACCTGACATAAAACTTGAGAAGAGCATTGGCTGTCATGTTTATATCTTGCCTTTTAATATTTAGCACCAGAAAAAAGATTTTTCTAGTCTGATAGGGGAATTTGGGGAAGTCTGTATCTTGTATTTTGCTGTCATGGGCTTCAAATGAATTTAGTTTCAATCAAAATTACTGAAAGACAGCTGTTCTTGGGAGTCTGGGGGTATTTTATAGACTCTGTGACCACATTGCTTTTAGAGAGAGGCTCCAGCATTCCCTTAAACATGGGGATGTCATCAAGAGCGCATTGAGATCTTGGCATCTGGAACTACTTGCGGGCTCTGTGTGGTGTGGAACAGCTCCCAGGCTCTTTGTGGGGCAGAGGGTGCAAGGCAGAACCTGCTGTGCTCCTTGGGATGGTAAAGACAGTTCAGGCAGACTGGCAGGGAATCTCACAGGCACAGAACTGGCTTTGCTGCTTTGAAGTTTCTGATACTGGACAAAGCAATGTAGGAAGCGACCCCCATTTTGGCTTAGATGGTATGCATTTACTGTGTGTTAGCAGAAAGTGAACATCTGCCTGGTAACCAGGATGTGGTGTGTATTTATGTTACATCAATCTCCTGTGTTGTTTCTCACCACTGTTATCTACAGTTCTACAGCACAGTCAAAAGAGGAGATGACTGATGGCAATAATAAAAATGAGAGTGTACAGTAATAAATGGCAGATTGACTGATTTTTTTATATTAAAAATGCGATTCTTTACACTTTTCAATTTTGCTTAATCCACTGTAGGTTCCCATGCCTTATTTAGGTGTCTCAAATAACAACGGACTTTAAGCTGCTTAGATAAGTATTTGTATTCTCCAAAATTTCTGGAAGAGATTTGGTGCATTTCAACATCAATCTATGGTACTTAAGTAGCCTCCATATTTCTGATGTTGCACTCATGATGCTTACTGATGCTCATAGGAATAGATACATTGTCATTTTACTTTATAATTTCTTTTTTGTTTTCATTGAAATCTACTCTCTCTCTCTATATATATATATCCATACTGGAATTCTGCAAAAATGCTGTGGATGACAAAAGGCTTTTTTTTAGTCCTTTGAGCAGTTTGCAGAGTAGAATGTTTCTCTGTTTTTTTTTCTCTGTGTATTTGCATGTTTGTTTTTGAATTTAAGAAAGATAGCTCTATAAATTTGAATTACATCATTAATGAATGAGAAGTGTTGTGCACTTCGTGGATTAATAATTTGCCTCATTCGTTCATCATTTTCTAGGGTATATTTGTGTTAACTAGTGACACTATTTCTTTAGGTGGAAAATCTGAAAGCTGTTTCTCTTTCCTTCCCTGTTTTCAGGCACTGTTTTAAACACCTTAGATAAGTAGTCAAACTGAAGGTTGCAATTAATTGTCCAGAACATGTGAATGGAATGCTGGTCTGGCGTAGCCCAAATGAGTTGTACTGAATTTTGTGTGGAGCATAAAAGAAGGTGAAGTCACTTTTAATGATATGTCTCAATTCGTAAACAGGTGTTTGCCCAAGGGGAACACACCAGTCTTACTTTGCAAGCATTATGGAAGAGTGATTCACTGGAGTATGTGAACATTGCTAACCCTTCCCTCCCCCAAAATATGTCAATCCTTTTAGCAATTCATGTTCAGTGAGGTATTGCTTGCAGCAATAGAGAAAGGGATTGAATTGAAAGAGATTGGATTCCAGAAATTGTGGCACTTTTTATCTATTAACCCATCTAATGAATGGTGTTTTAAAATTTGATTGGCAGCTTCTTTTCCCATCTTAATTAAATTTCTCCTTCACCCCAGTGTCTTTGAAGGACAGAGCCTTTGTTTAAGATGTCAAGTTAGTCCTTTATTGTTTGTTTCAATGGGGAGTAGAGCTTGCTGACAAGTTGAGATAAAGGTGGGGAATCAAGAATATACTTGTTAAAATGCTCATTTGAAAGGTTTTAATAGTACTAACTAGGGCAATGAGGGAAATGTGCCCAGTCACACATGGTTCTTTTCCACCTGAGATGCAAACAGCTTGTAACATTTCTACTATTTAAAATTCTTTACTGAAGGTAAAGATTAAAAAGAAGGCAGTAAGTAATTTTGGAGAACACAAATACTTCTGAAAGTACGAAAGCAGTTAAATGTGTAGAAAAAATAAAAATAATTCAGTCAAAAAGTATTTTGTTTCTTTGGCAGAATCCTTGCTTAATTTCCCTTGAAGGGAAAATATCAAATCAGCACTGCAGAAAAATAATGTAGCTGTTAAGGGGGAAATATTCCTGGAGAAAACAGTTGATAAAGATCTGCTTACTAAAATAATTGGTTTTAAATTAAGTGGGGATTAGAAGCAGATTATTTTAAGGTCAGCGATTGTAAATTATTAGACTAATCTCCTACAATTTGTATTTTAATATGTACCAGTAGAAGTTGCTTTCTTGAAGCCTTTCAGGGCTTTATTTGCATGTACATTTGACTTCAAGGGTCAAAGTGCAAAATGTAATTTTGAAGTTCACTGACATTTCTCGCATGGATATATTCCTGTTCATCAGAGCCAGGTGGCTGTAAAACATTTGTTGGTTTAATAAGACAGAATTTTCCCTGTCTTGAAGAACACACAGAAGCCCAGTTAGAAACAATAAAGGTCATCTTATGCTGTGAGGAATGTGTTTGCCATTCACATTAACCTTGTGGACATGTGGGACTGTTGGTTGTAAAATTGTCCTTTATGGTCACAACTTTTTCCAAGGACTTGTACAGATTCTGACCTATTTGCAAAATACTTTGCTGGACACTTAAATAATATGATAAGGAGTTGTACTTTGGTATGTAGCCTATAGTGATGTACAGTTGTGCTTTATACCTAGGCTATGTTTTATATTCACTTTTTGAATTAACTTATCCTTTGTTTGCCATCATGTTTAATTAAGCTTGTGTGCAAAATTTTTGATGAGCTAATACCACTTATGGAAATGAAATTAAAATTGCCCTTAAGTCTTGGCACTATACTATATGATAATTAAGTGATCTTAGGCAGAACCAAAGCATACCTTTATTAAAGGCAGACCAAGTTAAGACTCAGAAAATAAAGCAAACCAATGTAAAAGTTATCCAGATTAATGATTCGTATTAAAGACCATTCAACTAATACTTTGTAAAGCAATTATGAATTGTGTTGAAATGAGAAAAAATGCAGGCTACCATATTCTAGCAGTGATATGAAAAATGTGGTGGGACTTTGCTAACTTGCTTTTCTATTAGTTCTGGAATGAAAACATTATATTATAGAAAAATATTAGGGAGACTACTTTCTTTTTAAAACTGGACATTTTTATGTTAAAATATTTTTATGGGCAGCCATGCAGTCAGAGTAAGGCTGGAAACAAAGTGGTGAATATGCAGTGAAAACTTACACTTCTCTTGCTGCTCACACAGTACATGGCACCATGGGTTAATGTATTAGCATTTCAATTATAGGGATCTTGTTCAGATAATACATTGAATATATTTGTTTTGACAAGTATATCAGTACCTACTATCACATAATCAGTTGTATGAAGGTCAATAAAAGTAGTTGTAATGGGATATAGGGAAAAGCTCTTTCTTTGTTAAACTCCTAAAAATTACCAGGAATAACTCCAGACACAGAAGTCTAATGTTTTGCCTGACAATTACTCAAATTAACTGCCAATTGTTTTCTTGAGAGAATAGTTTGCAGCAGTGAAGATGTATCCCTAAAAATATCCTTTCTGTATTACATATAGAATATATGTGTTGTCCATATATGAAGAAAATTAAAAATTCTCCTCTCAAAATATCCCATTCTATAAATACTCTATCCTGTATTCTCCATAGCTGTGGAAAATAAAACCCTGGAATCTTCAGTATTTGAATCCTGAAAATCTTAACTCCCGTGATGAATTCTGAGTACAACTAGTGTCCTAGTCAATTTAGAGGGCTGTGCTTTATAAACAAAATCTGACACTTACTGGGAACCAAACGACTTCCAAACAATGCTGTTTGCATAACTGCTTTCATGCTTCCACTTTATATGGAGCTTTTGTAGTACAATCAGAAGTTTAAAATATAATGGAAAGTTTAATTACAGTCACCTGAGACCTTATTTAATAGTATAATCATCTTGTAGGACATTGACAAGTGCATCAGTTTTCTAGTCATAAATGACACTGATGCTTTCAAACACATTTCACAATGCATTTACATACTAAAAAATCTCTATACCTACTGAGATACTTTTCTCATCACATGAAATCTGAGAACACACTGTGGTAAAATCTAAAATTTATGTGTATATAAACTGAACTCTTAGAAAGAAGCATTGTAAATTCCTCTATTGGGTTAACTTAAACCAAATGAGTTGATATTTTGCTTAATGAACTTGTGGCATCTGATGTTCTTAAAGCAGAGAGGAATGGAAGGAAATAGAAATTTAGTTTTTGTAGTTAAATTTGTGACAAAGATTAAGGGAAAAGCTCTAAGAATGTATTTCGAGCAGGTGTGAGTTTTCTTTCCTGCAGAGGTATCTGTGTGTCTCAAAGCAGTTTTGGTCGAGTTGAGAACAGAAGATAGGGATAAAAGATCTCAGCACAATAGCGAAGAAACTTGCTTGATCCCCTGCCTATTTAAGTTAATTAGTTAATGACATATTTTTCCTCAAGCTTTCTTCTGATTAGTTTTGAAATGCATGTATAACGGTCAGTATGAGGGAGCCATTCAGCAAACAAGAATGTTAGAATATCATATTGTGTTTAAATATTTTAGAATCTGTAGATTTTCAGTTACCTGAGACTGGTACATTCATACTTTTTGCCATTAGAAGTGTTACTTTACTGTTTGTTTGGGTTTGTTTTCAGCTATGATGTGACATAATACTTCGAGAAATGTTTATTATATATTCTTCACTGATCTAAAGGGAGAAGTTTTTGTTCTGATTAAATGATTTAATAGTTTCCAGAAGTTACTAAGGAGAATATTAAACACTACTGTAAAACTTTTAAAATCTTCAGTAGGAGTTTAACCCATATTTAAGAGCAGTAAAAGTTTAGACAGACAATTCTGTGTACAAGGATGGTCAATAAGAAGTAACAGTGGAGGGCAGTTACAGAGAACTGGGTAAAGCTGATATTCAAATAAATTACATGAAGATTGAAATAAGTGTAAGGATATAGACCTGACATTAATCATAAATAAAATAATGAAATGACTGAAATTAATTGTGTTAGGAAGTTATTTAGGAGTGTAATACAACCAGTAATGGTTGTTACAACTGTATGGAAGGATATGAGATTTTTATTTCTCTTCTTGTATTATGTGTTTAGTTTGAACTATTAAAAAAAATCTTATTGAATTCTATTGTGCAGTGGTTAAGGAAAAAATATATGTTCAGGATTGTTGTTATTCAGTATAATTTGTCTCCCATTTCTACTGTTTGCTCTAGATATTACATTGCAAAATCACCACAAAAGGACAGGGAAAATTGTGAGTACCTGAAAATAAAGGAGAGAGGACGAAAACTGTATTGCTTTTCAATGATCTGTAGATGGATTACTGATCCAGATAATATATTTTTTGTAAAATCTGTTTGGATGTCAGCTGTGAAACATCATCATCAAAGCTGAAATAAGAAAGTACCTTGATATCCTGTCATAAATAAGATAGGCTCCTAACTCATCCACCAGTTACATCAAGTGACCAAAAAAATTCCTTTGCAATATTTTCATAGATTGATAATAAAGAAATAAATCAAGAAATACACAGGTGATCTTGTAAACTGGAAGATATTTGAAAAGAGAATAAGTAGTTGTGGAAGGGTAAGACACTTTAATGAAGCAGCAGGTGAATTGACAGAGGCACTGGCTGATATCACATGGAGAAAAACAGGTAAGAGGAGCACTCAATAGAAAAGACTAAATGAAAGAGGGCAGTTTTTAATTAGCAGGGATAATTACTGACAGAAGTACCCCTTGCCATTTGAAAGGGATTTTGTCCATCAGTACTTTGACAGTAACTCCTGATAGTGGCAGTGATCTTTGAATGTTGAAAATGCTAAATATTGAGAGAAAGATTTATTTTATTTAATAGAGAGCTACTTTTTATCAAGTGAATTATTGCATCAAGGTTACTCTTTGCTTCAGTTTGTTTCAGTTTTTCTGTGTCTGTGAATATTGTTATGACCTGTAGCAGCTGAACATATTTCCTCCTCACACAGAAAAGTGCTTTTAAAGAATATAATTATATATTACAAATTATGCATATTTAGTGCATTTTTATCTAATTATGTAATAAGAATTAGGATTATCTATTGGAAAAAATGTATTTTTCTGTCTTGCTTACATTCTGCATTTTATGTTTTCCTTGTGTAAAATCTCAGTTATTCTGAAGTCAGTGACAAAGCTTTCTTTTCTGATTTCATTAGAGTCAATTTTGTGTTTTATAATTGGTCAATATTTAATTTTTTTAAAACAAAATTACTATAGAATAACTGTGTAGCAAAAATCTATGTTTTTAGACTTGTTGGCAAATGAAAAAGGGACTAAGTTTGACCTGCATATACCATATTTAATACATTTATTTCAGTTAATTTTAAAGTGCTCAAATTGTACTAGAAAAGATGACTGCAGATGCAATGATGTTTTTTCCCCAAGTGAAGCCAGCCACATCAGTGAGATTTTCTGAAGCAATAACTTTCTAATAGACATTTAGGCCACCTTCTGCATTACTTGACTTGTAAGCACTGTGACACCCTAAGCTACTAGGGGTATGAGAGGTGTATTCTAAACTTCAGTTTTTGAGTCTAGTCTTTCTTGTTAATACTAATGTGTTTTATACACAGATGTATGTGCAGATGTATAGTTAGGTTGGCAGTATTTGATATTGTGTTTCAAAACCTGCTTGCTACGTGAATTCAGTGTACAATTGTCTGTGATAAAACTTCAGGTTCAGACAGACAATAGCTACTTTACAGTGGTCTAAATAAACCTTTCCTTCATCACAAAATACTGTTTACCTGTAACTTTTTGTAATATTAGGAATAGCACAAAAAAAAAGGAAAATAATGGAGCCCCAAATAAAGGATACTTCTTTGCTTTGGGTATATGTTAATTGATTTTGAGCTGTACTTTGACTTTTAAATAGAAGCATAGACTTACGTTTGAATGGTTTGTTTCAATGGGAAAAAAATACTGTTAGCAGTTTCCAGGTAAAACTTTAGATACTTATAACCAGAATTAATTAGATTTTGGGCTATATAGATTGTGAATGAAAACCCAAATGTACTACAGTTTTTTTCTTAAGGGAACAAAAATGTTTGTGGTTAATTTTGCTGTGGACCACTTTTCTTGCTGCTTTTGCAGATTTAAATTACTATTCACAACAAAGGAAAGTGTTGGCAATTTTATGTCTTTAATACTGTGCTGCTATATGGAAGGAAAAGGTTGTGGTGAATACCAGTATGTAACATGCTTCGAGCTTATTACTATTCTCCTTTTTTAATCTTGCTGTCATATGAAGACCTGACTCTGAGAGTTCATGCCTTGTATGCTGTGCATGCACCTAAAGACACCTGTAGTCCTTCGAGGGTATGTTAAAGAGAAATGGACAAAGGAAGGAAGGGTAGACTTCTGTAGCCATTTACAGGAGCCTGGCTGTCCCAGTCAAACAGGAGTTGTGGAAAACAGAACTTTTTTTTGTTCTTGATTCTAAGGAATTATTGAGGTGTGTCTCCAGTGTGCAGAACAGGAGGACTGATAAGTGGTGTGATATAGTCGATACTCCATTCCCTTATTTTAAGAATGCTTAGAGTAGTGCCAAATAACCTGACGATCTTGGGGATAGCTTTATATTTTACTCCAGTAAAAAAGCAATGAAAGCTGCTTGCAGGATATATACCTTTCACAGAATATCCTGTGTTGGAAGGGATCCATAAAGGTCATCAAAATCCAACTCTTTTGAATATGAGTAATATTTTCAGAAACAAATATCTTAGAGATGCAGGTTTTTAATGTATTTTTTAAACTATTTCCTCTACCATGGCTCTGTATACTGAGATGTGGGATGCTAGTCAGCCAAGTGACATGCAGATTGTAATGTACAGCAATTCTGTAAAGTGGTAGTTAAAACTTTGTCAACAGAGCATGCAGAGAGTCAGACTGATATCTGAGGACACTTCAGTGCATGTACAGTTATCCGTGTGAGTGCTATGAGAAAGAACTTGTGCCTTTACCTGAAAGACCTCCCTGTTGGGAGTAGTGGAAATAACTCCCAATGATAGCGAAATGCTGGGAATGCTTCTCAAGTAGAATTAATGAACTGTGTCTGTGATGGAAATTAGGAATATCTAACCTACAAAATTGATTACTATGCTTTTTAAATTGGTAGATATAAAAAATTCAATCAAGACCCTTTGGTGCTCAGTGCAGTATTAAGTTCCAAATATTCCCTTGAATTCTGTTTGTCAGTTTTAAAGAAATCTAAAAAATCATTCTCATCACGTGGAATTGACTGTTTTCTGTATTTTGTTTCTGCTTCAGAGTATTGTGAACACTGGGGGGAAATGCCATTCATAAGCACATGTGCTGCAAAAACAGTGATCTTAATTTATCTCATTATCACTTGAAGGGTGATCACTAACTCATGCCTATAAATGCCATATTAAGGGTAGCTGGTATTGTAAAAATTAAAATTTTTTATCTCCTCCAACTTTTATATCTGTTCTCAGGGAAGAAAAAAAGCTAAAATCTCCTCCTCCTCCATGCAGTTTGAGAGGTCCTGATGCAGTGTTGTGAGGCACGAGAATACATCTGTACCAAAATGCTCAAACACAGAAACATCTTGCTTACAATCTGTTGGTCGTTTGAATAAAGTCAAGGGAAAGACATTAATTGATAATGAATTGATTGGCTCTGATGGGATGAAATTGTCCTTTGATTTTATTTCTCATACAGACATCATTGCTACAGGTTATCTATGGATATCCCTTGAAAAAGGTGGGAATACTTTGTTATGATATAGGCGGATGAGACTCACAAAAGCAGATTTCATCTAGGGAAGTTCAGTTTTCTCTGTAGTCAGTGGAGACAAAGAAGAGTCTTTTGAAAGACACTGAAAGTGAGATACCTTCTATGGTTAAAAAAGGTAATGGTCTCTCCACTCTTTTATAAAGGAAATTAAGGGAAACTAGCCACCTCATCTTACATTTTGTCTTTGTGGATCTCACTCTGTTTTAAACAGCTATGGTCTTGTATTTGCTCCCAAAGAATGCAAGAATGCCTACATTCCTGTTCCTCATAGTTTCTTTGCACTGTGAGTGTAGCAGGCACTTCTTCCTCCATTTCCTTTAACGGTAAGCTCTGCAATGGAGTTATTTCCTTTGGGAAATTATTTTTGTTTTATATATTCCACTAGGAATTTTCCATTTAGTAAAGAACATTGTGCTTTGTTCATATTCTTATTGCACAGCGGGCTCTCTTTAGTAGCTCTTTCCACAGGAATGGTGCTCAGTAATTCTCTCCAGTTCCATAATTTAACAACATGCCAGCTGTGTGCTTCCTTACATGATTAATGGAGCTTAGGAAGTTTGTTCTATACCTGATGTGAGGTTTTATCTATTTTATATATTTTCACCATTAACATTTTACAAGTGGCTCAGCATCACTCTAGAGGGAATTGGTATCATGCAACCTGTCAATGCAGTCTGATTTCAGCTGTGTGGAACTGCATTATGAGTCTCAAATACCATCTTTCTTTATGGACTCCTAATCAGATTCCAAGGCATCTGCTAGTAACATTGGGAGCAGGCACTGGAGGTGGTCCTGGAAAAGATATGAATGTGGACTGTTCATGAATATGAGTGAAAGTAGACAAATGTTTTTCCTTAAGTTCCTGTAATTTTATCCATGTTGCATTTGCCCTCATCGATAACAAATCCTTCTTTCCCTCCACATCTCCTACCCTGATGGATGCTAAAGGAAGAGAGGGTTGCTACTCTTTCAGGGGATGTAACTGTACAACTTAGGTAATGTTTCTGAGCTCCACCTACTGAAAACATCAAAGTGAATTTGTTCTGATATTTGGCCAATTTATTTAGTCATCTCTCTAGACAAAATGTTTATCTGGATTTTTGGTCTGCAGTGTGGCTAGAATGTACACTATCCAGATGTGTTTTCCTAACTTTGATGCAATAGAATAAAGGAAACATAAATGCCCTTTTGAATACATCTTGTTATGTCTGTTAATAGTTGAAACTAAGTTAAAACTACTCGATTTGACTGAACCAGGGCATGAACTTCAGCTTACATGAGGGGAACAAGAAAAGTGTTTAAATTAATTTTTTTTTTTTTTTTTTTTTTTTTTTTAATCTTTCCTTATCAAAAAGCATGTCTCAGCCAAAGTCAGTAAAAGCATTTGTTACTAATTTAGATGGGGTGTCTTTCCATGTGGTTATATATTAGTGTTGAAAAGTAAGCTCTTTCCTGTTCCACATAATGGAGTTTATATGCAGTAGAATTATCTTAAACTTCTGCTCAGACAATGAGGAGAATTTTCTAGATTTAAACCAGAGGAAGTTACAAGGTTAATTATCACATTTCAGGCACTGAGTTGTACCTTAGTTGCTATCCTATGCTCCCCTACCTCTAGCAGCCCCACTCGGAATCTTGGTCTTAGCAGGATTTAAAAAAGACTGTACATCTTGTCCCATCTCCTCCATAAACTCAGCTGCTTGTTAGAATAAAGAAGTTGAGGAATCAAATATTTCCATGGAAGGTTGTTTATCTAAATGCATTAAGGCATTTGATGGTAGGCTATTTGTCAAAATTTTCCTTTATGGATAAAATGGCTTTCTTCTAGGAAGTAATGTTGAACTGTGAATCTTTTTGAGTGTGACTCCAAAGATTTTTTTAAAGGTGAGAGATTCTTCCCCTTAACTCCAGGTGGCCTGAACTGTCTTGCTTTTCTGTCAGCATGCTAGGGTAGTACATAGTTAGGCTAAGTCAAAAACTGCTTCGTTTCCCACACAGCTCTTTTTTCGGTAGGGAATTGTTGCTAAACATATTGGGAGGTGTTTCGTTATACTGTTTACTAGCTCTTCCATATTTTCATTCATTTTAAGGGAAAACAACAATGAGGGGTATGAAGGCAGAACCAGTAGTTAAAGTAGGTAAAAAGACATATTTCCAAAGACATGAGTGAAGGACTTTTGCCATTACTGCCAATTGTGAATTGTTTTTTGTGAAATTTATTAAAGACTGAGAGACTGTAAGTGCATCATTAATACGGTGTTTGGAAATGAAACTCAGCCATATAGCTTCAGCTATGTTTAGAAGTGTAGCAGGAGAATGACATAGAATGTTATGATTAATAGTAAAGTTTCACTGCTGTGAGTATGTAGGTACATATATAATGGCATGCTTACTCTTTTTGAAACTAACCCATAGCCTATGATGAGACATGCTTACTTCATTAGAGTAATCCTCAGATAAAATGATTTTTACACTCTAAAATAACCACTTGTTTTGTGGCTCATCTTATTTTGAACATAAAATGAACCAAATTTTGGCGTGAATATTTTCTTATTTTAGTGGGTGGTTTTGTTTTTCTTTTAAATTTCTGCCTAAGTTCTAAATCTTATGTTTAACTGGCAAAATGCACTGCCAGAGTTTATTGTGTGGCTGAGGCATGTGTGCATGTAAAGAAAGCTGCACGTGGTTGTATACCTGTAGGCTTTGTGCTTGTGAACTAGCAGAGTATTACACGTGGGAATTTTCTTAATTTTTCACTGTGAGAGAAGACAGTTAGAAGGTGCATTTCCAGGTGTGCAGAAGAATGACTATCACTGGCCACTACCTGCAGCACGACTAATTTGATGACCTAAAAATATATGTTCTTTTCATCAACACCTGAAGATTTGCTGTTAAACACATTGTAATGTTACTTCAGCTGATTTGTTTTTCGTTTTCTCTCTGTAGATCAAGGGTTTCAGGCAGGGATATGATAAATTCTTTGCTGCTTCATTATTAGGTTAAGACTGCTTGCTGTGTGACTTGGCAGTAGTATATTTTTGATCTTTCAATACTTGTCTTGCCCCTAGAAAATGAAATTACCTCACTTGAAAATAATTGTATCTGTATGGCAGTACCTGTTGTCTTAGAAGTTTAATGTCATAGGAAGTAGGATGCAGTTTGTAAAGGTTTTTTTGCTGGGTAGAGTTGTGAAGCAAGCATTAATGTGGTCTATGCCGTACTTCATCTGTGGAGAAACACAAGAGTTTTCTTTGTCTGAAATTTATTGTTGTAGCACTTCAAATGAACAGTGAATTTTTACTTTCCTAAATGATGCTTTTGAAATGTATTTATTTATTTATTTTTCTTTTTCCTAGTAAATCTAGTAAGACTGGAGCTTCAATCTCTTTGCTTAATTTTGTTCAAGGTTTATAACATGTATTTTGACTGAGTTTTACAAAACCTGCCTTTCATCATGATGTTCCTATATTTTGAAATGGTTATGTCTCTGTCAGTAAAAAAAAAGAATAGAAGACATTATGGAGAACTTGTAATTCAGAGACAGAGTATTCAAACAAGTAATTAATGTATGATGACCTTTGCACTTTTACTTGTGAAGCTTGTTTTATTTCCAAATGTACTGTCACATGTTCTCAAGATTTTACTAATAACAGAGGAAGTCTTTAAGTGTCCCAAAATAGAAAAGTAATTTTGATGAGAGAGGCCTGAAATTAGTGTTAAGTCTGAGCTTCTAGTTAGCCTGCCATCCATTTTCTTTGATTTCTGTGTTTGGAGTTTGATTCCAGAATGTGTAGTTTTAATTTAATCATTCTTAGTTTTACTTTTACTTTTAGACACTGTATTAGCAACCACAATGTTTTTTAATCACCTAAAATTACATACTAGCTCCACCTGAATGGGGAGTTCCAGAAATTTCTTGATGTATTTCAGTATAAAGCAGAAGTGCCAAAATTGCAAGTGGGATTGGCAATGGCTTGGAATTCAGGTTAGAACTTTACTATCTTTGACTGGCTTCCTGATTTGTTTGATGTTGATACTTTTATTATTAAAGGTCTTGGAATAGAATTTGGTGGAATAGGTTTGTGTTCATTTATATAGAGAGGGAAATATCTATATTATATATTACTTGCTTTTATCACTCTTTTCCAGATGTGTTTGTCAACATGTTTTTGGTTTTCATTATTACAATAAGATATAAATATGAAACAAAGCTGTTCTAGGATGTTTTTTACAGTGTACTTTCTGGGAAGCAATCATTTGTGTATTTATTCTAGATTTCTAAAACTACTCTCATCACATGATATCTAACATGCTGCAAATGCTTTTTTCTTCCCGTAGGTGCATATGACTGTTGACAGTGAGAATAGTGGTCTTTGATGGGATGAAATCCTGCCTTTACTGAATGGATGTAGTGCTCCCACTGGAGTTAATGAATCCTTAATTTAACTCATAGAGCTTCATTGTACATTAATTTTTGCAGAAGCACGATTTAATGTGTTTGTCTTGATTTCTTGGCCATCCATAATTTAATTGTACTTATAGGCTATTATAAGTTTTCAGGTTGGGTCTCCTATTTTTTAAACTGCTTGTTTTGATCCAAAGCTTATTTAAACATATGAAGCATGCAACTTCAGCTGTTTAACTTTTTTTCCTTTATTGTAAAGTTTTTTTGGTCATCATTACATAATGCCATGTATTTGGTGATACAGACCAAGCTCTTCACCTCTCTGTCTCCATTTAGCTCATGTTTGGCTGTATTTTATATACATTGCTGCCAATTCAACCACAGCATCACAGTGAAACTCTGTCTTCAACATTCATTGACTCTCACAGATTCTATGACATATCTGTGTGCTGTTTAGCACATCCCTTTGCCTAAACAGAACTTTTGTTTTCAATGGTTAAGTAAAGGATTCATTGTAACTCACTGTGTTCTTGGGTTTAATGTAATTTGTAACAGATGTTACTTCACTTGGATAAACTACTAATTTTATAACTCCACTTTTAAATTTGGATTTTATAATATATAACTTATTTTTAAGTGTATTGCAAAGTATATATATATTTTCAAACATGTTTGTGGCATTCTTTCAAGAATTTTTTCCCTCATCTTGGTATTTAATAGTTGTACCACGTAAGAATTGGTTACTTTTACTCACTGTTGCAATTTCTCATAAGCAAAACTGCATACAATATTTACCTGTGGCCCTAGAGAGGAGGTGTTAAGTATTTAAATGATCATCTTTGTATTGTTACTATTGACCATAATAATTTATCTGGTATTTCAAAAATTATAAACTCTTAAAAAAACCCCAACCAAACACAAAAAGCCAATAACATATGAAAAAAGAGACAAATAGAGATAAGTTTATTAATCAAGTTTCAATAATCTTAACTGTAATCCTTACTGCAGATTCTTACTGGGACACCAGAGACAAAAGGAATTCCTCATTTCTGTTTCCATGGCTTTACACAAGAAGCTCAATTAAGGATGGGCAATAGTATAAAGCACAAAGATATGTTTAAATAAGCAGTAAAGTGGCAATAGCAATGTGAACAAGCAAGTTTTTGCTACTACATTAATATTGCTAAGACAGAAATAATTTTGAAATTGACTTACGTACATGAAGAGCTGCATGTTTAGAATCAAAACAATATGCTTTCTTCAGTTAGAATGTACTAATTTAAACTAAAGCTAACTAGATGATCTTCATGCTTGGATTTTGCTGGAAATGTTGTACTTATTACAGATAAAATAGAACATTCCTATGGAACAGGGTGACATTGATCTATGAGGGTTTTAATTTGGATTTAAATGTATTAGTAATCAAGTACTTTTGGATAATGCACTCAGGTGCCTGGGGTTTTAAACCCACTAAATATGTTGCAGTAATTAAAAAAAAAATTCTATTCAGACTATAATGGTGTAGATAAAAGCTGGAGAGAGTGACTTCTGAATACTCTCATTGAGTATTTTAAAGGGGAAAAATTTAAAAGCTGGGGATTTTTTTTCCTTTTGAACTGACTATACTGCTGTATAGCTGAAATTATATTTACTCTATCCCCAAAGATTACCTTACTGACATCATTATCACTAGTTCTTAAATTGAAAGAATTAAATGATGTAGCATGATTGTCTGTGGCAATAATCCACTTCCACTTTGTTTTTGTGGTGGTAAGACATAGCTTTGATCCTTGTGAAATTTCAAAAGAGGGTTCTGAATTTAAATACTACATATTTCTGACGGTTATAAAGTGTTTGAGGTGATTGTCATCAAAATGTGCAACCTTAGTTATGCTTGTAGATGGTATTGCTTTGTGGCAAAATCCAATTTAGAAAGGTGCAGTCGACCTGTTAGTAATAATTCTATCATGGAAGCAACAGAAGAAAACAAAACCACACAGCTTCCATGACAGCCCTCAGTATTTTCTTAATCTAACTCTTCCTATTTCCAGAGGCACAGATTGCTATAGTAATTATTAATAATGAATTTCCTGTTCATCAAGTGAGGCAGTAGATTTTCAGGAGTTAGCTGTGTGCATCCAGATAGGTTATCATGCTGCAATTTCTTTTGTCTCTGCTGTCTTCTCTCATCAAGGCCATGTTGAGCTTCACTTGAAAGTTGAGTATTTGGTGTCTAGTCAATTGATGCTTTGTTGTCATCATGGTGGTCCTGTGCCACAATTAAAAAAGCTGCAGTCATCGTTAGCACAAGCTGAGACATTCTCATAAGGGTCAGATAACTGTGGCCTGGGGTACTTAATCTTAATGTGTGCTCTCACATCACCACTGCCATGCTGTGGGAACTCCACGGCATTTAGAAGTGCTCCGTTGTGAGAGGGGCATGGTTATTCTTCCTGGTGACGGAGTGTCCGATAAAGATCGCTCTCTGACATGGATATCTCTGCCTGCATTCCATAAAGCTTTAGTCACCTGTCAAAAGCTCTGTGCACAATGGCTGTTGAGTGAGATGGTCCGCACAGGGAATCAGGCTGTTAATCACTATTTCTCTATCTTGGAAACTACTTTGAGACTTCCCTCTTTAAAAAAACCAAAAAAGTTTACTGATAGAGTAAGGGTATTAAGAATTTTATATACTAAGGTAAACAAAGGAGCTTGTAAGAAAAAACATCTTTGACTTCAAATGCTTACAAATCCTATGCAAATTAAGATATGTGATGAAGACTTCTTAAAGCTACACCAAAAAAATTGTGTTAGGTCTTGTTTTAGGTTTGGCAACTGAGTAGTATTTCCTTTTCTAAAATGGGGAAAAGGTTAGACTAGTAGTAACTAGTAACTAGTAACTAGTAGTTGCCATCACGGAAATATGGTGAGACAATTCATATAGCTGGAGCACTGCACTGGATGGCTACAAGCTCTTCAGAAGAGATAGGAAAGGGAGGAGAGATGGAGGGGTAGCCCTTTATATTAGGGAAGCTTTTGATGCCATGAGTTTTGAAACTAATGATGATGGAGTTGAATGCCTATGGGTAAGAATTAATGGCAAGGCTAACAAGGCTGACATCCTACTGGGAGTTTATCATCATCCACCCAATCAGGAAGAAGAGGTGAACAACTTATTCTTTAAGCAGCTAGAGAATGTTTCAGGATCATCAGCCCTTTTTCTTGTAGGTGACTTTAATCTGCCAGACATCTTCTGGGAACTTAATACAGCAGAAAGAAGACAGTCTAGGAAGATTTTAGAGTGTGTGGAGGATAACTTTTTGTCACAGCTGTGCGTGAGCCACTGGGGGAAAGACTATGTTAGATCTGTTGTTTGTAAATAGAAATTGGCTAGTGGGAGATGTGGTGATTGGAGGCCGCTTGGGGCACAGTGAACACGAAATTATAGAATTCTCAGTATTTGGTGACTTTAGGAGGAACATCAGTAAGACTTTTACATTGGATTTCTGGAGGGCAGACTTTGACCTTTTTAGGAGACTTATTCAAAGAGTTTGTTGGGAAGCAGCCCTTAAAAACAAAGAAGTTCAGGAAAAGTGGATGCGCTTCAAAACAGAGGCCTTGAGGGCACAGAAGCAGTGACACCACCTCTCCAAGATCTCTAGCACCTGAAGCTCAAAGACCCCTTGAAAAAGTTACTGAAGCCCTTCAATTAATACAAGCTCATTGATTGCCATCATAGCCTTTTTTCCTTACAATTTTAAGAGAAATGAAATCTGTGTGCCGAAAAATGAGTCAATGAAGCAACATCCAGACTGGATGAGCAACTAGGTTTTGAAGGAACTTAGGAATAAAGAGAGGATGTATTATCTTTGGAAGGAGGATCAGATCTCTCACGAAGTATTTAAGGGGACTGCTAGGCATGTAGGAAAAAAATTAGGGAGGCCAAAGCTCAGTATGAACTTAAAGTGGCGACTTCTGTAAAGGATAATAAAAAATGTTTCTACAAATATATTAATAGTAAAAGGAAGGATAAGACCAGCCTTTGTTCTCTATTGGATGAGAGAGGAAACTTAGTAACTGGATGAGAAGGCAGAGGTGCTTAACACCTTCTTTTCCTCAGTCTTTAGTGGGAAGATGGTTTGTCCTCAGGACAACTGTCCTCCTGGATTGGCAGATGGTGTCAGGGAAAAGAATGGTCCCCTTGTTATCAAAGAGAAGGTAGTCAGAGAACTGCTGAGATGCTTGGATATTTGTAAATCTATGGGACCAGATGGGATCCATCCCAGGGTGATGAGTGAGCTGGCAGATGAGCTTGTGAAGCCACTCTCCATCATTTACCAACAGCCCTGGCACACTGGTGAGGTTCCAGATGACTGGAAGCTGGCCAATGTGACATCCATTTATAAAAAGGGTGGGAAGTAGGATTCTAGTAATTATAGGCCAGTTAGCCTGACCTCAGTACCAGGTAAGGTTATGGAGCAGTTTATACTAAGTGCCATCATGCAGAGTGTCCAGGATGGCCAGGGTATCAGACCCAGCATGGGTTTAGGAGGGGTAGGTCATGTTTGACCAACCTGGTCTCCTTTTATGACCAGGGGACCCGCCTGGTGGATGCAGGAAGGGCTGTGGATGTTGTCTGTTTGGACTTCAGCAAGACCTTTGACACTGTCTCCACAGCATCCTCCTGGAAAAGCTGTAGCCCATGGCTTGGACAGGAGCACTCTGCTGGGTTAGAACTGGCTAAATGGCCAGGCCCAGGGACTAGTGGTGAACAGTGCTGCATCCAGCTGGAGACCAGTGGTGTCCGTCAGGGGTCTGTGCTGGGGCCAGTCCTGTTCAATATTTTTACTGATGACATGGATGAGAGTATTGAGTAAATCAGTAAATTTGCAGACAACACTAAGCTGGGAGCATTTGTTGATCTATTGGAAGGCAGAAGGGCTCTGCAGAGAGATCTGGAATGATTGGATGGATGGGGAGAGTCCAGTGGGATGAGGTTTCATAAGTCCAGGTGCTGAGTCCTGCATTTTGGCCACAATAACCCCCTGCAGCGTTATAGGCTGGGACAGTGTGGCTGGACAGTGCCCAGGGGAAAGGGACCTGGGGGTACTGGTTGAGCCAACTGAACATGAGCCAGCAGTGTGCCCTGGTGGCCAAGAAGGCCAATGGCATCCTGGCCTGGATCAGGAATGGTGCAGCCAGCAGGAGCAGGGAGATCATTCTTCACTGTACTCAGCACTGGTGAGGCCACACCTTGAGTGCTGTGTCCAGTTCTGTCCCCTCAGTTTAGGAAGGACGTTGAGATGCTTGAGTGCATCCAGAGGAGGGCAACAAGGCTGGTGAGGGGCTTGGAACACAAGCTGAGGGAGCTGGGGTTGTTCAGCCTGGACAAAAGGAGACTCAGAGGTGACCTTATCACTCTCTACAACGTCCTGAAAGGTGGTTGTAGTCAGGTGGGGTTGGGTCTCTTTCACCAGGCAGCAACTGACAGAACCAGAGGAAAGAGTCTCAAGCTGCACCAAGGGAGATACAGGTTGGATATTAGGAAGAAGTTTTTCACTGGAGGAATAATAAAGTATTGGAATGCTTTGCCTGGGGAGGTGGTGGAGTCACCGTCCCTGGATGTATTTAAAAAGAAGACTGGATGTGGCACTTGGTG
Organism: Oenanthe melanoleuca; assembly: GCF_029582105.1. Lineage (NCBI taxonomy): Eukaryota > Metazoa > Chordata > Aves > Passeriformes > Muscicapidae > Oenanthe > Oenanthe melanoleuca. Next base: position 103,789,359 of record NC_079335.1, on the reverse strand, counting down.
CCGTGGTGTAGTTGAGGTGTTAGGGTTGGACTTGATGATTTTGGAGGTCTCTTCCAACCTAGTTATTCTGTGAGTCTGTGAAATGTCTTGTGTCAATAGCAATGAAGAAGCCATAATTAACTTTTCTCAGGTCTCCATTTATTCCTGCTTTATATTCATTAACATGCTGCTTTATAAGGATCTAATTCTGCTTAAAAATAGTTTTAGGGGTTGGATTAATTAACTTCCTTGAAATAAATTATTCTGTAAAAACAATTGCCAGAAGAGTCCTGTGAGCTTCATTGTCTCTCTGTTCGTTTCAGAACAATTAAATTTCTGTTACCTTTTTTATTTTAACAAGCTTTTTCTACAAGTGTTGCTTGTAAGTGCTATGGATAACATGTAAAGAGATTTTCTATTGCTTAAATGCCAAAATTCTGTTTCTTCAAACTTCATTTCTGCTAAAAATGAAGTTACTTCAAAATTCCAAAAGCTGAACCCAATGTATTAGAGCTAGATGACAGACTAGTTGGCTAATTTTTTACCAGTGGTGACTAGCTGGTTTTTTCCTTCTTCTGTTTAAACAAAAAAGAAAACCAAATTATCTGTCACTTTTCCTGTTCTCCATTTAAGGATATGGCATAAAATCTGGCAGAGTTTTCAGTCCCAATGGTGCTAGGGACTCCAAGAAAATATACTACACAAAGGAAGCTCCCTGGAACGTTATGCTCATTTTTTGCCCTTTACTTTTTCTTCAAAAATCCTATCCAGCTAAGAAGAAAGTGTTTTGTATTTTTGGAGTTGTATTTGTATTTGTATTTTTATATTATTGGAATAAGCCTGGAAGAGTCATTGTTATGGTCCTTACTACCTCAAGAAGTTTGTCTGTATGTACAAGAGCGTGCCATGTTGGAAGCCTTTTTCAAGAGGCATTATTAATTTTGAAGTTATTGCTGGATGTTAAACAATGCCCTAAAAATATCTTACATTACCACTAATGATAGAGAACTCTGGTTTTAAAACTTGCATCACCATTTGTTTGCAGTTTTCAAATGCTTGACATCTTACTAAGGCCTATTTAGCAACGAAATAAGCATGGAGAGACATTTTTCTGCTTAAACACTTAAGGCTGAAAACATTGAGAAATGTTTTATGCTTGGAAATTATTGAAGTCAAATCTTTGTAATAGTGTTGGGGTATGCAGTTCTCAAGATTATTAAAAAGAATCTGGATTTCAGCTCTACCATTGCAACTATGAATATGAAATTCAGTAAAAATCTTAAATGTGATCTTTGTTTAGAGAATAATTCCTTATTTTTTTACATATACTTTCATAATAACTTAACTGGCCTTTTCTTTTCTGTAGTTATATGTATTGTAGCAGTAGGTGTTTGTTCCAAAAAATTTTAAAAATAATATTAATTAAAAGCAAGTTTGATCAGTTATAAAAATATATGTTCAATATTTGCTTCCACACTGTTTCAGTATTTCTTAAATATTTCCTGTATCAGATACTTTCTTTTCTTTCATAAATTTTAGAAAGAAGGTTTGAAAAACTTATTTTTAAGTTTTCTTTGTTTGAAAGCCTTGTGATACTAAAGAAGGAGAAAGAGAAATGTTAAGTAGGCAATGATAGGTCTTATGCAATATAGATGGAATTTTTATTTAATAGTTTCCTGTTGGTCTAAAATCTTTACATGTAAGCTACATTTGCGACTGTCAGTTGCAGTGTATTTTCCTACCTATCCTGTGAAAAAATGAGACAGGGAGAGGTTTTCTTTTTTATTTTATTTCTATTTAGAAAGATGATAAAATAGATATTAAACAGATTGAACAGCTACTCTGAGAACAAAAAACAAAATTGGGAAATTATGGAGAAATCATGACAGTCTGAAGAGACTGTGATCTCCGATTGCAAGGGGTACAGATCCTTTTCTTCCTCAAATATTACAAAATATAAATAGAGATGTTCTGGTGAAGATAAAATGATTAAAAATATGGATGTCATGATGTTAAAACATTCTCTTTCCTAAATTCTTCAAGTTTTTTAATGAAGAGCTCCAGAACTCTTCTAAAATTTGTAGCCCATGTCCTGGGAGATTTCTAAAGTAATTTTACTTCATGAGAAAAGATTTCCCTTTTTTCCCCCTCCTATCAAGTATTTACTGTGTAACCATGTATTGTCAAGGAATCTTTAGTCTTGAGGTTTTAAAAAATTACTACATCTGTGTGTGCCTACATTATAGTGTAGTAATTCATATTGTATTGTCCTGTGTCCTGTTTATTCCAAATCTCAGAAAGCTATATTGGGCCACTTTATATGTTAACAGAATAATTAGTACTTAGAAGTGTTTTTTTCTCCTCCTTGGTTTTTCTGCAAGTGCAAAATAGAACTTGTATATGTATCGTTATCTAAAGATTTAATTGCTATGTGTCAGTGACCTGCAGTGCTTAAAGACTTCACTTCTTTACAAAATTAAGTTTACCACTTTTAAAACATTAGAACCTCAGACATTTTTTGGGAGTACTGGGATATTTATTTTACACCTAGAGCCTCCTTTGTTCATGGTTCTAAAATGGGAAGAAAATCTGTCCTAAAATTAAGACTCCATAAGGTAAAAGGCCATGTCAGTTACTTCTCTTTATGCTATTTGCATTTCTGAAGTGTGTAGGAAACTGTCAGTTGAAATATAGTGCAGAATGAGAAATCACCTGGGAATTTATGAATGACTCTAGAAAATAACCTTTGCTGTGTAAGTGGGGTTCAGGTAGTTGTTACACAAGAGTAATTATTTGGCTGGATCTTCAGCAAAATTAATATATTCTGAACATTATCCGTAATAGTGCACAGGTGGCTTGTCAGGAATTCTGAACTGTACTATCCCAATCAGTGATGACATTATAGGAAGCATACCAGTGAATGAGCACACCTCACCAGCATGTTAAATTCATCTTTATTCATTGTACTTCCCAGATTTTCAGTTGTATATTGGACAGGTAAAGAGATTAGGCATTTGAAGGCCTCTGTTAGATTGAGGAAGATTTTACTGTTGTTACTTGTATCAGAAAGATGATGCTGTATGATACATACAATTACTGCTTACATGGGTCAGAGACAGCTGATGCAGGTTGCTGCATAGTGTGGTGCTTATCAGGTGGCTTTGTCACCTGTAACTCTTGGAAAGTGACTGTGATATGGAACTTCACCTTTTGTAGAACATGAGGTGTTGAAAGCATCAAGGCTTTGGTCAGAGCAAAGTGAATGCCAACACAAATGCATCAGGAGATGTGTCAGTGGTATCATTACTGTTCTCTCACCAAAGTACATTATGGTGGTTTTCACTACTTGGGATTAATTTCTTGGTTCTCCTTCACATGGTTAGCTGAGTTTTCTTGTTTCTTTGTTTTGTTATTTGGCTCGGATTTATGTAGTGTTTGGACTCATGGGTGTCCTGTGGGTTCTCTGCTTTATTTGGAAAGGTTACATTTTAAAATCTAAAACAAAAGCTATCAACACATTTTTTTTGAAATGTTTCATATTTATAGTTCCCTAAAATTCTGTTTTCTTTATCTTCCCAGTCACAGGGGAGCTTGGAGGGAACACACATACATCTGTAATGCCAGCATTGCAGATTAAAAATAGTTTTCTTCCACCAAATGCTAACAGCTGGTTGGCTCTCTTTCCCTGCTGAAGATGCATAACATAGTATTTTCGTTTTCCTGCTGTTGCCAGTATGTTAATGGATCAGGCTCTGCAAGTTTTACTTCGTAAATTCTGTTGTAATACTAATTACACTTTAACTGCTTTTCTGTGAGGTTTTTCACAACTTCAGTCAAGAACCTATTACCCAGTCTTGCAGATAAATAAACAGAAAGTGGTTGAGAGAGATGCTTTGTGTTGATTTAAATAACAGTAAGATAATCAACGCTTCTGTAAACCAAGTGTTATTTGGACAGCATGGAGATATAATGGCACTCCTGAGAAAAGGTCTTCTAAATTATGCTCCTCCAGGATGAATCCCTTACCTGTATAACTTTCCTTCGCTTGAAGTACTCCAGTGCAAATACTGTGGAAAGTCACTTGTCATATCGACGTTATAGCAATTGCCTATTGAAATCACTGTCGTCTTCTCTTTTCACCAGTGATGGAAAATGTCTAAACATTCTATTTCAAGAATGAAGACATTAATAGCCATATTTTTCAAAATACCATTTTTTTAATGCTGTGAGTGGACAGTAGTATATACAATGACAAGTTATTTCTGAACTGAGTAGAGTATCATATAATAGCTTTTCTGTTTTTCCCCATCTTGAAGTACTCAGTAAAACTCTTACCATATTAGAAGAAGCGAATCTGTTACTTTTATGTTATTTTGAAAATTCTTTCATAATACCTGGCACTTAAAGTGATATTGCCTTCATATTCATGACCCATAATATTTACATTTTGGCATAAAACCGAAGAAACTAGAGCAAAACATGGAGAGACATGAGAGTTAATAAAATAACAGATGGCAGCTGCGTTCTAATGGAAATAATTATATACTGCCTTTCTAATAGCATAAAATCAACATTTTGTTTTTTATTAATACAGTAGGCTTACTGGTCATATGGAGATTAGTGTGTGATATAAACCTGAAAAATAGTTTGTTGCCATATATTGTGTGATACGATGGCGATTAATTTCAGGAATTCCTTAAAAATATGCTCTAAACAAAATTCTTTCTGCACTGATTATACTAGATAGATTAATCCTGTAGCCATATGGATTTGAAATTGCCTTGGGTATGCAAAAGAAAAATCTAGATAAATGATAACTTATTTAGATCTTCAGGATCTTCTAAAGGAAAACAAGTGTGCCAAAGGTAATTTCAGTGTTGAGTGTTCATGGATTGTAAAATTATATTTAACAGATGTTTGTAATTTTTGCAGGTAATAGCTCTAGCAGATGCAGCAGAAGAAAATCAAGCCAACATGTTCCAGGCATTTACAAAGTTGAAAAGTGCCACCCATCTGGTGATTATGCTGATTAGTTTATGGCAGAAGCTCAGCACTGATCAAGTTGCTATTTTGGAAGCTACGTTTTTGCCATTAGCAGAAGATACACAAGAGTTGGTAAGAATCTGTAAGATCTGCTTGAAAAATACTCATTCATAGAGCCTTAAATTTCCATATTTCTTGCTATACTTTGCTGAAGACTGTCCTTTTAAGTAATTTAAGTAGCCTTATTAGGTAGGTATTTGAAGCAAATTACACTGATTTCACAGGAAAGTGGAAAAGTAGGAGTAGATTATAGAAGGTTTTAAAAGAGGATATAAGTGGTACCCGTTAAATTCTGCTTAACGTTTCCTTATCAAGCCAAGGAGTGTCTCACATAAATTTAGCTGATTTTTACCTTCTGTTCTGTGGTTAGAAGGTTCTGTCCTTCAGGTTTTGAAGACTCTGCTATAAATGCTCTATAACATATGTCCACATTCCAATAGAAATATAAAAGGTGCACACAGCAAATACAGTACATACATTTAAATCTATTAATCACTGACCATATTTTGCCCTCAGTGTATTTACAGTGGTTTATGTAATGGATGAAAGTTATCTAAGTAAAATACTGTGAATAGACAATTTCCTTGTATTCCAAACAATGCTTTATATAGTTTTGCATTTTGTAGGTGTCTTGCTAATTCTGTTTTGATTTAATGAGTGTGACAGGTGAGATTGCGTATAAGATCTAGAGAATGGTCTGTGAAGAAAAGTAATGCTGGTTATATCCACACCTAAGGTCATATAAGGTCCATAGCTAAACACTACTTAAGTTGAATTAAAGAATGTTCTCGACTTAATTAAGAATTGATCCCCAGTTAGTTTCAAGAATTATCTTAAGTACGCATTAATTTTATTTTTCATGCTCTGCATAGGGTTTTTGCAATGTTCAGTGAATCCAGATTTTGGTGCATACCCAGAATACTTAGAATGGTTTGTGGTCTTTTAGAAAGCTTGTTCTGGGTTTCAAGTGAATCTAGGATCTTCTGCCATTTCCACCTGGGGGGCAAAAAGTGTTCTGGCATTTTACTTGGAATTGACTCATAGCAGGCAAAGCAAAACAGTTTTGTTGAGATTTGTTTTGGATTTAGTCCTCCTTTAAACTTGGAAAATCAAGCTTCACAACTGAGGAACATGCATTCCCATGAGCTGAATTCAAAGAAAGTTCCTATGAATCTGCTAAAAGTTCAAACAAACATTTTTTATGTGGCTACTTTTTATTTTGCTATCAAGAATTGGGTTGCTTTGATGCAAGTTTTGATAAAGCATGGTACAATTTGTTGTATCCTGTAAATAATGCAGGATATTGCTTCAGCCTATATCTTGGTTTTAATGTAGTGGTTAATAATGTTTTATGTTGAAGCTGTAAGACTTCACATAAGCATTGTAAAGATGTATATCCTGCAGAGCAGTCACGATGAAAAATGTAAACCAACAATAACTGGAGGTGGAAACAGAAACAAAACCTTTACAAAATATGGAATTCCATGCCATATTGAAGTTGTTATGGTACCACAGAAATCTGAATGTAATTTAAGAAGCTTAGGCAGGGAATAGGGAAATCTTCTGATATACCTATGATATTTACAGACAGAAGCACCTAGCTGGTGTTCAGGTTTCCTTGTAAGCAGTGAAGTAGAACACTGGTGAAGGAAAATACTCTGAAGAATTTTTATTTACTCTTCAAAGAATTCTGCATGATGGTTTGTTGTATTTTTCTTTGGAGGGAATGTGCTAGAAGACAGTTTGGATGCAGTCTACATCTCCAGAACATTTTCTGCCTTCTGAGCATTAAACTATGGATTTGTTTTCTCTAAAAAAGGGAAATGTTTTGAATACACTGTTAATATAAAAAGAAATGCCTCTCTAACATCATCATTATTCTCATACATACCATTTCATTTAGAACAGATTGTATCTTGTTTTCTAGACCTGGCAATCACTTCAGTTAGATATTTAGCAAATGTGAAAGTGGTGTTCTCTATTCTCATTTTTTCACCATTTTTTCTCAGACTTCTAAATGGTTTCTGTTGCTGCAAACTTTTGTCTACAAACATATAAATGTTGGGTTTTCTTGTCTACAAAGATATAGTGGAAGAAATAGTGAAAACTTGCATATTTTCTGCGAAATACAGATATTTAGTGTTGTATTTTATTTCTGGCAGTAAACTTCTAACTAACACTTAAATAGCACTGCTTTGGTATAACTGACTAAAAGAGTTGTTCAGTGTTTGAAATACAAGGATATTCCTCTTTTCCAGTGATTATTTCAGTGAATATTTCACAGCTGTGGAAGTATGGCATCAGAAATTGAACCTGAGATCTCTCAGGTCTCAGTGGGATAAATAAGCTAATTCTTCTGCTAATGAAGCCACTAAGAAATTGATGTCAGAACTGAAGAAAAGTAGTTGCAGGGAAGTTAGGTGTGGTTTTGTCCAATGTACTTTGTTACTGTGGGACTAAAACAAAATCCATATAGAAGTATATATTAATACTATTTCAGAGCATTGTGTTACAGCTGCATGCAAACTATACTTTCAAATGTAAACTGGTTTTGAGTTCTGTGTTTTTCTATCTGTTGAAATATATGGTAGAAAAACACTTGAGGGTGCTTTTGGCAACAAAAGAATCCATGATTTGTTAATAATGTTAAAAATGTACCAGAGATTTTTGTTATAGGATTAATTTTTTTCAGAAAAATTGGTCACTGTTCTGCTAGACTAACATATTTGTTATTAGCCTGTAATAGAGACTAACAGCAATTTAAAGTACTATAAAGTCTGAAGCAACAAAAACCCCCATATTTCTAAGGGGTGTTTTTCAGTGATTATCATTTACCAAGGTGAATTTTCTGGATAGAAAAAGGTATTTGAAAAATGCTGAGTTTGTGGTAAAGGATATGTTTACAAGAGGAAATCCCAGTTTGGAAGTGGAGGGAATTTGTCCAGGCTAATTTAAAGGGTTCAAAGGGCTCATGCTACATAAGGTAGTTTTGATATGATGGTTGGATGGTATCTGGATTGACTGATGACTCCTATGCCTGATCATTAAGATATTAATGCTTTCTTTGTTTAAGACATTACAAAGGGAAAATATGTCTGTCAATACAAACATTCTGACATTAAGCCTGGTGTAGGGCCCTTGGCAGTACAGCCATCAACAGCAACTTTATTGAAGAGTAAATATTTTCCTAGTTCTCCTGATGTTACCAAATAATGACATACAAGTTCTTTATTGCTCAGAATCATTCCTTACTTGTCATAGTCACATTTGTGTTACCATACTTAGTAGTAGCAGCTATAAACTGGTGTTGAGGAAGTACATTTCCATCTCTATTTATTTTTGGAGTCATACCAACCAAGTAAATGTCTGTATTAGCTCTCTGGATTTTTTTTTTTTAAAGTTGTAATTTGAAAGAAAAATATGCCTGAGGGTGAAATGCATGTTTTAATTGACTCTATGATTTACAGTAATTAACTTATATTAGGGACTATAAATTTACCACTTAACAATGTTGATTAGATAAAGTTGAAAAATGCTTTAAGAGAATGATAAAAAAGAAATGGTGTCAGAAAAAATTCCTGAAGTGCCTGTAAAAGTCATAGGAGTTACTATCAAAAGTGTCTCTGCTTTCTGTAAGAAGATGGTCTGAATGTAATTCATGAGAATTATAGCATGCTAGGTTGCATGAAAGGAAATGGATTTTACTCTAGAGTTCTTGAGTAATGTAAAAATACTGTTTTGTGGAACAAAAGTGAGATTAAACTCTCAAAATCAAAGTTAAGGTTAATTCCAGCAGGATTAATTCTGTCATGACTGACGTTAGAAAAAATTTTCTCTGAATTTTCCATTGCTGTCCAGTACTTTTGAAGCTTTGAGCTAATAGTTGCATCTTTGGCAAGAGTAATTTTTATAAACTCTCATTTCTTGGAATTTATTGGAAATTGTCACTTTAATTCTTGTAATTAATCCAACCTAGCTCTTGATCATGTAAAAATCATCTGTAATCAGTTTTTTGTGCCTTATATTTTCTATATTCCGCTTGTCATTGTAATCACTTAGATGCAAAGCTCCAACTGTGTACCAGAAGGAAATATTTAAAGATAGTCTGAAATATTTAATACTTTCTTGTTCGCCAGAGGCTAGTACAAATTCTCTTTTAGCTAAAATTTCTTAAACCTAACAAAAAACCCCACCCTAAACCAAATAAACCAACAAAATCCCACAAAACCACCACAAAGCAGTGGACTGTGATGACGGATAACTTGGAACCAGTTTTCCATATGGTTGAATTCTTTATTTTTGTGAACAGACAAGTTTACAGCAGATACATCATGTTTATTCCCCTCCTTTTTAGAAACAAGGTGGATAGTACATCTGCAGATAAGTGGTTTTAGAGAGAAAAGCACATGAAATTTGTTGCCTTTTTCCAGCTTGGAAAATTACATTAAATGACACTGAATAATTTTTTATTAATAATCAAAATTAATAGATAAGTCTTTCTCCTATTCAAATCAATGCCGTGCAACAGAACCTTTCAGAAAGACTCTTCTGGTATAGTGAAATATCCAAGTCTAAAAGAAATGGGGGCAAAAAGCTAGTAAATTTTAAACCCTTAATCACTAAAATAAAAGGAAGGCACTTTCAGCTTTTCCCAATGAACTCCGTAACTTTTCAGTAAAAAAAATCAGTCTCAGCCTGAAGTTTAGTTTGGTTCAGGATAATATTAGATTGTCAAGTGAGGGGAAGAAGGTGAAGAAATGAGATTTCCACTCCTCCCTGGGCAGGGAAAGTCCTGTATTAGGGAGAAAAGTGAAAAATGGAGTAGTGGTGCCTGGTTCCTGTCAATGTCCTTTGCTCATGCTCGTGTATGTGACCCAGCTGGACAATAAGAGAAGTAAGTGAGTGTGGTTCAAGAACCTTGAACATTCTTTTATATAATGTTTTGACATGGAAATCAGTGTTCTGTCTGCTAGCCTGCTTTCAGGAAAACCAGAGTATACCAGAGACAACTAGAATCATAGAAGCTTTAAGGTTGGAAAAGACTTGCAAGATCCTGGAGTCCAATCTTTGTCACATCTAGTAATTTCCTGAACACCTGCAGGGATGGTGACTCCACCACCTCTGTGGGCAGCCGATTCTCATGTCCAACTGGAACCTCCTCTGATGCAGCTTGAGACTTTCTTGTCCTGTTGCTGCTTGTGCAGAAGAGGCCACCTCCCACCTGGTTACAACCTCCTTTCAAGGAGTTGAAGAGTGTGGTAAGGTCTCCCATGAACCTCCTTTTCTCCAGGCTAAACAACCCCGCCTCACTCAGTTGCTCTTAATATGTGTAGGTGGGCAGAAGGACACATGGTTGTAAAGCCACAAAGTTACTTTTATTTGTTATCCTTAAAAGCAAAGTTTCAAACTGATTGGTTATTTGGAAATGTTAAACACAATGTCTAAACACAAAAGATCAAATGTTAAATGACTTAGACAAAAGATAGAATTTGAAGACCAAGGAGGTGGTCTTACCACTACTGCAAGCACTATCACAGTCTGGCAATCATTGTCTTCTTGCAGTTACTTTTATTTACTGAGAAGACAGTGGGTTGTGGCAACAAAATCAAGTTGAAGAGAAATTGCACCACTATCTACTGATCTTCATTTGTAGCTAAATTCATGTGATTCCTCACAGTGAATTCTCTGGGTAGAATAGAAAAGTGCCAATATTCTGTTGGTCTGAGAAAGAAAGGCTTAATGTGGTCTGTTGGAAACCTTTATGGATTACTGAAAATCAATAGTATGTCTTTATCTCATGCTTTCCACTTCAAAAGATTACCAAAAGAAGCTATGCCCAATTGTATTTTCAGTTTTTTTTAATCATTTGATGTTTGTCTGGTGTTTGATAAGAAGGGTCTGTAAGGTTTTAATTTTTTGAACACCTTGCTTCTGGAGGTTGGCAATAGTAATGGTTTAAAAAAAATAAAGCCTTTTTCCAGATGGCATAAAATTGATTTTAACAAAATTATGGAGAAATAGGTTTGGTATGCATTATGAATTGTCAAAGTTCAAAGGATGGAAAAAAGTTTTGTATTCTTGTCATGTTTAGTTGTATTCCCTGAAAATTGTATCCAGCTCAAAACAAGCATTCAACCACTTATGCTAACAGAGAATCTGACATTATCTATTGGTTATATGTATTTCAAGTAAAAAGTTTTGAGAATTAAATTTAACTTGAGTATTATTTTTTTCTTCTCATATTGGAGTTCCTGAAGTTAATCTTCAGTGCTCTCTCTTGTAAGCAGAGACCTACTTAGGAATCTTACTCCTTGATGTAAATTAGTCAAGGTGGAACTGTGTTCTGCTTTGATTAGTTTGCTTCCAGCATATATCACCTCTTTTTAAAGTAATTTGGATACCCTGTGAAATACTGCAGTTTTCCCAGGAGATGTACTCTTTGATAAATAAGCTTCTGATATCATACATCTTTCTTTATGTAATACTGTGATGGGGACCTCTAAACTTTCTCTTTGTTAGAGTGATCTGTCTAGTTCACGTACAAAGAGCCATTTTAGTGTAGTAGTAATTACTGAGTATATGGTGCATACCAGGAGTTCAGATCAGTTGTCATCTAAACTGCTTAATGACAAGAGTGATGCATTACAGTGATTATAGAAATGTTGTTCAGCAAAGGGTTTCAACACTCAATATATATGATCAGTGGCTCTTTCTTTTGCTTTTCTTTTTTCTTTTAAAGAAGTTTATTGTCAGTGGAGAATTTCCTTGATATTGTATCCTAACTGGAAGATCTTCAGACTCTTGCTGTGCAGCCTTCCAGTAAAAGGGCTTACAATAAGGATAGAGAGGGATTTTTCACAAGGGCATGTAGTGTTCGATCAAGGGGGAATGGTCTTAAATTGAAGGAAGGTAGGTGTAGATTAGATAATAGGAAAAAATTCTGTGCTGTAAGGGTGGTTTTGCACTGAAACAGGTTGTGTACCCCTCATCCAAGGAAGTGTCAAGGCCAGCTTGGATGGGGCTTTGAGCAACCTGGTCTAGTGGGAGGTGCCCGTGGAATGGGAGGATCTTGAAAGTCCCTTCTAACCCAAGCCATTCTATGATTCTCTGTGTTGATCAGTACTGTACTAGTATATTAGAAATGTAATGGGATTTATAAATGATTGTAAAATTCTGATGGAATTGCTTTATATACTGAAACAACAAATCTGTTTCTCCATCATTAGAGTATGACCTTTATGTATCCTAATAGGACAGGGTTTATAGAATTTAAAATTTGCAAATTTATTGTTGGTTTTACTTTCTAATTGTCTGACATCAGTTGAAAACTATTATACTTTTATTATAAATACTGTAGTGCTATGTTAGTAGCATTGTATCTAGCCATACCTATTGGCATTTTTTGAGAAAATGAGTTATTCCCAGTAATTTTGTGAAGTTTTCTGTTTTTGTTGAAGATGTGGCAATGATATGCAGTGAAATTCATGTTTTCCCTTAGATGTCCCAGTCAGAAATGTTTCTGAGAGGATGTATCAAGATCTAATCACCAAGCTAATATTTGTTTTTTGGGGGAAGTGGGGGAACCAGTTGTGGTGAAACTACTTTTTGGTTCTCAAGTTGTTGATGGTTGTTCTTCATTCTAAGTTGCAATCATGTTGTATTTTCTGGTTATTACTAGATAACCTATAGCTATTGTTCACATGGTGTGCAGATGTATTATCTGTCTACTGGAATTTACAAAGATTTCATGTCACACAGATAGATAAAGATAGTTAGATAGGGATATCATATACAAGATGCCAGATGAATTTTTCATCTTGTTACAAGATCCCAGAAAAAAACTCACTTCTTTTTTTACCATGATTTTCTGAGTACTCATTTTTTCAGATAGATTTTTTTCTTTTAATTAATGCAAGATGCTTTGTCTCAATTCCTAGATTAAGAATGATATGCCAGTATATTTGCAGAGGTAGTGAGAGACTTACATTAAAATAGACCAGATTAAGGGGACATAAATATTGCATATTATGTCCTTCATCATCCTATGGCTTTTTCCATGAAGTGAAAGTTTGATAAAGCCAAAAATATGGTTTAGATACCTCAAATGTAAAACAGCTTATAAATCAAGTGGAGGAGTTAATGAACTTTGCTTAAGATTCTGTTGTAGGAAAAAAGCCCCAAAAATCCCCTAGCATAAATTTGAAAGTTGGCTATCCCAGTAAACGTGCAGGTCCAGTTTATCACTATCCTCTTTGTCCTCACCTATGCATTTTGGTAGAATAGAAGTTCTACAATTTGAAGCGACAGAATTATGTTTAAAGATAATGGTGTGTAGATCTAAAGTAATGTGTGACTTTAAATAGGAAACAAACTTTTTAACAATTTTTTTTTTCCAGATCTAAAATATTTTGGTGTGTGTGCTTCCATATTTCATAGGTTCTGGAAACACAATCTCATTTGTCAGTATTTCATAGCTTATTGTATTGGTAACCTAATAAGAGATACAGTGAAAGGTGAAAAGTTCCTCTCCAAGAATGTCAGTGATACAAAAATGGTGTATGGGCTGACATGCAATAAGAAGTTTCAATAACCTTGTTTTGGCATATGTTTTGTCTACTTTTTTCCTCCAGGTCTGATTCCTTTTCCCATATTAAAAATTATCTTGCTGGACTTAATTGTAGAGTTCATGTGTGGCAAACCTATTGCTAGATGTGTAGCATTCTTCAGCAAGGTGCACAGCTCCTGGTGTGTTTTCTTGTCTGCAGACAGCTTTGACAATCTCTGCGAGACCCAAACAGCACCTCAGTTTTCCTAGTTAACTGGTGAAAAATTACTGAGGAAAAGAAAGATGAAGTGTTAGATGATTTCAGTGCTGAAAATCAAAACAACAGATTTCTGAAGCTGGCAATGAAAGAAGTTAAGCCATTCGACTAATGTAGTGCTTACAAGAGTTTCTTTCATCAGTTCCCGGAGGAGATCAGTGGTCATAAGAAGTCAAGCTAAAAAGAAAATTAAGATGAAAAAAAATCTCTCAAAAATTCAGGATTGGGGGATAGTGTCTACAGAAACGCATGAAGTGTGTGAACTTTCACTATTCCAGATAGGATTCATTAATATTATAGCAAATAAGCATTACAGATGAATAACTGTAGAAGTATATAGTTAGAATTTATTATTTGAAAAATAATAAATTGCCCTTTTCACTGCCTCTTACCCACTCTTAAAAGACAATTGTCCAGAAAAAACTCCAGCAAACCAGGGGTTACAAAACACTCTGTATTGCTCTAATTTTGTGTTATGAGACAATTTGGAAGAAGAATTGAGTAGCACAGACTCATTACTTATCAAGAAGAAACCTATTGATCTAATTCTAATCTAATTTTGTAAGTCTTACTGTGCAAATGAAGAACATTCAATGCGAAAGGATGGAGCCCATATGGAAATTTGGCTGCAGTATACAGAGGTTAAATTTTAATGGAGAAGCCAATGAAACCATCATCTATATTCATCCTAGTGTATAATTTTTTGGTGAAGCATGTACTTTCCTGAGACTAAATTACTAATCTCAAAAGCATCTTAGTGTTAAGCAGTGTTAGAAATTTATTATCCCCACCCAGAGTTTTGCTTTCTTACACTCTTTAATCATGTTACCAGTTATCAGTTGTTTCATTAATACAGAAAACCCTACAATTGCTGATAACCATAACTTGTTTCTGTGAGCAGGACTTTGCTCAGAATTTGACTTGAAAAATAACTTAAAATCTCAAATGATAGAGATCATCGTCCTCATGCATGCAGCTTTCAGAACGTTTATTTTGTAATGCTCACTTTGCTAGATTTCTAAAACACACACTGCTTTTAATATTGCTCTTCTGGAGTGTGATTTTTCCATTAGATTAGTTTAGGAGCACCATTCCTAAAAGAAAAAACGTCGCCTATTCTACAAGATAATTTTTAAAACTGTATTTTGATAACTAACCTGTGTACATTTTTAATTTTCTTTCCACATCTGAAGACACTATAGAAGGAAAGTTTGGCAAATCTTGTTTTAAAATTAAATGTCCATAGAATAGAATCCTCCAAAAACTGTATTTATATTTAGTGCAGAAGTATTAGGTGGTTTGTGAATTAAACTTCAGAGGACAAAAATACCAGAGAAGCTTTTAAACAGCAAGTGTACTTTCCAGGAAAGAATCTGTCATAGATTTTTCTCAGTTGAAGTTGTCATAGCCTATCAATATATGTTTACCAAGTAGGACTCAAAATGAAATTTTTTTGTAGAGAGTTGTTTATGCTGCTGGAGTTCTTATTAAATAAATATTTCTACATTGAACAGATAAAGTTGCTGTTTCTGTTATGACTGGCAATTACAGCACAGCTGTGCATGAGTGTGTCTGTGACAGACTTTTAAATTAACCCACTTTATTCACAAAGGATTTTTGCTAAATCTGATTTTTGCAGTCTATTAACCTCAAATTGTAAGAGGCTGTTATTGGAATTAGATGTTCTTAAGTAGCTGGAAAATAGTTGCTGGCATAAATACTTAATAATCAGTAACTCTGCACATACACTTAATAATCAGTAACTTGCTGTACTTGGACCAATTCGATAAATATTATAAAGAGATCTCATACAGTTTCCTGTACAAGTCTTGATTTTTTTCTGTAATCTTTTATTTGTTGTTCTTCACAGACTGCTTAAGCTTTTACTTTAAATATCTCTTGTGCCAGGATCCCTACAGCTTGATTGCTCATATTGTGATCAGAGTTACCAAGATGTTACCTTGTACTTCTCTGGAATTTGCATTTTCTTTTTGTCTCTTGTTTGGCTTTTATTTCTTATGTTTTAAGTAAATTGTAATTTGTTTGGAGTAGGCAAACTTGCTAAGTCCAAACCTTTAATAAGATTTAAGTAATAATGCCTATAATGTAGTTCTTTATGGTAGGTCGACTTCAGAGTGCCATCTCACAAATAAGGATGATTTAAAGTGAAATTGATTCATCTACTGTTTTGAACCATTTTTCTGGAACTACATATCATATTAATTTTCTTCCTTATTTTTATTTTTTTTTTGCTCTGTTTCTTACTTTGTCTGAGATGTTCAAGTATATCCTCACTTTGATATTGTCAGTCTGCAAATTAGAACTGAATTTCTTAAAATGGCAGTAGAAGTCAAAATAAGATTAGTTAATGTACATTATGCATCATAAAAATTTAAAGAAAAATATGACTAGAGAGAGCAGGTATAATGTCTATCATGTGCTCAATGCAAATGTTCTTCTTAGGCACTTGATAGATTTGGAATGTATTTAAACTTGAGTCATTTGTCTGGATTTTCATCAGATTTGAATTCCACTTGTCTGTAGGATTTTGCCAGTTCCTGTTTTTTAGTTATCTCAGTGGTACCTCTGTGGAGGTGCTTTTGCTTAGGTTTTTCTGTTTTGTTTTGTTTTTTTTTTAATGCAAAAGTGATTCCAGATAATCTGCTACTGGTGTTGTTAATGCATTACATTAAATAAAACTGTTTTTATATTGTTACAAGGATAATTCTTTAACCAAGAATGATTTTTTCTTAGAAAATCTTTTCTTAAAAAAATATACTCTCTCTTGACTCTTGTTCTGATGTAATAATACATTACAGCTTCAGTAATATTTTGCTGCATTTTTTTCTAAGTGCTAAATAGATACTGAGTCTATTGATTTACCTTTTTCTTTTCTTTTATTCTGATTCTTTCAAAAGGTGTCCTAAAGGCTTTATCAATTATTTTTTTAGCTGTAATTTTTCAGGGACACTCACAAAGGAGTGACATTTCTGACAGCACAAGCAGATATTACATGCCTACTTTATGGCTTCTGTGGCTTTTATCTCCTCTTTGAGACAAATAGATCAGTTTAAAATATAGAATATACTTGAAAACTATGAGTTAGGAAGACTGGTACCACAGTCAATTCCCTGCCAAATTTGCTAATGGTCTGGGCCTGTGTTGGATACTACAAGGTCAGTAGCCATGGATAAGTGGATTACTGGTTTGTATGTGTAGCAATAAGATAATTTTTTAAAATTGGTGTAAAAGCAGAGTGCTGAGAGACACATGGCTGGTGTTTCTTGTGAATTAACACATACAATGCTTTCAGATGCAGAAACCTGTTCTTTGATGGTTGAGATAAGCATAAATGCCAAGATTGTAATTCATATTGTGAACTTTCAAGTATTCTAGCATTTTTGAAAGCTGGTGAAATCACTATTGTGTGTAAAATAAAGAAATAAGATATAGCCAGGCAAATTCCTAAGTTACCAGCTGTAAGAATTCCCATAATTTGGCTGACATCAATTTTGCATAGTTTATGCAGTATATTTCACATTGCATTCAAATTCTTTCAGAACTGCCTTGATTGTCACTCCAGGATAAATATATCATAGGCAGCTCAGAAAATGGCTGTTGCCTTAGGAATATTATTAATAAAGATAAAGGCTTTCAAAGTAAAAGATACATAATCAAATACTTTTCTGGCTTATGCACACAACTTAATACTCTTGTTCAAGTTTGACTGATATGCTATTAGAATGATTTATTTGTACTCAAGACAAATAGTATTCATTTGTAGATCTCTGAAATAGAAATATGTTAAGAAGGTATACTATATGAGTAAACCTCCAAATCTGACAACAGACTTCTCCCTACGTATATGTGCTCTGTATATCTTAACGACAACAATATGGAAATACTTCTCTCAGAACCTGCCCCTATCTATGTCTAGTTGACTTTGTTTTTGATCAGCTAAACTCTTAGGGAGTGGAATCTTGCAGCCAAGTGTCAGGCTGCAAACAAGGTACTTTGGATGAAGCCTTACGCTGAAGAGAGATTGAATGTATAATTATATCACACTCAGATATGCCATGACACCTGAGTATCCTTCATGGCAATTTGTACAGAACACAAGTGATGTGTACTAATATAATATTAGCCATGCTAGTATTACAAGTCTGCATTTGGTCTTCAGCCTCCTGTAGTGTATTTGATTTGGTTAAAAGAAAGAGCCAATCTCTACCTATTACCTAAAAGAGGAAAATAATAACATATATATGCAAAACATGGAGCCCAGCCTTTCCCAGTGAAAAGTAAAATTGATTAATTAAATAGTTTTCCTATCTATTTCAATTGCATGAAGAATTTGGATGACTCAATAATGCCTCTTTCTGTGAGTGTTTACTGACATTTATTGTCACAGTTGTGGCAATGCTTGAATGCATGGAATGATGGATTACTGGCATCATGCTCCTGTTGAAGGTGCTCCTTTTGGTCACTAAATATGCAGAATAATACACAGAAAACCATTAGTGAATAATACAACTGTGGCAGTAGAAACATTCTGCAGTGTGGACTATAGATAAGAATACTTTTATTTTCAAACATCTTTCAGCTTTTTTACCATATGAAGAATTTTTCTTGTTCCTTCAAGTCTCCCCTTCCACCAATAAAAATTGCTGACAAGTGCAGTCTTACTTGCAGACACTAATTCTTAGTTGTACAAAATCACCTGAACAGTTTTCCAAGTTTTTTTTTTCATTTAGAGGTAACTTTTGTGTACTCATTAATTATAAAGGCTGCTTTGGATTTGACTGGACTTACTAGGTTAACAGACCTTGAATTGGAGAAGATAGTTTTATGGTCTACTGAGAAACCAGTTTTACATGGAAATGAAATACAAGAACAAGGGTTGGAAAATGTTAAGGCTCTGGTATAAAGTAAAACATACCTGTGTGAGCCAAGGACAGAATACTAGCCACTTTTAATTTCCTGACTTTTGTTAGCTTGTAATTCAGTGCTTTTCTTTAAATACTTTTGCCTGCATTTTTATAACTTATGTGGAGAGACATATTGGCCTGCTTCTGAGCTACTATATGCTGACAACAGTTAATCATCTGTTTCTTTGTCTTTTAGTGAAACTTAAGATTCTTATGTTTATGTTGTTCTTATTTTTCATGATTTGTAGTATAATTAGGAGTGGCTGGCTTGGCTGTTTTTGGTGCTTTGTACATATTAAGTTTCATTGCCCAGTATGTGGGAATGTAGACAGCATTTACCAGCTCATTAACCTCTTTAAATTGGCTGCAGAATGGATGATTTCCTGTCACCATCATAGGTCAGTGGATGCATTGCATTCTAATGGACTCTTGCTAGAATATTTGAAAAATGTTAAGCTACTACGGCATTGATTGATTGATTAGCATGATTTTTCTAATTTATGTGGCTTTTGTTCTAATTTATGGATTTTTTATGGGGGCCAAATCCAGATAAGATAATAGGTTAATGTTGTTTTTCTGAATTCAAAAAGGCAAATGCTCACTAAGAAAATCTCACTAGGTGATCCTGTTCCTCTACAAAATGTAAATATATTATACACACCCATTACATTTCCAGGACACTCAGACAAGGGTGACTGTGTGGTCTCACTGGTGTACTTTACCATTAGTAAGCATCTGCCCTGGATCTGTTTTTAGGAATTTAGCAAGGTCGGGAAAGTGGCCTTTGATAAAAGTAGTGTCCTCTACAAAAACCGTTATGTGTTTAATTGAAGAAATCCATAAACCTTATTTGCTCAGTGGGCTATGGGAGGGTTGACACCATCATTCTTTCAAATGCTACTCTTACTGAGTCATGAAAATTTGTATAGGCAGGCAATTTTGCTGTTCAGCTGAGCATTTTCAATCAAGTAGAACACATCATGAGAAAGAGCTTAAAAACTAGAAAATTATCGGTTTGTATGAACTACAACTGGATAACTGAATTTTCTTTTCTGAGTATTTACCTCATAAAGAGCAAGCTTGGTGTTACTTTCTGTTAGTTTAGCAGCAAGTAAAGCTGGCTGATTCCAGATTATCATGTCAAAACTTTAAAAGTCACTAAAGACTTGCCAAAATAAATCCCAATCAGTAGCGTTGAGAGAGAAGACACTAATACTACAGTGATTAAATATACTTTCATGTAGGCAGCACATACATAGAACTTGCTTACAAGTGACTGAATACTAAGACGTGTCATGAGTCATGAAGTTAGCAGACCACAAACCCCTTTATATTAGTTGTTAACTCTATCCAAGCTCTGTAAGATTGCCATGAAAAGACATGAGAGAGCTTTGTAACTGTCTGTAGATTAATCACGTAGGCTTGTCACAGAGTTTAATATTCCAGAATTAATCAAGAGGAGTCAATTTACATGTCATACTGCAAAAACGAGACAGATATCATATATTAGATTTTATGCATTGACCTAATAACCCTGTCACAAATAGTAGGACTTCAATCCAGGATTCTTACTTAAAGGAATGCCTTTGATTTGCTTGTGTCACTGAAAACCACAGTACAGATTGCATCTCAAAGCTAACTCTTAAATGGGCTATTCAAGGTGCTTAGTGAAAAGAAACTTACTTGCTTTTACCGAGTGTAATTTGTTTGTTTTAACTGGAAGTGATGACTAAGCTAATCTTTTCATAAATATTTACAGCTTGACACTATGCTGAAATCAAAGTCCCTGTTCATCAGAGCACTGATACATCTGTGCTCATAACTGAAGGTTAATTGATCTGATAAATGGGTACTGAGTACTTTGTGTTGCAGTCATGATGTTCTCTGCTATTGGCATATTATGAGAATCTTTGTGATTCTAAGGAATATATAATTGGATATATTTTTTTTCCTGGCCTTGACATATCATCATAATACTATGTACTACATATTATACTTTTATTTACATCTCCATTCTGTTCTTAATTTTAAGTGTCACAACCAGGAACTTCAAGTTTTCGGTTTTTAATGCAATGACTGAATTTAACTGTTCTATCACATACTCTCCATACATTGTTATTATTGAAATTGGATTTCTCTGTTGACCTCAATATTGTATCATTTGTTTTTTCAACTTTTGCTTGTACAAGTTGAAGTTGGGTGTTCATGACACTCATTAACCTTGAAACTGTATTTTGTGTATCAGTATAGTTTGAAAATTCTCAGTCCATGATTTGTTACTTTATTTTTAATATGCTATATCATATTGCAGTTCACCTAATTTTATTTAATTTACTTTTCTCTAATGCAGGGTTGGGAAGAAACTGTGGATGCTGCCGTCTCCTACTTGCTAAGAACTTGTTTGTCAAAGAGCTCCAAGGAGCAGGCCCTGACCCTCAGCAGCCAGTTGTCCATGCCCAAAGATACCAGCAGACTGAAGAAGAACATCACCCTCTTCTGTGATAGACTGGCCAAAGGTGGTCGCCTTTCATTAAGTACGGAGTCAGCCACTCAGCAAGCTGCTGCCATGCCAGGTAAGACATGAAGTTCATGAATATTCAGAATCCAAAGTATTTATTTGCATATTAAAATGAAAATTTTTGCACATTTTATTTTCTTGACAGTTTGTTTATCATTGATTATGGAAACCAAACACTGTGTTGCTGACAAGTAGAATGACTTAGGTAATAAGATAATATCAAGTCTGAGGTTTTTTTCTCATTTTATTTAACATTTACTGTTGCTCTTGCACAATATGCACAGTAATGCATCAAATGAAACATAGGTGATCATAGTTGTGCTGAAAACTTACACTTATTTCTTTGCACTTTTCAATTGGGTGTATGTGTGTGTATGTTTCTAATATGATGGAAAAAAGAGGAGTGAAAAGTCCTGCTTTCTTGATAAAGAAATTAATATATTTGTATTAGTGGCTTTATGGCATATCCATATGATAAATCATGAAGTAGTGATAACATTAAATAAAAAAATCTGCAACTTTTCTAAAGTACTAGTTGATCTTAGTTGACTAGATCTTACAGAAATCATGAAATTGAAGATGAAACCAATTTAAGTATGTGTTGAGTAATATTTCCCATATAGAATAAGAATGTGGGCAAGATTTCACAGTGCAGAATGATTTACGTGATTGTCACAGAATTACTATTTTTAAAGGAAATTTTATTCATGTCCTTTTCTATATTTCTAATTTTTAGTTATAGTGGGAGCAAAGTTATACTTTTTTTTGTTGAATCTGAAGTTTAGCATCTTGTTACTCTTGTGAAACTGCTGTTTTCCTTCAGTGAGACAGATAGATAGACAGACAGACTCTCAGTAAACATCAAATACTCCTGGTGACTTGGAAACAGGTATTTTTTCCCCGTCTTTCTGCTCCAAATCTGGATTGGCTGTTCATTGAGCTTCATACTCTCCTAAACCATAGTATAACTGTGGTCTTTGACCTCAATGTCTTCCTTCTCTTACAGCAGTCTTCACATCTGTAAGGAAAGGTTTGTCTTTATATATGCATCATACTTAAAATCAGGAGTTTATTTTGTTGGCTTCATGGATATTGTTTTTGATAAACATTGGAGTTGTGTTAGGGGGCAGTATCTTGATTATCAGTATTTTGCTTTCTTACATTACAAGGAATAATTGAATTCTTGTTTAATATAATATGAATGGTCTGTACAATGTTTCAGGAACTCAAAAGTCCTTGTTATGTGCAGCCCTCCTTTGCATGTGCCACTATAAATGATCTGGTAAAACAGAGTCAGATTATACTGTGGTAGAAATTCTATAAACATATGACGAGGTAAGGGATGTGCGGTTGTGAGAGGGACAGACAAGGTAAGAAGATGTTGTGTGAGGGGCAGTCAGGGTTAGGCAGCCAGGAAAGGGACAGGTTGGGGTTAGCCAATCATGCAGAGAAGGGACAAGGAGTCAGAGCTGTTTGGAGCTGCTGGTAAGAAAAATGAGTCTGTACTGTGTGAAGTTGCATGTGAGGGAAGGAGTCAGAGTTGTTGGAAAGAAGTTCACTGAAAGATGGCAGGAAAAGTTTTCTAATAAAAGACTGATGGTTATGCCAGTCATGTCTATCTTGACATAATTGCAACACCTCATAATCGTGTCTAAGTAAGCGAGTCAGAATAAATGTCATATTTGTTTGTATTTCTTTGCGAGTCTAAAATATGTGTGAAGGGCATTTCATTTGTTTTTCCTTCTAAGAATTTTGAAAAGATGTGAATAGCTGGAGTTCAAATTTTTCCACCTAAGCTGATAATGTGAATTGATTTAATAAGGAAATTCACTTCTTCCTATTCAGTAGAGTAGTGTTATTGAGTTCAGGGAATAATGCAGTTAGATTATGATTCTGTTAGGAAAAGAGTAAATTTTGTAAAAATTGTAAACAAATTAGAAAAAATATTACTCTTGATAGTATTTGCATTCTCAAATTTTAATCATTAACTGTTGAGAGGATATAATTTTTGAAAGAGGTCAAAATTTAAAAATGTTATCTTAATTAATGAGAAGCTCATTAGAGAGAAATACTTCTGTTAAATGCTCAGAGTGGCATAGTATTTAAGTAATTACCCTCCAGTGATTTGAAACGGTGTGTTTGTCTTTGAACAGACAGAAAATTTGGAACTTTTTGAGATTAAAGGTTTCACTGACACTTTTTAAACATGTTTGTCTTGTCACCTGTTTGGGTTTTCTCTGGCCATCTCTACTTTGGCAAGTAATGTGGTCTGTTGGAAGCAGATCTGCAGACAGAAGGAGTTGAGGCTGGCAACACGACTTGTATCATCTCTGTGTTTCAGTCAGAACTAGCTCTGTGCGTGTACTGGCTCTTCATTAGCAGTCAAAGTGCTCTAGGTACATTCCTGGAATTCATCTGCCTGGTTAGATTTACCTAAAATAAATGAATTCCTGTGCTCAAGACCACCCTCAGTGTGAAACAGTGTTGTTAGTGGGGATAAAAAAAAGTTGACTCACTGTTGAGTCCAGCTAAAAGCACCTGTTTCTGTCTACACATGGAAGAAATTGAGAATGATGCCTTATAAAGGAAACCAGTATACAAAATGACTGTGCTGTTGAGTCAAGGGCTCTTTGATAAAGCCTAGAAAATAGAGGAACTCCTTTTCCCAGTACTTAAAGGAGAGAACTGGAATAGGTAGAGGAGAACGAGGTAGAACCATATGTGGAGAAGGGAGACTGAGAATTGTGTTTGTATCTGAGGATTTATGGTTAAATACTGGATGGTAATGTAGGGGTAAGTTCTTCAGGATGTTTAAGCTCCATGCCAAGCCAAAGATGGTCCCATAATTATTCAATAGGGTAACCAGCATTAGCTCGAGTATTTTGTTCAATGCCACTTTTTCTTAAGCCCATTCTTAATGATGCAAACCCCTTTTTCTGTAGCAACCAATTTTTAAAAATTTCTTTTAAAGTGCCTAGGACCCTTCTAATATTGCTGCACTGTAATAGTAGGATCAATTTCTAGAAGTTGTATTTAATATGTTCAAGATGGTTACCCAGAAATCTAGAGAAATTGCATGAAGCCGCATTGAAACGCTGATTATCTTGAAGTGTGCAACTATTTGAAAGATGCCTTCAAAAGTAGTTGTCAGTATTTGTAGTTAATCCAAGAGTATATGTTAGAGGTAGACCGTGGTCTCTTCTGAGTTTGGTTTTATTCACAATTTTCTTTAATAGCTTCGGTGATGGAATATGGGCATGAATGTTAAAACTGTGGTTTTGCAACAAGCTTGCAGTACTTTGAGGCATATGGAGAGAACACATGCTGATCTTGATAAATTAGAGAAAGTATCTGAAGTTATTAAGACGGCTTTCAGTTGAGACAAGTGCCAAGGACTCTAACAAATAAAAATTTGACAAAATAAAATTTGAGAAATAATTCCATAAGCACTATTGCCATAGGATAGGTTCATGGGGTTATATTGAACCATCAACTGAATAAAAGACAGCAATATGTTTCCACTGAAGGTGAATTCCAACTTTGGGTTGTAGTTATATGACTTTTACTGAGGATATATGGTTATTTCTTTCTATTCTTCATGAGTAGGATTCACAGGGGAGCACAATTTAAGGAAAACCTAGACAAATTGAAAGGAGTTCAGTTTTGTTTCTCTGAGGGAAAAATAAAGAGAAATTTCAGGGAGGACATGATAGTTTTCCAGTATGTAAGATGGGGAAGATGGTAAGATATGGGTGGGTGATTAAAATTTAATCAGAATAATTGGCTAAATATGATTATAATTGTAAACCACATCAAGCTATATCATGTACTGTGTTGCCTTTGGCAATGCATAAATGGCTGGATGAGAGGAACGATGAGGGGTTAAGGGGAGTGGTGCCAACTCAAAGTGGGTCAGTGCCAGGGAAGTGCTTGGAAAGGTGCTGTAGACCACCCATGTTGTCATGTATTGAGTTTAATGGGTGTGAGAATTTATAGCATAAATACTGATGACCTGCAGTGAGTTAATTCTGTAGCTTTTAATGGTCTCTTATAATATCTGTGTGTTGTGCAGGATTGCTTTTAAAACCTTGATGAGTATTAAGTGTGAGTGTTTGAAGACTTGTTTAGATGTCAATCTGATTGGAGCTCTGTTTACAATATTGCTTCACCCGTATTTTGGAAAGCTTGGTTACTCTTCGACTAGAATGTGATCCTGCTTTTCCTGTTAGGAGTTCCTGATCTGATGTGCAAATAGTGCGTGTATCAGTTCAAGGCTTTGTTCAAGCGAGGATTTTAAAATTTAAAGAAGAACTTTACATTTCTTTAGACCATCCTTTCTCTTCTTATTTTTTTAACTTGACTTCAGTATTTTTATCTCTTGTCTTCAATAGGAGATCATTGTACTGTGCTTTAGCATGATTTACTCACATAGTTGAATATAAGTGGAGCAGTAGAGAAAACATTATTTAATCAGAAAGTCAATTACTGATCTCCATCACTAGTGTTGGGGGTTGAGTGTTTTTCTATTAGTGTGTCAATTTAAAGAATTTTCCTCATTATCATGCCAATGGAGCTTGCTGGGTTACACCCAGAATCTTTGACGACTCTAGACAAAAGGGGTAGGTGGGAGCAGCTTCCGGAGGGGCTATTCATGTTTTTGGAGGGGTTACTCCTGTTTCTGGGGAGCAGAGCCAAGAGGAGGATCCCCCGTCTCCAGCCATGCAGCTGAACGCAGGAGAACCATACGGTCTGCAGTCACCTGCCCTGCATCTCCCCCGTTCCAGCCTCCTGCCTCTGAGGACACAGCAAATCACCTGGACACCGACGGTGAGCGAGGGGCTGCCCTCTCCAGCCCGCTCCCCCCTGAGACGGGTGTGGCTGCTGCCACCCCCTCCCGCCTCTGCTCCCGTATTCTGCTCTGCAGCTGTCAGGCTTTGCCTGTCTGGAGCACCAGGACCGAGTGCAGAGAGAGTGTGTGCCTGCAGCTAAAGAAAGGACTGGGCCCGAGTTATCTGTTCTGTTTTGTTGGTAATTTTAACAACTGCTGTTGTTTCTGCTTGTACGATTAGATATATTAGTAAAAGAGCTGTTATTCCTACCCCCTTATCTCTGCCTCAGAGTCCTTGATTCAAACAATTATAATACTTGGGGGGAGTGGAATTAAAGTCTCTATTTCGAAGGAAAACTTCTGCCTTTATTGGCAGACACCTGCCCTTCAAACCAGGACAGATTTTGGCACCCAAACGTGGGACAGAGGGCACTGAGTGGAGAGTTAAGACAGGAGTAACAGCTCTCCTAAGTGGCAACATGTTGTCCGGTTTCATCTGGTTTGGGCTCCATGTGGCCACAGATATCTCTCTCTCATTTGCAAGCCCTTATTTGAATATGGGCCCCCTCACCAAAGTTACTGTAGCTATCCGATTTGTTTGGTGGATTGATTATGTCAGGAATTCATGGTTTTTTAATTTTTTCTGGAAAGTGGCCACATGGATCCAGAGCTATTGTACTCTAACAGCGTGATTCTGGGGTTATGTCAATAATGGTACTTACTGTGAGGTAATGAATGCAAGGGAAATTTTCTCCCAACCCCATCACCCAGTTCTTTGAGGCTACCCCACCAGTTTTCAATGATTTCAGATCTGCTTTAATTGCTAGTGTTATTATACACTGGCTGGCGTTGCTGATAGGGCCTGCTCTACTTAGCATTCAGAAACAAGGGAATATTGGCTTGGTTAACAACCCTGATACCTACCCCAGGGACTAGGGATGTTGCCCCAGAACGTAACCCTGCCCAAGGGACTAGGGATGCTGCCCCAGAGCCTGATGCTGCCCCACAGCCCACCACAGAAATGAACCACCCAGAGTGGGTGGGAGCTCTAGTGAAGGAGATGGGCCAGATGTTGAAGGAGCAAGGCCAGATGTTGAAGGAGCACTTTTCCCCAGCTGGTGAAAAACCCTCCCTCTGCCCTAAAGAGGGAGAGTCTGATGGTGCTGCAGTGGAACCCGTAGATGTTGTATCTGTCCAGGTTCCAGCTGGATCACAGGGGCAGCCACAGCCAGCAGCAGTTGCCCCTGTGGAAACTAGAAAATCTAAGATTAAAATGAGGCACCTAGATAATGGGGCTCAGCCAAGAGGGTCCTCACAACCAGTAAGGGAGCCAGAGGTTGAGATTGTCACCGAGTCCCTCTCATATGACAGTCTCCGTAACCTGCGTAAAGACATTGCATGGCGGGGCCGTGAGCCTTTTACAGCTTGGTTACTCCAGGTCTGAGACCTTATGGGAACAGGTGTACAAGTGGATGGAACTGAGGCCAGGAGTTTGGGATCCTTGGCCCAGGACTCAGGTGTGGACCAGATATTTGTAAGGGAGCAAGGCCTCCTTTCCCTCTGGGACTGGCTTTTAACGAGTGTGAGAGAGAGGTTTGTCAATAAAGAGAGAATGCAGGAGTACCACCGTAGAATGCGCTGGAAGACTCTTGAGGAAGGGATCCAGCAGCTGAGAGAAGTGGCAGTATTAGAGGTACTCTTTGGGAGGGATGGACAGCATGACAATGACCCTGACAAAGTCAGGTGCACAGGGCAGATGCCGTGGAATCTGGCAACCCTGGGGCCATCTCAGTATACCACCTTCATTGCAATGATCAATGCTGATGACCACCAAGAGGCAGTGGGTTCTGTTGCCAACAAACTCAGAAATTTTGAGAGTATGGTGAATGGCCCAGTGCAGGTCAATGTCTCTGCTGTGGTCAAGGACCTCCAAGAGGTCCAAGAGGAGGTGAAGGGAATGAGAGGGTTGAGAGGTGAGATGAGGGATATGAGGGAGGAGATGAGAGAAGTGAGGGAGGAGGTGAGAAAGATCAGTGCAGCACCAGTGCAAGTCACAGGCCCCAAATCTAGAACCCAATGCCCCCCAGCTAGGGAGAGAGGACACACCCCACGAGCTGACCTGTGGTTTTTCCTGCGGGACTACGGGGAAGACATGGAGAAATGGGATGGGAAACCCACTTCTGTCCTGGCAGCACGGGCTCATCAGCTCAGGAAGGGAAAGGCTAACTGAGGGAACCGCGCTAAAATGAAGGTAGCCTCGACCTCCCACAACCAAGGTCCAGGGTATTACAGAAGGGAGGATGATCTGTCAGATCCTCTGGAAGGAATCTCCACTGTGCATGCCCAGGAAAGAAATAATAACCAGGGCTAGAGGGGCCCTGCCTCTGGCCAGGGAGAGACATGGTCTGACAGGATCTATATTAGATAGTGTGGGTGCGATGGCCTGGCACATCAAAGCCACAGAAACATAGAGTGTTAGTTGATACTGGTTCACAATGCACCCTAATACCATTAGAGCATGTGGGGAAGGAACCTGTTTCCATTGTTGGTGACGGGGGGATCACAGGAATTCAATTTGCTGGAAGCTGAGGTTAGCCTGATGGGGAAGGGGTGGCAGAAACATCCTATTGTAACTGGCCCAGGGGCACCGTGCATTCTAGGCATAGACTTCTCAGGAGCGGCTACTACAAAGACCCAAAAGGGTTCAGGTGGGCTTTTGGAATAGCTGCTGTAGCGACAGAGAGCATTAAACAGTTGAACACTTTGCCTGGACTATCAGAAGACCCATCTGCAATGGGACTCCTGAAAGTGACAGAGCAACAGTACCACCACTTTGACAGTGCACCGCCGGCAGTACCGGACAAATCGAGATGCTGTGATCCCCATCCACAAGATGATCCCTGAGCTGGAGATCCAAGGGGTGGTCAGCAAAACCCTCTGACCCTTCAACAGTCCCATCTGGCCTGTGCCCAAATCTGATGAAGAAGGGAGACTGACTGTGGACTATCATGCCTTGAATGAAGTGACTCCACCTCTAAGCGCTGCCGTGCCAGACATGCTGAAACTCCAGTACGAGCTGGAGTCCAAGGCATCAAGGTGGTATGCCACTATTGACATTGCCAATGCATTTTTCTCCATTCCTTTGGCAGCAGAGTGCAGACCTCAGTTTGCTTTCACCTGGAGGGGCGTGCAGTACACCTGGAATCGACTGCCCCAGGGGTGGAAACACAGCCCCACCATCTGCCATGGACTGATCCAGGCTGTCCTGGAAAAGGATGAGGCTCCAGAACATTTACAGTGCATCGATGACAACATTGTGTGGGGAAAACGGCAATGGAGGTATTTGAGAAGGGAGAGAAGATCATCCAGATCTTGCTGGGAGCCAGTTTTGCCATTAAAAAGAGCAAAGTCAAAGGACCTGCCCGAGAGATCCAGATCCTGGGAGTGAAGTGGCAAGATGGATGGCGCCAGATCCCCACTGAGGTCATCAATAAGATCACTGCAATGTCTCCACCAACAAGCAAGAAGGAAACACAAGCTTTCCTAGGTGCCATAGGCTTTTGGAGAATGCACATCCCTGAGTACAGCCAGATTGTGAGCCCTCTCTACCTGGTCACCCGCAAGAAGAACGATTTCCACTGGGGCCCTGAGCAGCAGCAAGCCTTTGCCCAGATCAAACAGGAGATCGCTCATGCAGTGGCCCTTGGCCCAGTCCGGACAGGACCAGAGGTAAAGAATGTGCTCTACTCTGCAGCCGGGAACCATGGTCTGTCCTGGAGCCTTTGGCAGAAGGTGCCTGGTGAGACTCGAGGCTGACCCCGGGGATTCTGGAGCAGAAGTTACAAAGGGTCTGAAGCCAATTACATTCCCACAGAGAAGGAAATCCTGGCTGCCTATGAAGGAGTTCAAGCTGCCTCAGAGGTGATTGGCACGGAAGCACAGCTTCTCCTGGCACCCCGACTGCCAGTGCTGGGGTGGATGTTCAAAGGAAAGGTTCCCTCTACCCACCACGCCACCAGTGCCACATGGAGCAAGTGGATTGCCCTCATCACACAGCGCGCCCGTATTGGCAACCTGAATCGCCCTGGGATTTTGGAGATAATTACAAACTGGCCAGAAGGTGAAGATTTTGGTCTCGCTGACAAAGAGGAGCAGAAGCAAGTGACCCGGGCTGAAGAAGCCCCACCATACAACCAACTGCCAGCAGATGAAAAATGCTACGCCCTTTTCACCGACGGTTCCTGCCGCATTGTGGGGATGAACCGGAAGTGGAAAGCAGCCGTATGGAGCCCCACACGACAGGTTGCACAAGCTACCAAAGGAAAAGGAGGATCAAGTCAACTTGCTGAGCTCAAAGCTGTTCAGCTGGCCTTGGACATTGCTGAGAGAGAGAAATGGCCAAAGCTCTACCTTTACACTGACTCCTGGATGGTAGCCAATGCTCTGTGGGGTTGGCTGGAAAGGTGGAAAAAGGCTGACTGGAAACATAGAGGGAAACCAATCTGGGCTGCTGATGAGTGGAAAGACATCGCCACTCAGGTAGAGAAGCTACCCGTGAAAGTCCGTCATGTGGATGCCCATGTTCCCAAGAGTCAGGCTAATGAAGAACATCGGCATAACGAGCAGGTAGATCAGGCTGCACAGATAGAGGTCTCAAAGACAGACTTAGATTGGGAACACAAGGGAGAATTATTCATAGCTCGATGGGCCCACGATGCCTCAGGTCATTAGGGCAGAGACGCAACGTATAAATGGGCACGAGACCGAGGGGTGGATCTAACCATGGACAGCATCTCTCAGGTTATCCATGACTATGACAGTGTGCTGTCATCAAGCAAGCCAAGTGGGTGAAGCCCCTCTGGTATGGGGGGCGGTGGTCCAAGTACAAGTACGGAGAGGCCTGGCAGATTGACTATATCACACTGCCTCAGACCCGCCAAGGCAAGCGCTATGTGCTGACCATGGTGGAAGCCACCACCGGATGGTTGGACACCTACCCTGTGCCTCATGCCACTGCTCAGAACACCATCCTGGGCCTTGAGAAACAAGTCCTCTGGAGGCATGGTACCCTGAGAGAAATGAGTCAGACAACGGGACTCATTTCAAAAATAGCCTTATAAGAACCTGGGCTAGAGAACATGGCCTTGAGTGGGTGTACCATGTTCCCTACCATGCACCAGTGACTGGGAAGTCGAACGGTGCAATAGCCTGCTTAAAACCACCTTAAAGGCACCTGGTGGGGGGACTTTCAAGAACTGGGAGATTAATCTACCAATGGCCACATGGTTAGTGAATACCCGAGGTTCTACTAACCGAGCAGGCCCTGCCAAATCTGAGCCCTTGGGAACACCAGATGGAGATAAGGTTCCAGTGGTACACCTGAAAGGCATGTCAGGAAAAACTGGGTGAACCCTCCCTCCAGCAAAGACAATCCTGTCCGTGGAGTGGTTTTCGCTCAAGGACCAGGTTGCACTTGGTGGGTGATGCAAAAAGATGGAGAGACCCGATGCATACCCGAAGGAGACCTTTTTCTAGGGTGAACTGTCTATGATACTGTGCCTGTAACTGCATGTATGTATATGATTTAAAAGTTTTAATTTGCTGTAGCATGTTGGCATGGAAAAAATTTGGAGTGGGTAATATTGGGGGTTGAGTGTTTTTCTATTACTGTGTCAATTTAAAGAATTTTTCCCATTATCATGCCAATGGAGCTGGCCTGGTTACACCCAGGACCTTTGATGACTCTAGACAAATGGGGGAGGTGGGAGCGGCTTCAGGAGGGACTCTTGTGCTTCCGGAGGGCACTCGTGTTTCCGAGGAGCTCGGAGGAGGGTCCCCAGTCTGCAGACATGCGACCGAAGGCAGGAGAACCAGACCCTCTGCAGTCACCTGCCCTGCATCTGCCCTGCTTCAGCCTCCTGCCTCTGCGGACACAGCTGAGCACCAGAACCCAAACAGTGAGCGAGGAGCTGCCCGCTCCAGCCTGTTCCCACCCAAGACCGGCGTGGCCACGGCCGCCCCTTCCCTCCTCCGCTCCTGCCGAGAGAGAGCGTGTGCCCACAGCTAAAGAAAGGACTGGAACCGAGTTATCTGTTCTTTTTTGTTGGTAATTTTAGCAACTGCTGTTGTTTCTGCTTGTACGATTAGATGTATTAGTAAAAGAGCTGTTATTCCTACCCCCTTAACTCTGCCTCAGAGTCCTTGATTCAAACAATTATAATACTTGGGGGGAGTGGAATTAAAGTCTCTATTTCGAAGGAAAACTTCTGCCTTTATTGGCAGACACCTGTCCTTTAAACCAGGAATTAGTATCTGTGGAATGCTAAAGACTGCTATCTTCCCTGATGCCTGAATTTAGAACAGAAATTATAAGGCAAAGGATGAATATTTTGCATCTAGGAAAAAGGACTTACAAATTGTTTAAATGTAGTATTTGGAAGTTATATCAAGTTAGAACTAGAAGGCAAGATGACTGCCTATCTAGTTTTCTCCTTTGTGTTGCAATGCAGTTAAGGGATTCAGAACATGAGTAACAAAGTTTATCTGAACTCTTAAAACACATTGAATGATATCTTGATAGCTGCTATAGTAGCTTAGTGTCCTTGTTGGAAGATTTTCCTGATGTTTGATATACCTGTTTTTTCCTGAAAACCAGAGTGTTTTATTGTGACTATTGAAAGTGGAGCTGGCAATTAATAATGTTCTTTAATTGTTTAAAATTTTGGAACGTTTTTAGTACATTCCTCCAGCAACTTTTCTTTTATACTAATTGTGACAAAATGAATAATTTTCAATCTTAATCTTTATTTTCTGAAAAGGAATACTTTTTCTGTAGTCTGTTCAGGATGTATATTGTAGTGTACTCTGCCCTAGTTCAGTTTCAAGACCCTTTTCTACAAATTCATTGCCTAACCAGATGTTTCCCATTCTTTATTTATATAGAATCAGCATGGTAGTATTTATTTGACTAAACACTTTGTTTTAATAGTTTTTTATTTAGCAAGTTAATAATAATTTTACTTTGTATAATAATGTTTCTACCATTTAGATTATGAATGGGTAAATGCAAACTTTAAAGGCAGTATTCTTTATCACATCTAGTATATATATGCACCCAGAATCTATAGTCATACTTTAGGATACAAATTTTTGTAGGGTTTCATTTTTTTGCATAAGCTTATCAAATCCTGTTTTCAACATCCTTTTGGTGGTATTTGTGAGTGAATATTGCCCCTTTGAAAGCTGTTTTCTTCACTGGAGAACTGGGATGAAATGGAATGTATCATATTTCTTAAGGAACTCTCTGTTTACATGATATTAAACTTGGGGAGAATGTTAGTACTAATTGGAAAATTCATGTGGATTTGAGATCCTAGGAGAGTAATATTAATTTATATATGAGAATTAGATATAAATATTGCTGCAAGTTTTAATACACTGAGTGTATCTGAAGAAACACTAGTAATAGTTTGATCTGAAGAAATAGGATTTTTGTAGTTGCAAATTTCTCTCTTACACCATTAATTGTGAATTCATTGGTCATTAGCGGAAGGGAACATGCAGTACAAGTCAAGTATTCTCCAACTTTAATAGACTTAAATTCAAAATATCTTGAAAAATATAGTGGCTTACATTTGTACTCACACAGGTTCCAGTCTGTGTTTGTAATGTTCTCTCAGTAGCATTTACAGTATTTTTTTTTTCCCTGGAGATGTTAGAATCATGTAGTTTGAATTTCAAGTAGCCTGAAGAAGTCACAGATACAGAAGTTGACACTAAGGCCCAGACAATGCTTTTGAACCGCCAGCAGATACTTATAAAAATCATATGGGGCTGACAGAGCATGATTTGAGGTCTTTTCCTGTAACTTAAGTATTGTGAGCTTAAGACCATGATGCATTGTTAGTTTTTGTAGCCCCTCATGGTGGTGAAAAGAAGTATATAAAAATATGGGTATGATATGACACAAGTCCAGTCTTGTTTATTTCTGCAGAAGACTATAGTCCATAATGAAGTGTGATTCTCATTTAAGATATTTTCCATGTATTTTCTGTAGGAATAAAATATTGTATTTTTTTTTCCTTTAGTAACCCTTAAAATAATGTTTTTAGATATTTTTTCTTATTTTAGTTTCAATATATTGGGTATTCATAAAGCTTTTTAGGGCTGCTTATTAAATCTATGAAAGGAAGATTATTCACAAAGGTTGTTGAAAGTACTTGAAAGGATTTTGTAGACCTCGGCACTGTTCAGCACTGACTGATGAAACTAGTGGTCATTGACCAAATTAGATTAATTTTAATCATCTTTATCATAGTACCCCTCACCTGTTTCCACTGTTCCCTGCTTCCATTCTAGTAGCATTTACATAAGTGCCTAAAGGACATGGGTAAGTATCTTTGAATTCAGGAAATCTAAACCTTATTAATAGTGCTTATTTCTCATTGAAAATCACTTTTCTAAGGGCTCTTTTCTTAGATGTACTTGGAGGCTTTTACTGCCCAAAGCACTGTGTCAATTAATTCCTACAGATTTCTTGGCACAGGCCCTTAAATATGAAATTGATATGAAGTGACTTTAACTGTTGTAAAGCAAACTCTAACTCATCTTTTCTAACTTCCTTAAAATCATACAAGTTGATCAATTACATAACTTTATGGGATTCCCTGGGAAGTGGGCTGTTTACTATCAGTGAAAAAGTATTGTTTTAATGTATAATATAAAACTGAACACCTCATTTAAATAGAAAGACAGTAAGATTTTTCTTATATTTGCTGGCTAAATTTATTTTATATATATATATTAAGTATAGCTAGTTATCACTAAAGTATTACTTTCATTATTCTTAATTTTCTTAAGTGCTCAAAACTTTACCTGTTTTGAAAGTTAATGTATGTTTGCAGGTTTAAAACTATTATACCATGTGTATTAAGACCAAAACAGGTCTATTGTCACTGTAAAAGTCTTTTTGAAATTCCTGTATTTTTCATACTGTCTTAAGGCAAACAAACATTTGATAAAAAATGTACTATCTTCTCCTTTAGTTCTTCCTTCTAGTAAGGCTACCAGTATGGCTCTGATTAATTTTTTCCCCCTCTGGTTTTCCACAATTGTTTTCTGTATTTCTCCTCTCTACATTTGTCTTCGCTGGTTTCCTTCTTCATATTGTGCCCTTTGATGTCCGTGCAACTCCATGCACAGTCCCTTCGCTGTGATAACTGGAGCCAGTAACTCCATCACTAGCCACCCAAGGGAGTAAATGAGTCTGACAGAGAGGGAGCAACAAAAGGGTAGGAAGACCTTTTCCTGGTCAGCTGTCAATCTGGGTCCCCCAAAGCAGTAACTGCAGGGAAAATCCTGTGGTACCAGTCTGGATCTATCATGCTAGGAGATTTTTACAAAGCTTGACAAAGGTGTAACAGAGACTAAATCCATAAACAGTGCAATCATTGTGTACTTCTGTGTCCAATTTGTGCAGCTCTGCATGGCTGAGCTGTAGTTCCAGTTTAAACATAACTTTCTTCTCTTTGTCTAATTGCAGTGATAATCACATAAGAATGATAAGAGCTAAGAAGATTCTTTGACTCTTACAGCCCTTAGCATTGTCATGCTCTCCTGTTAAATTGTGTTAGGTGGCCTAACAATGAGACATGAAATACTATGTAATGGTGCAGCAGTACTGCTGCTTTAATTTGACTTCTAGTTCTTTGTGTTGAAAATATTTTTTCAGAAAATTGTCAGCTATTTATGATGGACAGTTTTACCTTAATATAAAAGCCTGGATATAAGTGAATAGTAGTATAAAAAACATTCTAAACTAGTTGTTTGGGTTCTATTTTTGAGACTAAAATATGTCCCTTGTCCCGTAAGGCTGATTTAGTGAAAAGGAAGGGGAGTAGCAAGTCATAAGGGAGAACTTTGTGAGAGCTTAAAGAAACAAGTTTTTGTGGTTCCTTAAGAAAAGCTTAAGAACAGTGGAGCCAGAAACTCAATTGCTTGGCTCTCTGATGTGGATCTTTACTCTTTGTAATTTCTTTCCATTGTAACTTCCTTAGCTCTTTAAAACTTTTATTTCTACTGTTTTAGTAACTTTGGTCATTTATTTATGTGGAAAGGAAGATTGAACTATGATAAAGTTAAGTGATGTTCCCAAGGTCATACTGTAATACCTGTATATAAGCAGACACATTCAAATATGTCTTGTAGTCTTGTCACCTACGCTTTTTTTAGGTGTTTTACTGTTAAAACACAGATTACAGATTAACAGATTGTGGTGAGCCTAACAACACATTGCAGCCTGTTCTTACATAATTTGCCTTGTTTCAACTGAGCACACTGAAAATCTGAATATCAGACATGGGAAGAAAGCAGGGAACAGTGTCTGAGGTGGTCTTTAATTTGAATTCACTTGATCAACTTTCATCACCCTGCAGGACTCAAATGATATTTCTTCAAGTGGTTAATTTTCAGGGATTATAGAAATAATGGTAAAGCATTGGAATTTTTTTAAATTGAAATGAAAGTACTGATAGAAAATACATGCTTTTTTTTCCTAGGCCATTCCAAGTTCCAGTGTTGTGAAAAGGGGAAAAATAAGATGGAAGAGTAACAAGATACATTTTTTTTGTAGAGTTGTGAAAAGGTTTATTATGTTGTTTAGAACATCTCCCCTCCTCAATTGATATTACAGCTGGCAAAAACCACAGGGAGAAGGAGTACAAAGGTTAAGAAGGCTAAAGCAATAGCATTTTAAAAAAATGAATAATTTAAAGAGGAAAATGTCATACATAATGAATAAAAAAGAAATCCCTCTTGAGATTTGGGATTCATTCATTTGTGGTACTATGAAATTTAGTTGGCAGCATTGCAATTCCAACTTGCCTCAACTAAGTGCAGTTGGGATCAACACATTAGTGCCTTGGTGTGCGCGATTCTATTGCTGGCTCTTTGTGTTGAAATCCATTAAATTTTAATATGTCCTACTTAAGTATAAGTGGTCACAAATGATTCATAATGTTGAGGTAAGCTTTTGGTGAAAATAATTGTCAGTTGAAAAAATTTCCTCTAATGATCCTGCTTCTCACTGTACTTTATTTTCTATGTTGTTTGAAACCTTTAGAGACCACAAGCAAAAATAAACTTCTAAAATCTGCATTAATAAGGTAAATGTTCAGAACTATGGAAAAAGTATTGCAAATGGAGAAAAATCCAGAAGATTCAATAGTAGCAGTTAAAGTAAAGCTAAAACCTGGATAGTTATTTTAACAGGCTGCAAAAATTATGCCATTAAAAAAATAAAGCTGAGATTTAATAATGTAGCATAATAATTCTATTTAAGGTATGGTATTAACGAAGATTGTCTTGCATGTCTAGTTAGTCTTTGGGTTTCCACTTAATCCATTTCTTGGTTCCTCCAAGCTTTTGTTTCCTGTGATATTTGAAGAACAGCCTATGAGAACAGCTTATATGATGAAATGCACTGGTATTCGTACATGAGCTGTAGGCATTTGAAGACCATATTAGCTTTGCAGTTTCCATGAAATTACTTTTACTTTCCTTTCTTGTCCCTATCTGGACAAGACCACCAAAAATTACAGAAATGGTATACTTCTCTTAAGTACAAACATGGCAAATTATCCATCCCCACATAGTTATAAGCAGAGAGATGATACAGATGAATGAAGCAGGATATGTGAAGTATAATGACTTCCTCGTTTTCTTCTGACTGGGAGTAGCATTTTTCAGAGAGCAGAGATGCAACTGTTTACACATCAGGAGATGCTGTGGTCATTATTTCAGGTACCACAATCCATTTATTTTGTATTTGCTATTTTTCTTGGTTTTCTGGCACATTTAGGTTGAGTAAACCTGATTCTCTTATGCCATAAATTAGGTGCAGCTTAGCTAAAACTGCTAGTGTTGCATTATTATAAATTCTCCTAAGCAAGTGTGTCCAGAATGAGATAGTCATATGCATAATTATTTTTTGTAAATGTTATCTCTGAATTTGTCTTACAGTTTTTGAAGATCTTTTTAGTCTTCAGTTAAAAAGAAAATTAAAAACCCACTTGAAAAATAAAGGTGTTAACATTATTTTTTTCTTAATATTCAAGTCACTTTAAAATAGAGGTGTTTGTATATGTGGGATTGATTTCATAATTTCTATTCTGCAGGTAGTGTAAGTAACATGTACAAGTCTATGGAATTCTGTGGTGAATTAACAGTGTAAAACTATATGTACATCACTAACACCATTTACAGTGTATTTGCTCTTCCATATTACCATAAAGGAGTCAAATAAATCTAAACCTAGTGAAAATTTCATGTTTTGTACATGCAGAACTGATTTTTCAATTACTTAGACTTTTTCAGAGCCTAATCCAAATCCTGATGAAATCTGTGGGAGTTTTTCCATAGAGTTCAGTAAGCTTTGGCTCGGGCCCCTACTTTTCAATTTTTCAAACAGATTTGCCAAAAATCTGCAAAGAGCCAGGCACTTGGAAAGTTTTTACTTGCGAAGTACAGCTGGTTTTGAATTGCATGCAGGAAAGTTCCCAGTGCTTTTTTGAAACAAAAAAAAATAGTTTTAAAGGTCTCTAAAAGAGTGGCTTTAACATTTGTAGCTGAAATTGCCTTGGGTCTTAATCTAAGCATGACAAACTCTGTACTAGAAGATTGTTTCTAAAATGCATATGATAAC
Organism: Oenanthe melanoleuca; assembly: GCF_029582105.1. NCBI lineage: Eukaryota > Metazoa > Chordata > Aves > Passeriformes > Muscicapidae > Oenanthe > Oenanthe melanoleuca. The sequence goes on along the minus strand of NC_079335.1, from coordinate 103,750,544 downwards.
AAAGCTTTAAAATGCAATTTTAATATAACTTTAGCTAAAATTTTCTTGGATTAAGAGTTCCAGCAAGCCAGGGATGTCTGTACTAATAACTTTTTTTTTTTTTTTTTTGGTCTTTTCTGCAGTGGAAAACTACACTGTAGTTAAAAAACTATTCCCTGAGGTGAACTGCACTAATTTAAATGAGAGCTCTTGAACTTCAGGGAACATGTTACCCAGCCAGATCCATCTGGTGATGTAGGGCGGTTTTCACTGCTTCTGGGTTGTTAGGAGTTAGATGTGATTGGACAGCCTGGGTTTTAGAGAGTGTGAGCCACAGCCAGTGCCTTGGCAAGTGTCACCCTTGCATATCAGCCCAAGATTAAAATAGCGCCATTTTAATGTAGCATCTTGGGTTGTGGATGACAGTTAGTGAGGTGTAGAATCTCTCTCAATTCCGCTTCTATTTTTTTGTCTTTTTGAGTGATCACCTCTAGCACAGATTGGGTACAGATCAGGCTGCAGTAATGTTTCTCTGTAGCTACATTGTGAATTGTGCCCCCTGGTTGTGATGGATTTTTCTTAGGGAGAAAAAGGGCAACATTTTCCTGAATATGAATGCCTGACAGTGTTACATAGCTGTGTATCATGAGTATTGAACTTGCAGATTTTTTCCTGTTTTTTTTAAAAGTGACAGCATGTTTATGACTGTTCCACTTTTTTGTGAGCAGTCAGCTGTTAAGTCTTCTCATGAGCCTGGTTTCAGTGGTTCAGCTAATGTTCACATGATAAGTGAAGGTCCATACATTAATGTTTCCCTTGCCCCTGTGTTTGTTCAGCCTATCCCAACCCTAAAACTTTGATCTGATATCTGAGCTGGAAAACGCCATAAAATCAAACATACGAGGTGCTTCATGACTCTGGCAGATTAAAATTTTTTTTACAAATAATTCTTTTTTTCCTAATGTATTTTGGTTGAAACACAAAGACTGATGATAACAGGGCATATAAAAGCAAAGAGTTAATAAACTTGAATCCTTAAGGTTTTCTTTTGATTCAGTTAGACTTTGGGGCATAGATTTAGCTCATCCTCTGCTAATTAGAATATTGCTAAAGTACTAATAAAAAAGTTATGTGTAGTTAGCTACATAATGCTGAAGTTCATTTTTTAGGGTTTTGAAAACCTTCAGCAAAGTGGTCAAAACTGCAGGCTTGATGAGTTTCATGTGACTATCATAGTAGGCTGTGCATATCTGCTGTGTGTTATAAGTGCAAATAACACAGCAGGATGCATTGCCAGGAGCTCTCTGTCTTTTGATGAAAGATGTACTTTATTAATTCTGACCCTAACCAAAGATTGACTTATTTTACTTTAAGAAAACTAGTTAACTGTAAATTAGAGATATCACCAAAAAGGGTATTACTTCAAAGTTGGGAAATGATTAGGGGGATGTTCCACTCTTTTAATTGAGTTTCAGTTTTAATGACTTACTGTCTTCTATGTAACAATAAACAGCAGTGCCACACTGTTTCAAAGAACATTTACTCAGCCTTTAAATTTACCATTAGAGATCAAAGAGAAGGTCTGATGTATATAGATGATGAAGGATTCCTCAATTCAAATGAATGGGTGAAAAGAAATAGTACAACTAGAGGTAATAAATATTATAAACAATCTTTTTAATGTAACTTATGCGGTGCTGAACTATATTAAATTTTACAGCTGCACTGAGAAATCTTTTTTAATTATCTTAAAACTGCATCAGAGTATTGATAAGCATGTCTTTCTTCTAGCACATTCTTGAAACCAGCTTAGAAATAAATGAATGCTTGAATTATGTATAGGAATTTTTGGAGGACATTTCAGGGTAAAATCTTGCTGAATGATCAGACTTTCCAGTCTTAAAATATATTTAAATAGATATGAATTAGTTGAGTTTATTTTCTATAAAATGGAGCAGGTTTCTTGTAACTGGAGTAATCATTAGGGATATTAGGTTGCTGTTCAGAGATGCTTAAATGAAGTTATTAACTGACGTTCTCATTTGAATCAGAATTAATTGAATGAATTTAATGAATTTGAATTAATAAAGCATAGAACAATGCAACAGAAGTTATGCAGGAGATTAAAGTTAGTGCAATAAATTATGTTAGATATCCTGGGTCTGGTTACATTTTAACAAAGTTGTTGAGATGGAGGAGATTCTATGGAGTTATGTAAAATAGACTCCAGCCAGATATGATGAAGTAGTTAAAGATGTTAAGATCTAGCAAGGGGCATATAATGAGTTACAGACAGGATTTTCTTATGCTCCTGTGATTAGAAATCCTTCTGAAAGTAAGACAAGTTCTTATGATGCCATTGGCAGTAAACAATTGCCATGTTTCCCTACAAAGGAACTATATTGGCAGAATTAATACTTTGCAATAATTTCCCAGTCTGAGGAGAAAATATGAAGCAGTTGTGCTTCGTTGCTTCATTTAATTAGTTATCAAGGGAAAAATGCTTGTTGTACAGTTTCACAACAGATTTCTCAAATATTTCCAAATAAAAAATACTCATATCTATGTGAAAGAGCGCCTTGTTTTTGGTCATTTTTGCAGCACATTAAAACCAGTTTTCTTCTAGCTTACTGTGAAATTGTTTCTCATGTGGATAAGTTAATTCTCTCTGGCTATTGAATTGCATATACATGACATCATTTTGGTTAGTGCAGCGTATATTGTAAACCCTGTGAAGAAGTAAAGAGGGGTTCAATTATACTACTCTTCAGTTAATCTACTCTGAATTTGGGTCCATGGTATGTAGAAGATATTCTTGCCAGTGTGTACTTTGATAAAATAGGAAGTTTTTTTTGTAACACAACATTGCCTAACCAAGAAAGCACTTGATTTGTTGGGTCAAAGCATTCTTGTTTAATGCAGATATGCCACTTCAGCAGGCATGACCATCAGTGGCTGGGAATAGGTATTAAGGGAGCGATAATAATTCATTTGCAGACCTATGGGCAAGGTTATGCTAAGGAGAGCTTTGTTATGACTCTCACATTTGCTAATATGAAGGAAGGATCTTTGTTGTGGATGCTGTTTATGATGTTATATTTTTTCAATTGAATAATTTATCTCAGTAGAATGAAAAAGGAATAGTTATAGAATTGTATACAATTAAGACTCACCATTCTTGGCAGGTGCAGCAGTCTGGTCCTTCTGAACAGTGAAATAATTGCTTTGATCAACAAGATAAGGATGAAATCCTGGCCCCATTGAAGTCACTGGGAGCTTTGCCATTGAATTAATTTAGTCAAGATTTCTCTTGTTTACTTGACAGTTCTCTGTTACTGTTCTACTAACATTTATGTAGTGGTTGGTAACCTGACTTAGCAGAATGCATGAGAGCAAACTCTGAAGTAGACTTCTTTTAAAAGTACCTTTTTATTGTCATTGCTTTAATGAAGGTATGGGACTACTGTTGTGCTAAAAATTATTTATTACTCAGATATAAGTCAGCCTCAAAGGCTGTGTGATATTAGAGGACAAAAAGTCAGCCATAGCTCAAAGAAGTCACAAGATTCTTTGTCACAAGGCAATAGATAACATTCTAATCCAATGGAATGTTGCTATAAAGTTTGTTTTGTTTTTCTAACCTATCACCTTTACTTAATTCTGCTGCACTGCGTATACTTCTATCCAGTGGGCTCTTACTACACATATACACATATTCTTCTATTACAACATCTAAACTCTTAGCTTGTTCTATACAATTACATTACTAACTATAAAACCCTTCACCGTCTTATCCAGTACAATTTCTTCCTTACTTAAGGCATATTCTTGCTTGCAACTATAGAAATGTAAATTTATAATCTTTCTACTTAATGTCTGTGCACTTTTACATTAATCCAAGCTTCTTCCAAGGCTGCAAATCAAACCCTTCAGTATCTGTGGAAGTTTCTATCTTTCCATTTCTTACACCTTCAGAGTCTGAATTCATATCAGATGTGTCTTTTTTTAGTGTTTGGACAAAAGGAAGGTACAGAATGTATTTTTTAGCTTATTGCAGATTTGATGTTAGTAGAAAGAAAAACATAATTATAGAATTTCGTTCTGGGAGGAAAAAAACAGAGGACTGCAGAAGCCTCATTTTTCCTTGTAAATTTGATGCTATGATGGACATGCTATACTCTTATCTTGGTGACAAGTACAGAAACGAAATTATAAAGAAAATATAAAATTGGATAGATTTATTTCTGTTAATTCCTACTGGGCACCAAATAGGAAACACTCAACATGCAGTATTAATAACTGTCCCAAACCCTTTGTAAAGACTGACTCAAGCAAATCCCACAAATTTGTTGGAATCTTCAAACGAGAAGAAGGTAAGGATCAATTGACGAAGAGAAGAAATAGAAAGAATCTGAAAGTACATATTACTCTCAATTATAATTGTACATTGCATTTGTTGCAGAACAAATACAAATAATCTAATGATAAATTATCACTTATACCATGGGCTGTAACAGAGAGGGCTTTTTGTGTAATTGGTACTTAACAAATTCAGTCATTTAGCTGGTACACAAAAACCCCCACAAGTGTTAGAGAGTTCACAGGATAAAATGGACAGTTTGCCTTAAGTAGCATTTCATGTTAGAGAAAGTGCAGATGCTGCTGCAAGATGTATTATATTTCCATAATCAGTGATAGGTAACAAGAATTGTTTAACAATCCATATCCTATGTGTGCACTTAAGCCATGGGCAGATCAATAAAAAAGCATTAAGCCTGGTGCCAGCTGAAGATATTATACCTGCAGGCTGTTTGACTACATAATGGAAAGTGGAGCTGGATTTCAGTAACTCTATTTAGGTAAATCATTATCTAGACAATGTCTTTTCCAATTTCTCTTTTAGTTCTTGGTCATTTGGAAGGGAAAATCTATATTTAGCCAATGGAGTTTCCTTTTTAGCATTTCTGACAAATATATTTTTTTCTATATATGAACAAAATACAGCTTGTGTTTTAATGTATATGATTTAGTGCTTCATAACAATATAATCACTTTATCTTTTATTTGAAGTTAATCCTGAGTTCATCTGTTAAAATTAATTGGAATAATCTTCTTTAAGGATTTGAAAACCTCTAATTTGTTGTCATATACTCAGAATATTGAGGGATATGTTGCATTCTAGATAGTGATTTGATTTGATAAATTTTCAATGAGAAAGAAAGTACATTGGCCTGTAGGGAGCTGTTTGTTGAATATGGAATCATGATCAAAACTTGAATTTTCAAAAAATAACAGAGGTAAAAAGCATTTAAAACATATTCAGAGGGGACACTGAATCTTCATTGTGAAGTCTTACACTCTTAAGACAGGCTACCATTGCTTTGGTTCACTTGGTGTTATAGACATGACCAAATTAAAGCAAAGGGGTAGAGAACAACACTTTTTTACCAATGAAATGTAGTCATGGCCATTATTTGTTCTGTGTTTGAGGTTATTAAGCTTATTGTATAGAGGGGAGCTAAACCTAACATGTTTCAGTAATCTTGAGAGAAGGTTATTTGAAGAGAATCATAGTGCCGCCGTAAGCTTGGCTATACAACAAATTCATTACGTGAACACAGACTTTTAATGGAAAGATATTAAGAAGCATGATGTTTACATAGTGGGATTTTTTTTATGGTGGTTTTTGGGGTTTTTGATGGGTGTTGTTTATTTATAGAAATTGTCCCCTGTCAAGTTACTGTTTTCAATTAAGAAGTGCAGATCTTACCGAGGTCTGGAGGAATTTTGGTACTGTTGGAGTAAAAGTTGATATCAAGTCCAAAAACCCCCAAGCCATCAATCAAAATTATGTACTTGTTTTTTCATATTGAATACTTCTTCTGTCTAAGGACATGAAGAGGACAATATTTGATAATAGTGTTTGTAGTAAATTTGACTCTGAAATCTTTAGAATCACTTCAGATATCCCACAATTGTGGGCACTAAGAAATTGCTTATGCTGTTAATGAACTGTCAAAAGAAGTTAATCACATATCACGGGTGTGAAGTCAACAAGCTACAGTGATGATCTTTAGATGCCATATTTTTAGATGGTCTTTGGTTTGCCCCTCAAATACAAGTATTTGGAGTAGTTAGTTTCTTTCAAGTTGAGAAAGTATAGCTAGCAAGTCTGCAGTGGCAAGGTAGTTTATAGAAAGAAGAGGTGGGCTGTAAAAAAGAGCCAGTAAAGGAAAAGTTACATTGCTGAAATATAGGAGAAGAAGCAGGCATGGTGTTAGTTTAATCAGTAGCTTCATAAAGCCCACCAAATAATCCTAGCTTCGTTTGAGAATGGCTTTAAACAATAAAAAACAATTTCAAATAATATTTGACTTTCCAGACCAAGTAGTGTTTATAGACTAGAAAATGGGATACTAGTATGCTTGTTTGGTCTAGTTCTGTAAGAGGGTGTATTGAGTATTGCTTGGCTGGGTTTTGATAGCAGGGGGCTGCAGGGGTGCCTTTTCTGAGAGGCTACCAGAAGTTTTCCCCACATCCAACAGAGCCATTGCCAGCTGGCTCCAGGGCAAACCCATCACTGGCCAAGACCCAGCCTGTCAGGGGTGGTTGCAGCACCTCTAGGATAGTGTACTTAAAAGCTGAGGCGGGGGGGGAGAGTCTATTAAACTGCTGGAGAGAGAACTAAGAATGTGTGAGAAAAACAGCTCTGCAGGTGCCAAGGTCAGTAGAGAAGGAGGTGGTGTAGGTACTCCAGGTACAGGAGCAGAGATTCCCTTGCAGCCTGTGGTGAATACCATGGTGTGGCAGGTGTCTCCTTGAAGCACATGAAAGTAGATAGTGGAGCAGATGATACACCTGCAGCCCATGGAGGTGGATGTGCCCAAAGGAGGTTGGGACCCCATGGAAAATCTGGCCTGGAGCAGGCTCCTGGCAAGACCTCTAAACTAGGTTCCTCTCTTTTTTTGTTGATTGGAGTGACCGGGCAAAGTGAGCTGTAAGATCTCTCCAGCTTTGTGTTATTTGTTCAATACTTTTAGTTGAATTCATAATAGTATATTTCATAATTTAGTCTTTATCTTGCTTTGCATACTTTCCTTAAAGATGAGGCAGACATTTCTAAATTATGTTTTATTTAAAATAAGCATTAAAAATGTACATTTAAGTTGAATTAGAATTTCTCTAGCATATACAGATGCTGTACAAGCAAAGAAAAATGTGATTTGGAGGGGAAGGGAAGTAGGGGCTCTGCTTTGTGTATAATTTTCACTTTGTACTTTAGCAGATTTCTGGGTATCCAATCACATTTAGAAATATAGTGCATTTTAAAAATGAGTAGGCTCTCGTCCTGGTCAAGCTATATGACGATCGTAAAATACAGAAAATTAAATAAGCATAAGGCATACGAGTAGTGGACTGAGAGCATCACTTGCTCTGTCACTTACTTTATTTATTATCTTAGACAGTAGCAGCAATGTCAGCTTTTAAGTAAAATTAAACAGAACAGTTAATCCTGTGCTTTCTCACATAAAAAGCCACTTTGTTTTAGACATAGCATTTTTATTGTAAAAGCAGAACTTGCTTTTTACAAAAAAAGGGAAAAAAAAGGGAGCTGATCATTATCTTCTAGTGAATGTAATTTATTTTATGAAATTAGTCAAACTGAATCTCTTCCCCCTCTCTGAAATGTTCAGTGCCTGTATTCTCCCCAGTTATTAGAGATTTTTGGAAGCATTGTTTTTCAGATCTTCAGAAACCTTGTGTTTGATCAAAAGATACCCTGCAATTTTGTCAAGTCAATTCTATTTAAGGTTTATGACGTGAAGCACATGTATCTCCTGGCTACTTCTTAAAATGCTTGCAGGAGATACAACATTAAATGGTCTTATTTTCAAAATTGTTTATCACTCAGTTGTATAATTTTCATAACATTTGAATGGTAGTGATTTCAGTAAAATTGTATGAATTACACACATGTGATACTAGTGAAAGAATAAAACTATGCAGTTTGTAGAGTAAAATTTTCTCAGTAGGAAGCTCTGTATACAAAGAAAAACTTTCCGTCTATAGGATAAGATGTAATTTGAAACTATTATGTACAGTTTTGTACTCATTTCCTCCAAATAAACTAAATTAATTGAATGGTATTATGATACTTAGTGGAGCCAAAATTGCCTTTTCTTGACTTCTCTGAAAGTCAATCCCAGAGATTTTTAACGCTGTAAAAGGTTGAGTTTACACAAGATAATACTTGGATTTATTTACTCAATGGAGTATATAGTGAATGAAGCATTAAATGCTGGTGAAAATAAAGTAAATATAAGTAATGTATGTTTCTTTTTGCTGTGTTGGAGCAAAGATAGGTTACTATAATTGGATTGATTCTCAGCTCCCCATGAAATGAATAAAAGTCATGGCTGACAATTATGTTAAAACATTTTTAATGACTAAGCAAATACAATGTTATTTATATCTTCTACATACTATGGACAAATCTAACTGAGAAATTAGAGATTTCCAATACATGAAAACAATGCTATCATTGATATGATTTACAGAGAATCAAGAATTTTCAGCAAAGGTTGCTTTTCAATTGTGGAATGGAACATCAATGTTATTAAAAAAGAGAATTCTCTTTTTTCCTTATGAATGCTTTGATTTCCTAACTCTTAGTGTCCAAAGGATCTATATGCAGTTTGTCTTATAAATCTATCAGATGTTCAGCAAGATTAAAAGAGGATGCTTAAATCCATGTTTATTTCATCACTAGATAGAGAAATGAGTAGTTAAATAGAGAATAGTAATTTATGTTCTAGAAATTGGATAACAGATAATTGGATAATTTCAGAATGCTAATGCATAAATCTGTATCCTTTTGACCTCTATTCCTCTGTCTTCTATTCTGAGGTAATAGAAGGGAAGGAAAAAAAGAACCCCTTGTTCAGAAATTCCATCCCTGTGTTAGAATAAGGTAATTTCCTCTCATTCGTAAACAGAGTTATTTACCTCCATGGTTTCTGTTCAGGAATGATTCAAAGCCCTTGCTCACTTGGTAGTCAGAATTTCTAGTAAAAATTAATTTGTGAACAATTACTTCTTGTTCTGAGAATGTCTTCTATTTTGCCAGACACTAAGGATTTCTGGGCTAATTGCATTACTTATAAAGATCAGTCTGTTCCACTTTTAGTGGTCTTAGCTCAGCAAGACTGGTCATCTGTTCAAGTGTCAATAAGGTATGTGATTCTTATATGATCTTAGTAAACTTCAGCTGAAGTTTTCCAGGTTTATTTAACCTGTAAGGAACATGGTAGCAGTAATTGAACTCAGTGTTCCAGATGTCATACCAATGTCTTGTTCAATAGTGTTGCTCATTTCTTGTTCCTTATGTTAAATGTTTTCAGGTGGATTTCAAAATTTTACTAGGCATCACACCTTTTCCTTTTGTCAGCCTGTGATTATTTCTGTTGGTTTTGTATCTTCTTTCATTTCCATAATATCATAATTTCTCATAATATTAAAGCAACTACAATCCCTATTAAATAAGATATTTGTGTTTTGTTGCCAAAATTTGACATTTTGTGTACTAAACTACTTACAGTAGTTTTCCAAAGTGATCAATTCTATATACTTCTCTTTCAGTAGCCCATCACAATAGTGCTAGGAAGTATTACTCTACCAATTTAATTTTGTTTTTCTGAGCCACATGCATGCTTCAGTGCAGCAATTATGTCAAGATGGACATGACTGGCACCAACACCAGTCTTTTACTAAAAACTTATCATGCCTTATCTCCTTATACTTCTCTCAGGCAATTCCACACAGCACTCCTTTCATCATTAGCTACTTCTCACAGTACTGACTCCTTTCCTCACAGGTAGCTCCATGCAGCACTGACTCCTTCTCTCCTCTCTGCAAGTTTCCTTCTGTGTGCCTCGCGAAACCCCAAGCTGTCTCACCCTGTCTGTCCCTCACACATCTTTTTACCTTGTCTGTCTCTTGCATGACTGCTAACTCTCCACAATGTCCCTTACCTCCTCACAGCACAGCCAACAGACTCCATCCCAACCTGCAACTTACTCTTGACTAGCTGGCCCACTCTTTATAATACCCATCCTCATTGGACAGGCAAGGCTGTCTCCACTTCTTAGCAATCAGTACTGCTGTAATTCATTGAGGAAAATTGTCTTCTGCACTATCCTTACAACCTATCTTCCCACACTTCACCTTCATTTTAATCCCATTTACTATTCCACTATTTTCTGTTATCCACAGCATATCTGATATTACATTTGATGTCAGTATGTTTTGCTCCTGTATTCTCTAGCCCAGAATCATGCATTAGCATATATCCCAAATACTTTTCCTTTTATTTCACTCAGTTTCTCATCTGGATTAGTCATAGGTTCCTCATCGATTGTTTCTGTCTTGCTACTGTTCTATCAACACTGTCTCAAACATCCAAAATTTACCGGAAAACCAGGCTACATGCAGCAAATTGCATTGTCTTTTGTTTCTTTTCACAGCTAAGATAAAAATCCCATTTTCACTAAAGTGCATTTTTTAGCTTTCTCCTGTTGTTAAGTGTTTTGCTTAGGCCAATATACTGTAAACTCCCTGAAGATAAACAGTTATTTGTTCCCTTGAATCAAAGACTGCTCACTTCAATAGTCTTTGCACTATGGTTGTGTGATGGAACACTTTCATAACTCATGGGTTGCAACACTGCAAACCAGGCCACAAACATTTATAGTCTCTTCAACTTCTGAGTGCAGGGAATGAGGACTTGCTCTTCCTTCACTACTAAATCCAAAATTGGTGTGTGCATATACATACAAGTATATAGTGTCTGTATATGTGTCTTCATAATTGAGTCTTCAACTGGAAGAAAGTTTCATATATGTGCTCCAGGAAATAAGAGTGTTATCAAAACTATAAAAGTCAGTTTTAGTCTGTTTACTTTCACTGTATGCTGAAGAAAGGTTACAGAATACATAAAGACAATATTGTGAAAGTTTTTTTGCCTGGCACGTTCCAGAGATCCCAGCTGCTCCAAACACTGTCTTTGAGGTGCTCTCTATTTTATTGGTAGATAGAAACCAGAACTGACATTGGAAATTCATTTAAATATGCTTTTAGAAAAAATAGTCAGGAAAGTGTTTATACAAGGGAGCATTACCCATTTAAGTTTTTGATGTAAATTAATATAAAAGTCTAACGGTCTAGTAGCCTCCTTACAACAGTGTATTACCAAAACAATGCAATGCAGGCTGTACAGATTAAAAAAAAAGTCTTACAAAAACCCCTGAGTATCAAGCACTTTATGTATTTCAGATATGCATATATCCAAATACACATATAAGTATATTTATGAGCGCAAAATGAGTTTATCTGTATAATCCAAACCAAAAGGCTTGCATATACTTCTTGCTCCCCAAAAGGGTAGCATGAAATTGGTTACTAAATGGAGAATGTTGTCCTGAGAATAGATTGATGACGGTATATTCTATACCTTCTGCTACTGCTGTATTTTAAGCATTTTGAAAGAAAACCATGTCTAATTATGATAAACAAAAGCTATACTTAGTGATACACTGAATATGAGGAAGAGGATGTGAGACCCAGTCAACAAAAACTTTTTTGTTTTGTGAGGTGGTATACTATGAAAAAATAATGATTTTAATGGTTATGTTGTTTGTCAAGAGTTGATATTCCCCTTGAAAAATTTCATTGTAAGCTGATTTTTTTTTCTATTATGTAAAAGCAGATAGAAATTCCCCAAGCACTACAAAATTCAGTAAGTTGCCTCCCCTAACACATATCAGAGCACAGAGCATGTTTTTCAGCCAGTGTGTGCTCATCAGGTGAATAGGTGTTTGGATGGAACAGTGCAGTGCACTTTTGTGGCAGAAGCAAAACTTTCATTGTTCGTCCTTTATTTGCAGTGTGTAACAAGTGCCTTTGGTAGATATTGGGTGGCATTTATACAGTTCAACATTCCTGCATTCTCAGTTCTGAGTTAGTAAGGGTACTACTGAATGTTGATCTTGTGTTCTTGGCCGAATGTCCAATAATGTGTCGTTAATGAAAACAGCTGTTGGATCTGCTTTTAGCAATGTATTTCCCAATGCCATTTGTATGACTTGCATACCACAACCACTGAACCTCATCCTGGAAGAATGACCAAGACTATTTGACAGTTTAAACACCACAGTTGCTCCCATAAAGAGCTTCTGCTGCCAAAGTACCCTGAACTTTGTAAGTCAAGGTTTTATGAACTCAGGCATGTTCAAAATATTTGAATGGACTACAAGCACAAACAGAAGCCATGCAATTGGTATGAATTATCTTTGCATAGCTCTCTGTGCAAATAGTGACAACTTATTATATGAAAAAGGCATGGAATTTAAGAACCAGAAGTTTTGTTAAGAAGCATTTCAGTAAAACATGAGTAAATCAGAATAACAGTCTAGTATGTCTGTATGTGCTTCCACTGAAAATATGTTTTGGTGATTTTTCTATGACCTTGGACTACATATTCTGTTGGTATAACTTTTCCTCTAATTTATTATTCTACTGGAATGTAATACAGAAATATTTTCCATAATTTTGTTGAATTTGGTTGTGTCAAAGCAGACAGAAAACAATGAAATTGTGTGACTGCAGGATTGTAGCCACTGTTAGACTTAAGTGATACGTTCTGAAATCTGTAACTGATTATTTAGTGACTCTACATTCTGCAGGTGAATATCCAACCTAAACTTGGACTGTTTGCTATTGTGAATTGTGACAGGGTTTGTTACCAGTCACCCATTTAGGAGGAACAACAAACAAATACACCTTTTTCTCTGGCTTCCATCCCCGCTGCCTTCCTTTCTGTCTTAGTCTCCCCACTCCCTCTTTCTCCCTCCCTACTTATCTCCCTTTTTCCCTTCCTATAATTCTTCTCCCTCTTTCTCCTCAAACTCTCGAACAGAAATGTGATTGCATTCCTGGAATGTGTCAGTTCAAATGATAGCCTCTAATCCAGGGCTGGTATGTGAGTAAATGTTCCATGTATCTCATAATATATACTCAAATATGTATTGTTTTCTACTATAGATTGTGTTGTCTTATTCTCCACTTACAAAGCAGCAATAGCATTACTTATCTTCACAACCTCCATGCAGTTATTTCAACAGGCAGGCTACTTTCTGATGGGCAGATGCTACTAAAATTTAGAGGATGTGAATAAATGTGGCTGGCAGAGTCAGTACAAGTAATTGATAAACTTTTTTAGAGAGAATAACCTATAAAGCATTGGACTGCATTTTTGGTGTACACTTTCCTAAAATTTTTGACAGGACAGAAAACTCAAGTGAACATGGCTTTGGGTATAGCTATTTGGAATCTCTATGAAATAATTTCACTCTTTAGATTATCTTCATTTTATCATGGTATACCTGTGGATGCAAAACCTATTTACAGTGCTTCCTGCTCACATTTGGACTATCTTGCTGCCAAAGCCTGCTCAGGAAGCTGTTTTTTCTTCTTTCTGTGGACTCTTGTAACAGTTAATTTCAGAGGAAAATGGAAACTTTATATATAGTTTAGGTTGTGATTGAGTGGAAGAGAAAAAGAAAACTCAAATACTCTTTACCTCAAAGTTCCTTTATATTTTTTTCTGAGATATATCACTTTTGTTTTCCTGTTTTTCAACTTCTAAAGCCATATTAAAATGCATAAAAACATGGTGATAGGAACCTGTAGGAAAACTGTCAGTACTTAATTTTTGTTCAATATGTCTTATATATTTGTTTCCTTTGGGTTTGGGTATCTTTTTCCAACTTAAGAACCAAAAGTGTTACAAAAACAGATGTAGTGAAAATAAGCAAGAGAAATCTCATTTCCTTTGAACAAAATTCACAATTAGCTTGAGTGTCATTTTATGCATGTTGTACCCTATCAAACAGTTTTGTTGACAAAAGCTTACTTTCTTGGATTTATCACAACTGATAAAAGATCTCTGATGCTAGACAAGAATTTAGCTACACAGAAAAGGGAAAAAGAGTGGGTTAGATGTAATAACATATTCTAGATGCTATTCCTGCCAACAATTAATGGGGAAATTCATTTTATGAAGCTCTGTTTACAGACTGACATCTGGAGGACTTGTCAGCTTGGATCATTTCCAGTGTCTAGATTTATGTACTACTATTCCTCCTCTTTTCCCCTTTCTTCCTTAAATATTTCACTTTTCAGATCTGTACCATTCTGTTTATTGTGAATAGATGTGAATTATTTTGTTACTCTGATTTCTTTTAGGGTTCAATGTGCATAAAAACTGAAAATGCTTGCTAAAACAGACATTCAGTAAATGCTTACTGAATTTAGAGATGTAAAAAAATTCAAAGAATTCTTTTAACTTTTTTCAGTTCTGACTAGAGAAGTCAGAATATAGACCATGAGTAGAACTTTTGAAGTATGAAATGAAAAGCTTGTAGTCCTAGCAGAAAAGGTTTTTTTTTTCTTTTCTTTCTTTTTTTTTTCCCATATAGCTTTCTTTCTGAGTTGTAAAATGTTTTTGAATCACAAAATCCTGGTCTACCATGGTTTAAATATTGTATTCAGTAGGGTGCACTTGTGCCTTATTCAGTTTCTTTTTCAGTCTAGTGAAAGTGTGAAATTTGCTTTGAATGTTTTCCTTCTTTCAGTATGACAGTAGTCTTAGTGTGGTCTCCACACCTTCCTTCCTGTGGCAAATCATAGAATAGTTGTCAAGGGTATCCATTGTTATCTTGAGGATGTGTATCTGTGCCAATTAGAGCAAGAAAATGGAATTTCCTGTTAGTTTCATTGCAAAAAGTGGGTACCACTTGTTTTGAGGCAGGCTATGTGTAGATGAGGGTTCAGTCATGCTACCCAGCCCTATGCATCTGAACAAGTTAAGGGACATGTTTAGCAAATTTAAGTAGCTCCTTCATTTAGAAGGTAGTACTGATATTAGAAGAGCAAGGTAGAAATGATCCTGTAATCCTTGATCCTGTAAACCTCATTGTCTCAAAAAAGGTAAAAATTTAACTATTATACTGCTTTCTTGTCTGGTCACTTATTTAAATAATTATTGCCATAAAAATCCTAGTAAAATCCTGCCCCACTGAGAATAGTGCTTTTAGCACAGGGAACGCCTTTATGAAACAATAGTATTTAAAAATATTTCATAGGAAACATTATTGGCATCCTTGCAGAAGTAACATGTAATTACTACTCTTAATATTGATGCTGTGTGATTGCTCTGTGTGTTCTGTCTAAATTTTCTTTTTATGTAAAATAGTATGTCACTGGTAACATTTCAGTCGTCAGTATTCTCAGCTGTTGCAGACCCCTAGCTGGTTGGTGGTGGAGTGAGAGGCAGAAATGCTGTGACCTTCTAGAAGCATCTCCAGTAAGGAGGTCGCTCGGTGGGACAGGCACACACCCAATCACTCAAGCACACACTCTAGATAGCTCTTGTGGGATTGCTGGCAACAAAGAAGTGGGAAGGGTCTTTGTATGGAGTTCCAAAGAGGAGGTTTATTTCAGCCACACAGGGGTCCAGGGAAAGACAAGAAACAGTGGAGGGTCCAGGTTTAAATATGGGAATGGGGGATGGAGCAGAACATCAGGGCCAATGGGCTGAGGGCTCAGGAGTACCATGGCCAGGGAAAAGGGTGGCAGCCAGTAGGGTAAAGGGGGTAGGACACTGTGGTAAAATGGGTCCGATGGGTAAGCAAGGAAGGGAGAACATTCTAGGGAGCATACATATTAGAGGAAAAGGGGTGGAGCGGCCAATGGGCCAACCAGGGAGGTAGAACTGGAGTACATTTTTATATATAGCAAAGCATCTTGGGAGAGGCTCTGTTCAGTTGCCCTGACCACAGAGATCTTCCTGACTTAGGGTCTGTCCCTCCACAGGCCCATAATGGACCCTTGTTCTGTAGGCCTCCTGGCTTCCACACTCAGTAAAATAAATTTATGGAAGATGTTAATTTTGGTTTTAATTGCAATAAGTTCTGATGATATCATGACAAGTAAGTCTCAATGAATCTCACATTAAAATCAAAATCATGACATCCTGCTTCCTTTCAACAAGTAGTGTGTTGTAGCTAAGGGCAAATAGACTTTTTCCAACTCTTACTCAGTTACTGTCAGCATTGAAAACTAGTGAAATATTTTGTCATCAAAGACCATCAATCCTCAAGGTTATATACGTTAATGAACTTTGGGTTTTAGAATGAATGTTAGAAAAGTTCTCTATTTCCATGTAGAAATTCAACTAATACTAATTGATACTAATTGACTTGGTGAGTTTTTGGTCATACTGTTACAAAATTTTATAATATTAAAGTTCATGATGCCATTTTTAATAGTTCAAGAAACCTTAGTTTTGTGTCCTGTATTCATAGGCAAGTGTTTAAGACTGTAGATTTTATCTGAACAAAAAGAATACAAATACTCTAAATTGAGTTTTCAAGCACTGATTTCCATTTCCTCAAATCCTGTAGTTTACATTTTAGTCACAGTTTTCAAATGGCAGAAGAAGTATTGGTTTACAGATACTTATTTTCATTTAGGCTGTCGGTACGTTTATATTTAGTGCAATGTCAGGCAATGACGCCACCGTTACGGGATTTTAACATGAAGAGGTTTTTCTAATTTCCAATTTTCTCTTCTGTTTTCATAGCAGGTATTTTAAATATTTGAAGCTGTGATGGATCGCAAGTCTGCACCCTAACACATTTACTCCTAACCTTCCTTTCTTACTGACAAAATTTGCTTACTGTAAATCAAACATAAATCCTGTGATATACTTTCTCTCAGGGTGTATTTGGATAAGCAGCTTGTGTCTTCCCTCTTCCTTAGGAGCAAAAGATGCTGTATTAGTTCTTCATCTGGTAGGACTGAGTGTTTTCACAGGGCTTGCTGGAGCTGCCGTGCTTTACCCTGGCTAGTCAGGGTGGTACATTTCTGTACAACACGGTGCATTGATTTGCCAGTGCTTCTGCAACTGCCAGGGAAAATGCAACTCTCCTAGGAATAAGGAATACAACCTTATTTTTAATTGTTTTACTAATTTAGTTTAGTAAAGGGAGGATAGCCTATGTTGCTGCAAATTTGATGCATTTTTTATGGGGCCTGGAGTACAACATGTCTTTTCAAAATAGAAACTCTTACATGAAGGTAAAAAGTCAGTGTGCACCATTGGGAGTTGATGTGCTGCTTATAAACATGTGCTTTCAGAGCACAATAAATGAGTACATGGATTTCTTTGCTTGCTAGTGGTGTTCCTGGGAGGGCTGTGAGAAGAAGATGCAGCTCAGCTGCGTACTGTATTGTTGGCAGTGCGCATAATATGAGGCCATCTTTTTGCTGTGGAATAGTGACACATCCTGCAGTGTCCTGACCACAGCTGTTCTGAAATAAATTAACATCAACCTATTCCACTGCAAGCCGCTACAGCTACTACTACTATTACTACTAGATTATACCTCTCTTCATATTTTAAACAAAGGCATTTAAACATATTAAGAAAAAGCTGTAAGTAATTGTGTTGTCTAATGAATAGCTCATAAAGCAATGTTGAAACATACAAAGATGATGTTATACCATACATCCTATAATCACTTGAGTAAGGCATGTTAATTGGACACTGAAAGTGTCCCTGTGTTTCCATATCTTTAATAAAACACTGTATTTAACAGTCCATCAAAAAAAAACAAAAACCAAACCCACCATGTCTTTCTCTGTGGCAATCTAACAATCTTCATAAGGTTTGTTGATTTTGTAGAGTTATTTCATTCACACTTAATTATTTTATTACAAAAATAACTCCCAGTAATCTTTAACACAAATCACATTATTTTCCATGTTTTATGTGGAAACAGTTTTGCATATTCTGTGGTCTAAATGAGTTCAAACTTTTTTTCAAGATGATATAAGTCGTAGAGAGAATTCATTAAAACATAGTCAGCCTTCTAAACAATGGTAATAGTTTTCTTTAGCAAATGTTTCCTTGAAGTGAAAGTAAAGACTATTTTAGTTTTATGTGTTCTTGTTAGATAATTTATTGCCTCTTTTCCTCAATTATGCTCTAGTGAGTTTATTTTGTTGCATAAACACCACATTAAGTGTCTTCCATTTTCAACTAGGTGGCTGTGCTACAATCCCAGAGTCTGATTTAGAGGAAAGGACTGTTATACTGGGCTCCACAGCAATGTTTGCCGGTCACGGGCAGACCACAAAGCAGAAATCCAAGCCTGGTAAGAAAAGGAAAATTATGTTATTTCACTTAGAGTTGTACAGCTCATCTTTTCAGAATGCTTGTGGACATATGAAGCAAATGGCATATATTTCAGCCTTTCTTGGCATAATTTCTAGCTTTTCTTGCTACAGTAGTTCAATGTGTAGGAGAATTCTGAGCTTATCCCGCTTCTTCTGTCAAGAATGGCTAAACTGTAAAGATCAGTCTTGAAATTAAATAACTTCACAGTTGAAAGGTTTTGTTCCACGTAAGACTTGAGTAAGATTCTCACAGGTTGTACTCACAATCTCTTCCACAGAGGCAAAATGAAACTGAGGGCATTTTGGTGTAGTAATTTTCCTGTGGTATGG
Organism: Oenanthe melanoleuca; assembly: GCF_029582105.1. Lineage (NCBI taxonomy): Eukaryota > Metazoa > Chordata > Aves > Passeriformes > Muscicapidae > Oenanthe > Oenanthe melanoleuca. The sequence goes on along the minus strand of NC_079335.1, from coordinate 103,731,938 downwards.
TGGTTACGCTTTGTGCCAGCTGATTAAAATGGTCATTACTTATCTTTTGTGGGGAGACTTCCTAGAATTTCAGAAAAATATTATTGGATATAGTTAAATGAAATTACACTGGCTATAAAATATGCTGCATACAGTGATGACACATTTTCTGGAAAGACTTAATGCTGCCGGGAACTGTGATATAGTGTTAACATATTTTAAAAGAAGCACTGTAAAGTACTGCCTTGCAGTTTAATAAAGTGTCTGGTAAATTCTCAGTGTTTGACTATAAGAATTTCACATTTTACTTACTAAGTTGTACCTTCACACTTCTTTTCCCCTTTCCTTGTCTGATTTTATCCTATAATATTTATTATAATGTGTATTTGAGTGTTGCTTGTAATCAGAAGTATTTGTTATGGATGGGGATTGAAGTTAAGAAAAGCAGCTTAGAGGTTGCAACCAACAGCAGTCAAAAATACGAAGTCCTTATACATCTGAAAAGCCCAGTCAATTGTGTTTAATAAGCATTCAGTTGCTTGTTTGCCTGGCTCACTGTAGGTAATTAACAGTTAATTTCAGTAGCAGAATTTACATTAGCAAATTTTTAGTAGTGGGCAGGAAAGAGGGATCTCTTGTGCAGTAAGGTAATAATGCCACAGTGCAACTTAAAAATTAGTACCTGCTTACAAAAACAACATGAGAGATCCCCTGAAGGCCTAAAGCTCTGAATTTCTACAGTGCTAATTACTTGTGGTCCTCATTGAACTTCAGGTCATTAGAAAAAAAGAGGCTGTCAGAGCTGACATAAATATAGTTTAACTTTTGCCATCTGGATATATTAAGTAACCTCCTGGTAATGGAAAAGTATATAATCTCTCTGATGTAGGATAACAATCCTGATAAAATTCCAACTTCAGGCAACTAGGCTAATAAATCACAAACATATGGCAGGTTATTTCTCTTTGTCTGATGCTCCAGTTTTCTGATCAAGCACATATTGTCCTTCAGTAGATAGTGTTCTCCTATATTTACCTTATTACTGAAAAGACTAGCATGAGTGGAAAAGTGTAGAAATGTATTTATGAGATCCAGAAACAACAGCATGGGGACCTGCATATCCTAGTGTAAGTCTTAGCCCATGATATAAATTGAGACTTACATCACATAGCTGGCTGTTGTTGCTTTGTAACTATAAAAGGCAGAATGAAAACTTTGAAAGCTTTTAAAAAGTCTTCAGGTTTACAGCCATGCATTATATGAGTGAGTTTAATTCATTCATGGTAAGAATTGACTCCCATTTGCCAGTTAGTGCTGCAATATAGAGAATACAGAATCTCTGCCACAAAGCTCTCTGGAAATTCTAATTGCTATGAGTGTAAGAGCCAAGGGAGCTACTTAAACCTGAAGGTAACAGTAGGCATGAAATCACAACCTTTCAATGTTTTTCTGTACATGATATTTTTGGACTGAGTTCTTGCTCAGGCACCACAGACTACTGCAAGACCATGATGATTACAAAGAGCCCTCAAAGAGTATTTTCTGTGTCTTAAGTGTCTTTGAGTTTGCATTTTATTTAACTATGTGCAGTAAATAAAGGAGAAAAATGGACAAAGTAGAGTAAAAGTAATTTTTCTTGATATATCCTCCTTCATTTCCTAATGGAGTTCAATATAGATTCTCTTTATAAGTTGTGAGGTGGTTTTTTGATGACCCTAGTGGGTCACTTCCAACTCAGGATGTTCTGTGATTATGTGATAATGTGTTGTATGAGCTATGCAAAGAACTAAAGGAGGTGAGGGACTGAGACCTAGAAGACTGTTCTGTGAGAAAATGTACTGTAGGGCGTCATCCTGTCACAGACTTGCAAATTATCTCATGCAAAATATTATACTGAGACTTTGCAGGCAGCTGCTAAGCATGTGAGTGAGACTTTTGGCTTTACTAGGAATAATTACTTGGGAGAGCAGAAAATGACATGTAGTAGTCATCTACAAGTCTGTGTAAGGACAGAATGAATCGTTTTAGCCCAATCACGGAGTCCTTTGGAGCTAGTTTTATGAGGTTTTCTTTTAATTGTTGAAATAATTCTCACTGTGTTGTTTTTCTTATTTATTTCTTTCTAATCCAAGTACATTGTGATTTCATAGTAGAGAATGGGATCACATTCGTTATATTTGGAAGCTAATGGTATTTTTGCAGTTGTAGGAGTAGTCTTTTAGATGGCTTTTGCTTTGAGTAGGTAGAGACAAAATACTCCCTTGAACATTCTCTGTCCCAGTGAATGGAAAAGAATTCTTCCATTTCTTGCCACCTCAAGACATGGAGTCTGTGTGCATTGCATTGAGAGGAATAATGTTAGCATGATAAATTCCTGCTAATTTTGTTCTTGCTGTTTTGGTTACAAGGACGACAGAGCAGTATATATTGCATGTAGATTCTGCATGTGGACTGCACAAGCCTAGTGGAGAGTTTTAATTTGAAGTTCATTTGTTATGTCTTTACTTCTTCCATGAGCTCACAGCTGTAATACCAATGCTGGCCTCTACTGCAATCACAAATACAAACGTAGCAATTGTGGACTCTGTGTAGGTACTGTGAAGTTCTTTTCTCTTTTGGTGTTGTCTTCTCCTATCTTCTGTTTTATTCTTTACAAATTATGAATTTCTAACTAGAGTTGCATCTGCTTGAATGGTTTGATTTTATTGAGAAGTTTTCATGTGTTCTAGAAGGTAACAATCAACAGAGATTTGCAGAGCTTCACTTCTCTCAAGCTGTCCCTTGTACTAGATGGTATTTCTGATGGTATTAACTGAAAATATGGTTTGTCACAGAGAGATATGAGGAAGTTCTTGTACCTGTAGGCTTTTAGAGAGATCTCTAAAGAATATGGGAAACAACCTTAAAACAACAATTAAACTGTGCTGGTGGGGAGCTTTAGAATGCAATAAAATATGCATTTATTGGGATATAGTAAGTATTCTGAATTTGTTAGATGCTATGTGCTGCATGCTGCTTACTATGAAAGAGAATTTTCTAAGACCATTTTTCCAAACAATATTCCTACTGAACAATTTAGAGTTGGTAGTTGCTGGTAAGTCATGACTAACTTCACTAAACTGATGGAAAAGCAGATGAAAAGTTAGTATAAATAAAAGAATGTTTGGTTTGGAAAATGTATCTTATTTGATTTGTTTGGATTTTTCTTTTTTTGTTGTTTTTTTAGTGTGTGTGTGAAGCCATTGGGCTGATTACTTTGTAATTGGCTTACTAGTTCAGGATTTCAAAGAACTGGAAGTCAGATTTGTCAAGTGTCATGATATGCAAGTATCAAGATATTCACATTATGTGGAAATTTCATATATTAAGAATTGATTTTTCCTGGCAGAATTTTTCACCTAAGATCTCGCAAGCATGTCCTGTAAATGATCGGTCTAAACAACAATAAAAAAAAGTATTTTTTTTTAAGGAAAATATCTGCCTTTTTGCCATGATAATTCCTAATAATTGTCTCTTCCTGAGACAGCAATATGGCTCAGTATTTACATTTATTATTTAAACACAAATATTTCTGAGAAGATATTAATGAGACAAAAGATTTAGCATTTGGATTTGCAACTGTGCTTCCACCGTTTTAGTTAAATTCTTTGTGTATTGCTATCATGCAAATATTTAGATGACTTAAAGATTAAATTTTAAAGTTCTTATCTTCTATGATTATATTTAGTAAATAAACTTCCATGGTTTAATACTCAAAGCATCTAAGACCAAACACTGTCTCAGCATTTATATTGGAATTGATTTTTAACTGGAATAGATTTTAATTGGAATTCTTTAGTTTGAATCTGGCTTATTATTTTTGACTAAACAGGCAGTTATACATAAGTGACTGTGAGGTTGAGCTATAAAATCCAGTAAAACAAGACATGCTGAGTCAGATTTTCAAAACACCCTCCAAAGTTGCACCCAGACATTGCACAACTGCATGTCTTTCGTGTATTTTATTTATTTTGTTACTTGTTCTCCAGCATTGAATGGCAATGTTCATCTAGATGTAGGTGCCATTTAAGAGTATCTTTCAACTTCACCCTTCTAATCAAAATTGCTGTTTTTAATAGCCTAGACAATTTTAGGAACTATCCCATGGTTCTAGCCCACAAAGATGTTCAGTTGCACTAACGTTTTAATAAACAAGATTGAAACTATTTTCCTTTAAAGTATCTAGGGGCACATTTAAATTTATCTATGTGCTTAATTTTTCATATGAGTACACAAATGTGTGAAACTGCAAACTATATCTGCTAAGTAGCTCATCAAAAAGTGATGTACTATAAGATGAAATTATGTGATGGTGTGTCATGTATTTGATTTTAGAAAGGAGTACTCTTAAACACTTGACTTTGTACACAGAGTTAGATAGTAAAAAGCTTTTGGATATAAATTGTTGCCAATTCTCCACGGAGTCTTTTTATTTTTGTGCTGTACTGTTATTATTTCTAGTCTACACATATGAGGAAAGGCATATCCTGGAATTTGTTTTGAAGGGTGCCTTAATTTGCTGTAAAAATTCTAAAGCAGGTTTGTGAAAGATTTCTATTTTGTCTCAGACATATTGTTTATATATTGGACTAATAACTGCCCTACATTTTCAACATGCATGACTAAGGTAAGGATGGCATTACTACTGTTTTGTGATTGTCATAATTTGCTGCACTAGTAATCATTTGGATACTGATGTTTTTGCCAATTACGGCAAAATGTATGAAGCAATTCACTTTTCCAGGGTAGACAGTATAAAAGACAGAAGTCAATTGTAATACTAACTCTATTCTACATGAGATTAAATAAAAGGGAAATGTTTATGTTAAGCTAAAGATAATTTTGAAAAAAATGTCCGTACTGTCTGGAGAGGGATTTCATGCTCATCAGCTGAATCAGCTGAATGAATCAGTACTGTTGGCAACACAGCCTTTTCTGCTGTTCCTGGCTGCAGTCTTGAATCTGAACTTCTGTCTGAAGTTTACTACACTCATGGCAAGAGTAGAAAACAACAGACTTATTTTTTAAAAAGCATTGAAGGCCCAATTAACAGGGCTCATCTGAAGCGGTAATTGTGGTACCGACAGTTTGAGTACAGTTTCAAGCATTTTGACAAGTGAGTTGTAACACAGTATTTGGTCATTGCCTAACAAAGAGTCCTAAATTAGAAACAAATCTGTCAAGAATGCAGAAACTTGTGATGGCCTCAGGTAAGTGAAAGCTCCTTCAGACCTAACCTCATTAGTTGCTCACTTAGGTATTTCCCACTGATATTGTGATATTATTATGTGTGAATTGTGGTATTATGAGACTAGATCCTTGTTTCTTTCTGTATGGACATATGCAATAGGAAAGATACCAGGAGCCTGCAGCTGGCCCCATCTAATACTTTAAAATTGCTAAGCTAATTGTTTCCACAAGAAAAGGTGCAAAGAAAATCATGAGGCTATAAAAAGGCTGTTTTTTTGAGATAGTTGAATAGATTTATGAAGGTTTTCTTTTCTACAGAGTCTGTTTTTCTAAAAAGCAGTACAGCTTAAGAGATTAATGTGAGAATTCCTTCATTAAGTCAATATCAAATGAAGTGCAGTTCCTCTTTTAGCAGGAGCTTGTATATACATCTCCTCTGAAATGTAATATAGCACATGAGAACACTGCAAGTATTATAAATGTTCCATTATTTGCAGATTGTTCCATATTATAATGTATATTGCCAACTGCAGTGAATAAAGACATCCGTCTCTGTGTTTGCCCCATACCAATGGTTGTTATTGTGTTCTACAAAATGTTTTAATTCATAGGTTATAAAAGTCTCTGATTAATTCCACTTTGTTTCATGACTGTCAATGTAATGAAAAACTGAGAACTACCTTATATTCTGCTTCGTGAGTTGCCTTAGAATTTGCTGTGACATCACAGAAAAGAGGTAGAAAATGAACATGGTATGAAGAGCCTGACCCTTTTCCTTCAAACCTGGTGGCTTAAATAGAAAGAATTGTTTGTGTAAAGTATTTTGTTTTGTTTTTTAATGAAGAGAGAATTTAAAGGCACTCTTAAAATTATTAGCAAAAGTTTGCTATTGCTGCAGTTAGGGAGCAGTAAAGAGTGATACAAGGCATAACAACATATTCATGGCCATATCCAAAGCTTTCTGGAATCTATCAAAAAGCTTTTCCTTATTTTTAACAAGACCTGAGCATGAGAAATCCTGATGGATAATGGAAGGTAAGGAACACATGAAAGATAGGTTGAGAAGAGAGGGCATGCTAAATATGAAACAGACCCAAAAATCAAATCTATATACACTTTTAGGAATTAGGATTAGGACTTGTAGGCAAGAAAGAGGAACTGTAGCACAGTAGAAGGAATAAAAAGAAAACCATACAGAAGTTTAAAAGCTTTTTTTTTTCACTAAATATTGGTTTTCCTATTTCCTTGGCAGTTTTCTTGCCTAACTATGAGCTTAAGAGATGTAGATGATTGTCTGTCCCTAGGATTCATTTACACACTTGTCTTCTTCACGTAAAGATGGGCAGGAAAGAAACTAGTCAGACTTCTATGTTATTTGCTGCTGCTTACTTTTCATCTATGTTGGTGCAGATTGTCCATCTTCCTTATGAGTGTTCATAAGACTTCTTGTGTTCTTTTGTTTCCTCAGACCAGTTATTTCCTCCACTGCATCAAGTGTAGCCATTTTAAGTGCACATTACAAATATGCCCAGCATTTTGTATTTTTTCTCATGGATTTGAACTGCTGGCTGTTTCCTTTAGCTCAGGTGAAATATTTTTACTGGATACTCAATAAAACTTCTTTCTCAACATGTGTTTACCCACCTAATGCATTACTTACTCTCCAGTTCTGCAACACAAATTTTTGTACCTACTTTTTTTTTAACTGGGAAATTATAATTTTTGTTCAGAACATGGATAACTTTGAGTTTCATACATTCTTTGGATGAGTGCATTATTTCCAGCTGCACTTCTTTTGTCAGATTTTGTCAGATCTTTGTTGGTTTGTGAGATAGTGCACAGATACCTATGCTACTTTCTTGACATTATAGAATAGTATCTATAAAATTTACATTCTGCTGTTGATTCTTTGTTTATTTGTATTAGATATTAATGGTTCCTATATGTTAATGTCCGTCTTTGAGAATTATAAATATTTCATGCTGGTTTCTAAGGAGGTATTATTATTTTTAAAAAAAAGAGAGAGAGAATAAAAGGACAGAAAAACTCATCAATATGTTATTTGAGTGTCTGTTCATATTCCAAGCTAAGAAGAATTTAGGTGCTTCCAGGCATATTGAATCCTGCTCAGGTTTTCATAACCTGGACAACACAGTTGGCAGACAGACACTTTCAGCTTCCGCCATCCATTTTTATATAAAAGAGGTAAGTAAATCGGAGGCATTCAATAGCACAAAACATAGCCAAGCACTCCACTTTAAGATCTCCTCTACTGCTGAAAAGCAGTACTGCAAATTTCAGGAAATCCCAAGAAGTCATTGAGCATGCCAAGAAGGAGTTTTTCTGATGCAGAAACTTGGAATTGTGTGGCTTATGTTTTATAAAATTCAGATTACTCTTAGTAAGGGATACTTCTATCCTAAAACTGTTTCACTAGCTTTTTTAGAACTCTAAAGTTAATATTTTTGTAATAGTTTGATATATCAGATGAGTATTAGTTATTTGTTATTCCAGTATGAGCCTTTAAAATGGTTTTCCAGGTCTTTTTTTCCAGGTTATACAAAATACCAAGACTCACTTTTAGCTTGTCAACATTGGCCACCAAATGGAGATTAGCTCTAGATCTTTAGGAACTGTTTGCTGGAAAAAAAATAGCATTGTGGAGGTGTTAGAGGTTATTTTCCAAAATATCTTTTTGGAAGTAATTTTAGTGTCTTGAGCCCCTTTCTCCCCTCACCGTTCCAGAAGGCAGTCATCCATATTATGAGCTAATGGCTTAAGCCTTCTTTAGAAAAAATAAATGAGGGCTGTTTTTGAGATACAGGATTGCATGAGAGTACCTGAAACTGCTAGGATCAGTTCTCTCTCCCTGCGGGCTGACTCTGCAACCCTCTGAAAAATAAGGGATTTGAATGGGAACAGTGACTCTCATTTAAAGAACTGCTGACATACCTCAAGAGTGACCACATTCCCACATGCTCTTTGTTGGAGGGTGTTACTGGAACTGCAAATAGGTTTTCCATGTAATTTGGTGGAAATTATTAGGGCCATTATAAGCCACTTTGGAGCTTTGAATTGTCATACAATGCATACTATTAGTAATAAGGATGATGTATATTGCCAGTTCACATCATCTTAGTTAAGTAATATTGTGAACAGTATTGAAATATTTCTGGGATTGGAATGATAATTCTTTTCTCTTGATTATAAGAATGAAATGGTCAAAGTGTTACTGCACCATCAAGGTTCTACCACTTGCAGCTTTTCTATAGAGGCAATGTGATTGCCATGCTTGTACTGGTAGGTGATACTGTGGTGCTGGTGTTGATATGTCTCAGAAGAGGCTTGTACCCCAATTCCAGTCTTTTGTAGATAAAAATTTTTCTCACTTTGGTCTGCTGGAGCAGTACACATTTTGGTCATGCAGGCTGTAGTTCTTAAAACTGGTTCCTTAAAATGGACACTAAAATTCTTATTTTACATTTTTATGCCATAGTTTTAAGAGATCTTCCACATTTTTTAAATTCTCCACTCACTTTTCCAGAGTGAACATATGCCTAATCCATATTCTACTTTTAAAAGTAATATCTTTTGGGTCTCCATCCCATGGATGTGTGCTATCACAACCATCATGGCTGATGGACTGCCATGAGCTCCTTGGTTCTTGAATTGGTTCTCATTGCCTGTGGTTGTGAGAGGCAGCACATGTGACTATGTTGTACCTAATACTTGAATCTATAATATTTTTAACTTTAGAGAATTAAATGAGAATTTTAGAATTAAATGTAGTAACTATTGACATTTTGACTGTAGTTAATGCAGGTCTTCTGGTGTTTTCTGATCAAGGGACAGATCAATTGTAATGTCAGAATTCAAAAGTCAGGCTTCCAGAACTGAGTCAAGGCCACCACACTGATGAGGGTGATTGGATAACCTTGTTAAGGAATTGTTTAGTACCCAAACAATATTACACTTAGAAGGATTTCCACAAAAGGGACAAGCAACAGCAGAGCAGTAGCCCTTGTTTTTAAAATCAACAGTTCCAGCAATGCAGTGCTTTTAACTTACCCTGAGGTAAACAGTTATTTTGTCAGACTCATCAAATATTTATCAGCCATCTCTGCTAAGCACATTCTAATTCTGAGTTATTTTGTATTGTATCTCAGCTATTTCACCTGTTAGAGTAATTATCCCTTTCTGTGGTTTGGTGTCACCCTCATCAATGTAGTATTACGCCTACTGAAATATTTCCAAAAGTAGGATATGATGCTGAAGTAGGAATGAATGTAAAACATGTAAGTGCTAATTTGTAATAACTAATAGAACATCCAACCAGATGTACTCCTGCTGCAAAAAGTAGTGCATGAATCAGGTATGTCTTCCCAGCCTGTGTTAGTGTACATCTATACCTGTGCATCAGGGCTACTGAACAGTAGGTCAGTGCACAAAGCTGAATAAGTTTAGGACATTGGAAACATAGGCTGGAAGTAAAACCAGTTTGTATTTCCTAGGACAGATTTTGTTTTTAAAGTTTGGTTCTATTTTAATGGGAAAAATAGATATTCCAAAATGTTAATCAGAACAGATATTTTGAGTGGTGTTAGAGCTAGGTCTGATTCCTGTCATGGTATCGCCCCTCCCCCTAAAAAAAAAAAAAAAAATTATATCACTTAATGAAGATACATTTCTTTTATTAGTATCGTGTTATTTTATAGCCGATATTGCCTCACAGGACATGGGGAACCACAAGAGAAACCTTGTAGTTCCTTAGCTTGCTCTGTTTCTAAACAGAGTAGAAAATTTTGTGGCATCAGTAGGCTACATAGCTTTTCAGCTCGCTGTGTAGTTACTATCTAGCAAATAAGATACTAAACAAAACCTGAATTCTTCATTTAGTTGTTTTTAAAATTTCTTTAGGGCCTTTGCCTTCCTGTTCATAGTTGGATTGAATCAGTGATTTATTTTTTCTAAATGTATTTTGGCTTAATATATTTCATAGGTGTCTTCAGATCTAATAGCTTGAGTGTCATTGACAGTGTGATGGTCTGTGTAGCACTGTGCAATACCCCTGCTATGTATTAGCGCCCCAGAGAATACTACTTTAGAAGTTAGAGGCTATGTTTGTTGTCTGGAAAATAGCCTTAGCAAAATGTTGCAACTTGGAGTTTGATGTGATCTCAATCCCATTCAAGAAAACCTTGAATGGAAAAGTTAGGAGTAAGATATAGTGAAATTATATGCAGTTAGACAGTCAGAGGTCTCCTGTGATTCTATTCATCAAGAAAATTTTGTACTTTTCTAGCTTTATTCTGTTGTGTATATTCCAACAAATGTTCTATTCTTTTCATGTTTATGAGTAATAACAATTTGTCACTTTGAGCTTGGCAATTGCTGTCATTGCTGGTGAGAAAGATGAAAAAAGAGCGAGGTAAGAACAGGGGACAGAAGAAAATAGCACAGTAGAAAATACATTAATTGTACCACATCACATGGATATTAGTCTCTCCCCTGTAGTCATAGTTCAGTAAAGCTTTAAATTGTGAATAGTGTGCACGCTTTCCTCTGGGCTGCACTGCTAGCAGCATTAAACAAGTAATCACTGCAACTTTCCTTAGGCCTGTTGCAAAACATGCTTGAAAAGATAACTTCTGCAGAGCTAGGCTGCCAGCAGTACCTGGGGTAGCTAACTCAAAATTAGACTGGTTTTATCTGAACAAACTACAGCCTAAAGTAGGAAAGTAGCCATGGCTTTATCTTCTCATCCTCTCAGTCACCAAGTGTTTCTTCATTCGCTGGTGCCAGCACTATTTGTAATGACCAGGAGGTAGACAGCTTTAGGGAGCTGAACAGATTGAAATTTCAAAATGTGGTTCAAGCTGCTTTTTTTCTAACCTTAATCTTTATCCATAGTTAGACCATCGGAAGGAAAGATTTCTGTCTTGCAGGGTCAGTGAGCTGTAACTGTGTCCACAGTGCAAAACTGCTAGTTCTGGGAGAGGTTGGCATTGCATCATAAAGCAGGAAGGAGAGCATGAACATCGCTATGGCAGCAGGCCATAGCTATGTCAAATTAAGTATAAAATGTGATTGCCTTCTAGCATTTGACTCAATCGGCTACCTGAGTTATTCACCTCATAGTGGCAGGAGCATGAGTGCTGGATCAAGGAATAAAGGAATGGGGAAGCCACAACTGCCCCACCTTATGTTAACTTACACTGTCACGGTAGGTAAAACACAATCAAACCCTTAAATAGGAGCATTAAGAAAAGAACCCAGAATGCTAATAGCATATTTTAAATTGTGTGTTATGCCTTATTAAGCTTAATTATAAAGTTATTCCAAGTTGTCTTACCTAATGAACCAGTGCTAAAAGTATTAGTTTATTATTATGCCATGGAAGGTGATTTGCGCATGATGGGGAGCCTCTTCATTCTTGTGTTCACAGTCCATTGTGCCAGAACTCATTTATGCTTTTTCCTGGCAATTTTCTCACAGCTCTAAAAGTGTGGACACAGGACCTAATCCAACAAAGTTTTAAAGCACATGCACTGCCAAGCATATGTAGTCTCACTGGACTCCCTTACAAGGGAGTATAGTAGGCAAAGTGAAAATGCCCTCTGGTCTTTCTACATCAGCTGTATTTGGTCCTTCTTGAAGTATAATTGGTTGTAGGCCTGAAAGAAATGTCATATTAGGACAGCTGGTTCACCTATTCACCTTAGCATTTGCTTGGTTTTGTCAAATAGAGAATAGGTCAAGACTTCATCATGAACACGAAGCTAAGCCAACACATATATACCCTTGAGCAGCAGTTTTAACATTTTGGAATATTTATAGCTAACAGCTAAATTTTAGGATAACAAACTGTTCAAGGCCTGTGTTAGTTCATTTTCTCTAAAATACAATTTTTGTTCTGGATTAATTCCAGGTGTCTGAGCGAGGACTAGAGTTCAATCTGGAATGATCTAAAATTAAATACCATTCTTTCTTTTCCCTTTGTTTCCAGAGAGGCTGTCTGATAAACACTATATAACAATGTGTAATAACAATAAATGACACTAAACAAAAAAAAGTTGTGTTTCTTTTGCTTTCTGATGTACTGTTCTCACCATTATGCACTGACTAAAAGTCGTGTGTCACATCCTGTATTTCAGAGTTTCTTTTCTGGATCCCCAATATTTGATATTTGCAATCATATAATACACCATGGCCTTATTGTGTTCTCTAAAGCAAATGTCAACTGTAAAACATAGACTGTTCAGCCAAAATTGATTCCTTTTCCTTAAGGGTTAGGTGATATCTCTTAAAATCTGTATTTGGAAAATATTAAATTATTTTCAGTACTCAGCTTGTAGTATTCAGTAGAGATGTTGAAAGTTCTAGCAATTATTGGTAATTATGAAGGTGAAGGTGATCAGGACTGTTGATATGATGGCTGCTCTGTAATTCTGTGATTTTGTAGTCTGATTTCATTCAGAAGGGTTAGATAACAGTTTCTCAGTGTGTTGTGTATTCCTGAATTTTAAAGAATAGTCATAGGTGGCTTGTAAAACTTACTATATTACTTTTAGAGAAAGGTAGTTGAAATAACTGCAAGATTTCAATAGCTTGCTCAGCAATTAGAGTATGTTTTCCCCTAACTGAATTTTGTCTTCTCTGTATTTACTATCCATTTGTTTCTTCTTTCAAATTCAGGTTCATTTCTTAAGCAGTTTAGGTCAACAGCTATCAGGGTTCCCGCCAGAGCTGAGCATTGCCTCTCCATTCTTACTACTCAAAATAATGATTCTCTGCCAGCTTACATTCCTGAACTTCTCCAGAAGTGTGAACGAGTATTAATTGTTACAAGCAGGAATTTACACATAGGAAGCTACAGATAAAGCAATGAAAGTATTGGCTTAAGCTGTTCCAGAAACACCCCTCACAGGTTTGTGTGTGAAGCTGAATTACAAAATCACAGAAGAGAGGGGAGAGGAATATATAATACAATTGTAATGAATAATCAAAAGATACCTAACTGAAGTAATGAGTATCCATGCAATTCAGTCTAGAAAACCAGAACGAGTTTCCAAACTTTTTTCTGTAAAACAGTAGGAATGCGTTTGTGGAAAAGATGGTAACAATTGAAGTTTATATAGAAATTTTAAAATTATTATAGGATAAATTAGGTATTGTAAGCAATTTTCTAACTCTCAAGATCATCTACCTAAATCACTACTTCATACAGAAATGTTTTGTTTTTTCAGTTGTTTGGTCTTGGATTTATCTGTGGTTTCAGCAGTCATTTTTCATGGCTTATCTGCAGATTGCCCTGTTAGAGGCTGGGTTTTTTTTTGTTTGTTTGTTTTGTTGTTGGTTTTTTTTTGTTTTTTTTTAAATTTTTTTGTTTTGTTTTGTTTTTAGTTACAAAAATCAACCTGAATGCTAATGTCTCTAATTTTCAGATTAGCAACTTTGAGATGTACTTGGTTCTTATGTCCCAAAAGAAGGTAAAGAGTGTGAAGGGGACTCTTTCTTAAATCCTAGTGAAATATTCTGCTAACTCTTTGAAAGCTGTTTTTTATGTTTGCACAGAAAAGTAGAAGTTGGATTTGAGTTCCTGAGGTAGCTTTTTAAAGCTATTTTAGGTCTTTGGAATGTGATTTTGCTAGATATGTATTATTGTCCCTATTGCATATCCATGGTGATGTGCTTTGTTGTCTATTTTTACAGCAAATGGGATGAGTTTTAAAATCTGCAATGTACATTAAGCAATGCTTATTGCCTGATTTTCTCATATGTAACAGTTTCAGGGGTGACTATTCTTGGCAGGCCCTGCTTGAAGTAGAATTAACAGGCTCATCATAATAAAGATTCCAAGAGATCTTTTCTCTTTGTACAGATATAAAATCACTGACAAAAGTTTCCATAATCTCTGTAAGACATTCCTTTGTTTTGTGAACCTCTCTTCTCCCAGAAAAATATCTCTCTCTCCTACCTGTTCATATCCATTTGCCCTGTCATGTGACACCTCTTTCCACCTGCCATTTAGTAGAAGCTGTAATCATTATTTTTGAGTTGCTCTGGCAAGAGGATATTTGCCTCATGTTGTGATGATTTTGAAAAATTTGTAAAAAATTTGATTTCCAACATAGATTTACAGTCAATAGAAAAGGGAATGCCTTGGTAATAGATTAATCTTTGCTGAAGTGGCAGAATAATTCTGGTACTGGGACAGTGATAAAGTGAACTGATTTGTCAGGTATTTTGGTGATATAAACATTGGCACTGGACAAGTCATTTTGACATAGACTCAAATCTTTTCTCTTGCCTAAGGTTGGGCATATTAGTTTCATTTGAGGGTGATGTGCATTCAGGTGTGATCAGAAACAGTCTATCATGTTGTGACTAAAGGAACCTTAGTATAGGTGAATGTGCTGAATAGCAATGCTTTAAAATTATTTGATCATAACTTAATACAGATATAAAAAATACAGATATAAAATATATTGAACACTTATGAACTCCAGCTTTTTAAAGACTGATCAAACTCTGAATCAATTTTCAGTTTTCTTAAATCTTGTCCTGCATAACCTGACATCAACTCGTGGTTTATCTTGGGCCAGTGAGGAATAGCAACATTATATGGAAATATTTTTCAAAACATAAGCAGCAATTCAGTTAAAATTTTAATTTTAATAACAGAATGGACAGTATCTTCAAATGTTTACTCCCCCACACTTCCATTCAGGAAAGTGTGTTAAGACAGAGCTACATTACAAATTTGGTATTCTGCTCTTTATTTCTTCCATGCTGTCTCAAATCATTGCCATGGTTTTAGATGATGTGTTAATGACGAGGTATTTAATAAAAAAGGCTAAAAATGGTCGCCAAGTACCTGCAGGCAGTTTGACAGGAGTCGAAATACAGGACCACCAACAATGGCAATGCAATATCAAACACAAGTAGTAGTTTTGTTTGAGCATAACTTATTAGATTGATCCAACACAAAAAGTGTGCCAATAGGAAAGTTTATACTTTTCCACCTTTGGAGGATATGCAAAGATCTGTAGTATGCTTCAGTGGTGCACTTGAAACCTGAAAGTATGTTTAGCCAAGTGCATTACTAAGAATGTGGTAAAATAAAGATAACAATGATGAACATATGTGTAAGACACTCCTTATGCTTATGTGACTTGAAATATACATCCACCTACTTACGTGTCTTAAATTCTACTGAGCTCACAGCAGTGAAATGAGGCAAAGCTGCCAGTATCTTATATTTCATTCATTAAAACTTTAAACAAAAACGTCTTACTAAATTATGAACATTTTAAATCTCTTCTGGAATGAACTTCTTAATTATTTTAGGTATAATTTATTATTTGAAGGTTTGTGCCTGTATAGTTTCGAATTCAGCTTCAGGATCTGCATAAGATTTATCTAGAGCTACTCATGTTTTATTGGAATGCTTATCCAAATATTCAGGTTATTTACTTAATCTATTCGATTTGGAAGGAAAGAGACTTTTGCCTTCTCCGAAGGTCAAACCTACTAGATACCTAACATTTTAAAAAGACAAAAAGGGAAGACAAGTTTCTACTGTCTCCAGTGAATCCATAGGTCAGAGTTTTACTCCACTGACTTCACTATTCAGTATAGCAAAAGTAGATAGCATAACATTTTTTAAAATTATTTTGAATATTGCTATTGGTTAGTATATTGTAACACCAATATATTCAAGATTATTCATACCATGGCTAGGTTGTCTTTTAAATTAAATGCACTTTGCATAAAGCACGAAGAACTGTATTTTGACTACTCACTTTGGACCCTAAGAAAGTGTTTCAGTATCTGGAAACACAAGCTCAAACTTTTTTATTCATTCTACCTGCATTCACAGCTTCTTGAATAGTTAGTGAAGAAAACGTTTCCTCTTAAGTACTAGTGAAGACACCCACATCTTTCCATGGATTGTTTTGGAGCTTACCCTGATGCCTGAGTTCTGTGCAGGGGCCCAGAAGGCATTGGGAAAAGCTCTACATTCATGTCTGACCGTGCCTTTGCTTTGGAACTTCTCACACAGTGCTTGCACATTTTGCTAATCCCATCTCAAGCAGTTCTGTCAGCCACTTCTCTGTGCAGCTGCAAAAGTGTTTGAGTCAGTCCTGGAAGGTTAAATGATGAGGGTTGGAAGAGTGCCATTCCCTATTTCAGAATAAGTATTGTTTAAGCTCTTTGACTACATTTGTAGAAGTGTAGCATCAGCAGGTTATCTGTCTGCCTGGAGCTGTAGACACTGATCTCTTGAGTTCAGATTCCAAAGAGCAGGAATGAGTAATAGGTTCAGTGCCGTTTG
Source organism: Oenanthe melanoleuca (assembly GCF_029582105.1). NCBI lineage: Eukaryota > Metazoa > Chordata > Aves > Passeriformes > Muscicapidae > Oenanthe > Oenanthe melanoleuca. The sequence goes on along the minus strand of NC_079335.1, from coordinate 103,715,392 downwards.
TACAGTTTACACTGCAGTACTTAAAAACAAGCACATGTGACAGTAGGCACAATTTGTGGTCTAAAAAGTGATTGCAGTGGCTGTGCTGAGCAGTGCAGGGCAAAAACTGCTCAACATTTGTGGAAGGAAACATTTTGTGTGGAGAGCTTGATGTTCATGCTATCTATATTTCAGGGTGTTTCACTTCCGACTCTCTCTAATCTGGTCCAATGGGCTCCATTAGTGGTTAGAGTACATTTTCTAGCATTGCTCCATCTAAAAGGACTCTCATCTGTTTTTTTTTTTTTTAGTTCTGTGATATATGAACACCAGTACAAAAAGTAGGGATTACTTCAAAAGCTCCCTTCTGTTCCAAATTTAAGTTGCAATGTAGATGCATCCAGTATATGTCACTGATAGTGGCAACAGAATGAACTGAACATACTATTCAATTTTTACTCATATTTGAGCAAAATGTTTCAGTAATTGGTTTTTAATTATTAAATATTCAAATTCTGCATATGATATTTAAGCTTTAAATGAAGTATTTTCTTAGGATAATTGCTATTGTTTTCATCTAGAGTATTTTATCCTTCTGTTTCTGTTTTTACCTGAGTACTTCTTGTTATGGATCATTCAAATATTGATTATATTTAAGTATATTCCCACATTCAAGTAAAAGTTGAAAAGTACATTTTAGTCTCTAATCTACCTGCTCTTACCTACATACCAACAGCTTTTGCCCCCACTTGGAATAGGAAATGTTGCTACATTGTGTTATATGACTTAAAAGAATTTTTCTTAGTGCATCTATCACTGCTTTATACTGTTATTAGTTGGTTTTGTGTGGAAATTTAGAGCAGTAAGAGTTTAAAAAAATTTGAGTATCCTTGTCTGGTAAGGGCTATCTTACTGTATGTAGAACAGGCCAAATGTGTCTTTATCAGCAGAATGAAACATAAGCTGAATTTTTAAGTACCTTAGAGATACCTGCAGTATGATCCATGATCAGCTTTTACAAAACTACAAATGTGCCTTTTTGATAAAAATTTGCTTCTGACTTGGTTTAATTTGCCTTTTACTAATGTCTGGGACTTCTGCCTTCTAAGGCTATGAAACAGGCTTTGGAAAATTGATCAGCTTTTCATTCTTTTCTGTGGATGCCCAGTTAAGTTTCTCTTCATGTAGTAGTCACAGTTGCATTTGCCATTCAGTGGGTGCATCTTTCTTACAAGCAGAACAGAAGTTGACTAGGTTGTGTGCTATGCAATTGTTTTAATCTACAAACCTTTTTATAAATCCTTAAATAACAATAATCAGGAGTTGATGAAATTTTAGAATTCTAGTCTGAGAGTTTAGTCAAATATTATGGGAAGTTTTGAAAGTCTCAACATAATTTTGAAACTAGCTCTTTATTGCTTAGGTGCAAAATTCTGCAATCAGTTTACACTTAGCCATCAATGAAGTGAACCTTTGATAACATGTGCAGCGCACTTCAGGATCCATTTACTGTTTAGGAAAGAATGGCTTCCTCAATATATATACTTGCCAAATATATAGACAATTTCATGTCGTTGGGATTTTTTTCAAGGGTTCTTATTAGAAAATACATTTTTTCTTTTATATTCTTTTAAAAGGTATAGTTTTTCGGACCTGCTTGAACTTTGATTGACTTGTTCACCTTTATCCTTTATATGAAGATTTCGCTTGTACATAAGGTCAATTCTAAAAGTGCTTGCCATAACCACTTTTCATATCTTTGCTGCCTCTTTAGACTATTAACTGCACTTTTCTCAGTTTAATCTAAACTCATTTATATGGAGAAAGGAAAAGTACAGCTGTACCTTATTAGGTTTATGCATCCAAACCCCTCTGATTCAAATACATTTCCTTTAGACAGAAATTGTCTTGGGGAAAAAGTGCTTCTTTATTGTCTTGGGAAAACATTCTTCTTTGAGGACACTTTCGCTTAGTTATTGCTGGTCTGACAAGCAAAACTTTTTCTCAGAAGAATGATGTACAAGGGATGAATATCTTTTAACTCATTTTTTTCTTAACTGAATTGTAATTTTGGTTAATTTTATATTCTCTCATCTTGTTCTGTGGGATAAAAAAAGAGGCATACTTAAAAGAACGAAAACTTTGAAGATTCATTATAATAGCTTTTAGGATCAACTATGTATTTATAGTTACTTGTACTTTCACCACTTGTATGCATGTTTTTAATATTAAAAATTGAGTGTTTGAATGTTGTAGCAAAATTCTGCGCTTGTTTTGGACTATTCATAAAGCTATGACAATAAGTTAGTGTTTAAAGAAGTGGTGCTATTCATAGACAGGTGGTTTGCAGAACTGAGGCTCAAGCTAAATCTTTTTAGTTTGTCCAGTAAATATTTATCTCTGCTTTTTTGTTTAAATGTAGAAGTATTTTGAAGCTAAAGCACTTCGCTGTCACTAGAGTGCTGTGTACTTAATGTATTTTTTGTAGCTATTTTTAATAGCTACAGCATTCATAGACGTTCTTATGCAATGTACCATGAATTTCTGGTTCTCTATTATGTTTTAGTGAAGAATATCAAACTATTTTTTTGAAATGGAATGTAGGACAAACCTTTTTTTTAAGCATTCTTGTAGTTTAATTTTTCTTGAAGTCGATATGTGAAAAATAAATTATCCTCTCTACATAAAATACTGTATCTCTTTGTGCTTCCTTTTGCCCATGTTCAGTTATTGTAAGGAGTGCTGTAAATTGCACTAATTCACAGGCTTAACAGGGGCAGAAGTTTAAAGACCTACATTAGGAAAAGACCCAGAAAAGAAAAAGCAACCAATTTGACTTGATAATTGGCTCCACTATAAAACTTCATGGTTTTGATTCAACTGAAATGTGGGGGTATTTACAGAGAGAGGGGTTCTTTGCTCCATCTCTACTTCACCTTGTTCAAGTTGGATGGCTTCATATGTATGAACTTGTCCACAGGCTTCTGAAGGGGAGAAAAAAAAGGTTTTATAGCTTTATAAACCTGGTGGCTTTAAAGAAGAGCACATTACGTCTGTGCTGCTGTAGCCCAAAGTGATTTAATAACTTGGTCCACAGAAAAGGGAAACGTCAATTAGACTTTTGGTGTAATCAAGTTTGTAGATTAATTTGGCTCACTTGGATCAGATCTGTCTAATTATAAAGCTATATGGGAGATTAAAAGCTTAGTTGTTACTAATGAACTTTCTATAAGTCCCTTTTATTTTAAGTTATTTTCTTTGTTTCATTCTAACAGAAAATTTCATTCTAACACAAAAGCTGTTGGGTGCTGAAGTATAAGGATCAGTTGCTTTGCAAATCTCAGAGGAAGTATAAAGAACTCTCTTTATTTTTTTCCTTCTTCTTACCCTAAGAGGTTGTTTTTGTAAGATGACCTATAAATCTGTAAGCACAAATTTATTTTTGCTGTTTAATTGCAAGGCCGTATTTTGGGATTTACTACTACTATTCACTTGACTGCTCCTGCCTACTAGGCAGTTAGATGACTAATCCCCTTACTTTGATTCTCCAGTTAATTGCAAAAAAAAAAAAAAATCTATGAAAGTGAAATAGTGAGGAGTGCTAGATTTTCTTCCTCTGATATTTTTCTAAAACATAGTGTAAGATTGTTTACCAAGATTTTATTGCTGTCTCCTCTGGCTACAGCCTTGACGAAATTTAATTTTATTAGTAGATTTCACCGACGTTATGTTTTCTGACATTTCTTATTTTTACTGATAATGTTGTATGAAAAGGTCTCTCTGTGTGGTATATTTAACTGTGGTGGAATTATACTTTCCATTTGTATTCACATATTTTTGTTTTCTGTCATATAGGTGGTATGTTAAGTGGAATAAATGGTTGCAGTGATATTTTCAAGGTTGCAGTCTCTGTTTTACTGTTGTGTTTAATACATGTTGGAAACATGTATTTTTTTCTAAAGAGAGATCAGCTTGTCTTGCTCCTGATTCATAACCCATTATGTCCTGCAATAAACATAGCCTTGCTCATTTACGCTGATCTCATTCCAGGAATGTGTTGTGTAACAGCTGGCAGTGCACAAACAGAGGCATTATCCCAAGTGCCTGCAAATTACTTCAGCAGAGGCTGTGGTCTCTTAGTACCTTGTGTGCAATATTTGCATGCAGTGTTTGGCACTTCCCATATGGCACCTATTGGCTGTCCTCATACCCTCATGCTTTAATATCATCTATTTTAAATATTTTGATTTCTTGTTGTTTGCGTGTATTTTGTTGCTATTGTTTAAGTAGTCAGGAAGGGAGGTTTCTTCTGAGGTATAGAAGCAGCAACAAATCCTGTATCTTCAACTTTCTGTCAGAATTACTTTTCCTCTATTGTCTTTCTCAGTTTTCTTCTGAAACTGTATACCTGGTTATTGTTCAATGGACTGTGTAATTGACAATTGCTGGCTGTTTTCACATAGGCAATACAATGAATAGTGAACGTGGGGGCTGCAATTACAAATAAGCATTCACTGAGATGCCACACAAAATTTCTTCCTGAGGAAAGTTGTTGGTTTCTCTTTTTTTTTTTCCCCAAGTCCTGTTACTGTACAATGTATACTCTTCGACAAAGCCGTCATGAAATGATACAATTGACAATAATTATTTTTCAGTAACAACTTAGATCTTTACTTTTAAATAAGATATACAGTAGTTTATCTGTCTATTGTATTACATAGTGGTGTAATATCTTTTCATGGTGGTGTATTGTACTATAGTTGATTTCACAGCATCTGTTTTCTAAAGGCAAGATTGGAAACACCTGCTTTGGTGTTTAAAATAGGATTTAGAAGAAGTGGACAAAATTCCTAAGAAAACAGTAGTGAGCTCATGTTCTGCTTTAGCCTTAGAGATGCCCTAAATGCAGTAAGAAAGTCTGTTGGACTGAAAGTTCCATTATTTCATTACCTCTCACCAAGTCAGGGGAGGATATGCCTGAAAATTCCTGGAGTCACATTCTTCGAGGGTTATTAAAATATGCTTGATATTTTATGTCACAAGTCAACATAACAGCTATACATACTCAAAATCAAGAGAGGTTTTTGACAGAGAGACAATGGCTGTCTTTGGTGAAGACTCTTGTCCTTGATCCATTTCAAGTGGAGAATCTTGGTAGGTGGTGATGCTTTTGATAAAGAAGAGAGATGAAGTTGTAACACATGTGATTACAATATTTCCTACTCACTGCCGTTACTGTCTCTAAACACAGCTTTTTGCAGTTTTGGACCCTTTACTTTGAAGATATTTTGCTGTGTCCATAGACTGTGTTAGGCAAGTGACCAGGACAGCAGTCTGGAATCAAATGTCCACTTAGGTATTTCAACCCTTAACTTAGAGGTTGCTGAGAAGGTACTTCTGGATCTGTGTCATAATTCCAATTCAACTTTTGGCACATTGGCCATCCAGTCTGCAGAATCAAATGTAGAATTAATTAAACTCTGTGTTGTTGCCGCTTGTTTTCATATCCAGGTTTACAAGCACGCTTAAGGACCTAATTTCCCCCGGATTTGAGTTTGTCCTGCATGTACATATGAATGCATACGTCTGTGGAAATTTTGGGAAGGATCTGAATGCTATGAATGCAGATGGATAATTAGTTCTAAGTAAGGGAAGGATAGGGACAAATAACTCTGAGGTCTCTATTGAAGGTGTCAGGAATACAAGAGAAGTAGATCAATACAATTGGAGGCACAGAAAAGAACAGTGAAGGCAAGAGGATTCGTCTGGGGGGAAAAATGTGAAAAAATGAAGCCCATATGGATTTCTTTTAGCTACTTTTCCATTGCTGAGTTTTGCCTTGTTTTGGTTTATAATGATTTTCCAAGAACAACATACTTAAAAATAAATCACTGTTTTCATCAGAGTTTATGCACTTGCAGTCCTGATTCTGTTTTAAAAGTTCAGCTGTTGAGAATCGAGATAGCTTACATTTCTTTGTGTTTTCCCTGATAAGTTATAGTTAGGATTTTTTGCCTGCTATTTCTCACAGAATGTCAGAATTAGACTTGTAAAAACCATTAAAATAGAGTTGACAAGCAGAACTAGTAATTCTTGTGGGTTTTAATGCATTTAAAAAAAAATCTGGTCTTATTTAAGACTCAGTTTTTAGATTGACTGATCTCATCCCTGAAAAATAGGCCGTGGACTTAGGTCAAGACATGAAAAGATTCTATGGTCATATATAATATTACTCTGTGGGGAGAAAAAACATTAACCATACTGGAGGATTAGAACAAGTCCATTAGGGAAATAGGTAACTATTTATAAGAACTGTCTGTGAAGCAGCATGAATAAGTTTGAAGATAGTAGTCCTGCTCATGTGCAACTCAATTGAAAGGCTTGTTTGAATTTTTCTAGCAGCTAAAACTATGCTTTTGATTCATTAAACACACAATAAGAACTTTTCAATGCATATGTGATACATTACTGAATGGATGCTCTAACTAGAATATTAAAAAAAAATAAATAAACCTTCCAACCAACCAAACAACAAACTAATTAATCCTCTACTTTCATTTTTTTCTTAAGCTATATTATCATCAACATTATGAATTCTCATATTTATGGTTTTAGACCAGCAAAAAGGTCTTATGTTCCCATTCCTTCAGGAAATGCTGTGTAGTCAAAGCATTCCTTGGTCTTAAAGCCTTTTGCAAAAGGTTCTTGGGGTTGGACTGTAAGATCTATATGTTCCTTGACAATTATATTTCTACAAGAAACTATGACAAAATTGAAAAATTCATAAATTGTTCTTAAATTTTCTCTGTGTAAGTTAGATATGCTCAGATAATTTTTAAAACTGTTCATTACTTGGATTGTGATGACTTTCAGTCTGAAGAACTGATTATTCTAAACAAAAGTGGACTGGGCTCTCATTATTATGGGTGTCTTCTCTGATTTTATGTACATGTGCTTAACCAATTGTCCTGCATTTTCTGTATGTCTCAGGAGGTCAAAAGGAAGACTATATTTAGACTGTGGAATTCCATGTTTAAGCAAAAGATGGATGAAATTGAAGTGAATTGGGAGATGACTGGATCTTTGAGTTGCTTGAATAGACTCAAAGATTACTACTTTTTCCTCCTGCTGATATTTTGCTGATCTTTTTGTTGCCTGTATTGTCTTTGCTTCAACTAGAGATATGTTATTTTTATTTTAGTAATTCTGAGAGAAGGGAAGTCTTGGAAAAGGCATCAGAGCTCAGGTTTAGCATCTTGTGACACATTGTGTATGTCAGATGATGGAAAGGTTATAGTACCACTTCTTAGCTGTATTCCCTTCATATGACCATGATTATGTCTCTCCTATGAGTTAAAGTGGTTAAAAAACTCCCTAGAGTTCTTCAGGGGCTTTATTTGTTTTTAATGGCAAGGCAAGATTGCCAGTTTCCTCAAGAAGATCTGCCCATTCCCTGTATCTCCCAGAGATATTGGCCACATTTCTAGATTTTCTAAACCAGCTTATTTTTTCCTTCATGATTGATAATGATGCAAATTGATTGACACATAAACTAGAATACAAAATACTTCCCTCTATGCGTGAAAAATGCTGAGACTTTCAGCCTCTTGCCTTAAAATTTGTTTAGAGTATTTTTGATGAAGTGGAATGCAATAAAAGAAGCTTGCCTAAAGTCTCATCTACTTCTTACGTCTTATATTGTATAAAATTAAGTACAGCTTTTTGTCAGGTTGAATAATTTTTTACTAGTTTATATATTGTAACAGATGTCAATATATTGAATGTTCTTCATTCTAACAAAAGGAAATATTCCTGAATTGTCTGCATTTTGTCATGGGTATGATTCTGTAAGGCTTAGATTTTTTTCTTAAAATTATTATATTGATCTAGTAATTCCTCCTGCAGTTGTAAATTTTTAAAAATTATTTTCAGCTATTACTCCAGAGGCTGAAAACAGTAGCAGCCACATAAAAAGAGAACAAGTACCTTTTTACTGGTTAATAATTATGAGAAAATCACTTTTTATAGTCTCATTCTTACTATGTAAATGAATGGGGTCCAGACTTTTCAACTATCTCTCTTCATAATGGCATTTAAATCATTGAAGCTATTAGGATACATTTAATGATAGAGTAGCCACATGTGTACCCAATTCATTAGTCACCTATTTTAATGTGATAATTGCGATGTTCAGACCGCTGAAGTGAATGGTTTCTAGAATGTGTTTTATTATCAGTGGACTGTTACACTGAGTAGGAATAGATTTATGCAAATTATTATTTCATGCACCTAGCTGAAATTTAAGGCTGTAAGAGTCCTTTTGTATGTGCAGGCTCTCTTATTTCTATTGCCATTGTAGTATGAATATTAAGTATACTCTCACATGATTGCAGGATGCAATTCCTAGAATTATTTGTTCTAATACTGATAAAAGTAATAGTTATTTGACACTAATATTTGTATTGCAATGCTTTTCTGCTGTCTGGAATTTTCAGAGTTCTTTGGTTCTTCTGAACTCCAGTATTAACTGTTTAAAAAAATTACTATGTCACAGTCATCAGGAATTAATACAGACTGAAAAGGTGAGCCTTTAAATATGATGAGTTTTCTTCTGTTGGTGAATAACCACCTGATAGTGAATTCTTCACTGTACTTGGTGACAACTTTGTGATAGAGTTCCAGCCTATTTGCTTGCTTATGGTGGGATTTCTTTTGGGTTACTAGTGTCAACTTCCATTGAAAAATAATTAAAGCAGAGAAATATTTAATGGAAATTTAACCTGAGTCACACTGTTCACGACAACACATTCTGTTTAAATGTCATGAGTGACAGATTAAGAGATTTACAGTGGCTGTGGCTTTTCACTCAATGGTCAAAATAGAACTAGCTCAAGAAGAAAGGTAGCAGGAAAGCCAATTAAGCTCCTGCTAAAGTCATTGGTTGAACTGAGACTTGTGAGGCAGCTTCTCAGAATTTACTGCATACTTTCATAAATGATATTGTGTTGACATTCAGTTTCTCAGAAGTTCAAAGTGTTCCTTGGCTTTGTTTTAGGCCTCACTGCTATTTGCAGCTCCTGCAGAGCTTTTAAAGCTTTCCATAGGGAATGCATGTATCTATACTTTATGCATACTGGCTTCAGATTGTGGACTCCTTGCATATACTTTTTTCACACTGCAAATTTCATTTCTATTGGAAGACTATTTGCATCCTTGCCTCTTTTTTCTGAGACTTTTCCTGAGTAGAATTCCAGGCTCATGGCACAGTACTAGCAATGAAAAAACATTGCATTCTGAGAGAAAAGAGACGAAGATCTAGAGAACAGGTCCATCCAGTTATATTATGAAATTCAAAACTGTTTCAAAGATGAATGCCTTTGTTGAAAAAATTAATAATTTTTTCCCTGTGTTGAATTCTAAACAATACCCTACTCTTTTTTATAATGTTTCTGTTGATACAATTTTTATTAATACTGAGCAGATCATAAAGTGCAGATGATCAAGGGTCAGCAACTTTAAAAAAGGTTACTTATCTACCAAGTAGCTCAGAGAGAAGGAAAACTCAGAGCAACATGATAATTAGAGGAAAAGAACAGGGATCATGGATATGCAATAGAGACCTCATTTGTACCTACTGAACTCCCAGGAAAGGAAAGGAGACAGAGGCTGTGAAAGTCATATAGATAATTTATTGATTACTTTGGTGTGTAAAACTGTTTCAGTAAACAAAGGTTAGTTGTTTTTATAGTTCTTCTTGCAAATTTTTTCCCCTTCATTTAAAGCTCTTGGAAGACTATGCTTTAACAGATCTGTGGGTACTGAATTTTAGACCTCTGATTCTTTTAGAAAGGTTGTAATTATGCTCAAGAAATGTACTGGGAGTGAGGAAGAATATGGAGCATACAGGAAAGCAGTGTGCTAAAAGCTGCTGGTGGGACTTGGCACCCCAATAGTGGGACTTCTTGTAAATTAATGAGCGAGGTACCAGGGTGCTGACCTTAGCATAGGCTGTCTTTTTTTTCTACAAATTCTTACACATCTGGCTTACCCATTGGCCTGACTGCACTGCTTATGATATCCATTGGCTATAAATGTTTTCATCAAAATGTAGGATATTAGATGCAGAAGTATATTTGATTAAAAACTATTAATTTTCCTTATTTCAGGCTAGGCTGGGTTTTTAAAGCAATGATTCTTCCTGTGGTTTCACTTTTTGGGGATCTTTCTGTGTATGACTAGATAATATATTTGGTACTGTCAATGTCTAAATAATGCAGATACTGATGCATTCAAAGTACAATATATAATGAAAGAAATGCCTCCCACAACTTTGCTGTACCTTGAAGCTTTAGTTTTCCTTGAGGCTTCATGAGATTTAGGGGTTCTTTTTAGACTTAGTATCCCAGTTAAGGGATGCCTTGCATCTTTTGCTTGTTATAGGACAAGGTACCTTTACAACTGTTAAATAAATAATGCTGCTTTCCTACAAATACTTCTACAGGAAGCTGCAAGTGTGGGGAGGGGTTTGTGTTTAGTTATGATGGATTATCTTTTGTTTGTTTAATTCATAATAATCTAGAGATGAGTTTATTAATTGGCAAGTGGAGAGGAGTTCTATCTTGTACTGGTTATTTTTTATCCCAGTGTTTTAGAAACTGCTTTTGACATTATTAAATGCATGGGTTTTGATGGCATTTAAACTTCAGTGTGTAGTCAGTTACTGTTTGTAACAAATTTTTTTTGTGGGATAAAAAAGTCATTTGTGTGCATTCTTCCTTATTAGCTTTATCATGTGTCAATAAAATATCTTCATATTTGGGATGCAACTGTTTGCTCCTGTCATATTTTGACAGTCTGCTTATTTCAGTTGGTTTAACTATGGCTAATGTAATGTTTTTTAGTCACCAAGCACTTATCATCCTTACAGAGTTTTACTCTCTCACTGTGCTAATTTTAATTAAATTTTAATTTTAGCAGACAATGGTGTGTTTTAGCAGATCTGCACTTGATTATTAAATATATCAACTCCTGGATAAATATCACCTGCTCCAGGTAGATTGTTACTTTCTGGTTGAATGTCTTGCTTTTTTATTACTTGCCAAGAGAAAATAATTGCTAAATAAGTCACCCCTTCACCAGCTACAAGGTACAGTGATGCTCTTAAACAGCTTTCTAGTAAGATTCCTTTGGGCCAAGTGTAGTTTTAAGATGAATTTTGGCAACTTATGAAATTGTTGTAACACCAGGTGCCTGTAATAACTGGGAAATTTTTTTCAGTAATGAACTCCAAAAATAGATTAGTAATGTGCTTCTTATTATTACTAATAAGTAACTTGAATTTTGAATACTAATGAGTATTATTGTATCTTTTCAGTCCCTGCTGTTTGAAGGTGGGTAATTCTGAGCAGTAAGTTGCATTCAGTTCTAAGAACTACAGCAATCTCAATAGCGTATTATTCATGGTATGATGTCTTTGAATTCAGCATAATTTTTTTCCACAGGATTTAATGGCCAGTATTGTCCTGCATAGAGCAGGTTCGTATTAAGTTTAATGGGGTAGCTTCAATTATACATAGTATATTTATAATACTAAATATTAACTACTAAGTATTTTGTAGTTTTAGACAATATATATATATATTTAAAATATAATTATTTATCTATTTTTAGTCCCACCTGTTGGGTTGGAAATTTGAACCTGTGTTTGCAGTGGGCTGAAAAACCTGAGTGTGAGGAAGACAGAACTGATCTGTAAAAGAGCCTCTGAGTAGCTCATAAACTAAAGCTGAGAGCACCTCAGGACTCAGACCCAGCATACCACACAGGAACTAGGATTGGCCAAAGTAAGTGTATCCACTTAAGACTACTGGAAACTACTAAAGTGGGGGTGCATTAGGCTAAACAGCTAAAATTACACAAGTCACTGCTTAAGACAGCTGATCTGTCAGGAAACAGCATATTTATATTGCTTTTATATTTCTGACAGGGGTCATGTGGTCATTAATCAATAATTGCCTTGCTAGATTTAAAGGTAGAGGGTGGCCCTAACAACCTTAAGTGAAGGACTGTGGTTGTAGCCTCCTTTAATAAATAAAAAGATTTCGCGCTTGCATTGGAAAGTGACTTTCATCTAAGCAGAATAGAGATTTATAGAGGTGGGTATGTTATGGTGCATTCTTTTCAGTACAGGCGGAGCTGAAGTATATTAAGTTTGAAATTTACCCAAGGTCATGCAGAAAGTCAGGATCAGAACTAAGTTTTAGGGTTCAAAATATTTTCTTTAAAATTATACTTCAAGCCAAATAAACGTAGTTATTCCTTGATAATTAAAAAGAGCTGTATGACTAAAAATTCTACCATGCCTTGCTGCTCTTGCATAATTGCTGAACAGTGAAACTGCTTATGGAGTAATACCTCATACCAGGGCTGACAGCTTCTTTCCCTGAAGCAGGTTGGAGTACCTTCCCTTTGACTACAGTATATCCAGGATCTCACTAAAATGTGAGTATGGTTAGGATGATCTACCTGCTCCATGATTTTTGGAAGCTGCTGCTGAATTTTTAATTGAGCAAAAGCTGTAGATAAAGTTAGAAAGCTTATCCATTGATAAGACTATCTGTTGTTTTCCATGGTATTCCCTGAGCTTTCTCTGCAGAACGCTTTCAGCTGAACAGTGATTTTGAGGGCTGTTCTAATGAATTTTCTTCCAAGTTATAAATTTTTGAAAAGAGAATACAAATTAACAGGATGTATGGTAAATTACCCCTATTTATTGACGTCCAAGAGAGCATGTCAGTGTTGTATCTTAGAATGGTTTTGCAAATAATCAGTTACTTTAAACTAAATTGCACTAAGAGTTGGGTCTGAGTTTCAAGATAACGTAAATTTGGGGAAAGATATTTTAAAGGAACTAGCTTAATTTTGATTTCAAGCTGTTATTGCTTTTTAATTTCTTTATCAAAAATCATGTTGTACCTTAGCAATCTTAGTGGCTGGAAATATGGTACAATAAAAGTTGAATTTTTTTAACGTAAAAAGCCTGCACATATGAAAAAATAATGACATTTGGAATGTTGGGCAAGACCTTCATACTAGAAGATCACGTCGTACTACAAGTAGCATAATCTATTAAGTCATATTTTTATCAGCTCTGTAAAACAAGATTTATTTTAAAATGCTTCGAGAAGCTGAATTCCAGATATGTGAGGTTTGTCTGATCTAGTGGATGCTTTGTAATCAGACATTTGCATTAGCATGGCTAGTGATTCTGTTCAGTTGGCTATTTCCAGAGCAAGTACAATGCAGAGGATAAAATCCAAGAACCAAAAGTTTCAAATATTGTTCTACATTTGTGTTAGCCTCACTTGGCAAATACCTTGCTACCGCATTGATTTTGGTCTCATGGTCAGACACTGATCTTTTCTTATGGGAGTCTTGGGTCCTGCAATTCTAGGCAATCTAAGGAGCTGAATGATGTTGCAGTAGATTTCAGAAATATATTTTTTCTCATGTATATCAGTTCACAATTACATGGTCTGTCTTTATAAAATCTAAATTGACAATTTTCTTGTGGCTAAGTCTGCTAAAGCTGGGGATGTTTTCAGAATCATGGAGCGTGGGTGTGAGGAACTATTTGTCATGTACACTTTGAAAATGCACACATTTGAAAATTATAACATAAAATATCCACGTGTCTCTACTGTCCAGTATCCCTGCACTTCAGTTCAGAGCTAGAAATGGTAACATATGCAGAGGCAGTTAAAAGATTTTTAGAACAAGCCTGAGTCTTTATTTACCTGGTTTGTCTAACTCTAATATCAAGAAGTTGAATGCAGTTCTGGTTATAGTACTCTTCTATACTACACTTTTATTCAGTTTCTTATTCCTCGTTCTATGTTCCTTACATTAGCTCTGATTCAAACAAACCCCATGCATCTTGCTTTGGCTTATATGTACACTCAAGATGGTTTTGTTTTTTTTAGAAAGGCTCTTCAGTATATGCTTACGACAATTTAATAATAATCTCTGCTTGAGAGACCTGGGAGAATTTTATTCCGCTTCATGAAAACTTGATCCTATATATTTTTAGCTAATAGGAGCTTTGATATTGATTTTTATTGTAAGCAAGATAGTGGTCAATTTTTTTTTTTTTTCCATACCCAGTTTTATCTGGCTTGGACCATTGCTTCTCCTTCTCTTTCACCAATTTTCCATGTGCAGTCACAGACTATAAAGCTATTTCCTCGGTTTTGCTTTGTGTTAGTTGCAAAATTCCACAGTTGAGTGTTCACTCAGTGTTATCCGTGTTCTTGTGGAAACATCTTTTAACATACATGTTAAAATTATTTCCTAGAACTACTAAAGCACCAGGATAGAAGGGGCCTTTGTATGAATTTAGACTAGTTGCAAAGAGCATACCACAAGGAAAAGTTTAAAAGCCCTATAGGAATCTACAGACGAGAGAGGATATTAATTAAATGTATGTTTTGGAGTAGTGCTTTCCTTGGGGAATAAGACCAAGGACCAATTCCATCGAGTTACACTAGGGATTAATTTGGCCTGCTGTCTTTGATGTTAAAAAACAGGGGACAAACTCATTTCTTTGGTATCTGCTTTGAAGAAGAAAGTGTATAAGGGTGAGGCAGCTAGTTTACATATTGCCAGAGAATGTGTGGATGTGGTTCTGAAACAGTCTGTCTGCTGACACAGTATTAGATTTCTGGTCCTGTTCTGTGCCTGAAAGCAGTGAATATTTTAACTACTTTTTTTTTTTTTATTTTTTATGTGCATGTCTCTAAGTGCTACAGAATGGGCAATATTTCAAAATGTACAGTATTAAGACAAGTACTATTTTTAACAAGTAAATTAGCAGAAATCTAAACTTAAAGTCAGCAACATTGGCCAGATTTCTGGGGAGAAGTGAAGCTATTGGAATAGGCAAGGGGAAAATTCTCTGAAGCTGTATTCCTGAGGCAAAGCCTTATTGATAAAGGATTAATCAAACTGACCCCTTGGAGACAGTGAAAGTCCTTGTAAAATCTGGTTGTTGATCTGTAACATTGCTTCCTTTACAGACAACAGCTTTCCACAAAAACTTATATGCTCCTTGTGAAATCTTTAATTGTAAAACAAATACATAATGCTTCAGTGTTTTCCTTCAGGAGGAAAAAAGGATGATGGCTGTAAATAGTTTAACTCTTTAAATTTTTCTGCTGCTTAAGACTATGACAGACATGGTGTGTGTACAGTGACAGCTTAAATAGGTATAAAATCGTCTGTATATTAGGAAGAAATTGGAGATGTAGAAGGCAAAGCTTTTTCAGTAATAAAGTGAAAAGCGTTTTTCTTTGTGCCATGTCTCTATTCAGTCTGAAATATTTTGTCCAGAAGCTGTTTCTCCTGTAGACCTGATAAATAAAAAGTCAGTTTAACAGAGATGTAATATTTTCAGTCATCATTGTGCAAACTGGAAGTTTTGCAGAAAATGTCTTTGTACTAAATTCCCATATGCACTAGCAGTCAACCTGGGAAGGAGATTTTATGGGAAGATTTGTATATTTTGTATGGGTTGTGGTTTACTTTTTGCTCCTAAAAAGTCAAAATGGGGAAAGTAGTTAAGTAGAAACAGGCTCTCTAGTATTCCTTGTTGGGTTTTTTCCTTTGTTTTTTTCCTACTAAAATACTGCTTTACTGTGCAATTAAAGTTGCAACTTGTGAAGGAAGATAATATAAAGCTCTTTTTTGTGTTTTTACCTAGCCTCTTATTTCCCTTTTTTTAGGAAGGTTTGTTTGCAGGCTGATCAAGGGAACGAATGTACCCTTGTGTATTATTTGATAGCTATGTTAAAAATCACTAATAAACAGGTGAAGGGTGTGAATACTCATCCCAACTAATAGTGGTGTTTGAGGCAGGAAGAGACATAGTCACTTCCTGAGCGATGAAAATCTGCCAGCTATCTTACACTCTGGTAAGTATTGTTTATTGTCTTCAGATGACAGAAATGCATAAGGTGAAATTCTGTTTTATTTAGATACAACCATGCTTAGTATAACTTTTATTATTCCTTTTACTTCTATTTAATTAGTATTAGTATTAGCTTTTGAAACTTCTGCCCAAAATGTTTATATGTATTTGTAGATATGGTAGCATGGTCATCAGAAATGAAATTTTCAGATGTGTCATTGTGTCATCTTATTGATTTTGCTTCCTTTACTGCTTTACTTAGTTCTGGCTATGTAGGAAAGTGTAATTTCAGCTACAAGTTGTAGCAAGTTTATACATACATATCTGTCTTAACCAAATAAATTTTTATTTTATGTTCCATAGCTCAGAGTTTAATTTTAAAAAATGATAAAAATGAATTGCAGCAGTGCATCACGCACGTCTCTTCCAATTCCATTTTTACTAGCACTGATGATTTCAATCAATAAAGTAATTTTCAGTCTTTCTATCAAAACATCAAAAGGGCCTGATCAAATCAGACTTTTGTAATGAGAAGGCTATCAACTGTAAAAGTAGTGTTTGGCCATCTAGAATATCTGCATAAGATAATGGAGCAGTAATTTCAATCTTCTGATCTCTGATTAGGAGGAAGGATAGTTTCTGAGAAAGGATGCTTACTGACAATTTGACCTGATTAGAAACTATATAAGTTTGTTTGTTAACCATAATGATCTACTTTCCTATCAAAGTATAGGATTGCATTAATTTCCTTTTGTCTCTCTAAAAACAAAGAAAATTGGTGAAAGTGTCAATGATATTTAAATGGATTCAAATAGTTTGATATTGATATTCATTTTACTTTGGGATGATTAAGACAGAAAAGTGGCCTTTTGGCTGAGTTCATTCCTATGTATTGGTTAAGAAAGCAATTGTAAGAATAAGGATATTAAAAATGTGCTATTACCTTTTCACAGTTGAAAATTTAATTTCTTCACATTCAGAAACAATTTTGTAATTATGGAGCTTTGAATTTGCATAACACAGTAAAATTCTGATTGGAATTTAGCCAAATGACTACTTGGTTGCAAGTCATTGCAGCAATGCAGTCTTCAACTGCAAAAGGTATCTTAGCAAAATCTGTGGCTTTTCAGTATTTGCTTTACTATTAACTAAATTGTCTAACATCAGTGAATAAATTAGTTAGTGTGGTAGTCTATTAAGTAATAAATAATGTAGTTATGGAATTGTAATTTGTGAAAAGTTATAACAAGTGGTATGTGATCTTGTATACAGCATATTTGTTTTCCTTATGGACAGCTAAACCATAATTGATGGGTCTGTACTTATGTTGGAGGCTGCATTTGCATAATTTTCATGAGCAGTCTTTTAGAAGACTTAGGTGTAGGGTAGAGAAAAATCCCTTATTTATTATGGGATATTATAAAGTGATTCCAAGTCATAAAGAACTTACAAAATGACACTAAATTCACTGAGTACTTATTAAAGAATCTGTGTGGTTTACTTAATTGTCTGTTTAACTGTATATTCCAAAGAAAAGGAAAATCAGACACAGCAGTGGTACAGGTTCCTTCATGCCTTATTGCCATGGTATGTCTGTAATTTATTTTGAGAAACCAAATCAAAGAATATATACTTATTTTGATTTTTGGCCTCTGAGGTTGTCAACTCAGAGTTGCTAGTTGTTATTTAATAATAGTTAAGACCTAAAATTGCAAATGATCTGATAACTCTATGTGTTCTAAACATGTCTGAAGACATTAATAAACGTCAATGTCAGTTTTGAATCTTCACATAGAAATCGGAGAGGAATGTAATTAAATATGATAGAAGTGTCACAAAGGTCTGTAAAATTCTTTACATATTTTTTATGGTGTTGATTTCTTGCCCACTGGTACACTGATTAAAGACATAAAGGTCCCTATACCAGTGGTACTGAATGTGATCCCGTATGAAATGAAGATTTTGAGTTATTATAATTCTTCTCCTATTCCTGATCTGTTTAATCATCATGTCATAATGTCATAATGAAATGTTGGAGATATATCAAATTGCTTATACTTTTTGTATGAAGCTAGTGGGGCTTTCAAATATCTGAAGATTTAATCTCTGTAATAATAACAGCCAAATCAACACTTTGAAGCAGATGATTTGATGTTTTAACTGTTAAATGCTGCAGAGGAAGCAAATGCCTGACAAGAGTTCTTTCACTATTTTTTTTAAATTTATGTAATTTTCCCAGTAAAACCTCTATATGGTGAAAAAAATTGTCTCGTAATGTCATGTCACTGTTTCCTGACATTCAGCTGTTTAAGAAAATTAGTCAATTATTTTTGACAACCTGTAGAACAGGTCTTTGCATATATGTCTTCTTGGAACTAAGTGATGCATTTGTTATGACTAACCCTGAGAAGTAGGTTTTTTCGTGTTAAAATGTTTATAAGGAAGAAGGCTGGCTTAGCAAAGGAGCTATGCTTGGGGAAGAAGGACTGCTATCAGAGTGAGGAGTGCATGTTTTTCTCCTAGCTTGTTTTCTTTGTAACCTCTGGACAGACCTACCACAGGCGAACAGGAAATGCCAAAATGTAGTATGTTAGCTAGAAGAAAAGGCAAACAGAAGGTTGCTTCTGGATTTGTAATCTGTAATTATCGCTAGAAGCCATGTAGTATCCAATTATTAAACTTAGCAATTAATTTTGTAACAGCTTCTCTTCACATTGATGCTTTTTCCCCAAGATTCATGAAGAATGTTGCAGTAATAAGTGGAGAGGACACATTTCTCAGTTACTGATTTTAAGAAGCAAGGAAGGATATTTTTCAAGGGAACTTTTTTCCTATCTGCACTGATGATTCAGTTTTTATTGTAGGTAAATGGTGTTTTGTGCTGTCTAACCAGCTGACTTGTGAAACAGTTTGGCCTGACTAGGCTTTTCTTGGGAAAAGAAAAATTGTTGCTCTTGAATTGTTTTCAAATTAGAAACTAATCCATTCCTCTGCTTACAGAAGTAGCCATAAACAGCCTAAGATTACTGAACTTCACTCAAAATTATGTAATTTGCACCAGCAGATAATAAGCTTGTGTTACTGATAGTTTGTAATACTTTCCCAAAACATACCTTCAAACTTACTATCAATAGAACACTTTGGTTAAGATCTTGCTGTTTAGTTAATAAAGGTACTTCTGGAAATTAATTCTTCAGATGTACAAAGTAGTTGTTTTATCTGGAAATCTGTATTATACATCTCAAGCAAGTTGCATTGTCATATGAAATCAGTGACAGCTTAGCACTTAGAGGGATAGTGGAGCAACTCTCTACTCTACTAGTTCTAGTTTGCAAGATGGTGTAGATAAAAAAATCTCACCTTAAGTAGACAAGCTCAAATGATATATATCCGTTGTAAAAGGGTGAGAGATAATTCTTACTCATTACATGAAAAAGCTAATTGCACTATATACCAAGCAAATAATATTTCCCAACAGCAGGAACTGGGTGAGGAAACATATTTTCTATTGCTAGCTTTGTCTTTCAATAGAATATTTACTCTACAATCTTCTTTATATGAGGATGAGGAGTGCAGGGATGATATGGCACTGCAAAACATGTATCATTACATATATTTTGAAACTGTGCAATCCAATGGAAATGCTCCTTGTTGATGCTTGTGGCTCAGGATTCAGACCTTCTCTTGTTTTCCACTACTTTTTCAATTCCTGGATCTGGAAGAAGCCTCTCTCTGTCACTAAAGAAAGAGGATGACTGTTAATTTGGTGGAATACCACTCCTTACAGAAGTTACTATACGGAGGAGTAGCAGCATAAAAGCAAAAAAGAAAGTAAAATATTAGGATCCACCTTTATGAAAGAATAATATTGTATTTTAGGTATTTATGGCTGAGATTTAAGCCTAAGACTGGCTTTAAAAGAAAATGAAATATTCTACAGAATTTGTGGTTTTTTGTGACCATTCATTTGTTTGATTTTATTGGTTTTTAATGTTTTCACTCTTTGGAATTTTTGTACAAACATCATTGCAAAGTCAAACATATTCAAATAAAACCTAATAAATCTGACAGAAAAATGTTGTATAATAGTTCCATTTAGATGGTGAGAACTCTGCAGTTAAAGACTCCTATGGCTTTTTTATTACTTTATTTGGTTCCTAGCTTCTATAAATTATGTATGTTGGCTTTTCATTAACATAGAAGGCACACATAATTCATTGCAAAGAATTCTTTGGTCACACATGATTGAGAAGTTCAGAAAGATCAAAACTACTTAGCTTTGTGGTAGGAACAAAACTGTATTTCATGTGAATGCTCCAGCTCCCTGATTTTTAATATTGATTTCTTCTCCCCAGTTTGACAAAACTTCAGGAATGCTTAAACATTACACAAAGACATTTTGTAACTGCTGGAACTTGATAAGGAGCCCATAGAGCAATTCTAACCTCTTCCTAACAAATGAAGTAATTGTTGCATTGCTCTTTGTATATAATGGGACTCATGCATTGCAAAAATTATTTTTGCCTACAAAAATATTTAAGTCACTTTTTTCTCTCCCAAGACATTACGTTGGTTGAGAGAGAAGATTGAAGATACTGATAAACAAAAAAGATCAAAATGACAGCAAATGAGGCAGGCTTTGTTACTGCAAGCTTTGTAGGGTTTTGTGATGTTTTGATGTTTTAGTCTGAAAAAAGTTTTATATTCATAAGACTTGCAGTGAAAAGTATGACATGAGAAAATGACTGAGATGTATGAAGGCAAGGATGATGCTTTTTAAAATTCAACAATGGAGAAGGATTAAATTTCTTAGCGTTGAAACAAAGAGTTTTCTCTACTGTGAGTGTAGAAAGCAGAGTACAGCATGAACCTGATCTATGGGTGGTCCAAAGCAAGGAAGAACCCAAGCAGGGGGGCTTGGGGCTGATGAGAGTGATTTTTGTACTTTAATAGAAAAGTTATAGCAGGAATTAGTCCACAAATATTGTAAGCTAGAGAAAATGAGAAGTAAAATATGAAAAGTTGGTGTGGGTATTAATACTTATATCTGACCGCTTCCTTTTTGGATAGCAAAACTATTATGAAAACATTCTAGTTGTTTACATCCAGGGGATCAATTATTTCTAAACTATACCTGATCTCAGAACAAAATGAAATCTAGTTCTAGGTTAAATAGACACTCCAAAACCAGTCTATAATGACAAATGTTGATATAAACTAAGTATAAATAAACTGTATACTCAGAAAAGAATATCCTTTATCTTAGGAGTTTATAAGAGTATCAGTATACAGGCCATGAGTTTTATATCCTCTTTCATAGTCCATTATATTAATATTTTGGATTAATGGCTACATTTAGATTAACTCAAGTAATTGGACAAAAAAAAATTAAAAACCCAAAGAAGCAAAACCACTGTCAAAAATCCCAAGCAATCATGTAAATATGCACATAGGCAATACAGTGTTCCATTTTGCTCCCCTGTACATCTTCCCAGTATAAGGAAGATGTCAGTAAAATTATGTAAGATCAGCAATGGACTATGCCGTTGAGAGCTGGAGCTTTTCTGCGAGGAGGAGTAGAGGCGATGGGACTTGTTTAGCCTGGACAAGAGGATGCTTAGGATGGACCTTGAATGTAGGTTGCTGGTATTAAAGAGGAGGTTTTGAGAAGAAAGAGTCTGGCTTTCGCAGAGTTGCAAGGCAGGAGAAAGAGACACAATGGTTGTATATTGAAAAAGGAGAGGTTTGGGAAAAAAACCCAGCAACTTCTCATGATGAGAACATTGAAACCTTGGTATAGCCTTCTAAGTGAGACTGTACCATCTCCTTCCTTGGAGCTATCAGGCCTAGATAGGCTAGATAAAGCCCTGAGCAACCTGATCTGAATTCAGTGTTGACCCTGTTAGGAGCAGGAGATTTGATTTAGACTATTTTATTCAGAGTTATTGTAGGAATCTGAGGAAAAAAAGTCTCATATTGTCTTAGTATTGATTTAGTATGTATGCCACTGGATAAGAGAAGTGTAAAAGATGTTAAATGATTGTAACATAGTTTAGAGAGTGTGAAATAGCAGGAGATGCTTTTTCCTTACATGTTCGTATTAGTTTTTGTGTTTAATATGCCTAGGTTTCACTTTGCAGGCAGCTAGTGCAGTCTTTCCTTTGCTGTATTTGTTTCAGAATCACTGATCTCTATATGTGCTCCTCTTTTTTTTCCTGAATTAAGTCAGTGCAGATTGTGATCTAAAGTTGTCAAATAGGTTTTTTCAAGATTATCTTACTATTGTGCTGATGTGAGATATCACTAGAAAAGGCAATTGTAATTTGAATTAAAAAAAATAACGCTATTCTCATTTTTCAAAGGGACATCTAAAATAGGTTTTAAAAGACATCCTGAAAGCATAGTGTAATTTTAGTTAAACTGGCTCTACCTCTCAGTGCCAGCCTAGTGTCAAAGCCACAAGATTAATTGTTCTTATTGTAAAGCTTGACTTAGGTATCCCACTGTCATTTAAATAATTAGAATGAATGTTTTATATGGATAATACTTGAACAATAACAGCAAAAACTTGTAATATAATCTTATGAATTTGTCCTACAGAATTCCTGGCAACTGTCCACAGAATTCAGTGCACTGAGATGGTATTCAGGTACCTGAAATTGAAATAATTAATGAGATTCATTCTTGCTTGTAATTT
Source organism: Oenanthe melanoleuca (assembly GCF_029582105.1). Classification (NCBI taxonomy): domain Eukaryota; kingdom Metazoa; phylum Chordata; class Aves; order Passeriformes; family Muscicapidae; genus Oenanthe; species Oenanthe melanoleuca. Next base: position 103,692,752 of record NC_079335.1, on the reverse strand, counting down.
GTAAAAACCAAATACTTAGTGCCTTGTAATTCACCCCTTTGATTACCTCAATGAGTTGAAATCTTATGTAAATGTGAGTATGAGATCTGTTACTTTTACAATGGATTATCAAAAAAGGCAGTTCATGTAAGTAAAATTTAAAAGATAACCCTTCACAATAAACGTACCAAATTCTGTTCTGTAAATTCAGCTTATTACCGACAACCTGTCTTATTCTCCAGATTTACATGGGGGATTTTATGAAACTGTAAATTACAGAAAACTTCAGCAGAATCTCTGTTAATCTACTTTTGAAACTGATTCCAAATTAGGAGACCGAAACTGAAAATAATTATTGAAGTTAAATATGGCTCAAAACAAAATTTTAATAAATATGAGGTGGATAGAATAATTAGTTATTCAATTAAAAGTTTTTAAACTCCTACACTATTTTGACATACAGAGTAGCAAACCCACAGGGGTTTTGGAGCCAAGCAGTGTGGTGAGGCACATGTAAGTAATATTATGCACTTTATTTTTGAAAAGTGGCTGAGAGTGAATAGGCATAGCTGGATATCTCCTCTATGTTAGTTATGGAGGCCAATAGGCCACTGATTCCATGTAAATCTAACCCCCTTTCCTCAAATATAAAGCTGGCTGAAAGGTGAAAAGCAGAGGAGGCACAGGTAACCTACATAAGTGTTTCTTGAGCTTATTCCCCAGTTGGCCAAATGGTTCTATGTGGGGCTTAACTGCTACAAAGACCCTTGCAGCAGTTTTGTGCATTTCAGCTCACAACTTTTCTAGAAATTATCAGGAATGTTGTCAGATTCTGGATTTGATCCCACACCTTGGAAAGTGGGCAAAACATAGTACTATGAAAGCTGGCTAATGATAGTCCTATGAGCTATCAGATATAAAAAATACCCATGTTTTCTGAAATATCAAGGTTGGGAAAGGGAAGCTATTGTGTCAAGAGTGAAATGCAATGCCTGGGATGTGTTTTGCAATTGCTGACTATGTGTGTTGACCTTTTCCAGTTTTCTTCTGAATAGCTGATGGCCTGTGAACTGGATAAAATATTAAAAAGAAGTTAAAAGAAAGAGGCCCTAGTAAATCCCTCCAATTCCATAAAAGATAAATGAATAGCTCAGAGTGATATATTCAGCATGTGTTTCGTTTAAGTCTCTGCAGTATTGGGAAATAGTATTTGGCGCGGCCATGCTCTCGTCATAAAACAAGTAAATCAAAATCTTTCTTCAGAACAACGACTGAACTGCATTCAATTATAATTGGCATCTCTACTGCCTTCATATTTATGTAAAATGTCTGAGCCTGATAAAAAGTTATATTGCAAGTCTATTCTTACCTTACCACCTGCAGTTTCTAACCAGAAGTTCATTACTCAGAGCATGGTTGTAGTTTTTAAGGTAGCTTCAAAGAAGCTTGAGTAAGGCAGGCAGGGAAATATTTCCCTTGGGAAAAGGGGACCTAAAATATATCTAGATGAGGAGATGAGTGTTCTGCCTGTGATCCTGGTTTGTATCCAGAACCTTCAGAATATGTAAAAGAAAGGTTTATGGAAGTTAAGGAACTGTTCCAGTACAAACAACATTGGTGTTACCATGTTCACTGGTTAATATCAATAGCTTTTAAAGTTTTATAATATAATTTTAATGTAAAACCCTGTAGAATGTCAGGCTTTCCCCAGCAGCTTATAGGATCTTTGTCTACAAATCTATTTCTTAGTGGCAATGTCATATATATATATATATATATATATATATATATATATATATATATATACACACATATGTACATATACACATGTATATATTCTAATAACTTTAACTTAACCTTCTTATGGTAAGAAGCATGACTGAAGTTGATAAATGTGGAATGGTAACTTGGAACAATGTTATATGTGTTCCTAGAATGCTTTTGACTGCAAGCACACAGAATACTGTGGCTGCAGTTTTTTCTGTATCTATACTAAAAATGTTAACTTGAATTGAACCGTTTCAGGTGCCTAATCCATAGCAGCTGTAATGGGCAGTGAAACTATGTCTGCAAACCGCTTCTATTGGCTTTCTGAGCTTCTTTTAGTATTGACTTAATTTTACTCAACTGCTCGAACTTTAACCAGAATAAACTGGTGCCAGATTAAGCATTAATGACATATGTATTCTGTATTCTTCAGAAACCTCACACAATTGCAGATTTCACTTGCCTGTATGAGTACTTTGTAACTAATCAGACCAGACATGCCACTACAGAGAAACCACAAACACAGCAGTATGCACTGATAGATATTAATACAGTCCAGTCTGTTAACAAAGTGAACAATTGCCCAAATAATTATTTCCTGCTGTGGAGTACTTATGCTTTGTTTTTTAAATCCTATTTTCCTTCCTACTTTCCTGTTGACTACAGCAGAATTGAATTTTATCCAAGCTGACTTGCACTGGGTCAGCAAAACTCTTCACCTTTGTGGAAGAAAAGTTAACTCACTGAAGGCTATGTGGATTTGAACATATCTTATTGGTGCACTGAGCTCCCACCCACAACCAAAGGGAAGGGGTTAACAGCGCTTTGTGAAATGTAGGAGAAATAAGAAGCTGAGGAACATAGTGGCTAATGTGTATAAGGCAAAGCCAGAGTTCACTGGCCCATGATTTGCTGTTTTCACTTTCTAATTGTTCATTATTTTCTTTTCCTAGTATTTACTCATTGCTTTAGTGATTTAGCAAAAGGTTGTGCTAAATATACTGAATAAAACATTAGCAGTAATTGCTAACATAAGCATCACTACAAAACTCGAAGGTAAAGTGGAAATCAATCCTGTGGAATATCATATCACTAAAGTGAATAGCAACAGCGCCTCAGCATATTCATTCAGCTGCTAACATGGGGATACTGGAAGTAAGGTAATTTGCGACATAATTTACAAAAATATATATCTAAGTAGGTTTATATAATGATATGCAAAAAGCAACTTTGCTTCTGTATAGAAGAGAAATAATTTACTAATGTTCTAGTGTTTGTATGCAATGTAATTGTGCAAATTTCTAAAAGGTCATTAACTAACAGTGCTGCTTGCTACCTTTGCAGTTGGAATAACAAAAAGTCCAGTAGCCTTTAGGAAATTTGAGCAATTGCAAGAAATGTTTTGTATGGAATAATTTTCTTGCAAGTACAGGAAAAGGAAAGATCAGAGGCGGATGTTTTTTGATCAAGAAGGCTCCGTCAAATCTTGATAACTTTTGATGACCTTCCCCCTTCATAATTTAATCCATGGATAATTTTCTTTTAATAAACTGATGGGTGCCACACATGTTCAGTTTTACACTCTGAAAATATTAGGTCCACAGGGATGCAAATGGTGCTTATTGGCAGGCAGAATTAATAATCAGCAGATAAATAATAAAATATGTTTTTACCTTTGTATTTCCTTCTATTCTGCACACTATAAAATATATTGTGTGGGTATAATATGATTAGTCAAGTAAAGATTCCATACTAGCACTTTAAACGCTTAATTGATACAAAGGCTTTCAATTTAAAAAACGTATTTTACCAGAGTGGGAAATTTCCACTCTGGTAGATAGAAAAATACTACATTTAAAGCAGTAAATAAGTGTAGAAAGTTGCATTTTCTTAGAAAGAGTTTCATATTGGAACATCAACTTTCTCTGATCTTCCAAACCACTCAAGACATCTGAATTACATTCATGTTTTCCCCATTTTTGCTGCATTTTTATGTTCTTTCATCAACTCAGGTGTTGAGGCATGCAACAAAGGAAAGCTCATTGATTATCTAGGAGAAAAATATCTGAAGCTAAGCCTCCCAAAATTGCTTTCAATAGAGTGATATTTGCACAAATCATTGAGCTGGCAATGTCATGTTTCCTGTATCCTTTAGAGCCCTTTGAAGAGTGGAAGGACATGCAGTTATTTATTTTTGAATTCTGGGATAAAACATACTTCTGGTTGGACAAGTTGATCACCCCTGAATTAAGAAAATGTTGTATTTGGTCCACCTCTACAATACAGAAAAGGAAAAAAAAAAAGCTTCCGAAACATTTAACTGTCATTTAAGGACATCTGCCAAGTACAGATGTTTTGTACAGGTGTCCAAAGTGGGTCATATCCCACTGCTATTAGTTTCTTCAGAGAAATCCCAGAATCAGTTTCTGTCCTTCAACCACAGTTGATGTGCTTGTTTGTCTACCTTATTCCCTGTCCCAGAAATTATGCTAACTCCTTGACACAGTGTCTTAAACTTTCACAGTATTTTGCAAGAGGCAACTGTGTAAATTAGGATCTTTTTGTGCTCATTCTGCAGATCTGAGCATAAACAGATTCTATATTCTTTTGTCAGCAAAATGGTCAGTGATGTAAGTAATAGTAATTAGATATAGATACCGAGGGAAGCTAAAGCAGACACATTACATGAATGAGATAAATACAAGGAGGAATTAGGACCGAAATATAGCATTTACTTAACTTCAATGTTATACTCAGTACTAGACTATCATATTTTTATGGTGTTTTTTATACTTAATGGAAGTCAAATTCACATTTACAGGAACATATTGGAGAGAATTCAGATATAACCTGAATCACTGCCCTGACTCTGAAAAACTGAATTTTTCTGAACACTGATGGCTCTGATTTCTTTTCACTTGAAGTTAAAAGGAAGAGAAAGAAGCTCAATGATTAATAATATTTCAGAATAAAATAATTTTATGTATCTTCTGTGGCTTGTGGGGGTGGGGGGAGGGAGAATGCTAAGAACCAATTTTTAAAATCTTTGTAATTAGCTCTGACAATTGAGATTTCCAGTATGCAGTGTTCATGAATCTTCAAAGCCTAACTGTTCTTTTGTTAAGACTTTACTCTGCTATTATGGGAATTATTCTTCTGTATTGGAAAAGACAGCTTCTGTGTAGGAATATATAGCAGTTTTTTCTTTCTTTTTAAGTGTCTAGAGAAGGCAGTTGATGACCTAAGCATCTGCGTTTTTTTTTTTTTTTTTTTTTCTGACATAATTAAGCAAAGATAATGTCTTTTTGTATGTATTACACATGACATCCAAATGCTGCTTTGGGTCTTCACTAAAAACTTTAGTGGAGCTGAAAAGGTGAAAGTTGGTATTCCAGCACCAGCTGCTGTGTTTCCAACCACATGATTCACTATTTTCCAAAGTTTTGAGAAAAGCAAAATCAGTTTTAGGCTACCAGTATCTAACCAAAACCATTTGACATGTGATATTGTTTATCATTATCTTGCATGACCAGTGTTTGCTTACCAGGGAACTCTGAAGGAATTTGGTTAAAGAGGCAGCTACTTAGGACCTGATATGACCTATTGTAATCCATAGAATGGGGAAAAAGCAATTGCTTCTAAAAGAGAAATTATGCTAGTGCATTTTTATTGTGCAAATAATGAAAAAGAATGGTGGGCTCGAGGTTTCTTCGTTATGTTTCTGTTTTATCATGTTTGGTTCAAGCCAAAATTTGTGCAGCATCCAAATCCCCTTACTGTCTAATGAGGTAAAAATTTACTGCCATCACTTTAGAATAAACTTGTTTGTATAAAGCAACATCATTGATTAACATGGATTATCATAATATTAACAAAAGAAAATGCAGTCCAAAATTTTGATGTGCAAATGGGTTTAGGAGAGAGAAATTAGAAGGTCACTAAAAGGTATGATGTCCTGTCCAAGAAGGCTCTGAGGCAGGCTTGTAAAAGTGCTTGCATTTCCCACTGCGAATTGCAGAACAGGCATAAGTCATCTCCAGTAATCCTGCTAATACATCCTGCCCTGGGCATGCTAAACCACTTGACTGTCCTGCTCTTGTTCTTTTTGAGGAGACATTTATATCCTCAATCACATAATTTTTACTTCTTTGAATTCACAGATTCCTGTCATCAGCAGCTGGTAAGCTGTATAATATTTTTCCTGGGAGGAAATGCTGACTTGGTCCTGGTTTGTTTTCTGTATGGTTTTATATAGTGAGCCTTGTGAGATGGAGCATAGGATTTTGCATGTTTGTCTAGACTGGTAGTGACACTGTGGATAGTCCTGTCTCTCTTGTTACACTTGTTGGTTGTCCATGTAAAGCTATTTTTGTGATATATATCTAAAGAAATAGCCTTTATCAAAAAAGCAGCAAGACCTTATTAACTCTCAGCTTCAGACAGAACTCAAATATTACAATACACAAGTTCCTCATATCTCCCTGTAATACACTGAAGGAGTTTTGTTTTGGCAATATTCAAAGCTGAGAAACAGCCTTGTAAAGGCTTGGCAATCCTTAGGGAGGCCGTGGGTGACGCAGATTACTTGAGAGACACATCTGACCTGTATCCAGAATGAATAGGAGAAAAGCAAATAATTTTTCCTATTTAGATGCTGGAAAAGTTATAAAAATACACCTTTTTTTTTTCCTCTCCTCTTAAATATGATCAAATTTATGACCTTCCCATTTCTAGAAGCCTAGTTTGTATCTATATTGTTTCTTTGATGGAAGAGGATAAATGAAGCGTAAATTATCTTTGTGACACATATATTTGAAGTGAGAAATTGGGACTTTCTCCTTAAATTATTTCTGCCAACAAGGAGACAGCAAGATGACCTGAATCTCACATTTCATTATCCACAATGGAAATATGGCTATCTTTTTTCCTTTGATTGTTAAAAGGATGTTGGGGAGGGTTATGTGTGATTCTCTAACTCTTCTGTTTCCTTTTCTGTTGGAAAATTGTTATTGTTCCCTGCTGCCCTTTCAAATAAAACAAGTTCAATGGTCAGCAGACATGTGCAACCTGATGGATGAGGAATGAAAATCCTTCACCTTTGTTTTCTTTATCGTAGGCCTTTTGTGTGTGTGACACAGCAAAACAGAAAATCCAAAATTTTATAGAAGTCCATCTGCTACTGGGTGCCAACATTTGGAGGTGACAAACATTTTGGGGTGGCTTTAACTTGTTGTCTGGAAGCTTTGGGAGCAGTGAGAACTAAGCATATTTTTCAGCTGACTAGAGCATTAAGATTTAAAGACTATTCCTGAAAATGTTGCTGTTGAGCTTGCTATTTATGGTGAGACAAATAATTTTAATGTGATCATTAACATCTGGTTAAGAAGCTCTGAACAAGGTCCCATGTAGAGATTAGTTCTTTTTCTGAAGCACAATAGAGTTCAAAATTGATCAATCCTAACCAGAGACGGAATTTTGCAAGCAATGGGACAGTACAATTATGAATTTCTTGAGAATTTTCAGTGGCACATATGTGCAACTTTCCTGGCAAGCAGTAAGTTGGTTGCCTTCTCACTTGCCTGGACATGTTTCTTCAGGTTGTCTGACAAGAAGTTGCCTCCTTGCTTGATGTTTCCCATTCCAAGAAAATCTTTGCAGAATGATTACGAAAATAATTCCAAGATTTCTGCAATTATGACTGACCACAGAGGACAGGCTTATTTTTGTCCCTCTTTAAATGTGGAGCTAGAATTGTAGAGCCCGTTTATTTCAGCAAATATCAAAAGTTTTTTTGGGTTTTTTTTTTTCCTGTTCTCTTAAATGCTGGAATTTTGTATCTGGAATTTCCACATTTTTATCCACCTACTGGAAAAAAAAAAGTAAAAAGAAAAGCCACACTAGCCTGCCTGTGACATTTAGAGATGAAAGCATTTGGTGCCAGCAACAACCAGGCATGATCACTGCAGTGAACCAGTTTATTAAACTTGTGCCTGAATCCAGCTGGCACAGTGAGCAGTGACTCAACTTCTCCCTGTGGCAAGACATCAGCACACACTCGCTGCCTGCCACCTTCGCTGGCTCGGGTGGTCAAATAAAACTACTTCTCCCAGGCCAGGTCTGAGACCTGTAGCACATTTTAATGTCCTGACAGAAGGCGCAAGTAACTGGGTGTGTCTGGCACTGTTGCTTCAACACTGGGGGCTGGATTCGTACTTCACAGAAGTGCTGTGGTAGCGTAACGTAATTTGAGATGAGTTGTCTGGCTTAATCCAACTAAAAGCACTCATAAATGTGATTCTGGTTTGAATATATCTGTTCTCTCTTTTTCTTGGTCTGTTAGACAGTAAGATTCCATCTTTCATTATGCCTTTCCCTGTACAACCATATCAAGATACTTAATCATCTTCCAACTCTGTTCATCTCTTTGCCTTCGGCCAACATGACCAGATGTAGCTGGTGACCTGCAACTCTCCTCCTGCAGAAGCAGTTGGTGATGTTCCTGTCCATTTGTTTCCATTTGATTCTGCTGTCACCATTCACTTGCTGTGGGTCTGCTGCTTGATATTTGTATTTGGCTTTTGAAGTTTAGTTTGAAAAAAGTGATGCAGGAATTGAGTATAGGCCTAAAGAAAGAGATGTGGTATTGTGTTGCTTGATCATAAAGAAAGCAGCTGAGCTCAACTGAATCCTTTATGTGGAGTTTTTTTACCTTCTGACCTGCCTTTGAACTTGTCTTTCATAGTTGCCACTACAACATTTGTTTTTGCAGGCTGATCAGGCTGTGTGGATGTATATACAGGAGTTTCCTCGAGTCCTAAAGTATGGCTTTGTCAAATTTTGAATATTACTCATGTTACCACATGCAGTCAAATGATGGCTGAACATGCATTCAACATACTTGAACTGATCACTTATCCCTGGAGTTCTATGGGGAAAACAAACCCTCCTGAAATTCTGTGGGTTTTGCATATTAAGAAGTGTAAGCTGATTGTTGGGTAGGTGACATGAATTTTTTTTTTTTAGTTTGTGGTGTGTTACCTTGTTCACGGTGTACAAAATACATTTCAACATATATTCGAAGTTTTACATAAAGGTAGGGATGTGGCTAAAAACAGTGTAGCATAAAATTCTGAGTTCTAGTTTTTGAAAACAGAATAATAATAATAATTTTATAGGCTGTACTGAGATGAAGTGTGTATATTTGAGGTTGTTGTATCTCTTGGTCCTTCTGGCAATACAATCCAGAGTCTAAATTGATAGACAAAAGCCAATTTCTGCCCATACTTTGAAGTTGGGTTAAAGAAGGTATATAAATATTATTTTCCCCTTGTGTGATTTTATACAGTACATAAAATCTTAATTTACTGTAATTACTATATAAAAATTGGCTGAAGATAGTACTGATTATATAATTTTTCATGATTTCTTACAATGAAAGAAACAAGAGTAATGGATATAAGCTTTTGAAATAATCCTGCTTTGCTGTGTATTCTCTATTCTTCTATTTGTACTCACTTATGTAACTGTGGGAATGGGTATGAGTGTGGCAGGAATTGCTCATGATATGCATATCAGTTCTCATAACAACTAAAAGTGAAAAGTAGGTGGAAATTCCCTGTTTCTGCAGCAAACTTGTAAAGTCTACTTTTGCCACATTGTTGCTGTCAATATTGTTTATTCTAAAATTCAAGGCAGGATTCTGTGGTTATCAGGAACTTCTATCACTTTTCACAGCTGGACATTTCCCACGGGGGTTACAAGGAAACTTAAATTGTTCATGTCTAGACCAAGCTGTAGCAACCAGCTACTGCTGGGAAAAAAATCTTCTAAATGCCAGTGAGGTCCTGTATACTCCATCCATTTCTGTCTCATGGTTGGAACATGAGGATGGCTTTGCTAATAGCAGAGGAGTGCAGACTGAGTTGCTATCTTCCTTCTCCCAGCTCCACCCTCCCATCCCACTAGGGCCACTTACAGGTATGTGCAGGGTCAAGAGTAGAAAGATTCACTAAGTGTAACTGCATCCTACCCTAATAGATATTTTTTCCACAGGGCTGAGAGCTCATATATAAATGTGTATTGAGTCATACCCTTGAAACTGAAGTGTTTATGAGGAGGGCTGAGGTCGGTGTGGATGAAGGGGCATATGGTGGTATGTTATTGTTTTAGTTGTGCTGTTGAAGGTCTTAGATTGCACCAGACGAGGATCTGCCTATAAAGTGTTTCACATAAGTCAAGCAGAATTTAAGTAATTTACACTAACAGCCATCTAGTTCATTGTGGAAAACTGGATGATTTCACGAATTAGGAAGAGAAACTGATTAAGAAGCCATTGGGAATAATGCATCACCAAACTATACTCAGTTAATTTGCTCTGACAGGCCTGTTGTCGATGGTTGTTTATAGTGTTTTAGTACGCTGGAATTTGTTTCACAGGTTGTAACCCTGTTATAGTAGGTGCTATATAAACGGAGAGCAGCCTGTCAGGTTGTGCCTGGGCTTTCAGTCAGACAACAAAACAGGAAGGAGGAAGTGGACAGAGACAGAGAAGACTGTGGAGAACTAGGGGACTGTGTTAGTATGCATGCGAAGCAGTGTTTTCAGCATGCTTTAAGCCATACTATTCTACTGCTGAATTACTACTTCATTTTGGGGAGGTGGTAAAAGCTCACTTCTGATAATGCTTCTGGGAAATTATTGCTTTAGAAGCCATAAAATGCCTAATGTGTGCCATAGCAGTAAGAAAAGATGAAAATCACCAGCAACCTGGTATTTTTGTATTCTAGGAGGAGCACAGTGTGGGTTTTATTCAGTTTTACAAAAAGGAACTGATTCCTGTCTCCTGCTTCTTCAAAAATGATGTTTCCTCTAGGGTGACACTGGAGAAGGTAAATGCACACATTTACATACCATGCACACAATGCCTTGCTCAGTTATATATGCTGCCTAAATCCTAGTAGGTGATGCTACTAGCTGTTACTACAAACTTTTGTTTACTATTTAAGCTCTTCTTAATTGCTCTGTGGAGAAACTTGACTCCATCAAGTCATTACTTAGGTCTCTTTTGGTGGACCACATCTTCACCTTGTGTTTTATGCTTAGATGTTTTTACTGGTTTATGCCAATAGATAGTGATGCAGGAACATAGCTGAAACTAACTCCCTCTGGTGTAATATATAGTGGTATAATGCCTAAGATAGTTGTTTGATCCTTGCCTTTAAGCCTCACATGTTAGGGATCTTAGAATTTTATTTTCCTCACTGGAGAATGGTACTACAGAATCTGTATGCACCTGCTGTGCAGACGAAGGCCATATTTGCCATCTGAGCTTAGGTGTTCACCTTTAGTCTCAATTCTAGTGTAACACAATCAAAGCCTTCAAGAGAAAACTTTGGGATATCCTAGGCTCACTCACCTGCAATATGGAAATCTAAGCATGCTGCCTGGTCCATAGGGCTTATTGATCTCACCTGCCTCTAAAATGCTGATGTGACTGGTGCTGATGAAAAGGGGGCATTGAAGAAGCTTGACCTCATTGCTGCTAGGCAGGCAGGCTGTACAAATAGCCTGGACTCAGAGAAAGAAAAATATTAAGTTCTGGATCTTGAAGACAGCCTGTGCTGTCAAGTATTTGCATGATCTCCAGCCCCAGGAGAGCATAGACCACAGGCAGGCAGAATTTTCAGATTAGTGAGAAGTTTTGTGGGCAGCACTGAAGGGCACAGAGACACATATGTTTTTGTGAAGGTATGGTTATACTATAGAGATGTATTAATTTATAGCTTATAATTTAGTACTGTAAACTCTGTAAAATACTTGAGATTGTACCATAAAATATTTTCGCTTAGCAGTAGGAGACTCAGGGCCATCTCTTTCTGCGAAAGCTGTGTTAAGATACTGGTAAGCTTGCCTGTCTTTTGAGATACTTACAGAGTTAGGATGGTTGGGATTTATTAAATGGCAATATATATTGCTTTCTTTCTGGACTGTCTAATGGATATCATTAAATGTAACTTTCCTGAGCCCTTTGATGTATTATTGTGCTTGTTGTGGCAGTGAAGGATAACTCATGCCCTTTGTTGCACAGAAATGTAATGCAAGGTTCTTTTGTCTCATGGATGAGAAAAACATATAAATCAACTGGATATAATGAAAGTTTTGTTCTCTAATTAAGTCATCCTTTCTCATGTTTTTACACAAAAAAACCATTTTCATTTTCATTCAGGCTAGTGATTTATGAGTTTGGCACTCTGTACTGATGCTGTAGGAGCTCTGAGATGTTAATTGTTAGGCTCAAACTATTTCAATAATTCTGTTGCTTTCTGTCTCCATGTGTAATTTTCAGTCAAAGATTTACAGTTATGCACCCCAAGGATCCTCATATTAAATTGTATCATCTGCAAAAACAGATATAAATGAGTCCCTTGGCTATTTTTTTCCATAGTTACACAGCCTGCATATGGACAGCACACAAGAATTCTCACTCCTATTGATGCAAGAGTCAAATCATGTTATTGCCACTGCCTGTAGGTGCATTTTTTGTACAGTTGTTTGTAGGATAGCATTATCCTTGCTCAATTTTGTCCTTTATTATGTCTTAGAAAGCTATGAAAAGCAGATAGATCTGTGTTACAGAAACATTTGCACAAAGTTCTATGTTATGTTAATCAGAAGGCCAACATCTTTCTCAAGTGCACTTGATTAATTTATTACATGATCAACTTCAGTAGTCACCATATGTTGACCATAGTTTGTGGACAAATTCGGTTTCGAAACCACCTGAGAGTTACTGTTTAAAAGCTAGTTTAAATTAAAAATACACAAACAAACAAAAAACAATAAAGCATTTCCTTAAAGACACAGTTTTGAACTGTAGAATAAAACAGAATATCATCTCTAGCTTTCTATCTTAAACATGACCAGTTTTTCTGTTATAAAAAAAGTACACCACTCATTTTGAAAACTTCAGTTCTCAAAACTCAAACTGTTACACAAAGAATGGTTCTTATGGACTCATACTGCCCCCATATAGGCATGCAGAGCCCGCAGTTCTTTTGGCTGGATTATTATTTCTTTCTGATATTTTTCTGTCTTGAAAACTTGAGAGTTTGGAGATGTGTTCCATGTTTTTTTGTGTAACTTTTTAGTGTTTTGTGTAAGTGAGATTTTAAAAAAATATTATTTTATCTAGGAAATAAGCTGGCAAAGATACAAGGATAAATATAATGGAAACAGGATTGTAGTAGATGGAACAGCCTTTTTTCTTCTTTTCTTGACCAAGCTGCAACAAATTAAAAAATACAGAGAACTTTCTTAAACAGCTAAAATTTTGATGAATTTCAAATTACTCTTTTCTGGGTTTGTTTCTTTGTGCAAAATCACTACTATTCTGCTTTGTCTGGTTTAAATCAGAATTTTCTGTGCATTAATAAGTGTTCTTTTCCTGTGTACATCACTTGAGATTTGAACATATTTGATTTTGTCTGAGATGTATAAAATAGTGGGCAGAGAAATTGGCCTTCCCAGAATTCAGGCTTCAGTAGGTGTGGGGTTTTTTGGTTTGGTTGTGGTTTTTGGTTTTTTGACTTTTTTTTGCAGTCCTTCAAATTGTAATCTACCTTCTCTCCTGCTCATGTTACTGGACACACAAAAAAAGAAGCTGAAATACAGCACTTAATATAACCTTTGCATGCCTCCATAACAAGCTACATCTCCAATCTGAGAAGGGAGTTGGCAGTGGCCTACAAATTAAATCTTGAGGGAAATATGTCTTATTTTTGATCACTGGTTATATCAGTGCTGGAATAACAGTTCAATATTTTAAAAATTTGATTTGGAAATGTTTGATTAGTAGAATTAGTGCTGGGGTGCTGCTTACAACTTTTTAAATGTTTAATTTTCTGTACATTAATTTGTCTAATTATAGAATCACAAAGAGAGTGCTATTTAATTTTGCAATGTGTAAGTTAATCATATACAATATTAGAAGTGTTCCTTTGGAAAAATAATGTTTACTACTAATTGGCAAAGTAAAAAACACCTTTCACATTTTTCTGTGATTTTTTTTGCACACATCAGCCACTGAAGTTTTCCAGATTTGTGAGAATAGGAAAGTAGTTTACTAAGTTTTTTTTTTGCTTCCACTCTGCTATTCTTATACTTGACTAGTTATAAAGGAAAGCTTTTGTTATTGCCCTACATTATTCCTATAGTGGAATAATCTTTGTATTGGTTGTACATCATACAAGTACATATTAATTCTACATACTAATTCTCAATTAGTGGCATAAACTTCATGGCTTTGGGTTCTTCAGTATGTTCAAATATACTTGATCTTATCATTGCTTCACAGTTGCTTTTCACAACCAACCATGCATTACAAACGGCCTTCAGTTGTGAAAAAGCATCTATTATGTTCTTTTGGGAAAGTGAACTGTTCTCTGTTGCTCTGCTTAAAACCATCATGTTCTTTGTGCATACCAAAAACAGGACCGGGGGAGGAAGGCTAGACACCAAGGAGTCACTATATATAGTAGGAGTCTTTTTCTTTCCACTGCTTAAAAAGATAAGTAGCTGAAATGGAGTCAAATGTTGTTTCTCTATAAATTGTGTGCCAGAAGGTTTATCACTAAATGCTGTAGGTTATGTTGAGTGGAATAATCTGGAGGAAGAAAGGGAGGCTAAAACAACAGAGCAGTAGGACTATTTTGACTCCACAATCAAAGTCTCCTTGACTTTTGCCCTTTGGGTGGAAAGTGCTTATGTTACAAAACAACATGAGGTCAACCTTTGGGTTCTGCCGTTAGTTTCTTTCTTGCTGATATACACTGAGGGAGTAGTTACCTCCCATTCTGTGCTTTTATGTTAAAAGTTATGTGCTTTTACTGTTTGGGCAGTAAGAATGGCAGCTGCTTTTCCTATACATGGTAAGAACTGCTGAATTGAAGAATGAAAAAACGCCTAGGTGACATTGAAGAGCCATCCATGCCTAGGCTCAGAATGAAATATCCTGAAAAACATGGGAGCATCCACTTTTCAAATATCTCATTCCCTCAAAGGCAGTGTACAGTGCTGGGAGTATTTTTATGGTTGTGAAGTGGATATATTAAAAAAATTGGTTTAGGTGAACCCCAATTGATCTGATAGCACTCTATAAAAATTCTACTGAGTTCTTTTGGGAAGATAAGTCATACTTGGTCTAGTCAGCCTTTTTTGGAACTATTCGCATTTTAGGATGACAACTGCTTGGTTAGTGATCCAGTGATAGATGCATGATGTAGAAGAGATGTGGGAGCCTGAGTGTATTATTTAGTGGCTTTGGTACAGTGGAGAAAGCCCCTGCCAGGAAGCAATAAAGTATTTATTGGGTAATGACTATGGAGGCACCACATTAAGGTTAAATTAATATATGTAAATCACTGACTTCAAGATGCTGAAGCTGCCTCTTGATGCCCATCTTTTTTTACACAAGTGAGGATCAAATAGTCACTGTTTTGATAAATGGAATGCTGCTAACCTACATTAAAGACCTTAAGGGAGTTTAGTTCTTAAATTCCTTTGAAATGTAATGGAATTTGGGTGCCAAGAACTCTTCTCTTCTAAAAAAGCCACTGGCTTATTTGTTTTTATTAAAAGGCTTTTTAGAAATTATGCAAAGCCTTTGATATGTTCTGTCATAGTATGAAAGTGGCACAGGGTTTATAAGCAAATAAGGACATCTTATTTCATAGCTTCTGCCACTTTTGGCAGTGGCAGAAACCACTTGGGATTAACTATTGATGGCTTTCTACTGTTGGATTGGAAGTATGGTGTGTAATACTTATGGCAGTTTTTAGAGGCCTCTGCAGAAGCTAATATGGGATCATTTGAACAGAAGTGTTTCATGTCGGCTGGTTGTTTGGGCTCCATAAATGTTAGTGGAAATAATGTATTCTAAAAGTAAAAAAAACCCTGTAATTTATTGGAGATCCAACTCCTGTCTTGTGAGTGATCCTAAAGTCAGCAAAATCTATAGGAACATGCCTGAGTACTTTCACTGGCTTATGTGCTTTGTCTGGTATAAAACCATATCTGAAATGCCATACCTGTTATACAGGCTAGCTGTTAGAAAATCTGGTGTGATTCTCATTATTACTCAAATTCAGAATAGATTAAATAATGCTTAATCCTCTTGAAGTCTCAGTCCACTTGTGTAGTATGTAGTGTTAGGGTTATTGATAAACATTTATACATACAGTACATAGATAAAAGTGGGTATGTTTGTGAGTAAAGTAGATATAAACAAGATGTTACAGTGCTCTGTTTGCTACAACTTCACAAACAAAACCTGAGATCCTTTTAGGAACGTATAATTATTTCCACTTTTGAGGCTTGAGATACCTCTTCCTTCTTTGTGAAAATCAGTATTTTGTATTGCTGTGTATGGAGTCTGTTTATGGGGAGCTAAACCCAACAAATTATCCTTCTTTAAACTAGTTCAACTGGGAGTGGGGCTGCAGTTTGGTTGTCCTCTCATTTTTCACATGACAGTGCTGTATAACAAGCACAAACTCAAGTATTTATGGGGAACAGATTTGGTTTTTTTGTCTGTGTTAGCAACTTCCAATGTAGCTCATCCTACTCAAACAATACAAAATGTTTTTTAGTTGGTGATCCTTTCAAAACTATTTGTAACTTCTCTTAGATTGTAATCTGAATTGTTTGCCTTTCCAATTGCAGTGGTGACCATTAGAGAATTTTTCTTCACCACACCTAAGATTCCTTTGAAAAGTTTTGAATTAAACAATTATTAAGAAGCCAAAACAAAAACCAAAACAAATACTTCAAATCTTACACATCTGTCAGGCTTTACAAAGAAAACCTTGGGAACTGTGAAGCATTGTGATAAGTGAGTAAAATAGAAGACTATTGTAGTCTGCATTTCTTAAGAGATACTGAGAATTATGTCTCTCTGTAGGTTTGCAATTAATCTTGTGCACCCTGCTGCCTGAATGAGTGATTGCCAGGGGAACAGACTTGCTTTTATTTGTGAAGGTGTGTGAAAGAAATGCACAGTAAATATTTGCACAACATCTTATATAGTAAAAAATGCAATGAAAATGAAAGTATGATTTTTTTAAAGCATTCTTTAATTGTGTAAATGCATATTTTGCAAGTCTTAAGTTATAAATTCAAATTTAAAATTGAAAGTTAAGCTGTAAAGTTAAAACAGGAAAAGTACCTTTATCAGAGTTATGCAAGCCTATAGAATCAGCATGAAAATATTTTTGTACTGCCACATGTTATATATCATTGCTTTGCTCTATAAACACAATTAAAGAGTGCTTTGGGGACTTCCTCAAGAAGAGATTAAACAGGGAAACAAGACCAGCAATTCTAACACTTTGCATCTGATTACATAATCCAGACAGGCTTTAATTCCCAAAGATTTCTGTTCCCTGAAATATGCATTTTAAGAATTCACAAGCCCAGTTTTCTAATGGATCACAAATACACGTTCTTATTCTTCCTATCAGTGAAAGAAATAATCTGTAAACTTTTCACATTATTTTTCTCTCTCTCTTCCCCGTCTTTTTTTCTCTGTTAGAGATTAGCAACAGTTTAGATATGTGAGTGGAGCTAATTGCTGAATGCTGTATAAACTGCTTCAGATGAAATGACCTTACCTAGCAAAATCCTATCACTTAAATTCTTAAGTTAAGGAAGCAGATTGTAGGCTGGTCTGGAGAAAGTGAGCATTTCTGCATTTCTGATTTCACAGAACTTGATCCCAACAGGCTGGAATGATGGGCTGAGGCCAATTGCATGTGATTCAACAAGGCAAAGTTCTGGGTCCTGCAGCTGGGTCACAACAGCCCCAGGCAGTGCTACAGGCTGGAGGAGGAGTTGCCACATGGAAAAGGACCTGGGTTGTTGGTCAGCAGTAGCTGAACATGAGCTGTGGTGTGCCCAGATGGCCTAGAAAGCCAATGACATCCTGGCCTGGATCAGCAATAGTGTGGCCAGCAGGACCAGGGCAGTGATTGTCCTCATGTACTTGGCACTGATGAGGCCTCACCTCAAATCCTGTGTTCAGTTCTGGGCCTCTCCCTACAAAAAAGACATTGAGGTGCTGGAACAAGTCCAGAGAAGGGCAACAAAACTAGTGAGGGGCCTGGAGGAAAAATCTGATGAGGAATGGCTGAAGAAGCTGGGCTAAAGCCTGGAAAAAAGAAGGCTCATGAAGGACCTGTTCTCTCTCTACAACTACCTGAAAGGAGGCAGTAGCAAAGTGGGGGGTCAGTCTCTTCTCACAAGTAGTAAGAGAAAATGGCCTAAAGTTGTGCCCATTATTAGATTAGATAATAAGAAGAAATTCTTCCATTTCTTTCAAATTCTTCAGAGGATTGTCAAGCATTGGTATAGGCTGCCCAGAGAAGTGGTTGAGTCTCTATCCCTGGAGAAGTTTAAAAGATATGTAAGTGTGGCACTTGGGGACCTAGTTTAGTGACCGACTTGGCTGTGTTAGGTTGACAGTTGGATTTGATAATCTTAAAGGATTTTTCTGGCCTAAAGTATTTGATAATTCTTGGAGGACAAGAAAATTCCATTTAGTTAGTTTTGATGCAGGCTGTGTTTTGGATTATAGAATTATTTTCAAAAAATTCCAGATGGCTAAAATATTTTGTAAAAGAAAACTACTTTCTTTTTGGCTGAAATTGTTTTGATTGTCATCCTTATATCACAGCAGAAATGTTTGAAGAATTCCATTTATGTGTCAAATCCTAGAATGGATGCTGCAGCATATGCTGCTCAAAGTCTTTGCCTTGGATTGGATTCAGTCTCCCCTTGGGTAGAAGGCAGGTATTATCTTTTCAGTAGGTTTTTTGGGTCCCCAAAATGTGCCCCTCCTTTGTCCATTCTTGTTTCTAATTTTGAGAAGGCTAGTCAATGACACTGGAATATTTTATGAGACTTGCATATTTTGCAAATGTAGAGATAATTACATGTTTATGTCTTTTTGTGTATTGTGCAGAGAACACATCTCAACCTTTGATCTTTACAGCGATCATATGCAGCTATTTTTGAGGAGTTTGCTCTTCCATGGCTTCCTTACTTAGTCCAAGCTACTGGAAACAGTTATAAAAATGCAGTCTTTGTAATGGACTCTAAATTCCTGTACCTAACCAACCTGATAAATAGACTGTGAGAACTGTTTACAGCTGTTGGCTCTTAGTGAAGAGCACTCACAGCTTTACAGCTCTACAGTTAACTTCTTTTCCTTCTCCATGCTGCACCTGATGTGCAGTGATTCTCTAAAACAAGTTTTAATAACAATTTTATTGTTCTCCTGCTACCCAGAGATTTCCTTTAAAGCAATAAAATTACTAGTGGCCTAATCCAAAATGATTACCCAAAGGATCAAAACCCCTCATTAGTTGGTTATGAAGATCACCTAATTTCAGAAATGGAGTTTACGCATTTTCAAAACTAAATCCAGATGAAAAATGTTGTCTTTTTAGTCATCTTCATGGGCTCATAAGAGAGAAAAACTTATTCAAGTGAATAAGAAGTAGGAGTGGTGACAGTAAAAGACTGTTCTTTTACCGTTCCTCAGCCTCAGTGCAGATGATAGGAATTGGGCAGTTGAAACTGTAAGGCATGAACTAAAATGAAAGTTTCAAAAGAAAAATATACAGACATGGTATGTATTGACGTACTTGATTCCAAAAAAGTAACTTTAATTCAGAAATATTGTACTCTTACATCCAAAGCCTTCAACAGTACTGCAAAGTGATGAAATGTTTAAGATTTTTGTTAACCATCCAGGAATATTCAGTAGCTAAAAAATAAATCACAAATGGTATGGGAAGGAAATGAATTTAAACCCGATTTAAAATTAAACCTGTGTTTATTAGTATCAATCCATAATAGTAATACTTGTATTTGAATATACTGTTGCCCACAGAGAACATTCAGTCTATTTGGACATGCTGTGAGATCCAAGCTGCTGCTGTGACTTAGACATTCTTAAATAGTTAATAAATTGGCACTCCTAAACCAACTTATTTATTATTATGAACATAAAATTCCACAAAAGAAAGCCAGATGTTTTTGGGGAAACAATTGGTTTCAGGGTTTTGAGCTATGTGTCATGCTTTTCATTACAAGATTTCCTGTATCCAGTATCTGTATTTTTTATGTCTTCTGATAAGGCTTCCAAAAATTCTTGCAGATCACCTCTTCCCTCAACTCATAAATGAGTTGAATGAAAATTGTAAGAAATAAAATGTGTGCGGTTCAAATGCATGCTTCAAGAGTTAGTGTGTTTTCAAGACTAATGTGAGTTTTGGGGTTTTATTCAGAAAGAACAGAGTTGCTTTTAAGGGCTTTTGCAAATCTTCAGCTCAAATCTCAGAAAGTAAGCTTGTAAAGTTTCAATCTTCAGAACACTGTTGCAAACATGTCCTGTACCAAGTCCTACTCCTTGTCATTGTTCTTGTTCTTTGTCCCATTTTTACATTTTTCGTTCAGTCTCTGAAAAATTCCATGAACTCCATTTGGTTTGTGTTTCCTTTCATATATATCATCCTCCCCTCACTGGCAGTGTTTAATGCTCCTCTGTTGAAATCTCTCTTGCATTTTAAATTTTGTATTCATGTAGGCTGAATGTTGACCCTCACTGAAATTTTTTTTTTAAGTGTATTTCTGTGTGGAAGCTTACACTGGCATATTAATTTAATTATATGTTCATCACAAGAAGGTTGATCATTCATCTTGGGCACTGTGTTTTCTCAAACTGGATTCCATTAGAAGGAGTTTTGTAATATCAATGGCAACAGTTGCTTGAATTAAGATTCATAGTTTGTGTATAGATTTAATTAAATTTTATCTGTGCATTCTCTTATTAAATGGGATTTGCTAAGGTGTATGGAGGTCAAATTATAACAGTAGAAGAAATCATGGCCAAGCAGAAAGTAATTTTGGTTTAGGAAGTAGTCTTACTGGTTATAGATAATGACTGTCTAAAGGTCAAGAAAATGGAAGAACAGGCATGGATGTGGGAAGTGTGTGCAGAGTTCTGCACAGCAAATTTTTAAAAAGCAACTCAGGTACATATAGACTGTAACTTGACCCTTGAGATAATTTGAAATGCTATATTTCATCTGGTCTAGTTTAATAAAGCAGCTGTGAATGATGCATTTTTACAGATAATTTTCTGAGAGAAGAACAGTTTTATTTCTGAACGGTTTTATTAACTGTTGCATAGAATTTTGGTACCAGGCAAAGAGAGAAGGAAAAAAGCTCCAAGTAGTGCGATAAGGAAGTAATTTGAAACTTGTGTAGCTACAGTCTTTTCTCCTCAAGCTGCAGTTTTCTGAGATCTTTGAGAGTTGAGATTTGTCTCAGTTTTAGTTGAACAAGAGGAAGAAAGTAGTGTAGAAAGGAACAAATGAGATATGCAATTTGTACATAGAGTCCTGAATTGCACTAAACTTCATCTGTCCCTGAGATATGTAAAATAAACGTTTAGTGATTTAGTGGTCAATACCACTTCAGATTATGGATCCTGACAGAAAAATACTGTTGTCCTTAGGGGTTTTTTTCTGTGCTGAAATAGTCAATATATGTGCATCAGCACAGATATAAATAACTATATAGGAAACAAAGAGAAGGCTAATGTGTATCAACATGCCTAATATTTCCTAAAGGGTAGTTTCAGTAGCTTATGCAGAATTTTTAAGTCTAGAATGCTTTCCTTTTTACTTGGAGGCTATAGATTTAATACTTAGAGCATAGAAAAGTGCTGTGTACATGTGTTTATGCTTTATCATATTTGTGAGATAAAAAGTGTTTTAAACTGTATAAAGACTGTAGAAGAAATGGGGAGTATAGATTTATTTTAAATTCTTGGAGTTGATGCTAAGCATAATTAATGAAAATAATGGAGTAGATAAGTACATGATCTTTGAAACAAGTATAAGAAGGATGCAGAGGGATGTTTTTTATGATTTAGGCTTGAAAATCTGAGTAAGAATGTTTAGTAGAAAAATATCTTTTACAAGACAAATCTTTTAAGATTTCATCAAAGGAATTATCAAAGAAAATAATAAATCTTAATGGCCATTTAAGAAAGCAGCATATTAATTTGCATGCATTTTCCTCGACTTCTAGATATGCTTTGAACAGAATGTTCTCAAATCAATGTCATAAATGCTGCCATTTACACTTCTGAATGTACTCTTATGGACATGTGGGTTCATGCTTAGGTGTGTAGGTACCTTATATTTTTGGTGGAATAATCAAAGGCTAAAAAAAGAGGATTGATATTACTTGAATATTGACATGGAACCTGAAGTGTCTGTTTATGTAAATGGTGGAGTTTACGTCATTTGGATGTTACCATTGAGATTGGAGGGTTAATTATCTTCTCTTTTTATGAGAGCAAACGTGTAGTGCATTTCCAACACCCAGTCACCCCAAATTTAGCCTTTTAATTTTAATTAATTTGAGCAGTCCATATATTTTATTGAGGCTTCTGCTGTTTTCAGAAATTGTATAGATGAATATTGTTTTTATAATACCGCTAAAAAAAAGGGCTGTTCTTTAGACATGTTGCAAATGAAATTAATAGACATAGAAGATGATCTTAATTTCAATTTTTCTCATATTTTATATACCTCTCTCCAAGTTTGAAAATTAAATACTTAGTATTCAGATTTTCATCTTGCTTATATCCATTGCAAAATATTTAGTTGTAGACACAAAACTTTCTATGATGAAAGATTCTTCTATTTTTGGTGGATTTTTTTTTTATTTGGATAAAATTTTGTTCAAAGTCTGAAATTAGTAAATGGAAAATAAGATTGTACAATATTGTTTCTCTACTTAATATAAATATTTATTGCATGTATGTATGTAGCCTAGTTTTACATATTGAATGTGTTTCATTAGGTAGAAGTATAGAGAGCAGACATATAAATCTATAACATCAATTTTACTTCAGGTATCTCTCATCAAATTTGACCCTTTGCACCATGTATGCCTGTTGATTTATAAAAAGAATAAGATGAACAAAACCCAGTATCCATGGTTGCTTCTTAAAGAGAGTCTGAGAAAGAACATAACCATAAATGGTTTCCTGTATTCTATAATCACACCTACTATTACACCTCTGAACCTCAATCAAGGGTTTGTTTCTGTTCTACAGACTCTGGATGGAGCAGGTGTAAATGGAAAGCAGACTTCTGACTGCTGAGCCCAGGAGCTAACAACTTCCTGTTGTACTTGCTCATGCGTTCCCTATAGGGCTCCTAGTTAATGTAGTAGAGGTGCAGCTGGGTAAGGACAGTTATCAAGGTGATAGTTTAAAGTGAATTCCTAACTGGTACCCAGGAGTACCAAGCTGGTGGCTGGCAGTTTCTGACTGGTTACTATGCTCTGTACAGAACTGGCACGATTTCTAGGGCCAAACAAATGTAATGAGCTTCATTGATACCATCAATGTACAGACACCATATTTGCCTCATACTTTATTCCCAATCATATAATTAGTTTCACTGAAAGCAAAGGCACAAACTTCCCCCTTTCTTAAATTGCTTTCTGTGTGCGAATGTTTTTGTATCCTCGAGGTCTTTGCTATGCAATTGCTGTTATTTTCCTTTGGACTTTCATGTTTAGGCTTAGACTAGTTGCTTCTGACCAGATCTTGAATCTTCTCGAACACAGCAAAGTCTGATACTGTATTTACTATTTTGATTAGATTATCTAGTTAGTTGTGGTAAAACATGCAATACTTTTGACTGGAGACGAGCCTGCAGTATAGTATGGGATTCTTATTTTGGATCTATAATCTCAGCTGTGGAGTTCAGAAATGTTCATATGGCATATGTGTACAAGTCACTTGTAAATATCTGGATACAAAGCCAAAGTGATTTACAATCAAGACATAACATAGATTAAATACAAGTTAATATGTTTCAAAAATAATTGTATGTTACTGGACTATTTTGTGGTCAGCTTTAAAATACAGAGAAAAAGGGGTTGCAACCCTTTGATTAATGTGCTTTTTATCAGGATATTAATAAAACCCTAATGCCAGCCTTTTCTGTGAATAAAATATCTATAAACACAGTATATAACACGTTTTTACATAGTTGACCTTTTTAACAATTCCATGTGTTTTTCATTTATGTGGAATTGTTCTCTCATACTAGAATCCATTCAAAAAATTATTTTAGACTTGGTTTAAACAGAAAAGACACCTTAAATATCTTAACAAGCATAGCTGAACCTTTGGTGGAATTCTTAGAAAAAGGATTGTCTGCAACTGCTGTGACCATGGTGTGCTTATATCTGGGTTGTAGAATTAATAAGGTAGAGCAATCCTTGGAAGAGTTTGTACAAGTGGAGTGTAAAAGCTACACACGGGGAAATATTGGCACTGCTCAAAGAAGTGTATGTGATACATAAAATTCCCCAGCAGTTGTGCTGCAGTGCACTCACATGCACAATAAATTGGTTAACTGGTAATAGGACACCACTGTTTTCTTTACAGATCAGAAACATTAACTCCTGGCATGTCATATGAACACATAATGTAATAGCTTAAACATGTGTCACTGTTGTAAGGCAGGTGTGAAATAAGGATATTGAAGCTGAAAGATCCTACAGCCAGCTTTAGAGTCAAGAGAGAGGCCAGAAGGATGACTGGTCTGGAAATAGACAGTATAAATGCTTTAGGAAGTTGCTTTCATTCTGTTACATGAAAAAAATACATCTTCATACATAAAAGTCATACTTAATCTAATACTATCAGTTTATTCTTTTTTTTTTTTTTTCCCTCCCTTCTGATTTCTGGGGGAAAAAAAAATCAAGGTACCATTTAATGATTTTATTATTCTTCTTATTTTTCTTTAGCTATAAAAGTACATTGAGTTTTTCAATACCTCTGTAATGAAAAAAAAAGAACTTTGCATGCTTGGTCATAAAGGAGGGGGTTTTTTACCATTTTTGAGACAGAGAAATCATATTTAATATTGTAAAACCAGATTAATCTCTATTATATTGAATGGGCAAAATTATTTTAAAACAGTTGTGTAATAATATTAATTTTTAAAATTTTTATTTTATATCATATTACTTTGATAGCTTTCAATATTATGTCATCAGTCTGTTCTAGCTATTGAAAGCACCAGCTCTTAATCTGATGACAATCTGTGCTCTAAATAGTAATTTCAAAGTGTATGTTCATTTCCTTTTTGTATTGAGACAAACTTTCTCTGGCTCATAAACCCCAAATCAGCTATAATACAGAAGTAAAACTGAGGAGTGATTTAGCCATATTATGATCTTGATTTTGAATTTAGTTCCCTCCTTGTTGCTAGGAACCTTCAGAACAACAGATGTTTTAAATGTACAAAAAGAGATTAAGTACTGAGCAAATCCAATGGATAAATCAGAGCTCTGTAAACTGTCTCCGTACTACAGAAAAGTAATATTCGCAATCATTGCATTATAAAATATGTCTAAAGTTACTTTAAAATTTCCTGTATAAGATATTTGAATGTAGGTTGTATCTGTTTTTAAATCCTTAATTTGTGGATTAGGGTAATTTGCAGAAGGTACCCACTGTTTTCCTGAGTGGTCTGGGTCCCCATTTTTTAAAACTTTTTTTAAACTAAGTAAGAGTTCTTATAAGTGTGAAGTCACAGTTGATATTTCCAAACTTTGTGTAGAAATTACTCCCTCCACAAAATCCTGAAGAGTTAGAAGGAAAGGATCATTTTAATTTGTTATTGAAACTCAAATATTTCTAATTCAGAGGGAAAATTTATATAAAATAATTTTTTAAAAAGGCACTCCCCAAATGAATCTTCTGTGTGACAGTGAGAAAGAACAAGACAGTGAACTGTTTTCAAATTGTAAAATTGGGGATTTGAAGTCAAGGGTCCTCTTTGCTCCCTCTGTACTTGTTTATGTGTTGGCACTAGAATGGCTCTGCAGCATATTCCTGCTCTCCCCAGCTGTCAGCCACAGTAGGGGGAAGTGTAAAGGCTCACCCCTTTTGAACCATCATTTCTGTCCTCAAAACAGACTCCTATTGTGGCTGTAGCTTCTGCAAATGGTGTGCAAAGCCTTGATGTGAAGCAAAGAAAGTTCACCATTGACTAGAAGAGTCTTTGGACTGGGCCCTGAGCTTTTAAGTCTGTAACTGTCATGGAAAATAAATAGTGCACTTGAAGGAGCAAGCTCCAGGGTCTCCTAAAAGTAGCCTAAATAGCTCAGAGAGGAGCAGTATAATAACTCCAGCTTTCATATAGTAGATTCTCAATAGTTTTACATCCCAGGGAGGCCGCTGAGACTCCCAAATCACTGGTCAACAGTGTAATGATACATGGCAAATTACCTAGGTAATGGCAGTTAGATAAATCACCTCCAGCCAATGCTGGTTTGTCAACTGAGGGGTGTGCTATGTATTAGCTGGAACCAATTTCCCAAAGACAAAAATCAAAGGGAAAATGGGCTTGAGAATTTTTTTTTGACCCAATATGATGATTAGTGGTCATTAGTGAAGATGATTTATTTTTTCTTATGGAAAGGCTAGTGAGTGATTTAGAAAAGCAAATGTGAATGTGTAAGTTTTTACAGAAATTGCTGGAAGGGATCAGAAATTTCACAGCAGAACTGTTCACCTTTATGACCTAATTTCTGTTTATATTCTTAAAATAAGGCAAAACAACATGATGGAAAAATTTCAGGAAGTTCTTGATTGCACCCAAGGTTACAAACCAGACACGTTGACTTTGCATTTTCATTTTCATGAGAAAGACAGAAACAAACAGTGACTACTCATAAACCTGCCAAATGTTTTGTGGGGGGTGAAATAAAGTTGAAGATCAAAGTGGTGTCAACTTGATAGGAATTGAACGTGCGGAATGTGTCATAGGATCTTAACGCAAGAAAGATCTGAAACTGTTTCTGGAACCAAACCAGAAAGTCAACTAAAGTCACAGAAAAGTGTTATATTTTTCATACCTCTATTCAGAAAGATAGGACTTCTAAATCACATCTGATTCTCGTAGTTAGCTATGGAAAAGTGAATGTAGCTTAGGCTGATGCCAGTTACAATTATAACTTGAATCATAGGCTGTTCAAGATATTTTTCTTACAGTAATAAATCATGTGTTAGTAAATCGAGCAACTAAAGGAAGGTATTAATGAAAGGTAGGTTCACTGATGAGCACTAAGTACATCCTCTGTTGAGCAGTGATATATGAGTCCATGCTGGTATTTTTGGAACTTCCTTTGTGGAGCACTGTTGAGTGCTGGAATTATCACCTCCTTATGAAGGCACAGACAGGAGACAAGAACTTACGTATTTCTGTTGCAGAGTTCAAATTGTAACTGCATTATTTTCAATTTGGGCATGTGCACACAAGTCTAGAGGCTCCCATCTTGTTTTACTGATCATATTGCTGGTTTTATGCTGATGTGACGTTAGTACATGTGAGTGTGTCTATGCAAGATTTGCTTATATTTCAATTTGAATAATTAAGATGATACCTCAGAATCACTTGAATGTGGGGTGCCATCTGAGGCTTGCAATGATTTTTATGCATCAAAATCCTCTGAGTTAGAACTGCTGTTAATATTTTTCTTTAATAAACGTGCTTTTCTAATGTGACCTGCCCATCTCTGACTTCCCTGTAATGTTTCTGACAAATTAAAAATCCAAGACACTTATTCTTTTAATGCTTTAGTCTGCACTCCTGACTAATCTTTTTTTCTTGGTAACTTGGATATATTGTGGCAAGAGAGAAGCAGATATGATTCATCACCTACTGTAAAGTACAGCCAAATAATACATTAATTCTGCAAATGAGTAGAGGTTGTATGACAAAAGGGAAGACTGAGGCAGTCATGGAGGATTTGTGCTAGGAGTGATTACAAAGAGCCTGACCTACGGCTTGCATTTTCAGTGGCTTTTCAGAGAAGAATAATCCCATTGATGAATCCTGATCTTTGCATAGTTTTCAGTATTTAAGTTATAGACAGCCTAATGTATCTGGAAATTCTGTAAAATTCTTCCTCTGTGACAGTGAATTCCATAGGCAGTTATATTAATGACTATATATAATAAGAGGAAGTGAGCATCACTGTTCATAGTAATGAATTTTTTACTTGTTTTAAGTACTGTCGGTGTGCTGCAGAGGCTTAGACAGATTTTTATTAAGGATGTGCTAGAATACAAAGAGGAGTAGTAGCAATTGAATCTTGTTCCCATCTTAGCTGATGTTTTGAAAGGTTTTTAGTGGTACTTTATTTTTTCTAGGATTTCAGCTTGTTACTTGATTCAACAGCCAAAGCTGGATCGAAAGTTTATTCTTTAAGTATATGTAGCTTCTTTCTATACTGAAAAAAAAAATAGAGCTGAGGCTTTCTCTTCTGAAGAGGATTCCTTGTGTCTGCAAAACACACTGAGTCTTACCCATATTTCAGATGTTTTGTAGCTGAACTAACTTTCATACAAAGGTGATTCTTTTCTTTCCTAAGGAGTACACAGGGATGATTTTTCTGTCTCTAGGAATTTGTTCCCTCGTGCTATTTCTAGTTTCAGCCAATTCTCATTCATCTGAGAATGACTTCTGTGAGTTTCTGGCTGACTCTTCTCCTCCCTCCTCCTTTGAAAAGCTCTTTAACAAAGATGACCAGAAAGCTTATGACTTTATGGATCATGCTTCTGACCTTGCTTTGAGTCACTGATGGAATCAAAAGCTCTCTCAGCATCATTCTTTTTTTCCCCGTAGGTTATTTTCTTGCTAGTATCTGATCAAGAGAACCACCCTGTTGGGGGTTGAGTGTTTTTCTATTAATGTGTCAATTTAAAGAATTTTTCCCATTATCATGCCAATGGAGCTGGCCGGGTTACACCCAGGACCTTTGACGACTCTAGAGAAAAGGGGTAGGTGGGAGCAGCCTCAGGAGGGACTCGTGTTTCTGGGGAGCTCGGAGAACAATCCCCAGTCTGCAGCCACACGGCCGAAGGCAGGAGAGCCAGACCCTCTGCGATCAACCTGCCCTGCATCTGCCCCGCTGCAGCCTCCTGCCTCTGCGGACACAGCTGAGCACCAGAACCCAAACGGTGAGCGAGGAGCTGCCCGCTCCAGCCCGTTCCCACCCAAGAATGGCGTGGCCACAGCCGTGCCCTCCCACCTCTGCTCCTGCCGAGAGAGAGAGCGTGTGCCCACAGCTAAAGAAAGGACTGGAACCGAGTTATCTGTTCTGTTTTGTTGGTAATTTTAGCAACTGCTGTTGTTTCTGCTTGTACAGTTAGATATATTAGTAAAAGAGCTGTTATTCCTACCCCCTTATCTCTGCCTCAGAGTCCTTGATTCAAACAATTATAATACTTGGGGGGAGTGGAATTAAAGCCTCTATTTCAAAGGAAAACTTCTGCCTTTATCGGCAGACACCTGTCCTTCAAACCAGGACACACCCAAATACTTGTATAAAAAAAGAAAAAGCAATTATTTTTCAATGGAATAAGGAGATCAGAGGTCTGTTTTGTTGTTTGGCCTTACAAAAGGTTATGCAAAAAAGGACAAAGTGACTCTTATAAATTAGGAGGGTGATCTAATGTTTCAGGCTGGCCAAGAAATCAGTTTGGTTTTTTATTTGGAGGCTTACACCATTCTTAAGTGAATAGTGACTGAGTCAAGTACAAAAAAGAAGGTTGTTTTTTTTTTTGTGCTACAATTTTAATATAACTGACCAGGAAGGTTGAAGCTACACTCCCAATAAAAAGTGGATCAGCTAGCACTTGTAGTCCTAGGCTATGTCTACCCAAGTTTGCCACAGGAACAAAATGTCAGTTCTTTCATAACATTAACTTTTCCAAGATGCTTCATAAATCCCAATTTAAGTCTTTCCTTGTATATAACTGAAAACAAAAGTTGTTCTTTCAGTGCATCTCCTAGTTTATTTCATGGATTCCGTTTTGCATTAGTTAATGAGAGCATACTTTCTATTGCTGTAAAGGTATTTCTTGTAAACAAAGAAAACAAATGGAACTTCATGCAGTCTGGAGTATCTAATCAGAAGAGCGCTTAAAATAAAATCAGGAGGGATTAAGATTGCTGATGTAACCAGTAAATTGGCTAGCCTTCCAAAGGCCCAAAGAAACAGGGGGGTGGGAATAGAAGGCTCCTGTTGAAAACTACATATTACGTTATATTACACTTTGGACTTCTTAGCAAACTGAAAATTGACTCTTAAGTGGGACATTTACTGCAATTCTATTTAACTGCTTTTTTTTTCTTTGCATGGTGCTGATACCATAGTCTTGCTGAGAAAGAAGATTTTCAAGTCCTTCAAACTTAAAAGAAATAATGATCTAAATATTAAACATTTTTTTGACAAAATCTCTGACAAAACAGATGCACAACTTGTTATAATGCAACCTGCCTATCTACCCATGATAGACTCTTGTCTAAGTATTAAGAGGCATAAAGCCTAAATCTGCTGAGTCAAGTGGTGCTGCTGCTGCTAGTTTGGCAGTCTTAGTAACCAAGCTGGGCTGTGAAGAAACTAGGAACTGTGTGTACTTAATTCCTATGGCAATGATTTTCTTAATTCCTGTGCAGTATTTAGCAAATTTGAAGGAATACACTAAAATAATTAATTGTCCAAATGCTAGATCGTATTTTGGAATGTTAATTATGATGTATAGCTCAGTAGCAAGATAAATTCCTCAAAGAAGCTTTGGCTTCCATGTCTTAGGTCTCCTTTTTTATTATTTGTAGTTGAGGAGTTTTGAAGAATAAAACAGAAGATATGACATGAGAACATAGCTCTGCACTCTAACCATCCAAAAAGGACGTGTATCCAAGGTGGGGCCTTGGGGCCTTGAATTGGAGGACAAGTAGGTGAGCAAAAATCTCCTCAAAGAATAGTAGTGAGTCATGCTCAGCCTGGAGGCCTGTTACAAATGAGATTTGTCTGTGACTAAATGCTATAGAACATCTCTATCATCCATCATGAGGAGGAGAAGAGTGTACTCTCATCATGTGTGCACTATGTGAAATTGGGTTGAGCAGTTGAGACCCTCAAGGTGCCAGGGCTGCCATTCAGGATGGGCCTGGCAGGCTGGAGGAAAGGGCCCATAGGAACTTTAGTAAATTCAGCAAGGATACTGTGAAGTGCTGCCGCTGGAAGAATTAACCCCTTACAGTGATACTCAGGAGGGGCTGGCTGGGAGCAGTGGGTGAGAAGGGCCTGCAGAGGTTGGGCAGGGTTCTGAGCATGAGTCCCCAGCATGTCCTGGCAGAGACGGAGAACAGCACTGAGCCTTGATGGGCAGGAACACAGCCCATAGATCGAGAGATCATATTTTTTCCCCCTCCACTTGGCACCTCTTGGATACACTTGGCCACATGTAGGTACTACATCCAGTTTGGGACTTCTGGGAAGGGAAAGATACTAATGAAATGGAATCAGTTCAGGTGGCCAGGGCTGGAAGAAGCTGGGGGACAGGACTGACTCACCCATGCAAAATCCAGGTATGCCTGCTTAATTAAATGCCTTCAATAGATTCTATAGTGCTAGTTACTCTTTTTAGTTTACTTTTAGTTGGCTTTAATTTCAAATTAACTTTAGTGAGAAAAAATAATTTGAACTGTGCCTGTGGTGGGTGTATTTTGATAAGTGATATTTATTCACTGACCTAAGCAGAGCATGACCATGGCTCTCTTAAGATACATGATGAATGCATTTGTACCATTAGCTATGCTAACTGATTTTTTTCAGTCTCTTGGGTTTAAATAATATCATTTTAAATAAAGTATTGATTCGAGGTAAAAACCACTTTGAGTTCTCGTAGATAATAGAGATTTTTGACTTCTTGTCTTTGCTTCAGTGAATTTTAATTATCAAAAATGTTGTATAGAATGAGTCAACCATGTGGCAGCCCAGACTATTCCTCTGGCTTCCCTGGGAGGTTTAAGACCCCCCTGGCGGGGTCCCCAAAGACCCTCGAATGAGACCCAGGTGTCTCAGGGGCTGGATTTAGCTCCTTGGAACAAATTACTAACATTGAGAGAAGAAATGTAAGCTGCAAAAATAAATAGAGTGTAAATTAAACTGTTAGAATGTAGAATAAGTAGATTTCTAGAATGTTTATCTTAAGGGGCTCGTGGCCAACATGGAGAATTTGGGGTGTGGATACTTCTTCCTCCTTCTTCTCCATGTCATCCATGCTGGGTGACATGCTGGCACTTTCAGATTGTATGTGAACAAAGCTGAACCATGTTATAAGACTGAAATGTATTGGGAGTCAAGTGTAAATACCTAGTATGTAATTTAGAGTATAAAAGATAAGTCCTGCCTCTACCAGGCAGATTCTGCCCTAGATGTCTGGCAAGCAGACCGTTGTTCACTGGACAAAGCATTCCTGAGATAAGGAAGAATAAACAACCATAGAAACCTCTAAGAACAGCCTCATGCAGTCTCTCATCAGCGGGCATCGGAAAGAACTGGGTTCCAAACCACCTGCATGTCCTCCAGAGGTGATCTCAGGTTTAAGGAGACACCTCGGGTTGTGACACAACCACGTCCAGGGAGCCAATATATTGATAGGCAGGGAATGCCCAGGTAGCTGGGAAATAGTAGAATTCAGCCCTGTACCTGAAGGCTCTCTTATTTGAAGTGTATGTTCTACCTGGAGGATAGTTGTGATCCTTGGTTTTTCAATCGGGAAAATTTACGTTTTCAAGTTCAAAAAGTTTATTGAAAACTTCTTGATGAGTTGTAATCTTAATTTGATCTGTAATATATTTCAGATTTTTGATACTACTTTTCTTCATTTTGTGTTTATCTTTTCTGCTTCTCTGGTAATTTTTATTTCCAAGTAATTTTACAAAAACATGTCTAAAATCTTCTGGATTTAGAATTATTAAAAGTGAAACTTTATTCTGCAAGACTAGTAACTAGTGTAAGGTGGAGTACTATTCTTGCCAACTACAGAGCATTTTAAAGTAATGTTTATTATTATAATGCTAAAAGTATGCTATTACAAACGTTGTATGAATAATATTTTTGTGCAAGTTACAACACACAACAAGGTGTGCATTATAAAACAGTGTGTATTTGGTTGGGTGACCTAAGTTACTTGAAAAGTAGAATTTCTGTATATATCCACACAAATGTATTCATAGCGTTAAAATTTTCCAAAACTAATTTCTTTGGAAAGAGAAAAATTATTCTATATGATCTCATGATGGAAAGAACTGTGAGCTTGTGAGTGGATTGTAATTTATAACCTCTTTCCATTTTATTTTTTCAAGGTGACTCTTTTAAGTATATTGTAGTTTAAGATGGAAACAATACTGCTTTGAGACTTTAAAGGAACTTATCTTCACTGACTTGTTGAAACACATCAATGCTACACATCCTATTTGCAACTCATACGGTTCCACATAGTTTAAAAAAAAGTTGATTTCTGATAATTGTTATTTCATAATGTAGCAGCTAATACGTACGTTCTGTGCTATGACTGATTTGTCTTTCAGCAGCAGGTACGCTGAGAAAAAGAAAAATGAAATAGCCAAATCAGCAACTTTTCACAATTACAGTGTCAAAGTCAGATATGTGATCAGTGCTCATTACTTGGCCTGTAGAGTGTGCGGGAAAGTAGGATAGGGTGAAACATCACCCTGCTCTAAGATGGATGTCTTACATAAGAAAATGGATTACTCTGTGCTTGTGAATTCCTTTCTCCATTGTCTGTCAAAGGAAACTTTAATACTAATGGCGTAGATGCCTGATTTTTGCATGATTACCATTAAGAGAGCTGAATTCTACTCTCCCTCCTTCCCCCCACCCCTCCCCATTCCCTTGTACAATGAAGTCAATTGCTAGATAAAACTAAAGCTGTTAATGAATGAAACATTAGCATTATTAGGGTGTTTGTATGATAGTGTTCTCATGCTTTGAAAGAAATAGTGCTTTTACTAAAACCCCAGAAATTCATTCCATGTAAATACCAATACTGTTCTACCGAATTCAATAGACTTTTGCTGATTTTATGTGAGCTGAAGATCTGGCCTGTCTTCTGGAGCTAGTGTGGTGGACCTTTCATGTTTACTTTTACTTTGTTAGGGTCTTCAAAGCACAGTGCACGGCCGTATATTAGTGTCAATCACTTCTTAGAATTGGCATTTATTACTGACTCATGAAGCATGTAAAGATTTGGTAATTGATTGTTTTACTCAGAAGTCACCAAATGAAAATACAAAGCAGTTTTTGCTATCTGAGTGTTGGCAGGAAACCAAAATGCTAAGCTCTAGTATATACCTGAAATAAAACTTGACATAAAACAATGAAATTCATAGAGAGGTTTGTTTCATTTGTACTGTACTGGCATAACAAAGGGCAAAGTTCTGCTTTCTGTTGAATGAATTCAGTTTCCTGATAACATTAATGTGAAAGGAGAATATGGCCTCCATCTTCTTAAGCCACCCTGTTTTTATTATTGATAAGCTAATGGTTGTCTTGGTCCAGTGTGATAGTGTGGACTTTAGATTGGAGACTGAAATAGAGAAACGTTCCTGAGTATCAAGAAGTGTAGTAGGTAGGTGCTGTTTAGTCAACCTATGTTTACTAGCATCAGAAAATATCATGGACTGCAGTGAAATAAAACCATCAGGTTTTTAAACAGAGTGGTTCCTTGTTTGGTTTCAAGAAAAAGTTTCAACCACTGGATAAAATTATGTGCCAATTATGTATAACTTCTTTACCACTAGAATAAAGGAAACTATAATACTGTGAACCTATATTTTTTTGAGTTCATCTGTTTTCATTTATAAATAGGATGTAAGAAAAAGGGAAATCTGTACTGGTGGACAGTGAAATAATGCAGCTTTTATACACTTGCAGTGAAATGGTTTCTTTTCTTGACAGGTTGAAAAAAGACTCAGAAAAGGCAAATCTACTTTCAGAATGTCAGTCTCAAATAATGTAGCTGTTAATGTTGATCTTGAATATTATAGTTAATAATCAGCCTGCTCATTTTTAACAGCATATTCAGACTCCTCCTGGAAAGAGGAAATTTGGGAAGAAGACAATTACTTTAACAATTCTTCAGAAAAGAACTTAGGCTAAGTCTGTAAAATCCCATATTTGGGGCATATTTTTTAAAAATTGCTTCAGAAATTTCTATGTATCTGATTTCATGATTTAGCATGTTTAAACTTGTCCTTTTGTTTGGAGCCTTTTAAAATTAAATACAACTTAAATCCAAAAACCACAGAGACAAGAGGTATGTAGTACATAAGATACATAAACTGGGACAATAAAGCAAGAAGTCCAAAAATTTTCAAGGTTAAAGTTCTGCTGTTGCCTCTAGCTTGGATGATTGCTGTCTAGAAAAACAAACTATATTTTTATTTTAGACAGACTTGTTCATATTAACGTCTTGAGAATGATAAATATATATACTGTTAAATCTATTTGCTACTCAACAGTAATCTTATGTTACTTCAAAGTCTTGAAATTAATCCCTGGAATAAATCATAATTAGAGAGGCAAGTGGTACAAACAGGAATGAAGTATTTAGTATACCTGTCACTAATGAAGAATTAATTTCTGTTAAGTACATTAATCTAAGTATTAACATATAGCTTGCTAATTGAATTTATGGTATAGGAAGTACAGGATGAATAAATTCTAAAGTATCTTCATAGATAATTAGTAGTAATTAGGACTGTAAGGACAGCCCTACAGTATTTTAATTACCTCGTTAAAATGAAATGATAGGTTAAGTAGTCTTATACCAGAGCCATACCAAAGGGGTAGTGTTAGCTTAAAAAAGGGATTTTTTCTACTTCAAAGATTTAGTGATCTAAATAATGTATAATGTGTATGTATAGATGCAAGTACATTAATTAAAGAGAATCTGGAAAAATCAATTACTGATACTAGACATCAAAGGTAAACTAACATTCATTTCAAAATAAGGTGTATGCAGTCTGTAACACACATCCCTTGTAAATTCCAAAAACATCCTCCTTGATAGGTCCAGATTTCAGTAAATTTTAGTGAAATTAGAGTATTTGGTGTCACAGTGTGACTTGGGTTTGCCAGCCTTAATATATTTAATTTATTTTAGAGACGGGACCCAGAAGTAGAGACAAGGCAGGCTTAAAACTTAGAAAGGTACAAGAAGAAATTTATTAAAAACACAAAAAAATGTTCAGAATAAGATCCCTAGATTGTTTCCTCCTCCCCTTCATTCAACATTTCTTACCAACAAACATACAGAGAGCACTTCAGTCAGTGATACATTCAAATACTCAGTTCAGTTTACTTAAGAGAGAAAAGTCCCTTTTTGGTTATGGCTTAGGGGGCGTCTTCACCTTCACAATCCACATCCGCCTGGGAAAAATATTGCAGATTATGACCTTCCTCCCATTCTGTCACAGTCCTTTCAGAGCTGTGCAATGGGTTATATTATACACATGGGGTAGTACTTTTAAAGGCAGGCTGCTGAAAAAACAAGATTCTCTTCATCTCCTTCACTATCAAATGTTTCTGTCTTTATTCCAGTCCCAGGACAGAGAGAGCTTCATTCCCCGAGGCAAAAAGTCATCTCTTTCTCTATTAAATGTCTCTGTTCACATTTCAGTCCCAGAACAGAGAGCCATATTTCTCCAAGGCAAAAATAAGGTTCTTCTTCCCAAGG
This sequence comes from Oenanthe melanoleuca, assembly GCF_029582105.1. Taxonomy (NCBI): domain Eukaryota; kingdom Metazoa; phylum Chordata; class Aves; order Passeriformes; family Muscicapidae; genus Oenanthe; species Oenanthe melanoleuca. Next base: position 103,656,289 of record NC_079335.1, on the reverse strand, counting down.
ACCCAAAACCTCCCCAAGTATAGTTCACAGTTTAAAGGAATTTTAGTAAAGTCACAATCCTCTTAGCCCACAAAAAGGTTTTCAGCTACTTATCAGTTCGCATCTTTTCAATCTCTTCCCACCAGGAACTTTATCTTCATTGCGCTGACTTTTGGAGTCTCCAGGCTTTATTTCTTCCCATTCGGAGAGCTTAGAAAAAAATCGAGGATCTTATCCAGGCATAAAGAAGTTACAATTGTATCAAGATCGTGAAGAAACAGCATGGGCAGCTGGAGGCCTCTTCTCTCAGAAGGCGGAGGGAAGGGGGAAGGGAGAGCCTTTGCCGGCTCCCCTATCCCCCCTGCTCGGCCACGCCACGTGGAGAGGGGAGCTCCGGGCTGCGCGGGGCCATGCGGTCAGGGAGGGGGGGCCGGGACCATGCGGCCGGGCCGGGCCCCCCACCAAGCCGGGGCCGAGGTCCCAAGCCGGGCCCCCAGCAGAGCCGAGGTGCTGAGCTGGGCCCCCCGCAAAGCCGGGGCACCGGGCCGGACTCTAGGCCGAGCCCAGAGCTGGGCCGCAGCCCCCCGGCCGGGAACCAGCAGCCCCGGAGACCGGAAGCCGAAAGAGAGACAGCAAAGCTGTGATTTGTGAAAGCGAAATAACTTTTCATTGGTTTCCTGAGCTGTCCATCACCAAATCATCTCTCTGATTGGTGGCAGCAGCCCACAGGGGAAGCTCCCAGAGACGGGAGAGCCCCTCCCACTTCCCAGCTTCAGGGGGCCTGCTCTGAGGTGAATCCACCCCTCCCCCCAAGCACGTGAAATCAACACATTTGGGTAGCCCCTAAAAGTGGCTGCAGTATTTACAAGTGTTTGTTTTGAGAGTGTCTGAGCTTCAGTGAGCATCTTGAAGATAGAAAGCGTCTTCCAGAGCTGGGCTGTGAAGCTGTGGTTAGTTTAAGTCTGAACTGTGGACATCAGTCAGTTGACATCAAGTGCTGTATTTTGTAGTTGTATGACGCAGTGTGAATGGCAAGCATCCAATTTTATTTTTTTGTAAATTTAAGCTAATTATATATTTCATGATTTTGCCCCAAAATTTTGCATCTTAGAGCAGTTCTTCAACAGTGTTTTTCTGATCCCAATAAAAAAACTTAAATCCGACTTCTTGACTTTATTGTTTGGGGCTTTTTTTGTTTTTTGGTTTTTTTTTGGGTTGGGGTTTTTTTTTTTTTTTTTTTTTAATCGCAATTTAAGACTGCATTCAGCATAAGAAGTAAAACTTCTGTGGAGTCAGCTGGGAAGTGAGGGGTGAAAGTTGTTTCCTGCCAAGATCCAGAGGTATTTTGCCACTTAATGTTAACTCTTAGCAAAACGTGTGGCATCAGGAGTATTACTATTGTATAGATGTTTACATGTCTAAGCAAGTGAATGAATGTGCCTTCAGCACAGGAAGCTTTACTCCAGCATTGCTGGCACCAGCAGTGGCAATGTGGTGGCACAAGCCAGAAGTCCCAAAGAGTACTGAGAACCAGTAGCAGGCTTATAGCTTGTCTTTAGGGCCACATCTTCACAGTGGTGCCCATTCAAATTCCCAATAAGCCTTCTCTCTCTCTCTGTGGCAATATATGGAAGACAAACAAACCAAATCTGTGGAGAATTGTGAGACATATAATTGTGAAAACTGAGCTTCAGAAAAAGCAAAGACTGAGCTAAGATGAGGCCAAATCTGGGGTGAAAGGCAAATAATATCATTAGTGAGAATTTGCTTCAAAGAAACACAACTTTATCTTCATTTTCTCTTTGTAGTAGAAATACCATAAGGATGCTGTGTTTTGGCTTCCTGCTCAGTGCAAAAAGAAGGAATGTTGCTCCGGCAAAATACCCAAAAGACCTGAAAGTAATGTATTACTTTCTTCAATTGCCTTTCACTGACTTAAAAGAGATTTAGATGACCTAATGTACATGAACAGTATAGATCTCTTTGCTTCTCTGCAGTGTTCAAAATCATTCTTCTAATATCTGTCATAAGTTACATGTACCTGTTCTAAATATAAAAGGCTAACAGCAAGAGTCTACTCAGGGCTGCTACAGCTATTTCTCTTTTTTCCTTACCTTATGGCCAGCCCGTGGGATATAAGGAAATATAGGAGTCATTATGCAGAACATGTGAGAGCTCCTTTGCAAAGTGAGCCATCTGTTTACTGCAGAAAATAATTTTTAATGATTGTTTTTCAGCACCAGAGCACCAATGAACAACTTCTAAAAGGTCAAAATGACTGCCTATACTTCTCTGACATGGGAAATCCATCAGGCAGTAATTTAACCTGTATGCCTTTACATACACATATGCAAGTTCCATATTGTATTACACATCTGTCATCTACTTTGTATTTCCCTAAACAGTCTTTTTTGACTCATAAACTGTGTTTTCTTTAAAACTGTAGCCTGTATAATTCTCTGTGGAGACAGAGGAAAGGAAAAAGACTGCAGTGAATTGTTTCCAGAGTGCTTGTGTATAGAGGGATTATTAAGAAAGTGAGAGTGAATTTATTTTAAATTGAGAAATAAAGCATGTAAACTAAAACTGGATGGATGTCCTTATGAAGGGTCTTTTTTTGGAATTAAAATGATGGTAGAGTGTGCCACCAGAGTGCTAAAAATATACAAGCTGTAACAAATGTTATTTAATGCATTTGTCTTCAAACTTTTTTACTTGATCACTTTAACTTCCCTGAATGAACCCAGATGCTAATCCAACCAGTGAATCACTGCCTTACTTTTGTGGCAGTAACGTGAGGTTTCTTTGGGCTTAACTTCATCATGTGAACAGAATAGGAAGATTTTTTTGAAAAAAACCCACAACATTTTTCTCTGAAAGTGAAAGTGGGATATGGAGAGAGTTACGCTACTCCCACAGGCATTGTGTTACACTTGCTACATTTAAAAATACCTGGTATTCCATAGCACTGTGTAGATTGACTGCCTTAGGCTTCTCCAATCTCAGCATCATTCTCACTGTTCATTGTGAGACTACTGTCATAAAGGTTGGTCCCTTACTAAATGAAGCATCATTCATGAGAAGCCATCCCAGGAAACTTTCCAGGAAACATAAAATGTAAAATTATGTCATTTTTTTTCAAATATCACTGAATCAATAATCAGTGCTGTAACAGAATGGGGCTGCTCTAATGTGAGTATACACCTTTAAAGGATGGATTACTGATTTAATTTAATAACTTTTTACTGTGCTATCCCATTTTTAGTTAGTGAAAAAATAGTTCTACAAAAATATTTATGATTTACTACTATATGTTTTGAAGAAGAACCAATAAGGTTAGAGATAAAAGATAAAAATTATAGTTGGTGTTTTTTAAATTTGGTGTGCCAGGTCAAATATATAATAATAATTTACTTAAATGATTTTATCTCAATAGAGTTGTTTCTTTATTATAATTTTTTTATTCCTAATTTAGGATAGTCAAAATTCTATGAAAGCATAAACTCCTTAGCAGTATTTTTGGGAGATGGAAATATTGGAATATAGGAAATGAGGAAATAAACAATAGATATATTAAGAGACCATGTATTTGTGGGGGTTTGGGTGGGGTTTTTTTGGGGCTTTTTGGGGTTTTTTTTGTGTTAATGTCGTACTTACTCTGCTGGTTTTTAAACATCAGTTCTAAAATCTTACAAAGTTCATGTTCAAGTTTATTTATCAAACTCTGGGTTTTAGTTAAAAATTTTACTTGAAAAATATGGAGTAAAAGTGACACCAGCCTGATAGGTGACTTGCTTCAGAATTAGCTGCTAACTCTTGTCTTCATGCATGTAATGGAAAACCTGTAGTAGACTACTGAACTATGTAATTTTGCAGTGCCCAGACAACATGATCTTATCAGAATGTGATTATCCGTACTGTCAAGATTGCAGATATCAACAGGAGATGTATTTTCCCGTGAAAGACTGGAAAGGGCACTGTATTCACAAAAGCATTTTTGATATTTTCAAGATGTCTGGAGTTCATTTCAAACAAACCAATTAAGTTCATATTCTATTTAATAATATTGATGTTTTTTGTTGATGTTTGTGGACAGTATTAATTTTTAAGAAAATAAATTACATGTCCTAAACAAGCATCAGAAAAACATGTCGAAAAAATCCCTGTCTATCCAAATACTGGATAAATGTTGGATACATTTAGTCACTTTCAGTTTTTCTTCTGCTGTTTCTAAAATGTGAAAACTGATGAGGAAACTGATGTAAAGTTTATTTGGAATATATAATTGGCTAATTCTTGAAGAGGTTTTGGCCATTTTAAGTTATAATTGTAAAATCTGAATCTGCAGGGATTTTTTCCTGTAGTATTCATGTAGTTGTTATAAGAATTGATTAATTTGATAGTAATTTTTCCTAGTTCTGCAGCAGTTTTTGCTACATAGAGGGAAAACTTCAGTGTCCTCCCCTGCAAGCCACAGTAACTCAATTTATTAGTATTCACTATATGTATTCTGTTTCCATTTAATATTTCTGCCTTGTCCTTTATGTCCTTCTCCATTTTCTGTACATAATGCTCATTCTTGTCTAAGTACAGGAAGAACCAATTATTGTTATAGTATTTCAGTTAGATGACATTGTATATTGAGGTATATTAGGCACTTAGGAAATACCACAGATAGATGTCTGATGGTTTGCATGCTCTGACATTTTATTCTTCCAGATTATAGACTGCCAGGCCACGTTTGCTTATGCCTGTGATCTTTGGGAAGCTTGTGTCCTTAGCCCAGCTATGACTAATGATCTTCACAGATATTGCAGAGACAGGTTTAATGCAGAATTTTAAGATAGCTGTGTCTGTGTTCTCTGTTCAAATAATAAAATATCATGGATTATATAAGGACTTAGCAACAGAGATACTTATGGAGTAACTGGTCTAGTGCTTATTGAAACTCTTTTGATTTGTAAATTACATCACTGTTTCTAAAAGAGCTGCAAAACTGTAATGAAAATCTGTGTTTTCAACACCTTTAGTTGACTGTTTATTATAAAAAAAAAGATGTGGATTTTTGAATTTTATTGTCATTCTTAAGTGATGATTAATACAATTCTCATAAAATTTTTCATCTATAAACCTCAGATTTTTGTGTTTTATCCTTTATGTCCTTTCTGTCATTGCCTTGACTATTACAATCTTGTCTTCGTCATGGCTTCCTCTCCCTCATCTGTCCTGTTTAAAAATTGTACAGATTTCTTTTTTTAAGATCATTCTTTCCTCTGTCTCTTTGATGATCTCTGTTATTCTGTCTCTTACCACATCACATTCAGTCTCTCTACAATCTAAATTATAAACCAAGATATTATCCTGCAATAAAGAGTGCTTTATTCACAAGATGTTTTAATCTTATTATATTTTTATAAGTATATGTTCTCTGAAGTCTATACAGATAACCCTTTTTTAACTTCTAAATATAGGACAACGGTAACACAGAACATTTCATCCAGGGTACAAGTAATCTAACAACAAAAATGCCTGTGTTACGAGGTTTGAGTTCAAATGTTCAAGGGTAGAATTGGCTGTAATGGTATATCTGTGAAAAAAATAAGCCTGTGGTGAAGTTGGAACCACAGTGCCAAAGCACAACATATAATTGGGCCTAATTTTTTCCATATGTATCAACAAAAACAGTCTTTGCTTCCATGAGAGATGAAAGCTTCCCTTTCTGTCATATTTTTATTTTGTATATAATTCCTAACTCTTTATAATTTCATAGGCTTTTAAAAAAAACATGCCTAGATTTAGAGAGAGATGAGCTGTCACCCTGGATTTGAGTTTATATTTCTAATAGAAAAGCCTTTTTTTGGTGGGGAAGGAAAAACACAGCTATTTCCCCTCCCCAGCCAAAAGAGCTACTATGTTAAAACCCTTGTACAGTGCCTGTGAGCTATCCAAGTTGGCATGGAACAATCCATTTGTGAATTGATTTAAATACCTCATTTAAAATAAATAACCTAGTGGAATTAGTGTCATAAATCTTTGTAGAATAAGCTTGCTATTTATATAAGATGGAAGAAGTGTTAAAAACATTTCTGTTCTGTCAACAATATATGGTGGTGTTTCTCCGTTCAACTTTATGCCAAGTCCCAAATAAAGGATGCATATTTTTTATGCATTTGTTCTGTTGTTTAATGTGATATCTTTCCAAATAATCTTTCTTCCTGCTATCTATAAGTTCAACTAACACATATATGAATTCTGTAGGAGACTGATGGTTTATATTACATTTCACCTATATTATGGTGTATTATTTTACATTCAATAAATTCACTGTTATCAGGATTGTTGAGATATTCTTTGTATTGTGTTTTACCTCCTATTGGAAGTTATGCACCCGGACATGCAGACATCACTGTGTTTTCTGCTTCATTGTAGAGCCAATCAAAACTGCCAAGCAGAGTATCCCAAAAACCTTCTTGCAGGTGACCTTGATGCTATGGCTGCTAGATCCAAGTACTTTGCTACACGTATAAGCAATCTCTTGCCACACCAGTCTGCTCTCCCTGTTTGTGTAGTGGCAGCCACTGAGACTTCCAAGTGTTTGACTGTGTTCAGAACATGGTTAGTTAGGGCTCTGCATGCTGCTTAAACAACCTTTTTGTGTGTATCCTAAGGAGGAAAAAAGTTCTACTTCATGGAAATGTCTCACAGGATGCCAGTGGTACCTTGCTGGTTTACTAGTTCTCCTCACTTCAACTCTAGTTACATCTAGAATTTGTTTTGAAATTTATCCCTTAACTGATTCCATGGAAGTGAAGAGTTTATATTTCTCTCTGCCTTTACATCTGTACAGAGTTTAAAGCATTTTGCTCTACACGTGGTTGTTTTGCTAGGAGCAGAGCTGAAAGTTGCTCTGGCAGTGGAAAGAGACATCACTTAAGTGACCTTTGATTTCCCCATGTTGCTGGCTGCGCAGAACTTCCTTGGATGTGGACGTGAGCTAAAGCCATCTTCAGAGTTGTTTCTCATGGGCTGTTATGTATAATAACATAAAGATGTTACATGTAATATATATAAAGATAATGTATGTAGTGCAGCATGCCTTTCCCAAATTATTTTATATGTTCATTTTCTGCTTGCTAGGAAAAAAAAAAGAAAAAACAGGCACTGAAGAAGGAGGAAGAGGCAGTTTTCCTCTTCTGATGAAGCTAGACAACATCTAGCTAAAATCAAGGAAGCCAAGTCTTGGTTACAATACCTGATTTCTGTAGATCCTTACTGATGTTTTTGTGTAGAAGCTGCCTTACATATCTTTACTACTAGTTTAAGAAACTCAGAGAAAAGCAGCCAGGTCAGAAGAATTAAGAAAAGAAAATTTTCCTGCCTTGTTCTTATTTCATGTCAGCCAGAAAAATACTCTCATGGACTGCAGATGACCACAAATGCCAGGACCCTCCTGTAGCAGCAGAAATCCTTTTGGATTTCTTCCAAAGGGTTTCTTTGAGTCTTAATGCAGATCAGCCACTTTAGAAACAGGAGCTGCTACTTATGGTGCTTGCAGCCTCCAGATGCAAACCTTTTTTCTTCAGTAGTCTGCTCCTGTCACTTGATTCACTTGAGTGTTTTCAAGTCTTGGACTGGTTCTGCTTCCCTTTGTTGCGTCCATTCTCCACATGCACCATGCAGACCTCTGAAATCCTCAGACAATGGAGCCTCACCTTCAAGTATAGGGCTGTCAGAAGTGAGAAGTATGGCCTGTATGCCCACTTCAGACTTGGATCAAACCCGCCACTGAGCTGCTTATAGCTTTTCTAAAAACCCCTTGCTGGTCTGGGACCCCTTCTGACAACGACAAACCATATTCCTTCCACTAATTTCTATCAAATGAACTGAGCTACAAAGTAAATATAGTTCTTCTCTTGTTTCCTTTATTGACAGACATTGGTTTTATTTGCTTCCATTAATTAGTCTGCTGCCTGAAGCACCCATTTTCATCTTCTCGTTTCATTGCTTTCAAAATGTCCTTTCAGACTTTCATCTGTACTTCAGCTTTTTCTGCAGCAGTTCCTCTCTAGCTGCTCCTAATTTGTCTTCTGATCTTGGCAGTGTGTTTTTATTCCAGTCTCTGAGTCTCCTCTTCATAAACTCTAACATTTTGGACTTCTTTTACCTTCTCAAACAGGATTTCTTAGGCCAAAATTTTAGGAATGTAATTCTGGCCCTACTCAATTCAACTGGCTGAGGATTTTGCCATCTGTCTGTGTTGTTTTTTTCCCATGTGTTTGGGCACTATTTGCATACATAATTGTCACATATGGATCTGTCTCATTTTTAAAAAAAAGCTGAACTTCGTCCAGTCTCTGTGTAGTTAGATGATTGATATATGACCAGTACAGACTAACAAAAAGAACATTCTCCAATGCACATATTGCTTTGATTACTGAGGTTTTTAGAACGTCCAAATGCTGTACAAAATGAATAACAAACATCAGATGTTTGAAAAGTTAACTCAGTAGAACTCAAGGACATAATGCATAGTAGCAACTTGCTACAAAGAGTTCATATTTTTCTATTAATGGAAAATGACACAAAGATGCCCTTAGGCCAGCTCAGTATTTGTATTAGTAAGTGACCAAAACTGTGTGTTAAGGCACTCACACATATACTAATCACTTGCATTTGTAACTGCTTCCTCTGTCATCCTGGCAAAATATCAGCATTAGGAAATTGTGACTAATGGTAAGAAAAAAGAACATTGACCTTTCTTAATAGGTACTTTATAGGAGCAATCTTTATCGGTGTCAAAGAAAAAATAAAATACAGTTTGATTAACTTAAATAAGATAGAGTGTGAATGAAGCAGGCTGTTCCTTTGAAAGGTAAGTGAAAGTGATCAAAACAGCTCCTACAGTTTGCTTTTATTACTTATTATTTTTTATTGCATTTGTTAAGAACATGAACAGTGTATGTACTCATTCCTTTAACACAGAATCAGTTTTGTGCATGTACAAGCATGAAAAAAGGCAAGACTACAGTGTTCATCTGTTTTGATTTTTGGATATTTTTACTCCTTTTAAAATCTAATATTTCTGGATAAAGTTTACATCCTTTGTTCCCTTGTTTAAAAATAGGGGGGGGTGTTTTTGTTTTGAATAATTAGTTGTGGCGTCTGATTGTATAAGAATTGCTCTATTGTTTGGACAGTATGACAGCCTCTTGTGTTTTAAGGATTTTTTTCAGGCAAATGGGTTTTGAGAATGGCAGCATTTCAAGATTATGAAACTGCCACTGATGGTAATGGTTCTGTGATAATTAAACTGTCCACAGCTTCTTTTTTTTTTTTTTTTTTTTTTGTGAAACTGAGACAAGGGTAGTTGTGATTTCACCAAAGGCTTTGTTTGAGCTCTGGCAGCTGGCAAGGCAGCGGCCTCTCCTAGCAGACTCAGTACCATCCTGAAGGGTTTTCACTACACGTTTCCTTCATCAGCTGCATATTCATCACATTTCATCTTTGCCCGTCTTGTTAGGAGACTAGTCAACTTGGTGTTCTCTGTTGACAGAATGGCCAATTTGTCCTCTTAGTAGTAATGTATTAAAATTGGTTTTGGGGGCTTTTTAAGCTGATGGTAGATTGGACTTTTGTTCTTTGCATGATAGTTGTGTAAGAATGCACAGTAACCTAAACTGCCCTTAGATTAAAACTAAAATGATAAAATGCATTGCATCCTTGCATTAAAAATAAAAAAGGCTTTCTTATCATGCTTTAAAGAAAAGTGTGTCCTATTTCTGAAGAGGTCTGCAATAGCCTGTGTGTCTATCTTTACACAATTATGTCATTCTCCTTAATGCTTTAGGACTGGTCAAGAGTTTACAGTTAAGGGTAAACACAGGTTCTCATAGCTGGAGCAATGCTAAGAGGTTTTCACAACTGCTTTTGTGTGAGTGATTGTGTCATGTAGGCAAGAGATTATCGACTGTTTTCTGGAAAAGCATTTCTGTAAATCATGTCTCTAGGGATTCATGGGAGCAGAGCTATATGGCTTGGCATATAAACTTTGTTCAGATCATTGGTGGCATATTGTTGTTGAGGCAGTAGATTTATTTACTGCTCAGTTGGTACCCTCACATTAAATGCATTGGACTTCTGGGCATTCAGAACCTCATGGGATCAAACCCTTCTACTGAGGATATTGCTCAGTTCTTATTCTGTCCCTTTTTATATGGTTTTTCATTCAGCACTGTCTGTTAACGTAGTCTAATTAGATTTAAATGTAAGGTGGAGAGCTGATAGAAGATTCAATAGATAGAAATAGGTAGGAATTCAATATAGAACTTACACTGTGATGTCACACGTTTTTAATGGAGGTAACCATTACAGACTGACAGCCTCTTGTTACAATAAATGCATCATTTCATAGCTGTATGGTCTCTGTTGACTTGTGTGTGTTATGCTTGGGATGAGATTCTGTTGTGGTGTATACAACACAACTGCTGCCCATTTCTGGGTTGGGAAAGAGGTGGTCCTTCTTCACTAACAGAGAGAACAAATTGAGTCTTCTGAGAACCTAGCTCTAAGGGGAAGGCTAGGGAAATTCAGAGATATGTTAAGGAAAGAAATTATTGTAATAGGAAGTAAAACTGGGTAAATTCCACTTCTAGTGAAGAAATTAAAAGGAGGACAACATTTTTTTACTATGAGAAGTATTTTGAAAGTATTGAGTGAAAGATTAAACAGTAAAGGAAGATGAAGGGGATTTATACATAGAGAATAGGGTGATTCGGAGTTTGGGTAACGAAGGAATGTAAGAGTCAGCAAATACTCAGCAAAGCTTAATTGGTGAGTTTTAAGAAATTAAAAGCTAAGAGGATAAGAAAGAAAGTAGGAAGTCAACAAATACTGGCCAACATTGAGTGGACAAAAGGTCTTTAAGGCTATTTGAGATAAAAGCCTGAAGTGTTTGCAAGTACAGCACTAAACAGGCAGTACATATTTCTGGTTAATTCTCTCAACACTCTGGCTTGTGGCCCTTTCCTGCAGTGAGGAACTGCCTGAGACGACTAAGCTGGTCCAAGATCACATCTTGCTGGAGAGAGGAGATTGTTCTCCTTCCTTTCTCCTGCTCCTGCCTTGCCCATGTGCTAGCACATTGTTCACTAAACCATCAGAAAATAAATGTTTGTGTTCTTTGTATCACTTTAGCTTTCCTTGCTATTATGTGATAATTCAGTTGTGAAGTCTGGTGGGTCTTAGCACCAGCACAAGGAAGAAATGGGAACAAGCAGCTGGAATAAGAGAGAGGAGGTAAGCACTCCATTTTGTATTAATGACTCCTTAGAGCAGCCGTCTGCCTGTCTCTGTACTGTGGCTGCAGGCATCTGAATCATTTCACTTCAAACTCCTGCTTAAAGGAGCATGAGCTATGCTTGCTTTTCAGCCATGTGTTTTCTCTGCCTTGTAGTGACACCACCCATGCATGGTGGGATGGTCAGCTGAGCTGAGACAATTAGCAACCTGACAAAAGAAAAGATCTATTTTCAGCAGTGTCATCAGTTGCCTGCTTTGGCTGTGTGAGCCCTGTTTGCAGGGACTCAAGAGGAGGGAGGAGGAGGAAGGGTGGACCTTCATTCTGGGCTGCAGCCCATACTTAGATGAGTTTCAGTCAAGGCTAAAGCCAGCCCATAGGCTTTTCTGGTCCCTGCTGCATTAGATTCTGGTTCTGTAATGTGGATATAGTCTTACTTGCCCAGAGGGAAGAGAGTTGTAAATACAGAGGCAGTTCACAGAGATGTGGTAAAACTTAGCAAAAAGTGTTAAGTTCTTCAAGCTTTTTGGATAGAAGGCATTGTATAAATACTCTTTATATTAAACGGCAAAAATAATTGTTTAAAATTTCTGAAATAGCTGCAGGAAATCATTTTAGGTCTGTGTAAAGAATGCATTTTATTTTAAAAGAGGGGAAAACACGAAAAGATAAAAGTTACAGTAAACAAAGAACGGCTAGGATAATGCAGTAATGTGAGCATTTCAGTTATGTCAGAGAATTAGTTCTGAGTTCTACAGGAAAGAAGGGGATCTTCTGATTTATGATCTTCTGAATTAAGAAGGATTCCACTTAAAAAGTGTGTAACATTAAAGGGAATTGAAACAGTGGGTCTTTAAAGACTTTTTGAACTGTAGTCTGGGGCAGAAAACAATGAGATATAGACCAGACTTCAAGTGTGAAAGAGATTGAGGAGGAATTGCACTCTGTTGCCTTCTCTCTAGAAGCTCTACAATATTTATAACTGTTTACATACGGTTATTAATATTGTAGAGCTTCCAGAGAGTAGGCAACAGAGAAGCAACTATTACCATTTTCAGAAAAGAGATGGACAAGTATTTAAAAGAAAGTGTCTAGTGAAGATATGAAGACTGAAGTGAGGAGAATGTCCTAGGTGGGTGCTTGAATGAATGGAAATCTGTGTGTGAATGGTTTCTGGTCCATGGTGGTAGGTGGCACAGGTAACAAAAATATGTGCCAGGTTCTGATAGGGTGAGTTCGCCATGGAAGTTGTGACATGTTTTTGGTGTGTGTACTGTAGTGCAGCCACTAGATCTGACTTCTGTGGTTGCATGTGAGCAGAATACTCTGTAGTTTGATCAGTCTCTAACCTGGTATGTATTTATTTGCTTGTCAAATTGCACTGTCATATAATGCACATTCTGTGCCTTATATTATCTTGCTTGGTGCTGGTATTCTTGTGCTTTTTCAAGAGAATGCATATGTTCTATGTGGTTTTACTCAAACTGAGCACATATTTTTATATGCAGATGGCAATTACAGTGAATATATATAGGGCAGAGATTGGGACTTCCTTCCTTTTGACCACAGCCTCCTCTGTTCCTGTGTAGTTACCTCATAACATGAAAGTAGTCACAGGCAGTCATGCATATTCGAGGTAAAAATGGTTTCTCACAGTAGTATTATACAACCTGTAACTAGATGCCAAACCCCCAATGTGCACTGAATGAATAAAAATTCCTCTTCGTCTGCATTGAATAATGTGATACTTAAGTGGAGTAGCCGTATAGTTTTATGTACCCACATCCCTTAGTACTTTCTTGCAGGTGACAGAGTTTCAGCATTCCTTCCCTCATTTCCAGACTGCAAAGGAAATAAATGGTGACAGACAAATCTCAAAAGAATTAAAAGCTCAGTTTCTGCAGTTTTCTCTTTAGAATATTTATTAATATTGTTTTGACCCAGAAAGTAAGATGAGAATTTCATGAGAACAAGCATTTTCATGAGTTTTCTGAGATTCAATTACCTTCTGTTTGAGTACAAGGTTTACATGTGGTGAAATGACTTTAATAATGCTCTGTGTTTATGCTTTTTAGAAATGCATTTTTTATATAATTTTCAGCTATGTGCAATGTAAATGGCCTTGGTTTGCATGTTAACAGGGCACTCTGATTACAAATTTTTTTTTTTTTTTTTTTTTTTTTTTTTTTTTTTTTTGTAGAAAGGAGAGTAGGACCTCTTAAGCATCCTAGTTTGGACATATGAAGAAGTGTATTATTCCAAATGCAGTCATGGAGGCTGAGGAGAAAACCTCATCTCTCCAAGCTGTTGTTTTTTCTTCTCCGAAAACTATTGTTTCTCCTGTCTGTAGACTCAAGGCAATGATGGTAATGGCTTGCATTTTCATTTCATCATCTTATTGCTACTCAGAACAGTTAGAGACTGCAGCTAACTCCCCAATAACAATTGATTGCTAATTGCAAAACTGTAAACTTACTGAACATCCAAGACATGGATATTTTATATCTAATAAAGTTGCCTGCATAGTGGATCACAGGTAAAAGATGGCTATCTTCTTCAGAGGTGATGAGGTTTGAAATACTGAGTGCACCTTTTTTAAGCAGAGGTAAAGCAGAAGCTGAAAATGAATGAGCTTTGTCTTGTGTAGCTCTAAAATGGTTATTTAAATTGAAAGTGAAGTTAGGAATTGTAAAGGTCTTAAAAATGAAAGCTAAATTAAAAACCAGATTAACTGATACTCCAAAAACTTTAGCTTTGAGGGAAGATTTATATAGGTTTTTAGTTTATTCAAACTGCTTCACCTATCCTTAGAAACACTAATAGTACTTTGGATTTCAATAGCACTTTTCATCTGAGAACCTCAAAGCACTTTTCAGGCATTAATTTAATTAAGCTTCACAGCACTCCTGTGAGCTAAGTAATGTTTAAACAAGATCATTTCACCCAGTACTGAAACGGAGCCACCCCTGGGGTAGAATGTGGTATTCCATGGGACATAGCAACACTCCGCAAGAGTGTTCAGGAGAGTGTGTGGAGAAAATACTGTATCCCGCTGAGACTGCAGGGTGAATCTTGTTAGACAGTGTATCTCTTTGCCTGTTACTTCTCCTTCTTAGTTGTAGGTTACATTCCACCGTCTTTTGATGACTCTGAGGGTGTGGGAGCTTGCTTCTAGGTCCCCCCAAATGGTCTTTGCGTAATGATCTCTGCCTGACCTGACTTAGCTCAAATGCTGTGAAACTATTCAATAGGGTGTCCCCTCTAATAAATATGGTCCCTCTTACTTTAATGTCTTGGTACTAGAATACTGATTTAAAAAGAGGAGGATATAATCTCTTTTGTCACCAGTTGTAGAGTGGCAGCACTTTTTTCATCTGCCTCTTTCTTGTAATTGATTTTACTTTTTATGTTCAAAACTCAGTAAATGCATTGAATCAACAAAGTCTGAGACTCAAAACAATGCATTTTTCCATGGAATCTTAACTTTCAATGTGCTCTGTATGACATCCAAACTAGAAAATACAGCTGAGGTGGGGAAAGGGTGAAGGGACCCCTGTCAGTTGTGCTTAGTTCTTAGTTCATGCTTTGGTAACCCAGATTGGGACATTGATAGGCTAATAACACATTGTTTATTGAAAGCAGATGGACTTTTTTCCTATTGTCTGCAATGATGACATTGAGATAAAAGGAAATTGCTATTATAACTCTTACTTTCTATTTCTTTTCCATCACATTTTGCACTGTATGTTTTTGTTTCACTAACCCACCAAGGTGCTGAGTACACCCACTATAAAAAATTAAAAAAAGAGTAGTCTTTTGTTTTTAACCTCCTTTGTATGCATCTATCCTTTACAATTTTCTTTTCTTTTCTAGCATGACACTGAAAAATCTCCTGTCTTGTAAGGAAATATAATGAGAAATTCTGTTCTGTCATAGAAAAGGGGCAGGTGGTTTCTATTATAAGCTCAGCTGGAACTTCCTTCCATGCCAGCAGCTTCCCACAACTGAACTGCAGTGCTCATCTCTGTGCTTTTCGGTGGGAAATGTGGACAGGAAGTGAAGCACAGCCCTGACAGATAAGGGATTACTCAAATGGCTTCTGTCACAGTTTGGGGATTAGGTTTAGTTTTGAATCCATTTATTTTGTGAGTCCTGTTTGTACTTGTGACAGTCATGAATGAGGACATTCTGCTGACAGGAATTTGGCGCCTAAGGAGTAGGATTGGAAGCACAATGTCTGGAAGGGTGCAAGAAGGCAGTCTTGCCAGTTTGGTATCTCCTGTCTCTCACCTGCTTACAACAACAGGACTTTTTGTAAACAGAGGTGTTGTCTGTACCTGTGCTGTCTCCTCTTGGGCCTGCTGTGGGAGGGAAGAGTACGTGACTGGAAATCTTTTTGGAATAGAGATTTAGATCAGTTTGCTTTCAGCCTGATCTTGAATGTTTCCAGTTATGGAGCATCCACAACTTCTAAATTTTCAGAATACTAAAATTAGGGCCATTGAGTGAAATATCAGGCAGATGGCTGCAAAAAAAGAAATAAAAGAGATGCCTTTCTACATGGCATAAATTGCAGTACACCTTCCTGCAGGATGTTGTGGAAATCCAAAATGCAAGTGGACTGGATAAATTTATGAAAGAAACATCAATTGAGAGCTAACAGTATTCCTGTGCTTCTATTTAAGTATTGTTTGAAATACTTTTTCATAAAGGTAAAGAAAGGTTTGATTTTAGGCAGAAACAGAAGGCACAGAAGGAAATGGAAAGCAGAATTTACCCAGTTTATTAAAAAAAATTGGATCATGCTTAACTTTAAACTTGTGAGTACTGACACAGAAATAAATGGAAGTATGTGTGTGCTAAAAATTAAGTTTTCCCCTGATTTAGTGCCATGGCATGTGGCACCATGTGAACATTGCAATTGCAAATCACAGATGTTTAAATTTTCTTTTTTCCTGTAGTTCAGTGTGAAAATAAATGTAGTCATTGTTGAGAAGTTTTGCGGTTTTTTCCCCCCTCTATTGATTAATTAGGAATTGGAATTAGTAGATAGGGAACAAGATAGGTAGCTGTTTTGGGGCATAAGAAAATAAGAGGATGGTCAACAAAAGCACTTCTTTCTCTTCCCACCTGCCTTACTGCCAGGACTGAGCGTTATTAGTCCAGCTTACAAGGGCAATAAAATGTGCTTGCTCTGTACTTTCTGGAGATAGATTGTAAATGCCCATTTGATTCCTTTCAGGTTCCCATCACCCTGCTAAAAGTCTGCTAAGGAACATAATCATAATCATATTCCAAGGAGATTTGGGTTACTCTGAACTCATTTGAGAATTAGAGTTCTAAACAGAGTTTTAAAATGCTGTTATTCTTTTTTGCTTAATTGACAAGTTGTATTTTTAAACAAACATACTACCTGAGCAACTTTAAGCAGGCTTTTGGACTATAGAACTTACTTTAATATTGAAACTAAGTTTTGTAGGAGGAACTAACCCCCAAGTTAACTAAAAGTGGATAAATTAAAATTATTAGATATCCATAAAATGTTACGATGGATTTGTTATTTGCAAAATGCTTATGATATTGCAGTTTTAAATGTAATTACTTGCAATACAACATGTGTTTAGCATGAAAAGATAGGAATCACAACTTTTTAATTCAGCAAGTGATTTTTAAGGTTGTTAATAAAATAAAAAGTCTGGTTCTATCCACAGAGAAACAGCTAAAATAATTAATAAATAATAATTAATCTTGTTCTTTAAATTTTATATTTTGGAGCCATTTTTATTCCTGCATGTGCATTCATAGTGAAATAAGCAGCATGATAGCTTTAAACTTTAAGAAGTTTTCCCAGCTTGATTTTCTTTATATTCCGCAAATAGCTGGCCTCTGTCTCCCAGGTTCTGAATGAACTTCCAGTTTATTTACACAGCCATTCTTAAATTTGGTTTTCTATTTCAGTGATGAAACAAATCTTCCTAATTGTCTGAAAGAGTACAGCAGATGTTTCAAACCAGAAATATTGGCTTAGCTGGCAACTGGTCTGAACTGTGGCTTAGGTAACAGAGAATGTATGGTCCCAGTTCTTTGCTTCTCTGGTCACAAACTGCAGACTGTGCAGTATTCTTGTTGTTCCTTGAGGGATATTTTTTATTTTTATTTTTGAAAATCAAATATAAACCAGGTGGTGAAAGACTAAATAGCCAAACTGTAGTCAGGAAGTGGTTAGAAACAAAGCAACAGTAGCCTGTTGATTCTCAGCTGGGTGACCCGAGCAGGAGACCTGGTCCCAGTATCTATGTGTATCTAAATTACTGAGCTGCTGTCTTTGGTCTAGCAATGCTGCCTTCTGTGGAACAGCTGCCAGGAATGACTTTAGGACTTGAGGCTATGGTAAAAGATGGTGTAGATGTGAGTGTAACTATGTTCCTGGTATTGTTCTTGTTTTGTTGATGAGCATGGTAAAATGATATTTTTCTCAAATGATGTATTTATACTATGAATTCTGTTACCTCAGTTCAGCCAGTGTCCTACAGAGCTTGCATTTCTCCATCCCTTCCTGCAAGCCTGGCAGAAAGCTTCACCACCAGCCAGTCTTTGGTCAGTGCCATCCATCAGAGGTGATAGCCACCCATGGTTCAAAACTGGTCTTGCCCTTCCCTCTTCTACTGATGCAGCTTGGTGCAACTGTATTCCCATACTACTTGTTTTCCTACTTCATGTGCTCAGGTGGTATTTTTAGGACAATGAACAACTATATAGTTTGTCTTTATCTTTTTACACGCTGCTTCTCTGACTTTCCAAATTTCTTCTTCATTGCTAAATTGTGTATCTTTCTTAACAAAAAGCTTATTCTACCACTGTTACTGAAGTTGAAGGCTTTTGGGGAAATATGTGTGCCAGTGCCTTCTAGTGAGGAAAATATCAGTGTCCTTCCTGACGAGCAGGGAACCTTCTGGTGTAAAGTTTCAATGTGCAGAGTAGCAAATTTGGTAAACAACAGTACTGCTATTTTATAAAGAAAATTATCTTGCAGTAGAATGACTTATTAAAATAAAACATTTTGCATAAGCTAGGTCATCTGGCTTTGAAACACTGTGGAAAAAGAGGGAGAAATCCACTGTTACTTATCCTGTGGAGAAAAATCTGCACGGTGTAATGACTGTCATTTCTGTCTCCTTCATTCTGTAAGTGCTCCCTGACAAATGAGGAAACTGTCCATGTTGAGCATAATTTGCTTGGGTATGTGCTTTACCTAGACTTAATCCTTCTAGTACTGGCAAATTGAACTCACTATCCAACCAATGGCAATTTCAGTAGACAATGTAGGTTATAATCCAGATCGCTATCTCTATTCTGTATGTCACTAGCCATGAGACTAAGTGCTCTGTAATGTGCATATTACAGCTGTTTTTTACTTCCTCTTGTGTTTTGTTTGATGTAAAATAGAAATGAACAAAAGCACATAATGATTTTAGAGCCAATGTATTGCATATGTACATGCCTGGAAGCGGAAGCAAGAAAAATTTGGACCTAGAAATAAAGGAAAATTTTGGGCAGAGAGGAATAACTTCCTCACAGATGTGATTAATTCTTCACTTGAAATTTTTACTTCAAAAAGCTCAACTTGATGTTAAGGGCTTGTTGAGTAAATTATTGGGTGAAAATCTATATTCATCATTATTCCAGGCATCCAACTAGATGGTTGTATTGAGAACATCATCGTTGAAGCCTTTCTGTTCTTTAAAATCTGTGAAAAGTGAAGATTGCTTGCATAGGTTTTTGT
The DNA here is from genome assembly GCF_029582105.1 of Oenanthe melanoleuca. Classification (NCBI taxonomy): domain Eukaryota; kingdom Metazoa; phylum Chordata; class Aves; order Passeriformes; family Muscicapidae; genus Oenanthe; species Oenanthe melanoleuca. Next base: position 103,637,231 of record NC_079335.1, on the reverse strand, counting down.
GTTACCATGCTTTGTTTCCTGAAGTGGTGTGCCCCAGTGAACTAAAGGCTGCTCAATATTACCCAATATTCCTTTAAAATAGACAAATTCTGCTCAGTTTAGCACCAGCAGGTTTTTTTAAAGTTCCTAACAGAGTGTTTCACCAACACAGAGGTGCTCTGTGTTTGCTGTGCATGTCCCAGGTGCATAACTATATCATCCTTTCCCCACTGATCCATTGAAGTGTCACTTTGGTGATTCACCTTTGGGGTTGTGTGGCATCAGATGAAAGAACTCCACATCATTCTTATGCTTCTGAGGTTGAGGACCTTCAATCTAGGCTTCATCCAGAACTATATGTTTAAAAACAAAAAACCCAAAACCTCATTATTTCCTTTTGAAGATGAACACCTGTTTTGCAAACCCTTACTAGGAAGTTTTTGGCCCACAGATTCCAGTTCTCTATTCTATGGGCAGCAACACACAGAAATTGATTTCCACATTTTTCCACATTTTTCCTTGAAAACTTCTCTGTACCTTATGAGCAGCTGAGTGCCAAAAGGGTGAGCAGAGGGGTTACAGCTCTCCTGGTCACATCTCGTGGGGGCTGGCAGAGCTGTCTGTGCTCAGGGCACGAGTCTCCAGTGCTGGCATGTGCATGGAGGTATCTGATCCTGCCAGTGTGTTTGTCGTTCATTCTCACATGGGACAGAGCTAATGAGCCCCCTCCTCTGTTCTGCAGAAACAGAGTAAAAAATGGGTGTCTCAAATGGTGTTATTTCTTCCTCTCTTCAAATGATGTAATTTTCAGTAAAAACTTTTTACAGGGCATTTACAATCAGGAAGGAATTTGAGGTATTGAACTCACTCTTTTTTTTAAATTATTATTGTTCTTTAATGTGTGGCATTTTTATAAAGTTAACTGGTGGCAAAATTGTAGGGTTATTTTTTAATAGCAGCCTCTAACTTAGAAGTGCTTCCTTATTGTTGGATGATGGACTATTTTCTTTATCATGAATACAGTTAAATATCATAGTGTGGCTTTTGATTTTGAAGGGATTTTGATTCTGCAAAATTTCGCATTTAAAGTTGCCTTTATCCAGGGAAAATCATCAATACATTTTTTTTTCACTGAATGGAAATTGGCGGTGAATTAATTTACATAAACTTTTTCACACAACTTCAGTGAATATCTCTGAGACATGAGAATTGTAGGAAACCAAGCTATTTTTGTTTAACATGAAGGAATTGGATGTACTGAAAGGGGCATTTGGATTTGTTGAGCTAGAACATATCAAAATTATAATTTCAAAGTGGTTTCCATCCAGTTGGTTTGTATTGAACAAAACTACCTTTCATTTTTAATCTACTTTGAAACCTTATGTGACCATGACTATTAATTTGTGTTCTTATCTCCTCACCCTTGTTAAACCCTCATGACCAGTTTCTTGTGAAGAGAGATTAACATCTCAAAAATTTGTAATTTCATAAAATTTTCATAGAAGTTGCCAGATGGGTGTAAAGGAGAGATTCAGATTACTAGAGGGAAGGCTCAAAAATAATGAATTTAGGTCAGCAGTTTGGTTTAATGTAAATTTGAATAAGTGTGGCCTTACTTCAAAACCAGCCTAATTTGTGGTTCCTGCTTAGGACGAAATTAGTAGATGTGAAAGGTGCTGTGTACTTTGAGGTGAGGTGAGAGGAAACATAGGTGGCTTTAGCTGGACAAACTGTGGGAGAGGAAGTATGTAAATCTGACAAAAAATCAGAAATAGGAATCAGCATAGCAGTTTTTAATTTCTGTTGTTCTTCATAACATTGCTGATCTGCAAGTCAGTGAAAAATTTCTTTATTTGCCTTATTTGCATGTTTTGATATAGCAAATACCAATGTTTTCCATAATGCAAGCATTCCATTTCCAGAATTGAGCATACTTTGCATAATTCCAAATATATATTTATACACATATAATTAGGTATACATATACATACACGTATACATAACATATGCATATGCATGAATGTATATATGTATGTCCAGTATTGAGAGTCAGCCTTAAAAAAATTCTGATTTCATTGTTCTGGACTGTTGGCACTTCAGTGTTGTATTGAGATCTCAGAAGAATTGCATTTGCAAATTTAGGTGATGGTTCACTCCTTGGCAAGTCAGATTTCAAAGAAAAATGCTAAGAGTCACCCCTAATTTTAGTGTTTGATATCAGCCATGAGCCAAATTTATGAGACTTTTAATGAAAATAGATAACTTGAAGTGGGTCTTTTTAATACTTCCAAGTGTTTTAAGTCAATTTATGGACCCGTATTTTATCTCAAGATGTTTAAAAATTGACAGATTTACCATATAAACCTCTTTATCTTCTATGTTTTTCTTTCTCTCTGTTACAGTTCAACATAATGAGATGCAAGTTATCCTTTTATCATCTTCTTACTTTTAATTTAGCAAAAAAATGAATGTGGTAAAAGTTTTGTTAGCAACTTGTAAATCTTTAATGACTGTAAAAGATGATGCTATCTACTGTTTACAGTTTTAAGTAAAATGGTCTAAGGAGTGTCTTCCAGCTATCAGATCAAATATAAATAATTATGATGGTGCAGAATTTGGCAGCGTGAATATAAGTATATACATGATTACCTAATTATATATGACTGTATAGGTACATTTACATTACGGTAATAATGCTATTTTTAAGTTTTAATCTCAAGTATATTATCCTTTAAGTTTTCACCAGTAATCTAAGGAACTTGAAAAAAGCTGACTTTAGAAAGTTTTCTTTTTTCTTATAGATAATGTCTGTTTGTAATGTAGAAATTATACAAATACATCACAGTTCACTAGGAAAATGAGCTTAGTGTTCTCAGTTTAGTCCAAGTTGGACAGCACGTTATTTGGCACAATCAAGTGGCTTCACTTTAAGAGAACTATAAGACTGAATAAGCATAGAGTTTTTATTATTTGAGTGAGCTGATTTGTATGCTTAGAATGATGAGAAACCCTTGTGCTGCATCCCACCTTCTTTCAATTACACTGATTTTATAAGCACTGGATTTACAGCAAAAAAATCTCCCCCAGAAAAGCTGTTCTTTCTTATTGTGTGTAGATGAAAGGATGCATAGTTCTGCCTTTTATGTACTGTGTTTGTATAGACAAGAAAAGTTGTGTAAGTTTTTTAGAAACATTGATAAAAATGTTTGTGGATATTTTAAACAGAGGATGTTTTTAAGAAGAACCAATGTGAGATATTTTGTATTCAACAGAAAAATAATTTTGTTTTTAATGTCGTCTATTGCTCTTGTGCTTGCCTGTTGAACAAAACCTGCTTTTAAGTGAAAATGCCCTTGTCTTTGTCCAACCTTAATGCCTCCTTGGTAAAATGTTCTCTTCTGTTGGGGTACAAGTCTTAAATTACGCATTCAGTTCCTGTGAATTCTAATGTGAAGAAGGATGAGACTCATGTATTAAGAAAGAAATCATTTCAATCCATGGAAAGTGTGTCCTGTGCTGAAAGACTATGATAGAATAAAGGGCCTGAGCTTCGCAATGTGGAGATCTTCACAAAGAGTCTCAGTTACCAGTGGGAAACAACTAGCTCAAAGACAGGATTTAGTCAAAGCATGACAGAAGTCCTCAGTCTGGTGTTTCTGATGCTTTGCTTGGAGGTGTTGAACATGGGGGCCTGAATTTTCAGACTATGATTGCAATAGAAGGATGGGATTATTAAATGAGTACCTTGAAGTTGACTCATGGGTTGAAGAAGAGCTACTGAATTTCATTGGAAGAAGGAAATGAGAGACTGTGTTCTGTATACAGTTCTGTCTTGGACCTAAAGTTGAAATGCACAGGGCATTTTAGATGGCTTGAGCTAACGTTAAATAAATAAATAAGCTGAGAAGTTAAGTGCAGTTATCAACTACTCAGTCAAACAAAAAATAAGGCAGCCTTTTTCATATAATTTTGGCCTTCTTGGAGGTGCCAGAGGAGGAACTTCAGTATTAAGGGTGTTGAAAATAGCTAGTAAAGCAGAAGCCAATGCTAATAAACAGTTTTGGAAGTACTATGAGTGCTTTAAGCATAGTCTGGATTATTGTTATTACTGTGTTAAATCACAGCAATCAGATGGCCAAGCATCGCTTTGAATGATTAAGTGGAACGGCCATCAATGAAAAGCCTTCAGGCTGCAAAGCAGACACAGGGATGGGTGTCGTCATGGTCAGCTCTCCCAAACATTACTTTGGATGCTGCTATAGATACAGGGCAGGGTGTTATATGATATTTTCAGGACCTTGCAGATTTTAGTTTGGTTTGGATGTTTTTTATGTACCTTGGCAGGCATACATATCCCTGCAGCCATACAGCACTCTGCATTAATGGCTGAAGTAACACCTACTGGTGAGGCAGAGTCAATCAGCAACAGGCTGCTGTTGACTTATGACTTCAGTTGACTCACGATCCCATGGAGCTTTGAGGGTCACTGTTGTTCCCACCCTGAAGGCAATGCCAGTTCCTGTTATGAATTTCAGTACCCGTTGATTAAGAAAGTAGATGGTGTACTTTGTGGACAAATGAGCCAGGACCTTTAAGGAAGATATGGCAGGGTCTTGTATTATTTCCATCAGTTAATTAAGTTAATTAAAATTATTTATTGCTGTTTGTAATAATCTACACCCAAGGTTTGAGGTAAATTGCACTAATAATAGATTTATAGAAACATAGAATCATCTTAAGTTGGAAAAGACTCTTAAGATCATCAAATCCAGCCATTGAGCTCAATGTGTAAATTGAGTCCAATAAAGAGCTTAGCATGATCTCACAAAGAAAAGGATTAATTTCAAACTGTATTCAGACTTTATCCTCTTCCCCATATATTTTTGTCTCTCCTGGAGGAACCTGGAGAAACAGATGAGGCTTGAAGTATGCCAGATCTGGGTATTGTCTGATGAAGGTACCATCATATGCCACATAAAGGGATTTTTAGATGAGATTTAGAAAAAGAATAAAGAAATAGAGCATTTTGATCCTGGAAATCCTGGAATTTAGAAGGTAAAAAAGTGTTAGAAGCATTTCTATGATGTAATTTAAAACAGTCTTGGCTTGAAAGGGAAGCAGTGTTGCAGCATAGTTGAAGATAGGTATCTCAGTATGACACACTTTAGTTTTACAAATATTAAGTCATTTAGCTTATCATCCTATGTATAATGGTGATAAATATGAGAACAGCTCATTCTTTCTAAAATCTGTAGCTTGTTAAAATAATTGGCTGTCCTTTTCTATGCTACTGCATAAGAACTCAGGCAGGTAAAAGCTATTGAATCTTTCAGACAGATACTATTGCTGATGGCACAATTTGATTTCTCCTGTGTGGGTGCAGAAGATATGGCTATGTTAAATGTATACCACCATGCCTAAAAGAACCATCTGTCTTAATCTGCTGGGTAGTCCATAAAGCAACCCATTAAATTTGGATTCTAATACCTGGACCTATTTCAACAGTGCTTCAGTTTTTATTGCCTTCTGAGAAGCATGAGAGAAGGGTAGGTGCTACTTTAAACAATGTATTTAAAATTTTGATGCATCTTGACGTTCATATATTTTACTGTTTTCTTGTTCATCATCTATAGATTAAATGTTACCTTCATGCTTGAATGGGTGGTTTTCAGTCTTCAGTCATGCATTTCTGCTGGCCTGTTTCATTCAGGTTATTGTATCTTTGCACCTTTAGTTGAAAATACTGTGAGGAGGATGTTAGTTTCCTTGTTTAGTGTGATTTCATGGACTGCAGACCATGATTTCATGGATGAGAGGCTGCAAAATACTCATGCCATTCCAAGTAAGGATTAAACCAAAACTGGTCTATACCTTAACTCACAGCTCCTTTCAAAACTTTTCACATGTGAGGTATATTGCCCTTCTTCCAACAATATTCCTGATTGCAGCAACAAGATATGTAAACTACAAATGCATTGGGAGAGAAGCAATAGCATCCAGCTTGCTGTAAGATCCTAGCAGAACAGATAATGGGCAGGCACAGTAGGAATATGTCTACATTTTGATAAATCTTCATATGCTGTATTTGGATTTCACTTTTGCTATAACAAAATGTCTCTCAGAAACATTTCTATCACTACAATTTTGCCGAAACTATCACCTTGAGAGGCTCCAATGGAGCTTTTAAAGCTCTTTGTAAACTTTGATGTAAAGCTCTCCTGTGGTGAGAGACCAGAACTGCCATGTGTAAAAGCAGAGACTCCTTTGAGAACACTTTCTTAGGAAACAGATGCTTTTCTGTCTCAAAAGTTTAAAACAAAATTGTATTGAGTTAAATGTAATACAGGACTTAGGCATTTCCTTGGGTGATGTCACCAGATTCTTTTTAGACTTTTAACTTCCCACAAAAACCCCATATCAATATTGCTTGCAAGTCATGGGCACAGTAAAGTGTAAAATATTTTTTTTTAAATAATATTTTTGATAGTAAATGGATGTTGTTATCAGGGAAACATGAATTTCATACTTCAAGAGAGATCACTGTTTGCATTAATTAATAATATTTAACTGGTAATGTTATACTACTCATCAGAATAAAAAGAGAAAACTGGTTGGCAGGTTAAAAGACTGCATAGTACGAAAATTAGGCTCGACTGCAAGGCATTTACATGTGTGAGAATTCCTACAGGACTCCTTAAGTTCAGTTGAATTACTTATGCATAAACCACAGTAAGTGTTTACAGTACCTGACCTAAAATCAAGGATTTTTTTTTTATTTTATTTTTTTCTTTAACTATCTGTGGTATACCCTTTAACTATGTTGGGTTTCGGCACTTCACTTTAAAATGTGCCAAGCCACTGATGTTGTTTAAACTTCCTCCAGAGTTGGAAAGAACTGCACTGATTGATACATTGAAACATTGCACAACAAAACGTCTCCTTCTCCTTGTACTTCAGTGTATTTTCTGGAATTTTTTAGATTTTTTGGGACTGTTTTATGATTTAGCGTGTTTGTCTGCTTTCCTAGCTTTTTTCAGGCACTTACCCTGTTAATCAATAGTCAGTGTTGTATAACATTATATAGCAAACAGAATGGAATCTTGCTTTTCCTAGCATCATTTGTATCCAGTTCTGTGAAAAGCCTGTGATCAAGGAGTTGTGTTGTATTATAAATTCACATCATTTACATGACATTAATTTATTTTGAGCTGTGTTCTTGTAGAAAACTATAAGTTCGACATAGACTGCATTTGTTGTGGGACAGCAGTGACATTTCCTGAAAATTTGTAATACTGAACTGGCTGTGTATAAAAGTTGAGCATGTTTTCCCTAAAGTCACAAAAAATTATGAAAGCTGTATTGGTTTCCTGCAGTCTGACTGTACTTAGTTTTTATTGCTTCCTGAGCCCATAAGAAAATTCATAATATATTTAATACTGTTACTTTCATCATTTGAAGCCTTAGCATGTTGGCTTCTACTCTCTGGAGGTGATAAAAGGCTCAGTCCCACAAAGTGCTGCCCTTCTTCTGGTTCTGCTGATTGGTGTGAGGTTGGAGGGCAGAGAAATTTCTAGTTGTTGTTCAGCTTTGGGCCATAAGGATCCTTAATTGGATCATCAAATCTGAGTAGCTTTGCAGTTTTTGTTGTGAATACTGAAATTCCCATTATAGTTACTATGGCCAAGATATGCCTGGAAATATTCAGGGGTGTAGCAGAGGATAACTGCTAGCAGAGGGAAAGTAGTGGATATAAGTTGGTCTTTAGTATGTTGAAATATTAAGACAATTTAGAATACATATAAAATAAAAAATAGAAAATGCTTTTATGCAGGAGTTGGACTTTACTGACCTTGTGGGTCCTTTCCAACTTTGGTTATTCTATGGTACACTGCCACTCCATTCCCCAAAATCATTGCTTGCATTTGCAAATATAAGATTTTATGAAAAGGGGCAATGACACCTAAAAAACCCAAGAGAACAACAAGAAAAAGCAGGTTAAGAATGCTGGTGAGCAATAGAAAGGAGTGTCCATTTATAAGACATTTCATTTGTTACTTTAGTACAGGCTCTTTTTATTCTGTTCTTTTGCTTTTAAGCCAACTCTGAGACTTATCAAAAGAGTGCATTGGGGAAAAACCTCCTGCAGCATTTTTCTCATATACTGTAGCTTAAAAAGAATGTGTAAAATTCAAGATTGGAAAGTATTATACAAAAGTAGCTTGCTTTTTTTTTAATTTTTATTTTATTAACACATTTTTCCTCAAACCTACTTCTCTACCAAAGTCTTTTTTCCCACAAGACTCCAAAGGAAAAATGACATCAAATGGTAAAATTCTGTTGTATGTTATTTCCAGAATAATCATGGAAATTCCAGTCATGGAAATCTTGAATATGATTTTATCATTTGCAGTGTAATGTTCCATTTTAATAAAGAGCAACATACTGAAGAATATTCAGTTTCTGAATACTTGATGGTAAGCAAAAGCTGATGTTTCTGTGAATATTACTCAGCGCTTAGGAATTTGTACCACCTCAGATCTGTTGTATGGTGATAGAAGTTAGAATGGAAAACTCTTGTTATATCAGCTTGATCATGTCCCTGACCACCAGATTTTTGTCTTCAATGTGGTACTAATTTGCAAATGTCATAAGCTATGTGGCTTCCACTGCTTCCCCAGGGAGAATACATGGCATTAAAGAAGCCTTGAATATTCCTTTCCTTGACTTCATTTTCTTGATCCTCTTTCATATCTCCTTGTTTTATTGAACTATTGAATTAAAGCTAAATTTCTCTCCCTCTCTTCTGTTTTCTACAAAATCATACAATTATTAATGCTATTCTTTTTGGAATTTCTTCTATTTTGTTGTATCTTTCTGATATTGAAGTGCCATGGGTTTATGTGTACTGTGGGCTATAATGGACATGCTGGAAATCTCTACTGGAGAAACTGATGTTTAATTAGAAAGATACTGAGTTGTTTTGTGGCCCTACAAGTTAAACTCATACAAGAAGCACAGCACAGGCCCTAAATACAAGTTTGTATCAGACTCTTTATTCATGAAAAAGTGAGATTTCCCCCCTCCCCATAAACTTGGTAGACTTTTTATTTTGTATTTTACTGAAGGTGGTGTTGGATAAAGCTGCCTGTATTTTGTATGGATGTATCATAGATAAGTTTGTTTAATGCTTTGTTCTGACGGTGATATCATGCATATTAAGAGAATAACTGCACTATTTTGACTGAAGTTATAGGTACACTCTAAAGGAGTAAGAGATCTGTGAATAACTGGTTGGTTTGGGTTGTTTTTTTTTAAATTTCTGACTAGAAGAGAAAAATATTGGAAAATTTGGTTTTTTGGGCCAAACTCCAGTGATTTATTCAGGTTTCTTTTTTTTTCTCCTCAAATGAAGTATTTCACTTAGGCTTCATATCAACTATTTATCAAGTTAAAATATTAACTTATTTTAAACTTATATATGTATATATTCAGGGAAGTTTATTTGCAATACTTCAGTATAAAATGAAGAGTAAAAGGATTTTTAAAATTTAGGGTTAAAAAAAATTAAATTAAAAAAATTTAAAATGCTGTAGTTATTTAATTTTTAGCCAAATTGTTCGGAAAAATTAAGCAGAAATTTGACTGATGTTTTATTTGACCTTTATTTCAGATTTCAAATGAAAATAATCTCAGCTGAAAAGTTTGCTCAGTATTAGCTCAAGTGATATTATGTAGACGGGGAATGTTTGAAGAGGGAGGTTGTTGGTCTTCAAGACATTAATTATGAGCTGCAGCCAACCTGTAGGAGTAGAAATTGACTGTAATGTATATGTAAGGTATCGGTGAAGGCTCTTAGATCTTCCTGCAGGCAGACACTGGGTGGTTGTCTCCAGGAGTAGGATTCACTGCTATTCATGTGAAAATGGTAGAAAATCGTGCCCTAAAGCAAACCTACCCCTGGAGTTTTTCTTATCTGTCATGGTGATCGAAGATAAAGGATTTGTTAATAGTCAGCTGACTGGTCGTCTGTCTGGGAAGTCAACACAACAGCACAATGAATCAGGCAGGCAAAAGACTGATTGCTGTATCATAGTTTCTCCCTAGGAAAAAGCCAAGAGCTATGCCTGCACAAAAAAGACCCTGGTTTTAGTATATTATAGTCAGTTTAATCTCAGGGTACATGGTCCAAGCGTTTGGTTTTTTTCTGAAAGCAAGTTCTTAAAGACCCAACATATCTGAAAAGCTTAAAAGAATTGTGGATTGCAGTGAATGGGAAGATACAGGCACGATGAAGAATAAATTGAAACAATGGTGTTTGTATGGCCATAATTACCTAAGTCTTAGATTTGTATTTGGCTTAGGAGCCACTGAATTAATTTATCACCCTGACAAAGGCTCATAGGTAATTAGACAGAAGGGAGGTTTTGCTACTGAAAAGCAAACTCATTTGTAGGATTTACTTCCTGGCAAGAAGTATATGTTCCAGCTGAAATGTGTCATTTGTGACTTCTTGAGGTCATCTCTAAATGAAAACAATCAATTTTCAAAACCTTTGCAAGCTTTCTGAGAAAATGTTCAGGATTTGGTAGGTGATTGTCAGATATCAGATATTTGGAGAAAGTGAGCATTTTTCATCCAAAATTTTGGCTTCATGGGAATTATGCTTCCTAGAGTAATGATCGCTTACATAATTTTAGATATGTAACTGTTTTTAAAACAGCTTGCCATCCTACAAGCATACTCAGTTTGCTCTGATAATTTTTTGGTTTTTTTGTTGTTATTCCTAAGTGGAACTTAAAACACTGTTATTAGAGTGCTGTTTAAAGAGCTCTACATTGATTCAAATTAACTAGCATCCTGTTCATCTTGATCTCCTTAGTATCTATATATGTAAGCTGGATTTGGTGGTTTGACATCTCCTCGGTTCTTAGATAATATGTTTATTTCAACTGTGTGTATGTGGAATGTGTATAAATAAATAAATTTCTATTTCTATTTCTATTTCTATTTCTATTTCTATTTCTATTTCTATTTCTATTTCTATTTCTATTTATATTTATATTTATATTTATATTTATATTTATATTTATATTTATATTTATATTTACACATGTATGTAACTATTAGAAGAAGCAGCTGTACACATTGGGAAATTTCAGTGATGTCGCTGGATGTTTGTCCTGGTTTTCAAACTTTGCATGAGAAACATTTCATATGTCTTGGGCATTTTCCAAATATGAATCAGAAGAAAGACCTAAAGAAACCATACTGATGCCTACTGAGGGCTAATGCCTAGATGAACGAATGCACAAGAACTTTGTATGGTGTTTAAAACTTAATTAAAAAACCCTGTGCAGACAGTTGGTAAACGTTGCCTTTGTCATTATTATCTCCTTTTTAACTCCATTGTGTTACAAGGCTACTACATGTCACTATTAAGTCAGAATGACAAAAGGAGGACTTTAGCAAGGTTTTTGTGAGTTTTGTGGGACTAGACCCTTCTCTTTCCCCAAGGTCAGAGCTGCCCCTTCAACCCCTGCTATTTTGTGGTGTTTAGAACTTAACAGTAGATACCTTCGCGTAGGTGGGATTTGTCATGTTAGTCTCAGTTAGTGGGGGGCACATTTACAGGGATGGAAATGGTTGTTTCACATTATCCACCCTGTGATATATATGGTCCCTTAGGACAAAGCAAAGTTCTCTGAAGGCAGCCCTTTCTCTAAGTCACACTAGATGAAAAACAAATTTATTTGTTTTACACAATTCTTTAATAAATGAGTCAGCCATGCTTCCCAATTATTCAGCTACCATCACTCCACTTTCTGATACAAAAATCTGAGCATTTTTAAGTTATGTGTGCAGTGGTTAGTGACTCACTGGTGATTTGGGGAGGCAATGTTGAGGCCACTCTCAGCCTATTAGCCTATTAAAAGTTAGACAGAATACCAGTGAAGTCCAGTTTCTCCCATTAAAGCAGTATAGGAAAGTTTGTAACGTGTTGATTTTACAGTAATCCGTTTTGCACTCCTACTAAACTGTGTTTGCTTGATAAGCAAGACTGGTGCTTTCCTCAACTTTTTGAGAAGCCCTTTGGATTGTGTTTACAGAATGAAGGTTAAATTCTAAGAAAAAGAAAGCAGTATACATTTCCTCAAGCAGTTTTTAATGAAAAGAATATTATTAGTAATGAATAGATGGGCCTTCTTGAAAGAAGAATTATGATTTTTAGAAATATGACTTAAAGGTGCTAGGAAAAATCTGTCATCTTTTGTTAACAAAAAAGCAAAAAGCTATTAACTTTAGTCATTTGGAACATTTAGTTTCTGATCCAAAATTTTATGAAAAACAGTTCCTTTAAAGCTGTAGTTTGTTCTAAAGCTGTCTTATGTCAGGTCTAGAAATAACAATACTGACCATTAGGCCATGAGACAGGGTGGGTAGTTTTCCTCTTTTAGGTGGGAATAGCAGGGAAAGAACAGGGTGCCTCCCTTTTCTGAACTCAAAATAACTTTTGTCTAGTTATAACAGCTCTTTTCTGAGTCACAGTATGAAAAAGAGACTGGAAGTATTGGATATCGTAGATCAAACACTTCAAAGCCAACTTTGACTTAGTTTTATGCATGCTTTAGGGTAGACTAATGCACAATAGTATCCAGGAAACTCAGCCAGTAATTTATAAGGGTCCAAAATGTTCTCCTCAGGATGAATCATAGCAGCATAAATGATAGGATTGGAGAATATCTTTAGGTCATCCAATTCAAAACCTGTGTATCTTCCTTTTCTTTATCCCCACTAGGATTTCATCTTTCCTATCTCTGCAAACTTCCCATATCCCTGACTCAGTCACATCTTTGGGTAGTTTCTTCCATTGCCTAATTATTTAACCTGAACAACTTTAAACATTACACCATCATGCTTAGTGTGAACAATTTATGACTACAGAAAATGATTCTTTCTCCTCCCTTTGCCATCATGCTCAAATATCATCTCTTCCTTTAAACGTGTCATTGGGATTTTTTTCCTTCTAACTGCATGAATAATAATCCCAGGAAAGTTGTGGTTTTTCTGCTGTCTTTGGTACTTCTGTCACTGTAACTGATTTTCTTTGAACTTTTGGTTTTCAAGCCTCAAAAGTACATTTTGATCTATAAGTGAACTTTCTGTGACTCAATTGTTATGTGTCACATATATGCTTTTGAAGAGGTAAATAACATGATTATAGAAGCTGTTTTCTTGAGGGTGCTAATTGACAAATACACACTATTGAGGGATTTAAGTGATTTTTTTGGTGTCAGATATCCTCAGTCTCATGTTACTAATCAGGATATTAATATAATCATGTTTTCTGGCTCCGTTTTAAAAACAGAACTCCAAAAGTTCTTGGAATTGCCTACTGCTGAGTTAAAATTTATCGTGATCATTTCCAAAAGCAGCTTCCCAGTTTGTCACTGTGCTAATAAACAGAGACATAAACCTTTCAATATAAATTTCTCTAAGTGTATGTGCTCAGACCAGTGTTTATGATAAGAGATTTTTGGATGCTCTATAAAACAAAACACTGAGAACTTCATAATGTGGGATACGAAGATGAAAGGGAGCTTTCTATTCTTGATGAAATGAGGTAAAGAAGCCTTAATCTTCAGAATTTATATTTATACCCTATATTTTTTAGGATCTGCCTAAGCTTGTCGGAATATGCTAATGAGAAACCTCTCTGATGTTAATTATTTCATCTGCTATAACATAGAATGTGCCAATTAGATCAATGTGACATTTATGTTGTTCTCCTAGATGACTAATAAAAGTTTCATGTGGGAAAAAATACTGGGTAGATGTGGGAAGGCTGGTTATTGCAACCTGTATTTTCTTGATTCTGTATTGCCTCCCATTTTGGAGTTGCACAATAAAAATACCTGTAGTCTGTGCCTCACCTGTCAGCTCACCTCTCCCACAGTTTACTCGTGTAGTAGCTCTTTGATCCATGCAGAAGAATTCTGGGTTCCCTGTAGCTGAACTACAGAGCTGTTGTGCAAACTTGTGTGAAACCAGAGTAAATCCTGCTCTGTGACTTTGTTTCTGCCAGTCAGTAATTACAGTAAATGTGTTAGATTTAGTGGATCCACGGCTTTTCATGAAAGTAACCATTCATGGTTCACTTTAGCATGGCAATTTGTAGAAATAGACACAAGGGTTATTTGTAAGAAGTTAATGTCAGGGAAGGAACAGATTTTGAAGGCAGTGTTATGGGCACTGGGCACTGTTTTGTGACTCAATTTATTTATTTTTTAAGTTTATAATTACACTTTAGCTCTTAAGAGGCCATGTTTTCAGCCTAACAAAGGAAAAAAAATTCATTATGATGTTATAGCCTTCATTGAGAGGTTTTTCTCCCCCAGGTATTTTTGCAAACCTCCCCTCTTTAATTTCTGTTTTGTTACGCTTCTTAGAGGTCCTGTAGCCAGCCAGTCCTCAAATGTCAAGAGGCCAAGAGCACTGTGCAGTGGCAGCATCATGGCTTAAATGTGGAACATGAATGCACAGTTGGCAAACTCTTGGTCTCTGGTAAATCTGCAGCCATTCTTTTCTGGTGCAAAGAGCTGACCATAGTCATAACTCCTTTTTTCTGTTTCTCACTTGGATTATGTGTATGTCCAGCTTTTATAGGAGTGTGCAGCAGTCAGTTTCATAATTCAGGCACTATTTTCCTTGGCTGTAGTGAGAAATCAAGATACTCTCTGGTACTTATTTTATGCAGAGCTCTAAACAGCTCAATAAAGCCATGTAGTCAGGAAGTGTTAACTGTAGCTTTGCAGTGGTTTCAACATTGCATTGAGCTAGGGTGGGTGTTTCACTGCCAGTGATAACTTAAACACCGATACTTGCTGAGGAAAGCACTACTGTGGAAGTAGTTAAAGTTTGTTGTTTCCATGGTGCATTTCAAGCAATATCCCCTCTATCTTCTCTCATATTTTTAACCTCTTAGTCCTAGAGCAATATTTCTTTCTCCTCCCCAGTGTTTGTTGCTCATCTTGGTTTCCTATAATCCACAAGTTTCATTATCGTGCTACCTACCTCCTTCCCCATGACCATTAATGAAACAAGACAGGACTTGCTGCTGGTCCCTTTGGCATCCCAGTGTGTGCTACATGATGAGAGCTCTGAACAAAAGAACAGCCATTCAACGGCTGACCTTTGGAACCCCAAGTCAGCTCTTAACATGGTACTTTTAATTGTCCTTTTAAAAAAAACCAAAACAACAACAAAAAAAGTACCAACTTCAGCAAGGGGAACTTCTTAGGCCCTCGGGGCCTTGGGCTTCCAGCTGTTGCTGAAATGTTACTGCTTTAGTCTTTTGTATCTCAAGGCTTGAGATAACATTTGTTCAGTTTAGTACCATCACCCATGAAAACCGCTGTAAATACTGAAATCCCCAAGCACCAAAAACATTGGAAGTGTAAAATAAAAGCTGAGAAATAAATCTAGATGGTTTTGATCATGTGAAATTGTACAGATCTAAATGAAAGCATATTGTTTTAAGTTTGTGTATGTTGTGGGACTAAATTCTCTGTGAGCATGATTGTAAAAGCAGTTAGACTGACAGAAGACTAGTGGCTTTGGTTTAGAACACTGGATGCTCAAATGTTGTTCTGCTGACCTGCTGGACCATTTAATTGTGTGTTGGGGGATTTCAAACTTGTTCAGAGAAGAGGGGGGAAAAAACCATATCAAAAGAAACCTCATTAAATCTTGGTGTTATTTTATTATTACTCATATATCATTTGGAGATGGTGCCAATTTATTTTGGGTTGCTTAAATTAATTTAAATTTAAATTAATTTAAAAGGATTTCAGTTAAATAATTTTCAGTCTAAACTAAGAGTGCCTATGTAAGAAACTTCTGGGTGAAATAACCACTTTTAATTTTAGTCATTCAAGTATGTGTGTGTACAAATTTGTGTGATCATGTTTTCTTTCCCCCTAGATATTTAAAGCAACATTTTATGAGTCTCTCCCCTCTTTTCACATTCTGTCAGGTTCATTATTGCAAAAATTATTATCCTATCCAAGACTGATTAATCACTTGAACTAATATTTGAAAATGGGAAACTCATTCCCTTGCCTTATAGCAGATAGTCTTGTATAGTCAATACAAGAGTTTGGCTATTTTCCTCCTGTCCAAGCTGACGGTCATATATTTATTTATTTATTTATTTATTTATTTACTTATGTATATGTATATGTATATGTATATGTATATGTATATGTATATAAAAGTATATCCTTGTTAATGTGTGCATTAAATTTTCTTTTGTTTTGCAACTTCTGTTGCCATTTTTTCCCAGAAAAAGGATAAATGCAGGTAGATTGGAGTAATGTGTCTCAAATCATATGCCCAGTTGTTCTCTGTCATTTTTTTCTGATACAAAAGTAGTCCATGATTTTGTAGTTTGAACTGTTGTTGTCCGTGATACATATAGAAAAGCTGATGTGAAATCACTTTTATTGCATTATTTTTTTCATTTTTTAAACTGGTGAGCGTTTGAATTTGCAAGTTAAGCATTTTTATCCTAAGTATTTAATAAATTGTTTCTTCCATCCTAAACCAAGGCTTTCACAAACCTATAAAATCAACACTGTAGTGTGTGTAGTTGCCAACTACACTAAATTTTTAAGCATCTTCTTTTTTGTTTTACAGGTTTGTCTGAGGATGCAGCAGAGGAAACAAAAAGCCATGAACTCTGAAGACAGCCCTCAGGAGAAATTTCTATCTGATACCAGATGCATTTATAATGCAGCAGCACCAATCCATTTTACTCTGTAGTGATTGCAGCTTCCAGAAGGAGAGGACTGTGTTAATTTATATAAAAACAAAAAAGTTCCACTCTAATAATTTGGTTGGGTCTCCCTGCAACTGCTATCACCCTTTCTGTGAGCAAAATTTAAGGACTTACCCAACTATGGTATGGGTGTTGTGTTGTGTTTTGTGATATATCATCCCTTTCTAAGGATTCAGTTGATTGATCAAAGACTGTTTATACATAGTTAAAAGCAATCTTTGTTTCAGAATGTTTTATCTTTTTAAAAAAGATATTCTGAACTGCACCTCCCTTTGAGATTATATTAACATTTGTTATATCACAGTTTTGACAAAAGATAACTATCTTGTTTCCTTCTGTACTAACATTCATGATTGCAGACAGCTGAATTCACCACCAGGAGAAAAACTAGTAATCCATCAACTCTTTTCCTCCCTCTCTCATTGCTTATACAGACTCCCGCTCTCTAGAGATAGAGAGTAAAATATAGTTACTGGACATAAAGGGCAAACCCTTTTGCCATTAACTATGCCACTATGAATGGAAGTAAAGTTTACACTGTAAGTACCTTGAGCACAGTAACACATGGATCTTTTTATGGTTACCTGTGATTTCTGCTTTTCTTGTCAACCAGTCTGCTCTAGTTATGGGTATGATTTTCAAAATTAACTACCAATTTTTGAGTGCCTTAATTTTTATTAATCCAGTTGGAGGGTACTTTAAGTGGTGTGCATTTAGAAATTGCTGAGTATTCACCTTCCGAAGGTCAGGCCCATGTGAGGTGCCTGAAACACAACAGCCAGCAGCTGAGGCAAACTTTGAGAGGACCTTGGCCTAAAGTTTGGAAGAGTCAGGCTCGTGTCTGGATTTCTGAGAGTGAGTTACGAAAATACACTTGGAACTGAAAATAACTCAGACCTGGATCAAGAGTATAAATAGGCATTTGAAACAATTGTTGCTAGTTCATACCAAAATATAAGTTGCAGTCTCTTGGATGACAGATACAAAATGCAGTGATAGCTGCATTTTAATTTGTGGTAGATGCAAATGCATGAGCCATTTCCACATCTCACACTCCTGTTGGTTTCCTCAACAGGGGTTCACCAGCTCCTGTTCTAGCTGTAGTAAAGGTCCCTCCAACTCAGTTTCTTGCTGTTTCAAAAGAGGCTGTAACTTGCTGTTGTCAATGCTAGCTTGATCTATGGATAATAAGGAGACATTATTTTTCAGAATATCTTAAGCTGTGTCTACTTTCAACTTCTTGACATCTACCCACCCCTAAAGCAAAACCAGCTTTGCAGCCTTTGTGCATCTGCTGCTTAACTCTCTGGCCCTACTCTGGCTCAGTACACGCTAACTGTTTCAAGAAGCCTTTTTCTACATGTTATCTATTAAATAGCTCAGTAGCCAAGGAACTGGGTAAGGCCTCTGATACCTCTAGGGCTGAAGTGAGCTGTAACTCCCAGCAAAAATGACTCTGTCCTCCAGGAGACCTCAGATTTATGAACAAGTTGTGGGGCCAAAAATCTTGCTTCTTTCCCAGGAAGGAAAAGTCCTACCCCCTGCTTGTTTCCATAACAAGCTGCTGCTTGATTCTGCTGAGTTTTCTTCACTCTGATCCCTCCCCTGTGGTTTTTGTCAGGCGGGTGGTATCCAACCCATTGTCAAGGTACCCTGCTGTGCTGTGAAAATTGCACAATAAAATAATCTCCTGTAGTCTCTGTACACACCTCAGTGACCTAAGAAAGGCCACGGAGAACTAATCAATTACTATAGCTATTAGGCTTAAACGTTAACTGTAGATCTCAAATCTTCTTTTGTCCTCTTGTCAGCAGCTAATAGGGAATCTAGAAAAATCAAGCACAGTTACTACAGAAAGCTCAGACCATAATGGTGTAGAATCCTGGACCAAAGAATCCCAAATTATTGGCATATAATATAGATGGAAAGTACACTGCTATGAGACTTCTGTGAAATACATTACTCTGTCATGATTCCCATTATTGAATGTGATCCCAGTGCTCAGAGCTGCCTGGCTGCTTTGGGACTTCGTGGTAAATGACA
This sequence comes from Oenanthe melanoleuca, assembly GCF_029582105.1. NCBI lineage: Eukaryota > Metazoa > Chordata > Aves > Passeriformes > Muscicapidae > Oenanthe > Oenanthe melanoleuca. The sequence goes on along the minus strand of NC_079335.1, from coordinate 103,618,372 downwards.
AGCACGCTCTCAGGTCAATTCTATAATCCACACTTATTTAAGTTATTTTCTGTCATTTTAAGATGTAATGCTCAGAAGCACTCTTATTTGCCTTTTCTGCTCCATGTTTTGCAAAATATGGTCTCATGAGAATAGCTTTACAAAAAGGAGAAAGTATGCTGGCAATAAAGGGGAGGGAGGAAAGGAAGACAAAGGTAGACCTATCTATAGTAGTTAAGTATGACCTCTTTGAACATTGTGCTAAATTGCAGTATTTGATAATATCATCAAGATTTAAAAGTTGCATTGAATAAAAATTACTTGCTTTCACCCAATGCCAAATAGTCCATCTAATTCAGAGGAAGGAAGTGATTGAAATGCAGTCATTTATGCAGCAACCTAAGAGGAAATATTTTAAAGTAATTCTTTAACTGTAAAGCAGTTCTCAAATGTAGCTTGAATTTGTAAGAAGGTTCTTTTTGGCTGGAAAAAATCAGGCCAATTTTGGAATTTTGGAAGCTAGAAAGGTGTAAGGAATGCTAGGAAATATTGCTAGTTTGGGTGGACCATATATTTGGTTCTCATTAGCAATATTCCTGAGCCTGAGAGAGGCACTGGTGGTCAGTCAAACTGTTCTGAACAGGATTTTATAGAAATGGCTGGTCAGCTCTTCTGGTCAGCTTAAATATGCAGTCTATCTACATGTTTAGCTATTTGAATAGTATTTTGTGTGGTTAAGTAGCTCAAACACTGAAATTAATTTTAAATTACAATTTTATTGGAAATTAATCTAAAAGGAATTTTGTGACATTTTGAAAATAATGCTGTGAGTCATGGCATCTTTATTATCTAAAACTTTGAAATACATTTTCTAAAATAAGTCCTAACATAAAGCATGTATTTTTCTGTTAAACAGGTAATTACTTCTAAACTTTATTTTCTTGATAGAAGTTTATTTTCACAATGTTATTGTCCAATGGCTTTTCTTTATTTTTTCTTTTCTCCCATTGCATTCTAGAAAAGCTGATTAAAACAATTACTACTCTGATGACCAAAATCTGGAGGTCTGGACGCTGCTCATCTTTTAGACTTTGTACACAATGCTGAGTTCAAACTAAAATTGTGGTTTCAGCCCCAGATTCATTCTTCTATCCAACTATTATTCAACTGTGACACAAAAAAACAACATTTCTCTACTTTTAAGGAGTTGGGCTTTGCTTTATAATGTCTTTTTATTTTCTCTTCTTTAGCATTTACTGTACAGAGAGAATTAGAGATAAGTTTTGATATTCTTGTATTGCTTAAAAAGAGTAATTTACTGCCATAAACTGAAATTTATTGAGCAGAGATTGTATTTCTATGTATTTCCAGCACTGGGGAAAAAAAAAAATTACAGGGTATGCCTCACATTGAATAAGTATCTTTCCTTCTTATCAGAATATTCTGTTTATAAATAATCTATTAAAAATAAAACAAACCTGATGGAAAAGTACTGTAAAATACATTACATACTCCTGAAACCAAGCTTCTGTATCATTTCTTCATTTGAAATTAACCTTGAGTTTCCCACAGCTTTGTTTGCAGTCACCTCTTCACGTCTTGTTGCTTTCTTCATTTGCTCCATTTTAGCATGAGGTTGCTCTAGTATTTATGTGATATCTTCATGTGCTGTTTGCAGGTGACTTAACTCCTTTGCAACTCAAACGTAAAGTTTGCACAGAATTATACTGCTTCATGAGCCATGATCTCGTTGAGGGCACATGCCCAGAGGGCCAGGCTTATAATTAACAAAATTCACCCAAGCTGGAAGAGGTAATGAATGTGTTGTTTCAATGAGAGTTTATCCTAATACTCTAGGTAGACCAAATTCAACACAAGTTTGTTATTTATATAAGCACTAAAAAAAAAGTGCTTTAGTCTTGAACATCGTCTCTGTTTTTTCTGTCCCCTTTCTTGTAGAGTCTTCTAATAGTCAATAGTAACAGGAATTATTATTTCTGTCCTCCTTTGCAAGACAGCTGGTTGTTTGCTGCATAGAAGCTGCTAACTTGGGGGAATGTGCTTTTTCCAGGAGACCAGCAGATCACAGCACAGATTCTTTGCACCTCTGTTTGCATTAAATGTATGGCAAGTGCTGCAGTTAATTATAGAATGGAAGCATTACCCTAATAGAAGCTATTTGAATTGACCCTGCTCTTCTCTGACAATGTATCCTGAATGCTTTATCTTTACATCTGCCATATCAAGGAGTACAAACAAATGCAACATGAACATAGATGTAAATAAGTATAAATGTTATTTTAAAACACTACGGTATTTTTCAAGAGTTTCGTGTTGTTGCAATCAGGAAAGGGAGTAAAATGCCATTTATTTTCATATGCAGTTGTTGTAGGTTAATGTTTCTTTTAAATGTATTGCTATGTGTTTGGATTTACTATGTCTGTAAGAGGCATTCATGCTTGCAGATGAACCTGCTATATTGAAGATTTCAGTATCCATTCTTGTGCTTTAAGTGAAAGGATTGAGCAAAATCCTGCTTGTGTATCAGGTAAAAAATCGTGAAAGTAAGCAGAAGCCCTGGAAGAGATCCTCACCCTCAGGCTACACCATATAAATTGATGTTAATTCTGCTGGGAGTGTTTTCTATTTGATATAGCATCAACATATTGTATTGTTCATTTATTTGCTGGCTCCGTTGTAACACAACACTGTCATCATAAAAAATGTTCCTTTAGGAAATATTTTTTTGCAAAACCAGTTAAAAGAAAAAAGTGATAACAGTATTTTCATTTGTCTTTAATCGAGACTTGGAGGGCTTCCTAATTGGGAATGATCAGTGCCAATCATAGCTTGCCCTCCACCACAGCTCCATCTGACTGACAGTATATTCAGCTGCAGAAACAAGATAAAAGCTGTTCCAAGCTTTTATCTTGTAAGCTGCTGCCTGGCCTGAAATCTTGAAGAGAGGTCAGTCATTCTGAATATTACTGTAACCTGATTAGAGGCCCAAATCTATTTTTGATAAAATTGAGTATATTGCTGTTGATTCTGACAGGGGAGCATCCATAGTCTCCTGCTGGGGCTACATGTCAAAATAAGATGACATGTAAGCACCACTGAACTCCTAGCTAGATGATGTAATAAATTATGAGGGTCTCTCCAAAATGTACTGTTCCTAAAATACAATATGGATGAAGCTCAGCTAGTGGGTATTCATTAAATAGCTGCCACACTGCACTGTAGAAGTGATTACTTCTCTGCAGGGAGTGATGCTGTATGTGAAATAGACCGTTGCAAAATAAAACCCCAGAGCATTTTATTCATGTTACTTCAGCCACTTAAGTCACTCTTAGGATAATGATAGCAACTTTTCAGCAATTATAACAACACTGTTAAATAGTTTAGGAAATCAAGCAATGAGCATCATGCCTTCCCTCTGCTTCTCAACCAAGAAATGTGGAAAGTATTCTATTAAGAAGAATGAACTTAATTTGACGTTTGATCAGGACAAAGCTTGACCCTCTGTCTTTTAAAAAGTTGGGATGGTTTCTCTAAACTGACATTGTTGTTACAATAACTATTTTCTGAATTTTGCATACTATTTAAACATTGGAAGCTCCAGTGTCCTTTGATTATACTGAGACATTTTATCGTTGTCAATGAGGGTAGCACAGGTGCTATTCTTAGACAAGCTTAGGAACTAGCATGGGTATGATCCAAGGATGACTTAAACCAGTCCTCCTTACTTTGTGAAATCTGATGAGACAGTATTGTGATGTTTACCATCCCTTTGAGAATGAGGAAGTTTTTATTCTATTGATTTTAATACTTCATTCATTTTAAAGATCAGATTCACAGCATCTTGGAAGTGTTAGAGAATATATGAAAAACTTGGTCTTATAACAGATGATATTCCAATACATTATAAAGCAAGCAGTGAGTAATTAATAGTTGCTTCAAATGCTCACAATATTTTATAATAGTGGTTGGATTCAATTATGAGAGGCATAAAGGGAATTATTATACTTTTTCCCCTGATGGCATAATGAAATTAAGATCTGTAAATATTAGAAAATAGTCAAGTACTGCATATATAGTATTTCCGGCTGCCTGGATGTGTAGTGTCCTCCTTCCATTTAAGCAGTGACTGAGCCCATGAAATTGCAAGGCTACAGCTTGGTTGATATGGTGTCATTGCTTTTGATCCAGTAGAAAAAATGAGAATTTCTCTTAGGAGTGTACTTGAACACCCTGTTCCAGCATTATCTGGATATTTCATGGTGGTACAACATGATTCTTTTGTCATGACACCAGATTGCCTATTTCAGAGTGCAAGTCTCAAAAGCAGTCAGGAGGAGTGTGACTTGTAAGGGGAGCATATCCCCCATTGTTCTGGGCAACAGTATTTCAAATGTAAAGGTTTGTCCTTTCTGCCTGCTACTTAGTAGGCATGGCAGGAGGAAGCAGAGACCCAAAGAGCTGTGTTCCCAGCAGAATCATGTCCAAATGCTCGCATTCCAGCTGCCACAGAGAAATGTTTGGGGTTTTTTGTTGTATTTTTGACTCTTCCTTTACAGAGAAGTCATTCCATGTTTAACATTTATTGGCTCATTTAATGGAGAGAGAAGTCTTTGCATTTAGTCCTTCTTCTCATCATCTGCATTTCTGTAGGTAGCAGTCAGCTCTTGTAATCCTGTCATTCATTTCTTTTTCCTTTTGCTTTTTTGCTACCAAATTCCATTGACTGTAAATTGATGATTTTGCCCAGCAGCCGCTTTGTAGGTGTGTTTTAAAAATCCTGAAAGAAGGAAAATCTGCAGCAAACTGCGTATTTTGGTTAAACTTTTGAAGTACAATGTATTTATTCTTCTCTGGGATGAATAACATTGCTTTCACCATCGGGAAAATAATGAATGGAAAACCAAATGTGCACTAGAGAAGCTGATGCTTTTTTTAAAAGGGCTACTGCCCAAGTATGTCATCCAGTGGAGGAAAGTTGGTAGTTGCATTGTTTTTTGTACTGTCAGCTACCCAGACAGTGATGTGATACCTTTTATTGGGCTAACCAGAGTTAAAATTAGAACTGAGCAAATAAATCCCAATGACTAACAGAGCTTCATGCATTTAACCTTTCTTGCTGCTCACCAAGATAAACTTTTTCAATTCTAGCCACTGGTTTTAGGCTTCCAGTTTACAGAATGCTGAGAGATGCTGAGCCTGGTGAGCTCCCTACCTTCAGCTTGACGATTTGATCGCACAGAAACACAGTCTGAGAAACAGACTAAGAAGGCACTGAGAAGAAAAAAAAGTTCTACATATGCTCTTTCACTTCACTGTCATTTAGAGATATCCAGAACACAAATCTGAACCCTGAAGTGTTTAGCTGAATTAGGTTTTGTAGATCTCAAACCAGTGGGCGTGTTCATACCTTGGGGACTGAGCTAGGAAGTGAGTTCAGGCATTTACCTGTATATTTGTTTACTTGGATTGCTGCAGTAGAGTTGGGGGACACTTTGTCATTTATGGAAATCCACATGCACTGTGACTTTTTGTATAGGGATTCCTTACCAAATAATTTCCAGGTTGACTTCTGATTTAAAATTTGTTTGTCTTTTTCTGGTGATTTTCCTCTCTACTTGAATTTTATTCACCAAGTTTAAAGACAAATTATTCCCTCTCCATATAATTTTACAATAATTTTTACATATAATTTTATAATTTTTAAGGATGGCTACCCATCCTTCAAAACTGATTGCACACAATTGGAAGCAGAGAGAGCAGCACAGCAGAGATAAGTGGGTGAAAACTCCTATAAATAGCAAAGTTGTGTAACTCTCCCTGATTCACCATCCCACGAGTGTGGCAGAGCAGTTCCCAAAATGGTTAACTTACTCACCAATGTGGCCAGGGGACATTTTTGTTCAGAAAGAAACCCCAGCCATAGGGTATAAGCAAAAGGAGCACCCTTCTCCTTCTCAGTTTTTTGTGCCTACTTTATCATTGCTCGAGGCTATACTGTTAGTCATGTGGTTTCTGTGGTGAACAGAGTGTGGGTTTTATTCTGAGCTAGGACAAACCAAATCTGGGTTCAGTCAAGGCTCAGACAGTGTCCCTGTGCAGCCCTAGAGTTGTACAGTAGCCCTTTTTCCCCTTCCTGACATCTACACAGACTCTTCTGTGCTCCTGAACAGAGCAGAAAAGGGAATGCTCAACTTCTGCAGAGGTTGTGCTGGCATCCCTTAAAACTCACCACAGGCTCCTGCAGCTCTGTGCCTTCACCTGGTTCATGTCAGAGATGCATTCTGGCTCCCCTTTATGTATTTACCACTCATTGTAAACTATACCACAGAGTGGTGCTTAGAAAATACTCATAAACTGTTATTAGAGTTTTTTGCCTCTCCTTGCAGTTTTCCACACTTTACTGTGTGCCCATGGGAATACTGTAGGGTTACTGTACCACACTCTGCTAGTCTTGGTTCAGTCCCTGTCCTTTCCCTTGCTAAAGTCTGCATTATCAAATAATTTTTTGGATTGCCTCATTTCTTAATTAAACTTGAGGTCTGTGTCTCAGTGTGGCAACCCAGAAAGTGAGACTCCAGATTTGAAGAAATTGGTTGTGGGAAATAGAGCTATTGTTTGTCTGCTCCCATGCTCATACCTTTGCAATCTTGCTGGATCCTGTCCTGCTAGCTTTAAAAAACCCCACTTAGTTCAGATTATCCCTCTTCTAGGACAAAAAAAAAAGTATAGTTTTCAGAGCCATCTTTTCTTTCTGATTCTTCTAGTTTGCATCATGTAAGTTCAAGCTGTCTTGCCTTAATCTTTCTTTGCACATGGGCCAGCAGCTGAAAGTCTGTGAAAGCATGTGCATTTTATCCTCTGTGTGCTCTGCAGAAACAGCTTTACAAACCACAGATTATTTTAAATTAAATGGCCATTTTTAAAAATCCTATCATTACAAAACTGAGGCTTGATTGTTGTCTTCAGTGTGCTTCATGGCAGCAAAATTCCTGCATTTTGGGAAATGTGCTGCCTATTCATTCAGCTGGAGTGGTTCCAAAAGCAAAGCATTGAACTGTTGTGAGTGCTGGCTAGTGCTCAGAGAATTACTTTCTCTAATAGATGGCTTACATTGTCATTTTGTGAAATGCTCAGATGAGAAGTCATCATCATTTGGATCATGAGGTTGATTTTTTAAAAATACAGATGCACAGAAATGGTCTTTTAAGAAGTCCAGTTGTTTTCATTACTGCTGACACAGCAGCATTGGAAAGCAGCTCTACTGTGGGACCGAGAAACCCTCCATTCTATAATTTGTTATTTGATGTTTTTCTTTCTTCACAGGAGCATTTATGGAAGTAAACACCTAATTCAAAACAAGTGCATCTAAGAAAGTAATTGTGAATGTTTAGAAATGCCATCCTGGGTGATCTCTAGGGAAAGGTTGCCATTCTCCATCCCGCAGCTGCCCCACCCAAGCCATCCAAGTGATGCCAGTGAGCAGCCAAGTCATGCAGCTTGCATGGTGCAGTCTGTCAGCACGGAGCAATCACACATTTTTTCTCCAGAAGTTTCCAGTTGGACTTTCTTTCTGTCTAGTTTACATGAAAACACTTTGTCTCAGGGAAGCCTGGGAGACCCTATGCTTAACTGAGTTTCTGGATTATTTTAGCTCTGTTGCCAGTTGGAATGTGAGGGATAAGTAACTGGGGTGGAGTGTCCTCAGTAGCTTCTGGACCATGATCATGTATCCTGAGGCCAGAGGTGTGGCTGACTGGCTGCACAGTATTCTGCTGCCACTTTTAGAAGGCTGCAGACCCAAATTTCTACTCTTGGTGGCTTCAGGAGGTGCAGCTCCTGTGGAAGAAGAGACCTATTTCTTGGGTAATCCAAAACAAAGTGAATCTTGAACACAGGAACCCCCTGATGCTGCAGTCACCCCACTATTGAATGGAGTTATCTTGGCTTCCTCTGGGCAGCTGCTGCAACAAGTGTCTGCAGGAGAGCACCTTTTGCCCATGATGGGATTATTCACACTGACCTCTTTGGGACTACTCTAATGTGTGAATATTTCCTGGGAAAAGGTCTAAATTATGTGGTCTATTAGCATGATAAGCCATTTCCAAAATACTTTCAGCACCATAATTTTCTCTGTTTAATAATAGCTGTCTTATTTATTATCTGACTTCCATACTGATACAAGCTACCGTACAGCCATATAGACCGACTTCAATTTAATCCAAACATAAGAATAATAAATTTGATCAATATTAAAATACTATTTAACAATATTAAAATTGACTAGAAGTTTAAATAAATTGGTAAAGAGGCAGCTCAGTGTTGTTTTTCAAGTTAGTTTAATGAAAACTCCAGATCGCCTAAGCCACAAATTCTGTTCTGTCTGAAAGTGGTTTATCACCAAACAACCTCTCAGAAGATGTTTTTTATCTTGGAAGACCTGCTAGCTGCCAACTTGGGACTTCAGAGTCTGGATTTGAAGATACCTAAAATATATAGTGCATACCACATGTAAATACATATTTAAAATCCTGTGAAGCCTTAAAACTGTTGATTAATTGTTTTCTTTGGTCACAAGTAATTCAGCTGCCTCTCCTGGGTTTAACCTGCTAATATATACAAGACATGTGACTGATACTTTCCCAAAGTAAATACTATTCCCTGTCTCTGTTCACCTCATGCTTCTAAATTATGTATTTGGAGGTATGCTACTGTCAGAAAACTCAGGGATTTGGCAAAAACTCCCTGTAGATTTGTGAAATGACACCAAAACCCCACCTCTGACACATTTAATGTTGCTCTCATCTCTTGAAAGAGCCTTAGATAGTTGAGAGGCAGGTAGATGAATTACACTGCCTTCTGGAAGAACATTTTTTTCTCTTGCTCAAATGACTCTGTGTTTTCTTTTTGGTGAAGGTCTGACATTAATCTGACCTGGGTAAATCAGTAGCAAAATGAAAAGTATTTTTAAGGAATTTCTTGTTGCTAGTATACTTCCCTATTTTTGTCTTGTTTTGTGTGTGCCTTTGTGTGTGTGTGTGTGTGTGTGTGTGTGTGTGTGTGTGTGTGTGTGTGTACACACATCTACTCGGTTTAAGTTTATACAGAATATCCAGGGTTTAATTAAGCCAGTAAGAACTGTGGGCAGCTCAATATAATTTTTAAATCTTGCAGTACTGCTTCCTTAATAGTGGTTATATTACTCATTATGAAACTGCATAACTTGCAGAAATTTCAGCTGAGCAGTGCAGGATTACCCCAGTTTGCTCAGGTGCGTTATTTGAACATATCTGGATTGATGGAGCAGGACTGATCGAGTATTGACGTTTGAGTTGTGCTTCACCTAAATCAGAAGCCAAGAAGCAAGGGTAAGGAGGATCTCTTACCTGTACCAGGTGTAATGTTGTGTAGCCAATACACTGAAGATAAAAGGTAGTCAGTAAATTGATTAGGCTTTGTATTTGGAAAATAACAATAAATAGCTGTTCTTTGTAAAACTCTTTTGTTTCCGGATAGAATAAGGTGTGTTGTACTAATTGCTGGGACAGCAGAAGCGAATGTCCTGTACAGACAAAGCCAGAGGAGTGAAAAGAAAGGCCACATTCTAAAACTACACCGATAGATCACTTCGCTCGTGTGACAAAGGGATTCGCTCGCGGCTCCCAGCGGGCTCGTGACTCGGGATAATCGTGGAAGTGGCTCCGGCTGCTCCCGCCCGGGGCTCGGCGCTCCCACCTGCGCCGCCTGCCGGCAGCGCCGCCTGCCGGCAGCGCCGCCGCACAGCGCCCGGCCCCGCGCCCGCCCCACCGGGCTCTCGCTGCGGGCTTGGAACTATCCGCAGCCTCCTCTCTCACTTGGGGGTGACCGAGGGAGTCCGTGCGAAGGAGAGGAGACTCCGAGTCGATGTGTTTCGTTCCTCAAACCTCACCTCTGAGGGTTGTTTTTTTATTTGATTTTTAAAGCGTCTGGTTGTCGTTCAAAAGAAATAACAGATCTGGGAGAAATTCTGCTGTGAAAGGAGACCAGCAGCAAGAGGAATGAACTCATGGGGTACACTCTTAGTAGGTGAAGTGATGATCTTATAGAATGCATGCCATGGAGACCTCTTTTAGCAAAAATACAAGCCTTTGCCTTTCTGTGCTGGGCAGAGGCAGCTGCTTCTTGACTGGATCCTGGCTGGAAGGAAGAGTCTTTATCAAAATAAGCATATATTGCCTTTTGCAAGGGGCAGGGGGTGGGATAAAGAACGTCTCTAGTACAGACAGGGTCCATCCTTATTTGAAATCATCAATTAATCAATCAATCAATCTTCCATTTTATAGAATATTTCTTGAGTACTTTTTGTTTGTTGCACTCATCAGGTAGTAGAACAGGCAGGCAAAATGCAGGGTTTGGTTTGTCTCACAAATTGAAAACAAAGCAGTACTTCATGTATGCCACTCTTCATGTGATTTCATTAGCCCTTATCCTTTATCAGGCAGAGCAGATGTTCAAGGGTAAATGTAACAAAAGCCCACATAACTCACACAAAATTATTTTTATTATCTCTGGAAGGCAAGCTATTTACAGCAGTGAAATAACAGAAAGGTGTACCAGCATACATGGCTTTACTCTGTTTGCCTGTGGCCTCTGGAACAACTTCTGCTGGTAATCCCATCATTAGGATTGCCTCAGCATTTCTGCTGTGGTTTACTTATTTTGTTGTTGTTTTAGCATATTTGATATGGACTATTACAGCAGTCTATTGTCTCCATATTGGAGCCATATTTTCTGCTGCACACAAGCATTTTTCAGTTCAAGGTATGGCTGGTGTTTTTATCCAGTTTAATTTATGCTGTTTGGTTGGTTTGCTTTCCTATGAATACAGATGATGAGGATAATTTTGAATACTTTTAAAATCAGAAGCTCCCTTTTGTAAGTTGTTTTTTTTTTTTTTAAGTTCTTAGAAAATATACTTTAAATAGAAGTATTTAAGTATGACTGTGCCAGGACATTCTATGTTAATAAACTTTTAAAATGCTGCTCATTATCTTTATCTTGCCACAAATAAATTAAATGCTTTGCATGTTCCAGGGGTTTATGGAAAACTGTCAAAATTATGAGTTGTTTGATAAAATTTATAAACATTTATGCAAGTAACTCTCACTGTAAATTTTAGATACTTCTTGTTCTTTGCTTTTATTTAAAGACTTTGACCATATGTGATTTTTAATACTGTTACAGTTTTAAAACCTCCTGGTGTGGTCTCCAGACCTTGCTTTGCATCCATTTAAGTTTTTTGAAAATTTTGCAGAAGGGGTGCTTTGTCAGGAGCACTTCTTTGACATAATCAGGCCGTGCAAGAAATACTGTTTGCCCATACTGGCAACTTTAAAACAGGATTAAGCACTGAAATGAATGAACATGCAAAAGCATTTCAAAGGCTCCAGCCCACTCAGTACTGAGGAATGAACTACAAACTCCTAGCTGCTCTCCTGCAGGAAAGTGCCATGTCTTCATCAAAATCCTATGAGTTACTATTGAGCTTCTCAATTGCTGTGTACCATGATAGTAAAAGACTTGCCCAAATTACAGATCTCTCTGCAAGAATTTTCAGGGCTGAAGTTTATCAGACCCATACCTCCAGCCCAGCAAATATGTTCTCCCTGACCTTTGTTTTGATGGTGTAAGTTACTGGATTGAGAGTTCCTTATGCTTTGCAGGTTGTTGATAATAGAAATGTGTGAACTTGGTCAGATATGCAAACCACCTTCAGTACCTTGTAAATGCATAGTTGTTTAGCAAGCCAGAACTGGAAACTGCAAGTTGTGCCAATTTACAGAGCCTTCAATACACTGTATATCTGGGTCATATTTTCTTCTTTATGCTGAGAGTCTCATATTCACCAAGAAACTGTGTTTAAATAATGTGTAACAACATAAAAGTAATAAAAGCAGGGACATTCACAGTGTTGATGTACATGTAGCATGTTAATTGCACTTTTTCTTGCATGGTAGGAAAACCCTAGGATAATCTATGCCCAAGACTTAGAAAAGAGACTTCCCAAAAGAAAAAGAAAAAAAAAAAAAAGGAAAAAAAAAAAAAAAAAAAGAAAAGGGAAAAAAAAAAAAGGAAATGCATGCTAATTCTAATGACTCATTGTTGCCTTCTGCCACTTCTGGAAGAATTCCCTAGCCCATGAAGGGCCTCCTAGTGATCTTGACTTGCCAGTGAAAATCACGAAGAGAAATGTGAATGTGACCACTCTCTTCTTCACTGTTGCTGTTGTTAACCATAAAGCTTTGTTTTTCTTTTAGGGTAGATGCTGTGTGACCAGGTAATGTACAACATTCTTTTATGGCTGACCACTGGGAAAGCATCTTTGGAGAAGGAGCTGGTACACACAGAGTGGTAATTGTGAACATCTACTGCTCCATCAACTGGAAGAGCCAGAGGCCGACCACTAAATAGAACTAATGAATGTATCCTTTCAATAACAACTGATACCATGTAATGCTTATACAAAAGAGGTAAGTGGTTTGATGACATGACTTCTGTTTAACTGCTGGCATACCACAAAATCTCTGTATGTATCTGATAGCACAACACCGTTTTTCAGTGTGACCCTCTGATTTTGCTAAAATGACCACAGCTTTGAATGTTGCTTGGAAAAATAAGTACCTCTTCAAACAGGGATGCAAAAGGAAAAAAAAATAACCAACCCACCTTGAAACTTAACACAACATTACAATGAAAAAGGATGCCAATCCCTGATAAGGCAGGTTTGGGAGAGTGGGTAAGGGAGAGATAAAAAGCCAAGACAAACCTGTGGCACTGAATGGGTGAAATTAAGGTGGGGGAGGATTAAGATGGTATATTTCTGTCCCAGGCCAGGTTTTACTTCATAGGAGATTTAAATGAATGATCTTCCACTGTGATATGTCATCATTATCAATATCAAGGAAGCAACAAAGGTTGCTGCTGAGGATGAGCGTCTCTCTCATCTCCCCTCTTCCTTGATGACAGGATGATGGGGAACCAGGGAGACTCGGAGACAACAGCAGTCCTCAGCAGGCTCTTCCACTGGACAGCAATAGGCATTGAAGTGTGGAGTAGGCATGATACAGGGAGACCTAAAGTCCCTTCTCAAGAGGTGCTTCAAGCAAGGAAGACAGGCAGATTCCTCACCTCAGCACTGCTGCTGCCACAGAAGTTGCACAGATGGAGTGAGCTCACCCGATGGACAGTGTTTTCATGCTGCACATGTTCCGAGGTAAGTTTCAGGCCTAATCAGTGTGTTGAAGGTGCTTTAGTGATGGTTTCTTTCCATGGGAAAAGGAAAATCACATCCCAAATTTGTACATATTGCTTGGTGACTGCCCTGCCTTAGTCTGATTTCATGAAGTATTTGTCTTTAGTGAATGAATTATGGCAGGGATTGAGTGTGATACTCAGTTGTTGTCACCTCTTGTCTTCATTTAGTAAAGAACATTCCTCTTTGTATTGTCCAGACTATTTTAGCATGCTTCCTGCTGTTACTTGGATGCCTGGATTGTTATTTGATGCCCTCATTGTGATTTGTATGTTTCTCACGCTGGGTGATGTTAATATTTAATGAATTTTAGACCAGCATAAAGAGAAGATTCGATACATTCGATAATATAAGTACTCTCCTGTGGTAGTTGCCACTTAAGAAATGATTAGGGTAGATTTATTTTACCTATGGCTGTTGCTTTAGAAAGGCTGTGGCTGCACTTTAATTAGAAAAGGGAAATGTAACCACTGATTACAGATAGAGAAGGAAGAAAAAGCCAGTTTAGCAGAAGATTCAGTACATCGTTCCATAGGAAAACATTTGGATGTGGGAAAATCTATTCTGGAGTAGTGCATACTAATATGTATCTCTACAGGCTTATCTTTGTTTAAAATGCATGAAAATGTGAAAAATGACATTTCCCAGAAAAAAAAAAATTCTAGGTAGCATGCATTGTATTTATAAATTGAGTTTATCATGTATTCTACGCAACACAAAGAAAGTTTTGGACCTCACTTATTTTTTTAGGGAATATAAAACCCTTATAATCGCATCTAAATTATTTTATGTTTCTATGCAGCTTTAACCTGTACAGATTGAGGCTGGAAGAAAAAAGTAGATTTCTTTTCCTCAGGGAGAAGGATTTTGATAGTGATGTCCAGAAGGTGATCTGTATCAGTTTTCTGTATGCCCTCCCATAGGAGAAATTTCAGCTGTTTTAGGATTTTGCTTTCTGCCCTAAAGGTAGGTGACAAGTTGTGTTGGAAGTGAGGTCTATGTATCTTGCTTTTTAGAACAAAGGTGTAGACTTTCAGAGGTCTTTGGGTTTTACTCGCAAAATGAACTTGCAAATCAAATAGTCTTGCTTCTTGCTGGGAAGTAAAATGTATTTGAAGCAGTCCTGTATGCACCAGCCTGCCATGCACCTGATTTGCCACTGCTTTTAAGCATTTTGCAAAACACAGCTCACATGCAGCCCCCGAAGAAATAAAATAAGAAAGTGTAGAAACATGAAACCATTTTTCAGCTTGTTGTCAGACCAGTTTATTTCAGAGGGTTCATTTCCCCATATGAAACACCACAGTTAGAAATCGATTTGTAGAACAGGGTCTGGAAGATCTGTCACAGAAGAGTCTCCTGCCACACGCCACGAGTGTCATCCCATCCAGACCCCGCGCCTACTTGTGAGCGCAAAAGCTGGGTGTCGATGATGTCCATTGCTGACATCGGCCGCGTTTACATCTGGGATAGCAAAGCGTGGACCTACAAATGGCAAGTATCAAGGAGGAGCTGCAAAGGCTACACCGGGGAGCGACGGGCCGTGGGGACCCGCTCTGCGGGCCGGGCTCGGAGAGCGACAGCGCGGCCCCGGAGCTGCCCCCGGCCCCTCGGCCGAATCCAGACCATGCCGAGCCCCGGGCGCCCCGAGGGAGAAAGGCAGCCCCGGAGCCGGGCGCGGAGGGCCGGAGGGAGCCCCTTCAGTGGGCAGCGGCCCCGGGGAGCGGCCGGCCCCGGCTGTGGCTGCGGCGGGAGAGGGAGGCGAGGGGAGCTCGGCGGCCCCGGCCGGGCGGGCAGCCGGGTAGCGGAGCCCCTCCGCGGAGTTCCCGGCGGACAGCCTCCGACCCCTCGCTCCCTCCCTTCCCTCCTTCCCTCCTTCCCACTCGCCGCTCGCTGGCGGCTGGCAAGACCTGCCCGCAGCACGAAAGGCGCTGACACAAGCCTGGGACAAGCCCGCCGGGGGCAGCCGGCGCCGCCGCGCTCTGCTCAGGTACTCCGGGCCTGTCCGAGGATCCGCGTTTCCTGCCCTGCTACTTCTCTTCTACCTTTTCCTCCTCTTCTTCTTTCCTCCTCTTCTCCTCTCCCTCCCCCGGCCCCTCTCGCAGAGCGGCCGCGGGCGCAGCCCCCCGACGCCGCTGCCGGACCGGGTGGTGCTCAGCGGGGCCTGGGAGGGAGTGGCCGGGCATCTCCCGGCAGGGAAACGGGGTCTGAGGCTGGCAGCCTGTCTGTGCGTGTGTGCGCCGGAGGGGAGGGAGGCATGGGGGCCGGGGGGTGCCGGAGGAGGGACTATGGGGAGAGGAAGGTATAAGAAGGGATGCGGACAAGGGAGGGGGGTGATGGAAAGAGGGGGTGCGGGGCCGAGGGGCAGGCGCTGACAGCTGCTTTCCCCGCACCCACAGTCCCCTCCCCCGGTGCCGCCGTGGGGTGGGACTCCCCGGCGGGCCGCGGTCTCCCGTCCTGCTCCCCACCCCCCCGCCGCTGCCCGGCGCCGGGGATCGGTGCTGGAGCGGGCGTGCCGGGGGTGGGCGGGCTCCGCCACCCGACGGCGCGTCCCGGACGCTGACCCACAGCCGGCGGGTGGGCAGCGGCACCCCCGGGACGATGCCGCGGCTCGGCGGGGGCTGGCCGGCGGCCCCGCGCCTCTCCCCGGCCTCCGCTGCCGTCCTGCTGGGCGTCCTGTGCCTGCCCGGGGCGCCGGCCTCCTCCCTGCTCACAGGTACGGCGGGTCGCGGCTGTGCGGGCCCACCTGCGCGGGTGGCATTGCGCGGGAGGGGCGGCCCGAGGTGTTACCGCGTGGTTTGGGGCAGGTGAGCGCAGCAACCCTGCCTCTCTCCTCCAAACAGGTTTCCTTGTTCTTTTGCTCCCCGTCCCCATTCTCCCTGTTTCCCCTCGAGGGTTTTATTTTCCTGAGATCTGGGGCATGGAGGGAAAGGCAGAATCGAATTCTAGTGCAAGGAAGGAGCCATTATTAGACTTTGAGGAGTGATTCCAGCATGACAATACTGGCGAATCAGCATTAGCGCCGTAAAGGGCTTCCTAATTTGATTCTGTTTGACAGTCAGCCTGCTAATTTTTGACTCAATTGCCAAGTGATTGCTATGCCTTTTAAAAGGATGCTTGGTTTAGGGCTTTTGCTGGTCCAAGTCCTCAAAGTGAAATGGACAGCTTTCTGCTGATTTCGGTGAGATCTGGATCTATCGTTATAAATGTATCCTGCTTTGCATGGAGTGCTCATTATTCTCCACACGTCATCTGAGAGAAGAAAAAACGTCCTTCCTTGCTATAACTGGGGCACAAAGAAAGTCTAGGTTTGTGCTGCAATAAAAGGCCACTCATTTCCCTGTTCTCTTTAGAATCTTGCAGAAACGCTAAGCATTCTTGCCTGATTAAATTGGGCAAATTAAGGCAGGGTTTAAAATCTAGGGCTAGGAATAGAGCAAGGGTTAAACGTGAGTGTGATGAGGATAGTTTCCAAAACTGTCAGGGTGAAATGAAATATGCTAGTATTTTAAAATTTTTGTTTCTATTTCAGGATCGGTTGCAAAATGTGAAAATGAAGGGGAAATTCTGCAGATACCTTTTATCACAGACAACCCTTGTATAATGTGCATTTGCCTGGTAAGTGAATATTTCAGCTAGTAAGAACATTCAGACGTACTAAATGTAACTGCACAGAGCGGGGAATGTTTCACATAATCAAATCTTGGGTGACTGTTGCCTTTATGTAACAAAAGGTTATCTCAGAGCTGAGTTAATGGAAAGTAACCCAATACATGATTGGGCAATCATTTCTTTGACTTTAGAGCCCAGACACAAAGCTGGACATGACTTTATTTCAGGACATTGTGAAACCATGTTTACCATGTGAATTTGTGGGAAGAACTTCCACAGAGTTGGGGGTGCACCCAGAAGTCTTTGCTTGTAGCTCAGCAAAAAGAAGGAAAGGTAAGTTTTGGAAAAGGTGCTGCTTTGAGCTCCCATGTGTTCCCTGTCCCAATCCCAGTCAGTGAGGAGCTCCACAAGGGTGCAAGGTGAAGGCAGCAACGTGATTGTATGAGCTGTAATAACATGACCGTGAAAGCATAAGTGATGCTTTCATCAGAGTGCTTTGCCTGCTGTGCTGAGAATTCAGGGGTTAATAGTGTTGCCAGCTGACACACATTTTGGGGAGAAACATTCTGCTTCCTTGCTGCTCTGTTTAAAAGTTAAGCATTTTTGGGAGCAGTTCAGTTGGACAAGCCAAGGCTTAGGAGTTATTGTAAAACAGTCATTCTAAATAAAACTTCCTATGATAGTTTTAAATAAAAGCCATAAACCTTAATTTGCTGTTGAATGCAAAGAAAAGTATAGGCTAAAAAACCCTATGTTTTACATTTTGGAATTTACAGAGTAGCTGTAAATGTGTTCTACTTTAGGATTGAAATATCAACACACCCTGTCCCCCTAATATTATTGCTATTAATATTGTAAGTCTATTAAAAATGTAGAGAATTGTTTCAGGCTGCATTTTAGAAGGCAATTTTGGCACCTGTAGGACCAAGATTATCTTGAGCCCCTTGAGGTTGATATCTGTCACTGCTCTGAGTTCAGTAGATTTTAAGTGAGATTTACTGTTAACTTTTCAGGTAATATTGATAAAGAATATGCTATTGATTTCTTCTGAGCAGAGTCAGATGGGAAAAAGAGCAGCATTGGATATGGCAAGTAAAGAAATCAAAAGGAAAACAAAAAGACAGACAAAGCTGTGTTTTATCATGGATCACCTTCCCAAATATGTCTGCCACCACTTTTGCTAATGGGAGCTGGTGTTAACCAGTGAGGAAGCAATTTATCTGTGAAAGAGCAGAAGTTCAGTCTTGGGCATCAGGGCAATAATGCATGAGGGTAAAACACTTGCTTTTATAGATCTCTCCAGACCTTGGCTTTATTAAATCAATGAGCACCCTTTTAGTGTGCAAGCACAAAGAACGGCAAAAAGCAATGGATGTAAGAACTCTAAATCCCTGTGGTTTGCAGGGCTTACTTTAGTAAAATGGCAGCTGAGGGCATTTGGATCTTTTCTGTGCCAGCAGAACTCTATATTTTATTAAGCACACATATGCCTAGTGAGTTGCTGCAGTTACCTGCCCTGGCTATGCTGTTTTATTTCTGCTGAAGGATAAATGCAATCTCCTTTTCTTTAGTTGGAAGCTGAGAGACTTAGTAGAGGAGAAGAAAACCAGTCTGGAGATACTATGCAACATCCAAAGCATTGACTTATTGGACTGCCCATTGCTGAAATCTTTGTTCAGGCCTGCCACAAGGGAAAAGATCAATTTTGAGAGGTCTGGGGAGAGACAAAATGAAAGAAACAATGGGGTGATTTGTGACCAGGAGGGAAGAGAAAACCAGATTGCTTACATTCAACTAGAAACAATGATTATTTAATAACAATTCAGTGAGGAACTTTGTCTGGAAGAGTGATCATACTCTTCAAGGGCAAACCTGATGGATGTTCATACTGTAAGAAGTGAGCAATTAAAAAGAGTGCTTGATCAGCTGTTAAAGAAAGGAAGCAATTTCTATTTAAGAGAGGGCAGAAAATTCAACATAGGGAACCTATATTAAAAACACCAGTAAAGTGAGTCACTGAAATTGCAGATTGGATATTGGCATATCTTCCTTAGTGGTGATGCATTTCCATGATCACAGGCTGCCATAAATAACAACACAAGTTGTGGAAATCTGAACAGCTCTGGGATGAAGAGGAATATCTAAGTAACTCTGGATATCTCATCTCTGGCAGTGTCCCAAGCCAGGGATAGGGGTCCTGAACACCCAGATCTAGTGGGTGGCCCAGCTGTCCATGGTGAGGTGTTTGGAACTAGATGTTCTCTGGGGTCCCTCTAACCCAAACCATTATGAGATTCTATTAACTCCCTTCCAGGACTTTCCCCATCTGACAAATTAGACGACATAGAACTGAAATGCAGGAGCTGTATCATCAAGTGTTTGACAGAACTTTGCAGGCATGTCCTTGGAGCATGTGGATGCATCCTAGCAAGAGGGAATGAGAGGCAGCATAAGCAAAATGGTCTCTGGATTTCTCTCAACAGGCTAAATCATTTTGGAGGGTAAAGCAACAGGTAGTGCTTTAGGAAAAAATGTGATTGACATTGGAAGCTGATGGATTATGAGTAAGTTCCACTAATGAAATGAAGACTGCAAACAGCAATTACAAAATCAATTCCTTTTACACCACTAGAAAGTCTTGGCAGAAAGACCAAAACCGAAAGTTGTCTTTTCTCATTGATTAGCAGGGACAGGGTGGACTGATCTTCATGGTAGAAATGTGAGTAGAAGCAATGCAGGTAGAGCACAGACTGCTGTCTGTAGACACTGCATTGGTGGAAGCTTCTAGCTCTTGTTTTAGAATTTTAACTCAAACCTCTGAACCTTGAATACAAGAGAGGTGTTAGTGGGGATGTCCTAGAAATAGCCGAGTTTATCTATCAAACCATATTTGCTCATTCTTGACCACTTGCTCTAACATGTGGAAAGAGAAGCTGAGGTGATACAGGAGTTCACATCAAGGGTCATGTGCTGAAGATTTCATATATGGTGTGTGATAAGCCATTCACTTCTAAACTATTGGTAATGCTTTCTAATAAAAAGTCATTGTACCCATAGTGAAATAGCTCTGCTTTGGATGTCCCTGCTTGTCAAAATTAAATGTATTGGAGTGCATGAACAGCTCTGATGCTTGCCTTTAATATAAGGAAACAGATCAGACTAAGTGTCTGTAGCTGTGTGTACATAAACGCTGTAATGCTCTGCATGCAAGAACTGCCAGCTAAATAAGCCTCTGTGGGTAAAATCTCAATTTCCCAAATTCATAATTTATATGTCTCTACTTAATGGTCTTAATAATGCCATAAAAATTACCATTTTTATATCTCTATGACAAGAGTTTCAATGTGAGCTTTTATAATTACCACACTTTAGCAATGGTACAAACATGAATGAATTTGATCTCCAAAGAACTTGTCATTAATTACAGCTGACTGCAACAAATGGCCATTTTGTTTTTGTCCTTTCAGAGAAAAACATCAAAGTCAAAGAACAGAATGTGTTTTATCCACAAGGAATTTCTTGTAGGACTGATGAAAGCTCAGGTCTCCTAACTCCTTGTCTAATGAGTCGACTACAAAGACATCACTTTTTATTTCGTGCACTTCCACTTTACAAGTGGATGTGGGTGACACAGTCACAATGTGAACACACTTCTTTTCTGTCTCTCTGATAACAGGCAGGCTGCACAGATGCCAAAGTTTTGGTGTGTCTGCTCTCCTGAGCTGCTTCTGAGGCGTGGATGGGCAAAAGACAAATTAAAACTATCTTCATGATGCAGAGGTTTGGGGAAGTATGCTTTATGACTTGGTATGGTTATCTGCAACATGCTGTTAGAGCCAGAGTGCTCTGGTGTTCACCCACTTCCACTCTAAATGTCTTGTGGCTCTGTATCTCCTCAGAGGAGATGAACTGCCTCTGGAAATATGACATCCTACCTTGTTTTCCATAGGATTTTGAGATACTGGAAAAGTGCAAAGAAGGCTGAAGGCAGCTGAAAGTACCTGCTTTCAAATGCATTCACATTATATGCCATTAAACACAGACAAGAGAAAGTACTTAGAGCTGATGGTTAAAACAGATACACAGAAATTGCACTGGAAAATCGTTTTGCTGATTGTGCCATGGCTGAGCATCCCATTGCAACTGTGTTTACAGCTAAAGACTTTTCTGATGAAAGGATGGGAAATGCTCCCAGCTGCAGCTGTTCTGTATCTGATTCCGTATTCTTTCTGTATCTGAAAGGAAATACTGGATGTGATGGGCAGTAAGTTAACCAACCCTATAAAAAAAAATTGTCAAACAAAGGGAAACTCTTATTTCAGATAATGATATGGCCCCTAACAGTACAAAAAAAAGTTAGAGAACATATGATTATGACATTATGTCATGCTTAATGGTCAACAGTAAAAATGTCTTGAGTCTTCTTGGCTTCTGAAATCAAAGTAGTGAAACTGTGGGTTATGAAGATGAGTGAAAAAAATCTGTGTTTTAGGGAACCAGTCTGAATTGGTAATGATGATAATAGGCAAAAATACATAATCTTGATGGTATTCATAACGGAGTTATATTGATTCACTTTGAGAAATTGATTCCAGTTATTAAATGCTTTAAGACTGCAAACAATTATAGCTACACTACCTAATACAAAAATTATCTTCTAAAATTAGTCTTCCACAACTGCTGATTTTTTTTTTTTTTAATAATTTTAATCAAAGTGCATAGGAGCACTTTGCACATCTTGTGCAGTTTAAGGTGCCCAAACATTGTATTGTGTTGTGTATGACAATTTCAGATCTTTCTCTTTTATATGTGAAAGTTTTGGGCTGAAGGTAGTGGAAGCACAAGTAAATTACTGTTAGTAGAACCAAATAAGACTTCATAAATATGAAAGCCTAGAATATTTGGGTAAGTTTGGGACTTTTTGTATATTGAGGATTTTGAAATGTTAGGGGGAAAATGCTATTAACAGACTATTAAGAGAATTTTTGATTAGATTTCTTTTATTTGAGTGCCAGCATTTAAAACAGGCATGGACTATTTAAGTTTAGCTCTGGTACAAGTATGGTAAATTATCAAATTCAGCAGAGTTTTTGTTGGTACAGCTTTTTGGCTGGAAGATATCTAACACTCATAATAGAAGTAGGCTCACAACTGATATTATGGCATTTCCTTTCAAGAAATACATGTAGAAAAGACATAAAAATGCTGCAGTCGGTTGGAAATAGATGAAATGAGAACCTATGCATAATTATAGGGTAAGAATGTAAAAAGAAGACAGAATTAACATAGCCTGAGTTAAAATTCTGAGTGCTGAGTTTTTGAAGGTGAGATGAGCTCAGCAGTGACAACAATGACAAGTGGTGGTGCCAGAGGTGGTGTGGACAGCCATGTCATTTCATGCTCATTTGTCATCATCTCCATGGACCTCGCCAGAAACAAGCAGGGATCCAAGAATAATGTATTCATTGGCCAGTGGTGTATGTAGTTTCAAAAGGAACATACTAAAAATGCTAGCTGAAAGGGACAGGGTACAAATGAGGAACTGTAAGGAAATAGATAAGTGTACCTCAGGTAATGTTGTCCTTGACATTGCAAGGGCTTTTAGATTTATTTTGAAGAGAATGAATGATTTGAGTTTTTGTATGGTTTTTGTGGGGAGAAAAATCTTTTATCATATTTTTTTTCCCCCAACAGAGTTTAGAACAAAGTGAGTTGTGTCAAGAAATAGCTGATAAAAGCCAGTAGTGATCTTGACAAACCACATCTAAACCAGAACCATTTCACCCACCTTTTCTCCTCTCCACTTCCCTCATGCTTGTGCCTCAAACTTGCCAATTGCACCTTAGGAGTGGTTATTATATGTCTCAACCTTTTATCACCTAAATCCAGACCAGAAGGGAATAAATGTGAGCCAGAAAGGATAACCAAATGTTGGAAATCTGAGAAAAGTTTGGAGACAGGAGCTCAGGAAACTAGAAATCAGAGCTTTAATTGCCATAAGTTTTATTCATCGAGAAACATCATTCTGTAGTTTAAATTTTCACTTTTAAATCCAAATGAGCAACATAGAATTAAACTTTGTTTATACAAAATTATGTTAAATTTGTCATTATAAGTCTTAGTGTTCTACCTAGCTTGAACTAATAAATTGGTGAAACCAGGTGCAAGCAAACCAAAAAATGGAAGAAATAACTTTGACATTTGTTCCCCCCCTGCACACTTACATCCCCCGCCAAAAAGAAGCCTAATCCTAAAAACCATGTTCTCATTGCAGAATAAAGCAAAACACCTACTAGATGTGTGGGGCCTCTTTACCTATGGCATAGCTGATTTCTGAGGCACAGTGCACAAGTTAAAAACATGTAGCTAGCCTGAGAGCAAGTGTTTGACACATGTTCAGTGAAGATGGCAGTGTTTTAGTACATGAGAATTCAATTGTTGCTTCAAGGTATAATATGGCCCAGATGACTTTTAGTGGAGTAGTGCATATTAAAAACCAAAAAAAAAAATCATCAAACAATTCTCTCATACCTATTTTATTTAATCTCAATAGTTTACATATATCAGCTACAGAGTCTACCAAGACTGCATCTTTTTTCAATTTAAATATTCTTGATCTTTATTACAGTATAATACAATCAGCTTTCTCTTCACTCTCAAAAGTAATAAACAGAGACAAAAAAGCCTGTGATACAGTAGCGTACTGATAGTTTTCACCCCCATATTACTCCAAAAGGGAATGCTTTTTTGATCGGTGAATGAAGGGTTCCTGAAATGCAAACATGTTTTAACATGATGAAAGTTTTATTAGTTTTTTTTCCAATAACAGATGTATATGCCAGCTCTTAAATGAAAAAAACCTAACACCCCCCACCCCAAAAAACAAACCCTGAAAACAAAAGCAGACATATCGCCATGTCTGGTGCAGCAGGGTGTCCCATACGTGCTTTGTCATAGAGACTAAAGAAATGTATGTATGAATATGTATATATGAAGGAGGTCTTGCAAGAGAGGACTTGGATCAAGACTCAGAGGTGAATTGTGATTGCTTTGGTAGGCTCTTCTGGAGGATCATCTGGTAGGTTCAGCTGTACTTGTTCATAATTCATGTAAAACACCTGTGAAACAAGACTTCCACCTGCCTGACAGATTATCTGTGGTAGATGATGGTTACCCTGGCTTGATCCTTAAAGTTCCTATCAGCAGTTTTGAGGAATGTTCAAGTCCAGAGTATGCCCACCTGGTCAAATAGTACCACATGCAATGTCTCATCTGATTTCCTCCTCTGGAGAATGAGCATGGATTGTACAGCATTGTTTGTTGTGTCTGTGCCATTCATGGACCTATTCATGTCGACATTCTGCATTTCATATCCAAGAGCTGCCTCAGTCTGTGGCACATCCCTGCACAGGAATATTGGCTTTCAGATCACTCTGCTTTGTCGTGACAGTTATTTTGGGGATATGTCCATAGTCATGTGTAACAGCTTATGATGAAACCTTTCTGGAAATCTGCAGGATGGAAGAAGCTATTTCATGTTGTTCTCAGACCACATGGGATAATGAAGAGTTCACTACTTGCACATTTCTAACATAGTAGTTGCACTGAGCAAATACACGTATGCACACAGTGCTGAACTGATTACAGGTTGGCAAAACCCTTCTGGAAGAGCGCAGGTGATATGTTACTGTAACAGTGATGAAGATCCAATCCGTCACGTATGAAAATGAGATTCTCTCTGGTAATTAAAGGATCAGATAGCTCAAATACAAAAGAATACATATAAATAATACATGGAAAAATGTGAAGGGCACAAAAATGCCGTAAACTAAATGGAAAAATGTAATATAACTTTCAAATTTCTTTGGAATGCATCTACAATAAGCGCAAAATGGATCAGTCTAAGATAAAGCACGTTTTTATTGCCAATAAGAAAACATTATTAAAGAGCTGGTCCAATATCAAAATGACATTTTAAAAGCATACAGTACCTGTATATAGTTTTTATTAGCTTTCAAGTGTCTTCCATTCGGTTGTTAATAGTCCTTTTAAGAATTATGGTTCTGTAAGTGAATGGCTCACAGTGTCAGTACTTCTGCGGCTCTGCTTTGTGCTGCTGTATCTATAAAAATAGATACTTCTCCCCACCAAATATCTGGTTTTATTTCCCCATCATGTTTTAATAGAAAATTTTGAGGGAAGAAAAATATTAAACAACAATAACAACAAAAAAATCAAATAAAAATGCTGCCTCTCATTATTGAGCTTACGGTCAAATAAAAAGATCATTGTGAAGAAAAAAATATAAAAGCTTTTACTTGTATTACTACTATTAAAGTGACTATCATACTGGTACTTGCTTATAGTGTGCATAATAACTGGTGTGATGACATCCTCTGAGGCCTCTTGGCCTGTTCATCTTATGCATTAAGCTGCAGCTAAAACTTTCCTAGTCTGACTGTTTGGCCAGTCAAGCTCTGTGCAGCATTTTTCATCCAGCTGAATGAAGTGCTGAGCTCTGGGTCCAAGTACAGCATGGATCTCATCCCTTGTCATCCCCAGAAGCTGATCTTGTGTCCTGACACCTGAATTTTATGGTTATTGTCTGTCTGTCCATTTATTTGTTTGACTTTTTTTCCTGGCTTTTTTTTTTTTTCCTCCCATTTTCCTCATGTCTAGAATCCACTTTCTCTAGATAGTTGTCCATAACCTGGACAAAGTTAAAGTAGGACCACCTACATGTGTGTATCACCATCTTGCTGAGAAAGTAGCTTTTCTTCATGCATTGTCTATGATTTGCATCCTTTTTACTTGTTTTGTCATCCATTCTACACATCAAACTCCTGGCTATAATTTTAATTTTCTGTATTGTATCCCAGATTTTTCAGAGAGAGAAGCATTGTATGTGTGTGCCGGGAAGTGCTATGGGAAAAGGCAGTACTGTCAAACAGCATTAGAGTTGAGATATATTTATTGTTGTGAGTGCTAAGGATGGGGATGGGATAAAATGCCATGTACAAAAAGTGATGCCAAAGACCTGATATTTTCCCAGACAAATTTCAGTCCAAATTTTTTTGAGTCCTGGTTTTAAGTAAACCTTTGCATGAAGCTTCAGTATTAGAGGTTGAGTGAGGCCATCTTTAACTCTGCCTCAGAGCTCTGCTAATCTGGTTGCGCTGCATTTTGCTCCAGAGATAGTCTAGCTCACACAAGACATTGGCAGTTGGTTGCCTGGTAGCAATGCAGCATAAAGTATGTGTAAACCTCAGCATGCGGTATTGAAACTTCCTGTAAGACCATTTCTGCTTCACACTGAAAACCAGGTATAGCTCAGCCCTGCTCAGCTCAGGTATACTCAGTGTAACCCCAGGCTTCTCTGTTGGCTGCAGGATCAGCTGCCTCTTTCTCCATAAGGCTGTGGTATGGCTCAAATCCTCTTTCATGGCTAAACCTTGCTTGAGGCATGGCTGCAGCACCTTGCATTCTTCCATAACCAGGGGTATGCAAGCAAAATGTTGCATAGCCCTGGCCAGGAAAATCACATTTCTGACAGCTCATAGGCTAGAAGTCTATGTGTTTTGGGCTGTGTTTACTTGTTTGGGGTTTGTTTTGTTTTTTACCTTCTCCTGACATGTTTATGTTCAGTTATACTAAGTGGCTTCAGTAGGAAATGGGAGTTTCCCCAAGGCTGGGAATTATCAGAATGTGTTCTGATGGCCAGCTAGAGTCATGCATTTGCATTTGTTTTTCTGTTTTGTCTTAGGATTTATTAGTGGATGAAGAATAACAGACCTTGATTGCCCTGAGATTGTCTCCTTGTTCTTTTTTATGCCTGGATATACAGTTGAGGTTTGGTTTGGGAGCGATGGAGAAGAGCTCATAAATGACTGCTCTAGGGCAACATAATGATTATGATCTGTTTGTGACAGTTAGTGAAAGATCTCAAGGTTGTGTCACCTAGAAACCACTGGGGCAGGAAGGAGCCAGGCAGAGTGGCTGGCTTTGAGAAAAGGCAGTTAACTGAAGGCTAACCAGAAGGCTCTCCTAATACAGAGAGGCTGTTGATCATTTGCTTGTGACAGAGAATATTTTATTCTGTGTATGAAACTGCACAGGCTTAATGGTTCAATGCATTTGTTGTATCTGAAGTGTACATATTTGCTGCCCAAAACTTTGTATAATCATTTCAGTATAAAAGTAGTATCTTTGATATCATTGGAGTTTTTTGAGATAATTAAACCAGTTCACGTACAGAAACATACAAATGTGGGAGCCGAAAAAGGGAAAAAGGAAGCAAATCATGTACTAGAAAAGCGAGTTTCTCTGGAAGGCAGCCATTTGGAGGCATGAGTAGACAGGTCCAGGCCTGTTCAGTAGGCACAAAGACTGCTGGTGGGAGAGGATGTGCATGTGATGTGACTTCAGGAAAGCTATGCATGGCTCTGGAACCAGAGGTTTAGAAGGATTTGAAGCATCTTCTGGAGAACTAATACGACTCCTGTGTGTTTGTAGACAACTTGTGACTGTGACCACAAGGTTCTGCTCCCATCAGAGGATTTAGGTTAATCCACTGAATGGTGCTGATGTTGGGCTGCTGGCCCAGGCAGCCCATGCTTTCTGTCTTGTCTCCTCCATTGAGAAGACAGCTCTGAATAGGAATTTCTTAGAGCCATCATGCTGAGCAGAGAGCTGATGGAAGTTGCTGAGTACAAGGCCTTTCCCTAAAAGCCCCCTCTGTTTCAGGGCCAAGAACCTCATGCCGTGCCATTCAGGGTTCACTGCTCTGACCTGGGTGACAGGAGCATCTGCTTCTATATCATAGAACTTAATAGCTGGAGGCTGAGGGAGAACAGCAGTTTATTGTATAAAGCAGTATGTCGAGAGCCACTGATTAAGAGATTAGTGATCTTGTCAGGAACTTTCCCTCTCTTCTTTAGGGTAGAGAAGTACCCATTCATTTGCCCATGTAAAACACAGAGTGGACAGGCTGAAAGAAACAGCCTGTTCTCTTCTAATCCAGACCTGGCTGTGACTTGGCAACAAGGACTTTCTCTAATTGCAGAAGAAGGTACAATTAATAAAAAATTAAGTCTTCAAGTCCTCAAATGGATACTTTTGTAGTTTTCCTCAATTCCGCTGCAGGTTTTCTGTTTCGCATGACACTTGAGTCTCTCATCATAAAGAGCCCTTCTTGCACTAAAGGTGTGAAACTTTTGGATTTCAGATCATCTTTCTGCCTCCTCTAGCTGTCCAGGTAGAAGGATTGCTGCCTGAGCTCTTGCTCAAAAAGAACAGTGCTGTCTCACACAATGAAATCATGTCAGTCTGCCTTCAGAGCCCTGTGGACTTTGAGCCAGGCATAATATGTTTCCTGACATTTGAGTCTCATTAATTGGGTTAACAAGATGCTATTTGCACTCCCTATTTATGTAAATAGAACTTGCTAGCAAAGATTTTAATGCACCTGATATATCACACTGCCTTTACATCTATCAAGAGGTACCACTGCAGGAGTCACTTCCAAAAGCAGGTTGTGTTTTTGGTCCTATGGGTCCCTTTATAAGCTGTTAGAAATGCTGGTGGTCAAGGCCAACTGTTCAGATGTCTTTCAAGTGTCCCACTGGTGACCAAATCTCACTTTGTCAAAATGACAAATGACTTGTGCATACCCTGTTCACCTTCAAGCTTTGCTCTAATGTCAGCTTCATTTACTTGCCAGAAACAGGTATTTTTTTTACTTCCCACAGTGCAAGTGGGGCAGGGGAAAAGAAGGAGTAAACGGAACACAGGGTGAGGAAAAAACCTACTAGTATGGATTCTATTCAATGTATTATTATAGTTGAGATTTTCAAGCTTTGGACATACCAGAACCTGTTTGTTTATACATGTGCAAAACAGAAAGAAGGGAATTTGCTTTTCAGAAGTGAGAATTGTCCCTGCAGGGCTACAATTATGCAAAAACATATTTTAACCACTGGATTTTTCAAGAGAAAAGTTGTTGTGCAAGATGAGTTTCTTATTTTGGACAGTAAAGTTTTTCCAGAGCAGCATTTAAAAGTAAGTGTTTAATTAACAGGGTCTACCCAGAGTATAGGGCATTGTGCATGTGTCTGCACTGAAGAGCTCAGCTCAAAGGTCTGAGTTCTCATGGGTGGTTTCATTGACTGCAGTGGTATTGTTATGTGGCTAAGTGATCACTGCTGTGATTGAGGGCTATTACATCTCACCCAAAAGCAGCCATGGCCAGGCCACAAAATATGGTCAAAGCTCAAGGACTGTGAAAGTGACATTGACAGCTTTGGCTTTTAGTGTCTTCTCAGTGACTTCCATATCGCTTTTGCTTAGTCCACAAGTCAAAATATGCTTTTTCTCCTATTAGCTACAGTGTTGGCTGAAGTTTTGAAAGTCAGAACCTTACTTAATTTGGCAGTGTGATTAATCACAACAAAGGAAAGCTTATTCTACCTTTCTTCTCTGCATCTGATGGAAGCAAAGAAGTTTCAGTAGATATGAAGTAGAAACACACAGAAGTGAAATGTGTCAAATTAAACATCATGGTGTCATAAGCTTTTCTGACTAATTCTCCTGTGACCTTGATCCTTCCTTTGCTGGCAGCAGCTGGATGAAGACAGCTTGAGGGTGATGCCTACCATGAGTTGCCATGACCCAGGATTACCATGGCCTCTGTAAGATTTTACTAGCAGCCAAGCAGCAGTTGCAGCAAAAGGAGTGAGACTTTTTGACTTTAAGGCAGCATTAAAAGACCCTTCCTCCTCTGAGGCATCTTGCCTGAAATGCTCCTTTTCCTTGTTTCTTCTTGCTCCTCTCTATACTGACTGACAAGTTGGAGGCTGTGCCTTCTTTCTGCAAACTGCTGTGTATGACCTTTTTTATTTTCTAAAACCACTGCGTAGCACAGGCAAGATCACGTAAGAAAACAAATTCAGGGTCAGTGCTCAGTCTCCTTGCAAGTTCATTAAAACAGCAGTGCCTGGAAGCCTTTTGCCTAAATAATTCCATAATAGAAAACAGACTCTTGTTGCTTCTTTCTTTTGGGCTACTATTTTTATTTGGTTGTTGTTCCTCAAGCGTTTTGGTCCTATTTCAAAACTTTTTTCAATTAAATGAAGAGACTGCTTTTTGATGCTTTCTGGTTTAAAAGCTGTACTGCAAAACTTCTAGGAGTCCTCTGGATTATGAAGCTGCGATTGACAGGGATTTTCCTCTCAAAATAACATTAGAAACCCCCAAAGTGAAGCTTAAACATTTGAAAGAAAATAAGAATACTATCCCCTTTCTCTCTCCCAGCTGAGATCCCCTGTTGCTGCTTCTGGCATGCATCACATCTTTAAGGATACAGTATCATGAGAAAACTGTCACTTGGTGATGTATTAGGGTAATATATCATGAGAGCATCATTTCTTTAGAGGATATGGGCAGTAAAAGACATGATTCTGGCCAGACAGAGCAGCAGGGGGCCCTGGTCTTTTTCTTTGCTTTTCTTTAATCTAGCCTGGTTTTTGTGTTGTACAGAAGTGGGATTCTTCATGGGATATGACTTGTTGCAGAGTAAATTAGAAGGCCCATTGGGCTTTTTAAAGTCTTTAAGAAGAACGTGGCCTCAAGGGCTGCTTTGTTCAAAGATTTTAGAACAGACCAAAGTTCAAAATGAGAGCATTTGCCACTGCTGAAACCTCCAATGTAGAGACTGAGTAAGCAGGCTTCAGACAGAGAAGGTAATAAAAATGCAATGACAGGTAGCTATTGTTTGGATAATTTATTCATAGATTTAGCCTATCAAAATGTGATGAAATTATACTTATTTAAAAAGCAGTCAATGCACCTCTTTCTAATAATTTTCAAATGAAATTTTAATTCACAACATTAGAAGAAATGGTCAGTATTCAGGCTCTAATAGAAAATAGCTTTCAAAAAATAGGAATTCTGAGCTGAGTGATTTTGATGTGCTTTGATTTTGATGTGCTTTGATTTTGATGTCCTTTTTATTGTTTTAATGGCTTTGTTTTTCTCTCATTGACAATATCTACTGGAAAATAACAGTATAGTACTGGGATAACATTAGTAAAGAAACAAAAGCAGAATATTGTCAGGGCACTCTTTTGATGGGTAGGGTTAATTTCTGAGATGAACCAGAACATGACACCATGGCTTAATCTAAAATTTGCTGAATTCAAATGATTTAATAATTTATTTTAAACCTTTGGTGTAATCTGCTTTGCCCTCTGTGATATCAGCTGGATAATTTGTGAGTGTCATCTTCAAAGCTTTTTAGGACTGGAATTTATTTAGGGTGTTTTTAGACCAATTTTCTTGGCAGACTTCTCCAAGCCTTCCTATGGCACTTATGGGGGACCTGTATGTTCCAGGAGCTAATACGCTCAGGACAGCAATGCTGTTCTGCATCTGCTGATTTCAGCTGTGCTCAGTTGATCAAGCTCAGGTAGTGGAAGCTTTTATGGCTGTCAACTGTTTGTCACTTCTCTGGGAGAATGAATTCTCCACCAGCTCCAGTCAGAGTAAGCCAGACTAGGACTAGGCTGGACCATGCCTTCAGCATCACCCATTTAGCTGAAAATAAATTGGGCAGTAATCATCCAAAAGGTTTTGCTGACTGATCTGAGTAGCCAAGAACATCCAGCAAGGCATAGGTCATAAACTCACAGGGCTGGGTCAGTGAGCTGTAACCTTTTACAGCAGCATGGGTACAAGTTTGCAGCTGGAGCTTCAAATCGGCAGGTATTTTTCTTAGGTATTGTCATCAGGTTTAGATAATTGATAATTTAAACTCTTCATTGACAAAGTAGAAATATAATCTTGTGAATTAAAATTCACAGAAAAATATGTGAATTTTAGAAGTGTGCATCTCATGAAATGTGAAGGTGTGGTATCCCACAGGAATCCCTGTGTGTAACGCTTCCTTGAAATCTGGCTCCTGGATTATTATGGGGTTTTTGGGTTTTTTTTTTACTACAGTATGAAATGCTGGGAATTTGTGAAGACCCTGTCTCTTATTGCTAGAAGACTGCCATACTATTCTGCTGAGAGGTAAAAAGCATTGCCTATAACTGCAGCTGAAGAACTCTAATCTGAAGCTGCACTTGGAGCAACTTGGAGGTTGAGGTGGAGGCAGGGAGACTGAGAGCTGCATGGTCTGGATCCTGCTCTAGCTTTCTCACTGACTCAATCTGCAGTTACAGGAATTGTATCTGGCCCACATCTACTTTGTCCCTAAGCTGACTGGAGCAGGGATGTGCAGCAAAATGTTTGATGTTCTGGGACCCTGACCCCAGCTGCAGCCTAAGTATTAGTGCCAGCAAATGTAGGAGGAAGAGACGGTGCTTTCCTGTCACTAAATGCTGGTGCAGAGGGATACCGTCAGGGAATGTTGGGATTGCAGCAGGCCACCAAGGTCACTTTTCTCATGCTGGTGAACATCATTAGGCACAGTGAAAAAAAAAAAAAAAAATCTGTTCAGTCTGTTAGGGGTTTTGAGTGATTTGTTGTGAATCACTTGCACATGCTCATGTCTTCCTCACAGCAGTGGGGAATACCCATTTGAAATGAAATTTGGTGTCATCTTTCAGCAGGGCCTGTGCTTTAATCATCTTTCCTAGGGACTGGAGAGAGCTTGAATTATGGAGGGAGATGGTTGATGCTGGCTGAGCATCATCAGAGGGAAGCCTGCAGCCTCCTCCTTGCTCACCCTGAGAGGCCAGATAAACCAAACAGATTACAGGGGTGAGGGGCAAATTGGAGGCTACTGAGTGCTCTGCTCAAAAAAGGGAAGAGAGACTGTGAACTGAACTAAAATACTGTCATTTCTGTCTAATGTAATTCATGCTGAAATCATGGTCATGTTCTGCCACAGGCAAGGACCTAATTCTGAAGATATTGAAGCATATGTTTGACTTCAGTCCTGTAAGATTTTTAAGTGTCTAAAAGAAAGGGACCTTTCTCTGTCTTGGTGAAGCATTTGTTTTGAAGTGGAAAAAAAACCCAGCAGATAATTTGAAGGGAACAAGGGAAACAAGACCTTATCCTCATCTCTCTTGACAGTGGTTCAAAGGGTCTGCAAATGTCTCTCCCTGGGGAATGGTGTCTCCTCCCTGAAGCCTATTTGTGTGGCTCTTGCTCAGGTAGAGAAATGCTCATGGAAGACAGCAATCCCACAGTTTTAGCAGGGACTTGCATCAACTGCCAATTAAAGCGAGGTTTGTAAATAGGACCTGAGACAGAGAGTTCCAGGCAGGAGTGCAAAAACCCAGAGTACTATTTTCAGAAAGAGCCTTAGG
Organism: Oenanthe melanoleuca; assembly: GCF_029582105.1. NCBI lineage: Eukaryota > Metazoa > Chordata > Aves > Passeriformes > Muscicapidae > Oenanthe > Oenanthe melanoleuca. The sequence goes on along the minus strand of NC_079335.1, from coordinate 103,585,159 downwards.
ATTTGTCTAGACCATGAGTTAAGCATGTGTCTGAGCCTGTCCTCGAGCTCAGGTTGGCCCAGCATCAGGGCTGTTTGCATGTAAACATAGGTGCAGGCACAGGCTTGGGAGCTCCCAAGCTTTGCTGAGGGACAGAGCCTGGCCCGAACCTTTGCTCCTGTGGCCTGTGTGGCATAAGTGTGACTTGTGTGCTTGAGAGGATGCTCTGGCTAAGTGCAACACCTGGCAGAGAGCCCAACAGCATGGCCTTAGAACATGGGGATCACTGCTCATAACGGGAACCCGTGTTCGAGCTTGCCCTTTGCCTTGCGGTGGAGAGGCTGCCTATGCGAATCGAATACACTTGTTTCAGTAATTTTAAATAGCTCTTTCTTCTCCTAAGGTCACACGTATATATTTGAAAGCTCCATTCCAAATTCCTTGGGGGTAACTTTTGCCATTGTTTGAAAACTCTCATTGTTTTTCATGGGTGATCCCACAGGCTTTTTCTAGCAGAAACTTAAAGACACCTTGAGCTATTTGGTAAGGAGTCCTGTCAGAATTACCAGCGGGACTGTGATGAATAATGGTAAAAAATGAATGTTTTCAGGATTAGTCATTAACAGTAGTTGGTATTTCTACCTACTCTATCTGTCTTGCTTTTATTATTTTTCCCTCCACAGCATTTTTTTGGTTAAATGAAAGTTTATGTAACATTTTTCCCATTCAGTATAAATAATTAATAACGTCAGGATATCAGAAATGCAATGCAAGCTCCCTAAAAGTATTTTCAATACGTACAAAGAAAGAAAGAAAGAAAGAAAGAAAGAGAAAGAAAGAAAGAGAAAGAAAGAAAGAAAGAAAGAAAGAAAGAAAGAAAGAAAGAAAGAAAGAAAGAAAGAAAGAAAGACAGACAAAAAAAGCCCCTTGACCATCACTGTGGACATCTGGCCCCCTGAAAAACCACATCTGCAATGTCTTCTGCAGCCAGCTGTTAGGGCACAAGAGCAGGCTCAGGATACCATTGATGGAAGTACCTCTTGGTAATGTCCTGAATAAACGAAGCAGACTCCTAGTTTTCTTTTTTTTTTTATCTCTTGTAGCCAAATCCAGGTTGAAAAGAGCCATCCACCTGGTGGCTGCTGTGAGCCGGCAGGAGTCCAGTGGGGAACCCTGTAGAAAGTTGGCTGTGGCTCCCAAGCTGTGGTTTGGCACATATCCTCTCCAAGATCTCTGCCAAATATTCAGACTCCTTTTTAGTATGTGGTTTTGTTTTTTTTTTTTCTTTTCTTTTGCATTTTATTTAACTGTACCATATGAGTTTAAGGCTGTTAGTTTGGTATAATTTGTCGCCAGAATGGGCTGTTTCGTGTGGGGTTTTTTGATGGGAGGTAAAAGTATGAGGTGTATGTAGAAGGTGAACAAATTGTGTTTAGAGGAGGTTGTAGGGAAGGTAACATGAAACAGTAACACTGATATCGGGTCTGGTTTGTGTATCTCTCCTGTGTGGGTATTTAACATCACCTCTGCACGCCAAGTTAAGGAGACCCTTGGTTCTCTCTGGGAAAGCGTTGGAGAGGGGAGAAACATGGGAACCCAACAAAATTTCTGATCTTTTCCCCAGATGCATTAAAACATGAGTTCTCCATCAGCTGGGCTTGGTGAGTGCAGTGAGGAGTCCAGGGTGATCCTCCAGCACTTCCCTAAATTTTCCTTTCCAAGGGAGTCTGGGATTCCAGAGTGAACCCTTTGCTCAGCTGAGCACTGACCGAAGAGTTGTGTCAGATGCGGCAGCATTATTCTGGATCAACCTGACCTCTTTTAAAAAAATACGTGTTTTTCCAACACTAATAGAAACCTTAGCTGAAGTTCTCTCCCTTTCTGTGTGTATGCCTGAGCATTAGATTGGAAAAAAAAATCCCAGATGTGAATCTATAAACCATCTGTTTAAAATAACTATTGTTCAGGACTATAATTAAAAGTTATTTATTATGAATCTTGGGATCCTATTATGGATCTGACTGACTCCCAGGTTTCTGGCTTAGCAAGCGGTTTATGTATTTAAGGGCCATGTGTCTCTTCCGTACTTCTTGATGCCAGAGTGAATGTCTTTAAAACAAAAAGGAACAAAATCCCCTACCCTCCTATAAGTGTTGGCTTCTGATTGTTGCTGTCTAAGAAGTCTTCTCTTAAGAACTGCAAAATTCAAAGTATCTGAGAGCTTTCAACACATTCAGAGATGCTGTTGACAGCATGGATTGTGGCTTGAGGCTCTCCTGCATGCAGCTACTTAGCGACTTTCTAAATGTATGGCTGGGACAAGTAAAGAAATTACTGTTATGATTACTGGGGATAAGAGGGGACATAATTGTAAGGAAAAGATTTGTTGCTTAAGTTCCGTTTGCTCTCAGCCTCCACTTTGCCCTTGTGAAATGGGAGGGGAGGAGGCAGTAAAATTGAAACAAGCATATGGACAGTAGACATTAGAGCTGTGTTGTAGGCAACTGGGTGAAGGGAAAAGCCCAGCCTCCAGATGACAATCACTCTTTTGTTTTATTTTTGTACTTTTACACCCAGTGGACCCAGGAGATCTGCACTGGATAATGCCTGACTGCAATAGACTAAACAATGATTTACCAGCTCTGCTTTATCTACTGCAGGCCTGTGATGGATCAGCATGGTACATTAACCCTTTCTTCCACATGTGCTGACCTTGTTTTCCTCAAGATACAGCATTGATATAAAACAACAGGACTTTTAAAAAGAATTTTGGTATAATAGCAATAGAAGCAGCAGGAGGATGCACTTCCCTGGAGGTACATTCATCTCTTCTTACTTCAAGAGGGATTTTGCCATGAGGACTATACCAGGGCAGCAGTATGTTGCAACTGTGGCTCTACTGTATGTTTTTTCAGCAAAAGGCTCCACAAGGAGTGATGGGGCTGCAAACCTGAGTAATGCTGTACCTCACACCCAGGAAGAGCAGCCCAGCCCTCATGACAGGGAGTTAGGCAGCTTGGGATGACATCAGAAATAGCCTTTTTTGGAGCTGTCTGGGCCTTCCGTATAACAAGCTAGAGAGGATGAACCTCAGCTTTGCAAATCCTACCCTGTTTTAGTAGCTTAGTTACTTAACTGCTCTTCTGGTGCTGGCAAAGATTAGCTCTGTTTACCTGGGATACATGGAGCGGTCCTTTAAGGCAGAAGGATACAGCTTCTCCTCCAAGGGACAGAGCTAATCTTCCATTTTAATTTGGGGGGAAAAAAAACCCAGACAAAAAACCCCAAACCAAACCAAACAAAAACATAATGAAAAAACCCAAAACAAAACAAAATCCAACAAAAAAAAAAGTGCAGTGGGTGGTGAGTGTGGCACCTCCTCCCCACCTTTCAGCACCATGGTGTAATAACTGAGCTTTGAGTTAGTGATCCAGATTTGCTGCCCTCCACATCCAGAAACAATTCAATGACTCATCTCCTGCTTTTCCCACAAGTACCCTTGCTGTAAGAGCCAGTGGCTTGTGGGAGCAGGAAGAACAAACCCCTTTATGCTGAAGCCAGGCTACTGAACAGCAAATAGTTCAAAGTCTACTGAGATAAAGGAAATGTAAATCTGCAGCCTACTGCTTAAGACACCCTCATAGGTGGAAGAACCCTTCGGTTCCTGTCACTACACTATGGGCCACTAATATTCTTCGTGTGGAATAACTGCTTAATGCAAAACAGCCTTTGACATCAGCATGTGTATTCTAAAACCTCCTCTCCCAGAAAACCTGCTAAACCAGAAGCTTTGCTGGTGACAAGAAAAGAAGAACAAGACCCAAATTTGGCTGGCCCCCTCGGGTGGCTCAATGATACCAAGCTCATCATTGGAGAGAATTATTCTGATTTTAGCAATATGGGGGAAACAGGAGGCCACTACTGGGAACAGTAACTAGCAAGTATCTCCTCTTCAAAATATGTGTGCTAGGGTCATCCTTAGGAACTCCTTGCATTGCCAGCAAGAAGAAACCATGTCAAGATGTACCTAAAGGCAGAAGTAGGCAGACAGCACTCAGGGGAGAAATTGCCTGGGAAGCTGGGCTGTGTGAAGAATTTGCCCCAGTAGTCCTCTGGGAAACAGAGAATTTAAAAATACAGAGCTGTGGGGTTTTTTTGTGGGGTTTTTTTTGTTTGGTTTTGGTTTTGGTTTTTGTTTTTGTTTTTGTCCCTCTTGCCGCTATCTGCAACAACAATGTCATCCTTTGAGGAGGGAGTCCAATGGGTAGCTGCCACTGGCCCCCCTCACACACATGCAGCCCAGCTCGGTTGGTTCTGAAGGGCACTGTGCCCCTCACTTCTCTCAGAGGTGCATGATGCACACTGCAGCTGTGTGAACCATGTTTTCCGCAGGAACAAACTCTAAACTGGGTTTTGCCCTTCTTTCACGCAGACTTTCACCAGGCAGAAGATTTTCCCAGATAGAGGTGGTGGGGCTGATAGGCTAATCAAATGTTTACTTAAGCAAACTCATTAGAATCAGATCTTAGCAGAACCCTTCAAAATACAGACTATAGTTGAGTTGGTAAGCTTGATTCTGCTGCCCTTCAGCAGACTTTATGGGGCACCATGTTCCTGTAAAGCGGATCAAGATTCCACTGGGCACTTTAAAAGAGATATTGAACAAGTTGCAATTCTGTGTTGTGGCTGCTTTGTGCCAGTTCAGAGCTACAGACCTGCCATAAATTCAGCTTAACCTGCTGGTTAAATTGCATTTATGGTTGGTCTGCAGTGCTGGAGTGATGCAGAACAGCCAGCATGTAGTAGTGACCTGGCTTTTTACAGTAATCGTTTGTGCTGCTGCATCTGCACTTTAGGGTCTGATTCTCATTTGCTGATTTCACACTGTCTTGGTGAGAGTGAGTCCTCATTTACACTGATAAGACTGAAGTGCCTTTATAGCTCCCATCAGATCAGACAGTGACTTTGAAGTAAATAAACCTCTGATTTTACACAAAGGGCTGGAGTGTAATAAAAGCTGCATGTTATTCTTCACAGGCACCTTGAATAAGGCCACAGGGAGCAAAATAAAAAGACTGGAAAGCACAGCTTCTTTTTCTTTAGTTTTATGATTTACATTTTTCTAGTCCTTTGATTTTTTGGTCTCTAATTAAGTAATAAGATTAGGTGAGGTGGGTACTTGCATGTACTGGGTGACCACCTGTGTCACCTAATGAACTGAGCTACTAATTATAGGTGGAGGTGACTTCAGAGGGCTACTTTAAGTAAGGAATTTGAAGCAACAAAATTTTGCTAAAAGAAGCACCTGAAGTGTTTGTTTTCTCCACCTATTTAATGGCAGGGATAACCAGCAGAGTTGACATCACTGTGGCAAGGTAGGCAATAAATGGGATATTTCTGCTGCCTGCTGTTGCACATCCTCTGTTGACATTCCTTACTGTGGTCAATGTGCTCTTTGGCCTTGGGGAATCACTGGCTTTTTACCATAGCAAGATGACACTATAATGTACAGTGACTCTGTCTGCTCATGGTGTTTCATTGAGTCTCAGCATTTTGGGGAGAAAGATGAATTACATTAATCATCTTGCCTGGTATAGAACAGAGTAGCCTCTTTTAAAGAACCTCTGGTAAAATTGATTTTCTGCAATGGCAGAATTTTGTTTTCTTTGAGGTTACTGCCTCTTTCTCTGGTGTTTCTCTTTCTCTGTCACAGTGAAAATTGATTCCTGAGCTGTGCAGTTTATGGGACAACTTCTCAAGGCCCGGAGGATATTTTAACAAGCACATAATGTAGGTAGTTGTTCATTTAAGTAACATGGATTTATTCAGTGCAGCGCATTTTCTGTATGAGACTGGGTAGTAGTCATGACAACACCATTTATTTGGGCTCCCGGATTATTCAACTACTGTTTTCTACTGTGTTCCTTCAAGAGAAGAAAGATGTATTGGATCACAAGGACCTCTCCTGAAGCAAAAGAGCAGAGTGCTGGCCCCACATTTTATTTTCTGAATTGCAAGAAATTGTAGCCTTGGGTTTGGTTTGTTTGCAATAACTTTTGTCTCTTTTTTTGTTTGGTTTTTTTTTCCCCAGAATAAGGAAGTGACGTGCAAAAGGGAAAAGTGTCCAGTGCTCTCCAAGGACTGTGCTCTCGTCATTAAGCAGAGAGGAGCTTGCTGTGAGCATTGCAAAGGTGCCATTCCCTTCCTCTTGTTTTCACCTCTGTAAAATATTATCAGTGCACATTTACGTTGCCAAAGATAGGACAAAATTCATAGCTTCTTAGCTGGGACTTGGCTCTTGTCAGAGGCTAGAAGAGGGCAGTAACCATAATTTAAATTTATATGTTTATAAATCTGAGGGAAATAAGTAAATTCACATAATTGTCCTGCAATTATTAGTTCTTGCACAGCAACAATGTTTTAGAAATACATCTTTATGCTTCATCATGTTGTCAGTTTTTTAAGAATTACCTCCATTCTAATTTTATCAGAAATACTTTAGGTCAACATCAATCTGCTAGTAGTCACCTGTCTGTAAGAATCTCTTTAACTTTTATGTAGTTGGACAGAATAAGAATAATACTTCTGAGTAATAAAGAGCAGGGTAATTATCCATTCCTATGGGTATTTCCTATTTTTCCTCATATTGGAAACAAACCAAGCAAATTTTATTAATTTTATTAAACATTTCCTGATTCAAACAATAATATTGTGGACATTTTAATGAAAACAAAATAAACAACAATCTGAATATTATACATGTATTTGTTGACCAATATTGTATATTCCAAGCTGTTTAAAATAAGGTAATGATCAAATAATAATAAAGATGTGTTAGCATGCATGGCATGTATCTGCTATGTTTAACCACATGAAAAATATGCACGTAGAAGAAGCTGAAAATTAATATTTTTTTATATATTGATGCTGTAAGTAATAGGCTCTAAAGCACCAGTTTTGTTGAGGGACTGCTTCCATAATCAACGAGGTGGAGAATGTCAAATTCAGACAGCTTTATTTTATTTTTCCTTGGTCATTTTTAATTCTCCACTGGTGATTGTGTGGTATTGAGAGGGAGATAGGGTAGGATAAATTGTTGGGAAATAAAAGCCTTTCCTGCCTTCCCAGAGGAAATACAAATGCAGGAAAGCAGATTATGCTGAAATTCAGATGGAAGAGACGATGTATGTGTATTTTTCCTGGAAGGTTGCAAAGGTGTTTTAGATGCTGTACTTATATTTGCTTCTGTGTTGCAGCTTTGGAATAGGTTTGGCAGGCCCCAATTTGAGGATTTATCTTCAAACTTGGCACTTAAAAGAGAAGGAATGAACTGGAAAAAAAAAATTAAACCATAACTGAAACAATAAGAATTTGAAATAACAATTTTAAAATAAATTACATGTGATGTATTTCTTTTGTCAAACTGTGTTTAATATCAGCTTCGTAGGAAAAGGTTGCTAAGTGTTGGTTGTATTAGGATGGAGTTTGATTTTTCAGTTGCATAATGGGATGGGTATTTGCTCAATGGTCTAAAAATTCTATATACATATATATGCATATATGCATGCATGCAAAATGAAAAGAATGAAAGTTTCAGAGCTGAAAAAACGATATTTTAATTCAAACAGTATTTTAATTCAGACTCCTTTTAAGATTTTCTCTTTATCCTGAGTTGGGGTGGGTACCTACAGAACATTATTGATAGACTTGAGCCTAGCATCTGCAGATTGGTATGCTTGACATATCTAATGGGATAATCAATAGAAACTACTCAAAAAAGGAACTAGGAGGCACATGAATACTTAAGATAGAAGAGGGATGAGTTAGCCTGGGTCCTTTCAATGTATCAATGGACAGAGAGATCCCACTAATAGGCATCCCACAAGATCCCTCACAAGGAAACTGCTGAAGAAACTAAGCAGCCCTGGGTTTTTAGAGACGCTCTTCTCATCAGCAAATAAGTAACTAGTGTATGGTTGTCTTCATAGTGAGAAAAGGTTGCCAACGCATTCTTGCAAAGATCTCAATTTTTCCAAGTGCTCAGAAATTATCTAGAAAAGGGGTGAAGAGGGACAGGAAGTTTGCTGCTGGTGACCTGATCTCTGTAGCACAGTAAAGCAAGAGCACAGCCTGTGAGAAGCTGCAGAAGGTTGTCAGGGCACTGAACAACTGATGACAGAGCAGCAAAGGAAGTTAACGTGGATGGAAATAAATGGATGCATATAAGAGAAAACAGTCCTAACTGCACAAATACGATATTGGGTTCTGAGTTGACAGTAACTGAATGGCAACTATTACCAAGTATTATAAAAGCTACTTCTGTGGCACGATCAACTCAACCTTCTGCAGTTCTCCAGAGGGAAAATTGAACTCTGAGTTTGTTAGGAAAGGAGCAAGGTACAAACCAAAATATACCCTGTTTTCCCTCTGAGTCAGACAGACTGCTTATTTCTGCTCTTCTGAGGGCTAAACTACAACTATGGACCTTGGTTTCCATATTTTTCATACTTGCCAAGGTGTCTCTTAGTAGCTGCTATTAAACAGAAGATTATTGACTAGAAGGGTTCTTTGTCTGGTCTAAGATGGCAGCTTCCATGTGCTAAAAATGCAAGAAGAACATTAAATATCATAATTTAAACAAAAAAAAAAAAAAGAAGCTCTCAAGGACTGAGTTTTCAAAGTAAATGTGAAATTTCTGAAGAAGTGTTTCTGCACTTTCTGAAAGGCAAAGTAAAATATGCTCTCATTTAACTCCCACAGTCTTGACACCACACTCTGTCACCAGGTTGTTCTGATTGCAGGGGAAGAGGCTGATGGAACCACCTCTACCCCAGGAGAGGCTGCTTGCTCTCCCTCTACTCTAAACATTGTTGAAGATCCTGCTCTGTTCTGTGTGAGACCAAAAATGAGTGTCCCATGGGGAGTAACTGGGGAATCAAGGCTGCAAATACCAGCCTGGCAACTTAGCACTTCAGCTACTCCCTTTGCAGCTCCCTGGCACTCCCCACAAGAAGCTCAGCTGCTGCCGGGACTTGGCCCTACAACACTTAATCTCAGTTACTATTTTGTCAAGCTGCCAGAGTGCCCATGGGAATTAAAGCAGGAAAAGGGAAACAGGGCTTTTTTTGCTTTCTTTTTTCTTTTTTTTTTTTTTTTTTTTTTTAAGTTGCATTTCATCTAAACATGAACAAAGTGGAAAAACATGAGAACCTGATGGCTTTTTTCTTGGCTTCGTTCCCAAATCCTGGGAGAGCTTAATCAGGCCTTACAGGCTCTTGCCAGGTCTCTTTGATAGTTTCACGTTTTCCTACCTTGTGAAGAAATGAATGACTGACTGAATGAATGAATGAAAGAATGAATGAATGGCTGTTGTCATCTGGGTGCAACATCAGGAGGATAACATTAAGGCCACAGGGCATGTTCCAGAGCAGGCTTGTGTAGGAAGGAAACCACCACTCATGAGTCATTTGTGACATTTCTTCCAGTGCATTTTATTCTATCATGAGGAGCACGAGGACATTCCTTGCCCATTGTAGTGGGGTTGGACTAGATGACCTTTAGAGGTCTCTTGAAACCCAAACTATTCTATGATTGTATCTGCAGCAGTGCACACACCTGAACTCTTCTATAAAGAACTTTTCATACAGGAGAAACTGAATTGTTGGTAAAGAACTTTTTCTGCAAATGGTTGTGTGATGAGCATAAGTCCCATGCTTCCATTTGGGTATTTGTATGCTACTTAGATAATTCCTAGCACTTCTTTTCTTCATATTTTGTAATGAACAGAAAAAGTAAGGAGCAGCCATTAGTACAGCTTTTGCGATCAGAAAATTCACTGTGGTGGAAAGTAGCATATGAAAAGATTTGGCTTTGCTTTGTCCCAGAATCACAGAATATCCTGAGTTGGAAGGATCCCACAAGCATCCTAAAATTCTAACTCCAGGCCCTGCACAGGATAGGAATGTGCCTGAGAACACCGTCCAAATGCTTCTTGAATTCTGTCAGGCTTGGTGCTGTGACCACTTCCCTGGGGAGCCTGGTCCAGTTCCCAACTTCCCTCTGGGTGAAGAAGCTTTCCCTACTATCCAACCTGAACCTCTCCTGACACAGCCTCATTCTCTCAGGTCGTGTCACTGGTCTCCACAGAGAAGAGACCTGTGCCTGTCCCCCTGCTCCTCTGCTTCCCCTTGTGAGGAAATTGTAGGCTGCAGTGAGGTCTAAGATTTAAATTAAGATTTAAGATTTAAATCCTCGAGACTGGCCATGTGTTTTAACACTGTTCTTGACTTTAGGCCCATAGGACCTTGATTGTAGAGTTGGTGGGGCAAAGCTCACTTCTGCTGTGTGTTTGTGAAAAGTCTAGAACAGAGAAATGTTGGCCCGTGATTATGGCTCCTTGCTGGAAGAAGAATGCAGGTGCCTCAGACTAATAGGAAAAGTGAGGTTTTTTTGACAGATATTTACTGTGGCTTGTAAAACATACCACATACCTATAGCGCGCTATTCATTTTGAAAATACTAAAAAATTAAGCCCTCTTATTACTTTTGCATAGGATAAATAGGCCACTTTTCATCTCTCATTTTATTTAATATATTTAATGAAAACTTATGAGGTCACTGAGATTACAGAAATAGATTTGGCAACATTATCTTATTGAGTTGGATGAAGACCTGTCACTTAGATATAGAGTTCTCTACACATTGAATAGTAAGTTACTTGCATTCTGAAGAAGAGGTATTACTGGCTCAGGACCGCATAAAATTTGCATTTCCAAAATTAATCTTAATCTTAATCTTCTATGGATGTGTAAAGACAAAGTTGGAATTCTTTTACAACAAAGAAAATATGTTAAGAATTTTCTTTCTCTTCCCATGTACAATTTTGCATTTTCTGTCCTTATTGACTTTTGAGAATTACTGTTTTGTTTTTGGTGGGTTTTTTTGGATTTGGTTTTTTTTTGGTTTTTGTTGGTGGTTTTTTTTGTTTTGTTTTGTTTTGTTTTGTTTTGTTTTGTTTTGTTTTGTTGTTGTTGTTTTTGTGGTGGTTTTCTGGTTTTTTGTTTTCTTTTTAATAATTAATTATTGATCTTAGAAATTCTTGTGCTATGCTCCATTGATATGGAATCTATCAGAGAATGGAATCTCAGCCCAGGCAACAACAGTGGTAGGTCTACTAAATATTGAATATCCAAAGATATCATAGTTAATTGTACATTCCTTGGAAGGGATATCAAATACCATGGTTGAGGATTGCAGCCAATTTCAACTATTAGGCTGGTTTGCAAAAGAAGTTAGAGGGAGGTTGTGAAATTACCAGTATTCTGGCTGCTCTACTGACACCCTGCAGTATCCTCTGTTTGCCTCTGGACACCCCTAGTATGAGGTATCCAACACCATTTTGATATCCTGCTGCAAGACTGACTGGGGTGATCTTTTTGTGGGGCCCCAGTGGAGCACTATGACTTTCAGTCCATCCTTGCATGCTCTAAGGCAAGCTGTCAGAGGCAAGGGATAATACATGGATGAAGAGGGATGGGATGGGATGGGATGGGATGGGATGGGATGGGATGGGATGGGATGGGATGGGATGGGATGGGATGGGATGGGATGGGATGGGATGGGATGGGATGGGATGGGATGCGAAGATAATGTGTGTATCTTCCTAAAGAAATTTCTTTCACCTTCACCTGAATAATCTAGACCTAGCTCCTGTCAGGCACTGGCTGTCAGAGACGGTTCGAGGACATAATCAAGTCTTAACTTTTCTTTTGGCCCTTCTCACTGTTTCTGAGTCTCTTGGTAGAGTGTTCCAGCTCTAAACCAGAAGGCCTATTTCATGAGGCTGGAAGTACAGGTTCATCTTGGTGCTCAGTTAGATGTTAGCTTTGCATTTGAAGCAAAGGCAGAGGTTTGGAAGCATTGACAAATAGCCACCAGGAACAGTACCGTTCTGTATCATCACAATGCCACCTTTGATTACTTCTGGTTATGCCTAAGAAAAGGTCTCTATCTCTCCATCCTTTCTTTGACTTGACTTTTCTTACAAAGGTCTTAGCAGATACATTTGACATCTCTTGAATGTCTGGTGTATACTGCTGTGTTCAGTAGCACCTCAAATTTCAGATACTCTTATTACCTTGGTGAATATAATTTTCCATTTATGTAAGGAACTTTTAAAGGACAGTCTTGTTGTGTTGTCATAAACAGTTTTTCAGTCAAACATTAGTTACTCAGATTTTCACATTGATGATTTTACATGTAATGTTTCTCTGGAACAAAATGATAAACATCTTAGGACATGTAGTACTGGAATAAGAATTTTTTTACTATTTAATTTTGAAGGTGTAAGCAGTACAGATCATGGATGATTTTGCCGGTGGAATTGGATACAACGGCAAGTAATTTTGTCACTGAGCAACATCATTCATGACAGGCCTCATAACCATAAGAGGTGAAAGTTCTCCAGCTGCCAGGCTTGGCAAGCACATTGAGTATCAGCTCAAGATTCAATGGCAGCTCTAAGTGTATGTCATTTTGAATTGCAAGGTTCTCAGGAACCTTGCAGGGCAAATCTTCTTCCCTATACATGGAACACAAGACATTTGGGAAGGTAAAATTTAGTTCCAGTGGTGTGCAAGGGGCAAAAACAGCACTGGGAGGAGTTGATGCCTTGGTGTGTGAATTGTACATTCCTAGCACAGCTCACCCCCATGGTCTCTTCATGCTGTGTTGGGCAGTCTTTATATGGCCCCTGTGCATCCCCTGGGTAAAGTCTGTGCCATGGCTCGGCTGCAAATAGATTTGCTTGTACTTTCTTACTGAGGAAAGAGTTGGATTTCCACTGTTTAGAGCTAGACTTGATAAGCATGGGAGGTTTTGTATACATTTTCTCACTTCTGTGTTGACAAATGAAGACCAGAGTTACTCAACAGGAAGTTTAATTTTCTAGTAGCTGTCAATGGCTTTGCCATCACCACAATAAGTGAAAATATATTTCATAATAGGTATTTGCGTGATTCACAGTTCTTTTCTTTTGGCTAACTGATTTCATGCCAGGGAAATACTGCAGAATGTACAAGTTATTGGTAAGCTTTTTTTGTTTTTTTGTTTAGGGTTTTGGGCTTGGCTCTTTTTTTTTTTTGGCTAGAACTGGTATTTTGCATTAGCATGCCTGGATACCTCCCTGAGGACTAATTTATCAAACACTAAATAAAACATGTCTTCTGAGTATTTTCTTTTTCCTAATGTTTATTTTCCCTGCCAATAGAGAGGGTACATTTTTTTAAACAGAAAGTGGAGGGAAAGCAAAAAAAAAAAAAAAAAGACAATAGGAAAAGAAAGATGCTGAAGAAATAAGGAATGAGGAGCCAGTCTATTGTGCACCAATCTATCACTTTCTCTTGGGAGAATATGGAAATGAGTTGTCTATAAAATTCTCATTAGACTAAAATAAGCACAACTTTCTTCTGGAATCTAATTAGGCAATGTCAAATTGAGTAATAAAGGGTTGTTTTTTAACGAACTCCTAAGGATCCTGGCTGAACTTTAGCACTAGTAAACTGTCTCTTACAGTCAATTCCCCCATCTTCATGGTGCTGTTATATGGGTGAGTATCTGGGGAAGGAGAAAGGGTCATTTATCAGAGTTGTACGAGTTTGAAAGACAAATGGCTTCCTGATCATCAGCTTGTCCACATGCCAGTAGAAAAATCTGTTATAATTTGCCTCTTTTGTTATTCTAGTCCAATTCTTGGTGAGGATTCTTGTTTTAGAATGAAATTTCAAATTAAAATTGGTCAAGGGTTGGTTTGTTATACTTGAAACAAAGGTGCCCAAGTGTGACATGCGCAATATTGAAGCAAAGTAGCTAAATAATTATATTAGAAGTTATTTAACTATTTTAGCATCTTTTTTTTTTTTTTTTTGTGCCAGAAGAACTAAATCTGGAGGATCACTTTGCCTAGTAAGAGGTGACTAGAAGGTAATTAGCATTAGTTTCCACTGCATATGCAACAATTGACCAACTTCAAAGTATTTAGTGGTTTGGTTAGATTCAGATAAGCAACTTTAGTCTTGCATGTTTATCCAGGACTTATCTGAACTATTTGAAGGAGGTAATGGCAACAAAACCTGCAACTAACTGGAAGTTAATATTTTACATTAATAAAACACCAGCTATTTTTAAAGAAAGGAGTAGGAAAGACTGAAAAATTAGGACACACTCCTTGACTGATATGAATCACTTTAGCATTTTTAAAATTTATGTAGACCACTAATACTTAACTTCCTTCCATATGTGGAATCCTAAAGGTTTTCCTTATGGGTATATGGGTCAGGATCAAATTTACTTATTAATGCCAAATCTTTCACATACTCCACAGAGAGTTCTTAGGCTTTTTGGGTTCCCTTCTTGAAAACTTCCTCTGTAACCCTTTAAAAGTTTTCTTTTAAGTAGGTGTTCAGGCAGAAGTAAGAAGATAGCATTTAAGTGATAGTCCTAAGCTCTGGTCTTTCTTGACTTATTATTTTCTCCTGCTCTTCCTTTGAATGGTGGATGGAGAAAGTAAGTTAATGTACTAGTATTTCCAAAGGGCTTTTGGGGGAAAAAAATGCTTTAAAAGGTTTTCAGGAACTTCAAGTATTTTCTGTCTTACTCTGTTGTAGAAATTGATATCAAGGACTTTGCTGATGCCTTTAAACAAAAAATATTCATTGACTTCTACTTTCCAGGCCAAATATGTTCAACCTTTAACCATGGATGAGCCAGAATGGCTTGACTGAGTTGGCACACAGAATGAAGCAAGTTTCACTCAGATAAATTTAGCTGAGGCTCAGAAATTTCCATGCTATGAGTAGGGGAACTAGGAAAGTCTGGCTATATGTTTGCAGGTGTCAGCTGAGAGATTTGAACATTGAACGTGAAGTTCAGAAAAACTAGCTGGTATATGGGCTTTGTTTCTTTTTCCTTTTGAAGAGTGAGTAGTGGATGTAGCTCTGGGGTGTCCAAAGGGCAGAGTGGCTCACCTATGGTCAGAGAAAAGCATCACCCAGAGATTGTAAAACACTCCTTTCTTACCCTTTACAGTTTAGCCTGACATTCAGCCTTCCCCCATCTCTTCCCAAGGCTGCTTGTTATACTAGCTAATTCTCTTTCATGAGGCTCCTTCTGTTGACCATCTGCTGAAATCCAGCTTCCAACACACCTCACACTGGTGTTGGATGGGTGCTGCTCTATCTCCCTCATTCAACCCTCTGGCCCATACCAAAGCTCGAGAGCAGTCTTAGTAGCTCCAATGCTTCTGCAGTCTTTTCCATTCTGGTGCCCATTTTAAAACTTCCCTTTAGGTGCTTGCAGAATCTACTTATCATGGTTACTTCTAGGGTGCCATTCCCTTGCTGCTTTCCATGGGGACAATGGCTGATGCTGCAGGGCAGAGGATTTTGCAGCATAGCTAGGATATGCACTTCAAGAAAGAGCAGTGCTGACTGCATGAGTGCACCACCTTCATGCTTTGTCGACCAGACTAATCCTTGAGCTGAAAATTTCACTTTAGTATGCACATCTGTACATGCTGATTAGCCCAGGGTCATTAGCTTTCTTATAGAGGAAGCATTTTACATTAAAGAACATAATTGCTGAGCAAATATGTAAGGTATTTTGCTATTGCTATTTTCCAACCTAGCCCTTTATTCTTGATTCTGGTGAAATACACACACAGGTATTTAACAACACAGTTCATACCATGTTGAGTGTCCTGCACACTTTTAAACTGTTTCTCAAAATGGGACCAGTATGACCTAGGCTTCAGCAACTTGGGGATGTTAAACACATTGAATAGACACATCATTTATCAGGGTTTTTGGTGAGCAGTCAGACTGTGCTGCAAGATTAACTCAGTGTTTTTCAGAATGGAATTTCAAAATGCGTAAGAGGAGTATAGGGCTTCACACTCCTCTCTTGATGTGTTGTCCTGGATATATGAGAGGTCAGAGAACTGTATTTAATACACTGAGAATCTGAACATTTCTTTATTATTCAAAATAATTTCATAGGGGCTTTGATGCTTAAAAGTATAAGACTCAGAGGTATACTTTGTGCCTTTCAATGTTTGTCAAAGATGAAATTATCAGAGCAAACTTGGAGATTATTGATCATCGCTTTTCAAGATAGACCTGTTTCAGCTTAGGTAAGTGAAATGGCCACATCTACACATTTCTCTCATGTTGCTCTGTATTTAGCCTGGAAAAAGAATTTCTGATTACTGCAAATCCTGAAGTCTTCTATTGTTTAAGAACTTAAATGGAGGCAGTTAACACATTTACAAATGATCTTTATATATCATGGTTCCTTAAAATTTTGTGTTGAATTCAAAATGATTTTAAGGAAATTTTAAGTTCCTGAGTACCTGAGAGCTGTGACTCTTGAGTTTTCTTTTACAGTGGGCTCAAAGATTTGCTGGTGTAGGGCTGATAAATTGCCTTTATTTTCAGAAGGACATAAAACTTATTCCAAAGCAGGACAGTGCACCCTACACAGCACATAAAGACTTAAGAGTAATTGCATATGAAAACAGAATGGTGCTGTGGGCATTTTTTGACAGACTGACTGTAGTTCTGTGATTCTGTAGCTCTATGCACATGTCTGCATTTCAAAGTCTTTGGCAAGACTCCTGTTTGTTTCATGGGCTCTTTGATCAAGCTAATTTTGAATAAAATATATCAAAAGCAATAAATAGAAAATGGGCGTTTTTCCCACAGAAAATGGGATATGTGTTATTTCCAAAATTTTTCTCAGAACCACTCTAGGTCTCCAAATAATTATTTTTTAGTTGAAACAATTTGTATTAATAAATTAACTCTTTTAAAACAAATATTATATTTCTACTTTTTAAGTATTTTCTGATTTTGCTTCTCTGGTAAGTTATTTTATTATTTTCTTTGTGTTCTTTTTTGGTTTTCTTTTTTTTTTGCAAAATGGCAGAAAATGGCAAAAGAGAAAACCAAAAAGAAGGGAAACTAGTAGGAATGTGTAATCAAAAATGTAAACATTTATGTTTGTTTTGGTGTTTGCTTTTTTCCAAATGGCTCCATGAAAATTCATTTTCCACAAAACAAATGTGGGTTGATCTAGGACATGGGCAAACAAACCTGTTTTCTGTTAACAAAATTGTCATATAGCACACAAATATCAATAAAGCCAAACTCTCTGAGAGTCCAAAATGTCTCCCCAAGGAGATTCACCACACACACACAACAACCTGATGGTTTTTAGTTCATGTGGCTGGTGATCCCTCCTATCATGAATATGAAAAGTCATAAAGCAGAGGTAGCTCTGCCAGTGTCAGCTCATCCATGCTGAGTGGTGCTTGCTGATGAGGTCTCCCAAGGGCTTAGGTTAATGGATGAAGATAACATGGGCAAGCTAGTTGATGAATGCTGCCAGCTCTTCTTTAACCTTATTTCCTCCCTTTCCCCATTCCAGTGCTTGCGTAATTCCTGAGTGGACTGCAGAGTAAGTGCTGAAATCCATTTTTAAGTGAATTGCCACTGATTTTGGTTTGTCTTGACCTGTCAGAGTTAGTAAGGAGTTTGGCCAGTTGGGCATCAGCAGCAGGTGTCTGGGGCAATGCTGCCTGTCCTCCCAGGACACGATTCCTTCTTTTTCATCCAGCTCTTAGTTCTACCTCTTCTGTTAACCCACGGGTGAGGATGAGTTGCATTTAAGATGCTGCCCTCTGATCCTCAGCAAGAGCCTCCCACAAGATTTTGTTCAGCTGAACTGATGGGCTTCTCTGTCATCTTCTAGATTGCAGTTTTGGAGGAAACATGTACAACAGCTCCATGAAATGGCACCTCCCCAGCAATCCCTGTGTTACATATCAGTGCCAGGTAAGGATGCCATAAAAATCATGCTAATTGAGTTGTAAGCTTTTCCCAGGAAATCCTGAGCCTTCATTATCCAATACAAATAACCTGACATATTTTATTCCCAAGGCACAAAATGGACTTTGCATTTAAAGTAATTTAAATCCACTCAGATGCAGTCAGCTATAACCAAATATTCAGAAGTATAGGTTTTAAATTACTTGAGTACCCCAATACCTAAACTTTGCTGAAGGAAAGGTACATAGCCATGCCATTTCCTGCTGTCTTGACCTTGAAGTCCTCTTTTCTTCAGCATTTTCAGCCTTTTGTGAGATGCAAATTATTTGAGGAATTGGACACTTCTGTGTCCATGGGTTTTACTTTTCTTTAAGAAAAACCCACAACCAAATACTTTTTCCTGGGCTCCTGCACTGTTAACACAGCGGTATTTTTGGTAGCTTGGCTATCTGCAACCATAACATTTTCAAGATTGTCACTTGTCAGGCTCAAACCAAGTAATTATGTAGCCAATTTTAGCTTATGTCTGTAAATAGGTCTGCCATTTTGCTGAAAATTTGATCTGGTTTTAATGGTAATATTCAGGCAGCTACTAAGAATGGCATCTGGAAAGAGGAGATTAGAGAGTATGAAGAGCTTCTACTAAGAGAAGAGAGTTTCAAGGGGTTTTTTTTCTCTTTTTCTGTAATACTTCTGCTCTGTGAAACCAACTAATTTTTGAAAATAGGTATGCTGAGATGACTGAAGCTGGACCAGTATTCTGTATCCTTGCACTTAATGAAAAGAAACTCACTCCATGAATTTACATATGTTGCATGAAATGGTCAATTTTTTATTGCCTGTTTCAGTGTCTTAGTGCAAACTGGGTGATCCTGTTTACCCTAGATCCATTTAAAAAACAATTTTGCCTTGTATCAAACAGCTATAAGCAGAAAAAAAAAGGTAGCAGCCTTTATGCATAGACCCTCACACCCAGTTTGTTCAGGACTCTTGACTTCTCAAATAAGTATGGGAAATGTTAATTTACTAATACTTATCATGCAAAATATCAAAGATAAGTGTCTCCCCTCTACAGAAAAAAATCCTTTTATCTGCTTTCTAAGTCTGTTTTCCCCCAGTAGGAGTGGGAGGAGAATGCCTTGTGTCTGGCCTGTTTTTACCAGTGCTGCATGGCAGATTATGGAGGTTAAGGATTCCTGATAAGGCAGGATTCCTTTCCCTAAGAGGATGCTTGTTTTTTTTTTTTTTTTTTTTTTTTTTTTTACCTGATGCATTTTAAGGCAAATCCCATATCTGGAGTCGGGGGACTGAAGTGGGTCTTTTGACTGTGGATTAACCTGAATCCTGATACCAGCAACAGTACAGAAAGAAAAGAAGTTTTGAAACCCAGTGCTTTGCAGCATGTGCTGGGCTTTAATTCTACTGACAGTATTTGTGATTTTTTTTATTTATTAAAACAACCCTAACAATGAATGTGTCTAATCTGCTTCTTTTCCAGGAAGGAGTGATAGTAGAATCAGAAGTACAGTGTGTTGTTCATTGCAAAAACCCTTCCAAACTCAGGGGAATGTGTTGTCCTGTGTGTCCAGGTGAGATTTCATGGCAAAGATGCTGTTCTGCATGTGCAACTATATTTCTAATGATGTCCATCATCACCTGGGACGCTGCCTCTAACTTCCCTGTTATACTTGAGAAGTTACTAAAAATGTGGGCTGGTGACTCACAATGCACAAAATGGCACAAGATGTTTTAGTAGAGGACATGCAGACCAGGGGATGCATAGGCAATAGCCTGTGCTAATATTCACAAGTGTGTTAATGTCATTTTTTCAAAGGTCTATAAGGTGGGTTTGCATGATTGATGACCATGATTTTGTTAGGAAGGGAAGGATAAGAGTAATTGTAAAAAAGGAGATTAACTTTTTGAAGGAGAGTGAGAATGGGTTACCTTTGTGAAGCACAGTGGCAAATTACCATGATTTTTTAGGTTAATTTGATTTTATCAGAGATTTTGAAGGTAAGCACTGCTCCAGTT
Organism: Oenanthe melanoleuca; assembly: GCF_029582105.1. Classification (NCBI taxonomy): domain Eukaryota; kingdom Metazoa; phylum Chordata; class Aves; order Passeriformes; family Muscicapidae; genus Oenanthe; species Oenanthe melanoleuca. The sequence continues at coordinate 103,565,264 of NC_079335.1, read as the reverse complement.
GTGATGTAATGGATTTATTATATTTTGATTAGTTATAATACCTGCTAACACCTAATATAAACTCAGGGACTAAGAATGAACTATTAAAAAGCAAACAGCCTAAAAAACTGTTTTTAAGGCACCTCTAAAAGGAGGCTTAGCCTACCCTTGACTTCATTTTTGAAAATTTATCTGCTATAGATGAATGTTTTCTTCCCCCCCCACCCCGCACCCCCCTTGCCCCCCAAAAGACATTTATGGTTCCTCAAGGATTTGTTCAGGATTTTGAAGTGATTTGTTTTTGTTCTGAAGTGATTGTCTCTCTTCAACTTCCTGAAAGGAGGCTGTAGTAAAGTGGGGATTGGTTTCTTCTCCAAGGCAACCAGTCACAGAATATGAGGACACAAGCATGTCCTCAAGCAGAGCCAGGAGAGGTTCAGTCTCCCCTGATGGCATCAGGAGGAATTCAGCATGGAAAGGGTTGTTAACCCTCTAATGGGCTGCCCAGTGTGTTGGAGTCACTATCCTGAAGGTGTTCAAGAAATGACTGGATGTGCAATGGTCTACTTCACTAGATAGTAATCAGTTAGAGGTTGGACTTGATATCTTGGAAGTCTTTTCCAGCTGAAACAATTCCATGATTCTGTATTGGAGAATATGGTATGATTTACTTTTCATATTGTTGTACAGTGGGGTGTTCTATCTTGAACTAAACTTATTCAAATGCTGTTTTCCAGGTTGTGTATTTGAAGGGAGACTTTACAATGAAGGAGAAGAATTCAGGCCTGAAGGAAATAAATGTACCAAGTGCTCTTGTATTGTAAGTATTTGCCTTTTGGCATTGTATCTCCCTGTATGAGCTTCGAAAGGCACATTATTGCCATAACAAAGCAAAAAGTATAAGTAATCCAACACTATTATGCTTTCTTCTCTTGGAATTCATGTTTCTATTGAAGAATTTATGGCATGAATACATTGTATCACTCACATTTTGAGTTTATAATCTTTTCTGTGACCTTACACTGTATGCAAATGGAGCAGATTATTTGGGAGGGGGCTGATGTGTTGAATTAGTGGTGCCTTTTTTGTGATAGAATCATGCAGGAGGAGACAAAAATATTTTTGGCCTTCATCTGTTGATCAGCATTTATTAGATATTTCCTAAAGCCAAACTTTTCCAAGGATTCCTTTCAGCTATATGCAACAAGGGCCTTTGCTCTGAATTACTGAGTGAAAGAATGAAGGTTGCCTCCTGAAGCTGTCCCAGGTGGATTTTTGGCTTGATGCTTGATGGTCATATCCTGGATTTTATTCGTGACTAACAACAATATAGAGAGGAAGTAGTAATCGCATCCTTTGAGTAATGAGTGCAGGCTTCTTTTTCACTTTCATTAAGTTAAAAGATAATGCTGTATGAGTTGGGGCAGATAACTTTGGCTTCTTTCCTGTAATCTGTGAGACGAATAAAACACAAAGTTCAAATCACTGCTTTTGTTGCAATTTGTGGGCCAGTTATCAGCAGAATATGTAAGGCTTTACATTTCAGTAGAATGCCAAGACATTAGTCAGTACCAGATACAGTTCTCATGCATCATTAAAATAAAATTTAAATAAAAGGAGGAGAGAAAGATAGACTTCAAAAATTAACGTATCTTTACACATATACACACATTTAATGAAGCTGCTGCAGAGTACTTGAACTTGTTCTGTGGGGAAAAAACCTGGTAATCTGCAAAATTAATTTACACTAAGTCATCATTGCTCCTGCAGAGATTAGGGTGCTCAGGTAATTAAAAAAAAAAAAGTTTTAATCCTTTGATAATGAAAACATGCCATCATACTTGTCACAGTGACATATGCCCTGGGCTCCTGCTCTGCTAAATGCCTTCAGTCTCAGGCTGAGAATTCCCTCTGCACTTGGTGAGTCCCCCTCTCACTTCAGCTTCAGCTGTAAAGCAGTATCTTTTCACTCTTGCTTTCCTTAGTTTATGTTCCTCAGGGGAAGACAAGTCTGTAGGATTGAGAAGTCTGTGGAGACATGCTTGAGTCTTTTTGGGTTCTGCTTTGCTGTTTCATAAGTACTGTACAGATATTGCCTATTGCCCAGTTACTGGTGTGCCAACATATCCTTGATCACCATTCCTTTGTTCTCTGACTATCAAAAGCTTCTGTGCTGAGAGAAGCGTTTGAGGTGGGAAACGTCTGGGGATAGCAGTGTAAAGAAATAAAGGGTCACAGCTGAAGGTCTGACCTTAAAAGTTACCAATCTCAGCTGAAGGACATAAACTATTGAGAGTAAGAAGTTTAAATCCACTTAACCATGCCTTCCAAGAAAGACAGCATGATTGTTTTGGATGTTAATGACATCTGTATAAAATGTCCAGCTCTCAGTCTGAATCTTTCTGACAGCTAAAGAAGTGTCATCTATGTGTAAGCCACAGCAGACCTCCCTTCTCTCTCTCTGCAGAGCCTTTTTTACCCTCTTGCAGTTTCCCCCAGACCTGGAGTCTATGCTAATTCCTATGTGATTTAAATTTGAAGTAAATAGAGGGGGCATCCTCAGATCTGTGATAGCAGTTTGCTGCCTGCTTTGCATCCATTCCCTTTAGGCAACGACCCTCAGTGAATCTCTTATCTAAGCAGTTGGTGGATAATTTATCTTATTTGAAGATACCTATCTAGTGATGCAAACAGGCTTGTGTGTGATGTGGTGTAATTTGTGCAGGCTTTACCAGATGGAGGGAACTCTTCAACCCATGTTAGATTTCAGGGATTTCAGTCTTTTGTGGAAACTTGGCATAGGAAATAGCACAAACTACTAAGGTATTGCTAAGGCATTTTGAGGATGCATGTATAAGGATTCCAGCTACTCTCACTTCAGGGTGAATTCTGCATTTTCTTGGGAGCAAGCTCTTCAACTGATAGATGATTCTGGGCTCCACAGGCCATCACTGTCCCAGGGGTAGCTCAAACTTAGGACTACAAGATGCCATTGAACAGGAAGAAAGTAAAGAGGGATGGCCATGGTTTGTTTTACTGGAGAAAAGTAGGTTTGATCTGCACTCAGTAAATGTATTAAAATGAGGAATTACTTAAATAAAGTGTTTTTATTGTTGCAAAATGATGCACCCAGAAGTAAGTACACATCTTCAGATCTGGACTGTGGGAACATATTTTGGGTCAGCACTTTGGTAGTTCAGGTTTGTGGTATTATCAGCTCCAAATGATGCCTACTAGATACTACTGAGCTCCCAAAGAATGTGAAATGTCTGTTGTTTATTTATTTGTTTTAAACACATTGTTTGTGTAAATGAGGGCAAAGCTGGGATCTTGGGAGTTGGAGGTCCCCATCTTGATGGAGCAGGCTGGCCAGTTGCAGGGCTTCCTATGTGTTCCATGGCCCTGAAGGACAGAGAAAGCAATGGCATGACTACACCTGGGCAATTCACTCGGTCCTTACCTGCCGGGTGCTCAACTCATTATTATGGTTCCTGCTTAATACCACTTGTGGTGTCTATCTATAGTCTACTGAAAACCACACCTAACCCATCAAACTCATTTCATGAAGGTCAGCAAAACAAGCCATTAACTAATAACTTTTGGGTTGTTACCGAGCCAGGCTGTGCTTGCAGCGCCAAGGCAGAGATGAAAGGCCCTGTATTCCATTACTGCTTTCCTAAGTGAGCTGCTCCTTGGGGCGACTGAGATTTCTTGCTGAAAATGAGAATGTATCACCTCTCACTCAATGCATATTGCCTGTCAGGAGAGAACGAGCTGGCTTTTAATGACTCAGTTTCTCTGGGGAGAGGCATTTGTGTAGGAAAGGTGGACGGAATAATAGGGATCTCCTCACACCCCAGCTGAAACCCAGCTGTCTCGCAATAATTCATCTGTCTGGCCTGTTCCTGCTTTTCGTGATAGGCCAGTGGCCTGTTCTAGAGGAACCCTGGCTGTTTTCCCTACCTTAAGCACCTACTTAAATGAAGGACTGGCTTCTTTAATCAAGTGTTGTTTCTCAGATACTACTTTTATGAGGTCGAGAGTGTGTTTCTGCTTGCACAGTAAGAGCACTTGGCTTGCATGTTTTCTTTCCTACAGTCTGCATTAAAATAGTCAGACTGTGATTATCGTAAATGTTTTCATTTTCTCCTTTGATGTAGCACGTTTGGGAAAAAAAAATAGTGGAGGGGCAGGGAGGGAGGAGAGGAGATTTGGCAGGAAAGTGACCTTGCGTGAGAGTGGTAACCATGGAGAAGCTTATCTTTAGGTGGTAGTATCCAAACTCATAAGTAGCCTCTTTGACTCCTGTGAGCGCTGTTACCCAGAGCATGGGCGCTGCGTGTTCCGGCATGCGAGGCATGCGGCCGTGCGAGGCACTGCCACGCGGGGAGCGCACAGCCCTGCAGAGACGCCGCAGCCCCGGGCCGGCCTTGCTCCACACCCCGGTGGGGAGAAGGGAAGCGGACCTCCTTGGGAAATGGAGGCTGGGCTATGACATTGCTAGGGTGGTTGAGAGCTGGGAGTGGGAAAGGTTGCGCTGTCTGCCTGTCCTGCAAAGGGACATGTCCTGGGAATGAACATCAGCAGGGTAGTTATGTGTGTTTTGTCCCCAGACAGCGCCGCTTCACAAAAGCAATGCTGTCTCTTCTTAGCTGCTCTTCCAAAATTATTTGGAACAAATAAACCCCAAATATCTGGAAGCAGAGTACGGGAATTGAAGGCTGTTGGAGAGCTGAGTCCAAAAGGAGTCTCTGCTCAATCTCCTTTGCATCATCGGGGGCTTTTAAACCAATGCTCAGAGAGTTTCAAGACGTGCCCAGCTACTGGTCTGCAGGTGCACTTGTGGGTGTGTGCATGCAAGAAATCCTGAGGGCTAGGATACAAATACTGAATAATAAAAGTTTTGCACAAAGAAAAGAAAATCACATCAGCAAAATCTGTTTCTAAATGAATGAGTAACAGACGTTTCAACTGTGGTAAGAGATTACATATGTAAGTGTTTTGGATGCTGAGGGTGGAATCAATCTTGTCTAGTTACAGCTATTCAGAAGTAATGTGTCTGATCTGAGCTACTTATCTGGAGTCCTCTTCAGTTAATTCAGAGAAAGAGAGGTGGGATGAATTACTCTCTGCAGATGCTTATCTTCCTCCACTAACTAGAGGGGGAGCCTACCCAGCTCGTGGTCTCAGAGAGGGCTGAAGATATCCAAAACTCATCCTGCCCCTGGAGGATCCACCCAGCTGGGTGATTAAGTACCCTGATACTGCCTTAAAGACTTGGCTTTAACTAGAATTGGGAGCTGCTGGAATACATTCCCACCACAAAAGGGAGTGGGGGAGGTACGGCAGTTTACTGGGAAACCCAGGGGAATGAACAATTAAATGTATCCTTAGTGAAGGCTGAGGATAATTCAAATTCAAATTTCCATCCTTAGTGCAGTGCCAAATGCTGATCTTCCCAAATTTCCATGTACTTTGGCTGCTTTGATCCAGCTCCAAACTGCAGCAGACACTGTCTGCCTTTGCTCTGGGGCCAAGAAACAAGAGACAAGGAGCTGTATGAGGAGTGGAAAAGCAAAGAGTTGGTCTTTTGGTAGGAGCGGTGTTCACATCTTCAAAGGTAGTGACATTAGTAAAGTGGTTGGTTTGTGTGTGGATAAATGGAGACCAGGGAGTGCTCAGAAATGGAATGTGGAGGTTTGGTCACTGTCTTTCTGGGAACACCCCATATTTTTTTTCTGCAGATTTTTTGCAAAGCTAGAGAGTTTGGTTCTGCCAGTGGCCTAATAAAAAAACAGTCCTGCAGGTAGGTGAAAATGTGGTTGTGGAGGTGGGTGTGGAAGAGCAAGGACTTGGTATGTGCTGAACTTCAGCAAGAAAAATAATGCAGCATGGAGACATAGGCATTCTCCTGTTATTTATATTTTCTTTAGCTGATTTTCTTCAGGCTTCCAAAAGTATACCTACTTTCATGGGGATTGTACGCTACCTGGGCTGTGTCTAAAATATTAAATTCCTTTTATTTGGGAAGTAGTGTTTACACTCTTTTTAAAACAGTGTTTAAAAAAATTTGGGCATTTAGAAAGAAAAGGTTAAAAACAGTGTGTTTTTTCTTTTATCAACATGCATAGCCATTTGAAATCTTTTTTTCTGATTTCTCTCAAAAAACACATCTCTGAGAAAATGTTAAAAATTATTTAAATAGGAGTCAAGAAGCCAAGTTCAAAATAAAAACTATTCACAGTTTTTCTGAAATAGAAGTAAACTATGGCATAGGAGTGCAAGTGGGCATATTTCAGTGGAGTTATTCAGTGCAAATAATTTTTATTCATAAGCACTTCAGATCCTAGAATTTGAGAACCATTTTTCTGTGTCAAGGTCTCATTTCCTCCCTCTGTGGATATCTGGCTTTCATCCTACATCTCTCCTAGCTGCAGAGCTTCCTAGCTCACCTCCTCAGAGTGTGTTCCCAGCTCAAGCTGCAGAAACACTTCATCATACTTTTAATTATGGTGAGGATTAAATGAGTCTTTCTATGCAGTGAGAGACTGTGTCCTGTTTGGGTGCATTCCCAAGGGAATAGAGGGATTGAGCAGCACCCTGAATGTCTAGGGCTCAGGACACACAGCCTCTTTCTCATATCCCTTCCTTCCTTGGAGCCTTTTTTCTTGCCCCTCCTACTCTTCAGGGTTCAGTTCAAATTTGCCTTCCATGTTTCAGCATGGTCCCTCTTCCTCTGGCTCTGCAGTCAGAGGAGTCTGCCTCCAGCTGTTCATCCTTGTCCAACGTTTTATATAGGTAGCACTATCCAGTTACTATTTCTGAGATGGCATGTATGGGCAGCAGTAAAAGATGAGTGCCTGTTGTACTTTACATTCTAAGGACATGTATTCTGTCCCTGAGAGGAAAAAAATGTGGAAAAAGAATGTGAAGAAAGATGAAAACCTGCTTTAGCAGATTTCTGTGGGGAATTTTTCCTGTTAGGAGGGTAGAAATGCTGAGGAATTACAGGAAGGTGCTCTAACCTTATAAAGCTCTTGTTTAAACAGACTGTCTTTCCAGTCTTATCAAAGATGGTATTGTGATAATAAATGAATTAAGTGATACTAGAAGCCATGAAGGACTTAAAGCTTCTTGGGTACCAAATGAATGCTGATTAACAATACTCCTGAGTGGGGTATTGCAGTACAGAGAAAAAGTGTCCAGGACTTCTTGTCATTTAAAGGAAATAAATACATAAAGCAGGGTGGATTTTACATTCCTAAAGCACACAAAGAAAACAATAATGCAGGCTGGCCACTTTTAAATGGTGATAGTAAGGGCTTATACCATGAGTGCAGATTGCTGTAGTTCCTGACAGAAAAGGAACAGAGCTTATGCTGTCAGGTGTCTGTCCCCTGTTAAACTTTTCCTAATTAATAAGCTAAGATTGATTATTCTTACTGACGAAGAAGAATTAACTACACTGAGCTTTAGCAATAAAGGAGAACTGTTAACAGGCAGCTTCTGATGAGGGGACTATTTTATTTGGCATTGGGATGCAATGAGGACTGCAAACATCTCTGCTGTAACTCCTTGCAAAGGCAAGTATCTATCTTGGAGTAAAAACAAAGCAGTAAGATGGCTGAAAACAAAGAACCTGGTTAAAATAAGAAAACAAACAAGTGAAAAAAGAATCTGTTGTCCATCAGGGGATGAAAGGGTTGCACGTGGTTCCAGAAGTGCCCAGTGAAGACAAAAGTTTTATGAGAGAGGCTGTAGCACTTCTTGTAAGTGGCTTCAAATGGGAATGTGTGTGGCATCTCATGGGAACGCTTGTGTGCAGAATTGATTTGGGTCTAAAAGATTCCCACAAATTGTAGTAGGAAGCAGTAAAAGCAATAGCTTGTCAATTAACAGGACTTTTGTTTGCCAAACATTTTATGGAGAGTCCAAGACCCTTTTGACTGGTGTTACAATGAAGGAAAGGCGGAAAAGAGTGGGAGTGCTTGGCTTTCATGTTTGTCATCCTTTCAGTTTAAATAAACTTAGATGTTGCAGGTTTGGGGCTTGTTATCAGATAATAATAGTTAAAGATTTTAAACTTGCACACAGCCCTCTGTGTCCTAAGACAAGATGGTTTAGTATACACAATCCTGGTAAATGAATGTATATGAGGGATTAATTAATTGCGTAACACCTATTTGTTTTACTCTCTGATTTTCAGAAGCAAAAAAATAAAATGAAAATAAAGTATTGGAGACAATATATTGTTACATGTGGGCCTTTAGGTTTTATTGTAGAATCGCAGAATGTTAAGGGGTTGGAATAGATCTTAAAGGTCATTTAGTTCCACCTCCCCTCCCACTAGACCAGGTTGCTCAAGACCTTATGCAACCTAGTTTTGAATGAAAATGAATATTAGCACTGTTGTGGTTGTAGGTTTGATTCCTGTGTGGGCTATTCACTTAAGAGCTGGACTTGATCCTTGTGTGTCCCTTCCAACTCAGAATATCCTGAAATTCTGTGATTTTCCACCCTTCTTTCTGAAGTTTGATCTTGTATCACTTTGAGTGTTGAATTATTTTAATTAATCATGTTATTGTTGTTGACATTGCTCATATTTAATATATTTTGCAGAAGACGTAAAGTGAAATTTGGGATCAGTAAGTTTGAATTGCTGTTGAGCTCTAGTGTGGTTGCCAAATTCCATTTTGACTTACTGTCACTCTGCCTGAATTCTCCTTGCTCTTTCTACTGCATCCTACAGCGTTGCTTTGTTTTCTGTCCTTGAAACATTTTGATAAGGGAGTAAGTTTCCAACTCTTAACTGATAAGCTTGTCTCCATCTGGGATATGTGATAAATTAACATTTTAAAAAACAAACCAGTCATATTGAAAGGATAGCTAAAGCTCCTTGGATTCCATGAACTTTTTAAATGTTAGCAAAAATACTTACTGCTTCTGCCTTATTTAATGATTGGAGACAAACACATTGGCTAGTCAAGAGGAGTAAAATGATACCCAGCAAATTATTTTTAGGTTTGGGACAGGCTGTAACTTTTTCATACAGTGCATCCTGTTAGGCTGAGTGCAGAATAGGCAGAATAATTCATTTGCTGTCAAAATAGACATGGGAAACAGAAAAGGAAAAAAAGAAGTGTGCTTTGAGACATGACAGTGATTTACTCCCTCTGGTTTAACCTGTCAGACATAGAATGTGACTAGGTGCCAAACTATCAACATCCTTGGCACTCTCTGTGGATACATCAATGTGAAGCAAAGTTGCAGAAATCCTTGCCGGCAGCAAAGGGTCAGGAGTGGGATGTAAACATCCAGCTTCTGGTGTGGGTGCCAGAATATAAAAGGTGATGCCTTAAAAATGCTTTCCAACTCTAGCCATAGAAATTGCCTGAATGTCTTAGCTTTCTTCTAGGAAGTTCCACTCCCACAGTACCTAAACTTCTGTCCCAAACATGACTAGAAGACCATTAAACTTAACAACTCCAAGGTTCATTGAAAACCCAAGAAGTTTTCAGCACTCTGCCAGAAGCTTTGTAATGAAGCATCGAGACTTTCTACAGAAAGCAGATGTGTGTGTGTGCATGTGCAGTGTTTTTCTTTTGGTGGGGTGGGGTTTTTTGGGCTTGGTTTTTTTTTTTGTTGTTTGTTCGTTTTGATTTTAGTGGAGTTACTGGCATTACTTGCTATTTTGTGCTAATATCATTGGCATAGAAATTTCTTTATTGCCCCTATTTGGGTGTCAGAGTTGATGCAATTGAAAGACCAGATTTCCAGCTCTCAGATCTCATGTTTGAGGCATTGGAGCCCAAAAGGATTTGAGTAGCTTGAGTGCTTTGTATGGTTCCTTTTCCCTTTTTTCTTTTCCTTCTCCAGAACACATCACCAGGAATTTTCTGAGAGTAGGACAGAAGCTAATGTGTCTTTGCCAATACTATCCTTCTTCACAGGAAAAAACAGAGCCAGTCTCAACTCTGAGAGCATAACAATGAGGAGAGTCTTGTTCCTTTTACTACCCTCTGCCTTGTACCCAGATATTCCATATGCTCAACAAAAATTTGAAAATGAGTTAATGCATATGAAAATAATTAACTGCAAGAAGTATAAGGATTTTCTGCTTTTTAGTGCTCAGTCTGTTCTCTGCTCTGTCTCCTAGGGGCAGCATAACTTTCCTTCTCCTGGATGCAGCTGAATAGCAATTCTTCCTAGCAGTCTCAGTTGCTGATGTATTATTTATTCTTTCAGCAGCCAGCTGAACTGCCCTGCTCACTGTCTTTTGAGGTCAGTTTTTTAAATTCCCAAAGGTTTCTGCAATTACCATTCCTCCCCCTAAACATTCCCTCCCTAAAATCTAGTTTTTTTAGTGCTGCACTTAAGCAAGTATATGTATGTCTGGGATGATGCAGGGAGGGAAAATCCTATGTTTACTATATCTTCTACTCTCCACTGCTTTTTACAGGTGAGAGGCACATGTAAAATCTCTTATCAGTAGTACTTGCACAGCATCTGCTACTGTGACTTTGTCTTTTTGACTGTGAGCCTGATTCTAACTTTGTGAGCATTTTAAAAAGTAGCTAAGCGGGAATAGGGTCCATAAAAGTTGACACCTGGTGGAAACCAAGCCAGGGAGGCATTTTCTTTCCCTGTGGTGGTGTTACATTCCTTGTGGTCTGCAGTAACAGCTCTGCCTCCTGGAGTATGGGCTGTGGGGTTTTACTCCATGTTCAAATTGCCATTGCTTGAAGCTTTAGCATTTGTGGTATTTGGAGGACACATTTTTGCTTCCTGAGTAACACATTTGCTGTCATTCTCCTGAGAACAGTATTTTGCAGTGTTTCTCTGAGTCATATAAGAGGCTAATGAGGATACTATTAATATAAGGTACTTTTAATATGACCAAAGTTCCAAACAGAGAGGATGTTCCCTTATCAGTATGTAACAAGGCTTAGAGGAAGGGAGCCAAGTCACGCCTAGGGAATAATTTTGTCCTTCATGATGTGGTGGTTGCAAAATAATGTGTGAATTGCACACGGTGCTCTAAGGGAGCAAGCAGTGCTCAAATTGGCTGGCACCCTGGAGCTGCTACAGAAAGCAAAGGTTCTAGCTTGCCCATGAAAACCCAGGGGTATTCAGACAGTACAAAGATTAAAATCTGTAATTTCCAGCTCCTCACAAAATCCTTCATGTCTCCTTCATTTTGAACTCTACCTTTTTTAAATACATTTATTAAGCTGGGGAAGCATGCATAAGACATATTCTGGAAGTGGGCAGATAAAAGCAAAGGAAAAAAAGGAATTAATAATCCCTGATGTACAGGATTTATAAGGTATTTGTGCTCTTGCAAACAAAGTAAATCAGGCGTGATGGGAGTAGGAGCTTTAAGACAGTATCATAAAAATAATTCTAAAATCTCATTTGAAGTTCATATCAACTTTGATCAGATAGCAGATTTCTCCTAGAGATGACACTTGCCCGCAAAAGGAAAACTAAAATAAAACATAGCATACCACACATGCCTAGTCAGTATAACTTGAAATATTCATATCTGGAATGCCAACAAGCATATTTATGGTTCAACTACAAAATAAATAACAATTTATTACTATTAATTAAAAATTACATAAGCACACAATCTCTGGGTAGTGTATAGTATGAAATGTACTAAATTCTGCTTCCCCATTTCCCCAGTGCTGAACAGGAATTTGAATAAAATTTAATCTTCTATAATAGCTTTCAAAATTACTGCTTTAATAAATCAGAACCAATATGTTGAAAATGTGTAGGAGTTTGACAATTTGTCTTCAACAGCCATAATACCAGAACGAGGACGTGTCAGATAATATGAAATATTATCAAGATGTTTCTTTGCAGTCTGTTGACAGAAATGAAGTTGCTGGAATTTTTTTTAGCATTTGGGGTTTTTAGCATTTTAGTGCAGGAAGAAGAGCAATGAAAAGAAACAGGATGGAAATTTTCAAACATGATAACTTATGATTGTGCTCTTAGTTCTGAATTTGGCTCCAAAATCTACGTATCTTCAAATAAGACAGTGCTGAATTCCACCACCTCATTCTCAAGTGAGAAAGTCTCAACAGCACTGGCTTTGAAATGCTGGTGCTTTGAGAAGAAGTTTCTTCTAGTCCTTTTAAACCGAATTTCATTTAGACTCCACGTCTCCTCCTTTTATCTGAATTAAACAATGCTGAACTTAAAAAGTTATAAATATTTAATTTAAAAGAGTGTGGTTTTCCATGAAAATTGAGATAACTTTGTTCATAAAAATGTAATCTGGGAGCTGGGCTGGATGAGATAAAAATGAGGAACCAATTATGTCCACTGCATAATTTTATCACCTACTCCTAGTGCGCTGTCAAAACAGCAGACTGCTGTCTTTGAAGATGACTGTGTGCTATGTCTAAATTTTGAAAAACAAACTGTTGGGTTTTTTTTAAATAATTCACACAACCAACGATTTCCTGGTTTAATTAGGTTCATTTTAGTGGTGCTAACTCAGAGACAGATTGAGTCTTTAATTTGTAACTTACTGTTTTGATACTCAAGACCAAATAATGGAAAGTTTCATCTAAATGGATTGTTTTGCCATATCGAGAAAAAAGGATATGAATGGGGGGGGAGGGGAGCGGTGGTGGTGAGGAAAGAGGGCATTTAAAAAAATTCTTTATTTTGTTCTTTCGTTCTTTTCTTGTTCTTTTGCTAATTCTTTTGTTCTCTTGTTATTTCTTGGAACACCCGCATTGGCATGGAAAGCCCGGACTGTGCGTGGGTCCCTCTGTCTGCACACGTGTGTGCTTGTCTGCTTGCGTGCGCACTGCTGCTGCGTGCCCACGCGTGAGAGTGTTTGTGCGAGAGCACGCACTTGTGTGCACGGCTCCCGGTGCCCTTGGCCGCGTGTCTCCAGGGGTCCCTATGTCTCTGGATCCCCGTGTCCCGTGGGATCCCCGTGTCCCCGCGTGTCCAGCGCCCCTCGGTGGCTCGACGCGCGTTCCCGCCCCGCCGCCAGGCGGCACTGCCGGGCGCGTTCCCCGCGGGGCGCGTTCCCGCCGGGCGCGTTCCCGCCGGGCGCGCGGGGTCTCGGCGCTGTTGCCTGGCGCCACCTGGCGGCCGCGGGAAGACCGAATAAGTCCTCCACAGTCCCGGCGCGTTTCCAAGGGGCCACCTCAAACACCAACATGGAAACCCGCTTGTGATGGCACATCTTGTGAAAAAAGACCAGGAGCCATAAAGTGAAAAGGCTGTCAGAGAGGTGAAGCCTGTTGAGTGAAGGGTGACTTGTTAAGATGGATGATGTTGATCCTGCAGGGACTTGCCAGGGTCACCTCAGCTGCGCCTGGGCCAGCCTGAGCCAGGGCACACATGGCACGAGGTGTGCCTGAGATCCATGACCAAGCAGCAGGGAGACAGCTGTCAGGGGAAACAGACTCCAGGTTATCCCCCTGGGCCTGGTGGAGCCGTGCCGTGGGGCCCTGGGCCGTCCATGTGGGGAGCAGAGAGGTTGAGCCCGACCTTCCACCCAGCCCGGCCCAGGGGCGCTTGCCTTTGCAGCACAGGGAGCTGCAGAAGGGAATATTTGATGCAGAGGGATAAAGAAGGAGTAAGTTACCCCTTGTGACAATAAGTAGAAATGCTCTGTCAAGTGCTACAACAGCCTGATGGGCTGCCCTTGAGTTCAGCAGCCCCTAAGCAGAGGAATGGCCAGCTATGACTAACTGGGCAACTAATAAGAGACATTTAATAGGAGCTCTATTCAGAGATTCCAGCTGCTCTGTTTCTGCCTGCAGTGAAACCCTGATTTAAATATAATTTCCTAGAACCTGAAAGTACTTGACCCTTTTTTTCTGATGAGCTGACTTCCCAGCTGGTGGTGTATTTGTGCTAGTGAGGCTTTTTACAAGTGCTCCCATTCTCTGCTTTTGGCTCTCCCCATTATCATTTCTCTGGTAATGAAACTTAGGTCAGCAGAGTAGAATTGCTGGATTTGATTTCTGGTGACAGCTCAATTTTTGAAAGAAACTTTTGCATATACAGATTGATTAAAAACTGCCAATACTGGAATAACAGGCATGGTTATTGGTTATTAAAACTAATGGTTTTTTTTGTATTCAGCCTGATTAAAATTACAGGAGAATACAAAGGAATGAAACCTGAACAGTTGTGCTCTGCTGGGGAGAAAGGCAGTATTGGGTTGGAGTCTGGTGAGCTGCAAGTGCTAAGTTGGAGTTGTTATTTATTATCAGAATAAAGATAAATGAAATCACCAGTCATTAACTCACAATGTGTAAAGAGCTCTGAAATGCCTTTCCACACAGAGTCCCAAGGGGCAGCTGCAACCTCTCTGCCTCCTTGCAGCAATTAACATAAGAGCTTTGCCTGCAGGGTTATCCACACTTGACATACCTTCTCTTGAGCTAATTTGATGTGTAAAGTGTGCCCATGCAGGGAAGCAAGCTGAAAACAGCATGGGATGAGTGGGTTACTGGGAAGAGGGCTTGGCTTAGGAGTTGGTGGCTGATCAGTGGGTGGGTCAGCTGATCAGTGTTCACATTGCCAGTGAAGTCACCCTCTAGGGGACAAATTTAAACTACAATCTTAAACTTGGTAATACTTCAATTTTTGCAAGGCTGGGAAGGATTTAAGGGACTGGAGGCATTTGTAACCACCTGAAAAACAAAAAATGGTTTCTTGGAGATGGGCCTTCCTCTTTTTGATCTAAGGGGAAGCAGTGCCAGAAGGCACTTACTCTTGTTCTCTCAAGTGAGTTAGCAGAAAGATCTACCCGATGGAATAAGTAATTAGAAGTGCCTGTCCAAAGTATTGTAATAATTTAGAAGGAGAAGTAGTCTATGCTGTAGTAATTCCCATTCACATTTTGTTTCCCTCATCTCTGAAGTGAGGGGCATGGGGATGGTGTAGCAGACATATCGAATAAAAATGTAGATTTTTTTTTCCTTTTTCACCTTAATTTCTCTCCTTTTCACTCTGGTACAGAATGCCTTGCTAATCTTGGGAAGAAGCACCCACATGAATTTCTCTAGGGGCAGCTCTGGATGCCATGTGCTTGACTTTTCACAGGGAGACAAGAAGGTTGTTTATTTTGAGTCATCACTGATTCACTCACAATAGAATATTTTAAAAAAAAAATCTTAGCTACTTAGCCAGTGTCTTTGTGTTCACTAGCACTCCTATGGACACCGTCCATTGTGCCTGCTGCTGCAATAACCTGTTTAGGTGCTTTATATATCTGAATCCTCGGTTTGCTTCTTCAAACATAAGGATCAACAGATTGAGGCAGAAAAATGGTTCATCTGGGCATATGCCTTGTCTCCAGCAGTTCCTATAAGGAGCTGTGAATTTAATATTCCTCCTAATACAATATATCAAGTTTTATAACAGTTTCTTCAGCTGTCTGTAAAAGATGCTGAGGCCAGGAATGTGGTGATTAAAAAGCATAGTAAAACTATCAATTACAAAACCTTGGGTACACCAGGTTGACTTCATCCCTGAAGCATTACAAAGAGCCCCATCATGCAGTAAGCAGAAATCAAAGGGTCAAAGGCATATTGGTTTGGATATAGCTAGAAGAAATGCCACAGGTTTTGCTGTAGGCCATCCCACTCCTATGAGAGGGCACAGTGGAAGGTAGAGAAAAGATCAGTGCTGTCTTCTGCAGCAGAAGCTACAGGCTCTCTTCAGAATGCAGAGACACTGGCTTGATTTAGAAGTAGAAAAGGTGCCTGAAGTGTTGGGGCAGATGAAGGAGGTAATTTGTTATTTACTAAATGTTTAATCATGCATTTGGGTGGGTTTTGTTTGTTTATTTGTTTTGTTGTGGGTTGGTTTTTTTTTTGTTTGTTTGTTTGTTTTCTCCACTCCTGTTATAACCTGTGCTTTCAGAACACACACTCTCAACCCTTGTTTTCTCTTGCTGGTAAGGTTGCTTCTGACTGATGTGGCACATATTTACTGTACAGTCGTGTCCCTTTAACTGGAATATTAGGATGCTCTTAGTAATTACCAGCTTTCCAATGATCTACCGCAGTGTAGCCAGAGCATGGTGGTAAGCACCTTCCTGGGTCACGTACAGAGATGGCATTCCAAGAACAAGGAGAGGAAGAAATGTCTTCCAGTAACTAGCCCTAACTGAGAAAACTCTGGCATATGGCATGCTTTGAAAAGCACTTATGCTTTTAAAGAGAGAATGTGACATACAGATGTTGGACTAGCATTAAATAGCTACAAATGAAAACTGGACAAACATGACAAGTTCTGGGAGCTTGCTTCCTGTAAGCAGAACATTACCTCATGTGGAAGGGGCAAGATTAAAAGTTCTGTATGAACTTCGAGTTTAACTGTGGGCGATGGAACACATTATTTGTAGCTTTTACAAATGGGATAAATGATTTTCTGTTACTTCAGTGATAGCTCTAATGATGAAAAATTTTGGGAAGTGGGGAAGGTCTGTATGACTCAGCTACAGCTATATCCTCGGACTGGTAACACTTCTGGGGAAAATGGGCATTTGGCCAGCCAAGCTTAAGTATGAGCTCACCTTCCTCTGGGACTGCCTGTCCTGCTTTCTTGAAAAGCATCTGTATGCGGGACTTATTCATAGTGTCTTTCTTTGGTTGTGGCTTGTCCTGTTGGAGACAAAAGAGGAAGCTTGATCTGGCTTCACACCTTATCCTTTCTCCCCACATGAAGGCAGGCAAAGAGCCAGCAGGAGAGTGGCAAAATACATTTCAAGCTGGAACATTTTATCTCTATGCATTTTCCCAGGAAGCATGGCTTTTGCACAGTATTTTCATGGTACTCAATGTTGTCCATTGATCTGATATTCTTGAGAACTGTCAAAAATAGAACAGTCATGTGGGTTGTGGGATTTATTTACCTTCCCCTGAAACATGGAAAAATTCTCAAAACACAGGAAATGTATTAGAAGAACGAATCATTATACTGAGGAATTTGGTGAAAGAATGGTTACTTTTTTCCCCTGCTGTTCCTCCTGCAATTCAGACCATTAGGAATAGTGGCAGAGGTGTATTTAGCCAAGCATGGAAAAAACAGAGCACAAATGTGTTCATCTTTCTCTGTTGGTAGAATTTGTAATGTGTAATTTGCAATGGTGGAAAGGGAACTGAACGATGCTCCGAGCTATGAGGTACTGAGCTGGAGGGGAGGCAGGAGGTGAATGGGCAGAAGTGCATTTACTAGGGAAGCTGAATGGGATTTGATAGAAGTCATAGCGAAGCAGCCAGAGAGAGAAGTGGCTTCTTCTGTTCTCAAGAAGGAATTCCCTCCCCAGACACAGATGTTTGAAAACTTTGTTGGCTAATGAGAGCAAGAGACTTTCTTGTTGATGTCATGAGACTAGGAGAGCCTAAAGACATCACTAGGAGGAATGTGTGAGTTGGAATAAAAAAAAGAATTGATTGCACCTTGGAGCAAAATAAACTACTGTGAAACACAGGCAGTGTTAGTGATGATTTCATGCTGGGTGAAGCCAGCAGTGCCTGGGAGGCATAGGAATAGGGTATTTTCAGGCCAGAAAGATTCATTATAAGTGCTGGGTGGTGTTTCCCTTTCATCTGACACTGCTCTTTCTGGAACACAGTTTGCATTCTCAGGTGGGATTTACATGACACTCAAGATCTGCTCTAGGGATTTGAATTTCTAAATTCTAGGATTCTAATTATGTCTTAACCAACATCCTTCAATTGTGGTAGTTCTTCCCTCTGCATGATGCAGGGTGTAGATGACATGGTTAGCTGCGTCTGAGAGGCTTCCAGATCTTCCACAGTGCTTCAGAGTGGGCCCCAGACAGCTTGTAAACAATAGCTTTGGCTGTGTATGAGACAGCTGCTTGATGACTTACTTAATTACTGGGTGGAAGCAACTTTAAGCTTTAAGAACCAAACCAGGTGTTATGTTCTTTAGGAAAGAAGTAGTTTGAGGTAATCACATTGTTATTATCCAACATGTATGCAGTACTGGCCGTGCTAAAAAGTCATACAGAATATTCTCCTAGGTGTTGTTTGCAATAAAACTTGCAATAAAAGTGTTAGTGTGCTTGATGCTGCAATATACTCAAGTTAGCTGTTGATATATAAAGGAATCATTACCTTGGCCATGGTAACACAAGCCATTTCATGGGCTTATTTACACCATGGACAAACTTAACTATGGCCAAGGTACTTAGTGAGGGAGCAGATACTTGTATAGTATGCAGATGAGCCTGTGGGAGACAGCATTTTTCTTTGTGAAAGGAGAGCTGGGCAACAGACACATGTTCACTTTGCTGGCAGCTGTGCTGGTGAAAATGTTATCTTCCCCAGATGCTTGATATTCCCATTTTGCATATGTTTCTGTCTCCTGAGTTCTGCCAGTGGAAGTGAGCCAGAAAACACTTGCTAAATAGGCAAAATCAGCTGCATAAGCTCAAGCAGCTGGTATAGGTGGCTTGAGATAACCTGACCACCTTTTTCTGAAGCTGATAGACTTGGCAAACCTCTATGTGCGGGACAGCCTCCAGCTGGCAATTGTTAAGATCTGGAAGGCAACCATCAGCTGGTGGTCTTAGAATCACAACTGAAACCCTTATTCTTGAGTTGGTCAGGAATGAGGTCAATGTTTTATACCATCTTCACGGACCTTATATTTTTTAATTAGTGGAGGCTTTTTTCAGGTTATGAATCTCATTCAGGGCTTCTTCAATTTATTTCCTGTTTTTAGGCCTGTCTGTAAGATTAAAATTCAGTCTCTTACTTCCATCACTCAAAGCAAAACTGGAAGGAGAATCCTAAGCTGGCCCAGCACTGAGTATGGAAGACCTTGTAGTGATGGGGCCTTGGAGAGGCTGATTTTTCTTGCAGTGTTTGACGTTGTGAATTCTTACCTGAGCAAAGCATGATCCAAACTCACCTACACTCAGCCTCCCCTCCAGCAGAGTGGATAGGTGCCTCCTGGAAAAGACTGGGCAGAAGGTTACCACCTCATGGCTCATTGCTGTGGGCATTTGGAGGTTCTCCATAGAATTCTGCTGTGTACAGAGAAAACATTTTTCTAGCTAAATTTAGAGATTCTGGCCACCTCCCTGAAGCTGTCTAGCCATCCTGCCTAACTGGACTCTAGAGGAACAAGCAGCTGAGTGAAAGTAAACAAGGTCTGTTGTGGCATCAGAGAGAGAGGACTCATCTGGGGCTGGCTCCATCTCAGAGAGGCAAGAGGTGAGCATCATGGCAGTATAATTGGTGCTGAAGGCATGTAAAGCAGGAAGAAAGGAAGAAAAAAGAAGCATAATTCAGACCTGTCTCGATTTAATGAGATTATTATGGAATAGAGTGAGTCTGTTAGAATTTGCCAGAATAAAAGCAAAGAGGCAAAAAAACAAAAAAGAAAAAGTACAGTTACTAAGTTAGAAGTGTGTGTAAAAATTACATGAGGAGTCCAGAGCTTGCCTCAGATGCAATAATGGACTTATTCTCTAGAGTGATAACGTGACTGATCATCCTTCCTTGCTTCCTCTTAGAAAGACGGGAGGAAAAATAAAAAGAGAGAATAGTAATACATCTCCTGTTTCTAATGCTGATACACAATCCATAGGGATTTGAGCCAACTTGGAGTGCTCTTTGAAACCAGCAGTAAAATTAATTAGCAAAGTTTGAGAGGGCTACAGATAGGAGGGATAATACAAAGAAGGTTTCATTTAGCTTTGAAGAGGAGCCCTTCCTAAGCAAGTGTTCCACATTTGGGTAGAGGATGAAAGTGCTAAATAATTCCTTTCTCTCATTTATTTTAGTTGCTTCCAACTGTTTGAAACAGAAGTGAGTTGAGGGGGAAGGTCTCCCATGCAAATTGTAGTGCTGTTATTTAGTGTGATGCATCTTTTTCTGTGATTTCACTTTAATGACAATTATCTTGCTTCTGGTATGTACACTTACTTAAATGACATGGGAAAAATAGACAGTATTTTGAGGGGCGCTCCTGGTAGAACCTTCTCTTCATCCTTATTTTGCTGTTTCTTCTTCGTTTATGTGTAAGGAATAAGCTGTGTCATGCCAAATCAAGAGCCCTATATTGCCTCTCCAAGGACACATCTCTTGCTTATGCTGCCTCAAGAGTACCTGGGACACAGTGGGCACCCTTCCTTGAAAAACAGAGTAGATTTCTAAATAGATTTTGAGTTGATTTTCTCTTTGCATAGGTCTTAATTAGTGCTGGGGAAGACAGTTTTTGCTTACAAGTTAACATCTGAACAACCTTATTGCATTATTTTTACAGAGGCCTTGGGAGAAAGGGAGGTGTCAAAGTTGAAAATGACTTTGTCTAATCCTGTTTTCTCAGTACTAACCATGGCTTGCAAGTGTACAGGATTTGGTAGAGCTGTGCTCACACTTGCAAAAAGTTCAAACCAACCTTTTCCTGCAATCTGAAAACGCATGAGAGAAAAAATATATTCTCCTAAAGAAATAATAAAAATATCTTGAAAATAAAGTCCCTGCAGAGTCTTTGAACTGAAAAAAAAAAAAAAAAAAAAAAAAAAAAAAAAAAAAAAAAAAAAAAAAAGTTTTTGCCAATCAGCATTCCCTGGTGTTACTGAAAAAATACAAGCTTAATGTCAGTAAGAATAGCTTTTCTTTTACATTATATCCATGATCATAAAAAAGAGTTCAGGAATATTAAACATAGCCAATGGAAAAAGTGCTTGTCGTCCACAGAAAATAATAAAATAGAAAGTCCTTAGCAAAGGCTGCTGTAGGATCAGTTTAATTTGGACACAGAATTGTAGAGACCTCATGCAGACCTCAGCTGGCAACTCTTACTTTCTTCAGTCTTCTGTTTCTATCATTGCTGTTTTTAGCCCCATCTGTAAAAATATGTTTTTGCCAAGGAGCAAAGGCAGGATAAATTGCAGAAAACTTGTAAGCAAACAAAGAGATCACAAAGCTTACAGGACAGTCACATTTGCAGTTTTGTTAAGTTGCTTCCCATTTGTTACCTATTTGACCATAAGGCTGTCCAGGGAAGAACTTAGTTTTTAAACTTCTTTTCTTGTGCTTAAAGTCTGCAGCACATTGTTTGTACCTATGTAAATAAATTTCTTACTCTTACAGGGGAAGATCTGCACTGCCCCACTGCAAGGAAAACTGGGAATATTTTAAGTAATTCAGTGATAGCACTTTGTACATTGCACTCCTATAATGGATGTGGGCAGCCTCAAGTTCTCAGCTCATGGTCTGCTATTTCTGAGATGTATTGCTCGTCACACTGCCATGCTGAGAGGTCAGTGTGGCCTGCAGGCAAGCCAGAAGCGATGTCTTATCTCTGGCCAGCTCAAATTGTTGAAATATAGAGATTTGTCAGCACCTTTCTCTGGAACCATGCTGGAGAGGTTTTAATGTCACTGAAATGTTTAGGATAACAACCAAAGCATCATCTGAATAAAAAATAGCTGGCTGTGGAGAGCAGCTACCAATTGGGGACAGCTTTTGGTTATTCAACAGAGGCATTTTATGTGCAGTTGAATAGAACACTGGCTGCCTGCTGTTGTGCCAGGAAGGTATGGATCTTCAGTAGTAAATCCTTTAGCATGTCTGCAAGTGCTATGAGAATGTCTTGGATAGTCACTGGGGATGATGTGGCACAGGTTAGTGACATGTAGGTGGAAGTCTCCAGAGGGACTTTTTAGCCAGTGTGGTCCATTCTTGCAGGAGCTCTAATTTGTTCCAACTGGTCACTAATGGTTTGTCTTGAGTTGCTGATGGTTAGCAGACCCTTCTAATCCTGTACATATGTCTGTTCATAGTTTGACTGTACAGAATTATCCTTGAGTGATGTTTTCTGTTGGAATGCATTTCTTTGTGAGGCAATGTGAGTACTGCAGAGCTCTTCTGTGATGTAGGAGGTGTTCTTTGTGTGTTTGTAGTGAGTAAAGTATAGGGCTTCATCTGCTGTATCTACTAACAGTACTTATGTAAATGATTAAAAGAACAACAATCACTGTACTAAATACATGCAAATGAATGGTATCTAGGTGGGCCAGAAGGCGGGACTCCTTGAATTCAGTAGAAAATTCAGCTGTGTGGAGTTTTTTATTTGTTTGTGTTTTGAGTTTTTTTTGTTTTGTTTGTTTGTTTGTTTTTAAATATCTTTTAATCTCCAGTGATCCAGAAGCTTCATACAGCATTTTTGTACTGCATCTTTGTAACTTTAGCAAATACTGATTTACAGAAATGAAAGAGTCAGGTGGGAAATTCCTGCCAGAGAAGTGCAAGCCTTCCTCATTGCTTGGGGAATGGGCAGTGGAAAATGCTCTCTATGTCTAATCAGACCTAACACGTGTAGCACCAGTGATGTGTTAATAAAAGTGTCAGGCCTTGGGACCAGTAATTTACACCCATGTTTTCAGATTCTCTGTACAAAAGAAAAGAAATTGTTGTGGATGAAAAATGATGTGTGAATCTGTAAGGCTAGGCTGAAAAGAAGCAGATGCTGACATTTCTAGAATTAATATTTTTGCCTTAAAGACGCATCTGTCATCAGTCTCCACTTTATAAGAGTGGAGGAGCACTTATCTAAATAAACATGGCAGCTGTTTTATACGATAGGTCTGTTTTTTAAATAGTAAGAAAATGTTGTATCATTTTGAAAGGTGTAGCAGCCATTAATATTAACTTACAATAATACTTTGGTGTGTGTAGCTATTCTCTGCTGTAGAATAATTTCAAATGACACATTTTCTCATAATCAGAGAACTACCTTGCATGAGTAGAGGGAAGATTAATAACTGAAATTGTTGCAATTGAGAGCACTGCAAGTGCTGAAAACTTGCTGAAAAGAGAGTTCTGCATTGTAATCTCAGGAGCATGTTAAATAAAATTAAGAGTAGAGAAAAAAAAGACAACTTTTGGAAAAGTAAATTATCAAAGTTCTCAGCTTAAGGATAATGGTTGCAATATAAATAAAGCACATTTTTTTCAAATGTCGTAGCTTGCCCAATTCACATACATTTTTCTAGTACTTTAACGAATCCTAAATAAATAAAAATGTCTGTTTCTGTTTCCTATGGAGTCTATAGTGAGTTACTTTACACTAATTTTGAGACCATTTAGCATCATACAAAGGAGAGTTAACAAGGCCAAGGAGACATCTACACTTAGTAACGAAACCCAGATTTTATTTGCTTGCTTATTGTCTCTTTGAGGGACTAATAATGGTTTTTGATGATGGGGCAGTAAGCCAAGTATAAGATTGCATTGTAATCTGCATTTCCAATTGCACATGATGTGACCCCCTTTCTTTAGTGTTAATACAAGTATTTCTGAAATGTAAAATGCAGAAAGATCTTCCTGTGTGAGAAATCCCAGATGTGACAAATTCTTCTTGGGGTATATGCACCTTTCACCTGGTTCTGGAAACTTACTCCTTCTTTCTAGAAAACCTCATGGTTCATATGGTTCTTTTCATTTTTGCCTGCTCTGTACTTCTCTATTGAAGTGCTTTGGTTAGCAGGACATTATTGAAAAGGTAGGCACAAGTGTTTCCACCTAGTCTGTCCGTCTTTTTGAATGAAGTTGATCATGTGCTGTGGCCTTGCAAGGAATTTAGGTATGGCCATCTACTTTGAGAATGTCACATGAGCTTAGCTTGGTGATAAATTCCAAGTTGGTTAGATTGCTGTATTGGGGCTGACCCAGACCAAGAAGAGCAGCTACCCTTTAGGTAAGCACCGAAAGAACTGGCCTGCTCAAACTATATCCAAGTTTGATGTGCTAAAAATGCCTAAATGGCACCATATTGCTGTAGAGGCTTCACCATGCCTAAGGTGTAAAATTCTCTGTGAAAATTGCCATCTGGGCATCAGCCTTTTACAGATGTTTGGTGCCAATGGAAAGCTGTTAATTAGCCATAGGATCCCATCCATAAAGGAATAGTAATAGCTAGATACTAATTTTATTGTGAAAAAACTGAAAACAAAGACTTGGAATGTGTGTCATGGTGGGTGTAAAGGAGGAAAGGATTTCTTGGGGTTTCATCCACCCTCTTCCCATGCATGTGCAGATTGTTTGCAAGCTAGGAATGAGAGGGAAAAAAACCTGTTATTCTTCTATCAGTCTTGCTAGACAGGACGGGAAATGTCAGCATTTTCTGCTGATACTTCTCTAAGTCATTACCCCTGGAGGAAGGAGGAAGTGGCAGAGGAACTCAGACTTGTAAATGATTCCTAATCAAAATGCTTCCCAAGGCTATTTGTGGAGAGCTGCAGATTCCTCAGCACCCCTTGCTCAGGCTTGTGTTTGAGACTACAACATGTTACTTTACCTTGATCACAAGCCAGAGTGTGCCCTACCCGGGAGTAGAGCCAAGTCACATCTTTGATGATGGACAGCTGTAGGTCGTACGAAGCAGTGGAATGATGCACAGTGGTATTACAGATGTTGCTATAGATAGGTGCCACTGGTTGACAATGAGTCTAATCCTATACCACTTTAGGTAGATTGACATGACTATTTCACTGTAGGAACAGTTCCATAACCTACTGGTTTCATAAAAGTAGGCTAGTTTTCCTAAAACTTTACTTTCCAAGAAATCCTCTGATTGAGCTGCAGTTTACCACTTTCTCTTGCAGTTTACCTCTTTCTCATATAACACTTAAAGTCTATTTTAAACTCACTAGGACAAACAGGAGCTCCTGTTAATGAAAACCTTTGATGGATGCATTAAGGAAGGGACGTGTATGTAATCCTGTATTTCCCGAGGTTACCTCACCAGTATACTTGGAGCATAACATTCAAGAAGTGTAGATGCATGTATAAAGGTCCTGTAAAAAAAAAAGGTCCTGGAAGTAGTGTCCTTACTGCTACTATTATGAAAGTATGGTGTATTTTACCATGGATGTTCTACAGGTACCAGTGTGCTTTTGTAGCTGTTTTAAGGTTGGATTCTTTCCAACCCCGGGATGCTACAAGAGTTCCAATAGCTTCGGGAACTCTCGTGGCAAAGCCACAGCTACAAGCTAGATGAGAAAAAAGGCTTGAGACCCTGCTGCAGAGTTTCCAAAGACGTCTATTTCTTCAAAGGGTTCTGCTAACAAAAGTCCGATTACATGATATAACAAAGGGTTTTTATAAGTTTCTAAAGGACTGAAATCCTAACCAATAAAAACTACAAAATTACTAACTAATCAATTACCTTAAAATTCTAAGGAAGAAAAAGACCAATCACTTGACAGCTTTAAGAACCAATAGAAATCCTGAGAGATAACAGAAGTTTTGATAAGGAGAGGGGAGCATGCTTTAAGGAATTTCTTTGTTTAAGGAATCAGGTCCCAGGGGCCCTGTTTGGGGGAAGTAACATCTTCTACATGCTTTATCATCAGACCTTAAGGCAAGGTCATCCAAAAATTGTAGAAATAACTGGTGAAGGATTAAGTCTCAACCTCTCCAATACCTCACTGCCCTGAATCACAGAAAGAGATTTTGCTCTTTGCTTGTGAATGGAATAGTGATTTGATGTGAACTCTTCTGATATGTTTTGACCTTTTCAAAGTTGAGGTGTGTAGGTACCTGCTTCTAAATTGTGTGGTTTTTGCTCTTTCAAGAACAACCCTAATTGGTTTTACTCATTTGCATCCCAAAATCTGAAGTTTCAAACCATTTGATGAAATGATGTTCATATTGTCTACAAGAAAGTATCTGCTGAATAGAAAGTCTTTACTTTCTATCTAAATGCCAGATGTCAGAATTTGGACATTTGGAAATTTATTTCACTCAAGTCTTGCAATTTATTCCTGCAGATAACGTAAGGGAAATTATTTAAAACTAATGCTCTAAGGCAAAGCTGTGTGGATACATATGTAAGTTTCTGGTTGTGACCAAGTATTTTAAAGAATGATGATGAAGTGAGAGTCAGAATTGTCACCTTTCTCAGGGTCACAATGGTACTAGTACTCTCTGCAAGAAACACAATGGGGACACTGGAGGGATTTAATAACTGTATCTCTGTGAACAAACTGTTCAGAAGGAAAAGCTGTTCTCAGAAGGGAGGTCAGTACTGCACTGTAATATAGGAGTTGGAAGTGGGGGTAAAGAGTGTCATTGATAGTTGCCAAAGTGTGGGGTTTATAGGAGTACCATTTGCTGTAGGATGTAGTGAGAAAAGGTCATGAAGTACTATCACAAAGTTTATGTTGTAGAAAAAGAAGCCCAAAAACGAAAAAAAAAATCCCCTTTGTTCAAGTTTATCTTATGAAAAGCAAATGATCTTAATATAAATACATTGTGGCAGTGGCTATCATTTTGCAGGCATTGAGTTAGACTTTGAAACGTTATGCAAATGCACTGGTGGTGTGTACACAATGCACACCACTGGACTGTGTGCTTCATGTGTCCTTGATGCCAAGGAAAACAAAGCAGGCTCTAACTGATTCAGGGGAAAAGTCATGGATGCAAGAAGCTGTTTTACAGAGCTACTGCTCTGCTTCTAATAACTGAAGTTAGGAAAGTCCCTTGGATTTAACCCTAACTTTCTTATTATCTGGAACAGGACATGAATAATCTGAAGAAGCTTGTTAGTGGTTTTCAATAGTTTTTCTGGCAATAGAATTTCCAACCTAGCATGTTTTATTGCAATTTTTCATATAAACATTACTTTTTAGAAGACAAATAAATAATCATGTGGCTCACAGCAGAGCTTTCATAGTCACTGGAGACCTCTGGTGCAACAATTAAATTAGTCATTAATAGCTGAACTCCCTTCTGCGGTGGTGTGCCAGAGCTGTTTCCTTGCTGATGTCTTTGCTTCCCATCTGCCTTCCCCACAAAGCTGCCGCTCTTTACCCACAAGGTGATTAAGAACCCCCTTTCTGCAATGTGCAGCTGCCTTCCTGGTCCATTCCTGCCTAAGTGATTATCTTGACTCATTTCTCACCATTGCCTGTGCAACTTCTGGGACTTTTGTTTAAAGTGCTGTCATCCAAAGTGGACTGAAAATCAGTGGAAAGACCCCCACTGGGTTGTATGGCCTTTGGGGCAGTGCTTGCCTACATCTTACCTTGAAATCTACATCTTCCACCTGGTGTATCTGTTCTAACCTCCAGCCTTGGCTGTGTTTGAGTGTGCCCTGTGCAGCAACTGGCAGGGAGATTAGAGGGGGAAGCAGAGTTTTTGTAAAGATGTCTGGTTCATAAAAAAGGTATGTGGAGGATAGGGGCTGCAGTACCTGTGGTTGTGGCATTACTCTTTTGTAGCTACCTATTCATAATGAACTATTTTTAATTTCAGAAAGCTAAAGCCTTTTCATACTATTACCTAGCATGGGCTTTATAAGGCACAGTGACAGCAATCAGTTTAACGAGACCTGCATCAAGGAAGAGTTTGATTAATATGTGAATGAAGTGGGAGCAAGGGATAGAGATGATGTGAAAGGATTCAGACTAGAGGAAAAAGCTGGATTTGAGATGCTGGCCAGCCATCTGCAAGCTGAAAGCAAGAACTAACCTGCTATATAGTATTAAAGCATCAAGTATAGTTGGTAAATTTAAGAAAATTAAGGTAACTTTTTAGATAGTCTCTCACTATCAAAAAAAAAAAAAAAAAAAAAAAAGTTGGTCTGTTGCTGGAAATAGCAGCCTGGGATAATTAAACAGTCCACAAAGTACTTGTGGTGCAGTGTGAATCCAGCCATCTCTGAGTTTTTGAGACATACTGTTGTTTCTGTTTTGGTTTTTTTCCTAAACTTACTATCAACTAGCAGAAGAAGGAATAGATTATATTGTTGGAAGCTCTGCCTTCTGGATGAAACTTCAGAGACATTAAAAACCACCTAATGAAAGACAGAATAATTTGTGGCATACATTACTTCTTCTTGCAGGAGAGATTTGTTGAGAGAAACAGATCTAACCCTGGAAAAAGCCTCAGCAGTTGAACTATCCAGGAAAAGGATCAATAAAATAATGACTCTCACAGCAAAACAAATGCATAGGATGCATCTGAAAGCATCCAGCACTTAGGATGGTTGATGGCCAGTCTGGAACACAGGTATCATCAATCCTTTTAGGTACTGGGAGTAAAACAACCAGCATAGGAACAGCATGAAGAAAAGTGCCTCATCTCATGGGAAAAGCGCGTTTGGTATGGGACGCAGACTTGTCTTATGTACCACTGTCCCTGCTAACCTAGGAATAAAAATTATGTTCCCAGAATAGCAAAAGCAGCAAAACTCTCTTTCTATAGATGTGTGGCACTTGATCTGTAATACCTGCAAAAATCTGATTTTTTTCCAGCACCTCCATGACACATGAACTGAATGAAAGGCAGAAGGTCTGGGAGATGCTGGCTGGAAGGCCAGCTGCTGCC
This sequence comes from Oenanthe melanoleuca, assembly GCF_029582105.1. Classification (NCBI taxonomy): domain Eukaryota; kingdom Metazoa; phylum Chordata; class Aves; order Passeriformes; family Muscicapidae; genus Oenanthe; species Oenanthe melanoleuca. The sequence continues at coordinate 103,536,915 of NC_079335.1, read as the reverse complement.
TAACACTGTAGAATGCTTTCTGGAGTTCCTGCTAAGAAAGAAATTGGGGGGTCTCTACTCTCTGCAGCAGTCTGGCTTTGAAAAAAAACTTGTAGGAACTTAATGTCTTTGAGATTGTACTGTCATTTTGATTTTTGCTCTTTTGTCTCTCTATACCTTTTTTAGAGTAGTCCCTTGATCATTTGTGGCTGGAGCTGGTCAGTGATTCACCAACTACAGGTGTCTCTGGTTTCTGCCTGCATAAGCCTTCTTTGATTAGGAAATCAGCCTGAAAGGGACAAAGTATGCACCACAATTAAACTTACTGGGCTTCCAAGAGAAAGGGGGTTATTTACATCACCACTTTCAACAGAGCCAAGAGCTCAGTGTGGAAGCCCCAGAGGGGAGAGGGCTGCTGGCTGTTCAGCTGTGTGACTTTGCAAGCAGGCTATTGGGTCAGCAAACAATTTGATTTCAGCTGGATTGTGAAGCCAGATGCAATATCATCCCAGCAACACTTCTGCATAGTGCTATTAGACTGGAGAAAGGTGGCCAAGTGCTGGTTGCACTGTTCCCCAGCTAAAAGCAGAGTGCTGTGACCTCCTCCAAGGAGCCCTTCTGCAGTTCGAGCAACTGTGAAATTTAGGACCACGTCTCTGCCTGTGCATACCTTAAAGAAAGTTACTGTGCAACTCATAGTTTCATGTTCCAAAATGCTCCCTTTCACCCAAGGCAGTAAATACCCTGGTCTTCTGCCTCCTCCCACAGGACACTCAGTGCAACTCATGTTTTTGTGAAACTTTTGTGAAAGAAGCAGGACCAGAACTCCCCAACAGTCTTATTTCAAAGTGGAAAGCTATATCCCAGAAGAGTGTACTTCAGTCTCTGGGAGGATGCTGGGATGTTTCAGCTAACAAACAGTAACGCGCTTCCCTTTACAGAAGAGAAATCTATTTTCTTAATCTAACCAATTCCAGGAAAAGTGGCTCTTGTGAACTGGAATGGATGGCATGTAGACCTGGTGCCTACATGCCACTTTGTATGCACTGTATTTCGTTAACATAACACATAATTTGGAACATTTAACAGTATTTAGAGCCTTCATTCTATTATAAATTACTAATTAATTAAGTAATGTAGTCATTAATTAAGTAATGTAGTTTCAGCAGATTGATAGAACCATATACACAATAACTTCCAAAAGAGGGAGACTTTTTGGTTCTTGGTTTTAGGTCGATATCTTCTAAATCTGTGACACTTTGCAACTGCACTTGCAATTTGCTAGGAGCTCAGGGACATGAATTTACATTGGTTGGAGACAAGTAGTCAGACTTTTTTGTTATTGCACCCTGATGACACAGACTGTACACCTAACAACTTGTATCATAAGAATGCATATGGAAGGAGAGAAATCAAACCTGCTAGAAACTGATGGAATTTTTTATGCTTCTTTTGCTTTTGATGTATTTGCATCAGACTGAGATTAGAAATTGAAATAATTTCAAGAACTATGCCTTTGCTTTGCCCCAGAGTTGGTTTAGTAATTTATTCGCAACAATCTTGTATCTTACCATTTCTAATCTGTATAGATTTTTAGGTGATTTTTAAGGCGTTTAAGAAGATTTATTTATATCCACACTAATCTGCATGACCTGGTATTAAAATGGATGTGAGCTCTGCAGAGCATTTGTTTCGCACACAGTTCTTAGGACACCACTTTAGATTATCACCAGGGCAACTTTCTAAAGCCATTCCATAAGGGTGAAATTGCAGAAAATAGGGTTTGAGATCTAGATCCAAAGTTTAAAAATCTGGCACATACAGTATAAATACCTGGTGTTTTGAATTAAAGCTTAAGATCTCCATATTCTGAATTTTATTCAACACTTTCTAGAGAGGCATTTTTAAAAACAAGACAACAGATCAAGCTTCAGGGATGTGGGAAGCTCTGGTTTGTCTCTCTGACGGATGTGTAGATTGCTTTTATGCTGATAACTGTATTGCTACTTTGTGCATTTCTTAAAAATCTTCTTCCTCCTGTGACCCTTCCAGGGAACTCTAACTTGTGCATGACATGCTGTTTCAGGGGCCCTGAAATACTGTGTAGGGATGAAGTTATTTCCAGAGGCTGTCCACCCCATGCTGTACTAGCATTTTTACAAGAAGTGGAGTTCTTTCATCTGAATTGGGAGAGAACACCTTTCCAGATTAAACTTCCAGATTAAGCCCACACTCTAAGTAGAGTATCCTTTCCCTTTTGTACCTGAAGTCTACTTACATGGCACATCAGACACTGTAGTCTCTAGGTATGGGTTTTCAGGGCATGTGATTCCAGAGACATTTTGGAGATGCTTGCATAGTACGTGTTGCTGACCTGGTTTAAGTTTCTATTGCACATTTGGGAGGTAGTCAAAGTGTTTATTATCACACAGTAGTTGATAAGTCAGGGCTCCTGGAGGCCACTAGGTGTATGCAAGCCAACACACCATCCAGTTCACCTAGGAAGCCCTACACACGTCAGCCGATTTGGTGTAATGAAACGAGTCCCAGAATGCCTTAATGTTTTTTAATTCCAGAATGGTAATTTTCATGGTTATCTGAATCCTAAATAATATGTCCATATCTTTATTGGTATATTTATTGCCTTTATGCCTTTGCTGCCACAGAAATGATAATGTTCCTTATTATGTTCATGGTAACTAGTTACTTGCACTGGGGCAGAGTAGTTGAAGACAAACAGTCACACAGTTGTGTGTTTATTTGGCTTCTCTTGCCACTGGCAGGGGCAGACTTGCTTAGTAGTGACCCTGTTGAGCTTTCAAAGTTTTTTTTTCTCACACTAGTGGTTTAAAATCTTTCTTCATAGCTGGAGACAGCCTTGAACATCTGTCTTAGTTCTTGCAACAACCCTGCTGAGTCTGCAGTTTGTGTCTGACCTTGCTGTTAATGTCTGGAATATGTATTCCAGAGTTGAGAGAAATGTTATTTTGATATTTCCTTTTATTATTTTTTTTTTTCTGTAAGGATAGGCTCTCTTGGTAGCAAATGAAATCTTTCACACTTCTAGAATGAAAGTTAAAAAATAAATGTTTACAGTCCACTGAATCCTAATGCCAGTCAGGACTCAGACAAAATATTCTGCAAAATCAGTGGAAATTTTACTTTTCTTAGAGGATGAGCAGTCTTTCAAGTGCAAGGTGAACATAGGGCAAAACTAAGGAGGAATCATTTTTAGATGATTTCTAGCTTCACTGAAGCACAGAGGTGAAACCTGAAAGTCAAATTGAAAATGAGATAGCCACAAGAAACCTGGTTCTTGATAATACTGATATTAACCTTTAACTTTAAATAACATGTATATAAAATATTATTAAGTTTAGTCCTGCTCATTATCAGTAGCAAAAAAATTGGCAGTGTGGAAACTTCTGTCCTACTGAGATTTCATGAGTGCTTTGAAAATTTGCTAAAGACAAGCTGTTGGTGGTGATCACTTTCTTGCCCTTATGATAGATGAAGCCCAAGGTCCTTGGGGGTTAATTACAACAGACTCCAACCTGCAGACATTTTTTTCTCAGTCTGTCCCAGCACACAGGCTGCACACATGCTGTGCACCAGGCACAAACTGCACTTTGTCCTCCCTCCAATGTGTCCAGCAATTGGTCACAGCCTGGATGGGTGCCTCTCAACACTGCCAAGTTGCTTGTATCCCTATTGAACATCAAAATATCATAATTGAGGCAGGAGCTGAGCAGAAGTGGCTAGATGGACCAGCTCCATGCTTTTATTTAAAGAAGGATTTGTCATCTGTCTTTCTCAAAGATGGACCTCTTGTGGGAGCGTCAAAAAGGTGCTGTTTCATCTCCCCCTCTCTTCTGTCTCTTGAGAAAGCTGCTTAGACAGGACAAAACCTCAGTCCACATCACCTGCTGAGCTGATGCTTCAGAACCTTTTTGTTTGTCTTGCAGATGTAAGGTGGCTGTATGGGATACAGTGGTTTTATTTGTCTACAAGGTGGAAAGTGAATATTTTCTTTGTAGACAGTAGATTTCCTACAAAATCTGTTACCTCCAGAAGACTGTGAACTGTAGCAGCCTCCTCTGATTAAAGTTTCTTGTTAACTTATTACTCAAGGATTTATTTGCCTAGATCTTGAATAGCATTTCCATGATGTCACTTCTACTTTATTGTCTGTGCTGGCTTCCAATTCAGGTTTGGATTTACTGGAACAACTGGAGGGTATTTCTTCTGACCTGACGCATTCTGACTGCATGGGAGATATCGTACAAGGAAATGTGAACTAAAAGCTGTAGATGCAATTGAAAAGTTGGAAGAGGAAAGGTGTTCACTGTACAGTCCCATCCTAGCTTAGGTCATCCAAAGCCAGTCTTCTTCCTCTCCAGGGTTATTTTTTCCATTGATTTTGGTTTTTTGTGTTGAACTTTTGTTGCATTCATTTTTTCCTACCCAGCTCTATTCCATACCATTTAAAGCACTGGCTGCATCAGCTGCTTTGAAAACATTCTGAATGCTTTGTGAGTCTTGAATTATGATGACTGAGGCTTTTAAGAAAAGAGAAATATTGTGAATTTTAACATCCAATGAATAATTTCTCTAACTTCTGTAGGTCAGGTAGAATTATTCTAACTTTAAATGGTATGGATTGACTTGTTTCAGACTGTTTTTGAACTTGCACTAGCATGACATTCAAACCTGGCAGAGCCTGTCTGGGACAGCAGCAAATTAGAAAATAGTTTGATATTAAAAGGCAGCATTCTAGCTGAAAGCAGGAGTAGCAGTGATATGAAGAGACAGATGGAACTAGCCGTAGTTTTTTGCAGAGGGTCCAATAAAAAAATATAAGGCAGGAGTTATAAACAAAAGGCTGATGTGAGAAAATATTTTACATTATCCATGGCATTTTGTATTTGTAAAGATACCTATGCAAGAGGCTAGAAAGGCAAAATCTCAATAGTGTTCTAAGCCTGAGCTTTGATTTAATCTATCAGACAAGTAAAACTCCATGGCAGTTCTGCAGAGCCACAGTTTATGTATTAAATCCAGCAGCAATATTGCAAGATTGCACGTGCTCACCATGTGTGGGAATATTGCTTTATCTTCACAGAATCATAGAATTTCTTGGGTTGAAAAGGACCTTAGAGATTATATAGGTACAATACCCCTGCTCTGTGCAGGGACATCTTTCATCAGACCAGGTTGCTCTGTGCCCCATCCAGTCTGGCCTTGAGCACTTTCAGGAATGGATCCTTACTACTTCTCCTGGCAACCTGTTCTAGTGTCTTGCCACCCTCTCAGTAAAAGACTTCTTCCTAATACCTAGTCTAAGCCTACTCTCAGTTTAAAGCCATTTCTCCTTCTGTTGCTAGATGCACTTCTAAACAGTCTCTCTCCATCTTTTTTGTAGGCTCCCTTCTGGTACTCGAAGGCTGCAATTAGGTCACCTTGAATCCTCTTTTCCAGGCTGAGCAGTCCCAGTTCCCTCAGCCTTTCCTCATTATCTTCCATGGGTATATCCCTAATCCTGTCACCAGTCTGTCTGAGACATCCATGCCCTGCTTTCTCTTTTGCTGAATTGTCACCGAAGTTTGAACTTTGGCTTCTTGTAGCCTTTTTCCCTGGGGTGAATCACAGCAGTACTTCAGAGAGCCCTTCTTTGTTTGTTTTTTTTTCATTCTGCACCTGTGTCTCTTCCCACAGATATATTCCCTAAGCATGCTAAGGAACATCACTAAAGAATTAGTTTAGTTTTGTCATGTTTCTGGTCTGACCGTTAATTTAGAGCAGCCGTTTCAGTCTACAATAAGCTCTGTGTTTCTGCATGCTGCAGTGAAAGAATTACGAGCAGCCCTCAGCCATGTGCACTCAGGATGCTTTGGTAGCCCCATGGGACAGGTAGACTTCAGTGCCTGAAAAGTTATTATAGAACACGGGTACAGTCGCTATGTTATTTTCTGTGCAAGTGGGTCTGCCTATATGTAAAAGCTTTCACATGATTCACTGAGGCCATTAGGGGTGGAGTGGAGTGGTGTGCCATCATTTCAGGCACAGAGCTCTTCAAAAGGAATGGCTTTTTCAATCTCTCTCCAGTGGGCCCAGAGAGCCATTCAGCATGCAAGTTGGAGGAGACTGTTCATAAGCCTTCAATCACAGCATCAGGAACACGAAGCTTTCCCATTGCTGGGATGAGCCTGCAGCTCTGAGTGATAAATAAGACAAAACAGTTAGATGAAAAAACCTGACTTTCCTTGCTCATAAAAAGATGGACTGATTTTTAAAGTTTGGCGACCTGGAGTTCTCATAGGTATGGAACACATGTTGGCAGAAAGTCTAGAGATAAACATAGTACTCTGAAGGCGATGAAGTAATCAGGCAACAGAGCAGAATGAGAAATAAGATCTTTTTTTAACTGACTCAATCTTAGATACATTTTCTGTGCTTTTGTCTTTGCCTCTGTGTCTGGTATTCATTGATACACCAGGGTATATCTAGTCTAGTTTGCTGCTTTTTTTTCCTTTTCTTTTTTTTCCCCCCCTCATTCATTCCCAGAATTTCATATGCCCACTTGGTTTTCAGTCCTCTGAAGAAAGCAGACTTTCTGGGTTTGCATAGTTGGTCTTGGAGGCTAACAAGAATGTGCTTTCTTAAGTGATTTTGGCTAATATGGCTTTGGAGGTCACAGACATAGTGGAAGAACACCTGCTCCCATCTTGCTTCAGCACTTAATCTCTGTCCCAGACAAGCCTAGAAGGGCACAACACAAGAGATGAAGAATAATATAAAAAAATTGCCGAATAACTTTCTGGAGCATCCAGAAATGTTAATGGATAATGATTTTATTTTCCCTGGTTTTGTCATATCCACACCCAGAAATAAGATAGAAAGACAGTGTTTCTTCAGTTACTAAATTCATTTTTTGAAAGACTGAAAAAAAATATGGATAACCCAAAGTCTCTGCAAGCAATATAGAAAGTCTTGAAGGACAGTTGTACACCTGATGCAAGCAGAAATTTCTGTTGGCAAATACTGCTTTGGTAAAGCTTTTCAAGACCTTGTTGCCTCTGTGTGTGTGTACATTTACTTGATATTTTGCTTTAATTTTTTTCTAATGGAGCCTATTTTCCTTTAGGATGGCAGAACACAGTGTATCCAAGAAGTCTGCCCCATTCTCTCATGTCCTCAGCACCTCAGTCACATTCCTGCTGGACAGTGTTGCCCCAAATGCTTAGGTGAGTGGCTTTTTTCCCCTAGGAATTTTGTAATCAATACAATATATTTATGCATAACATCTTTTAGACCAGTATTTCAAAATACTCGTAAATTTCAGGAGGTGAAAGAGACTCTACTGTTCAGAGTTTATAATCTACAGATTTTTAACAGGTACTCAGGGTCAGTGTTAGGGTTGTGGTGGGTGGTACTAAGCAAGCAGCTGCAGAAGAGCATTTGAACATAGACCAGTTGCCTTGCTTAGAAGAACAAATATAGGGATGCTTCCCACCTTCATTATATATTTTACAAAGGGGTTGAGATGGAAGAAAATTTTGCTTTGGAGTTTGCCACAAGAAAAAGGCTTCACCATCTCATATTATTACTTGAGTGAGCATTTGTATTCTTGGTTTTGAAGAAATGCAGGTCAGAGGAAACTTCTGAACTGACATTGCCTTTTTAGAAACTGTTGTCTAAAAGCAACAGAGGCCATGGATCCATGAGCTCATCTCATTATTGCCTTCTTAAGGTGGAACCACACTGTCATCCAGGAATATTTTCAATTGCATCTTTCCAACACATTTTAAAGGTGTGAGTCATAGGCTTCTAAAAAGATTCTGGTTCTTCCAGGTCATGATAAGCAAGGCAGTGACAAAATAAGGCACTGCCTTGTTTTCCTCTTACTTTGTCCACGGATCCCACAGGTTAACATTCCATCTGTTTCATAAACAAGGAGTGCTTACATCCTGCCAAGTAAATTGATTTTAGTTTGGTCTATGGGATTATAACTTGGAAAAATTTCAGTGCAAATTACTCCCAGTTCTTCAATGGAAACTTTTTGTAATTTTGACTATATTTTTATCTGAAATATCTTAAAAGGTTTAGGTTAGGGATACAGAGATGTCTGGCCTTGGAGCCAGCAAAGCTATGTAGAGTTCTGGGTTTTGATAAAACTTAACATTTTTGACTGCATGAAACAAACTGAATTTATTTATTTCCTAATTGAGAAGTGCTACAGATAAATATGCCTGGAACATTCAACCACAGTATCAGAGAGTAATGCAGTAAAGGAATGAAATGCAGAGGAGAACAGTCCAGATGCTGAGCTTCCGTTTTGGCTTAGGACATTTTTCGTTTCCATCTGAAAACTCTCCTTGTCCTCTCCTGCCCATGCTGTTCCATGCTGACTGAACTTTCCCCTCCTTGAACTAGGCATTCAAAATGCAGCTTTAATGTTTGACTACTTTAAGGGAATCTTTCTACAGTTTTTTTTTCCCTTCTTAGAATTTAAACTGATTCATTAATAATAATGAATTTCATTTTATGTGGTTTTTACTCTGAAGCATTCCATATACCTGGGAACACATTATGTCTATTTACAGGGAAGTGTTAAAAGTTTTGGTGGGGATGAAAGGCACTGCATAGCAGTCGGGAAAGAGAAAAGTTTCCAGGGATGCTGAGGCATGGTTTTTAAAGTATCATGTGGAGACCTCCCTGCAATTGAATTCCTGATACTCAGAATACATAGTTTAGAAGAATGCTGTGGACTCTACTGGGACTTGAATTATTAGTTTAACTAGTGGTTATAAGACAGCAAAGACAACTATTAAGCCAGTATCTTCATCACCATAGCTTTTAAAGTGGTACCTCCTTTGACACTGGTTTTTAACCAACTATTTGAACTGAGTTGGCCATCCGGAATTGTGCTGAGCAGTTTGCAAGACATGGCAAGAGGGTGTGGGGGAAAACTGGACTTTTGTTCACTTGCTGACATAGGCTCTGCAGTTGAAGTCTTGGAGTCTTGGCCCCGCAGAGAGCAGCAGAAGTGTTGTTACAGACAGGACTATGGCGCACCTTTGCCCATAAGTAGTCAATGCATGTAGAGCAGTTCCTTTTAAGGCTACTGAACATCCTCAACTGATTCCTTATGTCAGACCCATAAGAAAATTAAACCTTTTGAGAAAGACACACATCCAGTGAAAGGAAGGTTGGCTATGCAAGCACAGGTTAATTCCAAGTAGCTAATTTGAAGGAGAGGGATGCGTCTAACTGAACAAAAGCAATTATTTAATAACTTTTGTTTAACATTCAATTTGTAAAAATTGGAGGCAAATCCAATGGATTTTGCGGTGCTCTTATCCTTTTGTTCACTTATGTCTGAGAGGAAAATGGAACTTTTTTTTAAGATGCTCTATATTTATCAAGAATTATTGAAAAAGGAAGGAATTACAGTGTGCCAAGACCTGATGGTTTGAATGCTAAAATATTGGCTTAGTATTTAGTACTTCTAGTATTTACTTAGAGTGGGCATTCCCTACCTTGTATTTGATGCCTATTAAATATTAGATCTCAGAAATTATAATGTTAAAGAGTGGCAACCACTCATAAAATAACTTATTAGTTGGCTGCCTCCAAAAGTAAACAAGGAAATTCAAAATTAGGAAGGTAAGTATAGTGTTTTTGTGAAGAGCACAGATGTATGTATTATAATGATCTCTTTTTAAAAATAACTTACTGTGAAAGAAGCTGAGGAATAAGAGAAGCTTACAGGAGTGCAAATTGGTGTAACTTGTGTCTGAAAGTGCTTGCAGGATTGCACGACTTCAAGAAGGAGTTGATTTTGGTGCTGCCAAAACCCAAATAATTTGCAGATTATGGAAACTAAGTATCTTGTATTGCCTTTACTCTGTTCATAAATGATGCAAATTCCTGTATTTCTTGCAGCCTTATGTGAACACATGGTACACCAAACTAACTTAATGAGACTGGAAAACACTTATGAGTTTTTTAAGATCAGCGTCACTGAGTTGATTTAGCTTGGCTGCTGTGAACCCCTGAAATAGATATGCTAAAAGTAGTTAAGACTGCTTAATTTGATAAGTTATTGCTTTAAGTTAAAGACTGTTTGAACTAGTTTAAGTGTACCTACCTTAAGAATGCAGTGCTTGCTTTTTATTCCTTTAGTTGCACTGTACATTTTATGATGAGAAGGAGAAGGAAGATTTTTCCTATGTAAGCATGCCATAAATCATTTATATTTCATCCCATAGTAGAATTTGTAGAGATGAATGTGCACTAAAAGGATAGTGAACATATTTTTTTTCACATTGAAGTGGAAACACGTAGCAAATGACACATTGCACATGAATTTGGTCTGGTGACAATAAGTGCTACTATTTTTGTTGAAAATGTGGCATATTTTCAACCACATTTTGTTTCTATTACTGTTTATTTATGTCCAGGACAGAGGAAAGTGTTTGACCTCCCATTTGGAAGCTGCCTCTTTCACAGCAATGTGTATGATAATGGTTCTTCATTTATGTATGACAACTGCACAGCATGTACATGCAAGGTAAGTCCACAGTGCTTTGATATTGTGTGCTGATGGTTGTCTGGCTTAGCAGTAATTTGTAGGGCTGTGGAATTGTAAACTTGATACTGTTCTTTGGCATCTTGTGTGATCTCAGAGAATGTGATCTGAAAAGGGCTTGCAGTTGTGCTAGGAAAGTTTAAAATGTTACTGACTCTCTCAGCTGAGACATGATGCCTGACCCTCTGTGATGCAAAATAAAGTTGCTCAGATTATGTTATCCTCTTTAAAACTGCATTAGAATGGAAGAAGAGTTTCTAAATGATGAATTACCATGTTTCTCCTGAAGGTCAGTGTTTTTTATTGTGTTCCCTAACATGACTGCAACAACTTACACTTTTTACCAAGGCAAAAAAAAGGGACACTAAATCTGTGGGATTTTGCAGGCCAGCAGAAGTACAAGCTGTGCTTTAGCTTCATAGACCATGAAAGATTTCCTCTATCTAAAAATAACATTTATTTTCTCTGAGCTGACCTATTCAAAGCATGGCCTGTAGCTTGGGTGGATGCAATGATTGAGCAAGCAGAAATATATAAAGACACACAGGAACACAAACATTTTGGTCATGATTTTATTATTTCCTTTCACAATTGTACCTAGGATTCAACAGTGATATGTAAGAAGAGGTGCTTCCTTCCTGGTGAATGCAATAAAAACAAAGACCACTGCTGCAAGGAGTGTGTCTTGTACATCTCTCCTGAGGAGGTGAAAGTGTGCAAGTTTGGCAATAAGATCTTCCAGGTAAGGTTTCAGGTGTGACTCGAGTAGGTGCCATTGTAACAGCCAAAATAGCATTGCTGTAAATTAGTATTGTGGCTTGTTTTTAGCAGAATCCTCACCATCCTGGTCAATGATGGTACAATTCAGAGGCAAAGCTTTGCAAAATTTGCCATCTGTTTATATTTTTCTGAGTTTGAGTAAATTCTGCTGATAGTCAACATGAATGTTACATGTTGTCTTCCTCTCTGTATGTAGATGTTCAAGCTGCTTTTTCATTACAATAGACGTATTTTTAGCATGAGATACTAATGCTCTGCTTTCCCAAACACTGATACTCATGGAGGAGATATTCCGAGTAGTATGTAGACTTTATCAGCTGAGCCAAAGGGTCTTTTCCATAACCGAACCAACAGGAGCTTTGGCTGGAAGTTACTTGATTTACTACATTTCCATCTCTTCTCAGGACAGCACCCCTGACATCTTACTGGGATAGCCATATAATAACTGTTACCTACTGCACTCTCACCCAATGTATTCAAATCACAAGGAATTCCCTGCAGAGCTGTTCCTGAGACCCCATTTGTTTTTCCAAGTGGTGCAGATTTTTTTCACACTGTGTCAGAAAAAGATTCTGTCACCTCATGGGCCCATCTGAGAATTAAGAGACCCTTGAATCAGATCAAATGTTAAGTCCTGTGTGAATACTTGGTTTGCTCAGCCAGAATGACTTCCCATTTATTCCACCTTTCGTGTACATAGCAGAAGTGTTTATTCTGGAAATTACATGTGAACCTACTGTACTCTGAGACTATGCTCCATCTGATTGGCACTTTCACACTGGAGCCATTGTGCCTCAGGAACAAATGCCTACTTCTTAGGCACCCAACTAAAATATTCTGCTTCTTGTGAAGATTTTTTTATATTACTAGTATTATATGGAGTGTGAAGAAATAACGAGACACTACATCCATTTCTGGCCTTGTGTGCAAAAAAATAAATTCAGTGTTGCTCTCTTGAAGTCAATGGTCTAATACAGGTAGAATGGGCACAGCAAACATGTTTATGCACTCCTGTGCAAAACCAGCTGTAGGACAAAAATTCAGGGCAGCTGCATGCAGTCAGCTGTTATGTATTCTGGCAGATGCCTGGTGAGTGGTCATTAGAGACCGAAAAACATCAGAAACACCAGGCAATAGAAACATTCCCAAGAAACAAAAAATAGGAGAGAGAAAGCTTTTGATGAAACAAGCTGAGATTAATAAGTTAGACTCCTTGGCATTTCAGATATAGTCTGTTTCTGGTCTGAACATCATGTTGAGGTGGGCACATAATTATTCACAGCTGTCTGGTTGAACTGCCGGTTCCTGTCAGGTCTATCCTCACCCTTCCTTCCCAGCAGCCCTGTAAACAGAAAACACGCACAGTTTGGCTCTAAGCAGACTAGCATAAGACTGTAAGTGCGTGAGAGAGAATGTTTTAGGAACCACACTTGGCAGATACAACACCATGTAAAAAGGAGCCAGGGCAGTTGCACAAGCAATTCATCCCAAGTGGGGACAAGACCACAGGGAATATTATGCTCTGCACTTCATATTTTCAGAGCTATACATAGGCTGTCTTACCTGCTCTGTTTTTGAGAGATTCAGCACTGTGTCTCTTCTAAATATTTTCAGATGTTTAGCAGATCAAATATCCAAGAAAGTGATGTAGTAATCTAAATTAGAATTATTTGACCATTCCTGCCCTATGTTGAAATGGTGCTACATATGGGAATAAATTCACTATCTTCTGACATCTTAATCAAGTATTTTCATGTGCAGCAACTTAGAGATGCCGTTCAACCTAGTGAATCAGGTTTTTCTGATTCTTTTTCTGAACTTACATGAAAATTTGTTGTAGGTGCGATCACAACTCAGATGCTTATTGGAGAGAAAACAATATAAATAATCAGGACACTGTTGAAAAATTCAAATGTGATTTCATTAGCTTTGTAAAAATTAATTTCTTACAAAAAGACTAAAGGGAAGAAAACCTGGCTGAATTTGATCTCTGTCTTAAATCCAACTGGCCATGGACAGACACCTCAAAATAATTTAGACTAAACAATGACACAATGCCAACAGAGAATTGTGCAATGATACATTGCTAAAATAGCTTCTTGTTGCCACCCCAGTTGATACTATATCATGTTCTCTCTTGCAGGATGGAGAGATGTGGTCCTCTGTGAACTGCACCATCTGTGCTTGTGTGAAGGGCAAGACAGAGTGTCGCAAGAAACAGTGCATTCCAGTCAGCAGCTGTCCTCATGTGAGTTTTTTAAAAGAACTGAGCTTTCTTCTCTTTTCTGCTCCACCATTATCTTTTCCAATGTTTCTTGGAAGTTGTGTGCATGACAGTGGAGTGTGCTGTTTGGAAAGAAGGGATTATCTGGAATGTTAATTTAGGCTGGCATTCCCCAAATGTGCAACTATTATCCTGAATATGGTCTTCCTGCCTCTGTCCTTGCTCTGAAGACTGTGCTCCTCCTCTCCTTCTCCTTTAACTTTCTCTGTCTCAAGTATCTGCTTTGGAACAGTTGTTTTTGACTTTTATTTAATAGTTTATAGAGTGGTGAGGTTACTATGTTAATATTTCAGTAATGTGTATGTAGTTAAGGCAAGCCACAGGAGGTTGTTGAGCTTGCATTTCTCGATGTATATGAGACTTAATACTTGTTTGAAAATGCAAATTAGACAAATCAAAGAAAATTAGTTCAAGCAAACCATGCTACTTTCACTAAGGTTGTGGCCTGGGTAATTTTTACTTTGAAAGTCTGAAGTGAACCCAAAGAATGCTATAATTGTAATTTAATGGGATAAAAAATTTGCTTTACTTGAAACCCTGAGCTAAAGTCAACTTTTGTTTCTTGGATTTCTGACACTGACAAATGATTTTGGTCTTATGGCTCAAGCATTCACAAGATGAAGCTCTAAATAGCACCTCAGGTAGGGGCAGATCTTTGAGCAGAACTGCAGAAGAGAGAGCCAAGTTCTTAGCATTACACCTTCTCAGTGTTTCCTTCTCTATCCTGGAAGCCAGTGGGGAAAATGTTAATCACAGACGCCTAGATATAAAATTTTAAATGAAAAACTCTTGGTTTGAAAAATTTTATATGTGTAAACTTCTGACAGAAGTGGTGGTAAAATGAAGAACCTGTGCCTGAATGGGGGCACTCCCCATTCTGGTGTGACAGTGGGCTTCAAGATCCTCAGAAGAGGGAACATCCTTTTCCTGTCACTCTGGCACTCACTGTAGAGGGCAGTTCTGCTCTTAATGGGCATCACATGAGAAGCTTCTTACACATCAGGAAGTGTAAACAAATGGAACTATTGTTTTGGGAGTGTTATATGGCTCATGGCAGTCAGGTTTGCTGCTTTCATGCCATTCACAGTATAAGCAGGAAGTGAGAGCTTGGGCTCTTAAGGTCTTGCACAAACTGAATTGCATTTACATTTTCCTTGTGCTCATGCATTTTTAAATGTTTAAGGTGCTTTTGAGATCAAATAGCTAATATGACTTGATAGAGTTATTCAGTGAAGTACATCACTTCAGCTGTATCCATATATAAATTTGAGCATTGAGATGATCAGTTGAAGTGGCTTCTAAAATGAAAGAAGTGGTGAGTAAAAATTCACCACTGCCCTTGACGTCTGAGGTGAGTCTGCAAACAAGGTCTGGTTCCTTAGGGCTGGAAAGACCAACTTTGTTACCTTGCAGCACCATTCCCTCCTGCCAATAATCAGTCAGCCAAGTCACCACCTTAAAATTCAAGTGGCAAGCAAACCCACCCTCCTTCACAGGTACACCTTACATTTCTGCTCTTCCAAGCTAAATTGGAAGGAGCAGTAGGAGAAAGAATGTAAACTCTAGAGTAAAATTTATTTTCCTATTCCAAGTGGGTACCAAGTAGTTTTAAAGCAAATAATATATGCTAATTAATTTAAATATTTTACATTTCATCTCTGCTCCGCTATCTTTGATGAGGCTTTCTGCCATAAATCTATAAACATCACTTAAACACACCACATTTTTCAAGATAAATATATTTTAGTGGTTCTGATACTGACAGTCTGAATATCATGCATAGAGTTATGCTGCTGTCTCTGCAAAGTGTAGATATGTCCATTCCTTTTCTCTCTTCACAATATTTTTCACAGTAAGCAGTCTCCACTGGCTATTAAGACTGCTGTGGAATAAAATGGGTTTAGTGTCCCTTATCTGCCAGGCAACATAAAGTTATCTCATTAAATGTGTATTATTATACAGACAACTGAGTGTGAAAGAATTGAAGAATTTAGAATATTATTCATTAACTTAAACACTTTACCCTGCAGTCTTAATACTCTTTGCATAATATTATGGGTGAATTTTTTTGGTTATGGAATTTTATTTTATTTATCCTAATAAATTTTGGTCAATTATTTCTTGAAAGTATGGATTTCAAAGTGGTAATTCTGCAGAAATTTCTAATACTGCACAACTGTTTTTATTATTCAATCTATTGGTTGCAGGCTGACATATTTTTTAAGACTGTTTCTGCCATTTTTTTAGTTTTCATCATAGTGCTAGACACAAATTTCTGTTTCTTTTGTTCTTTTCTTTTTGGAGCATTTAATCCCATATCAGCAATTGCAGGAAATATCTTTCTTAGGTTCTTTTCATCTGCTGTGGAGGCAATACACTTTTCAAATTCAGTCCCTCCTATCATTTATAATAAGATTGGTCTTCCGTGGCATTCTCGTGAGTCTTATGGCTTGTGGTTTCCAGATATTCCCTCTCAAGTTATCTGGAGTGTCAGCCTGCAAAGTGCGGTACATACTGGCCCCCATTCAGCAAAGCTATTACGCATGTGTCCAGTTCTGCTGAAGTTAGTAGGCCCTTTATGTGTGCTGGAACTTAAACACATGTTTAAATACTTTATATATATAACTATACAGTATTAAACTATTCAACATTTGGCAAGACTGAGTTTCAGAGGTCCTTTAGATTTCTAACTGAGTTTGCTGTTTACTTGCCCTAGCTCTGCTCTAGTCTGTTCCTTGCTTTGTGCCATCTCCTTTCTGATTATCCATCCTTATAATTTGTCACCTTGCCCTCTCTCCTTATGCCTTTGTGTTCCTCACTAATGTCTTAAGTCTGTGGTAATGACCAGTGGTCATGAACATGTCTCTTTTTTTACTGCTAGAAGAGAGCGTGGTGAATTTTACAACATATAATCTTTTCTGAGCTCCAAGGCTATGCAAATATTAATAGAATTAAATTCACGGCAGGTGAAGACGTTTGCAGAGTTCGATTCTGTGGATAAATTATGAACCCGTGAACTTCAAGTGAGCTGAAAATTTATTCAGAACATGTTCTTCCATCTCTAGCATAGACTGCATATAATGTTATACACATCTGTTATTATTACAAACAAAAAGTTGCTGTTCTTACTCCAGTGCCAAATGAGGCACAAAAAAACAACAGCTGCTGCTATTGCACAACCAAACAACCCCCTTTCCCCCAGCAATTAGTCTTGCCTTAACAAAATAGAAAATAAAACCCTCAGACACAAAATTGAAAACCCCATAAAAAGGAAGAAAAATTCCCAAAAATAAATAGACTCAAATGTGGTCTGCTTATAAATATTCATAGGGAAAAATGGGATCACAGCACTTAGCACACTCCTAAGGGAACCCTCAATGCTAACGAACTCTTGCAGCACATGTTAGCAATAATGGGTTTCCTTACTCCACAAGACAAAAACAGGATCTTGGGCCAGCATGGTGGCTCAAGTAACCAGCCTCAGCAGGCTGCCTTGGAGATTCCAATTTCACTTGAATTCTCGCGACTTCCAGCTCATCTGATGGTTTATTTTATTGAAAGAGAGGGGTAAGGCTGTGCAGTGCACTGTGTGATATTCATCTGCATGTCTCTGTTCCTACAAATAAGTGTTGCTAAGCCTCCTATTTCTGTGTAGTTTGAAGGGTTACTCCTTTAAGGGGTTCTGTTCTAGCAGGTGCTTGGTAGGCCTTCCTGCTGCAACCTGGTTCTCAGCTATTCTCTTTGCCCAGGGATCTGGGGGTCACACAAACATTTAAGTGCTGCTCGCTCTGCCAGTTCAACTCTGATGCAGCCCTTTTCTTAAGTCCAGATGTGTCTCAATTCTGTTCACATGAACTTGCATATGTAAAGACAAACTTACCCTGATCTGGGCCCTGTGATTGATGTGCCCAAGTGCATTCATGACCAAGGATTCATTCATGCCATGTGTATACATCAAGCAAGAGCAGGATGGAACATGCTCTACTCCAGTTTGCTAGCAGATATTTGTAGTTCATACTTTCCCATGCACACTATCAAAGCTTGGCAGCACTGTAGGCAGAAAGAAAGGTAGACAGCAGAAGGGCTCCCAGTGCCTACTTCCTCCCGCTTTGCATAGACCTGACAGCAATTTTTTGTCTGTTTTCACAAGTTTTCTATACTGTTTAGTGGCAGGATTGCACAGTTTCACTTGCTCTCTCTTGCTGTCCTCACCTTGCTCACCTATTTGGTGGCAATTAGCTGTAATCACACAGAGGGGACTTTCTCTGTGTTCAGCTGCTGTTGGAGCAAAGGGTCAGTGCTTGGGAACAGCACAGCTCCATATACCTCTTCATTCCCTGTGTGGGATTATGGGTGAAATCAATATCACTGTAAGTTTTGTTATAACCAAAATATCAACAGTTTTTGCTTGGAAAAACACATTGTTCAGTCTGAAAGTTTTCAGAATTCTCTGCTAGCTTGCTGATTAACTTTGAGTAACTTAAGTAAAATCAGATAAAACATCTTTTAAACTGATGAAGACTGAAAAGAACATGAATGCACATACATAGAGGCAATAGAGGCATGCCTCCTGTACCTAGTCAGCCTTTTATAAAGCACAACAAGAAATAGAATTGAACAAATCCCTTCCTTCCTTCCTTCCTTCCTTCCTTCCTTCCTTCCTTCCTTCCTTCCTTCCTTCCTTCCTTCCTTCCTTCCTTCCTTCCTTCCTTCCTTCCTTCCTTCCTTCCTTCCTTCCTTCCTTCCTTCCTTCCTTCCTTCCTTTCCTTCCTCCCTGCCTTCCCCTCTTCCATTCCCTCAGCAGGGAATACATAGGAAAGGTATATCTTTTAGGAAGTAGAGGGAAAAGGTAGTGATTTTGTTAACCCAGTGAATGCTTTAGCTATCTGTGCAAGTCCAAAATTCTCTCACACTCTCTTTGAAGAGAAAAGTGGTAACAATAGTATTTCATTTCTTATAAAACCACTAGGAAGCTTGTTAAGTAGTTCTGTCTGTTTTTAGCATCTGGTATTTGAAGTTGTAACCAGGGCACTGAGTTCAAACACAACTTGAGTTATTTTCAAAGGCTTATCCAGTCTTACAACATGACACAGTCATTGCTCCAAGAACTCTTTCATTAAAACAGCCTGTCTCTCTCCCAATTAGGGTAAAATCCTGAACAGGAAAGGATGCTGTCCGATTTGCACGGAAAGTAAGTTCTTCCTTCACATTCTTTAAATTATTTTGTATTCTTTTTGAAAAAATAAATATATAGACGTATGCTTGCTTTTCTGCCTTCTTTTTTAGAGCAGCTAAAGGACAAATGATTATTTTTAGCTGTGGATTTTTCTCCTATAAATTTGTAATTCTAAAATAAAATGCTTGGGTATTTTGTTTTTATTTTATTTTTCAAAATGATGCTATTTTTGTCAAATCTGAGGTGCTGCATTTTGAAAGATGTACTTGGTCTGTGAAATTTGTCAGCAATAAAACAAGAAAATGAATAGAGTTATAACTTTTAGGACTTAGGTACCTTTTTCTGTAACTAACAGTCCAGCTATGTGCATATTTAATCACACCTGTGTAGATGATTTGTGAGAGTTAAAAAAAGGTGTGCAGAAATCTGAGACACACTCTGGGGCAGCAGTAGAAAGCAGAATAGAAAACTATTCTTCTTTGTTTATGATGTTTAGCTCAACCCTTACATTCTTATCTCTTTACTCCTCCCTTCAGGAATGATCATTAAATTGTAGTATCACCCTCCTAATCAGCAAACAACTTACATAAATGCTTATCTTTAAGCTTGTTCTATTTAACTCAACAGGGAGACCGGAAGTTAACAAGATACCATTACATATTTCCTTTAGTACATATTTAAATATTTTACTAAATAGGGACAGATGGCTGAAATGGGGTTTTATGACTTACAGGAAGGCTTTTGAAAGAAGACAGTATTCCTATGATTTTGTCTAAAATCAAATGGTGTTGCTGTTCGACTTGGTCCTGGGTTCTCTTGAATTGCAGAAACCCCAAATGCTAAATATCTGGTTTTTCACTCTTTGGCTCAATTATTTTGAAACGTGTATCTTGGGATAAAATAAATCTAGCTTGCAAGTCTTCATTATCAAAATTATGGTAAATACAAGGCACAACCTCAGAAACACTTGAAACAATACTGAGTGGAGGAAGAAATGAAAGAGAATTCAACTGACTAGAAGTTGATTTCATGTAAGGTCAGTTTCGAGGGAGAAGAAATTTCCATAGATCTTTGCTCAGATATGACATACCATTAGTATCATTGATTTGTCAATCTCTATCTTGCCTCTTTTTTTATGTTTCAATCTCATTTAACCTTTCTCATGTGTTCTTCCTACATTCTTCTGTAACATGAAAGCGGAGGAAAAGAGTGGGGCCAGCCATTCCCTCAAAACACAGGAAAGTAAGAGATTTGAAAAAAGACAGTACAGTGACTCCTTCAAAAATGTGGCTAGAGAGTGATGACTTGTGATAATTGTTTCAGGGGAGAAGGAGGCAAAAATTTAAAGTTCTTCAAAGTTAAACATCTAGGAGCCAAGTTACCTAAAAATCTCAAAACTTCTTGATGATATAAGGGAGTAATGATGACTACAAACATGTGAAGTTAAGGCCAGATCATTATTGCTTGTCCTCCTGCCATGCAGATCTGTAAAGAGCCTGGCTCCATCTTCCCAGTGACCTCTTTCTATGTACTGGCAGCCTGCTATTAGGTCTCCCCAAAGGATAAAAAACCTTGTTCCCTTATGGGAAGGGATCAAGAGCCTTGAGGGTCCTCCTACCTGCATTGCAACTGCCTAAGAGGCTCATTGTCCTATCTCACAGTCCCATGCTCCACTGCTGCACATGAAACAGAGGGTTTGGTTTTTTTACAGTTATCTCACTATGGACCCATTTTGTACTTGGAGAAGAGCTGATTCCAAATGTTTATGATTAACAAGGCATTCTTGGCTTTTGCAGAGAATGTAATCAAGGAGCTTAAATGCCCAGTGTCATACAGCAGTGGTAGCTATTGGTATTTGCACATTTGCTATTTGCAAAGAATTAATTCCACCTTTGTGGCAGAAGTGCTGTAAATCTCATCATGACTATCATACGACAGTAATTGGAAACCTTGCTAATTCAGCCAGTTTCTGATAAAATGTACACACAGCCCCTTCCTCACTCATGTTGATCCTGATCCTGTCTTCACATACTAACACACCAAACATTCCTGGCACTTCAGCAGATATTAATTTCCCAAAGTAAAAACAACAGGAAGGTACAAGAACATACTGTACATGGGAGAGCTTTGAGTACAGTTTAAATGCAGCCAATTTCTATGAAGTGGGTCAAACCCAGTCAAGTTGTGAAAGGATACAGTTTAAACTGAAAAAAAATAATCAAAGGATTATTTTCAGAGCAGTTTGTTGCAAAGAGAAAAAGTACCTCGTCTCTTAAAGGGCTGGAGAGACTCTTTTGTCTACTGTTGCTGAAGTTAAATATAGTTAGTTTTGGCATGTTGCTTATTAAGCTCTGTGGCTGACATACAGTTATCACTAATTAAACACAGTGGTCATAGCAGTGGAAAATTCAACAGTTTAGTTTATGCTGCTGTAAAAAATGTAATGAAATGTACTCTTTTGGGCTTGATTTAGAAAAATCACCACTGACGTCAATTCCATAAATTAGCAATCCTATGTTAGACCAAGGTAATTTTCATATTAAAAATAAGAAAAAACTAAACCTGAGTTTAAATAACATTAACAGACTGCTCTCAACTTCAGACAAAGATAGAAACTTGCAGTGAAAGTAAAATCTTTGTTCTTGACAAAGAAGAATTCATAAGCCTTGCTGAAATTACAATACGCAGGTTGAAAACCTGTTACTAAAATCACGTAGATATACTTTAGTCAATATTAATAGTCCTAGCACAATCTTACACCAGTCGTGAGATTTTGTGGATGAAGTTATTTCAAAGTGGACTGCAGTCATCTAGGTTTACATGTACAGCACACATGATTAATCTTGCAGCAAAGGCTGCTTTTGGGACAGAAAATTTCATTCATCACAAATCATTCCACAGCTTTTTTAATTGACAAAATGATCAACAGAGCTAAGCCGAATTCAAGGACATTTAGACCCACTTTAGGATTAAGAGGTCGGTACTTCCACTTGGTCCTGCATCCTTTTTATGTGTTTTTATAGAATTACTGAAAAAAGCACTGACTTTCAAAGAATAGAAAAAAAAAAGAAAAAGAAACAAAGTGAAGTTATGCATTTGGTACCTGTAAGAGCAGGAAGTGGGACTAAAGGACCACATATGTCCCTTTTTTTTCTGTGTTTTCCTTTCCATGAAGAAATATAGCAACAAAAAGACTACAATTGTTTATTCATACTGGAATACTTTTCATTTTACCTTCTATTTCAGCTGTGATAGTCTACTGTATAAATATGTATTTGGACAAATTGGAATATTTTATTTATGAAATAGACCATAAAGACTCCTGTGGAAATTTTGACAACACACCTTGTAATGTGTATTATATCAAGCTGCACTATGCAGAAGTTATGAGGAAAGGCCTCTATGGCTATGCATTTTTTACAGAAAGTCTAATGAAATTCTGTTATATGTGCTCTGTAGCTAATTTTTTGAAGTTAATAATGTGTTCTGTTTGATTTAGGGTTTAATTCAGCATATGGGCTAATTACATTCAAACTTTCATTTTATTTTTAAAAAGCTGAGATATTTTTGAATTATACATTTGCAACCAGAACACCCTTCACTGGTAAACTTGTGTTTTTTTCCTCCCTCTCCTTACTTAGAAAGTGTCCAAACCAATTTTAGTTATAATTTAAAGTATATTTTTCTTGGCCACTCTTAACTACCTACAAGCCCAACAGAGTGTGACCAGACATCTGGACATCTTGGACTTCAGTTGACTGCTCTGATATCCTGAAAAAACAAAACAAGCTATTCCATGAGCACCAGAGCTAACACAGCCTGGTTTCTTCTGGATTTTTGTTCCATTTCCTTTATATCCCAACAAATAATAAGCCCAGTTAGAGACAATCTATCCTGTGGCTGGTCTGGAGACATAAGTGTGCTAATTCCCCAGCCAATATGCTTGTGCTCTCAGCTGGTCAGGATGTGTGTGCTGACTATCTGTCTGGCCTCCACCATGCAGTATATATATTTTGCCTTTCTAAAAAGGCTAAATACTGTCTGGGGGAATGGAGGCACTGGATGGAAGGCAGAAAGGTACTTTCTGCCAACCACTTATTAAACTAAGTGGTTCTTACCTGTACTCAGCATACTGCTTACTAGAAATGACTGGTCATTCAGACTTTTATCCCTCTGCCTTGGCCAAATAAGTTGTGATCTTTTTTCTTTATGAGAGTATGTTGAAATTTAGGAAATACTAATGTGTTCTTTTCCATGCTGTTGCTTTTTTAGCTTCCTTTTTTTACAGCTACATATGTTTTCAAAAACACTACCTTCTCTAATGAAAGTCACTATTTCATTTGAATTGGGACCATGATTTGAAAATTCAAGGAAAACATGGCAACAGCTCTATAGTATTCACTTTTACCACCTAAATACTATTATTAGTTTGCAAGTAAGCTGTAGAGCCTTAGGTGGGAGCTGAGCAAACTGCACTAATCACACACGTAGCTTAATATTTCAGTCAAATATAGAAGTGTGAAGTGTGAAATGTGAAAACTGCCAAGCTGCCAAAAGCTTTTATGAATGCCAGAAGGTCTGAATATTGATTTGGGAGCAACATGCAGGATTTCCAAAAGAGGTGTAGTGGTGTTTGCATCCAGCTCTCAATAATGTTTAATCAGAGTTGAGTGCCTAAGGTGTTCTGAAAAACACAGCCTCCTGAACATA
Organism: Oenanthe melanoleuca; assembly: GCF_029582105.1. Classification (NCBI taxonomy): domain Eukaryota; kingdom Metazoa; phylum Chordata; class Aves; order Passeriformes; family Muscicapidae; genus Oenanthe; species Oenanthe melanoleuca. The sequence continues at coordinate 103,513,395 of NC_079335.1, read as the reverse complement.
GCTCTGGGGCCCTCTTTTGAAAAAATTGTGTTTGTCAAGGATAGAGAGGGAATGGGTAAATTTACATTCATGTGCATCTCTCGATGAGCAAAAGAAGACACCAAAGATCATGAATGCCAAGTTCAAAATGAGGGAGAGGCAATGATTCTTAATTTCCTTTGCCCAAGGGTGTTGTAGATGCTAAAAACATTTTTGGACTAAGAAAATTCATAGAAAATATTTCTATCAAAGGTTACTAAATTAAAAGAAACCATATTTGGCTCGGAAAGTCCCTAATCTGAAACTAATTGGAGGCTAGGGGAGTCTCAGCAGGAAATATTGTATAGAATTGCCCTTTTCTAGCTCTGCCTTAGACAGATGACACATGGAATGTTGGCAATAAGCTGGGAACAATTTACTGTAGAGAAAAAAGGGAAAGATCTACACCTGTGACCCTACACCTTGTTATCATAAATTGCCAAAATTCATATTCCAGGGTTAGGGAATATAACTTTGGTGAGAACAGCACCTCTTCATCTCTTATGCCCCAACAGAAAAACAAGTCACATACAATCCTAACCAAAGATCTGTGCTTCCAGTAGATTTCAAAAATTTCCAAGTAAAAAGACTGGTTTGTTTCAGAAGGGAAAAAGAAAAGAAAAAAGAAAAAACGAAAAAGAAAAAGAAAAAGAAAAAGAAAAAGAAAAAGAAAAAGAAAAAGAAAAAGAAAAAGAAAAAGAAAAAGAAAAAGAAAAAGAAAAAGAAAAAGAAAAAGAAAAAGAAAAAAAAAACATAAAAAAGTAATGTGATTGAAACTCTCCCAAAAGGAAATAAACAATGAACCAAAAGCTAAAAATGGCAGGAATTCTTTTCATGTTGACAGTCTTTTGCAGTCTTGTTACACCCGATATTTAATGTGTATTTCTAGGCCAACCAGTTTTTCTTACTGGCAGTGACTGAGTTATCACACCCACTTTTGCAGGGTGTGGATTTATTTTTAAACTCCATGATTTTAGCAAACCTTTCAAGAATATTTTACACAGTGATACCAGATAATCAATTATTCAAACTTTTTTTAGGTGGATTTTCCCTCCTCCATTTCCTTGGTTGTTAAAGAAAACAGCAAAATTTGGATCAGACCTTCAGCTATCTGGTCCAAAATACATTTTTAACTGCATGGCATCAAATTGATATATGACGTGACACAATGTAGCATAACATAAAACAATATTGCTCTGCATAACACATTAGAAATTAAAAATAAATATTTCCTTTGGATCCCATTGGTACTATCAATTTTACTTGCACATCTCTATGTTTGTTCCTCTCACGTTGTGCCTCTTAGTCACTTGCTTAGGTGAAGAATTAGCCTGCTCCTCCCAACAGGTTGGTTAAAAATGTGTAGTATGTCCACATCCTTGGCTTTTAGAAACACAGAGAAAAATCAGATCTTTCCTCTAGAATCTTCACTGATGTTTGGCTGATATTCCTTTTTTTTTGTTCGCAGTTTCTTTGTTTTCATAAAAGTTTTCATTAAATTTAAGGAAAAATTTAAGCTGGAATAGCTGAAGTATTATCTGAGCTGGTAATAACATTTATCTTAATACTCATGAGGCAGATACTTAGTTGTATAAATAAGGAAATCAGAAACATGTTGGTATGATTTAGTAATGGGTAAAGTTAGATTGTCTCCATACAAAATCTAGAGATAATTTCTCCAATTGGTATAAATGATGCTGTTAATTAAAAGCCATATGGTTCCTGCCAATTTATGGAGAATGAATCAATCTTTTAATGAACTTTGGAAAGCAGTTATTAACATCCTCATTGGTATCAGTGAGGAAAAGAAAACTCACAGAAGTGCACATTTTTAAAATTACTCTCTTGACTAAATATCTTGGTTTTCAGAGTCTGCTTTAAAGTCGTTTGGGCTTGTTTTCTGGAGATGTTGATTAAATATGGATAATTTTGATTTCTGATAGAGTTGTCAACATGATGTCCTTGAGAAATTGAAACTTTTGGTCCCTAGTTGCCAGACACAGGGAAGAGGAGTAATATTGATGCCAAGATGAGTTACTGGCTTAGCTAAAGAAGCATGCATGTGGCCAATTAGGGATAAAGTACAAATCACCCAGGTAGCAGCTCTGTGGTGGCTCTGCACCATGTGGTGAGGAGGAAATCAGATTAAGACATGTCTTGCAGTAGAGACACTGCAACATGTTGCCACAGGTGTCAATGGAGTTGCTCTTGCTACTGCTCTTTATGGGCAGATTAGATAAACATCTATCAGTGATAATATAGGTGAAGGTGATTCTTCCTTGCAGCTGGAGAAGAAAAAGGTAATGTCTCCTTGGGCTTCCTTCAGCTCCATTTTCTGTGTCTCCATATAGGTTTCCTTGGGGACTCTTTACAGCTAGAAAAATACCAGAAAGATTTCAGTTACTTTAGCATAGCATTCTGCCTAGACTGAAAAACTCTGTTGAGAAAGGTGTATTTGTAGTTAGAACTGTATTCCCTTCCCCTTCTCCGTAACATTCATGTCTCCTTCTTTTGTGTGGATTTGAATTTGGCTTTTTTAAAGCTGGTTTTTCAGGCAAGATATTGTTAGTTAAACAGACATCATCTTTCAAAGGCAGCCTTAGCCCATGGGTATACAGCTGGCAAGAGCACTGTGCATTTCTCTGCCTTGAGACTCATTCTTCCAGGAACAGCAGCAATGTGGTTAGAACCTATTGTTATACCAGAAGGCTGCAAGGCAAATATATTTGCTGCTGTCTTTGGTTGTGAGGCAATTCAATCAGTTGATGGGTAGCTGCAGGGTAACTCAGCATTATTGTATGAATATGTCTTTGGGTTGTGACTTCTCTGACCAGCGTATGGCTTCAAACATCCATAAGAGATCTCCAACCATTTGTAATGACGCAAATGACTGGTAGAGACACCATGCTCTTTGGCAGTCATTGCATCGTGTTAGTCATTACCACTGACTTTTAGTTGGTAGCATGATATCAATAACTATTACAAGTCAGTTGTGTATAAACAACATATATAATAGCTTGTAACACTGAATAAAGATGCTGGTTCTGCAGGTATTTTGGGGAAAAATTGTGTAAACACACCTGGTTTATAAATGTGCAACATTTATAAGTGTGTATATATAAAATATGAACTGAATGAGCTCCTGCTAAAGTGATCTGATGGTTTTTAATTTCAGGGAGTCACTGAAATTTGAAAAAGTTCACAGGCGTTATAATAACCTAAACTGTACTTTTTAAGGGACAAAGCTATAGGTTAGCCTTCCTATGCTGCCCCAGGGATGAAGTGGCCTTTGGTTACCAGCCACTTTGGGAAAGACTTCTAAAGCAATTAAGTTTTTGTTTTTCAAAGATATATTTAATCCCAGTGGATGCCAGTCAAAATCTACCCTGTAGAGCAGATAGATTAGGTGAGAGCAGCACTCTAAATTCTTATCAACTGTTTTTTTCCAGCTTTGATTGATCCTGATATGGTGCTTTTTTTTCTCACTCACCTGCAGAGCCTGGAGTTTGCACTGTATTTGGCGATCCTCACTACAACACTTTTGATGGACGGACATTTAACTTTCAGGGAACATGTCAGTACGTTTTGACGAAAGACTGCTCCTCCTCTGCCTCGCCCTTTCAGGTGCTGGTAAAAAATGATGCCCGTCGGACCCGTTCTTTCTCCTGGACAAAGTCAGTGGACCTTGTGTTGGGCAGAAATACAATCAGCCTCCAGCAGCACCTCACAGTGAAGTGGAATGGGACCCGAATTTCACTACCTTGCGAGACACCACAATTTCAGATCGATTTGGATGGTTACTTGCTGAAAGTGACAACCAAAGCAGGTAGGACAAGTATATGTGTGTGTCTGTGTATGTGTTTGTGTCTTTTTCCTCTCTGAAGAACTTCTGAAGCTCAACATGAACAGTTCTCAGTAAAAAAACATTATAGCAGTAATAAGTATCATTATAACTTTTTAGAGACCAGAGAAACCCACAGCGCTTTCAAAATCCCTGCAGGCCAGAAGCAGACAGAAATTCCAGCTATGCTCTTGAAGTCTGCAGGATATTGCTAAGCTGTGTTTCATTCTATGGCTGACAATTAGCTGCATAGACAAATGAGCTTTGACTTGCACTTATAGTAGCTTAAAAGTGGCTTATGGAGAGTATGGTGGGTTGACCCTGGCTGGACATCAACCAAACATGCCCACCAAAGCCACTGTATCACTCCACTCCTCACCTGGACAGAGAAGAGAAAATATAGTGGAAGACTCGTGGTTCAAGATAAGAAGCAATTAACATCATGGGAAAAAATAGGCTCAGTTTGGGGAAATTAGATTAATTTATGGCAAATAATACTAGGGTAGGATAATGAGAAATGAAGTAAAATCTTTAAAAAGCCTCCACACCCCAAACCCCCTTCTTCACAAGCTTAACTTTACTCTGGATTCTCTCTACCTCCTCTTGCCCCGAGTGGTGTAGAGGAGATTTGGAATGAGATTTGAAGTCAGTCCATCACATATTTTATCTACCAGTTCTTCCTCCTCAGGAGGAGGACTCCTCACACTTATTCCTTGCTCCAGCATGGGCTTCCTTCCACAGGAGACAGTTCTCTGCAAAGTTCTCCAATGTAAGTCCCTCCCATGGGCTGCATTTCTTCACAAACTTCAAAAGCGCAGATCCCTTCCACAGGGCGCAGCCCTTCAGGAACAGACCAATGTGGATTCCCCACGAGGCCACATGTCCTGCTAGCAAATATGCTCTAGAGTTGCCTTCTCTCTTCATGACTCTGGGATGGGAGTCCTACAGGATTACAGTCTCCTGTAGGCATCCATCTGCTCCAGATGCTGCAGGTAGAACTCTGCTCCAGCATGGACCTCCATACGCTGCAGGAGGGCAGCCTTGTCTCACCGTGGTCTGCACCCTGGGCTGCAGGAGAATATCTGCTCCAGTCAGGGGAATATCTCCTGTCCCTCCTTCTCTGCTGACTGCAGAATTGTTTATCTTACACTCTCCCTCCCCTTTCTGACTGCAGTCGCAAAGGTCTTTTCTCCCCCTTCTTAAATATGTTATCCCAGAGGTGCCACCACTGTTGTCAAGGCCAAGCCTTGGAGCCAGCTGGAACTGGTCCATCTCAGAGCAAGCTGCAATTTGCTCCATTGGACATGGGGGAAGTTTCTGGCAGCTTCTCACAGAAGCCACCCCTGTAGCTATTTGCTTCCAAAATCTTGCCATACAAACTCAATACATGGTATTGTTTGTCTTTCAGACATGTACAGAGAGGATATCAGTTCTTAAACATAAAACTCATGTTTTTGAAAGTTCCAGCAACATACCTTGCAGTTAAGGTGATCAATTATATAAATTTATAGGTATAGATGGTTGGAATGACTTCGAGTTGTAAAATTATGAAAATATTTCATCAGAGCAATCCAGCAAAATGGAGGCACTGGTTTGAAAAGCAAGGCCTAATTTACTGTTCAGTGCCATCTTATTTGCCTTGCTTTGTGCACAAGTAAAAAGTTGTCTGCAAGGAACAAAGTCTACAGCACCACAAGCAAGAGGAAATAAGAAACTATAGAATATGTTACCTTGTTTCTAGAAACAGGGAAGGGAAATAACATTCTCTCAGATCTTTTGTGTCTTAGAAAATACTTGTCAAAATGTTAAACCAGAGGATGGACTTTTGTTTTGATAAACTGTTCTGAAATGATAGTGTCCTTGCATAGATAAATACTGAGGGGAAGTTTAAAACTTTCTCATTAGCATGTGTTAGATACTACTGTAGTCCTGAGAGATTTCACTTACACAGTAAAGCATTGTTTCAGTGAGAATACTGTTTACTGTTAATTTAGTTAAATGCCATGTGGAAGCAGTGAAACCAGTCTTTCTTATGGAGTGATATGGTCGCAGGTGTGATGCATAGTCATACTCATTATCTAGCATAATTTTTTTTTCAAGGGGTACACTAGCACCCACTATTGAACTGAGAATTTAGACACCTGTCCTCTGGAAAAGCGAGTCTGCATAATGTGGATCCCAGCTGTGGGCTCATTCCTCAAAGTGGCAGTGCAGATTTTTGTGGCTGTCTGTAAAATGCATACAAGTTGACCGTTATTCACAAATTCTAATTAGAAGCATCTTGAGGGTTTTTCTTTGCAGCCAGCTGAACATCATGAATTTGGGCGATGTGGATTTCATTAGCCAACCACAGGCCAAGGAAAGGTTTTCAACTGAAGATGAATGACAGCTAATCCTGCTGCTATTCCATTTGTCTCTGGCGCAAGCCTAATGAATGACTACACACATCCTTGTCCATGTGTTGGCAGAGGAAGTGCAAACATGGCATATAACAGCATATCAAACACTGTGTAATCACTGCAAATTATAGCCTAAATAATTCCTCCCCTTAACAAAGCAGGGTCAGGTTTCTCTTCCTGAATACGGCATTATGGGCCTTTCCTTAACACATAATGCCTAAGAAATAGCAGAATAACCTGTCTTCATTTTACTGGGAGAGGACAAGCAGCAGAGAGGCTGTAGAGAGGAAGAATGTGCTGAGTAGAACTGGTTTAAAGGCAAACATTTTGTTCCACAGGAAGTTCTGAGTGCTGGGGGAGAGAAATTGGAGAAACTTCTCTTTCAGAAGGAAACATGGATTTTTAAAAAATATATGCTTTCCCAGTGTAGGATGAAAAAAGAGGGGGGAAGTAATGAAAAATAAGCAAAACTGCTGCACTAGAAGTAAAATTCAGAGTAAAGTTGGGCTGGGAAATGCAGGGTCTGATGCTTACAGCTCAGCCAGCATTCTCATGGATTTTGGTTTTCCTTTTGGAGAGCTGGGAAATGAGCCTTAGATAAAACGTTTCAAAGCTTCAGGAATTCTTGTGGTCCCTGGCTACAGGGTAATGCGCATGGAAGTGCAGTCTTGGAGTTTCATACCCTGATCATTCAGGCTTCCAGGCAGCCCACCAGGCAAGCTGGAAGGCAACCAGCTTGGAGACTTGCCAGTGCTATGTTGGAAGTTCATTGAATACAATATGTTTCCCTAAAGAATTTCAGTTCTGATGAATTGGCATTTTCCAGTGAAAACCGGTTTTGTTGCTAAATCCCTCACCAGCTGTAGCCCTGGATGCCACACAGCAGCAGTCCTTGCACTCTGCACTGGCAGCTATGAATGTGCTTGGGATGTGTTGAGTCCTCATCCAAATTTGTGCATTAGAAAGACAAAAGGATAGAGTTTCACGTGGCCATTCCTCTATTGCATGAGCATTTTGTTATTGTTTCTGTGCTATCTTTTGCACAAAGCCACTTTGCTGCACTTTTTCTGTACCACTTTGACATTAAATATTTAGGGAGGAGTTGTTTGCCAGTTCTTGAGGGTGCCTTTAAATCTCAAGGATGCCATGAAAAATCATGCAAAACAATTGATGAGAGCTCCCATAAGGGAGTGTGTGATGTACATAAATCCAGAAGGATTTTTTTTAAATGCAGTAGAGCAGACAATGTGCCAAGTTAAGAAATCAAGTAACAAGTTGGTTAAGCATCCTTAAAAGAGAGTGGGTAATTGGAAAAAATGAAAAAGCAACATAGAGAATATTCCTTTCCTGCACGTCCCCGGATGGGAGAGATGTTGCATCCTTTGGCTTCTCATCTCTTGGATTCTGGTTCTTGTCCAAGTGAATGGGAAACTCATCCATTTTGAGTGGGGGAAGAAAGGGGGGGTATAGGCACCAAGAAAATCTTCCAAACAGTTTCTGTCTGCCAGAGAGACCATTTCAAACACTGTTCCGTAGCATAATCCCATCTGTCACAGCTCTTACTGGTTTGCAGAAACTAACTGGACTTTCTGGTTGTGAACAAACAAAAGACTCACACTGCACAGTGTTGTCAGGCTTCCCCAAAATTATCATGCATGTAGGAGTAATTATCCTTCCTTGTTACTCCAAAAAGGAATAAGCTCTGCTATGAACAGAAACCTTTAGGCTGTTCGTCAAAGCCAGAAATTACCCTTCCATCTGAGCAATTACAGCAGAATGAAGTATAATGAAGCCATACCAGCTAGAGGAAAGTACGTCCATGTGGTAGTTACACAGGGAGTCTCTTGAATGAAATCCAGTAATCAAGGCAGAAATCTCTAGATTTTAAAATGTGCATTTTTATATGCTGAGAAGAAAAGCCATAATTTTATGTTATTCTTCTTCTGCATACCTACATTCCTTTTGCAGGTTGAAAAAAGTAGCATCTAACAAGTAAATAAACTCAGGTGAGGAGGACATGAATATTCAGAAAATTTTTCAAGTTAACCTTTCATAATTAATGTATTTTCACTGAAAGTCAGTAAGTTTTGTCTTAAGAAAAATAGTCCTGAAAGGAGACTTAAGGTAGAATCCTTAGCCAGTCTTTTCTGACTTTGTTAAGAGTAGGGAGCTTCTGAGAGAGCTTCTCTCAGGGGGGAGAACCTGAACACAGCCTTAAAAACTATAGTTATTTTCTGAAAAGAACTGTCTGAGAATTTGGATCTTGATGCTTTAAACTTTGAGAAAGTTTATGTGATTCTCAAGTCTGAAAAAATCTTGGTTTATAAGTTAATGGCATTAGTACTATTAAAGTTAATGGTACAATAAGTACTTTTTAAATGGCAGCATGGCAGTATTAATCTTGTGTCTGCAAATCAAGCTGTTTTTGTTTTTGTTCTGTTCAGTTTTGTCAGAAGCAAAGACAATTGGATTTTGAATTTGTCCAGCAATGATAATGAAGAAGCTTGAAAGGCAGCTTTCCTCCTTGCCACCGTGCTGGCCTCATTAACAGTTGTAGTCTTGCACAATTTTTCAGGTGGCTGAGTGTAAAGTGCCTTTGGAGGAAGAGACAGTGGTCCCATCCATGCTGTGTTTGTGAGGTAATTTGAAGCTGATTTCAGGCATGGTTAGCTCAGGATACTTTTTTTTTTTCTTCAGTATTTGTGCTACCATTATGGTGGTAAGAAAACAGTGTCATAGACTGTAGTGGCAGGTGATGCAGAATTACCTTCACAGCCTTGATGAGAAAATCATCCCCAAAACTCTTGGAGACATGGTGTAATTTACACAAGCACTGAGGCCAGATGTTAAGATGGATGAACCCTTCTATAGCCATAATTTCATCTTGAACCTCACCCTGTTCCACTGCAGTGCTGGTAGGAATTGTCATAGGAGACAACGGGATATGTTGCTGAAGGAAGGGTTCCAGCTTTGAACGGAGTCACTAGTATGTTAATTGGATATTAATATGAGGATAGGGCAGGATTTCGATCACACAATGAGAAGTGCTGATTTACAAGAGGAAAGAGTGGTGCTTAGTCAGTCCACACAGCAAGAAAACTGGAGTGAAGCTCTAGTCCTGCACTGCAGAGTGATGCTCTTTGATATTCTTGGCTAAGCAGGGGGAACAGGGTAAAATCTGGATTATCCTGTTGAAAAGCAGTATCATATGTTTATCTGTAACTAATGGCTGCTCACAGGTATTTTATGAGAATAAGTTAGCATCAGCAAAATTATTTGTGATCTTCAGATGCAGGGTTCCTGCAGATGTGACATAGAACCATTCAGGATACATTGGAAGTAATTACAAGAAAGGCCATTTTTGGGTAGAAGTTAAGCCATTTTGGGTAAGAAGTTAAGTTGGTTTTTGGTGTTGTTTTTATTCCAAATTATATAAAAATTGTTTTCCCTTATGAGCTACCTATTTACGTGCGGGAGAAACAGGACTTCTGGACAGCAAACTAATATGATTATGTAGAAGCTAATTTATTGTTTACTTTTTAGCCTTAGTTATACATTTTAAAACTACTGTCCATGCAATTACACATTTCTGGATTGGTGGTTTTATGCTGCTCATGTGCCTTTCACAAGCCTTTTAGGTGCAGTGATTGATGGTTGTCCAAAGCTTTACTGCCCACCTTTATCTGGGGTTGTCTAAACTTGGTATTTTTTTTTTTCAGCTCTTTCTCTCTTGATTTAGCACAGTTTATGTTTCAGCGGCTTTGAAGGGTCTCAACAAGTTGTCAAAAAACACTTAAAAATGGCTCATCCTGTGCACTTGTTAGAAACACCGGTCTGTACTAAGAAATATACAGAAAAGAGCTAAGCATGTGAAGGGACAGCAAAATATGCAGAAAAACAACTAGGCAGCAAAACATGGAGCTAAATATAGTTTGGCTGGTGCACACAATAGAGAACAAGGCCTGGACTTGTTCAGACATGTTCACTGTGGCCTAAACTTGTTCAGTATTACTACATTTACTCTTCAAAGAATGGAATTCATTTAATCTACAGTCACTCAGGTAAAAACGAGAAGTTTAGTCTCCACCTGATCTCTGGCCCCTCTAGAGTATTGCTGGGAAGAGAAAGACATTCAGAAAGTAATTAATTCCCCGTGTTTTAGACAATCCTACTGTCATCCAGAGCTGTCTATTTTACTCCATCAAAAGGCCTAGACAGCTGACTTAAGCTAGACATCTAGGTTTAGATGGGTACAGACAGATAAAATGGATTTCACTCACAAAACGTAACTTTGATTTTGATGTTCCAGACATGCCAAAACTTCCTGTAAAGCAAATTGTAGCAGAGGGCTTACATCCCAGCCACTAGATGAAGGTTAGATGTTTACCATTATTTCTCAGTGTTGCTAACTCATGCAGACAACTTCAAAAAGTTCGTGATTAATGCCTTTTGAATTAACAGTTTGAATCCAATTCAGAATGCTTTCTTAAAACAGTTTTGCACATTTGATGTATCTTTGTTGCAATCTTTTTAACTCTTTTTACTCCCACAAAATAAGGTAACTTGTATCAGAACAGTTGTATTCACCCCAATGAGTGATTAGTGTCAGCTTTGTAGGCAAGAATAGGATGTTTCACATAAGGTTGCAACTGGAGTCTCATGGGACATGGACATCTTTGTATGACCATTACCTGTGCAGTGGTAACAGCGGTTGAGATTCTGGCCCCCCCGCAAAATCACCTAGAAATTTACCATAGCAAATTCAGTTTGCAGAATTTTGCAAGAGCCTTCCTTTGATATTGATATCCTGCCTTGGCTCTATATTTTTTAGGATAATCCTATTCATTAGGAAGAAGGAACAGAAATAAGAAGACATAGGCATGAATGTATTGTAATTGACTGTAATTCAAGAAACATTGCTCTTGTCAGAGGCACTTATTGGGAGCTATATAGAAATCTAACAGTGTTATCAAAACTAAGGCAATGGCTTTGTTGCAGTTTATCCTCAATTTCTTCTTATATATGTATATATATTTTTTTAAAAAAAAATTTTTGGTGCATTTTTGTCTTATCTTTTTATTAGGCTTGGAAATCTCATGGGATGGAGACAGTTTTGTGGAAGTCATGGCTGCACCTCATCTGAAAGGCAAACTTTGTGGTCTGTGTGGCAATTACAATGGACACAAGAGAGATGACCTTATTGGGGGGGATGGGAATTTTAAGTTTGATGTGGACGACTTTGCTGAATCCTGGCGTGTGGAGTCCAATGAGTTCTGCAGCCGCTTGCAGAGAAAACCTGTACCTGAGCTCTGTCATGGGACAGTCAGGGTAAAACTCCGAGCTCACCGGGAATGCCAGAAACTTAAAGCGTGGGAGTTCCAGAGCTGTCATTCAACAGTGGATTATACCACATTTTACCGGTAAGTGTGGCTTGCTGTGGAGAGGGATACTAAATTACTCTATGAGGAGAAAAACCACATAGTAGTTTCAGTAGCCCAGTTTCGGTAGCACTTGAACTTGTGTTGAGATATGTTTGCTAACAATTAATATACAGACTTATATTATGGGAGGTTTTCTGAGTCCAGAATCAGAAGAAGATGGTCATGAGCAGCCAACAGTGAGAAAGGCAGGCAGACATGTGATAACTTAGAGAAAAAGTACTTTCGAAGACTGAAGAAAGAGGGGGAAGAGACTTCAAAACATTTTTGTAAAGGCCCTCTGATTTCAAACTCAGTTGTAAAATTGAGGCTGACTTCAATTGCTGTTGCTTGTGGTCCACAGAAGTGTGTCTTCCCAGAAATATTTTGAAAATTACTTTATTGAAGCAGGGATATTAAATATGTCTAATGCCTTTTGGATGGTGTGCTTTGTGGGTTGAGAGTTTGAAAGGAGAGTTAACAAAGAATTCCATGCATGGCCTGTCCTGCCCTGGGCAAAAAAGAAAAACAGATGAGGATCTAGAATTCTTTCTGAGTGGATTATTTAAGATTCTTTTATCTTTAAAATGCTTACAGTCTAAACCACAGACATATTTTCTGTTCTTTAATTGGCATGAGTTTATTTACCCCTCACTCAGTAAATACAATTGTCTATTCTTTTGATTGCCTGACATAAAAGGTAAGAGCAAGCTGAGTCACAGTTGTATGGTTGTGGATGGAGTTGCCTGATCTCTGTGCTCCCAGCTTTCCCCACTTGGGCACATCCACTGAACTATTTGATTTATTAGGGAAAACTTTCTAGAATGACTGATTTCCCTTATGAATTGCCTTTCCTCTTTTTTTATAATGAGGCAGAAATACTTTTATCTAATCCAGCAGAATACATCTGAGACTAGGAAATGCTAGAAGAAAACATACAGCTTGGCTTGTAGTCTGTGTGCCTCTGCACTTATTTTGCTATGCTGTATCCCTGTGATAGGAGCCTGGTAGAAAGCAAAGATTATATTGTATGCAGGTTATAATACTTTATCTATTCCAATGGCTGAAGGCACAACAGAGAGCACTAGAGAAGCTAACACACACAGAGTCTTTGCATTTCAGCAACATTCCCATCTCACTTGCATCGTCCTTTAAAGGTAAATAGATGCAAGTAGAAAATGCAAATAGAAAAGAGGCACAGAGAGATTTGTTTAATTTTGCAGTGGATTTTTTGTTCCTTTTTTAAAAGTAGTTCATGATTAATTTAGTGCAACACACTTCCTGACACCACAGCAGAAAGTGATTTGTATTTTGGCTGCAACAGTCAAAAAAATTCAACATGCTTGCACCCAAGAATTACCATAGAGCTTTTCTCTTCCTTTAAAATTATGTCTAATGTTTGTCCTGGAAAGACAATTAAATAAAGCAAGTATTTAATTTGATTGTGTCTTTTTGTAGAAAAGTGTATTTTTCCCTCAGGAAACGTTATGTTGAAATGACCATCATATTTTGTCAGAAGTAGCTGTTCATTTGTTTCCATTTAGATGTTGTTAGCTCAGCTGAAAAATGCTCAGCTTCCAACACAGGAATGAAGATAAACTATGATTTATGGCTAAATAATGGTATGTAATAGAATGCTGCTTCTTGTTAGGAACTGATAAAGTTGTAGCAAGGAATTTTGTTAATGACCATGGCCATTTTTCATACCAGGAAGTGTCTGCAAGGAGGTAATGATTATGGGACACACATCCAAGAAAGATTTGCATTTTTCATTAATTTCTTTTCAAAGAACTTATTACTGGTGATGTGCTTTTGCAAGAGATTTAGATTTCCATTAAAAGAAATTCAAATTGCATTTTCAAAGAAACCTCAGCTTTTAACTGAGGTTTTTTGGAAAGGCATATTTAATTAATGTTCCTAATTTCAGGTAAGTTTAACTAACATTTTTAAAATTCTGCTTTTTAAATTCTCAACAGGCTCCTAGCTGTAAGAAAAGGGAGGAGGCAGAATGACAGGGTTAGACTCTTTTTTCTCCTGATGTCCTAATTGAATTGAATAGCTTCTCAGTTTTTACCCTCCAATATTACATATTATAGAATTTTTCCTTTTGAAATACTACATTTTCAAGAGTTAACCTTTATTGGTCATTCTTTCCTATATTACTGACATTTCTTCATTTTCATTTTGCTGCTTGGGTAGTGACCTGCTGTTAATAAAAAATCTCAGAAATAGAAATAAACTCAGCAGGAACATTAGGAATTAGGGTGTGTTTTCTCAAAATACCAAAAAATGCAGTGAACTATGCATTACAAACATTTGTCTGACATTGTGCTACTGAGGAGACTTCTGTGAAGATATCTCAAATTAATTTTAAGTCTCATTCCTTTTACAGCTGTAGTTTCTCCTTTTGTTAGCCATCCAAAAAGCATACAGCATGATTGTCATGATTTTTAAGTGAAAAGGATATAGTTCATATTTTAAAGAATAGAGACCTAGCTGCATGTTAACTCCCAAACTTGACCTTGAGAGATCTGGCACCTAAGGTTTGGCATCTCGCCCTTAAACCCTTTTTTGTGATGTTACTTTGGTGGCTTGTGTTCCCCTGCCAAGCATATGGCAGAAGAAAGTACAATGTAAGTGTGTGAGAAAGGATTTTGAAAATAGTCCTGAATGCAGACTAACAAACTTACTATCTAATTTTATACCACTTTTTAAGTTCTTTGTTTTGTAACTAAACACATTTTATGTTTGTTGGTTTTTTTAGTTGTGATTTGCTTTGTTTAGTTTCGGGCTGGTATTTTTTGTTTGTCTTTAATGCATTTCTAATTGTTCAGTACTCATGAGTAATATTTTAAAAATAACCCTTAGGGTTCAAATTTTTGGAGGCAAGTTCATTAAGCAGGGAAACTATTTTAAATTTCTAGGATATTTTGGTAAATCCTATGTGAAGAAGACATTAGCAGTTGGTGTCATCACCGTTGCCACTTGTCTATTTTGGTATTCCAATTATGGCTAAAGTGGTCCTTAAAAAAATAAGTAAAAAGAAGTTACCAAGGTTGCTCAGTATCAAGTTTTAGGCAAGATCTTTAAATCAAAAACGCTGTCACTCAAACTCTTGAAACTTAAGTATAAACAGCACTAAAAATAGGTGATAGTATCTTGTGCTGTTACCAGAATAAGCTCTATCATATTATCAGGAAGTATTACAGTACCATTTACACTCATGGATGAGGATTTGGGGATCTTAGGGAACTTGGAAAAGGAGAAGAGGACTTTCTGATCTCCAAACCCTACCCCATGGCCTATCTTGTTGCACATCTTTGAGCTGTGCAACAGATGGTGCTACAGATGGCTCCAGCAGGTGAGGCCAGCGAGCAGTGTGATAATGCGGAGCAGGTCACAAGTGTGTCCCCATGCCTGCTTTGCTTGGTCATGACTGACACCTCTCAGGAACCTCCTCGGGAGGCACAGAAGCAGGCAGCCCCTACCACAGGTCTGGGAACTGCAGTGAGAGAGCCACAGCAGTGCTGCTTTTTGTGCAGGGAGAAATGTGGCTGCAGGAGACACTGTAGAGGAAGACATAGACTCATACACCCCAAACACCTGCCTTCATTAGCATCCATGGCTTTCTAATAGATCTTTTCTTTAAACAGTTGTATCAACAGATTTGGAAGATGACATCGACATGGTATCAGTATATCACCCATCTCTAATACACCTACACAGTAGCTGATTTCATAAATGACTAATTAGACAGTGCTTGAGTCTCTCACTACTGCCACAACTTTGGAAAAAATTCAATATCTTGGTTTTGCCATGCAGATTTCTCTATTTCACATAGGAAAATTTGTGTCCTTAACTCTTAAGAGAAGTCTTTCTATGATTATTACTCTTCCTATTACTAATATGTATTTTTGCTGTTGTTGTTATTATATTTTTAGCAGGCAATAGCACTCTGAATAATTAATTACTCTTTTTCTCATTTGTAATTGTCCTGGGATGTGTTTTTTTCTTAAACACTTGATTTTAATCATCAGTATTTTAGGGCAAGCAATAATTAACATACTAATAGCATCATTTGTTTGAGTCTGTTAATCACAAGCATTTAAGAATTGCAAACCTACTTAATTGCAATTCTTGACTTAAGTGTTCCTTGTGATATGGTGACATTACTCCATCTATAGTTCCGGGTTAATCAAGTAATAAGTTTCTATCTCAGTTAACCTATTAACTTTATGCAGTTAACTGCTGCAGTCGTGCAGTTTTTCTAAAAATTTCCACTTGAGAAAATATTACTGCTTGGAGTTAAAGCATAAATTGCAATGTTTGTAGCCTGTTAGATCTCTGTTATTAAGATTGGCAGTGATGCCATAAAATGGCTGCAGAGAACATGCGAGCCACTGCACTGCAAAGATAATCACAAACTATTTGAAAGATGGGGACTAAGGGTTTGTGGCTTTGAAGCAAAAGATTTGAAGGTCTTTTTCCCTGCAGCTGTAGAATTCATGTGGTTATACCCCTATGTTCATTCAGCAGGATGGTACAGAAGAAATGTACGCTGAAGAATGACTTAAGAAAATCCTGTTTCGAGTCTTTGAGGGGTGTATGGAACTGGGATCCTCAGTTTACTGCCAAGGTGCATATTGTAAAATTCTCCCCACATGGTTTTCAGGTCCTGGCTGTGAATTATGGCACAGCAGTTGCTCTGGCTGAGGTCAGGCTGCTCCAGAGCTCCTCTGTGGTGCTACAGCCAGGCAGCTGTAGCTCTTAGTTCTCACCAGGGTGACTCCTGTCCTGGCTCCTGCTCCTGAGCCAGCCTCCACAGATGTCTTTCCACCCACCCCTGGACAGAGCTGGCCTTTGTCTCCCTTCAAGAGAGGCTCAAGAAAGGGATTGATGGCATGAAACTGTGACTTACAGACCTGGCACAGAGCAGGGGTTGGCTCTTGCTTCCACTTGCCCTTGTGCTGAGGAATGGATGTTTCTGCGCCTGTCAGACTATCTGCCCAAAACTGGCCCTGAGTCTGGGTACTAGCAGCAGTGTAACCACAACAGAGAGGAGCTCAGGATGAAACAATTTATTCAACTTCTTGGTCAAACTGTCACTGAGCAGCTGCACTACCCAGGGAACTTCTGCTTTAAAAGGAATTTTATAATATTTGAAACAACTACTTTTTTTTTTTTTTTTTTTTTTTTTTTTTTTTTTTTTTTTTAATTTTTTTTTTTTTTTTTTTTTAAGCAAATCTACATGAGGGTTTGAGTTTTCTATGAATCACAGAATCACAAAATAGGTAAGGTTGGAGGGGACAAGAATAGGGTCATCTGGTCTAACCTCCCTGCTTAAGTAGGATCATCCTAGAGCACATGGCACAGGATTGTGTCCAGACAGTTCTTGAATATCTCCAGTGAAGGAGAGTCCACAACCTCTCTGGGCAATCTATTCCACTGCTCAGTCACCTGCACAGTAAAGAACTTCCTCATGTTCAGGTGGAGCTTTCTGTGCATCAGTTTCTGCCCATTGCCTCTTTTCCTATTGATTTGCACCACCAAGAAGAGCCTGGAAACATCCTCTTGGCACCTCACCTTTAGTTATTTATACACGTTAATGGGGTCCCCTTTCAGTTGTCTCTTCTTGAGATTAAACACGCCCAACTCCCTCATAAGAAAAACGCTCAGTTCCCCAATCCTTGTTGCCCTCCCTGGACCTGTTCCAGGAGCTCCATATTTTCCTTATACTGAGGAGCCCAGAATTGGACAGAGCACTCCAGATGTGGCCTCACCAGGGCTGAGTAGAAGGACAGAGTCACTTACCTCAATCTGCTGGCAATGCTCTTCCTGATGCACTTCAGGACACCATTGGCCTCCTGGGCTACAAGGGCACACTGCCAGGTCCTTCTCAGCAGAGCTGTTTCTCAGAAGTTTGGCCCCTGGCCTGTGCTGGTACATGGGGCTATTCCTCCCCTGGTGCAGGACCCTGCATTTGCCTTTGTTGAACTTCCTCTCTGCCCATCTCTCCAACCTGTGAGGTCCTTCTGAAGGGCTGCACAGCACTCTGGTAGTAGATGCATAGGCACTGAGAGAGCCAGTGTGTCCTCAAGCCCTGCAAGAGCTCTGGTGCTTGGGAACCAGCTCTCCATGCATATCTGTCTGGGCTCCCTGCTGCCTTTCCTTTATACCCCTATATGAATTGACATTATCCCCCAAACCACTCAATGTCAACCTGTGCATTTTGTGTAAGGCTGTGACGAACTGTTTGAAATACAGGTAAGAGGCTTGAGTTAGACTCAACAATGAGAGAAAATATATTTTGTGGTGTCTGATGTATTTTGGGATTTCTAGGAGCAAGCATCAAACTGTCCTGCCTATATGCTAATGGTAAGGAGTACTGCAAAAGTACTGCATATATGTAAATCTATAGATCATCACTGTTTTAAACCCCCTCCTTGAAGTATTTTTCATCTGATATAGCCAAGAGTAAGTGAGTGCAAGCTGCCAGAAAAATACTGTTTAGATGTAAAGATTAGAAGTTTGGATTTGGACAAATGGGTTGAGTGGTCAGAAAATATAAATCTAAAGCCAAGCTGAGCTCAATTATCCACAGATCATTATTCCTCTTCATCTTTCCCCACACCCCTAACCCTGGTGGGGTATTTTTCATGTAACAAAGTCCCATCCACTTGTGTCTGTTTAGAAAAGTACCTCAGGAATTTGGGTCTAGAAAACATTCTTCTCTTTGTATCAGTGGTTATTAACAGCTGTAAAACATCGAAGCAGTGCCAGAGGATTCACAGATGTCTCCTTTCCTGTTGAAGTATTGGGATTCAGTTGCAGGGAGGGATTAGGGTGGAGAGGGCTCCAAAATCTGACAAAACTGGTGTTGGATAGACACCATTCACCTGGGACTGTCCACAGCTTGCTTCTAGCCGAGGAGTGCATGCTTCCCCAATGACCCCCTTTGTATTCCCCTAAATGGAAAGTTAATTTATTTTTTTTTTAACAAGGAGGGATCTGCTATAGGAAAACCAGATGAAGCAGCATACTACTAGGTGATTACACCCCTGGAAATTTCCTTTCCTTCAAAGGATGGCAGTCTGGAATGTGTTTGTTTTGCTTATCAAATTACATGATCACAAACCTACCTGTCGTTTTACACAGAATAAGATGTTGTTTCCTACTGCTTGTAAGTGCATTATGAGACTCCATTTCTCACTTTTCCAGGAAAAAACTTAATTTGTCATTATCATGAATGGAGGTATGTAGAGATTTATGATGAAACCTGCTTCTGCCTAGTAAAACTTCATTTCTTTCCAGTTTATTATCTGGCTCAATGAAATTCAAGTCAGGTGTTTCATAACCAATTACTGTCTTCCTCATTGTCCGTTCTCTGACAGATGTGAGACTCTGCATGTGAAACTGTAAGGTCAGTTCGACTGAGACAAAAATGGTTCTGAAAGATGGCAGGCACTATGGAGTAGGGAGGAGTGGGGAGACATCTAACAGAAAAGCAGGGTATGCCCAATGGCCTCATCTTTTTTCAATATGGGCTGCATACTTAGAACTTGTTGTTCCTGGATTACTTTTAATAGAGGTTTGATAGTTTTTGTTTGTTTGTTTGTTTGTTTTTTGTACAGTGCCTTGAAGTCATAAGGTAAAATTCTAATTCATTGAAGTCAATGGGAATTTTGCTGTATTTGGGTGACAGATTTTCATCATAATGAATTTTCCTGTCCAGGCAGCTGTATTACAGTAATCTTTGCATCAGTTAGTAATCCTTGTTTTCTCTTCCCACCATTTGCTGGACCACAGATAATTTCAGAAAGCTTCAGCTAGTAGTTCCATCAGCATTCTTTACTGGGGTAGACAAAAGAAAACACATTCAAATCCGGACATCCATATCGTGTTTGCAGGTCTCTTTTTTCTTAGGGGAAAACTAAAGAGTGACTTTCCAAGGCAAAAAACCTAATTTGTCTGAACACAGGGAACTGATAGATCTTTTCTGCATTTTGCTGACTAGAATTCCCTTGTGGTTCTTTTTTCCTGTCTGTAAGGAACTTGTAGAAAAAACCTGCAATGATAGGTCATTTTTCAAAGCTTGTTTGATAGGCTTTAAAACATGCTCTTTAACATAGAATTCACCATCATAAATATCCTTATTAAAGCTACAATATTCAAATGCCACTCTTTCACGGTGAACATAAACATGTACAACTGCCATGGTGAAATACAAGCACATCTCTGTTGTATATACTAATAAAAAGTTTTTGAAAGAGCCCTTTCCCATTCTGGAAAGCAACACTGATGTTTCAGTATTATAATAAAATGCATTATGTTTAAAAAGAGGAGAGAAGGCGTGGAGAGGAACTGGTAGAAAAGCAGAGTGATGTCCTCCCTTGTGGAAATATTTTTAAAATATGCTGCCTGCCAATTGGTGCAACTTAATCCATTACCAAAGAAACAATACCTGCTACTCTGAAGTATTTATTTTAAGCTGCAAAAATAAATCCCATTTTTTGGGGAGATGCTAGTGGGTGAAGTTTTAAGCATCATCAGGGAAACCACCATATGTCTCTGTCAGATACCAGAGATTTTTAGCTGCGGCTGCTACAAAATGCAAGATGTCTGTTCGATCTCATTTTAATTAACCTCTACGACAGGTTCTCAGCAGGGCTATCTTTTCAAATTTGTTTTAATTCAATTTTAGCTTTTTATATTTTAAGCTTTATTGCTGTATTGACTTCAAATAAAATGCAGAGATGCTTAGCTGATGGCAACATGTCTATTTCTGTAAATAAATAATTCAAGAAACCAGCCCATCAGATCTCATATTCTGCCTTAGGGAGAGGTCAGTAAATGTTGCAAGGAAGAGGAAACCCACCCATACAGTAGCTGGCCAACTGTGCCATATTGTTGGGACATATCTCCATATGGGGGAAAAATACTTTCAGGCCCCTGTGATGATCAGTTTACAACTCATAACATGACATTGTAATTGCCTTTCCTTTAGCATGCATAACTGCAAAGCTACTATAATTTAGTTCCTATTTTAAGCTACCTGAAGTATATCCTATATAATTAGACAGACAGCAAAGATGAGCAAGGGTGTTTATAAGCAGGCAAATCAGATGAATTTGTGGGAAATGTTTTAAAAATAAGCTTAACCTAATCCTCCTGTTATTCTTATGAGTTCATTTATGGTTCTGGCAGGATAACCAGACAAAGCAGGATGTGAGCTGTGAGCAGTTTTCTGTAGAAAGTTTGCCCTAAGAAGGTTTTGACAGCTCCAAGGACCTTATCAAACTTGCTCTCTCTGTATTTTGGAGAGCTGACTTGCGCATGCGAGGGGTCCATTTTAGAGACATGATATGGGTTAGATTTAACTGAAAGCTTTCTTGTGGATGTTTTTAATAGTTGGAGATTTTTCCTTCAGTTTTGCTGACTTGTTTTCTCAATCTCACAAGGCATTCAAAAAATATGGGATGTTCCCAGGCTTTGAGATCTCCATGGACCTCTGCATTATGTCAGCTTTTAAGTAGCTGCCTGTAGTATAAAGCAGCAATCCAGGGTATAGGCAAATCTCCTTCTTTCCTGTCTGTATTTATAAGGACTCATTGTACTGAGAGGTGTGTGAAGATCCCATACTCCACACCTGCTCTCTCGAGTGTACAAACTGCTAGTGTGTAAAGCAATTAACTTTTAATTATTCAAGCTTCATTTTTCTGTCATTCTTCACAGCACATGAAGGAATGAGCACTTCACAGGACTTGTGATTTACACAGTGCCTCAAACAAACATGGCACAATCCATTTTGGGGTCCTCTACTGTTGCTATTCAACCGGCAAAATGTTTGCCCCCTGGTCAGCAAAGCTCTGAGAGCAAGAGCAGATCGAGCACCAGGCACCAGCAGCAAGATGAGAGACAGATGCAGGCCCTGATTAACTGGGAGCACACAGGTTCTATATATATGACAGGGCAATCAATATATGTGCTGGTGAGGGCTTGAGGCATGACAACAAAAGGTCAACAAAAGCACCTGAGGATTATTGTATCCTCATGCATTTCAGCACCAAAGCAAAGAGCAGACTCAATGGGAGCAGACAGAAATGGTAGCACAGATACTTGTGCTTATCCAATGGTATGTATTTATCCATCTCAAACGTATTTGCTATAGTTCCTAATCTTGCGTAATGTATGGGTATGTGTGTTGGGTTCACCCACTCTTAAACTGTTGAGATGCCCATTGGAAACACATGTGTGGCTGTGCTCCCATAATGAGCTCTGTCTCAGGTGGATTCATCAGAGCAGATACAGACTTATGGAGATTGACAGTGTCATCCTGGAGCAGGGGTAGAACTAAAATGCCACTGGATCCAAACTACACTATAATGAGTACCTTTCTCACCCAAAGGGAGCAGTTGGGTTATATTTTCACCCAAAATAGAGGGATATGCATATGTGAGAGCAGGTGCTGTGATTTCACCTCTTCATCGTGATATGCAGAGGATGAAATCATTAAACTCTCTCTGACTCCTCCACTTAAGCCAGTTGAAATTAAAATTATTGATGAATGTGTTGGGAATACTGAAGGAAGTTGAAGCCATATGTTTTCTTGCATTCCTGTGTACTCCTACAACTAATATTCTGTTTACATTATATTCCTGAAACATAAAAGCTAAAATAAATCTAGCATGTGAAAATTAATAACAAGTAATTTCTCTTATTATAAGTCCAGAGGAAGCTGTTGTAAGTGTTAAGGTATTCAGACAGCTGATTTTTGTGCATCAGCTCTCATATGAGGTATGTAGTTTACAGAGAGTGAGTGCTTAAGGTTATATAGTCTATGAGTACATGAAGAGTTTGTTGAGGATGGTGGATGCCATGGCAGCAAAGAAAAAGATTACAAAGTTCCTTTCCTAAGTGCTCCTTCTTAGCACTTTACATTTTCAAATCACTGTAAACATTTAATTCTCTCTGTACTCTGGTTGGAAGTTGTTGAAATGAAGAAAGATTTCTTTGCTGTGCAGGAAGCCAAGAGCAGAGTTGAGATTAAAATGTGAAAATGTCTGGTTCCTGGCCTCAAGCTCAAGTCCTTCTGATGGGATTTAAGAGGTTTCACATGTACAAAAAGTGTATTGTCTTATTCTTGTCAAAGCACAAATTCTTAAGCTTTCAGAAAAAAGCATTGCTAGTTTTTTTTAGAGGTCACTAAATCTTCTCTACTCCTTTAAGGCCCAGAAGAGATGACAACCTCATTAACATTCCATGCAGCAATGTGTCTTTGGCAAGTAAGAGCCTTAAAATGAGTCTAAACCCAGCAATGAATTGAGGCATGGGCTATAAAACACTTGCTTGTGGGTCAAGAGGAGACAACATGCAAGAAAACCCCCACTGAATTCTGTGTTCAGATACCAAAGATTTGGCTGAGGTTTGAAAACACATTTTTGTTGTTCTGCTTATCAGTCTGTCTACATAGTTTTTTTCTCTGTATTAATTTTTCATCCCATTGTTCATGAAAAAGAATTTCCATACTCCTTGGAGTATGACAAGGTGATAACATAGATTATAGATGTCCTTGTTGTCCTCAAAGGATGACGTAAACTTTCAATAATTTTAAGATTTGCTGTGGTTATACAAAACGTTTTCCAAAACATCTCATGGACAGGTTGGCATGAGAAATACCCTTCTTGGCCTTGTGTCTGAAGGCAAAGATGATTTCCTGAAAGTATAGAGGAAGATCACCAATATATCACTAGAAGCAGTAATCAGAGAAGAAACTTAAACAGATCCCACAAAAAAGTGCCTATTTTATCTGCCATTCAGCTTGTTAACATGATCTCAGGTTCTATATGTTAATTAGGCTGTGTTTTGTCAGCATCTGAAAAATGTAGTTTCCACTATTTGCATCACAATTCCTCGCTTTACAGAAGGCCCAAATCTTCACTACAACCATTAGCAGTAAAGATCTGACTTCAAAATATCCACTAGCCCAAAGTCAAAACACATTACACAGGCATTTCAGCCCGTTTGAAAGGGATATTTGGTTCATATTCCAGCTCTCCTTTAACTCACCTGCTCTGATTTCCAGATAATTTGTCTCTCTGGTTAGTTTGATCTTTATACAGTCATTTCAAATTGGTGTCCACCCAGTTCACCCTTCAGATGAAGAATGCAATCAACAGGCATCTGTGAACTGTTCTGTTCACAGCTGGGTGACATGGTGGCATAGAGACACCAAAGGAACACATTTCTTTGGCAGGGTGTTCTCTCATGAGCCTGTGCTTTCTCCCAAGATGTCTAGACTATGCCTGACTTGACATAATCTATTCCATAGCTATAGTACGTATTATGTGGTAGTCAGTGATATCCCTGCCCAGGATTCCCATCTGGTGTTTGTGGCAAGGAATTCACTCTGCGTGGTTCTTTTTATCAGCTGCATGCAAACTGTGCACTGTAGCCCCAAGAATTTTCTTCACCTGTCTTATTTATTTCTTTTTGTCTCTCAGTGCTGTTCATATTTCTCTACAAATGATAAAGTACCTAGTCGGGAACACTTTTTAGTTAAGGAATACCACAGGGATTTTTGTCAGCTTTCTTCATCTATAGAAGTTAAAATTTTATATGTGCAGGGGATATCTAACTGCGACACTGAAAGTAATAACATAAAAAGATGCTATTTATTTTTTTTGCTGTCCTTGCAACAGACGCAGGCTATGTTCAAAGTCATCCCAGGGTTTAAAATGTAAATTCTCAGAGAATTGTTGGTGAAATATGTTTTAGTTCTATAACTGTGTGGGAATGATCAACAGTGGTGAATGTCTAAAAGCTTTTCCATATGACTAGGAAGTCAAGAGTTGATAAATTTCCTCAGTGTTTATAATTAAAACCCAGAAGAAGATATTAAACATTTACTGGTTTCTATGTTGTGGTCAATATTAAGATTTATTGACTTGAGGACCAATATTGACTGCAGGGAAACTAGGCCTGATTTTTCCCTTAAGACCTACTAAATCTGGATGGTGACTGAAAGCAGAAGGTCGCATGGTTTAGATATCCAGTAGCAACCTATTTCAAGGATAATAACTTCTTTGACTTTCTGAAAGACTCCGATGTTTTTTCTAATTTTTTTACAATGCTTTAGGAAAATTGGTATTGCAGTAATGCTTTTAAGAGCCTTTTACTTGTGGAAATGCCCCTTTGACATACAGTTGGAGTTATGCAGAGTGCATGAAAATGCTGGATTGGCAGCCTGAGGGAGAGAGTTTTGTCTATTGAGTGGGTACAGTATGAGCAACAGCAACAGATGTTTCTTGTGGTGACTTGCTTGTTTCCAGCTCAGGGTGTGACAGCACAGCTTGCTGAAGTCCACAGAATCATCCCAGTCCTTGACTGTCTCTGAATTACCGCAAACAAATGATGACTTTTGTGACATGAACTGCTCCTTCCTGAGAAGCATAAAAATGCACTTGAACTCATTCCAGGTCACCACTACTTATGCTTTTGTGCTAAAAGTTCTATCATTTGAAAACATCAGATGCCTGAGAGTTTGAGCCGGGAAAGTCAGAGATCAGAGACTGATCTCATAAACCAACATATTAGGTGGCTATCACTCCTACATACACAACATATGTATTTTTGTCTGCTCCTAACTGTTGCCTGAATTATATGCATTGCTAAAAATCCGAACACAGAAATTAATCCCTTGCAAATTCTGACCTGTGGCTGGCAGCATCCTTCATTTTTCAGGCTTGAGGTACTAATAAAGTGTTTAAGTCTGCTTTCCATTCAGATGTGAGAAAGTCATCCAGATAGATATGAACTAAGACTTTGATTCATTTTTTGTTGGTGGTGAAAGTCCTAGGTCATGTCTCAGGGCTCTGGATAAGATGGTATTTCATGAAGCAGCCCAATAACCTGTTGCATTTGTGGCTATAAGAGAGTTGCGAAAAGGATAATGCAACATAGTTCCTTGTGCAATGGAGAAGAAAAAGAGAGCTTTATTTAAAAAAAACCACTACACTATATAGGGTAGTATGTGCAAAACAGAATAGAAAAGACCCATTGGTCCAAGAAGGCAACACCTCTTTGAAAAATGTATTTTCTGCAAAACAACACGTCTCCCATGAACCCTGCAGGTTTTTAATCTTCTTGTCCTTGAGCAGGCTAAGAAATCCAAGGCTTCAAGACTGCTTTTTCCCTGGTTCCCAGCAGTATCCAATGACAATAATCCACTCAACAATTAGATCCAGCAAAGTAGTTTATCCAGCAGCTTTTGACACCTCCCTTCCTGGGCAGCTTGGACCCCATCAAATTCCATGTTCAGATTGAATTCAGGCTTCTTGGTGGCTCAGCAAAAGGATTTATTATGAGCTGACTGTGGAATGACCAAGAGAGGATTACTGTGCTTATGTGCAGTAGAAATAGAAATTTTTTTTGTAATATTGAGGGTAATATTTGTAGTTACAATTTTTGAAATATTGAGCTGCAAGAAAACCGGAAAAGAAAACTTCTTAAAGTTAGTGGGACTTCTGAAAACTGGCAGATGCAGATATTGGTTTTCAAGGCTTGTATTGGTTTTGTCCTCTTCTCCTGTAGAGTCCACTGTCTGCTTTGAAGGGAGAAGTGATGCCTTACTTATCCTAGGAAAATGCGTTATGTTCAGGTAGCTAGTGTTTCTGGCAAACAGTTTTAACTTCTTACAGAGTTTATCAGAAGCCAGTTGCCTCAATGTTAAAAATTTTTAGTGTTTCTTTATATATCTTATAAATATGAATGCTGTCTTTCTGTGCAGTAATCTAGATGAAAGTGTGAAAGAATATATACTCCTCTTTTTTTTGGTTAACCCTTTGTTTTCCCCTGTTGTACTACAGGTGTGACAGTGATGGAGGAACACATTTATAGGTCTGTGGGGCGGCTGGAAAAAAGATCCCTCCCAGGGCTATTCACAAGTGAATCATTAGCCTGACTGTAACAATAAATACCATGACACAGAACATGGAAGGATTTATCCAAAGGTCATATTCACCCAGAAGGTTTCTCTACTTAAAGAAGCTCACAGCTGTGTTAAGATTAAAGAGTGTCAGAGAACCACAATGTGTGTGCTTTTTCTGCTCTGAGTAAAATATGACCTGTTTGTCTAACAGCCCCAGGTGAGGGATGCTAGTGTCAGACTGCCTTGGGGCTGTCGTATGTATTTCCAGTGGGTTTTTAGTGTTTAGGAATAATCTCCTCTTTGATACATTTATCTGACACACATCCTAAACTCCTGCTATGCCCAGGAGGTGAGCTTTGTCCCATTATTCTGACTACTTTAATAATCACTCAGAAAAGGGAAGTGTAATGCGAACAACTCAGACAAATGACTGAGATCTAAGTTATGTCCCAGAAATTGAAATAGTCCAAATGAATCACTCACCTTCTTACTTGGTGGGCCAGCTGTGAAGTGACAAGCATTTTATCTGCAGCAACAGGCAGCTGCTTGGGTGTCTCATCAGTGGTGGGCTTCGGTGAAAACGCTTGTCTGAGTTTTTATGCCTTCATGAAAGGATGCCGTCATATAGTTCGGTATGTGGCAACACCTCTATGGTTAATCTTGTTAACCCATGTCTTCTTTCATTGATAATATTTTAAAGTCAGGAGTGGTGTCATGAGTTTTATACTGATTTAGGAGAAAGAGTTTTGCCTTTAGTGACATAGGCTGCGCTGTAGCCCATGGTTGCATGAAGTCTCTCTTTGGTCTATCCTTAGTAGAGTGTATCGGTTTTCTCCTCCACTGCCAACAGTGAGCCTGGCTTGCTGAGCTCATGCAGGATACCTTGAGCTTTCAGAATCATTCTCAGCAGTGGCAGCCCCCGGCAGATGCTGTGGAAAAACAGTTGTGGCAGAAAAGGATATGGAGTGTTGCTGTACTGAATGTTCCTTGGGAAGTAATTGTGGTTATTGTTGCATCTGTGGACAGTAAACAAATTAATCTTCTGACATGTTGCAGAAAACACCAGAGAAAAGCCATGAGAAAGTTCTATATAATTTTAATAGTGCTTTGTAATTTGCTACCCACAAGTAATTTAATTTTTCATCAGGGGACTCAGCATTGGAAGTGCACATGTGGTGAACGTGAAGGAGAGAAGATCTGCTGGTCTCTTCTCCTGGGTTTCTATTGTGAGTTGATTTTCTCTAAAAACACTTGGTAGCATTTTTTTCCTTGTATTTTATAGAAGCTTCAAGTGATCACCTCATGAGAAGTGAGAAGTGTTGTGAAGTCCTACTAAGGACTGCACAACAGGTTATAGGGAAATATTTTAACAGCCCAGGAAGAACTCTTTAGCCGCTATTTAGCAGGTTTTGAATTTACAAGTGGTATTAGAAGTGGCCTTTCTCAGCAATGTAGCTATACTGGTTGTTTGGATCGTCTCTGAACCTGCTTTCTGACTCTGAGTCCACATGGTTCTTAGGTTGGCTTGATTTAGAGACTCATATAAATGGTTGTGGATTGTTATAAAAGATTAGTTTCTATGTATGATAGCTTTTAAATATGAAAAGTTGCCATGAAACATAACATCAGGAAAGAGGAAAACACCTGAGGCTGAACTGGTGTCATGTTTCTGTTTTACTTCTGAAAAATCTAAGATTAAATCCCAATTTCATGAGATAAAATACCTTAAATTAGTTGTCTTAGCCTGAGTAGAGCTCCTAGAGGACCTTAATCAAAGCAAAGCACACAGCTTCTGTCAGAAAACCCTGAGTTTTTTTGTTGTTTTTAGGTTTTTTTTCCACTTGTTTAATACAAAGGAAATTCAATCCTAGTGGAGAGCAGTCACTGTAATGAAATATTTCTCTGTGCTATTATGATATTAAGTAGAAAATCTGTAAGCATTGCAATGATACTTTCAGCTGTAACCTAGTTAGACACAGGAAAAACCAAAGTCCCATTGTAAGAAAGTGATCCCTTTTCTTCAAGTGGTCTTGGTTTTTCATTTTGACTCTCTAAAGCTTTTTAGTATTTTTTAACCATTCAAGAGGTGGCTGGTGTTTTGGGAGGTGAGTGAATGGGAGGCATGAGGCTTGGTCCCAGCTCTGTCCTGCGTTGCATATGAACCAGCTCAGGGGTACATCAGTCAAAGTCTCAATATCTGAGTGTGGAAGATAAAGCCTCCAAAATCAGAGAGAATTGTTTGTTAGGTGCTATGGTAGAGTCTGTCCATGTCCACTAACCTTTTGGTGCAGGTGGGTTATCAGCTGTGCTGGACATCGGCTGCCATTTAAACCACTGCCCATCAGTGCAGAGTTTTGTAGATGCACCCATTACACCAAAGGCTGAAAATATGTGCCTGAACCATCCAGGCAAAAAGTACTTCAAAATTTATTTTTATTCTGTTTTATAAACCCACTTATTCTCTGTCTCTGGTGCTCTATCTTTATTGATGCATGCTTGCAAAAGAAAAACAACATAATAAAATCTCTCTTTAGAAAAAGATTATGAAGCATTGACCTTCTTCTGAACTTTATATCATGGTTTCCATGACAAACTGCTTGGTGCAGTTTGAAATCTCCAGATGTTTTATCCATTGGCTCAACACTGCAGTTTTCACGTTGTCTTCATTGCCCTGTTAGTGGGCAGAGACCAGGAATGTTCTTTTGGAGTGGCTTGCGCTGCTGGATTTAGGTCTCCAATGAACCAACCCAACAGCTTTGCTAATGTCAGTGTTCTCTGCTAAGCTTATGTGGGAGTGTTGCTGCAGAGTGTGTTTCATGGAAGACAAGTTGAAGAAGCAGACTGTAAAGTTTATATTTGCTGCATTTTTCAGTTTGATGACTGGAGCAGAGAGGTTAGCACCAGATTTCAGTCATTGTGAGCTTGGAGGTAGCAGGGGAGTCCAGTGCTGAGGGCAGCAGCTGGCAGCTTGATCTAGCAAGTGAGAGGGATTTGCCACTTAGGAGATCTCTGGTGTCTGCATTTCCTGACTTGCATGCTGTGTGATTCCTGTGATGGTTGGAAACAGCAATAATAGTGGATTTAGAATGAAAAGATTTCATTCTGCCATGTGGTCTTTTAGAGTACCATGCGTTTTCCTATGCAGGTTTCTGGGAAAAGGCTGCTCCAGGGGCCAGAGGTGTTTACTTCATGTTGTAGGAATTTGCAGTCCAACCAGAATAGGAAGCTGTTGGAAGTTCCCTGGAGATAAGACCATGAGTGTGACTGACAATGCTAAGGGGATATCTAAATAGAGAAATTTACTTTGACTGTTGTTGTGTAAATGGATATTTTTACACAGACTGTCCCTTTGCAGGGGAGAATACGCAGTGAGCTAGGACTGCTTACTGCCAGTTTCACTGGCTCCAGGAGTACTCTCAGTACAAGCCTGTCACAGGACAATTTCTGAAGGTCTCTTCCATCTTACATCAGCTGTGAGTGAGACCTTAATGGTGCATTTTTCATCTGTCTCATTGCAGGTGAGATGATTTGCTTGAGGCCACCCCAGAAAATCACATGTCTAGGATTAATAAGAAAGTGTGTTTTAAGCCTACCCTAGACTGCTGTGCAGCTGTGTGCAGTAGATCATAGGAACTGTGAATTCTGCTGCATAAAATAATAGAGGTATTTTGGTTGGTAATACAATATTAACAATAATTATAAACAATTATAACAGGGAAGAATTATTGCTCTTAGCCAAGTTCTTCTGTTTAGCCTTTAACCTGATATGTCCCTATTTTGATTCATGAATGGAAAAACATCTCTGGGTCACTTAATTGCACAGAAAACAAACAGGAAAAAGAGAATAGGTGCTGGTATTGTCATCAAGGTTGATAAAGTCTAGTCAATTTGCAGATTTTTCACAAAGTTGCTGGAAAATTGATGCTGTTTTATTTCAGATTATAATATGGGATAGCACTTGCTGCTTCTGTTGTCAAGAGAAACTCTGTGTTTTGAATGTCATGACCCCTTTTTGACCTGGATAACTCAAGCCTGATTAATCTAAAATGATGCTGCCAAGACTTTGGGCCAGGGTCTGGTAAATACTAGATAAGTAATACAATAACAGTGATGAGGCATGGGCATCTTCCACCTCTGAGCATATTCCCCATTGCTTTTGGAAGTCAGATGCAGCAGACTGTGCTATGCTTCCCACTGCAAAGGGCTGGGATTTGGAAATGTCACATCCCGAGGTGTCTCCTTAGACCTGAGATCACCTCTGGAGGACATGCAGGTGGTTTGGAACCCAGCTCTTTCCAATGCCCATCAATGAGAGACTGCAGGAGGCTGTTCTTAGAGGTTTTCATGGTTGTTTATTCTTCCTTATCTCAGGAATGCTTTGTCCAGCGAACAGCAGTCTGCTCACCAGACGTCCAGGGCAGAATCCGCCTGAGAAAGGCAGGACTTATCTTTTATACTCTAAATTACGTACTAGGTATTTACAAATGACCCCCAATACAATACAATCTTGTTACATGGTCCAGCTCTGTCCTCATCCAATCTAAAAGTGCTAGCATGTCACCCAGCATGGATGACACGGAGAAGAAGGAGGAAGAAGTATCCACACCCCCAATTCTCCATGTTGGCCACGTGTCCCTTATCACAAACATTCTAGAAATCTGCTAATTCTACATTCTAACAGTCTAATTTACACTCTATTTATTTTTGCAGCTTGCATTTCTTCTCTCAATGTGGGTAAATTGTTCCAAGCAGCTAAATCCAGCCCCTGAGACACCTGGGTCTCATTCGAGGGTCTTTGGGGACCCCGCCAGGGGGGTCTTAAACTTTCCAGGGAAGCCAGAGGAATAGTCTGGACTGCCACAGGAAAGGCCAGTTAGCATATCTGCTGTGCTTCAGGCAGCATCAAAGGAAGCCCTAGGAAGCATGTGTACCCCAGAAACGTGATTTGCATATCACTCTGTGGTCACAGAGTGTGATCTGTGCATTTATTTGTCCTCGTGAATGCACTAGAAGGGGAAATAAAAAATGAGAGAGAGGCTCTGCTTCACTCAGGTGTTCTAAAGCAATGAAACACCTTGCAAGACAGAGCAATGGGGAGGTCAGGAGGTGGGGTCAGGGCCAGCTCTGCCATTCCCCCACTGCTGAAGACATGATTTGTGAGTATGTGGGACAAATCACTTCCCAAACCGTCACCATTTCTGTGCCTGCCCATAACTGTGTCCCAGGCGGGAAGGTACAGGTTCCTTGGTTGGGTCTGCCCACTGCCTTGAACTTGGAGGCAGCAAACTCAAGACTTTGCATCATTTCCTTCTTGCATTCCACAGATGTGAGATCTGACTGTCAATGCATATAATTTAGCAGCTGCCTCTGGTTTGAATTGAGCTTGTGGCTAAAAGCTGTTTGCATTCAGTTAGCAGTATGAAAGTTGCGCTAAATGAGATGGTGACTTCCCTCTGTTATTGGACATTTATATAAATAATTAGCAGCAAAGTGGTATCCTCAGAAGAAGCTATGTAAATGTGCTGGAGTTCTTTCTCTACCTGTACAACAGGATCATTTTTAATGCTGTGAAAACGCATTGGTTCCCTTCATTTCTTGTAAAATAGGAAATTTTAATGATAGGGTTCTTACCTTTCCTGTGTTTTGTAAGTGCAAAATTTAGGATTTTTCACAAGTTAAAAAGTACACAAGGTGCACAAGCTTAGCAGGAAACAGATGGGGGAAACAGCATTTCAAGCTAGTCTGACTTTAAAAATATTTACTGTAATAGCACGTGAAGGAAGGTTTGAGGCTCCAAATTGTCCATTTACTTGTGTGTAAAATTAAATATGGAAATAGAACATGGAACAATGAAATGCTTCTGAGGCTCTACCTGCTGATCTCAAGCATTCAGAGCGGCTTGCTATGATTGCAGCTTTCTGGCTGGCATAAAACCCACCAAGTGGTATAATGGCTATTGAACCCTCATGGAGTTCATGGTGCAAACCCACAATGCATTTTTGTGCGACCAGCTCCCTCCCCACCTTGCAATTTGCAGTTTTTGGAGCACATCCACAATGTATTTCAAATTTCCTCAGCTTTGGGATTCTATTTGAACGTAAAGATTCTGTTTGAAGGTAAATAGAAGAGTGCTTTCTGAGAAGAGGAGGAGCAGCTGAGGCAGGGAGGGGATGGGAGGGCTCCTTTATCTGGCATTGCCATGAAAGCAGTTGAGTCAAGGCCTGAGGTTAATTAACTATCAGACCATCACAGCTTTCTGGTGAGTGTCCCAAACTGACTGGCTGCCTAGCTGGAAGATGCTTCAACCCTGGCTCTTTGGTGCATCTTGGCCAAGCTGCTCCACAACTGGGCAGCAAGGGGCTGACTCCAGCCATGCAGTCCTGGGCTCCAGTGTCCCCAGATCAGAGGTTCAACTTTGCTGTCTTTCACAGCTCTTCTTTTTCCTCTTGCTACAATATTTCTAAAACAACGGGAGTTCAAAGCAGGGTTGAGAGAAGATGTGGTTTTCATCTGATTTCTGAACACGGATACTAGCTCTGTGAAGGACCAGATGTAGAAGGGTTACGGGGAACAGACTTATAAATTTTTGCTGCTGAGACTGTGATCTCATGTAATATTATTCCACTTCTGAAAACAAATATAATGTATTGCTGCAAAGCCAGATTTGGGGTTAGGAAAGTTGGGTAGAGATTCTTGCTTGGGGCTCTCTCTGAATCTTTGCTCTTTCTAGTGAAACTGAACTGATTTATGGTTGTGTCTGGAAACTAGAAGTGGCCCAACATGGATCCAGAGGCAAATGTTCTTAAAACTGAGTGTTCCATTGTGCATATGTGCAGATAACCATATGGGGGATGGAGAATCAGTTTAGTTTGTTATTAAGTTGGAACAGATGTCAGGCCTGGGATTGCAGATTTCAGTTCTTCTCCTTGTCTTGTGGAAACAATGAAATCCTATTATTTCAGCTGGTGAATTGGAGCTAGTGTACAGCCTAGGTCTCAGCTTTGTTACCCTCTGAGCTCTGAGGCTTGTCTGAATTGAAAAGCAAAATGCAATTCACATGTTACGATCATGGAAAACCAAAATGGAAATTGGTGTTGGGTGCAAACATTGATACTTCTATGGACAGGAACCTTACACCTTACTACCATTCTTCTAAATGGGTCAGACTGTGTGGGAAGCTTAATATCATATATAAAAAAGTAGATGAACTTATTATCTGTGTGATAGAGTTGAAAGTGAAGGATTTTTTAGGACTTAATCTTTCTATTCACTATTTTGAAATATGGCTAAGGAAAATCCTGTGTGAATCAAATGGACAAAACCAGTATGCAAGAGAAAAACTAATGAATGTACATACTGAAAGGGAACATTTTATTCTCCCCAAGTAATTCATGCCATTTTAGGGTTTGTTTGCAATGAAGTAGTCAGTCGTGGCAGGATAGTGAGCTACTTGGCACATTCGTTCAGTTGCATCCATGGAGAAAAGAAAGAGCTCTTTCTGGAAAAACATAAGTTTGTGAGCATGAGAGTACATTTTCAGAGCTGGTTGTGTAGGATGAGACGTCAGAAGCAGGTGTTGCTGGCCAACCATACCTGGCATTACAGACAAACAGAATTTTACCCTGGGCTTCAACAGGCATGGAGTTATACCAACACCAAGTTTTTCTGGAAAATGTTTACCATGAAAGAGCCTTTTCTCAAGCAAGGCTGTGTCCTCCTGTAACCAGCTTTTCAAGAGAAGGGAGAAGTTGGCCTGAGGTTAACCACCACATGCCTAGCTGGGACCAACTCAGAGATGGTGAATGTAGAAATGCTTAAAATATAATCCATAGCCAAAGCTAGTGCTATTTCCTAATATTCAAACACTCCTAACAATTTCTTAGAAATACAATTAATCATGTCCTAGTCCTAGCTAATATTATCATTTAACTGTAATATCAAAAAGCCTTATTCATAGGTTAAGGTGTTGGTGTCAAGCACATATTAGAATCTCCTTGCTGCCCTCAGAAATTTAAGTTTTAAAGATGTATGTTTGATTAGCTGTCAGGACAGCCTATTCTGGCATTGCTCTGCTAGTACTGAACTTCATTTGATAAAGAAACAGCCTGCTTCACTGCCACAACTTCCCCGTCAAAGCGCTTCCTCCACTAACATTTCAACGGGATTGAAAAGTATTATGAAGCAGAAAGAAGGAATCATAATGGGGTGTCTGTAAGATCTATCTTCATTTGGTATATGTTATGTTCTCCAGATTTTCTTCTTGTTCTTAAGAAACATAGTCAGATGTCACTAACTCAGCACAGTCAGGTTAGAATGCTGCTTACATGGAGTACCCTGTGGGGTTGAAAGCACAGACAACAAGAAGTTTGTTTTAGTATATGGCATGCTGCCCTGAAAGGCAGTGCTGTAATATAATCATCAACTGCCTTGTAAAAACAGATCTGAAGGAGTACAAAGGAAAGCTATTTGCAATGCACAGCAATGCATTTTATTGAGCATACACAACCAAGAAAGGTATGTACTTGTACATCTGAGCACATCTAGAGGCACCCCTACACACCTGTGAAAGTTCCCTCTTCCCAATGAGAAATTAAGACCAAAGACTAACCACATAAAAATTAATGTGACAGTTTGCATTAAAAGTACAAGGTTGAGGGGGGGGGTGTGGAAAGGGAGGGAATGTTAATACTATGTCTGAGTTTCTTTTCTAAACATTTAATTCAGACCACCTCAAGTCTTCCTCCACTTTAACTTAACTACATCCGTTTCATCGCTTTCATCAAAAATTGTACATTTCTGTGAGATGATATACAGGTGTTACTTTTCATTCTCTCAGCAATGACATTTAGTGCAGGATGAAGTAATCCTACCATTAAATAAGAAGCTCACAGTGGTGTTGTGAAGCTTAATTTGTTTGGAAAATGCTTTGCAGTATTCAGATAAAAGG
This sequence comes from Oenanthe melanoleuca, assembly GCF_029582105.1. Classification (NCBI taxonomy): domain Eukaryota; kingdom Metazoa; phylum Chordata; class Aves; order Passeriformes; family Muscicapidae; genus Oenanthe; species Oenanthe melanoleuca. The sequence goes on along the minus strand of NC_079335.1, from coordinate 103,477,847 downwards.
CACTCTGGATATTCAAAGTATTATTACTGCACAGCTGGTGGTCTACATGCTGCAGATGTTTCTTCCATGCTGTTGCATGGTTACTTATGTGGCTTCATAGTGCAGATGTTTATGAGTGAGCATGCACAATCTCCTCTGCTGATGTTTTTTGACACGGATTTTACTGCTTCTTGACTTTTGATCTTGAAAACAATATTCTTTTACTGGTGAGGTGCTACGTGTGTGTGTGACTACACCCCTGTTGATTCAGCCCCCACTGCAAACAACAGCATCTGCAGATATTTACTGTGGGCCTTTCTCTTTAGCCACTACTTCCTTCTGTGGCTTTTACTCATTCCCACAGTGTTTGATTCTGGGGATTCTGACTCTTCTGTTAATGCTCTATCACCATCACTCTCTTCATGCAGACATGATGATTCCCTTTGTACTCTTTGCCCAGATGGGATAAAGAATTTCATTTCATCTTGATTCTTTCTTTTCTTGGCTACTGCCACTGTTACATAAATGGATCTCTAAGAATTCTGGGCTTGCCATTCACAATCTCTCTAAAAATATCTGAAGATAAGATGAGCTTCTAATTTCTTCATGTTCTGTGCAAGACTTTCTTACAAGTGGAGAGTTAAGGTATGACTTCAGCTGAAATCCACACTGAATGTCCTGAACGCGTGCAAATCTCCATGGCTGTATGATTTCATCAACGTGTTTGGTGAGAGAACTAGTGCTAAAATTTACTTTCCTCTTGCTTTGCTATATTTCCAGCAAATGGCAGGATATCCAGTCCAATACAAGGGCGACTGAGTAAACAAGATTTTTTTCTAACCTGAAGTACAGTGCATTACTCACCTAAGAGTAGAAAAGAACCAAACCTGTACACACACACATTGCACACAGGCAGAAAAAAGAAAGTGCAACCGAATGTTCTGGTTGACACAGACTTATTTACAAGATTAACATGGAAGACAGAGAGAATTAGGTACAATATAGTGGTGCATTTGTTCTGATAAGTATTTAAAAGTATTTTAAAAGTATTAAAGAGCCACAATCTTGCAGCTTAGAGGAATGAGTCTTGGCCTTTGTGAGAAGGCAATTCTTAAAGCTGACTGCATTTCAAAAAGAGAAATCCTACTACTTTCTGTAGCATTTAATGGAGAATTCAGCATGAATCGTAGCAAAAGGTTCAGTCTTTACCTGTAAAAATTAGATCTGAAAGAAAGACAGGTTGAGAACGCTAGACCCTAGCTACATTATGAGGAGAATTGTTCCTCAAAGACTTTCCCATTCCCCTTATCTTTAAATGTGAAACAATTTGTCAGTGCTCATTAAATCTTTTAAATTATCTCCATGGAGACTATGGCTACCTTTAATACACAGAACTGATAGGGTTTATGCAGATGTATACTCTGACCCTACTGAAATGTCACATCATTTCTCTGGATTCATCTTGGTAAGCATAATTTTCATTCTGCCTCCCTAATGTCTCTGAACAACAAAAATTGCTACACATATGTGTAACAGGATTTACTCCACCTAACTTCCCCACTATTGCTGCTCCAAGAGGACAGATTTGCACCATTGCTACTTGTCCTGATTTCCATATTTTTTCATCCTTGACTGCTGGTACTGGAGTTGTTCCTTTTCTTTTGATGCACCTATTTCTAATATTGACGCTCCTAGTATCACTGGAAGGGTAGAGGGAGTAGAGAGGGAAGGGGGAAAGAGGAAGGGAAGGAAGCAAGTTCTTCTGATGTTCTAATTACTCACTTCATCTCCCCTGTTTCATGACTAATACCTCCTCCCCTCCTCTGATATGTTCCTTTGCTCGTTCTGGTTAGTAATCCCAGCTGAAATTGAGTCATCATATTAGTAACACTTGGATTCACATAATTTCATTCATTATAATATGATCATTTGTGATTCACTATTGCTTGATAACAAAAGATTCTTTTACACATTATAAAAATTACATCAAATCACTGGCCCCAGAATGGAGGCTGAAAATCAGTGTGGAGGAGCTTTTACTCCTGCCACTTTGGCTTGAATTTGAAATGTTTCACACAGTAGCTCTGCTAGGAGTAAGCTGGGCTTCCTTACTAACATAATAAAACGCAGACCATCCTAAGGGGATGAGGGAGTTGCAGTCCAAAACCTGCACTGCAAGCAACCAAACTTTAATGGAAAAGGTTGAAAATATTCTATTAAAAAAGAATTTTCCTCCTATATATCATAAACTCTATTTTATGCTTTCCCCACTCCCTCTTTTTTCCTTACTGGCACAAAAACAGGATCTTTGTTTTGACAGAGCTAATCCGCTCATGCTTTCATATGGGCCCTCAGGCTCCCCACCTGTGGAAAGATCCATGGGAGCAGAAAACTACTGAGTGAGTTCCACATGCTCACCTCAAAGGGAAGAAACCAGTGGCCTCACAGAGGTATGGACTGCAGACATTGTGGCTCCCAAGGACCCTTGGAGAGCATGAATACAGTCTCCTGCACAATCTGCACAATTTCCAGCAATACCTTTTCCTTCTTCATTGCCTTCTGGGATTTTTCTCTCTGTCTATCTGGCTTCTTCAGGAGACATGCTGTATAGGCTGCTTTGCTGCAGTTGTGCTTCCTCTCTTTTCCCAAAGTCTGAAAGGCACACTTGCAGCTGAAAGTTTCCACCTGCAAATTTTGCTGGTGAGAAAAGATATAGTAGCTTGCAGCCACTGTCAAGTTTGACAGCAAGCTTCATGACAAACTGGTACAGCTTTGACATCTCTCTGCTGCTTCGGTAGGGAGGCAAGGGAAGGCTTTATGGAGTGAAAAGTGATGGAGAGAGAATGAATTGCTTTGTGGCTCCATCAGGCAACATGTTCAAGATGGCCAGCACTGAGCACTGATCTGTTCCATAGTCTCTGCCCAGCCAACAAAGAGAGGCAAAACCATATTTAGATGTTTAGTACTTTGTATACAAGACAAAGTCCAGAATTTATCGTAATGTCTTTGCCATTGGACGTGACCCACAGATGAACAGGAAAAACAACCGCAATTTTTCTGTGATAGGGAGAGTTTTCTCATGTGGCTACAATTTCTCATTAAAGTCTGTTGATTTACATCAGCTTGGCTTGTATCTAGCCAAGTAAATGACCATGCTCAAACCAACTCACTGGAAGGTAAGTTTAGAGAATAAACCTTGGCTCTGTCTGCTCATATCTCATCCCACTTCACCCAGAATTAGGTCATTCTGGCTTTATAGCATCTATGTGGGATTCTATGTGGTCCCTGGGCCAGGCTGATATCTTGGAGTCACTATGTCTAGTACAGGAAATTTTAATTCATAGCATTTAAACTCAGAAAGCTTGAATTTAATGTTCAGTGGTGTCCTAAATTAGTCTAGATCCTTTAAAACTTTAAAATACAGAACTGAAAAAGAAAAGGCTGATGACAGTTCTTAGTCATGGCTCCTGTGTTGTCAGCAGGAAAATCCCCAACCATTTCCCTGAAGCCAGCTTTTCATCCTCTTTTCAAGCTCTGTATGGTGTTTTGCACTTGAGACCTTGCAGTCAGGAAGGTTAGAGGACTGTGGCAGTATGCAAAGCATACCTTATCCAAAGCTCTCAGCATGTGAAGTAGCAGGCTGCGTCAAACTGACTAGAGACCAGAAACCAGGTCTCTGCCTCCTGGCCAAATCCCTATCACTCTGCTCACCCTCTACCTCTAGTCTATTGAATCCTGAATGGGACATGGCAGCACTGCCACTGTTTTAAGGCAGCTGTCCTTGATGGGTCTCACTGTTGGAGTGTCAGTCAGGTTTTATGCCTGCCAATGCCCACATAGTCGTGAGAACATGCAGAACAAAAGCAGAGGTGCCTGAGGAAATGTAAAGGCAGGAATTAAATATCCATAATGAAAAAGTTCAGCCTTGCTGGGGTCAGAGTAACCCTGCCAGGACTGCAGTTTTGCATTCATGTGTTTGAATCCTGTCTCAATCATCCTTTATGAACCTATGTCTTTGTGTGAGTCTGGGCCAGGACCACACAGGAAGCCATAAAACCCAGAAACAGAGTGTTTTTTTAACTTTTCAATTCAGGTAAGGTGACTATTGTGCCACTTCATCCAAGTCCTATTTTTAGCAACTGCTTTGATGAAGAGCAAAGGAGACCTCAGAGGTGAAATGCACTGTGAGGATGCAACCAGCTGGAAGGCAGCATTCTCAGTGGGTCCATCTTTGCTGAGATGAGAGTTTGGCTCTTGTTTTCTAAAGAGAGCACAATGAGGGAGAAAGCTGTTTACTAAATAGCAGTCCTACCAGGTCTTTCCCTTGCCGTCTTTCTTATTCCATCTGGAGCCAGCTACTTCTTAAATGCTCTGCAGCCACCTAGAGGAAAAACACTGCTTGATTGAAGTAAATTTTATATGGATTAAGCCAAGGAGTGGGCTCTGCAGAGATAAGAATGTCAATTTCTGAGCTTGCCAGCCTGTTTATTGTTGTATCACAAGACCTCATTGGAAATATATACAGAGAATCATCATGAAAAGCTGAAGATAACTTCAGTTTATGTTTATAGTTCAGAAATATTTCCTGCTTCATGCTCTCATTGTGCTTGTTATTGGATATGATATATTTTTATGACAGATACTCTAGCAGGGCCACAATATATTTTGTAAGCAGACAGAAGGAGATGATCTGGTTTGAATTTTTATTTTGAAGATTTAAAACCTGTATCATTTTACATATTTATCTAATGACTATGACAATATGCTTTTGGTATATCTACATGGTTTATGTTTCTGTAGGGCCATGACTTCAAAACCTTCCAATAATTTTTGAGGTTCTATCTAGGATGTTTATAAGCTCAAACAAAACCTCTGGCTTTTCTCCGATGAGGGCTGTGACACATAATACACTAAGGGGCTCGCTGTCTACCAGAGTGAAAGTTGATGCAGTCATATTAGAACTATTTAGTTCATGCCATGTTCATTTGCACTGCATGAAACACAATAACGAAGTTTAACTGTTGATGGATACTTTAATGTATATAGTTAGATATTAAAATGTGCCCGTCTTTTTGAAACTGAATTAAAATTACTAGTTTTTTTCTTTTTCTAGATAAGACATGGCAGCTTAGTCTCCACTTGACTAGGGAGCTGGGGGAAGTATTCTATAAAAATCAAGTCTAGACATGGAAAAAAAGATAAAATTTTATGTCAGTTACAGAATGTAAAAGATCAAAATGATGATGGATTTTCCTTGGTAGCTATGCCAAAATTCCATTATGATGGAGTGTCTGTCATAAGGCAAATTCACTTTAGCAGTGTAAGTGCTAAACTAAGCATTGCACAGAGTGAGTGGAAATGTAAAATACTAATATGGGTATTAAAAAGGTTCCACTAACACATTTTCTGTTACTTTTCCTCTCTTAAGAAAGACTTGATATATGCATATGATGTGGTCAGTCTAATAGCTTGAATACTGCTATATTGTATCAGAACAGGATCTGTAATAAGGAATCTTACTGGCTTAAGAAATTCTAACCATTATGAAATTTAGGAAATCTTCTAGAAGTGGCTTGGGAGGGAGGTGATTCCGCCCCTCCACTCCTCTCCTGGAGTGCTGCATCCAGTTTTGGGTCCCTAGCATACAAAAAACATCAACTTTTTGCAGCAAGTCCAGAGTAGGATCACCAAAATGATTAGAGGAATGGAGCACCTCTTGTATGAGGAAAGGCTGAGAGAATTTGGATTGTTCAAGTCTGGAAAAAAGAAGACTTCAAGGTCACCTCCTTGTGACCTTCCAGTACCTAAAGGGAACCTACAAGAAGGGTGGAGAAGAATGTTTTACAAGGACTTGGAATGATAGGAGAAGGGGGAATGGATTCAAACTGAAAGAAAGTAGGTTTAGCTTAGCTTTTTTCTTTTTAGGAGGACAAAAATCTTTACTGTGAGGGTAATAAGGCATTGGAACATATTGCCCAGAGAAGCTGTGGATGCTCCATCACTGGCAGTGCTCAAGGACAGGTTGGATGAGTTTTTGACCAACCTGGTCTAATGAAAGACATCCCTGCCCATGGCAGGTGGAACTAGATGATCTTTAAAGTCCCTTCCAACCCAAGACATTCTATGATAATTGGTGGGATACTGGAAACACAGGGTAGGCCTATTTGGCCATAAGAAATCAGTGATGAGTATATAGGCTGTACACCTCAGGCCGCTGGGCCTATGAAAGATGGAACTTTTGCTAGAAAATCCTTTATGAATTGACTTTCTTTCTGAACATTAAACCCCTAGAGTATCTTTAGTATTTTTCCAAAACTTTGCATGAATGCATGATAAGCCTTATCTTACAACTTTAAATATACACGTACTGTTATCTTTGCTAGTTCTGTGATAGGTATTTGCAAGTGGATGACTATGGATATTAGCTAACTGAGGAAATACATATCTTCAGAAAGCAGGTTCTAGCTTTTGAACTTTCAGTGTCAGATTCCAGGTCATACTCCTAAATTTGGTTCTCTTATATTATATTGTCTCTTATATTATTGTTAATACAAGTATTTTATTGCAAATAACCTCTTTATAAGGGATTTGAATACTGTGCTCTAGTGCTATGTTATTATGGTCCTGGCGTCTTCCAGCTAGATATACAATCCCCAGATCATACAATGCACAAGCAGCCAAATCCTCTTTGCAGTAATCTCTTCAAAAAGGGTGGGACAAATTTTATGTATACCACTCCAGTATGCAAGTAAAATGAGAATATTTTTCATGTGTATTTTCAGTATTATATTGGGCAGTTATTTGAAATGGGTTAAGAATCTTATGCATTTTCTCTTTATTCCAATAATTCCAGTTACAGAGTCGTATGTGATATGCACAGAGGGGTTTGTTTTTTAATTGTTTCACTTCAAGGTATATACTACATATGAACTCAAACCACTTGAGTTCTCCTGCATACAGATATTTTTTCCAAATGCCAGGACTGTTTATTTCAAATGCCATAGCTGCATGATGAAGGTGAAATTCTGCATGGTGCAGAGAAAAGAAACAGAAGAAGAGGAGGTGAAAACTCCCACTTTCTGAAAATGTGTGGGAGTGCAAGAGGTCAGCTCTTCCACAGCTGTGGGTGGCATTTTCATATTCTGTTAGGAGTTTTTTGAGCAAAAATCCACTCTTTCTAAAGGTGGCAAGTCAGTTGCTCAGCTGTAGTGTAACTTTCAGCTCTAGGAAATATTTTGAGTCATACCAGATTCTTCTTGGAGTCCAGCATGGGACTACATTGTCTTCCTTAGTCATTGTTCAGCTATTTCCCCATGGAGAGATTTTAGCCAGCCTTTCCATTCTCAGGACCAGAAAGTATAATTAAAGCTACATTTGCCTGTAAGGATCAAGCACAAAAAGCAAAAAGCCTACTTGATGCATTAATATGACTATTATCATGAAGAAAGAAGTAGGTAAGGTTACTATGCCATTTCATTCTTTATTTGGTTCTTCTTCCCCCCTTCCTTCCTTTGAAGTTCATTTACCACTGGTACTACATATTGAGAGAAATTATAAATAGGTGTCAGGGTAGTGCTGTCTTGACAACTTCCTTTTCATGAGGTTTTAGAAAATGTTCCAGAATGTTTCATTGTTAATTTTGCCATATTTGTGTGGGTAATGTTGGTTAAAGCAATGAAACACAATTCTGGCACAGAATGCTTTTTATGTAAAGGTTAAAAATACAAGCAGAACACTCTTTTTGGATTTATCCAAAGGCTTTTGGATAATATTTTTAGCAGCACATAGTGTAGGCTTGTGGTGATATTGTACAGCACAATAATGTTTCTTTTCAGAGGTCTACATGGGCATTAGTTTTATTCAGTGTTTGGAAAACACCATTTTTTCTTATCCTCTGTGAGGGAAATATAGATTCTGATTTTTTTTTAAGAAAATGTATACACAAAGAAATCAAAATTTAATTGCTGTCTGTCTTTGCTGTGTTGGAAATTACCAGCAGTAATTACCACTTGCATTGCAAGCATCCTTCTCCTATGTTGATTCTAAATAAATGCTGGGGCTCCTTGGCAAGGCAGGGATGGATATGGGCATCTTGTGTGATTCTGTTTAATTATCTGAGTGCCAAGTCTATATCTGGACCAGGAATGATGATACTTAGAGTTAAATTAGGACCCTTCAATGTGTGTGTAACATGACTGCTATGCCCCAAAAATCTTAGATCACATGCAGCTCTTTCCCTTTGATGGAACTGTGTATTTTATAATTCTCTCTGCTTAGCTCAGTGTGGCAATACAGTCCATGGTTGAATCAAAGTCACACAAAAATCAGGAATCAGGATGAATTTTGAATGCGTGATTCAAATGCCTACTACTGTAAACTCCTCCTCTGCATTCTACCAAAAAACAACAGTCATATTCTCAAGCATTATGGCCAATGCTTTCTGTATAGGAATGAGATTTCCCTGTGGAAAGGATGTGCCTGCAGTACATTTGTTATGCACAGCTCACTGAAGATGAGCTGTGAGTTCCCTTTCTGCTCCCACACTCGTAGGGATGTTTTGGAGCCTGTTGAGCAGTGTGGGAGTTCTTCAGCATGGGGCATTCTCCAGTACAAAGTGCACATGAGCTGCTTGCCAGTGTTTATGGGCCCTTATTTTCACACTCACCAGAAAAAAGGGTTGGGGCACTGATTATTTAACTTTGTTATAGATGCCTTTATCAGATACCCAGTTTAAGGCAATGTTACGAATGTTAAGATGTGTGGGAAAAGCACAGAGGGAGTACAGACATGGTTACCTGATCTTGGAAGAAATGATCCTTGAAAATGTCTGACTTTGCTGTCAGATCCCCAGGCAAGTGCTTTGAATGAATACTCAATAGATGTAAGAATTTCTGTGTTTTCAGCAGCCTCCAAAATTACTTTCTTTGAGTTACTGCTGGTTTTGCATTAATGTTAGTAAACTCTGGAGAAAGAAAGAATGATCTCAGGCCTTTGATCTCAAGCCTCAAAGCCATTAAATGTCTCCAGCTCTTCATACTATATTTCAGTACTTCAGAAAGGTTAAACATGCGCATGCAGACAAGTTTGCCATAGCAACAGCATGAGACTTCCCATTATGTATTGGAAAATGGCTCATCTTCTCATCTTCTTACCTTGTGAAATGTCTTTTCTATCTGGGGCCAGAAATAAAGGCAAGTCATTAAACTTGGTTGAAAAAACAGCCCAAACAAACTTTCTCATAACAACTTAACTACTGACAGAGGCTTTAATTTTTCCTCAAATTAGGCTATGCTTGTACCAAAATTTGGCTTACCCAATAAAAATTATCCTAAGAAATCATGTCTCACAGGATGGTGGGGCTGGAAATTCATCTTCCTCTCTTAGGCAGGTGACTCTTCAGGCTTTGAAGTTTGCAAATGTACAGCTTATTTCAAGTATAGAGGACAAACCCAATCACCACCTGTTGCTTCTTCATATACAAAAAGTGTATGTACTGATTAGAGATAGACGATTCTCTCTAATTGCTTTAGTAAAATCTCTTGAGATCTACTAATGGAAAGAGGAAGATGTTATTGTTTTCCATCTGTGTGGAACAACTTAAAGGTACCAAAATTTTTGAAAAATGCACTGCATCCTGTTGTGCAATGTGGGGGGAAAATTAAGCCACTACTAAAATGGTTGATTCTGGGTTTGAATTCATGTGTATTGCAGAGGAAAATGAACTGCTGATGTTCAGCAAGTGAATATCTGCGATTTCAATCCCGTGTGGCACAGACTAAGGCTGTAGGCTTCATTGCTGTGATCTTTTCTTTTTCTTTTTTTAAAATACTGCATGTAGCACAGGAGTCAGTTCTTCACCCTTTGTGGGACTTGGAGACTTTCTGTGGTTTAATATGAAAAAGGGCTGTTGCTGAAGGAGTGTAGTCATCCAGTTTACTTTCAAGAGGTGGCAGCACAGTGTGTGCTTGTCACCTTCAAGGGTGTGTCCCACAGTTGCCGGATGCCTTCACTTCCATGGATTTCCCCTTGCAACAGTTAGTGATTATACACACCCAATTAACGCCATCTCTGACATATACCCTGCAGGCAGCACAGACAGCATCGAAAGGGATCACAGTGAGACACTTGGTACTAGCCGAGGGCTCAGAGGTTGGTTGTGTTCCAGAGCTTATTTGGAGCAGGGATGCCAGATGAAGTGCACGGTCACATTCAAGTGTTTTTCTTTTTCTAAATGTAAATATGTCCTTAAAATAAATGTAATTTTCTTTTGGCCCACAACATCATTGCGTCTCTGTATGAATTCACTGGAGGCAGAACTAAGGTCACCTGAAGTATCTTGTTTGTATTTCTATAGCTAGTAAAATAGATTCATTTTATAAGTAACTTGTGCTGCATTCTTCTTCTGGGATTATTTCTGTTTCACTGTAATGTTTTGATGTTTAAGTTTCTAGTATGTTTTTACTTCATTTATGCAAATGCTTTGTTCCTGGTGAAGTCACAATATGCTACAAGACCTAAAGTTTTCATTACTGTGCAGTACAGTAAATTGTCAGTAGAGCTTCATTATTGGCATAATTCCAAAGTTTTACTAAACTGTATTTTTTTGTTGTTTGAACGGTTCAGTCAGATTAGAGTACAGATAAGAAGTGCGTAGTGTCACCAAATCTCTTTATCAGATTCAAAGGAAGAATGATAAGAAGGCAGATCTGGGGAACAGAGAATATTTTTTGAAATGTATCACTGTAGAGGATAAAACAATAAATGCTATGGTATACCAAATTTGTTTGCAAGGGGAAAAGATTAGAGTTGCACAGAAGAATCAGTTTTTCAATTTGCTTGGTAAAACATCTTTTAACACAACTGTAGCAATAATAAATGTGAGAATTGTAATTAACTGCAAGAAGTAAACAACTTTTGATAAAAATACAGACCAAGAGTCAAAGCTTGGCCATGGGCCATTGGCAGGTCATCCTCAGAGCCAGCCCCCAGAGAATGGACATCTTTTACTTCTATGTCCTTGCTCAGAAATGCCCATTCATTAGGAAATTAAAGGAGGTTTTATTTTTATTCACTAGGCTTGGCAGCTGTGGATATAAGTTTCTTTACTCTCATTTTTGATTTAACATTAATTAATTTAATTAAATTTACAAATAGTTAGAAATTGTAATTCATTAATAAAACTGCTGCAATCTGGCAATGGCTCCTCAGCTAAGCCTAGGGCTTGACCCCAGCAGCTGTCACCAGGATTAAACACTTAATGAAAAAAAAAATTGCACAAGCAATTCAGTATGTAATGAAAAAGCAGTTTCTTTGTGTTTCACAAGGCACGCTACCTTCCTCAGTGGACACCTGTGCTGAACAATGTAGCAAATAGTGCTGATCCCAGCCAAAGCTCAGATGTTTCACACAGTAGCATGTCAGCGCCAAGGGTTAATGGCTGGCATCGCTCATATGCATGTAGGAGCTAAGCGCTGCGCTCTCAAAGAGCATGGCTGCCCTCCTGCAGACTGGGAACAGCGCCCTCCCTTCCCTAATCCCTCAGACTATGCCTAGGTTTTGCTAGAGTCTGTGCTAGCCTTGCCTCATACCTCTTAACTATTAAAAGGCTTGGGTGAATGATGGTGAGCCTGGTCTTGTATCTTTTTTTGACCTGAGGTAGCTGTAGGTTCATTGCCTCAGTGCAAGAGGTGACATCTCTCTCCAAGTAATGGTAAAAAAAAATAAAATGTATGCTCTAAAAAAGCAGAGGAAGTACCTCAGCTTTAGGGATTTATAAGTTCTTAGTCAAGGAAGTTGGTGAACAAATAGCCAAGCTGATACTGGCAAGCATCCCTAAACACTATGGACATCAATAATGACTAAATGTGAGTGGAGAGCAGCGAAATGTGTTTCATAAAGGGGGCTGCACAGAAACAAAAACATTATAAAATGGTACCATGATAATCAACTGTTTACGGAGATTATAGACAGACTTTCTTTGTGATAATAACTTGTTTCAGTAGCAAGCAAACATCTACTTCACTATAAAAATGAGACATGCATGTCTTAAATTGCATGGGATATATGGAGCAGTGCCTGCTGCAGAGATACTAGGACACGATCACAAAGAGATGTTGTGGCCAAAGGAAACAGTGTGAAGTTATTTACTGTGTCAATAAAAAGATGACCCTTTGTGCTTATACAAGGTCTTTTATCAGCTGACAACATCAAACCACCCCCAGGATCTTGTGCTAATCTATTCCTTGCCTATCAGCTGTGATATGCATACAGCAACATCTGTTACTGGAAAAGATGTAAAGGGACCTACCGCTGGACTGAAGTGAAATAAAATTACATTGTCCCTAGAAAGTAAAATTATTGCAAGTGAAAACAACTGGTCTGTAAATACAAGCATGTTATATATTTGATCCAAAGCAATTCTGTTTATTCACAGCGCATATATATCAGTGAATCAGGGACAGGTAACCTTTTTACATTAGCACTTGTGTTACTTATTTGTCACAGTGATTTTTTAGGTAATTTAATTTTTGAGGGTCCACTGAGAGAAATTTTTTTTTAAAACTCATGAAAATGTCTAGCAGAACTCTCAGGTCACTGAAGCAGCTGGTCACTTTGGCATGGGGAAATGCTCCTCTTTAAGGGGCACTGTTGTACTTATAGAAACTGGCCTGTCTCTGTTCAAGGGATCACTAATCCTTTCTTCTAGTTTTGAATAAAGCGTTACAACCACCCTGTGGTGGCTGTAACAGGACCAGGCCAGCTGGGAAGCCCATGGCATAAATATAGAGAGACAGAAATTATAGAGTAGCCTCAAAACATAAAGGCTTTTAATGTAACAAAAATAACAAATGTCCCCACTATTTGCAGGCACACATCCAAAGAACTGTGAGAGTGGCCAACTTAACAATACATAAGAGTATCTGATGGCAAAGGTCCAAACACAAATGAGAACTAGGAACATGTCTGGACATGCCCTTACATGTCCCTACATGTCCCATAGTTTTAGGTTAAAATCTCCAGTATCTGCAGGTGATGTCACAGCCTTGCTCCTACCCACCAGATCCAATTCCACAAAGGGTTCTCAATTACTCTAGAGCAGTATATGGGCATTAGGGCTTCTGATTACTTTGGCTGAGGTTTTTGCACCGTTTCCAAGCTATTCACAGCTTCCAAGCTCTTTTGCTGTGGAAAAAGTTTCAGGGAAACTAAGCCTGTATCTATCCTCTTCCTATAGACAATTCATATTATGGTCCACAGGAAGAGCAACTAACATGAGGAGCACATTTTTCATTTTAGCCCTTCATCTTTGCAAGTGTGCCTTTGCTCTCTCTGAAATGGGAAAGCCCTTGAACATGCATGGAGCAGGGGGGCCTTGACCACTGACACCCAAGGTCCATGCACAGAGCACCTTCAGTGGAAAGCAGAGGAACCAAGGGAATGATTTTCAGAGTATGCCTTCCCTATATCTTCTCTCTGTCTTTTAATGTTTCTGCTGAGAGCAGTAGATACTCATTTCTGAATACATTTCTGATACAATTTCTGAATTCACATTGCTATACATGCAGAAATGTCTAACATTTTGCATATGGAGAAATTAACTGCAAATCTCTGGGCTCTTGCTAGTTAAATTTTAGGTCTGTGTCAAACAGGCACATGTTCTGAATGAGCTAACTTGAAATACATTGGTGAGATCCACAGTAGCAGTTTCTCATAGGGCCCTGTTAGCAGCTCTGCTCTCTGTCCTGGCACTTCCACATAAGAATCCGATGGAAGAAGAGACTGGGCAGTATGAATCATGCCTGGGGGATTTCCCAGCATGAAACTGCTCAGTAATGCTGCATCAACGCTGTTCTTTTGGAGTATCTTAAAGTCTGTGTAAGGAAAATTAATCCATCGACACAAGAGGTTTATGTCCAAAAAGGAGACAGAGGAGTCCTTTTTGCTTTATTCGAATAAAGGGAGAGGCCATGAGGCATTCCCCTGGGATCTCTCAAATTTTTGGAGGACGCAGCCTCCCTTTTTATCCTATTTTCCTGGCCGTATTTCCTTCTCTCTTTCCCATTGGCTGAGTCACTCGAGAGGCACAGACTTCCCAGAACGCCTGACATCTGAAATTCCCCTCTAATGTATAACCCTTCCTTTTAATTTTTAATTCTTATAGAATTCATAGTTTCCCCCTCGTTGATTCTTTCATCTTCTGTTACCCAATTTCATTTACCAGAAAACCTACAGTTTGTTTGTAAAGGCAAATCTCTTTTTCCATTCATCAATCAGTGTAATCCCTCCCATTGTTTTTTTTTATCTCTAGGTGCTAACTTTATCTACCAACAGATCTACAACTTGTTTGTAAAGACAAATGCAACATTCCTCTCATCTGGCACTTAGTAGTGATGCTGCTGAGAGAACAGGCATATAGCTGTTTTCAAACCCTGAAAGCAAGAAGAGTCTGGAGGTAATCTGGAGAGAAGGCATCATCTCTTGCATGGAGAGATATGTGTTCGTTGCCTACAGACTTCATGCTCTTAACACTACTGTTATGATTATTGGTAAAATTATTAAATTATTACTTTCTAGGAATAAAAACTTTTTATCTTATGTTGCCGCAAAATCACTTAAAAAATGGAGTTTGCCTTACCCTACTGTGGTCTCAGTCCTCCCTACCTGACATTTCTTGGGTCTTCTCAACTCCCTGTTTCTGTGTGGTTTCCTGGTGCTCTGGAGGCTTCTCTGCATTGAAGCATCACAGCAAAAAAGAGATGAGTCCTTGGGATGTAACCGCAGGATGCCTTTAACTTTCTTGCCTTTAGCACAAGTTGCTGTGGCATTGAATGCCATGTGACTGGAGAGTAAACAACTCCAAACCTCAGGCAGATATCTGCCAAAACATTCCTTTCTTATTTGTTTTGGGGCTTTGTTCTGCAGGTCGTGTGTGACAGACATGTGTGAGTGTCCGATCCACAAAAACTGCTACTGTGAGTCATTCCTGGCATACACCCGAGCCTGTCAGAGGGAAGGGCTGAAAGTCCAGTGGGTGCCGGAGCAGAACTGTGCAGGTAAGCATTTTGGGACTGCTTCTTTGTAAGCTTTTGCATAGACTAATAGGCTATGATTGTACTATCCTTTTACTGGTGGAATAGGATCAAAAATGATACAGGAATTGTACCAGCTTGGAAGTTCTTGGAAGGATATGTAAACTGTTGATTGCAGAAAAAGTTTAAACTCCTTCGACCTCCTGTCAAAACATAGTTATATTTCCGGGTACAATATGTACATATAATTGCAATAGGTTCAATAAGAAAAGAGGAGAAAATGTATTTAGTGGAAATACTAAAATGCAAATCTGCATTAATTACTGCATTTGGTCCATACTCACTATATGACTGATTCAGACTGCATTAATTGCAATTGTGAGTAATTCCTTCCATGAGAAGCAGTGGCCTGTGGCTATGAGCACTTGAACTAAAATGCAATATTGCAGATGAGTATTTCCCCTGATGATGGTCTCATTAATTTAGGAAGCTCTGTAATTCCATTGACTTGCCTGGAAACGTATTCAGATTTATGTAAAGCAATTAACAGTAGCTGAAAAAAAAACAACAAGCAATGAGAGGAGGATACTCAGTGCTGGTCTAAGAGCTATCACTCTGTGGTCCATTTTGGTAATTGTGTGTGGTTCAGGGTCTACTCTCTCAACTTCAATTTCCTTTTCTATTGAAGGCATTTTATCAGGGATGGGTGAGTGACAGAACAAATTACGTTTGATTGACTGTTCCCAAAAGATTCACTTTTTTTCTTATGAAGCAGCAGGACAATCCAAACAGGGTGTCACTAAGTGAAAACCCTATTCAAGTGTGTGGTGTTAGATACTGCTAGTAATGTATATAATTTTAATTTATTGATCTGGTAGCAGATCCATGCAGAACCTGGAGCAAGCATTGTGATTTTTTTTCCAAAGCACTTCAGACTGAGACCTCACTATGGCAGATGCTGTAAAAAGAATAAAATCTCCTTGCTTGCAGCCCCTGCCTTAAGAAGTTAATACAAGTATTGAAATATCACGACTTAACTAATTGAGGCTTCATTTCACAATATTTTGTCTGGCATTTACCAAAGAGAAGAAAATTTTCTGATACAAAAACAGTCCTTGAGGGAACATTATGAAGGAATTTAAACACACAGCCTCCATGAAAGCTAATGAAAGAAGTTTTTGAATTATAATGATTTTTTAAACTCTTCTAGAGGGAAAGGGGAAATCTAGTTAAGCAGAAAATATAGATAAGCCATATAAGTCTATGTACTCTCAAAACACTTATTTAAGTATCCAATATCTGATAATTAGCACCATCTTCTAAGTAAATAATACAGTAAGCATTAAATTAAAGTGTATTCACTGCTTTCCATATGGTACTAGTGGCCAGCATCAAGATTTTAATCTTTAACTGACTTTCTTTCTCTCCAAAACAAATAGTTGCAATTATTGTGTCCCAATTACAGATAAAAGTTTGTAATTATGAAACAACATTTCTGTGATAAAGCTTTAGGATCCTATGACTCATTTCCTGCTTGACGTTTCATAGCGGGAGGGATACTTGAAAGAGTTGTGTTCTGATGAAAATGGAGTATACTTATTAGTAAAGTCAGGTTTTAATTATACTTTTGTGTGTTTTAAAACCAGATCTTGTGTGGTTGCCAGTTGCTCTACCCTAACTGCTGTGGGCTAAACTCCTCTTTATGATCTTCAGGAAACTTGTACTGTCTGGAGGGCCGGCAAAATAGGATGCTCAGGAGGCTGAATTGCATGTCCTGTTCCCTACATGCTCTTCTCTCTCCCCCTACATTATTCTGCAGAACATTGCTGCTCAAGGTTTGCTGTCCTATGATGTTGGCTCATTAAAGGGAGTGTCAGCTGTCATTTAACTGGAGAAGTGAAAAGTGGAAGATAATGAGTAAGGAAAATGGTTAGTGTAAGAAAAGTTTGGTGAGATCCACATGGGGACTGAGAGGGTTAGAAAAAGGATATGGGTTGCCATGGAAAGTAGTGGGGAGTTAGACCTGTTAGGATGAGCATAGGAAAAAATATGGTTTTTGAAGGAGAAATTAAAAAACCAGGAGAGCCAGTATGAGGGAAAGAAGAAATAAGAAAAAGTGATACTTGGAAGAGGAAAATAAAGGATAGAAATGGAAGGAAGAGGTTTGAAAAGGAAAGGAGAAAGACATTTTTTTTTTACCCAAGAAAGGCTAAACAAGAAGTTTATAAAGTACAATTAAGTAAACTGAAGTGGTGAAAGGCCTTGGGATATAGTAATTTAACACTGCATTTCTCAGGATACCAAGAGAAAGAAGACTCAAGGACGGCAGAAGGCAATAACATTATGCCATGGGCATGACTAAACATGCAAAAACCAATGAGATAAGAGCTATAACACAGTACAATAATAAGTGCAATAATAAGGGATATAATGATTTGGTGACGTGCTCTAACAGTTTCATAAAATCTGAACAATTTTTTCTTTTCATCTGTGATCAGTCAGTTGAAATGAGTGTATCTCTGATTTTGACTCTTCTCCTTTGGGTCCCTTTTCTGCTGGAGAATTTTCTGGCATGTGTCACTTTTTTCCCCTGCTATATGTTGCTTTCCCTCAACTGCTTTATTCCCTGTGTAAATTTATCAGGAGGGCTATTCTGGCTTTTCAGGGGATACTTACTGAAAACTGAAAGTTGAAAATATTAACAGGAGTGTATCATGGGAAGTTTAGTGTCCAGATCTACCTAAATCTACAGATTTAGCTCTGTTAGAAGGAGATTTTGTAAATTGCAAGCACTATGAGTGAAATGTCATTTGGAGGTATTACAGAAGAACTCCAAACTGTGTAACACTGACAGAGGAAGCCAGAAGATTCATTGGTGCTCAAATATTAGTTCAGAATTTTCTGTGAAATTGGATTTACTAGATATCACCAACCAAGGGAATCCTTCAGTAGTTATGCTATATATTTTGGCTTTTGTGTTGGGGAATAAGAGTTCCTCCTAAAAAAATTATGACCATGTCTACAAAGACAGGTGCAGAAGCCTCCTCTGTGAAACTGCCAAAGTGGCTGGACTAAACCAGGTCTAGTCTACAAACTGTAGCTTATTAGGCTGGGTTTATTACCTCAGGCACAGGGCTATATTTGTGTGACTATATGGCTTCTGGACTGGAGCTGCCTTTATCCCACCAGCTCAGAAGGTGGTCTGAGGAAGCTCACATCTGTCATGCCAAACACATGTTCTAGAAGAAGAGTGGAAAAATTCTGTTGGGACTGGTAATGTTTCAAAATACAGTATTATTATTAACTTTTGTACGTTGAGTTTGGGTTTTTTGATTGGATTTTTTTATTTTTGCTAGTGCACTAAGGAAGTTATTAGTAACAGAGCTCAGTTCTTTAAGAGAGGAATTTGTCTTAAAAGGCGGGTGAAAAGACACCACTTCTGTTTTTCATGTTTACATGGTAGTGAATCACTCCAGCAATTCCTGAGAAGCCTTCTGCAGAATGTCTTTATTTTATATTTTAAACTGTTGAAGAAGTGGAATGTTCTGGATCAATCACACCACATGTTAACAACTGAATCACTCAACAATAAAAGCCAGTTTAAGGGAACTTAAACAGCAGCCATTGTACTTTTCAGATTTTTCCCTTGACATCACGTTAATAATGCCATTATAGGCTGCCTACAGCAGAAAACAGTCATCACATATTCTACATAGCTGAAGGATAAGGATGTGTTTTGACATCCCACATCCATGTGTGGTAAAGCAGAATGGGGAGTACTTACAGATGCCATGGCCTGCCAAGGGCAGGCTGTAGTAAGTTCTCATTTGCTCTCGAGAAGGGATGAGAAAGTGGAAGGGACCCCTTAGCCAACTTTCCTTAAACCTACCAGCTGAGGAACCAAACAGAGCTCAGGTGAAAGGAAAGGGCCAGCTATTACTGCACTAAAGCTTTGTAGGATTAAACCTGTGTAGCCTTAAAACTGAATCTCGTATTCCTTTCTATATGGAAACCACATGTGCTGAAGTCTAATGTTTGTTTGCGGTTGGTCAATTAGAGATCCTACAAAGGGAAGCTCATTTTCAGAGAGGAAGGATAAAAGCTTCTAATAAGCAGCTCCTGTAAGATAATTCACACTGTGTATGGAGAAGCATTAACTGTCCTTGAACATCTTGGTCTACTTTTCTAGTCAGTTAATACATTGTTTGCAAAGCTCCAGGGAGATCTGCACATTTTAATTTCCCCTCTTGCAGAGATTCAATCTCTATTCTGTACACACTATGTAAGTTAAGAAACTTAGAGTTTCCTGGGAATCTTACATTTTATTCTATGCTTAATATTGCTTGCATATTTTTCCCACCTTCTAAATTTTCTGTTTCATTAAAATTCTTTTTAATTTTTCCTTTTGTTCCTTCTTAAGTATGCATGGAAGTTATCATGCAGAGCAAGACAGAAATGTAAAGTTGGTAAAATATTGTCAAAAGATCTATGCTCACAAATGGAATGAGCCTATCTTGAACACAGCTGACAGATATTTGTTTCCAGCCTATTCTGAAACAATATTCAATTAAAGATGTCTCACAGAGTTTCTAGGTAGGTTGCTCTTGCTGCTTTCTTATGCTTAAAAATATAATATTGGGGTTTTTTCTCCCCTGATATCTAATGCCCTTCTAATAATAAGCATTTAGTTCTCTGTATCACCAGGGTAATTTTCCTCTATAATTTCTTTTTGCAGTCTTGTATTTGTTTATTAATATCTGTGTCCTGAGAATTGTGTGCGCATAAATTCCATAAAATGCACAAGAAGTAAAACTTGAAAGAAACTAATGGTGTTTTGAAGATCCCTTAGTGGTGAAAAGGAACCCCTTAAATTTATGATGTTTTAGCAATAAGACATCATAAATTCTCTTTGATACACTCATATATATTTAATAAATTTATTTCTGTTTTCTCTTTATGAATAATAACAGTACTGTAATGACACTGTAGGCCAATTCTCACAACAAAACAGTGGGTTTTGTCCATTAAAAAATTGTCACTTAAAAAATCTTGACCTTCAATCTCTCTCAAAGTTGAAGAAACCTTCCTAATACAATCGCCTCTCTGAAAATAGCATGAGATGATTCTGGATGTTTGAGAGTCCCTTACTATCTATGAGCTATTTTATCAGTTCTTGTTCTTGCCATCAGCTCAGCTGTTAAAAAGAATAACATACTTTTATTTGCCATTGAACTGTGTATTATTCTCCATACCAAAAAGGCAGGATATAAAATGTTGAGAGTTTTAATACTGATCTGGAGCAGTTATAGTGCTTTTAGCTGAGCCTTCAGTGATCTTTTATGTTGAAAATGCATTGAATTGTCAGCTACATAAAGTAATGAATAGATACTGGAATCATTAAGCACATGAATCCTCACTGTCAGTGATCCCTTGGTAAAACAGGGCAAAGTATGGATACAATTAATTTTTAATTTTTGTTTGTTTTTTTTTTTTTTGGTTTTTTTTTTTAAATGTTGCTTCTGGATTAACAACATTGATTTAGTTTGCTGCAATATGAAATACAGAAAGTATAATCTTAGGATCAGAATTCTAATGGGATGAATGACTCTCTTCTTTCTGTAGGAATGAAAATGATAATAACTTTTTTTTCTTGTAAATGGTTCAGAAATCTTTGATAAAAGGCATTGTAATAAATAAACAGTGTTAATTCTTTACTATGAAATGTAGATCTGCATATAGATAGAAACCTTGCCAAAGCTGTATATATCATTAACTTTGTTAAAATTATCAAAAAGTTCAATACTGCTGTGGACTTGATAGCTTTTGATAAGGAATTTTGCTACTTTCATATTTATTATGTAATATAGTGGAATTGTTTTACAAGTATTTTTTTCCTCTAGATAATCATCATGCCAAAATATACTTTTTTATATTTGCAGTAGAAACTAAGCAAACAGATAAGCAAATTTATTTGTGGGGCTCTGTGTAATACGCATATTTTGTTCCTTTTAACTCCTTTCAGCCATCCAGTGTAAACACGGTGCAGTTTATGATACCTGTGGTCCGGGATGTGTCAAAACATGTGACAACTGGAATGAGATTGGACCATGCAAGAAGCCCTGCGTTGCAGGGTGTCACTGCCCAGCAAATTTAGTTCTCCACAGAGGAAGATGCATCAAACCAGTCCTGTGCCCACAGCGGTGACATTCATTCTCATTCCATGGACACTAATGCAGGTGGTCACTGACTCCCTTCATGCTCACAGTGAAGGACTCCAGCTGCTTGTGTGCAGATTCTGCGAAGTACATGTCTACTCACAGAGTGTAAATGTGCTCCTCTGTGTGTATTTGTGTGTCTCTAAGAGCACACATGTGGCACCTAGAAAGATATATAAATGTATACTGTGTGTATTTGGACACACATGTCCATACACAAGTGCCCTAAACATAAGTACAGCCCATATATTTATATATATGTCCACACAATTATACATAATTTCTATATACCATAGAAGGATGAATATTTTTTGCTATAAAGTTTATGTATTATTATTTCTAGGACCCTGACCTGTAAGTCATTGTATAAATAAACCAGGTGTTTTTAATATAATATTGTGGCATGAAAAGATTGGATGACTTTGCCATTGCATAAGTTTGTCGTTTCCAAGGAAACTTTTCTAGGGCTATAGCACTGCCAGGCTGAATTATTTTCAACACAGAACCTGGATTTACAGTTGTAGAGGAAACACATTTCTCTGGAGATGGAGGATTTATCTAGGAATATTTCATTTGTACCTTAGAGCTGCATAGTGATTGGTGACTGTGCTTAATCAGGCAGAGAAAGCTGGGGATTGGCTTTTATGCTTTACTGAAATAACTGTGCAAAATGATTTCCAAAGCTGGTTGGACAATGGCCAGGATAGAGATATTTCTTTCTGGAATGGCAGCAAAGAGTCGGGGCCAGATTTTCGTAAGTGCTAGGCACCCAACAACTCACTTTGAAAATCTGACCACTTCCTGTTTCATATCCTAATGCCCCATCTCTGTTGTTGTGTTTGGCAGTAGCCATGGATGCACAATGAGCAGCTTGAAGAAAATGTACATGTGCATATTATCCCCTTAAACATGTTTGGAACACCTAGGATTGTTTCATGTCTCCTCCAAATATTATGCAGAAAGCAAATCCCACACTGAAGTGCTTGATTACAGTGTGCCTTGAAACATAAAATAATGTCATTTAATTTTATCAGCATGGTTTAGAAGAAAGACAAATTCACCCCACCAAAAACCAGTAGAGAATGTCAAATGTTGTTTGAATAACTGCAAATTATTTCCTTAGTGGTCTTTTGGTTGAGGTTTACGAACATGCCCACTCTGTGAAGTTTGCATGACTTTTAAAGTCTCCCAGGGGAGAAGCAATAATACATTATTTCATTAGGAACAGTTAAAAAAGTCATACAACTTTCTCAAGTCTGAAGGGTCAGGGGGCTAGTCTTCTTCACTGGAAAGCCTCTTGAAGAGACTGATGGAATAGTCTCTGGAGATGACAGAAATCTTTGTGCATCTGCTTTAGTTTAATAATGAAGTAATATCCTCCCACACAGCTACTTCCATCATGCCTTGCATTGAAATTTCCCCTTGTAATGCTTTGACAACTTTCTCCTTTAATTCTTTTCTATCAAGGAAGTTACGCAGGGCCTGAGTTTACAGAAAGTGAGTGGGTAAACACACATGGGTTATACAACCTGTCTGTGATCCCATACTGGAGGAAGATGCTGAGTGAACCTGGTTAACTTAGGCACCACACTATCCAAATCACTGTACCACCAGAGTGTTAAAAAGAGCTGGGCATATAATGCCAAGAGTGTTCCATGGATGTTCATCTAAATCTTAAATAAACTCAGCTTGATCTTTTTATGTCCCTTCTGTGTTCATTTTCTTGGAACAATCAAATAACTCAGTTTTACTGGCAGAGAGGGTTTTGAAGACTTATATACAAGTGCACTGGGAAGCAGAATTGAAAATGTGCAGATCCCATCAGAGCAGGAAATTAGAAGAGTTTTATGTGGCTCATGTGCTAATTGAATGGCAAAGCTGAAATTTAGAACAATTGCTGTGGGCTGAAGGAGTAAAAATATAAAACAGCAGTCATTAAAATAATTTAAAGTGTCAATTAGACCAAAGAGCTTTTCAGCTTGTAAGCTTGCAATGCTGAGATATGGGGTCTAAACCATTGGAAAGAATATTTGCCTACCTTTAGTTTAGAGCAGATTTTAATTACTTACTGCTCAATTTTTCCAAAATAAAAATACAGGCAACATGAATACATGAAAAGTGTATACACTTGTTTTTCTCTTTTCTCCTGACTTATAAAGGTGAATGAAAGGTGAAGAGAGAGCCCTCCAGCTTTCTTGGTTCACTGATCTCATTCAAGCTCTACTTAATTGATTCTAGGTGAAGAGGTGACTCAGTCCTTCTGTAGGATGAACTCTATTTTTAGATCTTAAAATGGTTCAGTTTGAAACCTGAGCCATGTCATCTCAAGATGAGGACTCATTTCTTGGTTTAAGTTTTTCATATCTTCCTGATTAAGACTAGATCTATGCTTTTCAGTTCAGTGATGGAGACTGAGGAAGAGAGGAAAATGGTTTTACCTCTAAGCCAAGTGGTTGTGCCCTTATGATGATGAAGAGCTTTTCCCTCCAAAATCCAGTTTTCAAGGCAAGAGTAAGCTATAATCTGTTGGCTTAGTTCACATGTACCATCTAAGAAAAGGTTGTTCTACTTTTCTAGAAATTTCCCCCAAATTTCCACCTAGGAGAATACATCTGTGTCTGTGGTTACCCTGTGCCTAATTGAACTATTGAGATCATATCAGGCCCGGGTGGGCCTGTTGTTCTCCACTCTTCTCTTCGTCTCT
Organism: Oenanthe melanoleuca; assembly: GCF_029582105.1. Taxonomy (NCBI): domain Eukaryota; kingdom Metazoa; phylum Chordata; class Aves; order Passeriformes; family Muscicapidae; genus Oenanthe; species Oenanthe melanoleuca. The sequence continues at coordinate 103,453,920 of NC_079335.1, read as the reverse complement.
CTCCTTCAAGGCCATTCAAAAGTTGAAAGTCTAGCCTAACACCATCAATACCATTATTACCACTGGCCTCACAGAGTTTGGGTTGAAGCCCATCTTCCTCCTGCTGTCTTTCCTCATGGAATATTGCCCCTAGTATGCTAGAGCTGGAAGTTTCCTGTATATCACTGGGGATTTATTTTTTATGAAATTCACTGGTAATCCAATTTTAGTATTCTAAATGCATCTAATGTGAAATATTTTTTTTTAATAATAACATAACATTGATAATTCATATGGTGTATTCACCATACAAAACTGATGATTGTATAAATTTTGATCTTGATAAGGCTTATGTCAATCTGTGCATGTGACTTTGTGCCAATTTGTAAGGTGAAATATATTTGAAGGAGTAGAGGTTCCAATCAAAGAATGATCCAAAACGGAAATCTGAGAAACACCTCTGTAGTCCAATGGAGTGAATCCAGTAGACACCTGGATCAATAGTTTCACACTTAATCTGCTGTGTGTTCTCTGGCAAGTTGTTTAATATTCTAACTTCATTTGGGAAACAAGGCTCTGGATTTTTGCATCTTTTTAAAATTTTTGGATGGAAAATATTCTAAAATGCTATACGAGGGTAATGTCAGCTGATATTTTACCAATCTACTCAGGTCTGCTTTGCACCAAGTTGTCCCATCACTCCCAAATCATAATCACTTGAAAATCAGCTTTTAGTTGGCATATGTGGAGGTCAAATGTATTTACTTCCTCCTCATATATCTGTGTTTTTAAGTTGCATGTATTTTTGTATATTGAGTTTTATAAGCCATGGAGTCAAGCCACAGGCAAACAGTAATTTGAGTTGTAGCCCAAGAGTCCTGCATCTTTCAAGAACACTTTTCTTCTATAGAGTAAGGTTGGTTGCACTTGGACAAAAACCCACAAAAAATCCAACCTCCCCCTCCCAAAACCCACAAAAAAACAACCAACCAACCAACCAACCAAACCAACCAACCAACCAAACCAACCAACCAACCAACCAACCAAAGAACAAAAAAAGAAAATATTCTCAATGTTTGACCCAAATGCAAACCCATTGCTGTACCACATAAGTAGTTTTCAGCAGATAACCTAAAAGAACAAAGTTCTCATATTTTCTGCTTTTTTTGAACACAGGATTCAAATACAGTTTGATGCTGCTTGGCTTCTTACTGACAGAACTTGACAGTTGCAATGTCTGGAATGATCTTGAACAGCTTTACAGGGGTAGGGTGGTTTGCTTTTTTTTGCCTTCATCGAAAGTGGACAAGGTAATATCAGAGCTAACAGATACAATAATTACAACTCATGTATTTTCAGCTGGAAAGAGAGTCAGTCAACAGCATTTAGCACTGGTAAGGTGTTCTACTATTTCAGGAACAGTGCCTGTTAAAGGATATTATTATGCCAAGGTCTCAGTATCTGACAAACAGGAACTTTATGTTACGTAACACTGATCAAATGCTTGTTCTTCTCTCCCAGATTTTGCCATTTTTAGAAAGCCCAGCAGCAAGAGAGATGCTTCTGTTCCCTTACAGAACCTTTTCTAGTCCACAGCTGCAAATGTTTCAGGACACAGGCCTTACCATGCTGCCATAGCAGTATATTCCTTTTCTCTGTTAAAAAGTTGTTACACAGATCAATATTTCTAGGCAAAATAATAGTGACACCTCAGCATCAGAATTTCTAACAAAAAAATAAGGTTCTTCTCCTGTGAAAATAAGGTAGCTGTTGATCCCCACTCAAAACCCCAATCCAAAGGCAGTGTAGCCACGTGTTGAGATCTAATTGGAATAGATTCATTGTTAGGTGTAGAAATCCATAATTAAAATAAGATTATGAGTTTGTTCCTGCTTTTCTCGCAGCTGCTACTTTACCTTTGAAGAAGTCACCAAAGTTAAGGAAAGAGATTTTATTTGTAGGGTTGGAAATTTTCTGGCACATATTTCCCAGCAAAGCAAACCTGCCTTGGTTTCCTCCAGGACATATATTTTAGTGAACACACATAGCCACAACTGTCAAAACAAAAGCTACAAATGTACTTTTGTAACCAGTCTTGTTCCTGGCCTTGAGATAAAATTGCAAGTTCTCCTCACTGCTGAGAAAGCATAAGTAATTTTTTTTATAGCACCAGTTTTAGCAGGCAGCAACATTACCTGCCATCAAGCACCATTTTAGAAGCTTCAAGTGATGTTAAATATGACAAGTAGCATTTGCTATTTGCATGACTTTACTCTTTTCATGGCGAGTTGAGTTAATGTCAGCCCTGCACACAGGAGGAAGTTGGCTCTTATAGGGTGCATATGTATGGTGGGAGTGTGATGGCATTATATAATTAGCATTATCATTGATAGCTCTTTCTAGTTCCCTAAGAGATGCTTATACTTGAGCATCAATATAGTTTGGCTTTGCACATGAAAGTGAATTGATGCGAATGTAAGAAATTTCTGCATGGACAGACCCACCTTTGTTTTCCTTATCCAGTGGTGAAGAAATGCTTCAAAGAACACTTCAAAGAGCATCTGTAAGCCTCATGGTGGAACAACCTGCTTGTAGCAGTAATTTGGCCTTATACTCTGGCAGTAAGTGGTTGGTACTTTAATGACCCAATCATTCAAAGCACTTATCTGTGCTCAAAACTTTGAATAACCTCCCTTGCTTCAATGGGGTAACATGCATACTGACTTCTAACCACATGCTTAAATGGTTTGCTGGGCCAGGGCCAGAGAGTTTGGCATCTGGCAGGATCAAATATTAAACTTTGTGATATTTTGTATTTCTTCATGATTTCCATGCATAGATCTATTTTAAGATCATACTGCTATCTACTGCTAGAAAACCATACCAGTTAAAACTTTTTGAAGCCTTTGGTTTTGAAACTTTAGAAGCTTGGGGAATTTATTTCTATTGATTTCCCATGTCAATGTAATAATTTCTTCACTTTGCAGTTTTCTACTCTATTTTATTTGCTGTTATTGTTAAAACAATATGTTAAAACAATGTTTCTAGCTATACTAGTTTTAAACGGGGTTGAGCTCATACTGACATCATCCTGACTTTATAGCTGTGGAGGTAATCCACAGCCCTGCTGTGGATGCCCTCAGTTGTTAGACTCCCAATTGCTTCTAGCTATAGTTCATTATAAAACTCTGATAACACTGTATTAGAATAAAAGCATCTGTAGCCCAAATCAGTATAAATAATTTTCTACAAGAGATCACAGTTTGTAAATGATGGGGAAAAATTAATTTATTTTCATATTTTCACAATAGTTTTTATGCTTTGTATTAATAAGGAAAAGAAAATTATGACTGTAGAAATTGATGAAGAAAAGATAATTAAGAATTCTTTTTTTTAATATTTAGTGCAAGTATTCAGTTTCTTTAACAAGTATCCCTGAATGGCTTTCAAAACCCACAGAAAAAAACTTGACTGTGCTCTACAGAATATGAATCAAAACTATCAAAATGGGTATGTGCTGATGCAGTTCTGAAGTTAAAATTTCACTATGTCTTGAAGGGACTGAAATAAATGAGTAGCGTTTGGAGGAAATAATTTATCCCATCGTAGGCATCTGAATGTTTGTTTTCTAGTTTGGGGTGCAAATATGCAGGTGTTTGAACTCCACCATGTTGAATATACAGCCCTGACTTTCTTCATATTGGTATGCATCAAGAATAACTTTAGTGGAACTCATATGATAATATCTATGTCAAAAAACATGTTTGGCTTTTTTTATTTGTTCATTTCAATTAACTGCTACCCTGTAAGATATGAAGGGGGAAGAGAAGCTGCAGGGAGAATTGCAGAGTGTATCACATTTATTATAAGCTATTAATGTATGGGTGGGTTACATGAAATATTTTATATGCTATTTATGGAGAATGCTCTGTAGTGTCAAGAGCATTACTGCGGAATGTTGACATTTTAGCACTTAGAATTGCTTTGCTTACTCCTGCAATTTCCTCATAAAATTTTAATAGATTTCACCTGCATTAATGTAAAATGATACCTATTTAAAATTTTACAGAATTTTTGTCTTCATCAGTATGTCTCAGTTTATGTCTTTGTTGAATTTAAATTTATTATGTAGTTTAATGTCTCACAGAATTGCAAACTGTGCAGTAAGCTTGCCATGGCTTGTCTTTGAGTTGCCATACAGTTTTTGTAAGAATATTATACTAATACAATTTTGTAAAAGTATAATTGTGATGAGTATGTTTGTAAAGACATTATTTATTCCCCTATAAACTGAATATTTATTGTCTTTATGCAGATAAATGCTGTGTTATTTCATAGCTGTCAGCAAAACTGTAATGGTTTGCAGATTCTGACTCAGAAAAACAACATCTCCTACACAGTGGTTGATACTGTGTTCTCCTAAGAATTTAAATACTGTTATTTCTTGGGATGGGAGCAAGGAGCCATGCAAACTCGGTTCAGCTTTATTTATGAGGTACTGCTTGGCCAAGTTACTTCACTGCTATTTGCCTTAGTTTTCTCACTGGTGAAGCAGAAATGGTGATGCTTTACAAAAATCACAGAAAATTTAGGAACAATGAATTTGTTAGAAATCCACTGATCTATGTTTGAGCAAGGCTCCTGTTAATGCCCATTGAGCTCCAGATCCGTCCTTAGGATTGTCAAGTATTTTTATGTTTTCTTCTTTGCCAAGAGCAGCCTGATCTGCTTCTGAAGGTGTAAATAGGTCATGAACCCAAACAGCTAGGACGAGAGCAAGCCATGCTCTACCGTGAGCAAGGAAACTTTCTTTGATGTGTTTCTTCCTCTTGGAAGGAGGTGATGAGAGGCTGAGGAGAGCACAGAAGGTAAGAGATTTGGCACTTTGCTGGAAATTCATAGGACTACTAGTGCTACATCCTCTGTAGTTGTGTGAGTCCTTGCTGGACTAACTAAATTCATGTGAAGCCCCCGGTAACAGGCTGCTTCAATACCACGAGATACTGAATGTTCATTTTGCGGTGTGCAGGCTCATCTCTTCAGACTCTCTGAGGTGTGAGGGCAATGCAGACATGGCAAGGGCACTACTTCCAAGGCTGTGTGATCAGGCCCTGCATGCTCCTTGGGCCTGGTGACGACTCACATGGTCACACCTAACTTCTACCCCAGAATAAACACTCAGTGGTCACAGTTATTACATACTATTTTTCCCATCCATTTTGGATGCAGCATCTTCACCAAGAGTGCTGCAGTATTAATTCTCCTTCAAAACAGTGTGCATTTATGGATTTTATCCCCACTTCTCTCTTGCCAGGCTTCACTTGGCCCCTGGTGAGATCAAGCATATAAACTATCAAAATTTTGTCTCTGCCCAATGTAGAGCTTTACAGGCTGATCTTTTGCAGAGTACTTGCACTGTTTTTGAAGGCAAAGTATGGGTGCCATGGGCACCTCTAGCACAGAACTTGGTGGGCTCCTCCACTTCTGCTGTCTTGCTTATTTGGGCAACCTGGTCCTTGCACATCACAGCAGTAATCCTTCCCTCCCTCCTGTGTGATCTTTTCTGAGCTGAACAGCTTGTGGCACACTTTTTTTTTTTTTTTTTTTTTTTTTTTTTTTTTTTTTTTCATAAAAATGCTCAAATAGAAAAATATTTTTTTAAGAAAAATATGAAAGAAAGAGCTTACATGGAGAATGAGAAAAAAATGGTGTCTGTTTTTCACTTAAACAGTCTCAAGATCCATTTATTTGAGGCTATTTCCTTAATTCAGGCTAATAATTGGAGTACTTTTCTTCATCATTTACACTTCATCATCAATAGAATTCTAATGTTTGAGAATATTGGTAATAATTATTTTTGTAATTAAAGCATACTGACAAGCTAATAATCCTCATTTTAGGATTTTTGACTGGTGCATAATTTATGTTTTTATTGTTGTGTCCTGTGGTTAACACATGTTAAATTTGCCCTAGAAAGACCATGCTTTCTCTTCAGTTGTATTCCTCCTGTTTTATTTAGTAAATCTGGAAATCAGGCTCAACATCACTGTTATTTTCCCATCTCGTTCCAGTGTTCTGTTATACGGCATTGTGTTTTGTAATGCAGTTTCTTCCCCAGGTGTCTATCCCAGTCTGTGGTCTATATAACTTTACATAGATAGATAATGTATTTCTAGGATTAGGTAAATACTGTTGTAACATTCCAGAGGTAAAATAATTTGTTAGAGAGTTGATAACATTTAAATAATTGATATTTTTTTAAAAGCTGGAAAGAGAATAGAAATTTTGGATGCTATTTTCTGGATGTACAGCAGATGGTGCTTAACAAATATGCTTTACAACCAATGTCTGAAAACAGCGAAGGTAAGGAAGATGCTGCATCTCTGAGGTGCTATTTCCAGTTCAGTGTCAAAACATCAAGATTTATCTCTAATAAGGCAGCTGTCATTATAAAGAAACACAAGCTACCATGAGCCAAGGGAATAATATAAAGGGGGGCAATGAGTCAGAAAGCAAAAGAGAATTTAATGACATGCTTAATAAAGTTTTAACTAATCTTTATTATTTTTAGGCCTGTTTTTTCTTCCAAATGAATAATAATTTCTTTTTAAATGTGTATTTTTAAAATTACTGATGAAAGGGCTCACAATGAATGTCTCAGACAGGGAAATTACTCCTGCACAAACATTGATAAGGTATGAATGGCAGGAATACAAACATTTACACCAGTGTATAGCAGTGGTGTATCAACCCCAACCTTGTTGGGTGTCCTTGGAAGCCTGAAGGGTACTGGGCTGCAGAGTCTGGGCTGTCGTGACAGCCAGCCAGCCACACAAAACCCATTGGGAAGACATTTCATGCTCACATAATCAGCCTAACATCTCTGGAGTTACCCTGATTTTCAGGTGCCCTGCTAAATAGGCAGTCGTGCCACAGTGCCCATTTCTCTATGGAGCCAAACTTGATTCCCTACTAGAACTGAGACAACTGGCTGTCAATAGGAAAATACATCTTACGTGCAGCTGTGGGAGATGCAGTCCATATATTTGCTTACAGGAGTTTTAAAGTCAAGCCAGCCTTTAATTCAAGTTAATGCAGCTGCAGGCCAAATGCCAGTGTTAAGACTCCTTTAAGAGCTTAAGCACATGAGTTGGGTGCTTTTCAACACATCTGCATAGGGATGCACATGATGACCTGCCAGTTGGACTTGGATGTAGAAGTCCCACATCTGCAATAGATTTACTAGGATTCAAAATCACACTGATTTCAAATACAGACTTGATCAGATTGACTTTGAAAAATACATGGTGCCATGAGATGTTATGAATCGTATCTGCTAGTCCACATGGGGAAGAAAAAATATCAGCTTTGCTGTTTAAACCAAGCCAGAATCCAGGTTTTAACACAAAGATGAGTGGTCCATTAATGACTCAGATCTCCTGAGACCTGAGTGGAAAAGCTGCTGTCAATTCAGCAGACGCTGAAGATCTACCCGGACCTTACATGTGCAAACCCTATGAAGGGGCCCTTATTCCTTACTCTGGGGCAGAAGAAGGAATGAGAATGCATCTCTCTGGCATATGGCAGCACGATTGTTTATGGGCAGTGGGAAATGATGTGAATTTATCTGAGGTGTTGCCAAACAGAAATGGCCAAATTCTCTCGGAAACCTTTATAATACCAGACAATTAAAGGAACCTCTGTTTCCTGATCCTAAGAACGTTTTGAGGAGTAAGCAATTGCAGTCAGGATTACTGGGAGCCTGTGTGCAACTGAGTGCCTGTTTAAGCACCATCTGCAGCTGTTGGCCCACCTCCTCCTGTTGTTTAGATTTCTATTCTCCTAAATTAGATTTCTATTGTCCTAAACTTGGACATCTCCACAGGCTGCTGTGAGCAGACCATGGTGCTGCTGAGGCAATAATCAATACTGCTCTCATTTTAACTCCCTTGCTACAGAGAAAGACAAGCCTAATATTGAAGTTTCTAAAAACAAACTTGGGCAACAAACTCCATTGTTTAAGTTGTTACTTCATTACAATTACAAAGCCGTAGGAAAAAAAAAAATTAATTGAAACATTAATCTGTCACAAATTACCACCATCTACTTCCTCCTTTCATGAGTCCCATTTTGTAGAGTACTGGGTAAGTGCCAAAGCAGACTGTGAAAGAAATTTTTTTATAGGCTTCAGAAAGAAACTGTGATTTACCTAGTCCTGAGAAGGGTGCACTCTCAGGCATGGAATGAGGTCAGCCCAAGTGTGTGTGCACATTTCTGTTGCATATGTACCTTCAGCTGGGATGGAGGAAGACAGAGAAGCAGGATCACTGTGGCTATATCATGTGATGTAGGATGCATTGTCTATTTTAATGGTGAAGGCAACTTCTCCTTCCTCCTCAAATCAGAATATTCCTTTTTGCTATGGAGAGTTGCAATGCTTCCCTGCTGTGACTACTTGAGCCAAAATCCTCCTGGCTACTTCTGTCCCTACCACAGTCAGTAATGTCAGTGAGAGCAGAACAGAAATGTAAATTTGGCTCTCCATAAACCTCCTTGAAGGGATGGTAAATCCTAAAATAACCTTAGAAAAACCACCAAACAAATCCCTGAAGGAACTAAAAGGAACAAATTTTACTCCCATATCTACTATTACCTGATCAGAATTTGTATTCTAATATTTCATATTTAGGAAATTTCAAGGCTGCCATCCATCTAAAGGGAGGTATATTCAGCACTACAGTTTCCAGTGGAGGAAAAAAAAAAAGGAAAAATTTAAAATGGAACCAAACTAGTTTGCAGCATCACTTCTAGTCTAAAACCTGTCCCCTTAGCCAGGGAAGAGTATGTTCAGACACTGTGAGAGGGGAAAGAGCTTGGCTGCAGGTGAAATTTAGAGAGATATAAAATGTGTCCTGTTATTTAGAAGATTGGTCTCTTGAATGCTTGCCTAATGTAGCTAGATTTCACAAGTTTGCCCTATTTTCTCAAAAGTAGAAATGGTAATGTGGAGTTGAGTGTAATAATGGTGTTCTCAAGAGCAGAAGGTGACATATAATTTAAAGTCTTAAGAGCTGCTATTTCTTGTCTTAGGGTTTCACTCTACCACTATGAACTGCACCAAGCAAAGAGAAAGAAAGCAACTTACATCAGGGAAGGTAAGTAATTGTAAAACTCCAGAAGACTTGGAGACACATGATAGAAATAAATTCTTAAATCTACTTTTAACACTGAACTGGCTCTTGGGGTGTCCTGTAAGGCTGTAGGTAGCTGCCATTCAATCTACATCTACGTTCAGCTCACAGTGGCACTAAAAGGTAAGCCACGTGCTTTTCATACAGAGAAAAGAGAAAGGCAATTAAGCATATTTGTTTCATTTCACTTCAATCAGCAGAAATCCCTGTCCCAAGCCACAGAATGGAATGTTTAAGGTCTGGATAGGAACTCTGTGGTGGGTCCTTTCAAACTGGCAGCAAGGAAAGGGTCTGGGGTACTGGTTTCATTATGGTTTTGTGTGACAGATATCTGAAAGTGAGTGAACAAGCAAAGGCAATGTGGGAGCAAGACTGAAGAGAAATCTCAACTAAATTGTGTTTAAAATAACTGCTTTCTGCTGTCTGTGTTTCTAAACAAGACTACAAAATCAAAGCCAGCAACTCCTTAACAGTCAGAAAAACATGTCCTACACAAGCAATTTCTAAGAAGATTCCTATTGTGGCTAACTGCTTGCAGACTAGTATTACAAAAGCAGGTGTTTAGACTAGATGTTTAGCAGCATAAATTCACATAATGTGTTTCTTGCACAGCTCCAGTGACTTACTAGAAACACTGCCAGCCTGTATCAGTTGACACATTTCTTTGGCTCCTCTGATTAGTAACTAGCAAACCATGTAGGACCCTGTCTACATCTCATAGATTCACCTGACCTGTCAAAACCATGATCTTCTTCCTGCAAGGTGTACATTATGATCCGGAATATTGGAAGAACAATAGATTCAGGCCCCTGATATTTCACGTGTCTTCTACAACCCTCCAAAAACACAGGGCTTCCTTTCACAAGGGAAGGAGAATGTCCTTTATTTTTTGGAGTGGTCTCTCATCAACTCCCATTGCTCATTGACTGCTGTGACTGTGTTTTGGGTTTACTGTCTGTGATTCAGTTTCCCAGGAGGAAGATGGAAGAGCAGCTCGCTCAGATGAATGCTATGTAGTGTCCACTGGGAATTAGACATGACTGCTTTGTGTCAGTGCTCTCTGGAAAGACCTGAAGAAACTTTTCTGGACCCTTCCTTTGAGGTTATCTATAAGCAGGACAATGAATAGGATAGAAACAGATGTCTTTAAGATATCTTTCCAAAAAGAAATACCTCCAGTTTTTAGAAAAGTCATAGTTAATAGTCAAATAATCTATTTCCATAAATCAGTAATATTGACTCCTCCTGACATTTCCTGGCTTAAGGTGCTGGATTCCATTTGGAAGGAAAACGGATCCAAATCCAGCTTTAAAGCAGCCCAAACAACCAAGCTGGATCTGGACACTGGTCTGATAAGTACTTATTCAAAAAATCTATCTTATACTGCTGTGGGACTGACTCCACAGAGGCTCTAAAGGCAGCTCTAAATCAGAATCAAGAAGTTTAGGTTTTGCCCCAAAGCTGCCCTCTTTACGTGTCCCTGTTACTATATCACACATGTGCAAAGTGCAAATCTCAGATTATTCTCAAACCTGAGCTCTTGGCTAAAAATATTAACCCAGTAGACATAATATATTTATATACTATTCTATATCAAGTTCATTCATTCTTGCATTGTGGTACTTCTCAGCAGCCACACTCACCGGCTTTAACTCCTGAGCCTCTTCCAGATAGTCCAGAAAGTCCAATTCTAGGCAGCTTAGTGAAAAAGGGGACCAAAGCTTTTCACAGTTGAGGGAAATTCCATGAGAAGAGATTCCATGAGAAGAGATATTACAAGCAATGTCTAAAATCTAGGACAAGGCCAAACGTTCATCTCTACTGATGAATATAAAATCTTATCAGAGTGATATGAAATATCGATTACAAACACCTTGTTAATATATTTCCTCTTGTAATTTTGTGGGCAAGTTTAACTGAAGCTCTACACAGCAGCTACATTTTTGTAGGAATTTTTAACCATGCTCTATTGATAAATTGCCTATACCAGGAGGAAATAAACCAGAACAATTTTCAGTTGAACCATAAGCCGCTGATAGTGCATTACTAAAAAGATATATACATTGTTTATAGCATTTAAAGTAAAAGTTAAAGGGTTTTTTTTGTTATTTTGAAGACAAGTAGCTTTGTAAATTATTCTTTGCAAATTGTTTTCATTGGCTGTATACAAGAATTTCATAGCTATGCATTTGATTATACAGAAAATTTGATTAGAATAGGGTTAAAATGCATTTCTAGAACAAAGTTCCTCCACGAATTGGTTTTAAGGTTTCCTTTACTCACTGCATAGAATAAACAACAGAAATAAAATTTTAGATGGGTAACTTTGAAGATTTTATCTCTACAAACTGCCTTTATTAGGTGTAAAGTATCGAAATTTTGCTCTGAACAATAAAGCCATTTAAGTTGTTCATAAACCAGTTAGTTCTTAACAAGTGGTAACTTGTCAAGGGGGAAAAATTTTAATAACTCCTAATAGATTAAGGTTTAACTCTTGTGGGGTTTTTTGATGAATGTCTTAATTCACAAAAAATGAATAGATAAAGAGATTTTGCTTTGAAAACAGTAAACTGAGGTAATCTATTCTGAAGTCTCTATCTTCAGCTGTACATCAAGTGTGTGTTTTTCTTTGAGGACTATTGGGCCTGGATGGCCATGTCTCAAGGAGCAGCTCTCTCAGTTTGGTAAGCATTTCACTTCAGGGATTCTTTCAGCATATGAAGGGATGCTACAGGCACCACAGCTGGTCAGAAAGGCTCTTAAGGTAGGAGCTGTCAGCAGAGTTGCTAGAGTAGGTATGTGAGTCAGATGAGGTGTGCACATTTCCCTCTGTCAGTGTCCTGGTTTGAAGGACAGGTATCTGCCAATAAAGGCAGAAGCTTCTCTTTGAAATGGAGAATGTAAACCCCCTCCCTCCCAATTATCATTATAATTTTGAAATTAAGGGGCTCTCAGGCAAAGATAGGGGAATTAGGAATAACAATTCTTTACTAGGAAAATTAAAATAGAAATACAGTATTACAAAGAACAATCCCAACCCTGACAGAGTCAGAATAGAACGTGACACCCTGTCAGTCAGGCTGTTGGTAGCAATCTAATTAAATAGTGGCTACAGTCCTCCTGCAGTGGCAGATGTGATTCAGCTGAAGCTGTGGTCCTGTAGAAAGGTGCAGTTTTCCTCTGAAGGACCAGAGATGATGTGGAAAGGTCAGGTGTTGCTCTGCAATCGAGTGGAAAGATGGATAACTTGTTGTTCAAAATCTCAGTTTTTTATCTAAGTAGGAAAGGCTTGATTCCTCTCCCTGGCTGGAACATCTCCCAATGGGATGATATAATTTTATCAGTCATGCAGTGGGACTTAATGGGCCATCAGGAGATGATATTGTCCTGGAGGGAGGATGGGTTGTGGAAAAGATAAAGATGATTGCCTCACCTTGTCTTAAAGATGGCCCATTAGAAGATAGTATGTGCCACGGAGATAAGGAAATCACTGCCCCACCCAGCTTCAACAGATGGTGATAGAATACACATTTCTGGCCACATCAACCCAACACAGTCAGATGTAACCAGCAGCGATGCCCAACCGAATGTCCAGAAACATCCACCCAGAGGAACA